>NW_003307543.1:2495758-3743637 GCF_000182895.1 Coprinopsis cinerea okayama7#130 | reverse complement strand
AAGCAACACGGTAGCTTGCAATTATCAGGAGAGCTCGTATCAGCCTCCCTATACCTAGCCCACCCTTTCGTTAGCACATAAGACAGAGCAATAGTCAACAGGAAGACTTACTCGATGTACATAATACCATTGAACAGCGTCGCAAGTGATCCCCCTCTATTCGCAATGCAGAGGAAATGCACTCGCGACGCCGCGAAGGGGAAGACAAACCCCAGAAAACGAAGGCGCTTGCTCTTTCTGACCTTCGAAGCCATGGCTTCAAATCTCCCCAGCGCCCACGGTGCGTTTTTCTTCACCCGGTCTCTGTACTTGTCGACGCTCACCACTTCCCTCTCCATGAACACGGAAGCTCGATTGATGTAGACCACATCGTGGGGGCTAGCCTTAGGGTAAGTCTCGGCAATGGCATCGTTGATCATATGCACGTTGCCAGTCGATTCCAGAACGGCGATGTTCCTCGAACCCATGTCCAGCGATCGGAATCGGTGCTGCCAAGGCACCCAATACATGTCCTCTTTCAAATCTGAGCCGACGAGTTAGTGGTAGGAATCGAAGACACAAGGTGGGCATACCTGACCGTACTCGGCGTAAAGTCGAGCACTCGCGCTTGTGTATCTGGTCCCAGTCTTCTCCCTGACAGGTTTCCGAGCAATACACCACACTCTGGCATCGAGAGCACGTCTTGAGGTAATCGCTGTTGCACCTCTCGAGTTCGACTTCTCGTTCGCAGTGCTAGCTCGAACTCATCAGAAGACGATGTCGCAGAACATACGACAACACACCTTTAGGTTCTGGCAATAGATCGGATACTGAAACATCGCCTTGGAAGTGCCCGCCGTTCCGCGGAAATGCACTGTGATGAACGCACTCAACCGTGTCCAGATTGGAAAGCCTGGGTGTTCAGGCGATGAGAGGCGCTTGCGGAGATTCTCTGGAACTAGATTGAAGCGGTAATCCAATATCCACCAAACGCGCGCCGAACGCATGTAACCGATAAGGTGGGTGACCATCTGGTCCAGCATCTGGATGTCCTCCTCCGATCCAGGTTCCAGACTATCGAGTCGATCGGCGATGTATTGCAGAAGGCCCGCGTCAACTAGATCGTGCGCGACCTGGTACGCGTACCCCCGCTGGGCGTCCACCCAAAGCATAATGTTGGCGACGTACGTATCCACCAGCGCTGGTTGGTCGAATTGCTTGAACAGTTTCCCGATTCTAGGCAGGGTCCTGGCAAGAGCTTCGAAATACCTCCCGACATAGTATTCGCGAAGGAAATAGCTGCTCAATCGCCATTCGCTGGAAATATGGTTGAGGATCGCGAATATGGCCTTGAACATGTCATAAAGATCCAATCCATTGCGGTCGTTCCCTGGAGCGCCGTCTACGCAAGCTTCGTAGGAGTCGATCAGAGAGACCACCTTGGCTGCGAAGTTCTGTGTGCGAGATGGTGGGAATGAGAGTAGCTTGTCGTAGAGAAGAGTCCGGGATGCCCGGTGTTGTATTGCGCAGGACAAGGCGAATAGAAGTCCCTCGTCGAAGAAATCCTGGTCTTCTGGGTCCACCGACGTCTCGAAGAGGGCGATCAGGGCGTCGATAACGCAAGGCGAGCAGCAGAGCCTTGCGACCACGAGGCGAGTGTCTTCGGTGGGGATACTGAGACCAACAACCATGATTTTCAAAGCCTGGTTGAGGACACGCGTATCGCTCGCCCGAGCAAGCCAGTGCATCCAAGAAAAGATGGGCTCCAGATGCTCGTCGACACGTTTCAAGCATTCGGATCGCGTCGCCTCCTCCAGCCCTGTAGCAACCGCGGCGAGCGCCATAGCAGCCCGCGTCTGCTTATCTTCGTCATCCGGGGTCAGCTTCGATATTCGAGCTGGCATGGGAACGTCCAAATGGACCATATACGCGTCGACAGCCTCGAGCACCCAATCAGGATCATCGGGAGGCCACTGATTGCCATTCAACAGGGATTCCATCCAGGGGAAGTCGCCCATCCGAACGTGGCGAAGGACCTAATAAAGGGGTGTAAGTCGGGCTTCATGGACTGAGAGACTAAACGACAACGTTTTCAAAGCCCTCTCTCGTAGTATAAGACCCTGGTTCCATCTTTTCGCGGCTCTTGAGCACGCGATCTGGGCTGTCCATGGTGTGACGTGACTGCAGCGGCTCTGTTCCACTAACGCTGGTTAGATGTACTTTTTCTGTCATATAACATTGACTTTACCTTTACTTAAGAGCACTATGCCTCCTATGAAAGAAAAATGAAGGGACTAGCTCCGCAACGTGCAACGAGTGCTCGAATCAATTTGAGGCGGAGATTCAAAAGCAGCTCGAGGCTCCACGATTGGTGACTGGGCGCCTAAGGTAATACTAGCTACTCTATAAAACAAACAATCCTGGATCACCTATCGACCGACATCGAATGGCTATCGACGAAACCAATAGTTCAAAGGGAGGGACACCGACTCGAACGAAGCGTCCAGCCGAACCGCAACCCCGCACCCGGGCCAGCGCCTCATGGATCCCCACTCAAACACACGTACACGCGAAAAGATTCAGAAGATAAGACTCACCAATCAACCCAGCACACTCCATCGCCTTGAACGTCATATTGTTATACGCAGCTCCATCCGCGTTCTGCAGTACACTGTGTAAAAGAGACATATAATCGTCGGGTAATACTATATCGGGATTGTAGTGTCAGTCAACGTCCCTCCGATCCTCGCTAAGAAAAAGCGGAGCATCGTCGTAATTGCGAGAACACCACTAAGTGTCGAGGAACTCGGAAGGGCAGAAAGAGGCCTGGACAAGAGGAAAAACAAGGCACAACACTGTACGAAGAACTAAAAGAGCGAATGACCCACCCTCCGATCGAAACAAAAATCAAACTCACCTTCGCAAACGTAACCTCACTAGCATCAGTAGTCCCATCCCCACCACCACCGCCTTGACCCAGATTCAATAGCCGTTCGACGCACCTCGCTCGATTAGTAGACCGTCATAATCGAGTCAACTGAACTGGGACACCCTTGACGTTCGATACCAAATGAGATCATATTCATCCAACAAGGTACACACCATGCTCTAAACAAACACAACCCTCGTTCAGCCCTGTCGCTTACACAACCGCCTATTAAAATCAATAACCTCCCAAAGCTCCGTCCCAGGCGTCGTCCTCGCATAAAACACCCCAAGCGGATCCCACTCCTCCTTCAACGCCTTCAGCCTTGGATAATTACTCCCCCAATACGCCTCCTGCCAATTCGGCTCCTCCAAATTCCCCTCGTTCACATACGCAGCACCGTACGGACTAGCAGCTCGAATCGGTCCATCGATCTCGTTCGTGAGACGTTGCTGAGCAGCAGGGATCTGCGAGAGCGAGCCAGCGGTGTTGGGGAGCATGACGTTGGTGATACTGAAAGAGGAGCCGTTACGCCAGGCGGGGTGGACAGCGTTGTCGACCCACGGCATACCGAAACCTGGTCCAACAATGTGCCCGATGATACCTCCACCTGCGCGTCGAATGGCATCGACAATCTGATTCCCGTGCTGGGAGATATCCTGCTTGGTGAATAGGCGACCTCCAACCAGCGAGTTGGCACCGGCGGTTTCGTCTTGGAACATATCGATGTAGAGGTCGTAGAACGTGCGATACTCGCGCACCGTCGTGCTGTACTGAATCCCGAGCGTTCGAAGTTGGTCGTAGAAGGGTTGCAGAACTTGGTTGATCCTCGCAGCATTCATATTCGGTCCGACGAACGGTCGAATGTTGAGACTGGCGCCGAAGAGCTCGTAGTAGACGAACATGCCGTTGTCGACGAAATGATTGGCGAGGTTGTGGAAGGCGGCGAAGCCCCTCCAGAACGTGTCTTGATTGAAGGTGTTGAGCTGCATGATAACGCCTGCGGTGGGAACTTCGGGGAAGGTCTTGACTGTGACGGAAACGATGGCGGCGAAGGTGGATGGTCCACCACCTCGTAGAGCCCAGAAGAGGTCGGGATTCTCTACGACGTTGGCGGTGCGATATTCTCCGTCGGCAGTGATAACCTCGAACGAGAGGGCTTGGTCGGCGGCTGATGTCCTGAATCAGTGATCGTTATACTAACCCTCAACGAGCGCGAACATACCCATTCCGTAGTACGAAGCGAGAGGTCCGTGTCCTCCACCTTGAATGTAACCTCCAGCGAAACCGACCGTCTTCAAAGAAGAGTCAGGTACGTCGAGACCCGTGATAGAGAATGTAACTTACGGGGCACTCTCCAGTCACAATGGCCACTGGAGGATTCTGCTGATTCGCCAACCTCAACAATTCGCGACCCTGGATTCCAGCGCCTACCGTCACCGCAGGACCGCTGTACCATCCAGGACCGCTGTAGTTCGCATGGAAGGTGACGTCTACGAGAACGGTCAACGAGCGATTAACGGTAGAGACGGTGAATACAAACCTTTGAACGAATGAGTATTGATAGCGAGAGATCCGTAACCCGTCGAACGGCCCATGAAATCGTGGCCAGTGTTGCGAATGATGAGACGGACGTGGTTATTCCTAGCGAAATCGATGCCGGCCTTGATATGTTCTTTCTTCTTCGCCAGGATCACGTATCGAGGTAGGAATCCGAGGGTGCACTGGGCGTTTCGGTTCGTCGTCGGGAGACAGGTGTTGTTGGTCCACAGAATCCAGTGGTTAGAAACAGCACGTCCGCTCCTGTGGGTCAAGGTGAGATTCACAATCGAGCGCGACTGAGGGAGACGAGGATGTTGACGTACTGCCATTGCTGGTTACTCCAGTTTCTCGTCACCTCTTGACACGCCGCCTGGTTGTACGTCGACTGGCCTTCGAAGGTGTTGTAGCACACCGCAGGATCGGGAATGACACGCTGGAGATTCCCCTCCACAGTCGCGTTCAGTTGGGACCACAACGAAGCCGCTGGCCAGCAAGAATCGCCTTCATAGCACTTGCAGCTATACCGAACGCCGTTCCAAGTGAACGGGTTCTGGGCTACGGTCGGCGCGATGAGGTAGGCGGAAACAAGAGCGAGTATAGACGGGAAAGACGGCCGCATCTTCGTGCTCGGGGAGAAGACTTTGCATGTGCGGTCCCGTTAATTAAATTCTTTTTGCGGTTCCGGAGAATAAGCGAGAAGAACAGCGGAAGAAGAGCGGGAGACGTACTGTGAGGGGTGTATAGTATATCCCACACGTCTTATCGTCCATCTACAAGGCTTGGACCTGACCCAATGACACCCAAGACTCGCGTTCGTATTGAATCGTCTTCCCATGCGAAGGCGAAAAGCCGACAGTCGCGTCTTGTATGAGGGCGTTCATGGCCTATTAAAGCGATGGGGATAGTCGAGGCAACGCAGGGACCTTGAAATCGTGTGATTCGGTGAACTTCGAGAATTCATTTTGTCCAGCTGAGCAAAGACAGCTCGAGTTTGAGCGTTGGGAAACGGTGGAATGGTTGAAGCGGAACTTACTGGCAGCGCCTACACTTGTGTCGACCCCTCCAAGAAGTATTCCTCGCAGCACAAAACAGACCACAGCATGATCTCTACGGGGTTACAGGTTGGAGAACGCTTTGGTGGGTTGGGCGATGTGTCTGTTCGATCCATCGGTATGCTTCGCCGGGATTCGTCGGAAACTGCAAGGTCGTCGTCAGCCCATCCTTGGTGCCCGTTCATGTCCTCGACGTCTTGCTGCCAGCGTAGGACTCGCTCTTGAACGAGAGCATCAGCGAATAACAAGACCGTTTCGTTGGAGCTTCGAAGACGAGCGCTCGGAGGCTCGATGAGCGGCTGCCCCAAGGCTGGCCCACCCACCCGCATCAAACAGGGCGTCGACCCCTAAATTCAACATCACCAAACAACAAGCCAAAACAGCGAAGACGACAAAAAAACAGTTGCTGGCGATGAATTTCGGATACGGGGAATCGAACCCCGAGCTGCTGCGGACCAAACTCTACTGAATGAGAGGCAGCAATGTTAGCCGTTACACCATATCCGATTGGTGTTGTCCTCCATCGCAGCCGTAAACAGTCAAATTACCTTCGGTAGGGTGAAGCCTTGCCCGATCATGTTCTCTTTTTGGTCTTTGGTCTAATCGACGACGATCCCCTCCGAAGCTTCAGAACCCGCCATCGTCGACCACGAGCTGATATGTACAACTTCACGTGCATGCGTCGATCCCGTTATTTTGAATCACGTTCGAAGCGACGCCCTGATTGGAAACTGACAATAGACAGCTTGACGTCCAATTCCAATCGAATCGAAGCCCGCAAGGACTGTAAATGGTGCCACGAGACTTAAATGATCTTCTCAGACCGCGTGGTACCACGAGGCAATGGCAAGTTCAAATTTGCTCAACTCAGATCTCGTACGTGCGTTCATCCACGCTTCGGGTTGTCTTCTTTCCTTTTTAGCTGGGCTAACGACGTAGCCAAGGAAGAAACGTGTTGAGAAGTCCCCGGTAAGCTCGGACTTGCACCGACCTCGACACGTCGAGAATGGCCACGGATCACTCCCAGTGCAGCAAATGTAGGAGGTACCTTGGTAAATCAATCAGCTCTCGGAAACGAAGCTACTATTCAATGAGCGGAACAAAGTAGTAGCGCTATTTGCCATAGTCAAAACCATCCAGCACGACGACCCACTGAATGGGCGGACCTGAATGGCTACTCCAATACTCACTAGAACCATTGATCAATCCTTCGGTGCCCCTCGAGTTCCTATCCATTTTCTCACCTAAAACAGGACGAATCAAACCCAGTCATCCGTTAGCGCCAAAGCCAAAAGCATCCCATAACGCTCGAGCGAATCTCGAATCACCTTCCAGCTGTGCGCGCCATAGCCCTGGAGTCCAATTTCCTTCCTTCCATTGCCTTACCCCGACCAAAGTAAGAACCCACCGAAAACCAAACGGCCGGGTAGATCGATTGAAGGCTGTATTCACCTCACCCAACCTTAAATTTCGATCGAGTGTTGTACCAACGTATGCGCGCCACGATCGCCCATTGAATGCGGTACACGAACCACGCTAGTACAACGTGAAGCTCTAACTTCCGTGCTCCAGATCGAAAGGATGTGGCGTAGCGGGGTGATAAATGAAAGGTGAGGAATGGCCCATCGCTGTATTGTTATCGACCGGATTTAGTGGTTGGCAACTAATCTAATCGCGAAGGGCTTAAGCGCCGTCTTCGACGTTCTTCAGTGATCTACACCCTACGACTTACCATCCGAGTGCTACTCTAGCTCCCACTCGTATCCGCACACCTTCCAATGTCACGAATGTCATGATCACTAACAGATATTCCAATGCAGGGCAAATGAGAAGCATACACTCCAATATCCAGAAGATGAGAACCACACGATCCGATGTCCAATCCAGAATCTAAGAACACACCTCGGAAGACCCGCTTCCTCATCGCCCCAACCATTCAAAATAACATCTTACCCCGCCCCATCGTGACATCCTCTCCCAACTTCACCGCACTGTGAGAAACCAACGAATCCACCATCTTAACGAACGCACAAAATCTTCAATTCAAATCAATTGAATTCCATTCCATTTCGTTGAGAAAGCATGAGAAGCCTCGGGATTCGGAATAATGAACGTATAATCACAAAGATCCACTTCCACGGAACAAGCATAGGCGCAACGGGCGGACCCGACATCAACTCCACAGAACCCCCTGGCAATGCTGTGAAGTCCAAAATTATACGAGTACTCTAAGAGCCGGCTAGGAATCCACGGACCTCTGGACCACAGCCCCGAATGCTAGTCCCTTTCAAGAACACACGGAGCGGAACTCGTGTCTTCAAAAGCCTTGATGAATTCCATCCTTACCACGGTGGACGAAAAACAGCGACAGATAGTAGGCGTCAAAGTTGATCGCCATCAAAATTCGCACCAACGAGCGCTTGTTTTCTTTCCACTCCAGAACGCGCGCTCGTCTTAATTACAGGGCCAATCGAGACTGTTACATACTGTGATTATTACGCATGCCAAACCCCCAGATCCTTCCCGTCTCACCATCACTGAAAGCAATACCCAAGTACACCTCAACCCGTTCGACGAAGCACAGGGCAGTGCAGCTTCGTTACTTCTCTAAGTACCCCTATACACTTCGCCTAATTCAATTCCAAGTCGGACACACCGCCATAGTCCCTCGTCGCCATGTATAGGCAGACAGGAGACTGTGAAATCGTCGCTTCCCAGCGCCGACCAAGACATTCACCGCCTCGCACCCTCCGAGAGCTCTGTGTCTCTTTCCACAGCCTCACCACCTTCGACGGCCACGTTTCCTTATTTGCGTTTCCCGGTAAACCGGAGTGCAAACTATATATACATAACATCCCAATTTCCAATCGCCGTCTCTCTCCAAGAATAGAGAGACCGGAGTCCACATTGACGGAGAAGAGCGACGGTTTCATGCATCATATCAATCACCTGCAGTCTACGCACATATACGTTCTCGAATCTTAAGGTAAGTCCATCTGAGTCTACCCATCTGAGTCTACGATACAGTACGCGTTGCAATTGGCAGGGTCCACAAGTACGCCTACACCGCGCTGAGCATTAGCGCACACCCAGTCCTGGCATTAAATCGCAATTCATACTTATCGTTTGTACAGTCGTCTTCGTCGTCACCAAGGGTCCCCATCTTCGCCCATCCCACTGCGTCTCCACTCTAATCTATTATCTATTCGAAGCCTCTCCAACCCATTCGAAGCCCACTCCAATCTATTTCAAGAACTAATTACCATCTCATCACCAATCTCTCCATTTGAGCGCTAAGTCAATAGTGCGGCCCTCAAAGATGAGCACATACAACTGCGAGGTGTGCGTCACCGGATAACCTCTGACTAGAATCTGCTCGAACATTACGAAGTATGTAAGGCTTACCGTGTAAGGCTTATATTCAACCTTTCCTATCTATCTATCGAAGCAGCGGCCAGCATCGAGCAAGACTAAGCAAGAGTCGGATCCTGGAGTGGAGGATCCCACCCCTTGCGTCGTCGTTAGTACCATAATATCGACTCGTTGGATAGTCGACTACAACCTCCTCGAAGCTTGAACTCCAGAACACAAAGCACCACAGCGAAAGCTATACATGCTTGTCCATTCCTATCCATCGAAAGCTGAACTGTCGACTCTGCTGACTCGAGTGGATGGGTCCCATCAACTTGCGTCTCGTCTCGTCGTTACTTCTCTATACTCCCTCAAGCTGGAAGGTCTGGAACCCCTCTAATCCTCCAATCGAACGAGCTCGCTTTCACCCTCGACCACTACAACGACAGTCTAATAACACCCAGGAACGAGGTAAGTAACACCGTGACTTCTCTATTCTCCTCGCATCCAATCTAATCTAGGTTTCTAAACTAACCACAGACGCCGAGGACCTTACACCTCTGAATCCCTTACATACTTACTTACGGACTCTCACATACTTACGGACTTCAAGAACCATCTTTGGAACCGTCTAATCTCGAGTCTCGACGTCCCTCACGACTCACCACCACCACCACCCCGGGCGCCCAAACGTTAACGTCCCATGTCAGCTGTCAACGCCAATATGTACATCCCTCCATCGAATCAACCCAATACACTTCGAGATGTCCTACCAATACAATGCGATATCACCCCAGCCAATACAGTTCTCGCTGTCACCTCAGCCAACTTGCAATTGAACACCGGACATCACCCCATTACCCAACTTCAACACACTTCGACACCATCTCAACACCACCTCGACGTCGACAACAACAACGCCCGATCACTCTCGAGCACGTCTCGCTCTACCTCCCTCCCCTCCCCACCCGCCATCGAAGCTCCGCTGAATCCGCCCTCAGTCACCGCTTCTCACCGTTCGCTCTCAAGGGGATGACGGAACAACTGAATTGACTGAATGGAAGCAAGCACCGAAGCGTATACCGTACCGACATTCCGACTATATTCCCAAGGCACGCACCCATCCTCCCACCTCATTCCCAGATCCGTCCACCGTCGCGCATCGAGGCAACCGTCGAGTCGATTCTAGGTCTACTGGTACCTCCCGCAACCGACGCTCTCAATACCAACTCACAACGTAAGTAGCCCCTCGAGAAACCCAGACACAGAGAGAGAGTTCGAGTGAAATTCTATTATAACACCAAAAAGTACACAGGACGGGGGTATTCAAAAATAACAAAACTACAGTGAATTAAGAAACGATGATTTCAATACCTCGGCAAAAAGGGAAAGCATGTGTGTAAAGATATTTCTGTATGGATGAGCGAGATAATAAAAAAGCAACAGAGAAAAGGGAGGAGGAAAACAATGCAGTTGTAATAAGATAATTGCGTCGATGATAGGTTGAGGTGTTGGTTTAGTTAGTAGGAAAGATGCAGTGAAAGAAAAGAAAGAGAAATAAAACGAGAGTGCGTGCGGGATGGACGATGAGATGATGGTGTTGGTACAAGGGGGAAGAATTTTTGTTACAAGCGTCACGGACCAAGTTGTTCAAAACTCCAGGGGACCGAAAAGACGAGGAAAAAAAAGGGGGAGTGAAAGCGAACGAGGAAAGAAAAGGGAGTATGGTACACCAAACAGTCAGTCAGAAAGAAAAGAAAAAAAATCCGAACGAGTGAATTGATACAGAATAATCAAAACGCCGAAGCATTTTTTGAGGGATGGTTGCGTGTGGGGTGTAGGCTGAACTGAACGTGCGGATGATGATGGATGATGAGCGAGATCCATGAGAAGAGAAGAGAGATGCGAGGTCGTCATAATAGTCGTCGCGATTAACGGAAACTTGAAAAACAAAATCTTGGATGAGAAACATAGGGTCGGCGTCGAGTCGATTTTGAAGCGTCGAGGTGGGGAAGGGGGGAGTCGGGGAGAGGGTGTCAGGGAAAGAGGGAAATCTAAGCCGCACACGCAATAACATTGCTCAACCCACTCGGGACATACGGCCTCTTCTCTGATCCCAAAACGGGGCGGCGTCGCATAGGCTTGCTAACATGGACGCGGTTCAATAGGATACCAGCGACCAACCGGGCCTTGGCATCCTTATCGTTGAGCATACCCGCTTTCGTCGAGGCGTACGTCACAGGGGGAGCAGGCGTCGGCGGGGAGGGCGTACGAGCCAGAGGTCGACTGGGGGTGAAAACGGGGGAGGCGGGGTTGAGCGTCGAAGGTGGGGACGGGCTTCGGCGCGCTGTCGTCGTTGGTGCTGGAGAGGCACGAACGGGGGTGGTAGGCTTGGGAGTGAGAGGCGTCGTCCGCAACGACGGAGACGACGAGGACGGTATCTCGTAGTCGTACTCCTCGATCTCGTAAGACAGCGTTCTAGTCCTGGGGATAGGCGAGGGGAACCCACGCCAGATGTCACCATTCCCGTTATCCAGACCCTGTCGTCGAGGCGCAGGCGCAACATACCCTCCTCCAACACTCCTCCTTTGTTGCTGGTGCAACTGGTGGTTATACAGCCCAGGTGAAGTGGCACGTCGCTGGGGGAGAGCGGCGGGTGCAAGCTTGGGCGTCGGAGGGACGCTCAACGAAGCGAGCGTCGAGAGCGTGGGGACGGGTGTGGTCGGCTCGTCCGCAAAGGGGTCAAACTTGTACGACTTGCGCGGGGTGGGGGCGGTGACGCTCGGCGCTCGGAACGCATACGCTCGTCGACGGCCGCACGCTGGTGGGCTCGGAGAGGTCGATGACGGAGGCTGGTGGTTGTACTTCAGGGGCTGTTGATGCTGCACGTGGTGGCCGGCGGCGCCGAGGGGCTGGCTGGCGTACAGCGGGAGGTTGGCGTGGTTCGAGGAGAGGAGGGGCGAGGAGTGTGCAGCGGAGGAGCGGGCAGCCCATGGGTTGGGGTGGGCAACGGTGAAAGAGGTGTGGATTGTGCGGATATAGTGGTGGGCGGGGGAGGCGGCGGAGACAGCGACGGCGGCCATGTTTCTTCGTTATTAGTAAATTACAATAGTCAATAAATTGAGGATGGAGACGAGCGTTGGGATTGTCGATGGATTGCCTTGAGTTGAAGGGAGGAGGGAGGGGGAGAGCGAGACGAGAGATGGAACCACACGCAAACTCGGGCGATCCTTATAAGGAACCTCAACCCTACGATAACTCGCCTCGGATCTGAGATCTCTCCTCGTCAGGGTCCAGAGCGGAAATGCAGATGCGGCTTCTTACGTGGGAACTTCCACAGGAATTTTCGATAAATTCCATCAAGGTTGCCTGGAAAGGGAACCAAAGGGTCTCGCCACCTGCCCCATCCGGCATCCTGTGGCCCAAAATGCACCGCACCCTTGGCGCCAGCTCTCCTCCCAACACGTGGTCCTCCTTCCTTCCTTGTTGTTCCCAAGTTCCACAGGTCTCCATCACTCCCCACCACCACCCCAACAATCGAGTCGCTCGTTAAGGAAGAGGAACAATAATCAATTCAAAGACATTTGCTTTTTCGTACGAGCCACGCCTTGTACTTCGCTTTTTCTTGTTGGCGTAGCGCATGTACGTACGTACAGGCTTCGCTTCGACGCTCGACGTTCGGCTTGGTCGTCGTCCAGTGCTCGTCGTCGTCGTTATCGAGCCTGCTTCCTATTGTTGCGAAACCGGAATCCCTTCACGTAAAGCCACCCCGACAACCAAGGTTTCATACGGCGGACGTACGGCGTCGAAACAAATGCACATTGATCACTACTTCGCTTCTTGATCCATTCCCTCTTGACTCAATGTCCCTTCTTCCTTCCCTACAAACTCGACACTATGTCCTTACTTGCCTACAAAGTCCTTACATTGCATTTGTGACACTGTAACGCCCACCGCCTTCGTGACACCTTCCTCCCTCTCTCGAAGCATCTCGAGCAATTCAGTCTGCTCGGAAGAACCCATTGACGACGCTGATGGATGGCCATCACCCACCTTCCATTTCCACTTATCGTTATTCCACCTATCGTCCTTCCACTTGTCCTCGAGCCACTTGTCTATGTACTTGTCGTCGTCCAGCCACCTGTCGTCTTAAAACTGTAACGGCTCCAAATCCGCAACACCATTTCCAAGTTTTGCGCCGCTCTGCAGGCGCCGACCGGAGCATAATCAAATAACCGACTCATCGCCTTATTGGGGGGGTGGAGAACTCTGAAGCCCTCTGATCTTACACCCAATTAAGAAGTCAAACCATGACCTTACACCCAATTGGGCAGGAGAACCGTGATCAGAGCGCCTAGTTTGGAAGCAGAGTCAACTGGGTCCACCCAATCCGGCAAGCCAAACATCATCATCAATCATCAGGCGCTTAATGAGGAAGGCGAAAACGTGACTTCAACTTCAGATTTGGGCCTTGGCCTAGATCAAACATTGCCTTTTCGAGAGAACGCTGACGTCGTTCATCGGTCGGATTTATGCAGCGCCGTGAGCCGTCGGGGAGAACGGGTCGGGTCACTCGCGCATCGCATTCCCTCAGCCTGTCGCCTGTGCGCAATGACTGTGTATGAGGAGCAGGACGGAGGGTCGGATTCAAACTGTGCATCGCCTGCGGGTCTTGACGCTGCTCTTACTCAAACAATTTTCCTTCGATTCTAATTTCGCAGCTACGGACGGAACCCCCCCCCCCCCCCCCCCCCCAGTATCACTTCGATGACGCTCCATTCCATTATCTCTCGTTTGTCGGTCTCGAGTCTGGCAGCGGCGGCGGCGCAGTGCACTCTCGTTATTCCATCTATTCCATCCTCTGCGGACCTCGTATAACTATCATGACCTATGAGATCATAAGCAACGGTCATCACACCAACGCCCAATGCCCACTTCTTGACTACGCATAATCTATGCACACCTGACCGAACGTAAACCTTTACACTCAAGCTCACAGTTATACTCGTGATGGACCAAACTCAATCGCACTCAGTGGTCAGACCGCTGACCTCTGACCTCTGACCCCACCATTGTCAATGTGAACGAATCGAGAAAGGTAGAGTCAATCGAAAGTGTTACTGTATTGAACGTCGTCTATAGTTTCTTTGCTTCTGATACCCCACTTTCAATTTTCAAATTTAATGGAATACATAGAAGGTCACTTGAGCGCTGATCTCACGTACAGAGTCTAAGTATGTATGCAGGTCGAATTCGGTCTTGACCCGCTCGAGCTTCGCGTCTCTAACTCGACTCGACCAGAGCGCGAGCGACGGAGAGTAAGTGCGGAACTAAACGACACGGCATCCTACGGTCGTACATACATCACCTAACGGAGTTAAGACTGGATAGAGTCAGAGGGAGGTCAGCAGACCTTTTGTAAAATTGTATTGCACTCGAAAAGGGTCGAAAGTCTGATGGAGTCCTGCATGGTCGAAAAGGCTACGGCTTGATGCAGATGTTCTGCTCTAACGAGGAAAGTAAGTTGTGTGATGGCTAACGACTGAGTCCGATTCACGTTTGAAGGTTAGGTGCGTGTCTCAGCGACAACTGACCAGCTCTTACGCTCGAAAGAGATGCCAGTCGTCGTTGCTGAGAGACTAAAACCAACGTCCCTCTCCTCTTCGCTCTCCCGAGCGAGTTGATTTCTCTGCCGCATTCGTCTCTCTAAGAAAGTATGTATTGATCTCGTCTTGCGTTTTCTGATCCCACCCTCGCAACGTTCGCTCCCGCTCAACCTCGTGTCTGCTCTCTTTCCCTCGCTTCCCCAGACCCATCTGACGATCATTTCACGCCCCTTCGCCACATACGCCATTATCATCAGGTTTTCTGCAGTAACAATATACTTGTATCATTCGCCACATACATAGACATTTTCGTGTTTTCTGATCGTGAGTCCGCACTCCGAACATGTTACGAACCCCTCGTTGCTTTGATTCTGAAGACTCGATATCTTCTCCCATTCGACTGCCACATGCGATGATATGTAAGTAAATCCTCTTTTGTATTCTCAAAAGCCGCTATAAAGGAACCAAAAAATTTCACTTACCACATACCGTCCATACATACATATGCCCCGTCGCTGACTCGTTGTTACTGATCCTTAAAACCGCCGAAAGGCTCGTTTTTGTTCAGAAGGTTGTTACTACATAAGAACTTACTGGTCGCGATTACGGTATTCTATGTACCGGAGTCTGTATCTACAAAACTTCAAATGTAACCCCCCAGTCCTTTACTCCGTCTACATACAAATACATAAGGAGGCTTTTGTCGTCAATGTCCACCAAGTATGCACTCCTTAATCTAATCTACCCAAGTCAACATCTACCCCCGACGCGCACATCTACCGTCCGTGGTCAATCACCTTCGTGAAAGGCATTAGTTGCCGCCTCGTGGCCCTTTTCCAAGTTAGATCCCGAGCGCTGGTCTAGCTAGGGAGCGCTTAATCTCCCTCGAGGAGACTGATAGGACAGAGAAGCTGGTACGGTGATACTCGGACATCTATCACTCTCTAATCACCCCTTCTACGAGTATAGGGACAAGCGCCCAAGGACCAAGTTGACTTTATTCGTTTGATCACTCTCTGTTCGTGGGCGCTTGATGGAAGGGTTGATCGAGGCTGGTATCGTGATACTCGGATGTGATTTCATACAGGTATCGATTGCGAGTCGATTTGAAGCGCCCATGGGCACGGGATCCTCGGGCGCTCGATGTAGTGTTCTCCAGTGATCCGTCGAAGGTATCTCAGTCCAACTGGTGGTGTCCTCGGGACTGTTGAGTGGTCGATCGACAGGCCTCCGAGCCCATATATATGACTGCGCTACACTCTTCCTAGAGAATAGAAATCTACCGAAAACCAAAGCGTGGCATACATAGCTGCATCAATTCCACAGAGAACAATGTGGATTCTCGATACGAGAGTACTCTGACAGCGAGGAGCGATCTCGAGGCAATCTCTCCGGAACGTCGAGAACAGATGAGCGCTTCTACAAACCCCTTTCCACGATTGATCGACTAATAGTATGAGCGCTTATCATATAGATTCTAGAAGCCTGATCGAGGCTGGTACAGCAAGGCGTGTACTCGGACACGACTCTACGGTCTTCGTGTTGGGTTTGTAGCGCCCATAGCTGATAGAACTTTGAACGCTCAATGTCCTCGGGTTCTTGAGCGCTCGATCCTTCTGGATTGTCAGAACGTCGCAATGAATCCATTTAGTTTAGCTTCTTGGTGAGTCTCGTCCTTTGGAATGGAACTGTCAACTGTCCATAACTTTCCCCCAGTCAAGTTACTTGCGTTCTACCATATATCGAGGCGTTTTCCAACCCTCTCTGAGAAACGGGGGAGGAGTAGGCGATTCCGCCCAATCTCGGACCCTAATCCTCAGCCTACGGCGCACTTCTACTACTACTACGACTAGACTGTGGATCCGCCGAGGGGGCTAGTACCACCCGAATCCTGTGCAACACCGGTTACACCTACAGTCACATCCCGACAAGAAGTTCCCCTAAGTGTAACATTACTCGAAATACCTCAGAGGCGGTGAAGCCATGAATCTGATCGCGAAGACAACGCAGACTCGGACGCCGACAAGAGGCGGGGACGCACGTCGACCGGTTGCACCGACATGTTGGATTCAAATTCCCAGTGAGTCCTTCAATCTGTACAGATTCGGTTGACATACTTGTTGTAAATTGACAAGGGCGCGCCACCGCCTCAACCTGGCTAGACTACGCGTACGTTAGTGCGAGGAGGCTAGTGTGCAAGTAAACTTCTGAACGTTCTCCATACGGACCATACGCTCTCTATGTCACGCCCTGGATATAGCCGAGTCCCGACGCATCATCATCATTCCCGCTCATACCTCAACATTCACAGTCCACCTCCGTACAGCCTCTGGGCGGTGCACTAACCTGGACTAACTTCAATCACCTTCGACGTATCTATGATTCCTCTTCAACGTACCATCTCACTTGAGGCACGAACTACTTTGTACGTACCTATCATTCAGCATATCACCGACTCTTCCATCGGTAATTCGCATGGACTGGAACGACCATGTCATGACATCTGTTCAAAGTCACCCAATCCGGAAGGTGGGCGCTTATTCCTCAGATCACCGTGTTCCTGGACGCGGTGCGCAGTGGACTCCTTCTGGCGGAGCACACTGGACCGATCTACATTGTGGAGCAGAGGTATTCCTGGTAGACACCACAGAATAGGTGCATTATAAGTGCGACAAGTTTTACTTTAGAATTGTCCTAATTCGCGAAGGCTCCGAACTTGTGGGGTTAACACGGTAATGAACGAACTTGTGGAGTGGAAGGTTCAATGAGCTCGGGCACTTACTGTTGGCAGTGGCGACTCCATTGGCATTTTGAATTACTTAGTTGGCGTATTTTCCTTATGCGGTGTGCTCTTCTCTTAACTCCAAAAGCGCAGCTGTCCCTTCGGGGAATAAACAGGTGAATAGCGTGGAGAATGTTGGAGGTTGGAGTCGAAGAGGGTAGTGGACTCGGATGACGGAGATAACATAATGGCGAGGGTGAGCCTTCCGCTGGGCTATTCATAATACTGTATCTCCATCTCCTACGACGTGCTCTGACACACAAGCATCCACATTCCGTCTGTCTGCCAATCAACATCGGCCTCCAAGTCACCCAGTCACAGTCCAACCTCCGAGTCAATCGCTGCGAGGTCGATTCGTCATTCTGGCCATTCAAAGGTTTACTCAATGTAAGACGTAGTGCGGTTGTTGGATCGCAGCACTGCAGTTATTGAACCAAAGAGAACTTGCGAGAACGGCGTTGCGGTATGTTCCAACGACTGGGGCATATTCGCGAGCGATGATGGCACAGCCCCGAGTCTATCAAAGGAAACGTCGTGAGCCAGAAGCTTTACACGTTGTAAATCCCGAAGTCTGTGGCCCCGGCCTGTGCTTAGATAGTCCTATCGTATCTCGCTCAACTGTACTGATCAAACTTCCATCCACCGGCTTCTCTCTGCTTCACCCCATAAGCTGCACTCGAGTCGGGTAAGGGATATCAAAACGACTAGAGTCGCTGAGGCTCCACAGTGACTCATAGCCGCCCACTTGACCCAAGCACTATTCATAGTCTATTCCACCAGACAAAGGGCGCCTCAGATCCAGGAACCTTTCACGCATATGTAGAAGCCAGGAAGCAGCTCGTATCCACAATCGAAGCACCCCACCGCCATTCATCAAACTCTCTCTCTCGAATTCGTCCACATCCGATGTCGTAAGTGTACCAGTCCCGTTTCCTGTAGCCCTGATCCCACGCACAGACTCAAATGTTCGCGGAAGACTTCGTTCTTTTAGAGTAAAGGGGACAAAACTGTCGTTTAAGCTTCGAACCCTTTCGAATCATTCACCGTAAACAGAATTCCGAGTCTCACGCCTAAGGACCAAGTGCTTCGCCGCTCTGGCCAGCCTTCTGTGCTGGTAGCGAGGTATTTCGAGGGTGTTCGAGAGTTGACGTTGGCATCACCTCTTCTATACATCGAAGAACTATAAGTTGTAAGTCTCTTGATGAAATGAAGTGTATAGTGTGTAGCCGACTTCGAATTATTGTGATACAAGCCGTCGCCCCATATATTGAGTTCCTAGTTCGTCGTTGTCCGGCCACCGACCGACAGCCATCTAAGAACTGTACAGATTGGTATGTGAACGGTCGAAGGTCAGAAGTCGTTAAGACCATCCTGTAGCAATCTGCTCGCTCTTCATCAAGCCTTCACGAAGTTGCTCAGGCCCTCTCTCGGCTAGACGAGTCGAGGCGCCAGAACTTGACTTTGACATCTCCCAAGAATGCAGCACCTCCTCCAACACCCTCGAATAAGGAAACATATATCTGTCGAGAGAGCATTTAACCCCAATCCTTCCCGCATAGCCTGTACATGCACACAGCAATGTCGTACGTTCAAGGGTACATTGCCTCTCCAACGCGGAGACACCTCGGGAAGGAAACTGTCATATTTGCTCTAATCACATTTTACGGCTTTTCCCTGTTGCTTTATCACCAAGCAGGTGCTGGGGGATGATAACGCTTTGCTTCCTCTCAGAGCATGCTTCACGACATTCGACGACTAGGACGGACCTCGGAATTGGCAGCTCTCAACCTCTAACCCGTTTCAGTAGCTGAAAGTGTGCTGGAATAAAGGAAGAGCGCAAACGTGCATATGCGGGAATAGAAGAACTTCCGACATACCTCAAACAGGAAATCCCGCACCGAACGTGATGCGAGAGGTTGACAAACAAAGTAAGCGCTCCCTTTCTGCCCTATTCCGGCCATCCCTTTCACACCTTATCCTAACTCAAAAAGATGCGTTCGGTGCGGTGAAGGTGACGGGGAAATGGAAGTTGTTCCGACGGTATACTGCGAAGGGAAAGAGCGTACCGTGAGCCTTGTTTTCTCAACAATGTAACTGTGATAAGATAAAAGATTGACAGAGTGTGTGATGCGAAATAAGTTTCCATGAAAGCGGACCGAGGTTGTGAAGAGTCGTTGAATAGGAAAGGTTCTCTTGACTCTCTTTCTCCTCGGCTGAACGAGGCAGAGCTAGACCAATGAAGGCGTCATCCCTCGGAGAATCTCTCTGTCCTTACCCTTGAAAGGTATGCAACTGATAGTCCTGTGAAGAGGCATAGACGCTTGCTCTGGAGATCTCGCTCACTTCAGTGTCCCAAGAAAGATCTTCCTCTGATCTGGGTACCGTGTACCCACACCCTTCGTCGTACCTAGAGATTTAGCCATTTCCATACCTAAACCCACAATCGACGCCACTCGACTACGGACTCGGACTTCATTTGCCATTTCTGTGGTCCACCACGTCGACCAAGTTGTAAGTACTGGCTCCCCCGAGCCTTTTCTCCGTGATTGACATGTTGTGATTGTGATAAAGTGAAGTGCATTGAAAAGAGCGAGTAAAATGTGCAGTGACATAGAGATGACGCCAGGGAAAGGTTCAAGGTACATTTGACCAATCACGTTCGTTATCCGAGGGTGGCGAATCCACGATATGTTCGTATCTAAGACTGTTACATTTTCATGTCGATGAAGGGAGAAACGGTTCTACCGTAAGAAAGTCAACCGGATTCAACCTTCTGTACAATTTTACTACACCCCACGTCTGAAACTCTTAACCGCCACTGTGCTTCGCCTTCGAAGTCATCTTCCCAGACCACCTGGGCCACAAGATCAATCATCAAAGGTACCACACGATCTCCCAAACCCGTAGATCAATGTTAAACGCGTGGATCAGAAAAAAACAAGCCTCAACCTGCCTCGAGGTCAGAAAAATCGAACATCAGCGTATTGGACTTCATTCAAATCAATCTTCTTCCCGGCGGTACGCCTCGTTTTCCGAGTCGGCCTTGCTTCTCAAGTGGCATGATCACGCACGAATGAGCATTGTCTTGTACAGAGATGAACCTGGCGAGGCCGCTTGGTGATGTATGATTGTTGAATTGAAGGGCCGAGGCTGAAATGTCGGAGAGGGAGATTGATCCACGAGGCTCGCTGGGAATTTGATTTTGAAACTGGACTGAAACTCGAGGTGAGGAGTGGCTCTCTGAACACGCGCTGTTTCCCCAGGTTGCTCGTGCTAGATGGCGGAGGATGACGAGAGACCCAAGCCCGAAGAGCGGCAGGGATACCCGACGACGAGAGGTGTGGAGGGTACAAGGGGTCCTGGACCGCCGAGAGTGGAGCTCAGGAATTATGAACTACGGACAGACGTTTGGGTCAATCGAGTAGGTGAGCCCCTGTGACCAGAAAAAATCTCATTTCCTCTCAACGGCTTGGCCATGGAGCGGGCCTAGGCCTTGGGAACCTGAGTCGTTTCCCTTGAAATCATCGCCGAGTGATCGCCCACGGGCGCTAAACAAACAACGATGGGTCGGGGGTCAGATGAGCACTGACGTATGCAATGGTGTATCAATCACTATAGTGGATGGTCCATGTGTGAGCTATCTTATCCAAATTAAACTGATGTTCTACAAATCTCTAATCAGACCGCTCCAAGCCTTCGCTCATCTCGTGTCTCCGGATCTCAATCAACATCGCGCGAACGGTCCCGGCAGCTAGGTGGAGGAGACCTGTCCCTTCCTGCTTGCCAGACTCTCACCGTTTTTGAGAAGCTAGTTGGAGATGGGGATGGCCTCCTCGCACGATGCGATCGACAACTCATTCGACATTGAGCGCATGGACCGGCAGCTTGTCGAACGAGGAATACAGGCGTTCCAAACTACCGCAATGAAATGCTTCTTTCTCCTGCGTTCCACCACCTAGGGACCTTGATCGGGTAGGTTGAAGCCTACCAACGCCTGGATATCACGTTTTCGGTTAGGCCACGGGGTGCGCGATTTAAGCGCCCGTCATAGCTGACAAATTCTCGTCTGTGGTTCAGGTGCGTGACCGCAGTCGTTCAAATTGCTGTCACAAACCTCATTTTATGACTTTTCTATCCCAATGTGTCGACATAGGAGCAACACCCTTGCACCAACGCTGTGAAGATAGAACGTGAGATCGATCCTTGTACCCCTCGGACTAGCTGTCACTTCTCCTGGGGTTGTTCTGATGTGGTCGGCCAAGAGGTAAGTCCAGGCGTGGTAGAGCTAACAAACGATGCTAATGCGCTATGTACATCCATCTCCGACATAACAGTGGGTAGTAGTACGGCATCTCCACGTTCTTCCGCCGCCACCGCTTCCGGTCCCATCGCCCTTAACCTTCCGTTCCTCATGAACAACCTATCAGAATCCCAGCGACAAAGAATGGAGGCTGGAGAACAATACAGGGATAATGGGCTACTGTCGTGGTCGCCTTTAAATAGATTGTTTCGTCGGGCGCTCTTCGTACCGTGGTGCTCGGGGACTTGGAGCAACGACAGAAGCTCATCTATACGACAAAAGAAAGACATTGTAAGGTTCTAACCCACAATCAGAAAAGCCTCTTCGACGGTGTAAATTGTAATGTGCGAGCGCGAACCTTGTACTGCGACTCTCACCTCCGCCGACATCCCAATTTAGAATTTCATCCACCCTCTCAGACTCCTCATCATCTACTAGCGGTGCAATTGTAGGGAGCGAAAGGAACCCGTGATCACCCTCCATACCCTCGTTCCCGCCTTTCCTAAAACTCAGCCCTTCCAATAGATTACAGATACTTACCCTAAACTCTTAAACCTCTCCCGTGAATCCAATTTCCGGTTTCCGACTTTCCAAACGGGACGACGGTCCCTTGAACGTTGCCGAGCAGCAACCAATAACTTCAGTGAACTTGGTCCCATTTAAGATCTCGTATATACAAATCTCGCTTGCAATTGGTTTCGTCAGGGTCTCAGGGAGATGCGAGGTGCTCCGAGCTCGTCGTCATTCCCACTGAGTACAAAAGTAGCGTGTGTACTTATATGTAAATCTGTAGGATCGTTCGGCTTGAACGACCACTACGAATCACGATTTCAAGGTCATCTGAGCGGAATATATGATATCTACACCATACGCCCTTACAATGATCTATGCCATGTTGGTGTAGTACTGTATGAAATCTGTTTGGAAGTCTATATTCAAGCGTGAGTTGTACTCAATACATAACCCCTACGCGATCAAGGGATCAGGCTAACCAAAAGCGCTTGTGGCTCTGTAAGTATGCTTTGCGCCAGATTCACGTTTTCGAATTGAATTATGTATGTACATGGGAATACACGCTAGACTAGACCCCGCTCGTCAGGGGGAGGCAGCGCACGTCGCAGGAGCGAAGGGCCGGAGATTCAGGGATTGTTCCCTACACGTGTATCAGACCTCGTCGGGTTGACGGAGCGGGTCGGCGTCATTCAGACGCTTGGGTCCAACTGTCAGTGAGAATCTGACCCTAAAACAAGTACATACGTTCCAGACGGTCGCCAATCCATCCAGCCAAAAGGTCGTAAGTAAAAAAGAACAGAATAACGCCCCGCCTTGTTTCCAAGTACCCCCGGCGAGACTCGAACTCGCAACCTCCAGATTAGAAGTCTGACGTCATAACCATTAGACAACGAGGGCGTTGCTGGGTCTTGGCTTGCGAACGAGCCTCCGACGCTGGTACTAAGTTCATACATTCACCCTCGTTCAACCATGGCTGAACATGGGTTCAAATTGAGGGGTATACCAGGTATACTATATTGGAGGGCAGTTCCAAAAGCCGAGAACGAATGATTTTAGAGAGAAGGGATCTGTAGATTTTGATTGGGAATCGCGTTGCTCAAGTTGAACGAAAACAAGCTCTCGTTTTCGTTGGTCATGGGGATCAAGGTTGGTGCTTACTATCCTTCCCCCTTCCATTCTCCTCATTACCCAGGCTTGGAAATTTCATCGGACCCCAAGCAACTCTTCCACGTCGTTTATACCCTTGGAGGACTAGAGATCGGGGCCGGTGTCTGCAGTGATCCGTCACCATCCGTGGAGTTCCTGTCGGCTCCCTACTATACCAGTAGAGCAACTCAGGGATGGTATTTTTGACAGTTCACAGCCATTCTTTCGCGCTTCCTGGGGAGTCCATTCGATATTAATGTTCTATTGTCATCTCCGTGGAGTGGAGCTATGTATGTGTTCCCGCTTCTTCCTGCAGCGAAATTGAATAGAAGCAATGACAATAGTGGTACTCAATTCTGCGGAATAGCGAGTTTGCGGAATAGCGAAACCTGGGAAGAACCATGCGGTACAATGATGCCAAGGGTCTGAGTTTGCGGAGACCCAATACTGTTGATGCCGACGCGGCCGACAAACTCGCCCACACTCGCGCTTTTTTATTCTGCATGCATCTTCTTTCCTCCTCCTTCTCGCGATTTTTGCGATAAGGAGAGCAGTGAGCCGTTCATCGTCGTCTTGAGCGTCGTAAAGCAGAATGCACGCAAAATACTCCAGAGGAGTGAGTTTGGGCTTTCCGCGCTGTGTTCTGGTCGGTTCAGTGGATGGTCGTACATCCCAACGTCGCCTTCTGGCCATTAATATAGCATAGGGATACGAAAAAGAGTACTGCTAGTGTTCTGGTAGAAACGATATACGGTGCATATCTAATCTACGAGCCATCAGCGCAATGCCGGCAACGCCGAGTTCAGTCTCCGCTACTAGCCAGTAACAGCCACCGGGACTGGGCATCAGGGTACCATGTGAACCAGGCTTTTGCTATTCCGCAAACTCGCTATTCCGCAGAATTGAGTACCACTAATGGCTTCGTTTGTTACGATGGTGAATTCGTGCGTTTCGCACAGTGCGACCAAGTAAGTTGAAGTTTTGTGTGGGGCGGGGTAAAAGTGCTAATTGAGAAGGGAGAGGGTGAGTCGGATGTATGTCCTCCGAGGGTGGGTTATTAACTTTTCTGCATTGGAAGACCGCGACTCGGATGTGGTTCTTGTCATCTGGACATGGAGATTGTGGTTCTCAGCCTCCTTATATTTACATTCGGAGGATGCGTTGCAGATCTTCGTCACATTGTAAGATCATGATGTGCGAATGCGAGTGAGTGGGCAATAGAGACGAACTTAGTCAGTAGAGATGAGAGTCTACACAGCGTGGACATCTCAGTGCTCACAAGGGGGCAACTTGAAGATTACTTTGAAGACGGCGCTTAGGTCCCTTCGAGATTAGATTGACCCCATTCTACTCCTCGCCCGTTTGTTGGCAAGTACTCCTCTCGTAAGCAAGTATGGCAGTCACAAGAAAAACCAACTTGCAAAGACCGAGTTCGAGCGTCTAATCCCTAGGCCAGTCTCTCATCTTAATCCATTCCCCCGTCTCATCTTATTCTATTCCCTGGTCTCAATTGATGTCCAGCAACGCTCCAATCCTCCAATCGGATATGGTGTAGCGGCTAACATTGCTGCCTCTCATCTCATCGGGAGTCTGTCCGCAGCAGCTCGGGGTTCGATTCCCCGTATCCGAATAGAGGCTGCAATATAATTGTGTGTTTTTTTTGTCGGTTTGTGTAATTCATGGGGAGAGAAACTTCATTTCTTGGACATCGTATGTGTAAGTAGAATTTCACTCGAACTCTCTCAATGTTGCTCGGTTTTTGGAATCGACTCGACGGTTTCCTCGATGCGCGACGTTGGACGGATCTGGGAATGAGGTGGGAGGATGTGTGCGTGGGCCTTGGGAATATAGTCGGAATGTCGGTACGGTATACGTACGCTTCGTTGCTTGCTTCCATTCAGTTAATTCAGTGATAGGGGCTTTATCATCGTTACCCCAGCCGGCGGTTTCCTTGCTTGACTTATACTCGAGTTCCATGAATGGTTGGCAACGTAGAAATACAAATAGGATATCGAACTACGCCCCCTGGACGCGTGACGCTCTGCTACGCCACTGGGCCCGGCGTCTGACGCTCCTTGGGCGCTTCAGTGTCGGCCTCAGCCTCGGAGTCGTAGTCGCGGAGAGACAAGTATGTGAACTGCAAACACATGCGGTTCGGCAAACGCTTCGGGCGCTCTGGCAGCTCGGTCGACAACAACCTATACCACTTGAACAGTTTCGTCTTGATGATCTTCCTCTCGCGCAGCGGAAACTTCATGAGGGATAGATAGCGATCGAGGATGGCGTCCCTGTTCTCATGGAAGACCTTCAGTTCACGCGGATCTCCGTTCCCCGTGGTGAAGTAAATCACAAAGTCGCCTGTTGGCCAGTCGAAAAGGCGGGGAGTGATGAAAGGTTCTCTGAATGAGGGTGGGTCAGGGAGGGCAGATACACAGGAGAATGTTCAGTCTGAACTCACATAGAGCCTTTCTCTCGCCATCTGGGAGTGGCACACCTCGTAATTCCATCCATCGCAAGCCCCTGGCGGCGGCTCCACTGGACGAGCCAAGTGCCAGAGACAGCGAATCCGGCGAAGTACAGTGGAGGAGGGATTGTTGGACCTCCTGGAATGCGGAGGTTTTCCACGGGAAGCGCGAACATATCGGGTTGGTCTTTGAACTCGATAGTGGCAGGGAATGCCTGTTCACACCTGTTCAATGTTAGCTGGCAGAACGTCAGGCGAGCGGGCAGGACTGGACTTACTCGGCCTGGTACCTGACGTACAAGGATCGGCTTTTGGACATTTTCAGTCAGGTCGTTTAGCTTGTACAGACGGTAGTTGGAGGGAGGTGAGGATAGGGTTCTTGTTAGGGCTGCGGAGGGAGGCGTGGGCGCGTCAGCATTCGCGCAAAAAAGAACGCGAGAAAGAGAGAAAAGGCACGGAGCCCCTCCTAATCCTCCCTCGGACGAAGAAACGTTCGTAGTCGTCGGAGGAAGTTAAACTCTTATCCCAATCCTGTTAGCAACCCGGCATTATGGTACGCACCAAGTCAGGAGTCGGGGGGAGGGTTAGGGTTAGAGCGAGGGCGAGGGCGAGGGTGCTTTTACGGATTCAGAGTGAGGGAATCCGAACAGCCACCGACGCCATCACCATGTCTTCTTCCACTCTCCATCACCTCGGAGAACAACGACTAGAAGGACGATGCTAATCGCGAACGAGGAAACACCCTTGCTGAACGGATCCCGATATGAGGCTCAAGCGGGTACGGCGACGCGACTCAGGGGGGAGAAATGGCGGGTATTCGGTGTGGTAGCGGGTGCTGGGTTCCTATCTGGTGCGTCTAACCCTCCAAATCCCGTTCATGCAAAGCACTAAAACACGAACTTGGGGCAGTCTCGACGTTCTGGATATACTATATCGATTGGCGATCCATGCTCTTGATCCTAGGCGGACCATCCATGGTAGAGAGGTGCTTTACACATTCTCTTCGTCATTCTCTTACAACGAACTGAGTCATCGAACAGTTTCCTACGAGATTTCTCTCTTTTACTATCAGCTACAGTCGGCGTCCTCCTCGCGTCCATCTATTCCACGATCCGTACGTTGCCTCCTGTCGTGCATTACTGATTCTACTCAACTCTCGTATCTCGGTATCGCAGATGGCAAACGCAAAGTCCTCCTCTGGACGACTTCATCCATCATCCTCGGTTCCCTCCTAGTCTCAACCTCTCAAAACATCACCTGGCTCCTCCTCGGACGCATCTTCCAAACACTCGGCACGACCCCCACTTGGTCTGTCG
This sequence comes from Coprinopsis cinerea okayama7#130, assembly GCF_000182895.1. NCBI lineage: Eukaryota > Fungi > Basidiomycota > Agaricomycetes > Agaricales > Psathyrellaceae > Coprinopsis > Coprinopsis cinerea. The sequence continues at coordinate 3,716,660 of NW_003307543.1, read as the reverse complement.
GGATCGGGATTCTGGGCGACACCTTCAGACGTGAACAGAGGGGCAGGGCTATCGGCGGGTTTATATTTGTGAGTGTTCAAAGTTGCCTGTCTTCATGAATCCCGGTATGGTGTTGTGGAAAGCTCATGCTTGTTGATCGTTGTTTTTGGACAGGTATCGATGTTGGGAGGCGTAGCTGCGCCTCACCTATCTCGTACGCCCTGCATTCACGACATTACAGCGCAGCTGATAACCCTGGATACGCAGACCTGATGAAGCACCTCGCTCCCCACCTCTCCGTATCCACTTACGACTCGTGGCGGCTCACCCAAGCCCTCCTCGCCATCGCCTCCTCCGTCCTCTGGTTAACCCTCCGCCAATCCACCTCCCTCTCGCGTCCGGCACCTCTATGTCTCAACATCGAAGGATTCTCAGAGGACTCGCTCGTAGAAGGGTTACATGAAGACTCGAGACCTGAACGAATGGGTGGTATCTCGGAGGACGAGTCGCGACTGGAAGAACGACTCGAACGACCACACCGGGGGATTTTGAATCCCTTCTCGCCGTATGGGTTGTTACATCTGAAGGATGTTCTTCCTCTGGTGCGTACCTCCCACTCCTTGCTTGTTTAGATGGCATGTTGAGGGAGGTGATAGTCATTCGCTAGTGGTGCTCCCATCTACTCCGCTACGTGTCGTACGTCCCGTCCTACTCTCACTCGCACTGCAGTAATCGGAAATGCTGATTGGAATTTGGATGGGTGTGGGGTTATAGTACTTTGGATGGAGGTTTCCTCATATAGCTGGGTGCGCCTTATTCTTATCGACAGCTTAAAGATAGGTTTTAACTGACGGTCCTGTATCGAGCAGCCAAAGCACGCAGATAAACTGGTCTACAGATGGTACTTCCCTTCGCTCGCACTCGGGTTGGGTCGTACGTTCCCTTACTCCTCATCCTCGTCCCGCAACTCACAGTTCTCTGTGATGCCTTTCTGTCGCCCTCGTCGCGTTCACAGTCGGCGCCCTCCTCGCAGGTTTCGCGACCGACTATATCCTCATCCGACGCATACAAGACCTCCTTCGTACCTCCTCCCACCATGGCACCTCCCACCCACGCACCTTGAACTTTGAATCAAGCTTCGACCGCCCCGACAAACGATTCTTCGTCTCTCTCCCGGGCGCATTCCTCATCGCTCCACCTCTCGTATTGGTCGGGTTTGTGTTGAATTTTGCGATGGGTGGTGGTGGGAGGGGTACTGGTGTTGGGTGGGCGTTGGCACCGCTTGAATGGGCCTTGATACCTTTCGGGATGAATGAAGTTGGGGTGAATGGGTTTGGGCTGAGGGGTATCATCTTCAATTGGGTGTTGTTCATGCAAGAGGAAGGTGAAGGTGGAGGTGTTGGGCTGAACGTGAATAAGTGGTTAGTCATGGGGTGTTTGTTTCTGGTTGGACTTGGGGTGCGTGGTTATTTCTCTTATGGTCGTTATTCTCCAGCTTTCGCTGCACCATGACCTTTTTTTTGTTTTTGTTACACCGCGCGCCTATACTGATGGACGCATCGTGTTACCTTTAGACATATTCAACCTCCGTACCAGTCCTCACCTACTTCCTTGAAGTCGTACCGCAGTCAAGGAACGTGCAGATTGTTGCTGCTTCAGAGTGCGTACTCGGTTTTTCCATTTCTGTTTATTCGTTCGTCCATTCCTTCTTTCCCCGCCATTTGTTCTTTCGTTTTCGGTCGTCCGTTCCACCCACTCCTGCTCGCTCCTCTCCCTTTCTTCCCTTTTCTCGTACCTCCTTTGCTCGTCCACTCCCCCCTTCTGTTCGTCCATGCCTCCTTCCGCTCGACCATTCCCCTATTCCTCCCTCCACTGGTCTCTTCTACCCCTCCCACTTCCACCCCTCACGAGATAACCATGACTAACCCCCTTACTCCTCGCCATTGTAGTGCACTCCAGATCCTCGTCACCGGGATCACCTTTACGATCCTTGTCGTCCTTGCTTCAGCGTTTGGAACGAGTGTTGCGAATGTTGTTGGGTGTGGGGTTGTTTTGATGAGTCCTGTGTACGTGATGGTTTTTTGATTGGTACTTCTGGCTGAAGTATGGGGTGCTTGCCTTTCTCGTCTGGACTCTACGCTTCTATCTTCTTGTCTGAGCTATATGCTCCTGTTTTCTCGTCTGAACTATTTTCTCGTCTGACCCAACTCTGACCGTTCTCGTCTATGTAGACTGATCTTCTCTGTTATACGTCGTCGGAAGATGGCTGAACGGGAGGCTATGGTTTCGGAAGGGGAGGAGCGTGGGTCTGGTGGTAGTGGTACGTCGCAGGATGGGGGTGCTGGCTCGAGTGGGAGTGCGAACGTGAGTGGGAGCGCGAGCGGGAACGGACATTTATAGGGTAGGAATGAGTGATCTATTGCGGCTGTTGATTTGTTGTATGTACTATATGTCGTGTTGTTTTCTAGTAACCAACTTGTGCTATTCGTCGTTATTCATATGGACGCACTACTGAATTTTCAACATCACCTCTCGAGTGGTTCGAAATCAAATCTAAGCGCTCGTGCTAATAGCGTGCGCGTTGGTGTAGTCCTAGTAAGTTGGTCTACTATAGCTTTTGAATCTTCCTTCCATGGACGATGTATCCAACTCAGTCTTACATTCAAATTGACAGACTACAGTCCTAGTCTAGCGCCTCGGGACCCCCAAAATCCGTTCCCTCTACAGTGGCAAGATGGCCGAGCGGTCTATGGCGTGTGACTCAAGCGTAACAGCTTGCCTCTGTCATTAGGGGTTTCTCATGGGAGTATTCCCGCGTGGGTTCAAATCCCACTCTTGTCATTACTTTTTTTTTCGTTCTTGTCATTTATTTTTTTCTTTCTTGTCGTTATTATTATTTATTTTTTTTCCTCCCTTTGCTCAACCGTTGTGGAATTTATTATTTGGGACCTCCTACGCCGTCATATATATATGTATTGAATATGTTGGCCGTCCTTGATCGTAAGTAAGCCATGGAAGCCTGGAGGAAGAAGGGGTCTTGGCGTTCAAGTCGTTCACCGATTGCACACTCGCATCAACACAGAGTCCCCACACAACGGTGGGTCCGACGATTCAGACATGTAAACGGATTCGAACCCGATACCGAACCTGATTTTTGAAATTTCGTTCCTGATTGACTACCTACCCTACAGAATTCGGAGAATAGGAATATGTAGTACGATTACTCCCAAGATACTTCATGATTGTTGCACCCATAATGACGACGCTCCTCATAGCTCAAAGTATCGACGTGCAACAACTTTTTCTCGGATTGGATGCCAACCTCGCGAGGCTCGCGGGGGATGCCTCGGAGCGACCTAGCATAGGTCGCAATCGAGTGCGCTGCAGCGTGGGTGTGACTTCGAAGGCTTCCAGAAGGAGGTTGTCGATGGTATCACAATGCATGTGGTAGCACTCGTCGTAGGCTACACCAGCATCCCCTCCCCACCTATGCCGTCAACAAGTTTCAGTAAACTCGGTACTTCCAAGCGAAGAATAAAGACACGCACCATTCAGCTCCCTCCCTCGACTTGATACCCTCCGCACCCGTGAAAAGCCCACCACAGGGAATACCATACTCCAAAAACGGCCCATAATCACTCCTTCCACTAAAGTTGGTAGGCTTACTAACCAACTCCCGCTCCTTGAAAAAGTCCTCATACAGCCTCTCGATCTGCGCGCTTCCAGCCGGCCCAGGGATGTTAAACGTATCACCATCGCCATCGTAGATCAAATACCCCGAATTCGGCGAAGCGATCATGTCAAAGTTCAAGTACAGCGCAATCTTCTCGCGCTCGGCAGAGGGGAGGTTGCGGACGTGGTAGGCGGAGCCGATGAGCCCGAATTCTTCAGCTGTCCACCAGCCGAAGCGTACAGCGTTGTTGACGCGGAATTTGGTCAGCTGGAGGGCGATCTCGAGGTTAGCGATGGTGCCGGAGCCGTCGTCGTTGATGCCCTAGAATCGATGGACGATCAGCTTAAATTATCCCAACTCAACAACGAGAAAGTAAAAGAGTACGTACAGGCCCACTGGGCACCGAATCAGAATGCGCACCACTAAAGACGATGTTATTCTTGTCGCCATGCTTGGTGGTGGCGATCAAGTTGCTGGAATAGCGCTGCTCGACCATACCATACGCATCAAGCTTGCCCATGATCTCCTCCCCAGCTTCCAACCTCTCGCGAAGAGCACGACCAGCGACACCAGAGATACTGCCCACAGGGACGTACGGGCCCTCAGGACGGGTCACCCCTCCAAGAGAACCACCGGAAAGCTCGGGATCGAGGTCGTTGTGCACGATAACACCCGCAGCTTTGGCCGCCCCGGCATAAGCGACCTTGAAGCCGTAGGTACACTCTCCACGAGAGATAAGGACGAGTTTACCTTCGACTTCCTCGGGGAAGTCATCCTATCACAGGGGGGTCAGAATATAAGTCACGAAGGAGAGGAGAAGCAGAAACGCACAGCAGAACACCCAAACGAATCAAGCGCATAAAGCGGGGCAGTCACATTCCCACTAACCGCATAAAAGAACGACTTGGTGGGATACGTCTCCCCACCAACAACGCTAAACTGCGAATCCGACTCTGCATACTGATACGGCAGAGTCTCCAGGTAAGTATCATAATACCCAGTGTCGTCGAGCAGACGCTTGATCCACGCGACAGTCGCGTTGTGCCCCTTGGATCCGAAAGCACGGTTGGGCCTGCGGTCGCTCAGCTCGGCGAACCTTTGGAGTTGTTGGGCGTGTCGGAAGAGTGCGCGGCGGGAGATGCGGCGCTGGAGTTGCTTGGAGTCGACCAGGGGAAGGCGGGTGACGGGCGTGCCAGGTCGGCCCTGTGCTTCGACATCGGTGTCTACGTCGGCGTTGACGTCTTGAGCGGAGGAGGTGAGGGTCAGAGAGAGCGCGACGAGGGAGAGGAGGTGGGAGAACTTCATCTTGTGTTGATCCCGTGCAAGACCAATAAATGAAGAGCTTGGAAGAAAAAGCCTCCACTCGATTCTTCCCTCCTTTATTTATACAGTCTCAAGTGACGAGAACATCCCAAGACGCCCAAGACCAAAACCATGTGTGGAAAGTCGTTCTATCCGGATGCCCTACAAGGACTAGTCACCACATCGAACATCCAGAACTTCTTTCGCCTCCGTCGTATTCGCGAGCGAGTGGGTCAAGAAAGGACAAGTATGGTGTCATCCACCTGAGCATCCGAGCAATTACTACAAGCCCATGAAGAACTGAGCGCCCAGGAAACGCAGCGAGTCAGATGGGCAACGCCCAGACAGATTACGTTCCTCTTGTGCAAGGTTCATATACTAAAAGGACGGCGTTAACAGCATCCCAAACTCCCCGCGGTCACAAGGAAGCATGTCCACTCACTCGAATTAAACCCAAGGAAGCACATTGACTCCCGCAGTTCTTACTATAGGACGTGTGGAAGCACGCCCCCAAGTCCCATATATCCCCCTTCACGAAATACGAAGCACAGTGCACCACGCGCTCCACCCCTCTCCTGCGGGCTGCGAAGGCAAAGAACTCTATGGCAAATTACTGCCCCATCGTGGTACTTTTCCCACTTCCGAAGTTCTTTCAAAGAAGCCGCATTCGACATATGCTTCTACCGTTCTCCCGACAGCATATGTACAACATACTTACGCCCTGTCTCTCTCTCCACATTGTCTAAAAGCTTGGAAGAACCCGATTTCATTGAAGATCATGTGCTACGAACCTTGAGGTGAACAGGAACTCGGGGTAGAAAGATGGCGACACAGCCTCTGCATGGCCTTCTGCTAGTACCCCGCGTGTACGCATAATGAAGTCGCATGTTTCGATATACGCAGCATCGGAATCGTCGTCTTTCCTCGTAGCTAAACCGTAGATAACATGCATGTCAGCGCGGGTTTGCGCAAAGTCGAAGAAAATGGCGCCATCGGACAGTGTGGTCTGCTCGCCGTTTGGTTACGGTACAGCGAGAGACCCTGGGCTGGACTTGTTGGAGACGGGTCGACAACGACTTGAACTTCAACTGTCTAAAATACACATGCATGAGGGCGAAAAAAAAAAAACAAACAGGGGAAACCAAAACAGAATGAAGAATCGAACCAATCGATTCTCAAGGAGACGACTTTTGGTAGCAAAGAAATGATGTACAGCAAAGGTAAAAACGAGACGTTCGAAACTCTTCGAACGTCTCCTAGACGAAGATACTACGCTCCTAGTAGACGAAGACCGAAGTGACACGCAGACGAAGATCGAACGCGAAACGACAATGCAGACAGATAGAAATGCGTGTACGAACCAGAAACAAACTGGATGAAACGACGACGACGACAACGTAAACAACGATAGATAGACAAATGAAAAAGCGCGAACACAAAAACAAGCATGAGAAAAAAAGACGTAAAACAGGATGCGTGATATGTACGTAGATTGCTAGATTGAACATGGAACAGAAATGCCAGAGAATAATACAAAAATAGAAGGAAAAATGCGTCGAGATGACGAGAATAGATGCATCGACTTGAAGGACGAAGACTGGAACGACGACGACTCGGGAGAAACAAAGAGATGCTATACCACCCCCTCACTCGCACCAAGCTCAAGCACCCCAAACCGAAGAGGAGTCTTGAGAGCCTCAAACCCCATCCCTTCCTCATCTTCGTCTTCGTCGAGGTCCAGTTCTCCTAGTTCCCCTCCTCCCCCTCCTCCCCGTTCCAATTCGACTCCTTCCTCGTCCACTCGTCCCATTCCAAACTCTCCCTCCCCCACTCCCCCTTCTCCCAACTCGGCATCCGCTTCCTTGGCCATTATCTTCCTTCTTCTCCTCTCTACACTGCTCTCTACCCACCCCATGCGCCCTCCACCCTCATCCTCACCAAGCCCACGTCGGCCCTCACCCTCACCCCCACCCCCATACCCACCCACACAAGCCCTCTCATACGACCTCCTAAACCTCTCCAACTCCTCCCTCTTCCCACCCCCCGAGATCCACCGTTCCTCAACAGCTTTAAAGATACGTTCCTGGCGCCGGGTGAGCCGTGGTTTACTGCTCGGTGGATTGGACTTGTTCTCTGAATCGGGATTCTCATCCTCCTCCCAATCCTCCTCATCATCCTCAAAATCAGTCTCCCCATCCAAATCCCACCCCTCATCCCCCTCATCCTCCTCACAAACCAAAGTAGCATTAGAATCCAACGAATTCGATCTCGTCTCCTTATTCGAACCCGGTTTAGACGGTGGTTGGATCAAGTCTCGGTCGTCCTTTCTGCGCGTCTTGGGTCGTGCTTCGTTATGGGCAGTAGGAGTTCCTTCGTTATGGGTGGTAGCTATTCCTTCGTCACGGGCGGTAGGAGCTCCCCCCTCATAGACGGTAGCAGCCGAGGTAGTATCGGGAGTGGGATCAGCCCCGTCAAAGAGGGGGAGCGGGGATGTAGCCCAAGCGACACTCAGCGAGGCGTCGGCGTTGACGTCGGCGGGGTCGGTAAACCCATCAGCACTGGAAGTAATGCCGTCCATCCCGTCGTCCGCAGACCCATCCCCAAGCACCGACAACTCAACCAACCCATCCAACTCAACCAACTCAACCAGCCCATCCAACCCATCCAAACCACCACCCTGTCCTCTTCCTCGTCCTCCCACACCCCAATCCACCGACTTGGCCCTCAAACCCCCCTCCTCCCTCTCCACCCGCTCTTTGCCAATCCTAGAGAGCGCGGACGAGTCGAACGTATTCCTCCTCCCCGCCCCTGTCGCACCCGTCCCATTCCCCGATGAACCCACCCCCGCCCCCGTCATACCCGAACCGATAACTGTCACACCCGTCCCCATCCCCGCAGATCCACCATCCTCCAACGATACAGGAGCACTAAACCAACTCCTCGCCAACGGCGACCGCCTCAAAAACTTGTACCGTTGCACATACGGAAGGTACACCTCCCGATCCTCAGGGGTCCACCATAACGGCCTCGAAAGCTTCCCACTCGAACCCACACTCGGACTGAAACCCAAGTTGGGAGCTGAACTTGTAATCGGTGGTGTTGCCCCTGTCGACGGGGTCAACGTGGTCGTCGATGGACCCGCCACAGGCGACGGCGACGACGACGACGAATAACCTCCCGACGTAGAGCTGGATCCAGCCTCCCGCCTCCTAAAAATCATACCCGCAACTAACCTATGCACACCTTCCCTCCCCCTCCTCCCCTCCCTGTACTTGTCCTTCTCCCTCCCCTCCTCCTTCCCATTCTTTTTGTCCTTGCGACGAAAAACAGGCGGAGACGTCCAATCAAAATCTGAAATCGGCTGCGGAGAAGGCGGGGATGGCGAATTCCTCATCGTCCTCGTACTCGTACTCGTCGGCGTCGGTGTCGTCGATCCACTAGCCGTTGGCGTCGAGAAAAGACCATTGCCAGCTGGCGTCGAAAAACCACCACTACAGCCTGACGTCGAAAAACCACTAGTCGTAGGCGTCGCACACCCACCACCACCATCTCTCCCTTCCGCCCCTCCAACAATAGCACCCACAACCCCAACACCACTCCCAAGCGCTACCCGCCCACCCAACTTCAACCTCAACAACGCACTAACCTCCTTAACCCTCGCCCTCTCCCTCTTCGCAACCCTCCGCGCATCCGCAGCGATACGCTGCAGCTCGAGTATAGAGGGTTGCTTTATATGTAGATCCCCTCCTGCCGATGATGATGATGACGACGACGATGATGAGGAAGCCTGCAGTTCTCCCCCTGACGACGACGGCGACGAGAAAGCTGGCTGTTGGAATTCGGTAGACGAAGACGACGACGAAGAAGCCACCCTCTGATTTGGACTTGCCGACGCCTGACTTCCACTAGCCGAAGCCAACGCCTGATCTCCACTAGCCATCGACGGATCGACTCTCGAAGGAACAACAACACCCTCCAACCAACCCAAAGCCTCCCCCTCCCTAACCCTCGCATTCCGCTCCGCATTCACAGCACGCCTGCGCATCTCCACCAGACGCTTCACTTCCTCTTGTTCTTGCTCGTCCAGCTGGTAGTACCAGCTTAATTTTGGTTTGTCCCTTTCTTGGTCGTCGAGCTCCGAATGGGAAAGGACGTGCGAGAGGTTGAGTTCGAGGAGGTCGAGGTCGAGTGCTGGCGGGGACCACCACGACGGATATGACGACGACGACGATGCGAAGCAAGTGAAGGAGGAATCAGGCGACGGCGACCTCCTCATCCTCCCCTGCTGTTCCTCACTCTCATCCAACACCAACAACAACCCACTCCTCGGTGAACAACCATTGGTCGAGAACTCCCCACCATCGCCATCGCCATCCACGCCCTCGTCGACCTGCGCTCCGAGAAGCTCACCATCCTCAACCCCAATATCCCAACACCGCCGAAAAGGCGACGGGGACTCGTGCAACACACCACCACCACCCTTCCCAAATCCAAAGCCAAACTCATATCCTGTGTGTTCCTCGAAATCCTGCTCCCCTCCCACCATTTCCTCATCATCGCTCAACTCGGGCAACATCAAGGAGGATATCGAAGGTGACCTCGGACGCCACGAAGAAAAGTACGCTTCGTATGCTTGGTGGTTTGAGGTCGAGGTCTTCTGTGTGCGTGTATCATCGATAGCTGTAACAATGTTCCCAAAGTCAAAAGTCAATTTCCCTTCTTCTACAAAAAGTTCGAGTTGCGCACCTGCAACATCGAAACCCAGCCCTCCACCCTCTCCGAATCTCAATCCCCCACCGCCCTCCTCCACACCCCCGTCTTCGTCATCCCCCTCGAGTTCCAAAGGCCTAAACCACACAGACGCAGGCGTCTCCGGCGGGCCATTTGATTCAGGCGGTGAGATTAGCACCCCCGCAGTCCCTCCCTGTCCCCCTCCCTCTCCCTGTCCCCCTCCTCCACCTTCCAATTCTGGTGTACGCTCAACGAGTGACGAATCCGATGGGGAGGGGGTATGTTCAGCGCGCGGCGAGTCATGTTCAGCGGGTGGAGAGCAATGTTCAGCGAGTGGCGACTCATCGATGCTTCCTCCTCCCTCGACGCCACTGAAATCGGACTCGATATCGATGACACCGCCGGCCTCAGAGATGTCGGCGCTCCACAGCGATGAGGGTGCAGACGTTGACGTCGACGAGCATGAGGATTGAGGGATGTCGAGAAGCGACAACGTCGGTCGAGAGCGCTGACCTCGTTCAGAGGTCGTCGACATCGAGGGATGTGGATGTGACGAAGTCGAATGTGAAGACGAAGATGTCGAAGACCAACGTGAAGATGACAGGAAAGACGATGATGACGACGACGACAGATGTGAGTGTGAAGAAGGGTGGAACGCGTGTTCGTCACCGTCACCCCCATGATCACCCTGCCCATCACATCCGAATCCTTGTCGGGGAACGTGGGCTTGGTCTTGGGCGCTGTCCCTCATGTCCCGCAACGAGGGTCCGTATCCTTGATAGGGCTCGTATTCTTGATTCGGTTTGTATCCTTGATTGGACGAAGAAACGTGGTCGTCTGTACGCGCAGCGCTTGATCGATATCCCCAGGGTCCCCACGACACCCACCCCGAGCTCAGCATCCCCGTGACGTCGATAAAGCTGTCGGTTGTGGTTGTCCATTCCGGCGAGAGTGGCGAGAGGAGGGCGAGAGGTGATTCGGGCTGTGGGGCTGCTTCTGCTTCTCGTTCTTCCTCTGGCCGTGGTAGTGGTGACGATTCTGGTCGTGGTGATGGTGATGATTCTGGTGGTAGTGGTGGTGGTTCGAGTTCGGGTGCTGGTGATTCAAGTTCAGGCGCCGGTAACGGTTCGACTCCATCCTCCGGCAGCGAAAACGACAAAAACGCAGGCGAGTCGAGGCCGTTGACTGGCGAGAGAAGCGGGGTATCGCTCGTATGATTGGCGTCCCCGTCGAACAGTCCTGTCGATGACGTTGAATCATAGGTATCGACGTAGGGTATATCGATGTAGGGTAAATCTAGGGTTTGCTGCCGTTGGCGCGTAGGATGACGATGATGGTGATGAGAATGTTGATATGAATTGTAGTCGGTGTCGTAGCCGTTAGATTCGTGAATAGACGATTCGTGTTGGTGTTGGTGTTCGGGCGGGGTAGCCATAGCTGTCGCCGTCGTAGGCGTGTGCGTGTGCGTAGCGATCGTAGGCGTCGGCGTATGCGTATCCTGATCTTCAGGCGTATACGCGACCATCAGTTCTTCTCCCCGCTTCACTTCCTCTCCCTCGCCTAAACCCTCGCCTAAACCCAAGCTTCTTCTTCTCCTCACACGCCCCGCCAACCCCAAATCCACATCGACCATCCAAACCCAAATCCAACGTTTCCAGAAAAACCAAAAGGCGACAGTGACAGCGGCGGTTCTGTAGTAGACCAAATGAAAGTTGAAGAAGAGGACGAGGAATGGTAAGTAGTCTGCTTGGACAAGACACAGCGTGATCTCGATGAGAAGGGTTAGGTGGAGGCCCGTCCAAATTGAATGCAAGTCGGTGGTCATCGAGGGGCGGGGATGAAGGGACGGAGATGGGATGCAGAGACGGAGGGGCAATCATGGAGCGAATCGTAGGATGGCATTGTGACGAAGAAGAAGAAAGAACGAGGGGGACTCGACGACTTACCAAAAACGACCTTTCGAAACGCAATAATCGCAAGACAAAACTATAATTCCCCACAAGAACACTCCCTCAATTCCACATCTTTGTACACGGCACACAACCCCTCAAATCGAACAAGCAAGCGGGTTCCCAGGGAGTCTTGGTATGGATAGCGGGAGCCTTGGTGTTGGCGTCAACGTCCAGTCGTGTTGCAGGCGTTTAGAAAGCGGGAGAAGGCGTATGCGTGCTGCGTGTATGCGTGCGTGCGTTCGTTCCAGAATCCAGAGCGCCAAAAAAACCGTCACGAGGAGGCTGCTGCGGCTACAGGAACGGCAAGATGTGGAACGTCGAAAATCAAAAGGAAGGAAGACCCCTCGACGAAAGACGAAAGAAATCAAGCGAGGATTAGACAAGCGCGAATTGAATCAGAACTTGTGAATTGGTGACAGCGCTGATGCCCGTTCAAATGACCTGAGGCCTACGCGCGGGTGAGTCTCGCCTTTGACGTTTCGCGCACACTGAGTAAAGCGACTTCCAAGGCGCAACCGAGAGATGAAGAAAAAAATCGAAAGAGATTTCAAAAAAGAAAAAAAGATGTGAATGGAGTGATACACAGAACAAAATCAATTCATCAATTCATCAGTCCCGGGTTGTTACGTCACTGATCTTACGTATCTCCACACCTGGCAGCTCGAAGTGGGGGTTGACCTAAACGCTGGTTCGTCGGTGGAAGAAACGAAGCAGAAAATGGAAAGACTAGAATAGACAAGATAAGAAAGGACGTCTCTTCGGCCGACGACGACGACAACGCAGCGCCTCGAGGCAGAAGGTACCCAATGTCACCCATCTGTCAATTATGTTGCGCACTTATGTACATGTGTCGCGCTGAAAGGAAACTGACATTGACAGTAATCAGCGAGAGCAGAGTCATACACCAGGTTGAACACCGGATTGACGGTGGTCTGATTCTAATCTCGTTGGGAGAACATAACTAATTATAGCTGCCTATCGACAGCGTTCCCGTCTCTAATAGCTAATCTATTAACTACCTAGACAGTCAGTGTCAGTGTCAGTGTCAGTGTCTCCTCTCCTGAAGAGTCCGCATGAGTTCGATTCTGAAGGCCTACTAGTAGTATCTCGTCGATGAAACCCGAATTGGCGCTCGATGCTCAGAACATATAGGACCCACCGCAGCCGTGTCGACGTTCCATATCACTACGAATCATGCTACTGTATGTTATCGACCAGTTACCCGTCATTACTCCTCTTTCTTAATTAAACCGATGGACTTCATTCTACATCCGTACCACATCGAGTATCGACGCAGCAAACCCAGGGATATTCGCTTCGTATAAACCAGTGCCAAATACCAGTTCCATTAAGTAGTAGCACGGATCGGAGTGGGCCAGCGCAAACTACATCAGGAAAAACCCAAACGGCTAATTTTGTCTACGCGAGGATAAAATAGACAAGCCGTGCCTACCAGTGCCTACCAGTGCATATCGACGCCTTTTTTGGTGTATCCTTGCCTACAATTAGTCTGGCTATGTTAGCTTAGGCACGTATAGAGCGAAGAGTCCACTTTACCTTCACAGGTGATAGGCAAGATCCCCGCCCGCTTCGGGATGCCGAACAGGGGGAAGTCTCACGGTAGTCCCCTCACTCTGACCCACCAGGCATTCGTTCTTTATTTGAGGTCCGTCGCGCTCTAAGACAAGAAACCTACGTATTACACAAGAATGTCATTTAATATGAAAGGGCCGCGTCCCGCGACTACGTACGGACCTTGCTTTAGCAAAACCCGGGTAACCGTCCCGCCAAATTCCGAAGGGGTCGTGACCTACCAACGCTCCCGCGTTGTCCAACAACCGACGTACTCCACTTCCCGCCATGACTCCACTTTCAAAGCCATGCAATTCAACAACAAGGACACGGTCGAGATCATCGTCGCTTGTAATTTATTGCGTCCTGAATCCATCTTCAAAAAAATGCCTCTCATCCGTCGTATTCGTCCTTCCTCTTCCTCTTAACCCTCTCTTTCTTCCCTCTCGTGGACCAACGAATTGCGGACTGCCCTTCTCCCCTTGAAAAAGTTGAAAGCCATCCAGTTTCTCCACCTTGTGCGCAGCCAATCCGTTCATCTTCGCAAGACGAGGCGGTCACCGTGTCTGTGGTCCCAACGTCTCCTCGTTCGTCTTATCCTATTCCTCGGACCCCTCAAGGTCGATCGTTTTACTCGCGGATTACATTGCGATGTCCATTCCGTTTATAACGGCGCTCCCTCCCTCAGTGAAGCAACTTCGAACGTACTCCAATAAGTTACAAAGAATGCAGGTCGCCCAATCCCTAGGTGACTATTTTCCCTTATGCTCGCAGGCTGCAGTCATTAACAACTTCCGTAGCCACAGCTCGTCTGCGACTCCGCCTCGACACAGCTGAATTGCGTCTTCAAGGTCTATCATCAGCTCTGCAACGCATTCATGAGCTGGCTGTTCAACTCCTCGAGCACGATTCGCCGGCCTTGCGTCGCCAAATCTACGAACTTATCAATGATGACCTGGAATGCGCCAAGTTGTTAGATCACGAAGGAGAAGCCCAACCTGTTGAATAAGGGGGATTTTACTATGTATATCCAGTTTCAATGTATCGAGACGTTTGTAATCCATGTCTCTAATCCACCCCTTCATCGTCATTCCTTGTTTAATGTTTCATCCATTGTTCAACATGACTTCCACTCACGTTGACCGCGCTACCTTCGTGCGCCGTCTTATAGCTGTATGCGTCCAGTGATTCTATATTTCCCAAGAGCCACTGACACGTTTATCTCTTTGCAGACCAGAAACCTCTCATCTGTACAGGGAATTCTATTCGATGCGAGCGACATCTCCTCCTCTGGGGTAACTGTGCCAGTCCCTATCCATCGTGGATTCGAACGCCAGCGGCGTGTGTGCGACCTTAATACGTCCATTTACCTTGGGGAGCCCAGGGATGAAGGGGGCGTAATCGCCCTCGTCCAATTTCCCAACCTTCACAGCCTACGGCTTCCAGTAGGAACCGATCATTGGACCGCCATCCAAGGGTCATACGTTCGTCTCCTATCCTTTATTGCGATCGATGTTTGATCCTCTCTCCAGTACATTCTAGTGATCAAAACCAATCGGTACATCGCATACGATGCTCACTCTCAGGACATACGCCCAGTCGCAGACGCTCTGCTCAGGTATTTTGTCCGGTCTAGATCCAACCCGAGTCATTCCCGCCTAACGATATCCGACCACAGATATTTTTTCCCTATGGACACTGATTCCGCGCCATCCGCTCAATCTCAAGGGTCGGCGTAAAATTTTTTGGGCTCATTGTATGTGATCAGTAGTTTTACCTGTTGAAGATTTTTTTTCCGTTACTTATAAAATGCATTTGCTCAATGACACGCACTTTCCATCCCCTTCCTCTTTACCATGGGTGTCCCTGTAGCCCGGCGAATCTTCCTCACGGTTGAACTTCTGTTTCAGATTTTGGAACAGGTTGATTGGCCGACCCTTATCCAAATGTCCCGCACATCCACCCTTGCACGCTTCGCCGCCGTGGCCGAGGGACGCCGCCGAGTCTATCTTGCCCTTTCTCGATTTATCACCAAGGGACAAGTCCTGTCATTCCTTACCGCTCTCAAAGACAGTCAAGGGATTGTTGTCGGCTCTGTAGCCTCCACCATCCCTCGCTATGGCGCCCCCTCTTTCGAACGGTCTGACAAGCTCTTGTTGGACTCCGACGATCCTTACGACCTCAACATCGTGGTGCCCGCCGGCAGGCAAGCTCAATTCATGGATGCTATGCATCAGTTCGGCTTCAAAACATGGAGTCGCTTCCCTTTGCGCTCCAACTTCCGACCTTACGCCAACGCCATGTACGAGAGTGCCAGGCCAGTAGTGGAAGTCTTTGTAAGTGATTATCTATATAGTAACGTCTTGTTCGTCCATTAACGTCTAACGATCAGGGGGGGCACGCGCGAATCACGGTAACTGTCGCCGACCGCAATGTGCTCGCAGTTGTCGCCGCAGCTCCGTATTCTGCGCAAATGTGTTTTTTCACGCACGATTGCCTTTACCACCTATACCCAATCACATCGACATCTCGATTTGCATGGGAAAGGTCAAACGGTCGTGCTCTCGATACAGGCCATCGTACCTCTCACGCCTCTCTTTTTCGAACACCCACCAACCACACTATGGCCGTCCCTTGCGGACATTCCTGCCCATCTCTTCGGCGGAAGTCATGGAACGATGAAGGAGTAGGAATTTTTTACTTTGACGGTCTACGTTCGACGCCGAATTCCCTCGTTTTTCGCAATCGCACCGACGACGCTATCATGAACAAGGAGTGCATCGCGTGGCGCCTTACCGTTGCCTGTTGCAATCCCTTTTGCCAATTCTGGGATGCCCCTACTTCGTTGGTTTGATTTAGTCACCTTATCCTACCCTTCTATAATCCGTATGCTACGTATCCCTTAATATCAATGCCATTCTGTGACTATCGCCATCTTTCTGCGGCTTTACCGCGAAAACACCATCGACAGAGACATTCATTGGTACAAACGTAATCTCAGTCTATTCTACAACCATAACACGTTCACATTCGCCACGGCGTATGACCTTGGCAACAGAACTTGCATTTGATCGTCGGAGAGTCTCCCAAACTCTATAGATCCCAGATTCATGTTTATCCCTATGTCCAAGAGTATCCATCCCGCCATCTCCTGCTCCTCGAACCTCCATGGATTCTGTGTCACCATCCCCCATCTCGGGAACTCCAGGTAGATGTTCATCATCGAAGAACATCGCGATGCGAACCGTGCCAAGGCCGTGTCGAGATCATACCAATCCCAAAACTTCATAAGAAGGCGTAGAAAATCCAATCGACTGGTGCCTCCGTATTCCAAAGTAACCGTCAATGTGTTAAGGCCATCTGCTTTTAGAGAATTAAGGCAAATGCACACTGCCTTCCAAGGATGACCCGTCAAGGGCGTTGGGGTGTGCACCAACTTCAACGTCAAAAATTTCAACGAAGGGAAGGACCAAGCCACACTCTTCCACAGGGTCTGGAGATCGAACCGTTGCGCTGGAGCTTAGAGTCAACAATAATTTTCGAAGGCCGTTGAACGCGATACATACCTAGTTTCGAGAGACCATCTAATTGAAGTTCCAAGCTATGTATTCCGGTTCCCTCTGCATCTTCCAACGCCGTTAGGACCGAGAAGTCGTCGGCGTGTTCTGTTCGGAGGTGTGCTTCCTCTACTCGGTCAAGACTGACACAATGTGGAAGCGGTGTGGAAGGACGACCGAAGGAGGTGTTCGGGAAACCCGCCGTCTTCGAATAGAGTAACACCCTGGGACGCAAGTGAATGGATTCAGTTCGTGTTGCATGCGCTACAGAGGCTTCGGCCTCATCCGAGGGGAAAGTGTCGAACAAGGCCCGTTCCATCCCTAACACATCGAGAGCGGGTAATCGAGCGACAATCATTGGTGACGACAGCAGAGTGTTTCGGACCACGAATTGGTTGACGGTGGTAGGGAGTTTCTGTAAGAGGGTTGGCCCAAGACCAGTGACGTTGACAGGTGACGCTCCTACACCCTCTATCGATATGTTCTTCAATCGCCCACCGCCCAGGATCAAGGAAAACAGTCTGGCCATCCTCGCATCCTGCATCCATTCGCCGTTACTATCATGCGAGCAAAGTCGGAGCGATTCCACGAAGCGAGTTAGCCCAGGTGTGGTGGATAGAATTTCCTCTAGGTCGATCTTTCTTTCCTCGATGCTATTTCGACGGCGATGTGGGGTCGTACAGTGGCGAAAGACGACCTCTCTGTATAAAAGCCGTTGACAGACGCTGGTAGTGTTGGGACATACCAAGCCCAGACATGCCAGGGCGCCTTTTCCGTCTATCAACAATAACAGCTCCGCTATTATGGTCAGAAGCTCGGTAGGTAAGCGATGCATATTGGCTCGTTGCTGATCTTGACGGGGAGGAAGCATGGATTACTCTGTCGGGTGAAGAGAAACGGGTTCCAGCGACACTACGTCATGGTCTAGCGATGAATCATAACTGGAACATTTGTCCGTTCTTTCCCATGATGTATGGTGGTCGAGTAACAATCCTTCCAGCATTCGCAGAAATGGCCGCCAATGAGCAGCCATACCAGCAATTTCTGGAGGAATCGACTACGATTATAGCTCTCAAAGTAACCGCCAATCCGCATCTGGTCAATCAATACATAGTGGACAATTTAGGAGTGGTGCGTCCCATACAATCGGCGTTGTCTGGCAATGCCCTTCTTCCAACCCAGACGTGTACGACGTGTCTTCTTCAGGGTGGTGTTATATCTTCTGCAAAAGCTATATCTTTTAATTCAGTCGTTGCACCAGTTATTAGAGATTCTGCACCGGCTACAAACTCGGACCTCGTTCAGTTCCTTCAAGGTACGCTTCATGCCTTATTCATAAACCTTATTCTCAAATGATATCTCTCCTTTTGCCGTCATTTAGCCGAAATAAACGCTCGCAGGGAAACAATCATGTATTCTGTTCGTTTGAAAGAGGTCGGTCTATTTGTGGAACAATTGGGAAACGACAACGATAGAACTGGAGACAGACGGATGAGGATCCTTTTGAATTGACCATTGTCTTTTTCTGGCTACAAGTAAAATTATCGCAACAATACAATTTATCCATTAACTGTACGTTTATGAGGGGTCGTCGGGTTCTCTCTTCTTCTCCCGCCAACGAGAGAGGAAGGGCAAAACGGCGTTATTGAAAGCTTCCTGTAAGCGGCAGGTTAGAGTTTGATGCGATATTCGTATAACCTGACTTACCGATTCCTTACTCGAGTAGTCGGATGATACACCAAACCTGGCCAGGATGTCCTTTGGAGATAGATCCTCTAAATGACTTGCCATTGTGTAGGCCATTAGATCTCTGGTGGCAGGGTAGAGAAAACCATAAGACGACGTAAGAAGCAGTGCATATAATCGACGTGTACCCACATGAGACCATCCAGGCATAGGTAATGGGACGCATGGTACACCTCCATCGCCAAATCCCAATTCATAGACATAGCGAAATCTTGTTCCCAACGATCCGTGAATCTCCAGGCAGTGAATGGATCTTGAACGGTATGCGGCTTTGGGTCTGTTCCTTCGTGCTCGCACCATAGGACAATCTGATTCGGCAGTGAAGATGATCAGTCGTCATGTTCAAAGGACAAGGACAACTCACCTTCTTCAAGGCCTCGCCAGGAATGTCAAGAGGGATAGGACCTTCTTGTATAGTACACACTGTAACCGCCACTTTGTTAATGAAATTCAAACCATTGAACACTGGTAGAGGACTTACGATCCAATACGTCGCACAATACTTGGATCTTCCGCGCAGCGTCGCGGGAAATGGTCACAGTCGTGCCTTCCCGACTTTCGAGCTCGATCCTGTCAGTCGACATCCCAACTGGTAAAGTGACTCCAGGTCGCAGTACTCACCCTAAGCTTTATAAAACATTAAAATTTCGCATCAAAGTAATCGGCCTGCTCCTCTTCATTTTTCCCCGATCTTTAGATGGAGTATGGTTGTCAATCGAGATCTTGCGAAAACCGCTGCACGAGAATGGCCCGAACTGAGCTTTGTTCCGTCAGGGGAAGTCCTCTTTATGGCCTAAAAACGACGAGGAAACCCGAGCGTCTCCAACTATCCAAGTGCAAATGGGTAAGTTATGATCGGAAGTGTGGGGTAAGATCATTGACCTCTTTTTGGTTAAACAGGCCCCGTCTTTCCCCAAAAAGAAAAAAAGCGGAGGCAAATTCGCCAACCTGACCAAACAAAGAAGGACTGAACAACGCGCTGATGGTTCACTTCGCATTTGAAGCTCACCAAGGCAAACTGGCCCAAAAGTAAGTTTGAATTTTTTGAAGAAATAATGACATGATTAACGTTCTGAAAAAGCAGTACATCCCAATTCATTCGTTTTGTATCTACTGACCACGAGCTGTCATGTTGCGTGTCTTACGACTGGGTTCTCCACCTGGGGTATCGTCGGCAACCCTCTTACCTTTTCCCTTTAATCCCGCCCCGGACTTCTGAAACGATTCCGACATGCTCGAGTTCGCCTTCCCGACTGCGTGTGGCAAGGGCGACGGTGCAAGAGTGTAGGACGGTGATGGCAAACCATTGCCTGAGGGGGGTGTCGTCATTGTGGGAGTGATAGGGCTGGGATGAACCATTGGCGTTTGGACCAGGTGGTCGAGCGATTGAGAAGGGGTAACGGGTGCCGCTTGTGTTCCACGGAGGGTGTTCGTCTCAACAGACGCCTTGCCGACAACAGACTCAATTTCACCGGCGCTCGTCGACAATGCGGGGTTCGGAGTGACCACCCCACGAGTGACGGTGGAAGAAACCTGACGGCCGTCGGTGTTGCCATCGAGCGAAGCAGTCACAGGGCCATCGCCGTCCACGACAGGAACAGTACCGGATGTGGGTCCTACCGGAGTGTGTGTTTGGGGCAAAGGGTTGTCTTCGCTGGAGACATGTACGGCGGGGGGTGCCAAGGGCTGGGAAGTGGGAGCATTGGCTGGGGCGACGTCGGCGACAGGGTTAGGGACTGCCATCAGTGGTTGCGCTGCGTTCAAAGGCGCCTGGCCAGGGGATGTGATCATCTGCACCGACGAGGGAGATGCGTTCGCTGTGACAGAAGGGACAGTGGTGACGGGAGATGGGGAGGCGGTGTTGTGGTGGAAGGGATTGTCTTCGCCGGAGACATGTACAGGGGGGGGTGCCAAGGACTGGGAAGTGGGAGTATTGGCTGGGGCGACGTCGGCGACAGGGTTAGGGACTGCCATCAGTGGTTGCGCTGCGGTCAAAGGCGCCTGGGCAGGGGAGGTGATCATCGGCACAGACGAGGGAGAACCGTTCGCTGTGACAGAGGGGACAGTGGTGACGGGAGATGGGGAGGCGGTGTTGTGGTGGATGGTTTCCAAGGCACCGATTGGGGCAGCGGGAGAAGGCGTGGTCGGCGGTGTAAGGGGGTGAGCAAGAGATGATGGTGGTGCTCTCGCTCTGCCGAAAATAATGGGCCCAGCGGACGGATTGGCACGGAAAACACTCGGCTCAGGCTGTATCGCCTTACGAAGAACGCGAATCTGTTCAACAAAGCCTAAAAGTTCGTCAGTGACCACGAAACACCTGCCTATACTGTATGAACTTACCAGTGTAAATGTCTACTTTTCCAGTCTTATCCGTCAACGACATGTGACGCAGCCAAAAGTTAACTTCGACCAATGCGCCAGCCAGCGTACTCTCCATGAATCGGGGGTCTACCAGTCGATCCTCGAAATCGTAGGCCATCAAGGGGCGAATGCAATGATAGGGTGCCACTTGAACAAGGGCGTCCCGGGCAGCACCGTCGAGAGGCCAACGCATGGTAGCGTCCGTACCGTCCTCTGGATCCATTGTCAGTCAAGCTGGACCCAAAGAAAGCAGGTTGACACTTACCGACCATCGGCACTCTACGTGGTTCGAACATGTCTTGGTTTAAGCGAATGCCTGGAATGCCATCTTCCTCGACAAGAAGATATCTTCGGACACATTGTAAGAGATTTCGTACCCTCTGTCACGGTAAAGAGTGCTTACTTTCTGTTACCAGTCGTTTGAGCCACTCGCCCCTGAAGAGTACGAAGTTTCTCCAAGGCCAATGCGAAGTGTGGGTGGAAGGAAGAATCAGGGTCGGGAGGCACGAGCGTAAACTGGAACTTGGCCTTCTTCAACTCGTTGTACTTTGGATTCCAATTGCCGCCCGGGGTGACATGAAGACGCGACGGAGAGACAACACCAACGACGGTGAGGATGCCCCTGGTCTTGGGACGTCCTGCGACATCGAGGTAAGATATGCCTCCACTGGTTACCCACGCAATTTCGTCGATAACACTTCCAGTCGCCAGATAATCGGTACGCTCGACATAATCGTCGGTAGAGGCGCGGCTGCACACACTTTGTCAGATATGCGCCACAGTATTCAAAAGAAATACTTACACGGCATTAACGGCGACGACGGACATCTTGAATGCGACCGGTGGAGAACACAAATGGATGAGAGATGTGAGAGGAAACTCGACAAGGAGCTGACTTTCTTTAAACGTCCTTTCTGCACGACTTTTATATCTCTCCTACGGCGAACGGACCATGCATTTTTTAGGGCATCTCAAGACGCGTTCTTGTAATTCACGAGACATTTCCTGGTGCACCATATGAACACCCGATCGCCTTCCGACCACAACAACTATTAGCCTTGGAATCGTGGACAAGGTTGGCACTATTTCTCTGTGTCTTTCTCTAAAGTGAGAAAGACTGTATACTGACGATGTTCGCAGGTCAAATCTTAATTTTAAAGGCTCATTTTGGTGAGCATGTCGTTTACGAGGGCATTCGTGTTACTCTTGTGTGTGTTGACCAAACGACGGATCACCGTTGCGCTGTTTTGCCAAGCCGGCTTGAACTCCATTCGATCGTCTGAATTCCCGGGTAAGGGTTTCGCTCAGAACGTTTCCATTCCAGATATTAATTTTATGTGCGATAGGGACTGTGGGCACCATGAGTACTTTCGGACACCTTTAAACGGTGGATGTTGGCATGCCCAAGGCGGATCAAATCCTGGTCTCTGATGCGCCGATGACTGAGCGCGACCATGTCACGGCGGTTCATTTGGAAGCGACGTGCGATGAAAACGGAAAGGCGCTCCGTATCGTGATCCTGGCGTCCTTTCTGGTTTTGGGCGTAAACCCCCAAGGCAATCTATTCAACTTCAAGGAGGGAAGACACCGTGCAAACAACGATGGCATCGAGCCCGGTTGGTGTCCAATATTTTTATATTTCTCAATGCCTGGGCTCATCGCACATGTATTTAGGAGACAGAAGTGGAATGGCCGGGCCCTTTTACAGAAACTGTATCACTCGGAACCCATTTCGGCAGTTATTACCGACAAGACCTTCAAGATGTTCTACGCAACCAGTTCGCTATTAGCAATCACCGGCTTCGTACAATGAAAGACATTTATGAGCATATCCTGGCCTCGCCTCCAGATACCCAGTTCGCCATATGGGAAGCGTGCCAAGATCTGCGTCGCAGCAAGAGAAGAAAGCCCGAAGGCGCCAACGAAAGTAGAACCCAGGTACGCCACGTCGGTCATGTAGAAAATGGGACCCTTCCTTACTGTCAGCAAAGTTATCAGATATAGTCTTTCATAACAATGTCAACGCAGAAGATTTATTTCGTGGATTCGACAAGAAAGCACTCGTAGAAGTTGTGCATAGAGTCATTCGACTTAGTAGCAAAGCGCGCACGTCCCGAGTTCAGCTTGCCATCGCCGTATCAAGATCTCCTGTGGACCTCCAGAATCTAGTGATGGAAGCAATCGAAATGATACGGGCACACCGCACAGAAGAAACCGTGGTCGACCAATCTGGGGTTAGAGGTGGTCAAGATCAACGATTACCCACTCCTCTTAACGTAAGTCTGGTGATACATACCGACCAAATACCTAACTTATTTTCTATAAACAGGACTCCAACTACGACTGGCGCAACACTTCTTTCCTTAAAGCAGTGGACCCGGCAATCATTCGCGAACGCATGACGGAGTTCATCAATCGGACGAACAACGCATCTTTGGCCTTGGCAGCATGTTCGATTTGTGCACGGGAAGTGTATGCATACGAATGCCAGGAGATGTCATTGGACGACATCCCGCATCCTCAGTTGTTGTATCCGACATTACCGCATCCTGCTCAGCAGCTTACTCGAGGCATGTTGCTGTTCCCCGGAACATATCGCGACAACGACTTGTTACGCGTGTGCAGGCCTTGCCTAAATCAATTGAACCACAACAAGAAGCCGCCGTTATCGCTAGCCAACGATTTATGGCTTGGAGATGTGCCTCGCCAGTTGCAAGATCTTTCGCTTCCTGAACGACTACTTATCGCGCGTTACATCCCCGCTGCCCACGTCGTTAAACTCTATCCCAAGAAAGTCGGGAGTCGCCACATCGAGCCTGATTCGCTGCATAGCGGCCTGCGAGGCAACGTTTCGTCGTACCCATTGGATCAACGACAAATCGCCGACATGGTCACGAGTGTGAAGCCTGCCCCCTTGTCCCTCCTGTCGTCCACGATCGCCATTACATTTGTCGGACCCAAGCATGTTCCCCTTCGTTGGTTATATGGAAGGCTCCCAAGGAACTTCACAGTTCGAAGGCGTAAAGTTCGCGAAGCTCTGTTGTGGCTTAAGCAGAACAATCCAATATATTCTTGCATCGAAATCAGCCAGGAAAGGTTGCAGGCACTTCCTGAGAACGGTGTCCCAACCGAGCTGTACCAAGTCACTCGGATCTCAGATGACCTTAACGGCCTGACTGAAGAGCATCGCAACTACGTTCCAACGGCACACGACACCGAAGACGCGATGCAGGGAGAACCGTTGGGGTGGGAGGACGTTGGCTTGGTTGAACCAGGCATAGAGCCACCTTCCGCAGAATTCGACAGCCAAGCAGACGAACCACCTGAAGTGGACAGTATAGAACTCGATTGGACGTCTGTACCTATTTTCCCTGGCCACCTTCCACTAGCCGAAGAAGAAAGCCCAGATTGGTTTAGTGAAGCGTATACGGACGAGGAAGAATCCGATTGGGACGATGATGACGACTTCTATCACGGTAAGTCCTTATGCGTGTTCACACCTTGATGTACTCTAACCAACCCGTGAAGGCCCTGACGTTCCACCCGCGGTTATACCGATTCAACCTCTTGGAGTCATCGACATTAATGGCGAAAATATTCCTCAACGCGAGCTAATGGCGCATGCATTGGCCAATGCCGCTACGGAGAGGGCACCGAAAGGGGATTACCTCATTCGGCATGGGAGTGCATTCGTTAACGAATATGCCCGTAAGGATCCAGTGACGGGACAGAGATACGACGGTGGCCCCGACAACCCCAACCATCTTGTGGGATGTTTCCCGTGGCTGTTCCCATACGGTCGAGGAGGGTTCGAGTTAAAGAAGGACCGGGAAGTTTGTTACGAAGCTCATGCACGCTGGGCCTTGCAGTACGCCGACAAGCGTTTTCGAAGGGATCCATACTTCATGTTCCAAGTGTTCGGCGTACTGCAGAAGAGGCAAGTCTGTCGCTCCGCAACCCTCCACATTTCTCGAGGCGGTCTACAACGTCATGGCGACCTGTTGTCCAATCTCAGGCCAGAAGATTTGCTCCAGGCCAGCAGAGAGGAGTCCGCCAATCGCCCTCACCAAAATCCGGTATTCGATATTCTTTTCTATCACTTGAAAGCCATTCGTCGAAGAGTTGAAGGAACAGACGAGCATCGATTTGTTGTTCGGTCCATGATATGGGGAAACACACTTCTACTCAACCTTCCCATTATTTGGATGACCATCAATCCCGCCGATACGCAGTGCCCTATCGCGCAAGTGTTGATCGGCGAAGATATCGACCTCGACGCCTTTTCCCGTACTGCTGGACCCGATTCCCTCAAACGAGCTAGGAATATCGCCGGTGATCCCTATGCCGCCGCAAAGTACTTCAACTTCATTGTCCTGGCGGTTTTGGAGATCTTGCTGGGTATTAAGCCAAGCCAGGGTGGGAGGCCTCCGGAACGACGGGAGGGCATTTTTGGAGTAGTGGAATCGTATATCGGTACGGTGGAGGCGCAGGGTCGGGGAACACTTCATCTCCATATGCTTCTATGGTTACGCGACGCACCCCCTCCCTCGGTCTTAAAGGAAATCATCAAGAGCGAAGAGTTTCGGGAGCGCGTGAAGGAATTCATCTCGACCACGATACACGCAGACATAGACGGCAAGAACAATCGACAGGTAAAGGCTCTACCCCGAGACGGCGAATGTTCATACGCACGACCAACCCATCCCGACGACCCGGAATACGACACCAAGTTCCAACAACGGCAACGCATTCTGGCTAGAACTTTGCAGTATCATGATTGTGATCCAGCGAGGTGTATAAAGAAGATTCGCGGCGTGTGGAGGTGCAAAGCCCGCGCACCTTGGAAAACCGCGCAGGAGGCGTGGGTTAACGATCAGGGGGAGTACGGACCTCGTCGGGTTGCCGAGTTTTTGAACGCCTGGTGCCCATTCATTCTCGACGCGTTGCGATGCAATCACGACCTCCAGCTTTTGCTCGCCGCGGTAATAGTCGCCAAGATTGTGTGGTACATCACCAATTATGCCACGAAGAAGCAACAGAGATCCAGCAATGTGACAGCTCTTCTGGCGAAAAGAGTAGCTTTTCACGTAGGGGAGGAACGTCAACGGGCCGATGTGGAAAGTCGGAACAAACGCCTTTTGGAGAGATGCGCCAACACTCTTACAAGAGAGCGTGAGTTCAGTGGTCCGGAGGTTGCGACGTACCTCATGGGTTGGGGAGATCGTTACATGTCTCACAATTATGTTCCGATCTTTTGGGATGCTGCTGAGCGTGCTTTGAAAAGGAAGTTTCCGGCCTTGAGGAACGAAGTACGGGAAGGAGAGGAATCCGAGGTAAGTGGTAACCTGTTGGGTACCTTATTCTCACTTTCTGCTTTTGTTGACTAAAGAATTATAACATTAGGAGCAATTATCATCACTATCGTTGGCGTCAGGCGTAGTGGAGCTTCAAGACCAGCTTCGCGATTACCAGTATCGAGGGGACGAACTGGAGGAATATTCGCTCTTTGACTTCATCCTCAACACCTACGAGCAGTCTATTCGTGAAACGGCAACAACAACAACAGTCGAAGATGACGACAACGGTGCACCTTCCGACGCACTGGATGGGCACGATATCCAGTCCGAACCAGTCAGGAGAGGAGTAGGAAGACCGCGCCATCACCGTATTCCCTACAAAGTGGAAGCCAACAAACCACGTAAATGTCGTATTATACGGTCCTCCAACCACGAAACGATGCCTCGATTAGTGGGACGATGGCTTCCCCCTAACGACGAGCCTCGACTCTACCCGTTGTACTGTGCGTCTATATTGATGCTGTTGAAGCCTTGGCGTCAATTGGAGGATCTTCACGGCCAACACCCATCTTTTTCTGACTCACTTCAAGAGTATTTATCGACCTGCCCACGACGCGACCGTCAAATTGTAGAAAACTTGCAGTTTTATCATCAATGCGCCCGGGATGCCAAGGCGGATGCACTGGATGCAATGGGACCCCAATCGGACTCGACGGATCGGTCGGGCTTCACTGACGCTGAAGTTCCCGACGAGGACGACGTTGACACAGCAACCGAAACCATCGATACAGCTTTGGAGCAGATACTTGATCGCCTATCGGAGTCGCAATTGCGGGAAGCGGAAACTACGCAGATGTCGGACAGGGAACGATTATTCGCAGAGGTGGCTATCATGAAGGCCAAGAATGCACACTTTTTCGACGACTCGGACGCCAACGGACCAACGGATGTTCTGCATTCGGAACAAGTTAGAAGAGCTACCGAGGAGGAAGTCAGTAACATTGGTCGTTGGCAATCTATACTGGAATCAGCGACCAGAGCGGTGGATACTGAGGACAGTCGTGATGTGGACGAGGCAGATGATGATGGAGAGGCATTCGTTCGTGCAGAAGAGGCCGCCGCATTCGCCCCTTTGATACAACCAGGGGTGAACGGTAACATATCGGATGGCCCAGGCGAAGATTCTCTGGTGGATATGCTTAACGAGGAGCAGCGCAGGGCTCACGATATCATCGTTAATCATTTGGTTAATCATCTGGATGGTGAGTTCTATTCATGCCTACGGGTTACGAGTGAAACTAATCGAAATGCATGGTAGACGTACCACAGGAACAGTTGCTAATGCAGGTACAGGGGGAAGGGGGCACAGGAAAATCGCTCCTTATAGCCGCCATTACGCGATCGTTCGATCGGCTGTCATCCCTTCACTTATTGGCGAAGACAGCAACGACCGGGGTTGCGGCGATCCCTATAGGAGGTACGACCGTGCACTCCTGGGCTCACATTCCAATCAATGTTCCCAACATCGGAGACGACTGGGTCTCACAAGGTGGTCCAAAGCGGAAGGAAGCGCGAATTCGCAAGATATCTGGAAAGGCGTACCTTATCATAGATGAGGTTTCGATGATGACGAAGAAGATGCTGTGGAACCTTAACCAAGTCGTTCGAAGTACGCAATTGGCGGCCGAAGTAGGCGATCCATCGAAGCCCTTTGGAGGCATGAACGTCATTCTATTCGGCGATTTCCACCAATTTCCACCAGTCGGGAATCCTACTGGGGCGTTGTACTGTGAACGGCCCGACGAAGATGTCAACTCGGCTCTTTTAGGGCGGGAACTCTTCAAACAGTTTCATCGCGTCGTTATTCTACGTCGGCAAAATCGAAGCCAGGACGTTCGATGGAACCAACTGCTGGGTCGTTTACGTGAAGGATTGTGCACAGATGAAGACGTCGACATCCTGAGGGGGCTGGTGCTTGACCAGGGACCTTCGGACGCCCTCAATTTTTACGATGCCCCTTGGAATTCAGCAGTTCTGGTGACTCCACGGCACTCCGTACGACACAAATGGAACCATCACGCGATGGAGAAACTTGCCACGACCACAGGACAAGTGCGCTTTATTGTCACGGCCCAAGATGAAGACTGTAGAACTGGGTTAAAACCTTCGAACGCGGTTCGACTTGCCATGGCGCAGAAGACGGAGAAGGACATGGACAGGGGGAAGTTGGACCGAGAATTGGAAGTTGTGGAAGGGATGATGCTCATGGTGCTGCTGAACGTTGCTACAGAAGCAGAGGTCGCAAACGGGACAAGGGGCGTTCTAGAAAGGATTCTTCTCGATCCTCGAGAACCTCCCCTCACCGTGGAGGAAGGAGGCGTGTGCCGACTGAAATACCTTCCTGTGTCATTATGGATCCGACCATTAACGCCTACAGCTCTTACATTCCCCGGTGTACCGTCCGGATTGGTTCCATTGGCGCCTCGTACCGCAAGATATCAAGGTATTACAGCCAGTAAACGCCCTTACCGAGTTGTTCGGAAGCAATACCCCATCACCCCAGCATACGCCTTTACCGATTACAAGTCTCAAGCCCAAACCATCGAGAAGGTCATCGTCGATATAGGGAAACCTCCGACGGGTAATATCTCGCCATTCAATGTTTATGTCGCATTATCGAGAAGTCGTGGGCGAGAGCATATACGACTTTTACGTGATTTTGACGAGGGCTTGCTAACCCGGCATCCATCCGAAGATTTGAGGCGCGAAATGATGAGAATTAGGGCTCTCGACGCAGAAACGACAGAATGGTGGAGGCCCAGAGCAGGCCTTGTCGGAAGAGGGGCCAAGTCCGCCTCTTTAGCAGTCAGTGTTCCAGATTGTTTCAGACTGTCCGGGCACATTGACGACTGACGATGGGTCTTACTCTTTCAGTGATCTCGCCTTCATCGACAATGGATTTTGATATCGAAAAACGAGTTCGAGAAGTGATGATGACTGCACAGGTATGGGCCCGTTTGTTATTTCATCAATCAACACTCACCCCACTGCAGCACCTTGGGTTGGAAACGAAGACAGGCCTACTCTACCCAGCGCGAGGATCGAAACCCCATATCGTTCCGATTGCAGTTCGGAGGGGCAGCATAAGGATAGATCAATGGTCACTTCATGTGGAAACATGGGTGGATATTGATTCCTTAGAGACATCAGCCGTTGTTGATTTAAGTCGTGGCCGAAGTGGTTTGACTGATCCTCTTCAAAACATATCCTGGGCGATAATCGGAGCGACAAAGGTACAGCCTTAATTTTCCTTGAGTACGATTTACTCAATTCTTACGGTCCACAGAGGGGCAGTTGGACCAACGAGACCATTCGAAACATTTTCGGTTACCAGACGGACGTGAAAGGAGACTTGTTATTGCTTAAGTTGTCATTGGCGACGAAGGAGGTCCTGGAACTAACCGAGGATGACGAGCTTCAGTGCCAAGGCGTACTTGAAAGGTGCGTTCCGTTTTTTTTTTTTTTCGGGGGACATATCAATGTAACCCTCGATCGCCTTCATCAGGTATTTGGCCAACGAGTCGTAAAGATGACCAAACTGTCGTACACTGTGTAAATAAGTGAAATTTTACTTGTGGCTGACTGTTACATCCGTCCACATCCTGGTGAATCATGGCACCCTCTCGTACTCGGTCGCCCTCTCGTCGATGTGGAGAATCTGTTGGATCGATACCCAGACCTCATCCCATGTTTCCGAATGGTGTTCGCCGATCAGCACGCTTGGTCAACGCTGTCAACGAGAGTCGCCGCCATCGACAACTACGTGCCGAAACCCTACAGAAAATCTATTCGCAGCAGACCTTCATGGGTCCCATTCTGCACAAGATGAACTTCGAAACGCTGATGTCGTTCGCGGCCACGAGTCGATTGGCAACCGCCATGGTGCAAGGCGAGATCAAGGCTCGTTTACAGCGCAGGTTGGAGAAGTTCATACATCGAAAGGATTTCGCGCGGTTCATGGAAGAATTGGAACGCCACGAAGGGGCGATAGTGGGATCGACTGCCTATTCCTTGTTCGCGTACGGAATACCCTGGTCGGACTCATTCTATCGTCGCCACATGGTTCCGTACAACGAAGTGCAACCAAGGGATTTGAATGTTGTCGTCCCCGGCGAACAAGCTGTACCGTTCATCAAAGCTTTGGAAGGCTTTGGTTATCGGGTTCGAGGGACAGATATCCCCAGAGAGCCATACTTTGGCTGGGCGATGCTCATGGCGACCATGGTACATTCGGAGGTGCGTTGTGTAAAGTATAACAGAGAATGGACGTGTCTAACCACAAGATAGTCAAGGGCCGAGATCACTGTCACCTACAGCCGAAGCAACGTAACGGCGGTTGTCTTAAGCTCAACGAACACGTATCAAATGAACATGATCACCGCGTCGCGATTGTATTGCTGGTGGCCCGAGTTAGCGTACCGCAATGAAGGTTTCCAGGTTGACAATCGCAATCGACGCATGATGCCTTGGAACCAGAACCCCATGGTGGACGTGTTCGTCAACAACAGTCATTGGTTGAACCCTTGCGGTATGAAGTGCTTGGCCATTTCCCGTGTTACTGCCAACGATCATAGGATTGGTGTTTTCCATTACAAAGGCACGGGGTGGACGGATGATGTGGTGATCGCGGATAGGGATTTGGACCCTCTTCTGCAAGATCGAGCCTTATGTCTGCGCGTCCGAGCAGAATGTCGCAATTTCTATTGCTCCGGTTGGCGACCTTTTCACAAAAGGGTATGGTAGACGAAAGGTTTTCGAGCTGTACGTAGTACATCAATATCGAGGTACTATTGTCGAATCAACGTTTGATGCTTGCTGAAAGAACCTGTCTATAAAGGGACGCTGAGGACGTTGAGATGGGCCAACTATGGGTAGGATCAAAGTTTATTGCCTGTAACCCTAGACCATCAATCGTGCAAAAGCTTAAATCCACCAGTTTCAACCCTGATATACTACGACGAAGGTTAGAAGAGGAAGCATGGTTAAGCGCAATAAACGCACCATTTGCTCGGGATCATCATGAGAGGCGAGGTTGAAAAACTTCACAAAGTCCGTCATAGGTACAGACACAGCGATACTGGCGAGTTTAAATCCAATTAAATCTCTAGGATGAAGGAAAGATGAGTAACGGGATGGACTCTGGAATGGCGATACAGACAGTAACGGGACAATGTTCAAGAAATCGGCCACCTCGAGCAACTCTAATACTTGCTGGGTGGACCGCTCGATGAAAGCTTGGTCGAATGGGCAGTAGGGATCTCCGGGATTCACGGGAGAACAGTTATGTCCGCGATGATGCCGTATATAGCGGAATGCCTATTGTCTGTTCAGGGACCCTCGCATGGAATAGGGAGAATGGCATACCTCACGCAAGGCATCGTCTGTGGACGATGGAATAACAAAAACCTCGCCAGAATAAGCGGAGTCTAAAACACATCCAGTTATTTTGCTATTATCAACATGGAAGACTAACCTTCGAGGGTGTGGCGAAGGGTAAGGGATTCCCGAGCGTCATTGGCGTCGACGACAAGCAGATAGCCGGAATCTGTTTGTAGTATAAGTTCTGTCATATAGAGGGTTGAAGGTGGGTGGAGAGGAGAGGGCGACACGTTCCTGTGGGATGTTGGGCGTTTACTACGATAGGTCTCGGACTGACGTCATGGCTTGAAGACCTTTTTAAGGTTTAAATGTCATGTTCGTCATAAACCTTCAAACAAGACGATGGAACAACACATTCGGGACGTGGCGCATATCGCAACCGTACGTTCGTGCTTAAAGAAGGTTGCGTATACTGATACAATCAATAGACATGGGAGAGGCGACAAATTGTAGGGGTTTTGTGGCCGATGGAAGGAGAGAAAGCGATTTTGGTGCCCATACTCCTCGATCGGATGGCGGACATGATTCCTCAAGTTGTTGACGTCGACGTGCATCCCTATATAAACCAATCTTTGCGATACAATCAGCAGGTCATTGACATGGAAGCTTACAGCATTACCCTTTCGAATGGGTCGACTGGGAATAGGACAGAAGAATTCAGAACGACAATGTTCTATGACGAACCGGTACGTCATTGCCTTATCTGGGACTTGATGAGTGCTCATTTGCGGTACAGACGGCCGTAATGGTTAATAAAACCATCTTGAAGCTGACGGGGGGGAGGGTTGTCCGTCATGGCAACCTTTTAGCGGTGAAAAGCAACGAATATGATGAGATTATTGACGCGAGAGAAGGAGACATAGGTGTAATCCAGAATATAGTTGTAAAATACTTAGAGTCGCAGGAACTTGGTCCTGGTGATATGTAAAGGAGATATGGACGCAAAAGCGTGTGAGATGAGTGGATGGAGTTGAGAAACAGGAGGCGAAACCAAGGGTGTACTGCTTCTATATTTGGTTTTGAATCCACCTTTCTCACTTGCACCTTCCACCATGAACGAGTCGTACCGGAAACAGCTCTTTCTTCTTCCCGACAATCTAACGAACGTATTCAAACATCTGCCCTTCCCCGCCATGGAACAATTGTCATCATTCTCGCGCATTCTCCATCGCGCAGGCCAGAACGAAGTACATCGGCGTTTGGAACAAGTGGCGCAACCCTTCCTTGAGGGAGTGGGGTTTGACATGACGATGTTTATCGATTTCCTGGAAGTTGTTGATGGTGCCGTGATAGGATCTCTCGCGAGAGCATTCTTTCTTTTGCATTTGCCTGCGATGAACGATGAGCCTGCTCTTCGGTTTGTGACAATCACCGTGCGGGCAGGAATGATGGACACAGCGAAGGCTCGATTGAGTGTGCAGGGGTATACAGAGTGGGAGGAGGAAAGTGTGTTGGTCACAGCTGTGGAGTGTGTCAAACAGGTGGCTATCGGTCAGAAGGTAGCGGACACGAACGGGGTGCGTTAATTTCGGGCAAGACATACCAGCTCCTGATGTATTTGCAGGGGATCCGAATTCGTATTGTGGAAAGTCGTGGCCATTCGTTATTGCCCTTAGCTGGATCACCTTCAACGTATGACACCGTCGCATTCACGGCCACCCACGTTTACAGCATTAGTCCGACGCAGTTCTTTTCGAATGTGGCAATTGTGTCCAGATATGCAACACTTGACGACGTTGGGCGAACGAATCCCAGGTTCAGGGTGACAATGGATAACGGGCATTGGGATCTTCATTGTGGTCATGAATGTCCTGCAGAGTGGCGGAAGTTTCGGCGGTCGTCAGGGATGGGAGCGTTCCTGTGGAGGCAAGACGTGGAGGACGAGTTACAGGGCTATGCGCCGACATGGGACGGAGGAGAGCGCGAGGTCGATAAAGCATGGAGGGCATTGGTCGAAGCTAGAGAAGGTATCAAGGAGGCAAGGGTTAAATTTCGGTTGTTGGCAGCATGCGATAATCCGGCATGTATTCATTACGGAGATGTGATGTAAAATCCTCATGGGTGTATATAGTGGCTAGTGAGAGATAGGATCAATTGTAGAGCACCGCTTCCCTCCCTACCCTCCTTGCCTTCCTCATCCCCTGTTAACCGATGCAATGATGGCACGGGCCGCCCGAGTAAATATGGGTTGGGCGCTTATCACAACAGAGAAGAGAGAGGGCTGTGCAACTTTGCTTGGCTATGTTTGTTTTCCGCAATCAAAATCTGCAGCGAGATTATGTAATTTACAGTCTCTACGGACCCTTGCTAAAGCAAGGTCGAAATGTATTTCCAAAGAAAAACTGAATGCCACATAAACCCGGTGAAGCTAAAGTCAACCCCTACTACAAGCATGGGTGCAGAGCCTAAAGAAGAGGAAAATAATTAAGTAACGATGCGATATTGGGTCTTGTGACTGAACGGGTTAAGATGGAAGACGTTACAGAGGTCCAAAACATTGCTACTCTTCCATTCAGGCGGTGCCACCGGTCCAAAGTGGGGGAAAAGATGGACACTTCGACGAATATTTGCCACAGGGACAATGCTGGCAAGATGACCTTCTCGACTTCGTGTTGATTTGATCCTATACAGGCCGTGGTTAGGGTCGGGCTCGTCCTCGAATGGCGAGAACCATTCGATATAGGCCAGGTGGGATGGAATGGAGGTCCCGGGACTGAACATAAGCCTGTGTACCCGCTCTGGAAGGGAAAAGACGACGCGAACTCGTCCAACACGATAACCTGCACGATCCACAATGAGTATGGTAAGCTAGATTACGGGTGTTGTGAGTATACGCACCATCCAGCCCTGTGTCTCTCCCTGAGCCCAAGTTGATCAGAGCGGTGTCGAACCGAGCTGGAACAGGACGTCCGTGTTTGTCCGTCGTTTCTGGGCGGCAGTGAATGCTGTCGACAGTCGAGATGTCCCCTGTATAGGTGTCCTGTCGTCGGTATTTGATGCGATGCCAGACATGGAATTTCTGGAGAGGAATGCGAACATCCCAAACGGAACGCTCGAGCTGTGCTGTCGTCTGGTCCGGGTTATTGAGACGTGAAACAAACCGAGCTAACGCCATTTTGAAATGGACTGCGCCATAGTCGTTGACAAGTGTCTCAATCCTAATCTTCCGGGCAGAGGGGTGCTTGGACAATTCTCGAAACTGGTCGAGCTCGAGTCCTGGGGGAATCCAACGCCGGACCTGGGGCAGCTTCCCACCATCGAGCCTCCATTGAATGTACTGTTCGTGCTTGAAGATCTTTTCCCGTCGCTCGAGCCACAATGTCATTTGATTGAACTCGTCCTTGTGGTTGGTTGCTGCGTATGCGTCCTTTGCAATGTCGATGTGAAGTCGTTCGGTGTACTGGGTATCAGTGTTGTCAGCAGTCCCGAAAAGCTTTATCTTCTCGACCCAATGTGTAGCAAAATGAAGCTTCGGAATGTTGAAGTGTTCTCGGATCCCTAGGTCGATGAAGACGGATTTGTTGTCGTGGAACATCTTGAGGGCTTCCTGGGTGATTGCGAGAGTTTCGTCGGTGTGGATAGGGTACTGGGCAAGGTATAGGAAGTCGAGGAGGCCCCGGACTGCCCGGACAACTCGAGTGGAGGAGTAGCCTCCCGGGATGCGGATGTCGATAATGAGCCCCAGCAGGATTCGCGATATTTGATCGTGTTCTTGGCCTGTAATTCGACTGAGGCTGGAGATACCGTTCATGAATAGGCGGATGTTGTGGTTGGGTGGTAGGCGTCGACAACGCGCATCGATCTCAACAGGTCCGTAAACTGAAGTGACCCATGCAACGAGGTGTTTGAAGATGCCTTGATGGAGTTGGTGGAGGATATCGGGAGCGATGGCCTGGTAGATGTGAACGTAGGGGAGATTCTTCCAGAAAGGCGAGGCCAGAGGCTTGATGCGAGCGTCTTGACACGTCTTGAGGAAACCGGCTGGATCTTCATCGAACGAGTCGATTATATCGAGCACCCGATCCAGGTCGCGTAGTGGATGCTCTACCCCGCATTCCCCGAGCTGGTCATGGGGAATACCGCACGTAGGGCATTCCCCTTGGAAAACTCCGGTTGCGAGCGTCTGCTCCGGGTAGTCACCGTTAAACGTTGCCACAATAGGATGACCGCGATATGCAAGGCCATGGCCAGTGACCATCTTCAGGCCCGTAACTCCTGCCTTTTCGAGTGGCTTCAGCACAAACGACATGCAAGCATGGTATAAATTGTTCAACTGTCGACGGCGGGAGGCCTTGTTGGTGACGGTTTCGAGTTTGGTGATAGGAAGGTAGGCCAGTAGAATGTACGCATGGGCTGACACCTTGCGCCGTATTTCCTTCGGGATGTTTCCAATTGTCAAGTACAAGGGATAGGCTTGTTTATTGCGGAAAAGTGTAAGGAGAGTCTTGTCGGTTGAAAGGCTGATGGGAACAACCGTTGCGCCAGGCTTCTCACGTTCGATCGCCTCCTGCAACATGCCGTCAATCAAATTTTCTCTTTTTCCTCCAACCACCACATACCTGTGTCGCCCACCACCACCGCCCAGTATGCATGTCATGATACACGCGACAGTCTTGCTGCTCGTTGGTGTACTGCTTCTCTGGTGAAAAAACCAGGTAAGGAGCAAAATCAGGGTCACCAAACAGCGCTTTAACACATTCTATGACATCCCGATAGAAGAACTCGCAAACTTCCCCGCCCACGACTACTTCTTGTCGTGTAAACGATGGGCGCCCAACAAGATGCTTGTCGATAATGGCATTCAACTGCGCAGAGGTCCGGAAGGAGAGACCCAAACGATCGGCCACCTGTACTGAGGTGAGCGAGAACATATGTTCGATATTAGCAGAATACTCACCCCGTCAATAGCCATCAGCTCCGTGAAGGCTGTCGAGGAAGGTCCCCGAAGCTTTGCCCACCGTGCGATCTCCCACTCCAACTTCGACGAGAACGGTGCATACAGATTGGTGGAATCTCTGATGTGCTCTTGGTGATATGCAGCGCCGGGTTGACTCGTCCTTCTGTGGTCTTCGGCATCTTTCTGATACCTTACCACGAAAGGCTGAAGTTTCAAGCCCTCCTCTGCACCTCCCCGCAGTCGTAAAGGTGTATTCCCACTAGAAGCGACATCTTCCATTGGTGTGTTGTATAAACTGTCCCCGGCTTGTTCCTCACGTGGCATTACGCGGTCAGGTTCCAATCCAAACTCGGCCTGGGCAACAGCTGCGTCTTCGTCGAAAGCATCGTCGTCTTCCTGCTCGTCTGTGGTGTCGCTTCCATCGCTTTCGCTATCACTATCTCCCTCCTCCCAGTCGTTGTCGGTCTTGTAAGCGGAGGGTTCTGACGACTGAAACACCTCGTCAAGAAGAATTCCGTGTTCACCGAAGAAATCACGGCCGACATCAATCTCGATGGTCAATGGGATATCGGCGGGACTGGCAGGATTGTCCGGAACCTCGTGCAAGGTGTCAGGGACCAGCGGGGGAGGGTGATAGGTGGACGAGTTGGGAGTTGGAGGGTTCTCGGAGTGTTGGCTATTCACTCCTGAAGGTAAGTCTTCAAAATCCGAGTCTGATAAGTCGTCGATGATCTGATCATGGTTTCGGCAGTTAGGGTTCTGGCTTCTGAGTGCATGATTCACCAGTCCTCTGCGACGGACAGATGCACCGCACCCCAAACAACGTGTTAGCATAGGGAGGATGAAGCGAAAAGAAATAGGAGTAATGTGCACGGTGGTATCGGGTAAGTGTGCGTCCCTCTCCCGGTTGAACATCAAATCAAACTCACGTGAACCCAATTTCAAAAACCTTTAAACCTGTTCGTGCGCTGGCATTCCCTTCTTCTCAACCTCCCAGCATCGTTGCGTTTACCCGTTCAGTTACCAGTATCTCTCCCAACAGCAAGAAGTCACCCTCCACACACGAAGAATGGCCACTTCAGGTATGGTTTACAATTGCGGTGACCTGCCCTAAAATCTTACGTATGCCTTCCTACAGGATCCACTCGTCGCTCATCCAAGAGGATTGCTGAGCCCGAGCCCACAGTGCGTCGTACTCGTGTCCGACGCTCACTAAGCCCCAAAGGTGGTCAGTCAAAGGCGAAGTCCAAACCGAAGGCCACATCGAAGCCTTCAGCCAGAACAGCATCTGCAGGGAAGTCCTCAACCAAAACTTCGAGTAAGGGCCCTTCCCGCTCTGGAACCAAGAGTGGAACCTCTTCCACGGGTATGCTGTTCTTTACCTCTTTGGATGGAGGAGATATATTGATGCCAATAGCTCTAGTCGTCGCTGGACGTCGCCCGGCCGTTGTTCCTCAAGATGAACCTCCTCGCATGCCTGCCAAGAGACACAAGGTTCTGGGCACTGTTTACGCCTCCTCTGATGAAGATGAATCTGGATCGGACCGAGAGGAAGACGATGAAGGTCCTGAGGACCATTTCGAGGGCCTCAACAAGGAAACTCTGCATGCCGAGGTAAGCATTTATGCTGGACTCAGTGTGACGTTGTTTCAACTCTGACATTCTTCCACCGCACACCTCTTCCCCTTCCCACTTTGAAGGGTGTTACTATCGGGCGCCAGTCAGAGCATGAGCGTGCCAAGCCAAGGGCTAGTGACCGTGACCGCGACTTCATCGAGTTCGTCGACGGTGAAGATGATAGCACCCCCGAAGCTGCCCGGAAGGTAACCTCACACTCGAGCTTGATACTGGACAATTGTACTCAGTGTTCTCAGGCTAGCAAACGTGCTCTTGAACGTCAGGAAGAGGTCCCCCGTTTTGCGACACCTTCGCTTGAGAGCAATAGCCATCCCGCCTCTGTCTTTGTACGTCGAGCTTTATCACCCCATAAAATCATTTCTAATGTGTTGACAGAGCTCCCCGGTACACCCTTCGGACGACGAAGATGAAGACGATGAAGAGAAAACTGAACAAGGTTCCGATTCCAACTCTGGCTCTGAGGGTGATGAGCTTCCGATAGCTCGTGCCTATCCTGGCTGCCTTCTCGACTCACAGTACCCCAACTCCACTTGGCTTGTCCCACCACCACCTGGCACTCGTCACCCCCGACTTGGAGAGCAACAACCCGAGGTCAAAGCGGTCATCACTGCGGGTATAGAGATGATCGTCGGGCACGCACTCTTCCAAAATCCGTTCATCAGCGTCGACCTCAACTATCGCTCCCAACGCAAACTCCTTACCAAGGAAGCGACACGGCTTGGTGACGAGAACCCTAATTCTGGATATCACGATATCGCTCGCCGAATCCGTGGGGACAACAACTATGGTATAACCCTTGCCCGGATGGTTCGTGGTCTCTCTCACCAATGACATTATTCTTTCCATATCTGATTGAACTTGAAGATTATGCAACGCATCGCCAACCTACGTGGCAATTGGAAGAAGATAGCCATCCACAAGGTCCAAGCTGCCTACAACCTCAACTCGGCCAATCCTACTCAAGTCGTCGAGAAGGTCAAGAAGGAGTTAAAGGGGCTGACGTTGGTCTACCCCCGAAACAGTGTAGGTTTATTTGTCTTGTTTCTCGTGGTACATTTAACAGAATTTCCTCCCATCTGCTATTAGGCTGGCAACATTGTACGAACGGAGCCCTTCATGCATGACTGCATTCTGCAAGTCGTGCGTGATGGTCTGTTCCTCAGATCTGGCCGACAGTCCACTGCCCAGAAATATGATTCACTTTTTCCGACAGCATCCTTCGGGACTGGTGACAGGGCCATCATCCGTCGCATGGCTCCTGACGCCGCAGTCTGCTTTGCCGCCACAGTGGTACGTCCCTAGTCGGTGACTGGCCGAAAATTGCACTGATACGGTTGCTAGGTCCACGCTGCGTTGGATGATTGGCTGAATGGGCACCGTGTCGCTACTCATTTCAATGCAGATACATATGAAGATGTGTACAAGAACATGCTCGAGGTTCTTGATACAATTCGCAAGGCTCGCGATGGAAAGGTGTACAATACCTTGATGGCTCGTATCTTCACTGAATGCAGGTGCGCTCTAGTTCTTGTTTACTGGCAGCTACTAGGGACTCGAGACTCATGTTTTCGTTATCAACAGCAAGGGTACCCCTTCCGCTAATGCTGCCACCGTTGAAGAAGCCATCGCCAACCTTGACATTGACAACATGCCTTTGGACATCGTCGGATTGGAGGCTGAGGACGCTGGTAGCCCTTAATTACCTCGGTATAATTGTCTTTATTTATTTCCTCTTACTCCAACTTGTATGTAATAGCCGTATGGGCGCATACAATTCACGTTCGTTGTTAAATCGAATCCCTCCTAAGCGGCAGGCGGCTAGCCTGATAGATATGAACCTGGAGCAAGTGAGAAAAACTGTTATGAAAGTCGGCGACTATTGCGTATACAGTGCGCCGACTTTGTACTAACTCGGTCTATTTTGACGCCCGCGAAAAGCTCAACAAAAATTCTGGACTAATTTGCACGGATCGTCTATCAGGGGAATTTTAGACATATGTGACCTATTTAGACATGTATAGTCCCGATTATCCATTCGCGTTTTTCCAGATGTACATCCCGGTTTTCATCGCCTATAACACGCTATGGAACACCATACCGTATACGCCTCACCTCGCTCCCCCATCTCCTACACGATCGATCGAACCCTCTCCGCAGTTACCCTTTCCCCATCACCTTCCTCGTTCGTACATACCGCACCTCGTTACTTACTGAATACTCGGCACGAGTTCTTAATTTACAAGTTACCCTATAAATTATCTATGACGCAACACTCAAGTTGAACAATCGACCTATCCCGCAAGCAGCACTGTCTGAATCGTACGCCCACACGAATAAATTAACCCTAGCCATCCTGGATTAGATCCTCGTGTTATATATAAAGGTTCTACACTACACAGTGCGTCATACATAGCACATGCCCATCGTCGTCCAGCGTTCCGGCGATTCAATCCTACTTACGAAGGAAAGAACGTTCGAGCTTCCGAGTCCGGGCGCTTGTCTCAAACTCCCATGTCCCACGTGCGCGCTTAAGAGGCAAAAAGCCGGGGCCGACACTAGAATTGGGGTGGGCACTGTGTCACTGTCAGACAGCCAAGCCGCAAGCGCCCCATTGCACGACCTCCTCTTATTATGTATGTAGTACCAGAAAATGCCCGTTGCTCAGCCTACTCTCCCCAGAGAACAGGGGAAAAAAATCAAAGAAAAACGAAACAAGAAACAAAAGAAAAAGAAAAAGAATCCTGAAAACGATCGCAATGGATTTCGGATACGGGGAATCGAACCCCGAGCTGCTGCGGACACACTTTGTAATGACAGATAATGAGAGGCAGCAATGTTAGCCGTTACACCATATCCGAGGTAGCATTATTCAGCTTTCGGTGCTTCACCTTGGGATTTGAGGCGTGGTTCACGGCTCGAGATGTTGGACTCTGTCAGTTTAAATTCTATCCGAGTACGAACGCTTCGAGGACCAAATGACCAGTGCGGAACAGGTTGAAGCTTGCCACAAGAGAGGCTCAAACGGTGGTTATGACCGAAAGTCGTAGGCTTCTTACCCTCACACAGACAAACAACGGCACCCAGGCCCGGTCGGCATCATGCTTTCGGTCGACCTTACGCACAAAAGAGCTGTAGATAACCAGCGTACCCTGCTCTCTAATAATCCCCAAAAACCCGCCTTTTAGCAGAATTCGGAATCCAAAGACCACAGCCCTGCAATTTCCTCCCAGACTGTGACTCAAAACCAACGCTCGTTACCTCAACCCCTGTGACCCCTATTTACCCCCAGCACGGCATTTGATTCCGCATCCGAATCTGAGTCTGACAGCGTTCCGAATCCTTTACCCCCGACCTCCAAGGCGTCCACATGCACCCAGTGGAGCATGCTGCGTCAATCACAATGGACATCTGTATCATAATCACCGCACATGGGCCGTTTGATCCACCACCATCTTATCACCCGGCACGAATTTTCCTCAGAAATCGGCTCAGAAAGGATTTCGACGCGAACGCACCTTCCCTTAGAGGTTTCATGACTCGACGTCCTTAACCACGACTGTTCACGAGGTTAAGGACAACTTGAGTCACAAGTTTGACAACGACCTTAGCCACGACTTGAAGCTTGACCCCACGATTTTAGCCACGACCCTGCCTACGACCTCTCGACGACGAATCAGTTAGGCTTTAGACGAGGCCGAAACGCCCCGCTAGCATCTGCTCTTGTCTTCTCCTGCTCTAGCCTTGCTTCTCGGCTGAACGCTTGTCGGTCCCTCTAGACTCGGAGCGATTTCGACGGCGCGCTTGTAGCTACTTCTTGACGTAAAAAGCCTTCCTCGAGGACGACTAGCGACGTGTCAATCTCCTCGCTTTCGTCTCAATCCACCCTTCCGCATCTTCTACTCCTGGCACCTCCCTTCAACGCGCATACCACCTCTTCTCCAAAATCTCGAAACGATATCAATCATGTCTTTACAAGAAACAGAACAAACGCCTTTACTCCATAACCAAAACCCAACCCACATCCACCTTAACGGCAACAGCAACAACAGCAACGTCGGAAACTTTGGCTCAACCTCAACCTCCGTCGAGGCAGAGATAGAAGCCACCCCAACCAAAAAAGACGCCCACGACTTGATTTACGAGCGCTTCTCAGTACCCAGGAAGCGCGCTATCCTCGCAATGTTGTCTGCGGCTGGACTAATGCCTCGTACGTCACGTCTCTCAAACCCTCCTTACCCTTCGCCGCGATTAGAGGCTAATGCTGCCTGGGACAGTATTCGTCGGCGGAACGTTCATCCCATGTATACCCCAAATCGCCAAAGATTTGGACGTCCCGCCTGGTACGATCAGGTAACGTTCTTCTCGTCCCCGTCTCCGCGACTTTTGGGTGAGCTCAAGCTGAACCCGCACCCATCTCGATCACGGTAGCTTGGCGGTGAGCATCTCAGTCCTAGCCACATCCCTCGGCGCGCTCTGGGGATCCACATATTCAGGCTTCTGTACGTCCCTCTTCCACTTTTTCCAAATTCCCCTTTGGAACCAACAAATCCTCCAATACTTAACAGACGGCCGCCGCCCAATCTACCTCGCCTTCCTCCCACTCTCCGTCCTCGGGTCACTGGGCGTCTCGGTGGCGACTACCATCCCCGAACTCATGGTATGGCGGTTCCTCCAAGCTTTTGGGGTCTCGCCTGCTCTCTCTGTCGGCGCTGGCGTTATTGGTGATATTTATAGACTGGAGGAGAGGGGTACAGCGATGGGTGTCTTTTTCGCTGTAAGCGTCATTTCTAGGATGTATGGTAGTGGTGCTTCAACCGTGTTCTGATGCTTGGGTAGGCGGTATTGCTGGGACCCGCGTTGGCACCGTTAGCTGGCGGTACGTCCTTCGCACGTCTTACCCTTGGAATTATATCCGTCTTACTGAACTCACAATCGCACTGCACAGGCACAGCAGCCCACTACTCCTCCTGGCGCACCATGCAAGCGCTAGTAGGCATCACCGTTCTCCTCGTCTACCTCACCATGGTCTTCCTCTTCCCCGAAACGAGCCACCCAGGAACCCGGGGTATCGACCACCTCAGAAAAGCGGAAGAAGAGACCGGGAGACGCCAAGTTCCACAGTGGCGACCTGTCCTTTTGAACCCGTTTAAGGGTATGGCGCTTTTGAGGAGCCCGAATTTGTTTTTGACGGTGTGTGGGGTTTTTGGTGCTTGGGTGTTTGGAGTGGATCGCTGATTCGTGGGTTGCGCTGTGCCTCCAGGCGACGGCTGCGTTCGTGGTTCTGGCAGTCGATTATGGTACGCCACGTCGATCTTCTTAACGTGATGAAATCCATTGAATACCCTGACTTAGTCCTCCTCATCCCGATTGCCTACACCATTGTGCGTACCCTCCGTCATAATTCCTCATAGAACTGTGGATCCTAACCTTGACCTTGAAAACGTTGTTGAAATAGGGCAAGAAATATAACATCACAAACGAAGCGCTCATCGGCGCTTGTTTCTTACCTAACGGTCTCGGTTCTATGCGTGCGTTTCATCCACTCATTTTTCTCTCATTCTGAAATCAAAACCCCTTTCTCCCTATAATAGTTGGTGCCCCAATCGCTGGCCGGATATCCGACCACCTCGTCGTCAAATGGCGGTCCAAACGGGGGATGTGGTACCCCGAAGACCGGCTGCGCGCCGCCCTCCCCGGCGCCCTCTTCCTCGTCCCCCTCTCCGTCCTCTTTGCGGGCTTTTTGACTGCGTATGTGGATGGAACGGTGGGGTTGGTCCTTAACTTGGTCTGCTTATTTGCGAATGGGCTTGGGGTACGTGTTTTTCCTTCCTCCCCGCATGTCCTCTTCTGCACTTTATGACGTTCGAGTTCCCTATGCCATGTCGTGAAGGAGATGCTGATAATTAGGTTGGGTGGTGCTAGGTCGATGTGGTTTTGAGCCCTGTTTCGTCTTATGTTGTAGATGTGATGCATTCGAAGAGCGCGGAGAGCACGGCTGCTATGAGGTGTGTTTCTTACCTGCGTCTTCTAGTCTTCAAACCTCTCACTGATGATCTCATCTAACACATCCCTTCGTTCATGGATAACCCATCTCATCATGCTCTTTAATCGATTCACTCATTCCTTTACTTATCCCGAATTACAGTGCCTTCCGATCGACCCTCCTCGCCATGGTCATAGCCATCATCATGCCCTCCATCGAACGAATCGGTGTATTCTATACCAACGCGATTGCTGCGTGTGTGGGCTGGGTTGGGTTCGGGTGAGTTGCGATTTTTCATTTCCCTCGGGTTTCACTCGGTTCCAAATTCCCTGCTTCTTCCTTGCTTCATTTTCCTGTTTCTCAATGCTTCATTGTCTCGCCTTCCCTCGTTTGCTTCATTTCGGCTTCTCGTTGGTTTTGACGACCTCGTGGATACCGGTCGTGTCGGCATTCATTCCAATCCATCCCTCCTGCGCGTGGATAATGAATGACCTGGCTCTACTTCGATCCATATGCTCCTTATCGCCTCACCGATGAACCAACAGTTCCTCTTTCATAGGACCATCTTCTCGTGCGGCTTTCATATTACGCAGTTTTCGATGGACCATCGTGGGGTACCCTGACTCTGCGATCTAATACACGCTCGTCATTCCTCACCACCGATGAACGAACACTTCCTCTTTCACCGGCCTTTCCATCTCACTTGTGCCAAAATCCCGGAAGAGAAATATGAAATTAGCCGA
Source organism: Coprinopsis cinerea okayama7#130 (assembly GCF_000182895.1). NCBI lineage: Eukaryota > Fungi > Basidiomycota > Agaricomycetes > Agaricales > Psathyrellaceae > Coprinopsis > Coprinopsis cinerea. The sequence goes on along the minus strand of NW_003307543.1, from coordinate 3,671,790 downwards.
GTTCGTTTCAACTTTCGTCCCGATCTTAATTATTCCTCTCCTCTCCTCGACCACGTTTCCCTCCATCTCCTCTGAATCGTTTATTTCAAATTCGGGCCCTAGTCGATCAAAACTTGCGCTCTTTCGTTTCTCGGGGACTGCGAGGCGTTTGGAGACTCGATGGCAGTGCTCTGAAGGGACGACCCTTTTTTTGCGCTGACACGAGGCCGCGCTTAATTGCTCATTGTTTCATTGAGGCTGATTTTTTGGGAGGGGTGTTCGTCATCGACATCGAACACCCCTTTCTTATTCCCCAGAGCCTCGAGGGCGGCGGTTACATACTGGCCAACCTTCTGCCTCTTGGTTGTTTCATCCACCATCATCTTCATATTCTCCCATTTCCAACACGTTTCTTTTCTTTTTTTTCTTTTTTTTTTTTTTTCTTCTTCTTTCGTCTTTCATTCATGCGTGAACGCGACATCTCTTCAACGGGGAATCACAACACCCTCGTGTTCTCTACCACATCGCTAACCAAACCAACCCCTCTTCCCTCCAGGCTTCTTTGGCTCACGATCAAATACGGCGAAGAGATGAGGGCGTGGGTGGATGTCGGGTACTCGACGGTGGAGAATAATTGAATTGCCGTGGTCTTTTGGGGCTCTGCTAGCCCTGGGAGATCGGGGTTAGGGGACAAGGTTGGAGGTTTTAGGTTGGGTGACCGGGGCCAGCTACAACCTGAAGCCAAGGTTCGCATAATTGATTAAGTATTAGTAGAGGTTGAACTTTTTGGAATTGAATTAATCGAGGAAGGAATCATCGAGAACTAGGTCTATCGCCTGGGAGGCTGGACCATGAACGGTAGGTACAATTGGAGGCTGGAACGATGAAGACGCTTTAACTCAATAAAACATGTAGAACATACACATTTGCCATTGATTGTAGTTATCCGCAGCTGTAAGCTCCGAGGCGGCGAATTGGGTTCGCGTTGGAGCGTTCGAGCGGAAATTGAAATGCATGGTCCAAGGTATCGGAATCGAATCGGATTTCGGTTATTACTTCAGTCTCAGGCTATCATAAATCCTTGGTGTATCGACCACACGCACACTGTCTCTCCCTCTCTCTCCCTCTCTCTGGTTCCAGGGTACGTCCTGGCCCCCTCCCGGCTTCCAGTCCTCAAGGTTCAGAAACAAGATCCAAGAACCCCATCGGCTCAACACCAAGTCTCTCCCTTCCTTTCCTTGAATATAGCTCAGGTCCAGTTTCCTGCGCATCATTCGAAAAGAGGGAGACATGGGTTAGCATGTATGTTCAACTTTGATCCAGAGCGAGGATGGATGAACAGAGTGAACGCAATGGATGGATGTACACCGTCGTGACGAAAGGATGGGATATTATCACGGCGGATGGAAGAAAGAAAGCAGTGATGATAGCAACGGACAAGGAAGAAACTGAAAGAACCCGGGCACTCACTCAAACCTCACAAAACTCCTCCCAGGCACCCACACCGTCACATCATACGGCGGGTACCCCCTCCTCATTTCCGCGAGGACGCAGATACGCCATTGGTGGTTGTACGTGAAGATGGATTCGATGAGGCGGTAGTTACAGTGGTCGTCCGAGTCGGCGGCGGATTGTCTGTTTTGGTAGCGCGAGTCGTCCAAGCTGAAGCACTTGTCCTTGTCGTTCTCCGACCTCCCCTCCCTCCTCACATCATCCACCAACGCCTTACACCTCGCCTCCCCAAACACGCACCCCTCCACCGTCGCAACCTTCCTCCTCTCCGCGTACACGTCGAGGTCTACGACTCTGATGGAGGAGAGCGCCGGGATAGCAGGCGCGTTGAGGAGGTTCATGGTCGTGTCGAGGACGGCGATGAATTCTGAGGTGGGGCTGGGGGTGCCAGAGTAGCTATTGGTGTTCTGGGTGGAGGAGGTACTATCTTGGATGGACGAGATATTCCGGAGTCGGTGGTAGTGCTCTTCAAGTGAGGACGCGGCTCGAAGGAAGTACATCCATGTGAAGCGGGTGTGCAAGTGCCGGAGCTTGGGTGTGTAGTCCAGCCCATCTTCGACGCGGGCTAATACATGAGAATAATGAGAATAATGAAGGGGGAAGGCAGTAGTGAGGTGGTGTACGTGGGCAGTGTAATAGTTGAAAGTGGTGGAAAATATAGGACATTAAATTGACTGAGAAAAGGACGCACCAAGTCGCTGGTGCCGCATCCCGTCGCACTCGTAGTGGTGTCGATGGACCCAATCGGCAATCTGACATCCCTCGCTGCAGTACACGACGTTCCGACATCCAGAACAGACTTTCGACTCGACACTGGAGGTCTCAGCCGTCAAATGCGACATCGCAAGGCGGGTCCGCGTTTCAAGTTAGCGCACGATCCATTCGACACGGGGGACCGTGTTCCAGAAATTCAGAAACTTGAAACACCTACCAAGCGATTATCGCACTGCGTAATACCATACCCCTTCACCGCCTCCACCATACTCTCCATATACCCAACCGACTGCCGAACGTTCCCCCCATGCCTCTGGATAAACCGGACTCTTCATGCGCTCCAGTCTAGCCCACTTGGCCGCTGGGATGCGCTCGATAGCTTCCGCGAGAGCCTTGAGCGTGCGCGGGAAATACGAAAACGCGGAGAGGGCCCGCAAGAGCATGTTCGGCGAGAATGAAGATCCGCGAGGTACGATCGGTCGCCCTCCATGCGCGATGATAGCGTCGATCACCACTTCCAGGACGCCTTCCTCAAGGACCTGGGTGAACCCTTGCACAGCGTTTGCGTGGGATTGGTAGGACAGGCGGATAGCGTAGCACGCGACGAGGTAGGTGTCTGCGGGTGTGAGGCAAACCTGGAGAATCTTGACTGCGCGGGCGACGTGGTAGAGGAGGCCGGCTTTGCGCAGGTAGCGATGGATTTGGGGGAACTGCACCAGGTTCATCGATGAGATGAGGAGGGGCAGAATGTGGCAGGAAGTAGCTGATACTACATGGCGCGTCGTTGTCATGTCGTTCCTGGTCAGCACGGGTGTGTGGGCGATGCGTAAGAGGAGGCCGCTGCCGAACGACGCGAGGCGCCCCCGCGAGGAGGCGCCGAGCTGCTCCATCCCGTCTTCGCAGTCACCGAATTTAGCGAGGAGGTGGATGATGGGACATTGGTTCGTAGAGAATGGGGACGGAGGGTTGGCGTCGTTGGTGAGGCGCGAGGACCACGCCTGCAACAGAATTTCTACCGTCGTCTTGGAGCGCAGGATCAAGTCAGCGAGGTCGGCGTCGAGCTCTACCATCAGCCCCACTGTTTCCGCTATAAAATCCACCTCCGCGCCGAGTCGTCGACCTGTAGAGAACGTCGTGGAGTACACCATACAAACACGAAACCAGGTGAGGATTCCTTCGAGACGCTCTAATAACATCATCACGCCCTTCGGTCCTTGGACGCTCGGCTTGTAGAAAATGACACAAACTCGGAAGAGGGGTATTGCGTATTGCAGGCGGAAGGTGATCTGCTCTGAGGTCGTGCATGGAATGAGATCCAAGCGGAGGTGGTTCAACGACGCTTCCAGCATCGACGGGGTGAAGTTTTGCTGGTTGACTTTGCCACTTAGTTCCTGAAGCGCTGAAGCGTTGCCTGCCTTTGCTTCACGAATAAGCTGCATCCATAAGCGTCAGTAAACTAGATTGCATACATAGTTGGAGTCAGAAACGTACCCTTGTCAAAGACATATTTGCGTGACCACCGTCCTGGACGAGGAGAGAAAAGCTAAGGAAAAGCGATGGCTTCGATTTAAGCCAACTTCAAGCTCTTCAAAGGTGACAGTTTGAATCCACGCCTTCTGTTTGGCGCACGTCGCCCAAACTTACGTTCCTTTTTCAGGACTCCGACTAGGCTTTGGGCCTTTGTCTCTCAACAAAGAACAACTCATGATGCATGATGTCTCGAACACAATCATCGTGTTACGGTTATCAAACCGCAAACAGCAAAAAAGTAATGACAAGAGTGGGATTTGAACCCACGCGGGAATACTCCCATGAGAAACCCCTAATGACAGAGGCAAGCTTTCGCTTGAGTCACACGCCATAGACCGCTCGGCCATCTTGCCATGGCTGCACGTCGGAAACATAGAGCCTTCGAGGGTCAAGGGTTTCGAGCGCCTAGACAAACTTACTCGGCATAGGGTTAGGGTTATTTCAACCCCTAAGCTCGACTACTTGATCGCGTTAACCAACCCTGCTTTCGACTTCCACCCTGGCTTCAACGCGCAAACTGGGCCCGGGAGTATCTACACGTCTCCATGTTCAACGGCCAAGAACTGCGATACACACCCGGCCCCGAGCCACAAGCCCCGATCAATCCCGATAGCCAGTACGAGAATCCAAAACTCGAATGCTCATTGACTGGTGACAATGTTATCTGATTGGCAGACCACCCCACCCAGTTTCTGACCCGCTTACCGGCGAACTGATAGAACATATCCCTCAACCTGGTGCTCTACCTCCAGTGGAAGACATCCCATCCCTCGAACAAGTCAAAGGTTACCCTGAAATCTTGTCTTGGGACCGCGTCGTCGAGGACGATTCGCGGACTTTTGAGCCGGATCAAACGCAAGTTTCCTTCCCTCCCTTCCAATTTGACCACGGCCAACCAATAGAGTTATCAACTCCAGGATCTACGTCCTCCCCGAAGGTCTCGATATCCAAGCAGAAAACCTGCGGGAGAACCAACTCCTTCGCCGTGTCGACAAATTCCTGATCTCCTCATTGAGACAGGACCCAGACGGTCGCGTCTGGTTCCTCGGTACATGGTTCTACACAGCCAAGGAGGCCAAACAATACTTCAGAGACAAACGAACCCGCGATATCCTAGACAGACTAGGCGTCCGATCCGAGCTCATACTCTCGGATCACTGGGATGTGGTGCATCCAGATACTGTCATCGGTGCGTTTCATCCTTCTGTAAGATGGAGAAGGGTACCATCGTATCATTGCAAGTTTCTTGGGACTGACGTTCACTGGAGATGCGGCCCCATATGATACATTCGTCTGGGACGACAAGGAGAGTACGACCTTCCCTCTCGAAGGGTGGTTCGTCAGGTACCACTTGACTATCCCTACCACTGGAAACCCCGCCAAACTTAGAGCGATCGCGGTAAGTCCTCTTAAAGTTCCCAAACATCAACCGTAGATCACCTTTTGCTTATCAACCACCTGTCTCTTGATCCACAGGGCCCTATAACAAACCCCACCTTCCTCCCCTTCATCCGCACAACATGCATTTGCAAAAAGATATTCGCACCCGACGACGATAACCAAATCCACTGTCCATCATGCAAGACGTGGTACCACTTCCAATGTACCAAACTCGCCAACCCTCAACCACAGCCTCCTGGAACGCAGCCCCATGCTCCCGATCCAGAACCCCAGTCTCCCCGGGAGATCTCAGGCTCTAGTATTAGTATCACACCACCACCCACTACGAGTACCACGACTCCCCGCTGGAACCCCTCCGACTCCCTCTTCAAAAACCTCTCCCGCGCACCCACGGTCCGCGGAAACTTCAACGGTCCAGACAAAGAAGCCTCCGTCCCAATGGTATTCGGAAACGGGTACCAACTCGCTCGCGTAAGGGAACAAGCGCCGTCGGGACACCATCCCAAGAGGGAGGACGATGCCTATTGGGAGGGTGTGGTTAAGAACCAGACGGTATTGATGACGATGCGTGCGAGGCAATTCAAGTATTACGTGTGTCCGAAATGCCAGATCGCGATATGATGACAAAATCGATGCGGTTTAGCTGTTCGATAGATATCATTGAAAGCTTGGTGAAATGCTATGTGTTACATAGGCGCCCTCTGTATCCGCGAAAATTGTCAAATGTAACATGCAGCGCCACCACGCTCAGTTCACAGCGTTGAGAACGTCATCAATGAATACCCGAGGCTGTAGTCTACGAACTGATTGCCCGAATTCTATACGAAATCAATAGGATACAAGTCCATCCGAAGTTACTTAGATGGACGAACAATGAGAAAGACAAAGGAGTCCGAATTGTCCTACAAGACTTAACCGAAATTCAACACACAGTAATGTCGATGGGAAAGGGAGAAATTCCAGTCGCATTCGTGATCAGTGGGACAGCCGCCCTCCCTCGCTCAGACGACGTATGCGTGAGCATTGTCTGCAGCGTTTTCGTCAAGGTGTTGGCGAGGGTTACTTGGAATGTGTGATAATCTATGTAAAGTAAACATGTCAGATTCCTAACCGCCAACAGAACCAAGATGCACAGAAACTGACCGCTATCGTTCCTCTGGCGCATCTCGGCGTTGATCACCCTGTACTTTCCTCAGCCTTCTATTCTGCCTCGTTGGAGAGTTGAGTGCGTACCATTTCTCCCATGGAACAAGCTCTTCCCCAACTGTGAACCACGACTTCTTCTCTATCCTTTGAGAGAATGTTACGACTATCTGAACATGCGCACCATCAGTCCAACGACGTCCCTCCAGATTCCGCTGTAGCTTTCACTGACCTGACCCCTCCGCTGACCAATCTCAATCCCCCTCCAAAACGCATCCACTTTGGTGTTAACAAGTTGCTCCATCTCAGGATCCGAGACGCCCGGCTTCCAGTACAACGATAACGCGCGCAATGAGAATGATTCGTCGATGTCAATTAGCTGCGTATCCCTCGATCACGGAACAATGCACAGACGCACCATAGTCACGTCTAGCACCTCGAACGTCGTAGGTTTAACAGTCCCAAAGAGCCTATGAAACAATATCGAGTGAAGGACGCCATGTAGAACATCCTTCGCAGTCGAACGGTCCAGTATCTGCCGCGCGCGGTGTTATCCTATCGTTCCACACCCCTAACAGCTTTCGAAGAAAGAGCTCACCAAATCGATTGTTATGGTTGGGTATGTGTTGGACATTTCAGATTCTAAGTATTACGGATGGGTAGTATGGTTTAGTGCAGCGTTATAGAGACATTCGTGAAAACCGCGAGGAGAGTTTGAACAAAGCCAGAGTCGTCGTGGTGGTCAGGTCCAAAGCAGGCCATGACGCCAGGTCCGCCGATGATGCCGCCGCTCGGCACGGTTTATGTAAAGTCCGAATCATCCCACGGTTACGGGCGCTAAAGCTCTGGGAGACCTCGAGTGCGCTTATGCTTGGCATCGCCCTCGAGAGCCCTGCGAGTCTGCATTTACCTTGAATGTCGTATGTTACGAAGTCATCGGGTACAGAGCCCTTGAGTGCTGGAGAAATATGTCGCCCAGATCCAGGAGTGGTTTTGTTGGAGAGAAGAGGCATGCAATTCGAAAGGATGCATCCCCTGTACGTTACAGCAGGTCCCTCGCAGGCATGAGTCGATATCGCTCTCACCACGCAGTGGTCGTGAAGTTCGCAAGTCCGATGAATGGAAAGAGAAGGACGTCCTTAACCCATCACAAATCTGACTCTAAGATGAAGAGAGCTTCTCTGACCCCCTTAAAGGCGCGCCCTTGTCGTTGATCGGAGAATTAGACGTTCGGTTGGACGAAAAATAGCGGATCTTACCCACACCCCCATCCAAGCGTTTTGTGGGGAAATAGGCAGGGAAACGTGGCTAATGGTGGCTTTCAGGTCCCGGGGGGCGTGGTGTGACGAGAACGGGTAGGTATTTGACGATCGCTGTTGTACAGAGTCACTCGACGCAAGTTAGAATGAACGATCGTGACCAGAAGCTAGAACACGGGGCACGGTGTGTGTTATCCGATAATCGCTCCTTCTGCCCTCTTCCTTCGCTCAAGGCCAGCCAATTGGAGCACAAAGGCTGCCGTTGTGTCGAAACAGGAAACGCGGAGGCATTCCGACAATGGAAGCAAATCAGGCGTTCTTCGAGTTGTGCTTCTGGGGGAATTCGCAGTTTCGCCACCCCCACCTTAACTTACATAGACTCTCGCTCAACCTCCCTTCACTTGAATACGGCGCTACACACGGAGCTGTATTGATCTTCTTCGAACCTGTGTTCCCTTGGCGGTCTTGTGTTCTTCTGCGGTGGAATTGAATATGTTGTGGCTCCGAGCGAAAGAAGGATGGGAATAGGGACAATCATGTGGGGTAAAGAGACGCTGAAGAAAGGGCGAGTGGGAACGTCATATGGAGCTAAATTGAGGACAAGGGAGGGGTACATACACGACTGTCAATAGCCACGCGACTGTGATTCTTCCTAAGAAAGGCCAACAATGACCCATAAGCGTTGGATCGCATAGAGAAAATGCAAAGTTCTAACATGAACAAATGAGACGACCTGCTCTCCCCAACGGCGCCTTCGCCTCTGCCGCCTCATGTCGGGTCGGCAGTCCGTACGGGCGATATACGAAGCTCGTCAGAAACGTCCTCATTGGCTGATTCAATTTGACAGAAGCCCAATCGGCCAATCAAAACATTCATCTTGAAAACTTTCCAACTTCGATTCTCCACGCGCGTTACACTTGGTATGGGATACCCCACCCTTTATTAAGTAAAACTTCTTTTTGCGAACCGTTACACTTCCACCTTAGCATCGCTTCGCTGGGCGACGATGCGACAAAAGGATGCTGCAAGAGATGATGGTATTCTTGGAGCCTTATCGGTAGGAGTTGGGACTTACACCATGACGGTGGACTCAATAGTCGAAGTACCCCTCAATGCTGGCGCTTCAGTGTAAACCTCGGTAGTTTGTCGTTCGCTGGTGGCTTTTCTCTATTGACGGGGCTGGTTTAAATACCGGGGCGTTTCTCTCTCGACTGCTCAGGAAGATTTACTTCTTCATCTCCCCCTCCGCTTCCAGCTACTCGACGAGTGCCTTGGGCTCTGCTTTCTTTTTTGCCTAGACGACTTTATCTCTGTCTATCTTAACGACTTCCACCATGAGCTCCGGCAAACAATGCATCGAAAAGGCTGAGTACTCCTCGTCGGGTGCTGTTAGCACTCAGGCGCCTGCGTATCAGGCGCCTCCCACCCCTGCACCTGCGCCTCCAGCACCACCACCGATTGGCAATCCTACCCCTGCGTAAGTCTGCACCTATGAACCTCGCTTCAGTGAACATCGATTTACACTTTTTACAGCGGCATGTTCGCCTTTGCTGGTACAATGTTGCTCATGGCTTTGTACAACCTGGGCGCAGGAGGCATCACCACCCCCAACGTTCTCGTTGGAATGCTCATCTTCGCGGGTGGCATCGCACAACTCCTCGTCTCCATTCTCGAATTCCTGAAAGGAAACTGCCTCTACGCGACCTGTACGTCACTTTCCTTTTCTCCTACCTGTCAACGCAAAAATCTGATCTTTGGTTTTTCCGTAACGCATGCAGGTTTTATGACGTTCAGCACCTTCTGGCTTAGCTACGGCGCTGTGCTCATTCCCGGTTTCGGTATCCTCCAAGCCTTCACTGATCCTTCCGAGATTGGAAGGGCCATCGGCCTCTACCTCTTCGTGTGGTGGATCACGATCACCATGCTCCTCATCGCCGTCGTTGGAAAGAGCACTCTCTTCACCATCCTCCTTTCCTTCGCTTCCTGCGCGGTCCTAATATCCGCTTGCGGCCAATATCTCGCGAACAAGGCGTAAGTAACCCCCCATCGAATCTGTTCCCTTCCATTCCTGATTCCATTTCTTTTTACAGTCTGAACATCGTCGGTAACTCCCTCTTGATCGTCGTCTGTTCGGAGGCCTACTACATTGGACTTGCCGTGCTTCTTCTCTCAGAACCCGGCGCTATCTTCACCCTCCCCATGTTCTAAAAGCCACGCTCCATTTACGATTAACGATCGCACATACATACTATATACTTCCATCGTTACGAGCGCTTCTTTCGACTTTCATATCCACTGTATTATTAGTAGGTCATTATTTATGGGGGTCTCCAACCAAGTGTAGCCTTAGGTCATTGTGAACGAGATTTGTTCTTCTTCTCTAAGCTATGGCGGCACCTGAGCACCACCCAGCATTCGATTTGTCTCGCCAAGGGCTTGGAATCGCAAGAATTTTGGATAAACAAGACATGAGGCCACCTCGAGTCGAATTCAAATGAGGCTATGTCCTTCATCTTTCGTCACTACAACGTAGCGCATTCCTTCAAACTAAGATGAGATGGTACACGCATACCTGTGTGCATTCAATTCGGCTCCGGCCGTCGTTCATGACAGAGTTTCAGACGCGTAAGAGCCTCGCAATACGCTCTTTCCAGCTGCGTTCAATTGAGTAGACACGTCTTCTTTATTGACAGGTATCACCGAGGAGAAGGATATCCGGATGAACCTCGGTTGCTACTTTTGTCGAGCTGGGACGAGCATCGGATGATGCAGTGCCAGGGGTCGTAAATGGCTGCACCACGGTATGTACTACGAGTATTCAGGAGTCAGGTATGTAAACGTTAAACGCCACAAGTTCACAGCTTGAAAACGTAGATTCCAGGTTAGGACGAGTGATCAACTTCTCCAATTAGCCACCCACCTAGATCTGCTGGTTGTACGTCAATGTAATCCTCGTGAAGCGGTGGGCGCCGGGATAGGTGCAGTAGCTGTTACATCGAAGCACCCAGCGGCGACACAGCGAGAATACGGCCCGCTCACGCTGGTGGTGTACGCAGGTTCCTGTCCATCGGGGCAACGGATCTGAGGGAACCCGTCGGGATTCCCCGCACACGTCTCTTTGGGCCTGGGAGCGCCGCTAACTGTCGTCCGCGGACCACATCCTGCACAGACACAGTACCCCCACTCGTAGTCGGGCAAGTAGGTGTATTGGAAATTTTCTGGACAGGCGAATGGTGGGCAATAGAGGGTGCCTCTGGAGCAATCTGTCGCAGTGGGAGTTGGGGTTGGGTCGAACGACGTCAAGGTACCGGTAACGTCGCGTTGCACGACGAAGGCATGGGCATTCGTCAGGAGAGAGGTTGAGAGAAGGGCGACAATGAATCCAAGAGTCATGTTTCTGAGCCCCTTCCCACAGGAATTGGTTTATCTATTATATACATTTTTCCCAGCGACAACGGCAGAGCATAGTGGATGCTTGCCGAAAAACGATCGGTATCGTAAGAATCGCGGGTATCGGACACGGCTGGGCAACTTGAAGTTTCGACGAGACTCCCTTCGGCCAACCTGAATTCCATAGACGCACAGGAGGGTATAAGCTTTGAAAGCCTGAAAAAGGGTTCAAGGATGTCGAAGTAAGATGAATTTTAGAACCACATGGACAAGGTCCTATAGAAATAGACTGAAGCCGCAGTGTAGAGGAAAGATGGCCCGTGAGCGGCGCACATCCGCGTTTGTAAGACTTGTTCAAAACACTCAAATTCGGTATGTCCCTTGAAGGCCAGCCGCGCCAAACAGCTTGCGCTCGAGGCAAATAAAGGAAGTGTAGTGTCTCGGACTCCGGTGGGCATAGGGACGCAGGCGCTCGTCACTGGGCGGGCTACGCCTTTGCTTTTCATCCCCTCACATCCCTCGCAGTAATAACAGTCGGTCTTGGTGAGATGCTAACTTCGACCATAGTACCAGTCCTTGGATCGAATCGCATAACGGACAGGAGAAGTCAGGAGGAATGCATAGATGTCGATGCTAGCAGGTGACAATGGCATATCTATACTATGAGGAGGCGAGACAGAGGATTCACGAGATAATTTGGCCGGAATGGTGAAACTACAGCGACTGACAACCTATAAGAACCAGACTGCTTTAAAAGGTCTTAGGAACTCACCTCTTTTTCGTGGGGTTGCGGAAGAAGCGTTCTCCAAAGTTTCTTTAGATTGTCATTAGGCACAAAGCGCCCCTCCGACTTGATGATTTCCTCGTCGAACAGGAAATCAGACTCCGTTAGGGTGAATTGTGAGGGAAAGATAGGGTCTTGAGATATCCCTCTCGTGTAGGTTACCTCCTGGACGACATACAGAAACCCCGCGACAAATACGAAAACGACCTTTTCGAGTTCAGGGAACTCGCTGAAGACGCACCGTATTTGCTCCTCCGCCTGAGACCTGGCACCATTGATAATACCAAGGGCCGTAATTCTGCCTCCGGGGCTTTGAAGGAAATTTGGCAATGCAAAGAGAGCGTCTCCCGCAGGAATATGGACACCAACCATCGGTTTGATTTCGCATGTGAGAACGGGGAAGAAGTGAGGGGAGGCGTGAAGGAAGACAGAGAAGTCGGGAGTCCTCCATCGGAGTTTGTGATCGTCCGAATCCGTGGTATACTTCGTGACATCGGTGGTCGATTTTGTGACCATGGACGACTCAGTCCCAAAGCTGATATCTATATCTCCAGAGTCGTTTATGGCGACTTGCATGCTCCTCTCGTTGCTGGCTACACTGTCCGTCAGTCTCAGCGCGGCTTGAAAAAGTGGAGAGCCTTGCCTCCGTCGTTTTGTGACGCGCCGGGAGCCTCAGTCGTGTCCATGTTGACATCGTCGTCCCAATCGCCACTGGCATGATCATGCCCAGACTCAGTTCCGTCCAGCTCTGAATTGCTGGAGGGCTTCTCACGAGAGTCCTTGTAGCTTCCTTCAACTATGTCAACGCTATAAGATTCGACATCTATCCGGGATCGAATGAACGGAAGTTCTCCGTGTCTACGTATTGCTGGAACGCACCGTCAATTGAATTATTAAACCTTGAGTCCCCCGATCCTGACCCATCTTGTCTTCTAACCCCAACTTCCTGGGTACGATCTTATTGAGAACGCGTGAGCTGTCTGAGAACCAAGTGACTGGGCCAAGTTCTTACGGGCACCGGATGGGTTGTTGGCTGTCTGTTGCAGAGGCAATCTTTTGGTCTGTGACCGTAACCTATAAGCAGAAAGAGATGGAGGAGGACCTATTCCGGAAACAGAAAGATTCTATCGTCAGCAATCACAAACGACACTGATATCGAAATGAAGGTAATGCCCGACTTACGTGGGACATGGTTCCAACTCGCAGTACCCCGTCGTTTTCGGCCCGTTTCTTCATATCGTCTTTGAGGAGCAGTCGAAAGACGGCGTTCATCAGTTCTAATAGTTTGACATAGGTGATTAAATAGTTTGCTGACGCAGTGATAGAGTAGATGCTCTTCCTGCGGCGAGAATAGGATATCGCTTACTACCTGCCTCATATCCTCACCGAACTCTCGCTCCAGGGTGGACAAACGTGAGTTCGGAGGGAAAAAGGATTGTGTAGTAAGGTTAAAAGGAAGATCAGAGTCCATCGATGAGGCAGAACAATTTGAACGGTGGTGCTGGTGCTGGCAGTGGTATGTACAGTCTTAGCCTATGTACCAGATCGGCGGTCCGCAGGATTGATCCCATCTGATCACAGTGTTACGATCAACCGGAGGAAGCCACGTGAGCTGTTCACCTCCCTCAGCCTTCGCCTACCCCACCCTGACAGTGACTGCCACCACAGAGCACTCGCTTCCCTAGCGTTCCTTCCTAGTCCCCATTTTCAAGTAATGTCTACCTACGAACTATCTGAATCGCAAAAGAAGGCATTCATCCAGAAATACAGCCATCTTCCGCGCCCATTCTTGCCGTGGAGGTGGGAAAAGGTTCGTCCATTCCCTGCTCGGTTGATCTAGTGCCAACACAATTTCCACCTGTGTACAGGACACCGACCAAACACTCTCAGAGTGGGCATACGAACTCGCAGGGGTGTGTCCCCTAAAACACATACCCCGCCGCCTGTATCTCAAAGAAGGAAAGGGCAAGCGATTCCAAGCACCGCGCTTTAACTTTGGCTGGGCCATGGACTGCAACACCCTATGGGACATCGCTCACCGATGTGGTTTCTCAGCTGCCTACGAGGGCTGTACGCTGGCCAATGAGGGGCTGGGGAACGACGGTCTCCCTCATAAACCTTATATCCAAACGGGCGAAGCCACCCGCCTCTTGAACTCTATCCTCGAGGAGAGATTCCCCGAAATCCTGGCTGACCTGGGAGGACATCCGGTTTGCGTCGAATTAGCCCGTTCGAAATGGGATCAGGCCAGCCTTTGCATCTCCATCACCAACAGCTATCAGAGTGGAAATAAGAAGCCCAAGGAGGAACATATCGCCAAGTTGGTAGAGTTTTTCGGCATTGGGCGGAAGGAGGATGGGAAGAGTGAACCGTACGGTGGTCCAGAGCCGGCGTGGTGGCTCGATGGGTTGTGGTGTGTATGGAGGTGGTACGATGCGAGGTTGTATAAAATCGAGATGGGACTACTTAAGGAGCGGTACTAAATCCACCCTTCGCGCTGTACGTATATCTTTATTGCCCGGCGGCCAATTCAAAGGACCCATTCAAGTTTGTCTCGTACAGTAGACGACAGTATGATCTAAAGCTTCGATCTTATTAAGGTCGATCTTTACCATCAAGCTAACACTATTTCCCGCAAAGCTCCGCCCTCCATTACTCCCAAGAGACTTCATGGTGGTGATTGCACCCATAGTGACGCCTTTCTTCGTAGGAGAGGGTCTCGACGTGTAGTGGTTGATCTTGTGCGATTCGGAACTCAGGTCGAGGGAATGGGAAGCCCCGGAGTGACCTCGAGTACGTCGCGATACCGTGTGCGACAGCTTGCGCGTTGACTTCGAAGGTTTCGAGGCGGAGGTTGTCAAAGGTATCGCAGACAGCGTGGTAGCATTGATCGTAGACGACGCCTTCCTGGCCTCCCCACCTGAAGTGCAGTCAAGTCAGGGCGGATATGAAATTTGAATGCAGACAGAGGATGACAACACACCATTCAACACCCTCCTTCGTCTTCACACCCTCGTGACCTGTGAATACACCACCAGCTGGAATACCGACTTCCAAGAATGGACCGTAGTCACTCCTGCCCGTGAAGTTCGAAGGAGCACTCTTCAACTTCCGTTCCCTATAATAATCCTCATACAGCCTCTCAATCTGCGCGCTGCCCTCAGGACCGGGTCGTTGGAAAGTATCGCCATCGCCATCGTAGATGAAGAAGCCGGAATTCGGGGAGGCGATCATGTCGAAGTTGAGGTAGAGAGCAATCTTTGATAGGTAGGATGGCGAGGCGTTGCGAATGTGGTAGGTAGAGCCGACGAGACCGAACTCTTCAGCTGTCCACCAAGCAAAGCGAACAGCGTTGTTGAGGCGGAAGTTGGTTAGTTGGAGGGCGACCTCGAGGTTGGCGATTGTGCCGGAGCCGTCATCGTTGATACCCTAGAAGGCATGTTTAATGTTAGCAGACGAAACGAGATGAAGGGAAGGATATTTACAGGTCCTGCCGGCACAGAGTCCGCATGAGAGCCACTGAAGACGACGTTATTCTTGTCACCGTACTTGCTCTCCGCGATCAAGTTGCTCGACCATCGTTCTTCGACCAGACCAAATGCGTCCAGATGCCCCAAGATTTCTTCCCCATAATCAAGTCTTGCCTTGAGCCGACGACCGTTAAGGCCAGAGATGGAGCCAACAGGGACGTACGGCCCTTCAGGACGGCTCACACCACCAAGAGAGCCGCCCGCGAACTCGGCGTCGACGTCGTTGTATACGATGACGCCTGCTGCATTGGCAGCGCCTGCTAGGGCTACCTTGATGCCGTAGATGCACTCGCCCCGCTCGATGAGGACTATTTTGCCTGCGACAGATTCGGGGAAGTGTTCCTGTTGAAAATCACAATATCAGCACAATGCGGGAAATATTGAGGGAGGGGAGATAGCGGAGACTCACGGGAAGACACCCAAACTCCTCCAACGCGACCAGAGGGGCGGACACATTTCCACTCGGAGCATAGAAAAAGCTCTTGGTCGGCAACGCCTCCACACTTTCTCCGCTCTCAATCCGGAAGTTGGAACTCGATTCCGAGTAGGTGTAAGGGAGACTCTCGTATCGAGTGTCGTAGTACCCAGTCTTGTCCAACAATTCCTTGATGTATTCGATGGTCGCGTTGTGCCCTGGCGATCCGAAGGCACGGTTTGGCTGGCGGGGCGAGAGTTCAGCGAATGATTGCAGCTTTCGGGCGTGGCGCACGAGGGCACGTCGGGTAACGAGGCGTTGAAGGGCGCGAGAGTCGATGAGGGGTTTCCGGTTATAGGATTCTACCGCAAGACCTTGGGCGGAGGCCAGGCCGAGAAGGGAGAGCGTGACGAAGGAAAGGTAGTTCGCCTTCATCTTGGAGAGGCGAAGGGGTTGTCGAGGGGCTCGGGGTGTTTCGATGCGAGCTGCCAGCTTTATACGCCGTCCTTATCCCCGACCATTAGGTGAAGCATACGGAATGATAAGGTTAGGGACAGGGGCGGCGTGCGCTAATTGGCTTGGTGTAACGATGTTGTCGAATGTAACACCATGGGTTGAGGTCAGGTGGCCAGTATCTCTGTGAGGGTTCAATGAGGGTCTGTGGAGAGAAGCGAGATTCTCGTAAAGAACGGTGTGGTTCGTTGGGTCTAGCATTTGGAGAAGAAGCGAGGTGAGTGTCAAGAACCATGCAGCGCGCTGGCGCCATACCTTCTTCTAATGCTCCCGCATTGAGTTCGCACGCCAAGGAGCGACGGGCGCTTATTTCTTTGAACAGTGGGACGCTGTTCACGGCACCTTGGTGTGGAGGAAGGCGGTTATGCAGGCTTTCGAAAGGCCCGTCGGAAAGTAAATTACACTTTCCTCGATGAGTACCAGATTATAAGCAGAAAAGCCAATCAACCCTCGGTTTTACATCGAGGCTGGAATCCATCTATATCCGAGCTAGATAGAAGTTGATCCATCGCGATGTGATCCTTGACCATGACTTGCCTTTAGATGAATGCAAATGCCACTTGACACCGATACATATAATTAAATAAATGGATTGCTATCTACTTAAGCATGGGAATTCGAATTTGCCATCGGTGGTTCGGCAACCTGAGAACTCTCAGGCCGCTCCCCAGCCTTCTCATCCACGAACACATGCATTTGCTCTCTCTCCCACTCGTAGTCAGTGACTCTCCATTTCTCCGCCATTCCAACCTCGTTCGTACGCCTAGGGCCAATGTCCCTTCCCAGCTCTCGAATGACAGGAACCCTTCTCGTGCTGTACCCCGGATCGTCGTCATCATCGTCGAAATGGATCCCGTCTCGATCCGCTTCGACGTCGGTCGTTCCTGCGGAGGTGGTACCTTTCGATTTACCCTTGACGTCCTCAATTGCAACAGGGTTAAATTGAAGTGTTGTGATCTCTCCTGCGGATGTCGCTGATTCCCGCCGCTCCCACATCTTAATCTTGAGCAGGAATCGGGCAGTGAGGAGGCCGGCGAGTCTGTTGGGCGCATGGAGAGGCGGTTAACAATGGGTGAAGTGGGTGATGAAGTACTCACGGGAGCTTCAAACTGTTCATCGGTCGGATGACGGTTCCACCCCATACTTTCTGCGAGAGAGTCAGCGGTGGGATCGATGTAGAGGTTTGGAATCTCACCAAGTTGAACGTGGCCGTTAGAATAGATAAAGCGAAGACGGCCGTGATGTAGATGAGACCTAAAGTTGACCGTAAGCCAATGCGATGGCTCCTAGCACAGATTTACTCACCTTGAGAAAAGATGACAGCATTCAAGGTCGCCCTGGGGTTCTCCCAAAACTTCTTATCGTTTCTGAGAGTCCTTAGAGCTCGAATAGCTGCAAACAGGAACGAGAGAGCCTCGAAGGTCATCATCAAAGCACCCGTAGCAATCCCAACTGAAATCAGAAGGTTAGTGCCAGACGAACGGGCGACAGCCAAGGCGTCGGCTTACCTCTGGAGGGAACAGACGAGGATAAATCAACACGTTTCAGAAAGAGTCAAGGAAGGATAGATGTGCCACGAACTGTTCTGTTTGCTTCGGCTCAGCACATCCTACTATGGGCCCTACCTTTTCAGATATCATTAGCGACACCGTACAGTGCCTGAATTCGAAAGAGTCGCCTACCTGCCGTGCGTAGGCGATATGTGCGCTCGTAATGGCGATTCGCATCACGACCACCGAAAGCCCGGTCAGACCAATCAGGGCGGCGATGATTTTGTTGCCATCGCAGATCGCATATGTTCGTAGACCCCAGACGGCTAGAGGTGCATCCTCCGTCGTCAGCTTAAGATCGATTCGGGAGAGGTGAGCATGGGGCCTACTGATGATTCCAAAGTGCCCAAAGGTGCTGAGGACGCTCGCCGTTAGCCTAACCACAATGCATCTAGCGGGGACGTTAATTAAGCGTTTCGATCCGGGGATGGAATCGGTGTCACTAAAGGATAGAGATCAGCTCGCCGAACGCTTAATTAGATTGGGAAATCGAGGTACCCTTATCTCTATGTTCGACTTGAACAAAAGGTAGAGAAGGTTGGCCGCCAGGGAGTAGCGGCAGCAGGCATACAGGAATGTGATAAACCTGAAAGGGTTCTTCCAGATGTACTCCACCTCAGCGGGGAGAGTGAGGAGGTAGTCGTAATATAACACGACTGCGTGGGTACGTAACGTTAGTCACTGTGACACAGACAATGAAGGAGCATGCTCACCGACACTGGAAGCCTGCAGGCAATAATCGGCCCTGTTGTGGGATTACGGAATGGTAAGTGGGACTGGCTTCGACACCTGGGGACGCCAGGAACTGAATGGCGTTCTTGTGAAAACGCACGTACCGTGTGAGGAGGGCCCTTGTGATAGCTGCGGCTTGGGAAGACATTTGGCTACCCAGAGGACGCCTCGTGCGTGTGGAATGGGAGGACCTTGCAGGAAGGATCCAAGTCGACAGTAGACCAAGGTTCAAGTACTTATATTACCTCGGTGACACAAGAAGCGTCGGAGGCATGCCATGGACCATCAGGTACGTGACATCGAAGCGATGGAGTGTTGTTGTGCCGCGCCTGCAAGGTTGTTGAAATAGCTTATCAGAGTACAAATTAATCGTTGGTCTTAAGGTGCCCGTCCCTTGAATGTCGAATAGCGGAGCTACCGACTTAGACCCCTCGAGTATTCTCCTCATGTTGGAACGAAAAGGCACCGATGGCAGAACGGACATGCATAGAGTCAACCCTGAAGATGGTACAGAGAACTCCAGGAGTAGTAATGTCCCTCTAGAAGCTCGTTTAAGTGTATTGCGGGAATACGCTTTCACATTCTCCCGCTTCTTTATCCCACCAGCACCGTAGAAGAGGGGATTCGATGCACGAAGTTTACCGCAAGAAGAGCGGTGGGGAATTGAAATCCCGAAATCAATGATACGCCCTTGATTTCGTAAAGCTAACTTTACGGCGGAGGATTCTTGAAGGATAAGATAAGTGGAAGATGAAGGAGGACCTAGCTTCCGAGGATGCAGAGTCTTCGAGTTCGCGACGGCTTTGAGAGCTATTGGGGCATCCTCCTGACATGCATCGACCTTGATAAGGCCAGGTATGTGCATCAAACCATATACACAGATGGTGAGACCCGTCGAAGGAGTATTTTGCGAAAGGCTACAAGTATTCAGAGCGGTCGGCAGAAGAGGCGGCAAAGGAGACGTGGGTGCAGTAACGCATCCGGACCACGCGAAGCATCGAGACAGGATTGTCGAGATGGTTATCCAATACTGCTGATCATCAGGTTCAATCGAAGACGCCCGGGGTTCGAGGAGGGTCAATATTGCAGCGGTGGAGCATCAATGTTAGGCGCCATATATGAGAGCTTCTCGAGTGCAAATTCCAACCGTGCTACGGTTTAGTGTGTCGTGCTCGAGTGGGTGTTGCCGTCAGCCGCGCAATTTTTCCCTTGAGTCGCCGCTGAAAGACCGCAAGAACTTGTCGTGTGAGGAGTCTAGGGCAGCTCGAGCCAGGTATAGGCCTTAAAGTGGGCGAATTGTCCTTCACGTTGCAGTCGGTAGATGTCGTTGTCCCGTTCGTTCGATAGACAGGTCGAAGAAAGGCATCCATAAGCTGCAGCGGGTTCGTCTTGCGGCAAGAACGATTCACGAAAATCCCACTGAAAACGTGCCTGCTAAGTTTCCACTCCGCTTGATCTGGCGCAGGCGGAACCTCTCGGCAACCCGGCACTACGCAGCCAGCCTGTTCACCGAGTTTGCTTTTCGTGACTCTCTCACCCCCATCGAGTGGCCACTAACTGGCATTGCTTCTTCTTGAACCACGATGGACCCCAGACGATGGCGACGAGGTGCAATTCAAGAGCTTTATCGTCTCAAGCACCAACAACGAATCCAACTTCCACGCAACTTGCGACCAGGAGCTTCAACTGACTGCGACAAGGGTGTCCGAGACGCTACCCAAGTCCCTCTCCACGACTCACTCCACAGCGTGCCCAATGAGGTTGCTGTTGGTATCATCCTTGACGTCCTTCAAGACTGGTTTCTTGACGTCTGTATCAACTCTTTTACATATTGTTTCGTGCCCATCCGACGCATCTTTTCCCACCCATTATCGTCAGTCTGCCGAGCCTGGCGCGATGTTTACCTTCATTTGATCCTTTGCTCTCCTGTAGACAGGATAAGCGCTGGCGGGGACTACATAGGGTGTACCGTGGAAGAACTCGTCACCGTCCAAAAGTGGCTCCCAGGAATCAACATCCAAGGATGTTTGGTCTTCCTCGGTGATCCCAACGAGCCCTTATCGACCCTTACTCCTGTCAAAGACTCTACACTCATTCCGTCCGATCCATCCATCCAGTCTGCGATTGAGGCCATTGAATGGGTAGAACCCGGTACCGTCTCGACTCCGGTCGCATCACCTCCCGACATCGTGGAAGCAACAATCGAGGTGTGCAGAGATGCGTACCAGAAGGTGGATCCCTCGTCGTGGCAGAGCCAGACCCATCGAATGATCACTCTTCGCAACTTCCTGGTCGACGAGTACCTCGCTCTCGGGGTGTCATACTGCTCCCAGCTAGTCGCCGCGATTGACTCTTTGCCCAATCTCAAGAGGGCGGAGCTTCCAGCCTGGATATGGGCTTTAGCCTACACCAGTGCCGTCACTTCATACCCCCCATCTGTGAAGCTTGGGGGCTCAAATGCCCCGCTCTCAACACACGATGGAAGGCACTTGGTCGATCTGGTCGGGGAACCCGTTACCTCAGCGGAGCTTGCCCAACAGCTGGAGACGCTGATGAACAGGGTCAATTGTATCACTCTCGTGGGGTACCCATTCAGCATCCTTGGGGTCTTCCTCTATACGAACACTTATCCCGAGGAGCTGCAACATTACCTCGTGAATCCAGGGGAGCAAATGGTACAATTCCTCGGAGGTGGCCTTACACAGCTGTTGCTGCCCCGCGCCAGGGTGCCGATGCAGACGACAAGGAAATTGAAGGCCTTTGGGTGGAGGTCTACCTCGCAGTGCGAGACCGCTTGGTTTGAAAATCTACTGATCGCCATGATGGAACAGGAGCACACCAGCCCCTCTCCAGCATCTGCTTGGAATCTCGAGCATCTTCACCTCACAAACAGTACGCAACCAAATCGCTCTCAGACACAGATACTTATCTAAAACCGCTCCGATTTCCAGATGCATACTGGGGACATACTCCAACCGCTTTCATGTCAATTCCACTAATCCAACAATCCAGCGCCACCTTACGAACGCTCATCCTTTCGTTCAAATTCGCAACTGACATGATTGTCGTGCCCCCCTTTCCCGAGGAACAGACCCATCAATGTTTATTCCTCCGCCAATTTGACGAACTCTTACCCAACATCGAGTACTTCGACGTCACTGTCTACGACATCTGTCCTGCGCTCTTCAGCGGAATCAAGTGGCGTCCGAAGAAGCACGGAGGGACGTTCATACTCACACGAGCTGCTGAGCTATGGTACCTCCATCCGTGCCCCAATGGTCCCTTTGCCCAGGGACAGGTTGCCCTTGAACCAGACGCGCTTTCCGGACTCTACATCACCAACCTCCTCGATCTCTCTAAATCTCACTTCGAGGAGATGCAAGACTGGGACGTGCAAATCAGAGTGGAATCGCGGGAATGTATCACAGGGCCGACTAAGCGACGACTGACTGGGCGGAACGAAGGTATGCTCATTGCTTGCGGTGAATCATCGTCGTCTGTGTTGGTTTCTGATCGACGGCCTTCAGAGGGACCGTCAAAATACACCATCGCGTTCTCGCCCTTCTCCGATGTGATCACGCTGAGGAGGTTGCGGAAGAGGTCACCTCCCCCTACCATCACGAATTCCGAACGGTGTGGGAGTTGGGATCAAATCTTTTATAGGACCACGGTGTCGGAATTCGTTCGATGGGTTCGAGAGAATCGGTTAGATCTCAATGATGAAGTCGCTGCGCCCAGATTCAGGCCGTCGGGGTTGGTGCATTGGTTGGAGTATCCTTGGGGCATTGGAAGGGACGATGACGATGAAGTGGATGAAGAGGATGAAGAGGAGGAGGAGGACGATTAGGACGATGTCGGCGATGGAGACCAATGTGGCGATTACATCGTCGAAGTGCGTTCTAATTTCTCTGCATATATATGGTTGTCAATCTATCATCATCCGAGGTCGTTGATGATTCAAGCACCTCACTGAGTCCCTCGCACTCGGTTGCGGGTGAGAAGAGTCACGGAAATCAAACTCGGTGGTTACACAAATAAATCATTCACCAATCAACTTCACAAATACCGTTCCCTGAACACACTATCCATATCCTAAAGCGCTAGCCATCCCTACACATCCATCCGAGTCTAACGCGTCCAGTACGTGTCAGCTCAGTACGCGTCGGCTCAGTAGGGCGTGGTGGTGGTCACGGTGGTCGTCGGGTTGAGGTATCCCTTCGTGACCTCCCAAGGCCTGTTCGTCTTGACCACCTTCGGAGTCGTGGTGGGTTCGGTGGTGGGGTAGATTTTGGTTACACCGGGGAGGACGAGCTGTGGAGAGTATATATGTAAGTATAATATAATATGTTATCATTTTGTCAGCGCGGCGGCGCCGCGGTTGGGGTAGTAATACTGGGTTGATAGTGGATGGAGGTTTGGTGCAGATGGAGGGTTGGGCGGATGGAAGTTGGTAAGGGCGGAAGACTACTAACCTTTGTCGCTTGAGTACCTTCAAGATATGAGAGGGATAGGAAGAGGAAGGCGACGAGGGGGAGGTACTTCAAGTTTGAGTTCGGCATTGTGGTTAATAATAAGGTAGACTATCCAGCGAGTTTGGAGATGGGTTGCTGGAGGACTGGGGAGATCCGGGGGTCCCTCTGAGCATCGTTTGCTTTATTTTATAGCATTCGAACGAGAGTGATTGAGCGTCTTGAACCCGCAAATCATCTTATTATGATACCGCTTGGGAGATTGTCATGACACGACACGATTGCTATCGTGCCATGGGTTTACCGTTTACCCGATACCTGTATTTACCTGACTCGGAGCGTTGAGCGTTGAGCGCTAAGTAGTAAGTGGTAAGCACCCATCTATCGAGGGACGGGGACGGGGACGGGAGAAGCAAGCTATGATACATACGAATGATAAAGTTCCTATCAACATAACATGAACTTAAACGAGCCAAGTACTAGTATGTCACGGTCAACGCAGGTCGAAAACTGAAGACTCGAGAGTCCGTTTCCTTTTATCTGTACGTAAGTAGACCAGAATATAGGCGCCCATCGCCTCTTCAACATTTCAGTGGCTTGACTCCCGCATGACAAGTGTTTATTTTGTGCTTAAAACTTGAAGTCTTCATTCCACATGCGGAGACGCGTGGATGTACTTCTTTACGAAGCTAGGTAAAGTGGAAATCCCCGCCGACCAGCGGGGCTTGGGGATGGAGTTAGTAAGCGCCCAAAGAGTGGCCGTTGTCTAAGTCAAGCCTGAGTTATTTGAGCCGTTAGTTGTTACTGCACATGAACGTTCGGGATCGCGATTCGCCATTGTAGTTAGATAACATGTAGACCCTGTCGTAAACTTTGTCCTCGGGGTTCTACTGAGTAGCGCTGGAGGCCAACCATATTTACCTATCACACGCGCTATACAGTTTGGATGTAGAGAAATAGAGCGTCTTGAGCCCGCAAATTATGATAAGTTCCGCTTGGGAGACTGCTATGATACCAGTCGTACCGTGGATCTACCGTTTACCCAGACAGCTGTAAATATCTACTGACTCCTGAGCGCTAAACATCCATCCGTCTATCGACCGCCAAAGAGGCCACTGATTGAAATTCGAAGATGTGTGCGCTGAGGTCTTCGCTGACAGCCTTCTCCCTGGACGGGAGAACTCAGAAGCCAAGTGATGTCCTCATGATCATGATAAGCTCAAGAACGATAACTTAGGCGCCCCGCGGCCCATCGCTTCTGAAAGACCCGACGCGCAGTCTCGGAAGCTGCGCAAAACGGACAATAAAGGAAGGAAGAAGAAAAGATTCCCTGAAAATCAATAATAAATGAATAAAAGAGAAAAAAAAAAGATCTACCCCATTACAAACCATCCGGTACTTCCTGACTTAATACCAGTAATACAATATTCCTGATGTTTGTTAAGGCCCAAGGAGTCACTGTGGTAGTAGGGTAATTCTTCGTCGCACTCCATGGGGGGTTCGTAATCCCCTTCTTCGTCGTCGTCGGAGTGGTGGTGGTCACGGGGTAGTCCTTGGTAGCGCTCCAGGGCGGGTTAGTCGGTGGGACCTGCTTTTCGCAGTCAGTCGGTGTGAACCAACGGTGGAAATTGGAGAGTCAGCCATCGTGAATCATGTACGATTTGAGACTCAGACTCCTTGGATTTGAAGATGGACATTGGACACACCTGCACTGACCTTTTGAGCGAGCGCGATGGCAGTGAGGTGGGGGCCTAGCCCCATTAAGAGGGCGGTGATTGCGAGAGCCGCGAAGGAGAAGGAGAAGAACATGTTCTTCGCCATCGCAGACTGATGTGCACGTTCAAGTCGGGTGTTGTTGAGGATGATATCGAGTTTGGTGGAAAACTTAGAGCTGAGTGGAGGGGACGAAGGTGAAGGATCGCCTGGGGTGGGAATCTGGACTCGTCTGGGGCTTCTAAGGCGAAGCACTTTGTGTGCGGGTTACATGTATATATATAGTTTGAGAGTGTGTTTGATAGAACGCGTTGCCGTCAATCATGATACTATTCGAAAGATAGAAAGACTGTCATCGTTTGAATGAATTATGATATTAATCGCCGAGGACAGTGCGATGATAAACCAGATAGAAGATGATAGGCGCCCATCGCTTCTGGATAAAAGAAAAATCCGACGCACAGAAATACTCATCAGTAAACCTACAGATCACTTATTTCCACTTGTACAAGCCGAATAAGTCGAAAAAAGCCTTAAAAAGCCGAAATAAGTGCCAAAGGCGATAGGCCGTATAGGCTAGGGTCACTTTTAGAATAAGGGCCGCCTGTTTTGGGCCCGAATAAGTCCCAAAAAGGTGCGCAAGTCGGTAAAAGTCGCAATAAGTCGCTAAGCTCCCGATGGCCGGCCTGATTCAGGCACGCGGCAGTCTCTGTCACAGGAAAGCCTCCCGTAAAACGAATCTCCCTGAAGCCCACAATGGTATAATATAGGATAGAAACTGTTACATTCCAACAAGGTGTTGCAGAGAAAGAGATACGAAGCCCTTGGGTGGTCATAGCTGCGGAGGGAGGTGCTCAAATTCTACACCAAACCCACTTATCAACTTATCAACTTGGCGACTTATGGTGAGTGGAAAAGCCGAATAAGGACGAAAGTGATCTGTGAGTTTACTGATGCTTAGCGCCCAAACGGAAACTCGATCGAGAAAAAAAGCATGACGGAGACTGAGTCAATTCGGATACGGGGAATCGAACCCCGAGCTGCTGCGGACCAAACTCTCGCAAGATGAGAGGCAGCAATGTTAGCCGTTACACCATATCCGATTGAAATTTCTGCTTCAAACTTTCCCACTCGGTTGGCAAGCGACGGGATCTAATCATTATCTCGTGGATCTATCAAGGCTTTATCTATCGTGGACCAAGGCTTTATCTTATCTCTGATCAACCGCGACGATCTTCACCAGCTCATCATCATCATCATCAACAACACCGCACGCGACGACTCGGAGGCGAAGCGAACGAACGGTTTTTCTTTCGTCCACGACCATCCTCGACGCCCAACGCTCGAACTTCTTCTCACCAACCAGGCCGTAAGGGTCTATACCCCCAAAAGACTAGGATCGAGGACTAGAGTAGAAAGAGTTCGTGCCCCTCGAACTTCAGCACACAACACAATTCACAGTTAGTGTTTGCTCCCTTGACCAACACACGATTCTCCTCCTCACCCGCACCCGCTCATTGAACGCCAGCGTCAGGCTCGGCCTCTTCATCCGCTCTTCCCCCCCTTCGAGTGTTGGTTCTGGATTTGCATTGGGACCAGGGATTGGAAGGACGATGGCTATTGAATCGGCCGCTCGAGCATCGTCCACGGCGACTAGCGCTTCGTCGCTCTCGTTTACACTTTCTTCTACACATTATGCGACACCCTCCACTTCGACCTCCACCTCGACAGGGACCTCGATAGATGCATCGACTACCACCCCCGCAGCGTTAGCGATACCACCTATCGACCCAACGAAGTTCGGTCCGCGTACAGGCGTGCTTACTTTTACCCGCCCCTCCTCCTCCTCCTCCTCTTCCTCTCCCAAGGCCGACACCGAATCTATCACAATCGAAACACCCGGCCTGCTAACCACGACCTCTCGAGGCGTCGTACCGCACATCGCTTGGGACACGTATGAGCGGCATGCGGAGATGGGTCCGTTGAAGTGGGTTAACGTACCTTGGGAGAGTTTGTGCGTGTCTATCTTACTTCGTGGTCTAACTTGGTCTAACTATGTCTATTTCTAACCTTGTCGGCGTCGGTGTCGATGCGTAGCCTCGAACATAACCCACCAGTTCCAACCCTCTTCGCCTCCTCTGCTTCGGCCACGAAGGACACTAATGAGACAAAGAAACCGTTCCACCAATTCCTCGGCTTCAAACCGCGCAACCACATCCTCTCACTCTCAGCGCGGGATGCGGACGATACGAAGGAGATGCCGCCGAACGGGAATGATGTGGTGTCTGTTTCGACGTTGCGGGGTGTTCGAAAGGTGCGTTGCCTTCCCTCTCTCTTTCTTTATACCCTCTCCTTGTCCCCCATCTCCCTCGCCTGCCACTCTCCATCTCATGATCCCGAGAACCCTCGCTAACTCTCTTCACATCAACAGCTAACACCCACATCCTACCTCGCGCACATCCACGCCCTAAACCCAGACCTCATCTTCGCACTCCACGACACACCCTTCACCAACCCTCCCTACTCCCAAAAACGGCTGACGAAGAGTATCGAGAGGAGTGGTGCGTGGATTGGGACGTTGCTTGGGCTTGCGCCTCCCTCTTCGGGCTCGGGCTCTGCGTCGGATCCTGCGAGGGGGAAGAAGAAGAAGGGGACGAAGCAGGAGAAGGAGACGAAGGGGACAGAGGGAGAGAAAGCGATCGAAACGAAACTAGGCCCCGTGCAAGCACCCATCATCGCCCCGCTCATCGGCTCAACCTCGCTCCCCGCCCGCGCATACTACGCCAAAACGCTCCTCGAACCCTTCTCTGCGCTGGAGTACAACAATATCTACGGTGTTGATCCTGATGGGCATAATAAGAGTCGAGAGGGAGGGAAGAGGATAGGGTGTTTGGATGATGGAGTTGCGGGGTATAGTTTTGAGTTGAGGTCGCTTGAGAAGGATCTTGCTGCGTCCTCGCCCGTCTCCACCTCCACCTCTTCTTCTCAGCCTTCGTCTACCCCTCACCCATCCTCCGCGCCTTCTACAACATCCCCTCCCCCTCCACACCCCTACACCCCGCACCTCCAAACCTCCCTCTCCCCCCTCCCGCACCACAAACCGCGCATAACATTCGGCATCCGCTCGCCACACGAGATCCTCCTACTCGTGCGGGACGTGGGCGTGGATATTTTGGATGCGGGGTGGGCGGTTGAAGCTGGGAGTGTGGGTGTTGGGTTTGATTTTGTTTTTCCTGTGGGGGATTTGGGGGGTGTGGTGGAGAGCGATGCAGGGTTGAGAGATATCGGCCATAACCTATACTCCACAAAGTACACGATGGATTTCAGTCCGATCGCTGATACCTTCCGTGGGCCCGTGCCGCAAAACGACGTCGGGAGTACTGGTGCTGCTGATACTGCTAAGTCCATCTGCCCATGCTACGCATGTTCGCCCCGCTCGTTTGATGGAGATGCGGAGTTGATTAGGCATGGTGTTGATTCTGATGGGTGGATTTGTGGGGAGGGTACGACCACGACGTCTGCTCCAGGTGCACCCGCCGCGTCGACCTCCTCGACCTCGACCGCCACGAACGCCGCCGCATCGACCTCAACCACCACGAACACGACCTCTTCGAACACTACGGTTGCAAGCCAGCCCGGGAACAACGCACCACCAAGCACGCCGCGCTACAACCCACCCCACACCCGCGCGTACATCCACCACCTGCTGCACACGCACGAGATGTCGGCTCACGCGTTGTTGGTGTCGCATAATTTGGCGGTTGTGGAAGCGTTTTTGAGGGGTATCCGGGGGGGTTTGTTGAACCCTTCCCCGTCTACTTCGGCTGCTTCCTCCGGCTTGGCGTCGTCGACCTCTGCAACCTCGACCTCGACCTCCACGTCTTCTGGTTCGAACAACGGCACCTTCTCCTCCTCCGCAGCTTCGGACAGCACGACAGCCCCAACTACGACCAGCACCACAGACTCGACTATGACCAGCACTGAAGAAACTCGAGCGAGATTCGAGAGGGAACTCGAAAAGTTCTTCCGGACGTACAAACCGCCGGCCTCACTTCTCGAGGAGGCGAAGGAGCAGTTTAGGGAGGTTGATTTGGCGAGGGGGAAGGGGAGGTTGGGGAGGGAGAGGGAGAAGGAGTTGGGGGAGAGTGTTGGTGTTGTTGAGGAGGCGTAAGGGAGAGTGGGAGGGGGGAGGGGGAAGGGGAGGGGCGTTGGTTAATTTGAAGTCATCCTAAAGGTCGTACTCTATCACACATTCTGGGGCGTGTTCGTTGTTTGGGTAACATTACACTGGGAGTGGAATTGCTTATGTAGAATGAACGCATAGGATACAAGAAACGAAAGATGATCTTTAACTCGTCGTGACAATGAAAGTTAGAGTGAGGGGAAAAAGAGAGGTAGACTAAAGGTAAACGAGGGAAAGATCGAAGGTGAAAGAAAGAACGATCGGAAAGTAAAATAGAAAGAAATGAACCAAAGGTAAAAGAAAAAACAATCGAAGCTAAAAGAAAGAAAATAAAACATCAAAGCCCAAGAAAGAAAAATCCAAACCTCAAAAACTGAACAAATCCGCTACAGTAACATAGCTAAACGAAAGGAAAACAAAATTTCTACCATGGCAGCGATTTCGGATACGGGGAATCGAACCCCGAGCTGCTGCGGACCAAACTCTCGAGAAAGGTTGGGATGAGAGGCAGCAATGTTAGCCGTTACACCCTATCCGATGTGTGGTCTTGGCAGTCAAAGAGGAGCATGTGTAGTGGGGCAGGAGGGAGAGGAGGGAGGGAGGAAGGAGGAAAAGGGGAGGAGAGAGGGGTGGGCGCTTATTTGCATTTCTTATTGGGTCCGAACTTCGATATGCGGGGTTTAAGGCGGAATGAAGGCTCGTATGTATTGGGATAAACGATGTTGAATACATTGCCAGAATAGAACGGGAAACACTGGCAAATCGAAGACGAAGAGTCTAAATCGAATGTTCGAAGTGTCGAAAACTAGGCTAATCTCGAACAGTTCTCACTTTCGCTAGCCTACACTGAACCATCCCCTACACCTAAACACTCCTTTGGCACAAAATTAGCATCCTACACCTAAACACCCTTCGGACACAAAAGATCCTCATCCCAATCCTCCGATCCCACTCCAAGGGGTACGAGGAACAAAGCCTCGGGATCGACTCTATTCTTGATCTCCTTGAGGCGGTCGTAGTGCGATCCGAAAAAGGTGGTTTTGAAGTCTTTTTCGTAGAGCATTGCCTGTAGTCAAGATGGGTAGTCAGATTATCGCGAAATGTAAGGGATGATGGGTGGAGAAATATAAAGAGAGCAGGACGCACCTCGTTGAAATAAGCAGCCGAGTTAACACTAACAGGATCTAGAATGTTCGTCCCATTTATCAACCTCTCTCTAGCCCTCTCAATAGTCTCTACATCATTCTCGTTCTCATTCCAGAACTCGCCAAAGTAGACTTCCGCAACGGCCTCTCGCCATGCTGGGTTCAACCCTGCGCTGTCGGGGTCGGGTTGGGCGACTGCGCCGCCTGCTACCGTTCTACAGGGCGTTATCGTTAGTAGATGGATGTGAAAAATAGAAGGGAGAGGAGAGACGTACGCCCACGGCGCCCCACTTGGATTCGGCATACTCAACAACAACCGCGCAACCAAGCCCGGATCCTTCTCCACCACACTCCTCGCCAACAACCGCGACGACAATTCCGCCATGCGGCCTACATTCCCCGTCGACCTCTCCCCTCCAAAACGTTCCTCGAACCACGCGTAAAAAGAGGGGTAGACTTGCGTCGTGGTCTCCGCTGTATGATTGCTTCTTTCTTGGGCGAGGGAGAGGATGGAGTTGAAAGTCTCGTTCGCCTCTGAAAGAGATTTCCCAGGGGAGATATAGACGAATTGGAGATAGGTCGGGAAGACCTGGCTGTACCCGCCCCATCCCTTATCATTAACTCCCGGATGAAGACGGACGTACTCCGTGACCATTTCCTGCGCCACCTCCGGCGAGGTTAAATTCATCTTGAGCTCGACGACGGTGAGCGGTGCGGAGGGGTGTGTTCGGTAGGTGACGGAGGTGAGGATGCCGAATGTACCACCGCCGCCCCCGCGCAGAGCCCAGAAGAGGTCGGGGTTGGTGTGGGCGTTGGCTGTGAGGTGAGTGCCGGAGGAGGTGAGGAGGGTGAATTGGAGGACGTTGTCGACGCCTGCCCAGGGTGATAATTTACATGAGTGGTTAGTGCCTATTAATTCGGAAGGCGAAGGAGAGAATAGTGCTAATACTGACCTAAGCCGTAGGTGGGGGAGAGAGCACTGTGTCCCCCACCCATCACCCACCCTCCAGCAGCACCGACGCTTCCACCCGCTGTGATACCACCTACGAGCGTCCGTCCAGCCTCGTGTGCAGCTTTATACGCTTCGTTCCATTGTACACCTGCAGCCAAGGTTATCGCTGTTAGAATGTGAATCACCATCAGCTACTATACTCCAACTCGCAAATCATTCATGTCGGGTCCAGGTGAAACTGAAACTCACCATGCTGTCCTTCCACCCCATCTGGCGCACCATCCGGCACAAAATCAGTATGAACTTGGATATCCTTCATGTGGTGCGTCCAGATAAGGAACGCCCCACGCGCCGTACTGCGGCCTAGAAAGTCGTGTCCGGTGTTTTTGACGACCAGCCTAAGGTGGTGTTCGTTAGCGAAATGGATTCCGGCTGCGATGTCTGAGGGTGTACGCGCGTCTATGCCGATGGGTGGTACAGAGCCTTGTCCACAGTTGCCAGAACCGGGAAAATCAACGCCAGGAGAACTGTGGAGGAGGAGGCACGACTCGATCGTCCCGTTGGGAAACGTGTAAGACTCGAAGTTGGGGTGTTGCATGGACCCGGGGTGGTTTGAGCGCCATGTGCCGTTATCGCTGTTCTCTCGCGCTTCTGCGCAGAGCGCAGCATCCGAGGGTGAGGAATTCGAAGAGTAGCAGGGAGAGGCAGGAGGAAGGGGACGTAAGAGGGGTTGTGAAAGTTTTAGAGCGAGGACTTCGAAGGCTGAGGGGGAAGGCCAGCATGGGTCGCCATAGATGCAGCGGCAGCCTGAGCCTTGTCTGTGGATGTCCTTGGACAGGGCAGGGAGAACGAGAGTAAGAGATAAGAGGAGGTAGCTGAATGGGTGGAGGAGGATCATGGTTTCTTTGTTTCTGGTTCACGATGGGCTCACTGCAGAGTTTATATATATATATATATATTTCGGTTCTTAACGTCACCACTGTACTCTGTAGAGCTACATCCATTTGGAGTCGCCGTATCTCGCGTGAAAAAAGTGAGACTGCGGCGTAGCACTGTCCATGTATGAAACATTGCTTCGATTCCGACACGGTTCACAGCAGTAGCTGCGGTGTTGCCAGAAGGGTGCGATAAGTCGCGTTCGTTGGTTAAAGCCGTACGGCATGCCGCCTTCTACGATGAGCGGATGAAGAGGAGAATATACTTCTTTTCAAACATCGATGTTTATCACCTCTGGCGGGTCCTTGGGGTCATCAATCGTGTTTCACACTTCAGGGTCGTCGAGTTTTCATAGAGGGGTTGTAGGCTGGGGAAAGGGTCTATGAAACGTTTTTCAAATAAGAGCATATATAGACTGTCGAGGCTGCAAGGAAGGTCGCGCGTCGAGGGACACCAGGGCGAGTCCATTGGGCGCTTAATTTGAATACCTCCGAGTCGCAATGCGCCAAGGCTTCCCGAGGCCACGTGGGCGTTAAGAGTTTGTACTAACTGCGGTGGAGAAACGAAAGGAATACTTACAGCCCGTCTCTTTGGTCATGTTCGTCAACCATCCAAGAATACCCATATACTTGGTGTCGCAAAATCCGAGTCGGAGCGCCCAAATATCAAAGGGACATTACACATGCGACTGTCTCGAGTAATGCACTGCGATCGATCCCTGTTTGCCCAGGGTCCCCGGGAGTTCAGTCAAGCTATTACATAGGGCGTCACAAGCGACCTGAACTTGAGAATGAGTCAACCCCTGGAACCCGTGCAGGTAAACCTGAGATGGAGCGCTCGTAGGCTATGCTGACGTCAACTGGAGAATATGCGAAGTTCACGCCTTCCATCACCAACGCTGGTACTGAGAACTGATCCATCGCTTTTTTACGATAGATGGAAGCCAACATCAATCCCAGTGTATCTCCCTCTCACCAATGGATGGACTCCATCAACATTGCAGTTGCACAGGACCTGATCGGTGAAGCGAACGAGGGATTCGAATGACGCAGTATAGTTTCCTTTGGCGGAGAGGAAGCAATGACAGGCGCACCGCACTCATGGAGCACGTCTACTTTGTCATCTCGGGGTTCACGTTCGCCCGTCTTCTCCAAAGCTAAATATACTCGAACACACTGCCCCAGTCGTATAAATTCTCGACGATGAATGGCGTATAGTACACATGGTTGATGTTACTCGCTTAAGCATGTCGGCTGTTCCATCCCTACACAACACTATTGGCGCCATTCAGATTTGCTCCCTAGTCTCTATTTTTCTCTTTGGGGTTCTGACTCTACAGTCCCATCTCTATTTCATGCACTATCCAAGGGACAAGTGGTTCATCAAAGCTTTGGTACGTGGGAAAGTCGCCCAAAAGGGTTCTAAAGCTCAACGATTCAACCATGTCGATTGTCGACTAGGTCACCATAACATGGTGCGCAACGTCTCCCATCCACTTGATAGGGTGTTGAGGTACATTCCAAGGTTACTCGAATTAGGACATTCGATCTGCGTCGCCGGCGAGGTCTACCGAGTGACGATCACATATTACGGCCAGCCTGAAGAACTCGGGCGCATCCCTCTCCTGCCAGTTTCGGTGACGTTTGGCGCTGTAATCACTCTCCTCGTACATGTGGGTATCATTCACCTCCGCTCTCAAAACCCTGCGTCCTAAGTATCCGTTATTGGCTACTACGCCACCCTTTCTCGTACCACTACCCTTCCAGGCGTTCTTCTCCCTTCGAATCTACCGTCTCTTCCCACCACCCTACCACTACCTCGGAGTCTTCATACTCCTTGCTAGTCTGATCCCCTTCGTCGGTAAGCTGTACGCATCCGCTCAAGCACTCAAAAACCCCGTCGTCTCGGAACTCGAAAAGCAATGGGGGTGGCTGGCGATTGCGTTGTTTTTCTGCGACGCGGGGATGGATGTCCTGCTTTCAGGCTCGTTGGTGGGGTATCTGTGCAAGCAAAGAGGGAGTCCGTTTCGTCGGTGAGTATGAGTAATTCAGACGTTGGAAGCCAGTGGAAATAACGGGCACAAAACATTTCCAAATTCTAGGACGACGGACCTTGTGGATCGACTCATACAGTATACCGTGTGTTAGTACTCCTTCATGACCGAGTCCAATTGGCTGTGTACTGAAAGGCATCTACGGCATTTTTAGGTACTGCACTTCTGCCTTGGTAAGGAGACAACCATCGACAGCGCCTCCTGAAGGACTCACATTTTTGCGTATCCCATCTCCTTCCTCAGCCTGACCTCCCTCGCCGCAGCCATAAGCGTAAGTCCTGTTATTCTCCACATTTAATCACTCCCAACCCAATTATCCTTCTCACTTCAAGCTCCTCGCCGCACCAGACACCAGTAGGCCATTCTATCCAAGGCTTTGAAGAACGAACCAGTCTGACAGAAGGTCCCATGTTTATTCGCCTCGTCGACCTTGAAGCGATCTGGCTAGCCATCTACACCTGCCTTGCGAAGCTGTACTCAAATAGCGTCCTCGCAGCGTAAGCCCCTTCTCATAATCAAATCCTCGGCAATGTGTTTCCTCCTGAAAGTAACATGTTGACCACCCGAAATATCAGGCTCAACTCAAGGAAAACACTGAGATCACGCCTCTCACCCACCGAAATCGTCTCTTTGCCAGAGCTCGGAATCAAGGACTCACAGGCGCCGCCAACCTCGGAACGAATTCACTCGGCCATACGGTTCAGTGCCAGTCCTGTCAAAGGTCAACGAGAGCCAACTCGCGGAGAGTCGGACGCCGAATTATCAACTGTTTGGACGACATCTGAAATGGGGGATCGTGGAGATATCCACGGTGTGTTCTTAATCTAATAGCTATCTATTCTCTGATCACAGAAAAGCTGACAGACTGAACGGCTCCTTTCCACAGTCTAGAAACGCTTGAGGATCAGGATTTAGCCCCGTCACCGCCTTTGGCCCCCACAGAAGCACAATATGCAACAAGCAAGCGTCATTGGAGATGGGGTTTGTGCTGACTAACGTATGGGCGCTTATCTTGGGACGTCGTATAGTGTTCGAAGGCTTCGGCACGAAGGGATGGCTCAGCCATGAAAGGAGAGGAGAACGCTTTGCCAGTTGAGATATGAGTCGCTAATCAACGCATCGTGATCGACAGTAGTACAGAAGGGGTAGGATATGTAGTCCAAGGATATTCAAGCATTACTACTTCTCCGACTCATATGTGCTACTCCCCCTTACGTCCCTCTCTCCAGAGCCTCGCGGTTGTCCCCTCTCAGGGTCCTCTCCGATCTCCTTCTCATCCACACCCGAGAGTTCGAGCGAATCTCGGCGGCGGACTGGTGCTAACCGCTCTCTTTCCCACTCATAATCATTCAACCTCCTCCAGTCAGCCAGAAGGATCTCGTTATCCATCCTAGGTCCAATATCCCTTCCCAACTCGATAATCAGCGGCGATCTGGTCTGCCCCTCCTCCGAGCTGGTAGTCTCATCCGAATCATCGCCCCCTCCCGATCCGTTTGGAGAACAGGGCTTGGGAGTCCGGTATTCCGGTTGGTTGGAGGTACCGCAAGCCTCTCAGGCTGAGGTATCGATAATTGCGGACATGTATGCCCGCTCTGGACCGTGGTAGGATTCCCGGAACGAGAAGAGGAACCAGGACGTGATCCGGGGCGAGATCCAGGTCGACTCGCCGAAAAGAGTTTCAAGGAGGGTTTAGATTTCTTCTTCCCTCGGCCCTTGACGAAAGAGTGCGTGTGCATCGAGTCTTCTATGGGTGTTGGTGTAAACTCTAAGCTCGACGCTTGCCCGATCTGTGAGGTCATTGCCAACTCGCGCTTCTCCCACATGCGGATTTTGAGGAGGAAACGAGCTGTGAGAAGACCTGACAGGCTGGTATGCGAGGGATGGATTATTGGTTTGGTAGGCAGCGGGATTAGATTCATACGCACGGGAGTTGGAAGCTGTTCATGGGGCGTGCAATGCCACCCCATACACGCTGTGCGTACGGCAGTCTGTTAGGTCCCAAATCTTGAAACGAAACGCGAGTTATGAGACATACGATATTAAAAGTCGCTGTGAGTACTGCGAGGACAAAGACAGCCCTATGTACGACGTCCCATTCGAGCGTCAGTTCGTCCTGACTGCCAACTTGATAGACAATCTGACGTACGTGATGTATAACAGCCCTATAGGCATCAAGCGGAAAGATTAGATCAAAGTACATTATGCGAATCAAAGACTGTACCTTGAGAGAATACAACAGTGTTCAAGGATGACCGTGGGTTATCCCAGAACTTTGCATCGTCCCTTACCGTCCTCCAAGCTCTAACAGCAGCGATGAGGAACGAGAGCGCTTCAAAAGCCATCATCAAACCCGCACTCGCCAGACCGACCCTAAAAGAAAACCATCAGGAAACCCACAAACCACCCGGAACGGAAAGCCGGGAACCTACTGCTGGATATACGGTGGGTTCGCGCACTGTGGCCCCGAGGGTGCATGCCTGACATAAACAAACGCAGCACCTGTGATCGCCATCCTCATGAAGATGACTGAAAGACCGAGAACCCCGAGAATCACGGAGATGATCTTGTTGCCTTTGCAGATGGCGTATGTTCGGAGGCCCCATACAGCTGGAGGACATTACATCAGAGGCTATCGCTCCAAAGGAGTCTTGGGGGAGGGAAGGAGAGACTCACAAACAATTCCGGCGTGACCGAAGATGCTGAAAATGGCAGTGACGAGGTTGACCGTGTTGCACCTGTGCGGTAGTACCCACATCAGCTGTGGGTCAGACAACGCTTCAATGAACGAATTCGACTCACTGGAATCATGGTGAGCTCAAGTTATGGACGTCAAGGTTTGGTCGTGTGACTCACCGATAAGCCTGTCCCCGGCGTCTTCAGCAATAAATGTAGCAAGTTCGCAACAAGGGCGTATCGACAGCAGGCATAGATAGCTGTACTGATCTTCCTTGGGTTCTTCCAGAAATGTTCAATCTCAGCTGGAAGAGTAAGGATATAATCGTAATACAGGAGCACGACGCTGGAAACCTGGAGGCAATAGTCGACCCTGGTTCAGGTTCAGTAAGTAAACCAAATCCCACTGTTTCGGTGCAAATGAACACATAACATACCGTGCCAGCAGCAATTTTCGAACCATCTGAATGGCTTCCTGCGACATGATTCCGGTGTATACTTCTTTCTTTCACTGGCTTCGAGTGACACACTTCACCCAGGGGAAGTGAGAAGAGTTGTGGTGACAAGAAGGAAGGAAGCACTGGCAAGGAAGTGGATGGACAAGAATAGAAACGACACAGTCCAACAAGTAACCGTCAAACCAGCATCCCAGCTATATACAGTCTATCCGCATCGCTATCCCCACGACCATCCCCGGGGTAACTAGTATCTACCACTCCTCGGAATCCGGATTCGATTCAGAACCCCTCTAAGTATTCAATATACTTACTCACATATAGTCAATGGTCAGCGGGGCGTGGTGCGCTTTCGACCCAACCAGCAAGTGTGCCCACACAGTTGTGCGGCGGTAAGGGTAAGAAGCAAG
Source organism: Coprinopsis cinerea okayama7#130 (assembly GCF_000182895.1). Classification (NCBI taxonomy): domain Eukaryota; kingdom Fungi; phylum Basidiomycota; class Agaricomycetes; order Agaricales; family Psathyrellaceae; genus Coprinopsis; species Coprinopsis cinerea. Next base: position 3,634,349 of record NW_003307543.1, on the reverse strand, counting down.
ATGAAAGGGCAGGGTGCAGAGGGCGAATTGGGAAATAACACGGCTTGGGAAGCGAACTCGACAGGGATGTTGATGTGAGGGAAGCCAAGGTGTCAATCGGAGGCATTGCGGACGTTGCGTATTGTCCCAATGAACAGTCGAGACTCGATGGAAGGAGACCGGGGTAATGCGTCGGACCTCATGGCATCAGGATAAAGGAACAGGAGCAAATCGTCAGTGTTGCCCTCCGAGCAGCGTCGAGCCACAATATGGGAATCTTTAGCGCCCACTCCTCAAGCGAGCAATTTTGTCCAATCATTGGCGAAAATTGAACGCCTTTCCGTGGCACATTGTTAGCGGACATTCGAGTGACGAGATACAACCTTCCGCAAGAGATAGCCGTTCTTGTGACCAGGGGGTGGTACGTGGGTAGGGGCTTCTATTTCCCCACCAAATAATGATCATAAATCGCAAGCACGATGCTGTGTGGCAGAAACTGCGAAGGGTGCAAACTGATCAAATTAAAGCACGAGAACGAAGATCGTTATCAAGGCCCTTAAGCCCTCCAAGTTGGCGAGGTCTGTCCAAGTTCGTCTACACTCTAGACATTTGTGAAACAAACGAGGTCTTTACAACACTGCCCATAACACCTTTTTGTAGACCTTCGTCAGCAGCAGGAAGTTTATGCGATTGAAGGGGAAACAATCGCACCTTTCTGACGTCTGGAACATCCCAGGAAAGAATCTCGCCGGAGATCCGGACTGCTTCGTCTTCACCAAACAAAGGAGATAAAGTTCCATCCCTCCGTAAGTGTCGTGGAATGCAACTAGTTGGATATCGTCGCGTGCTTGCATTTTCGTTACTAGAGTGTCGAACCGACGCGGTGACCAGGGTCGACGCTTCGTCGAGGCTGCACGATACTCCTCAATGGTCAAGGGCTCGCAGAATATTCCAGACCAACCATGGTAGGTGTAAACGCGCGTCTTGTCAATTGAAGGGAAAAGGCCGGCATTAGCGCGTCGCCTCTGGTCCCATTCCTGAAGGGGATACTCAAGCGCTGCAAAAAGCTGACATCCAATGCGGTAAGAAGGCCAGTAATCCTTCATCGCTGTGGAGGAGAGTGTTCGTGCAAGTCAGCGACAGGAAAGGTCTACAGGAATTGGATTGAACGCACATTCTTTCTGTCGTTTGAGGCCATCGCATTCGAACCTGTGAATAAGCTGCCAATCTTCTCGCTGGCACTCTGCAGAGCAGTAACCGACTACCAAGCAGCCGCGACAGGCCTTTGGTACCGGATCGGTGCTTGTCGCTCTTTTGCCATGCTGTACGAGATATGTTCAGATAGTAGCTCAGGCGTGGACAGAGGAAGGGCTTACCATCGGATTAAAACAGAGAACGGACTTGGTGGTCGTCTTATCGACAGACAGGCGACCGTGAATATCGAGAAGAAATTTATACCCCGTGAGCCAACTGAAATACCGGAAACCAGGATGCTTCAACCTGGAGGCCATAGTCGGAGACAACGAATCGATAAACCCGGAAACCAAGTTTTGAACTCTACGAGAGATGAGGTATTGAGGAATGCGGTCCAACGCCACATCGAGTGCCTCAGGTATGTCAACACCGGTGGCGAGGATCTCAGAGATCTCTACCAAAATGCCATTCTCGAGCAAGTCAATCATCAGACACAGTCCTTCCGACCGATGTTCCAGGATCCAATGGACTGCGTCAGACATATAGCGATGGAGATCGTTGGTGGCATGATCATCGAGCCTGATGTTTCTGCGAACGATAGCTGACGCTTTGAAGAACTTGGTAGTGTATCGTTTGGGGGCCAAAAGTCGGACGAATCGTGTGTCGTGGGCCAGTGTTGCCAAGACGAAGTGAACAGTTCGGTAGATGAACCACACAGACTCCGCCTTGTCAGTCGCAGCGCTCTCAGCGAAACGGGTGACGCGTAAGATGAATGATTCGACGTTTGCGATGAAGTTGTCGAGCTTTGTTTGAGGAAGGGAGTAGACTCGGCTAAGAACCTGGTCAGATGCTTTGTGAGAAACAGCTCCGCCCAGTACGTTGGCCACTGCGATGAGCCACTTGTCCCAGTCTTCAGGATTTGGCGTTTTCGATGGAGGGTCAAGGCCACTGTCATGTGTGAGTGCTAGAGCGACCATCTGCGATCCACAAGGGGAAGAGAGCAAGGCGAGCTCGAGGTTGTCGCTCAACGCAATCATGTCATACAGTTGGAAAATCGTGGCCGAGAACCTTTCCTTCAGAGGAGTGTCGGTTTGATTCAGTAGCCATAGCCTCATCGCAGTAAGGATAGGCTCAAGGTGGCTCTGGATTAAGTCGGAGAGTTGGCTGTCGAACGGCGGTGTCGTCAGTTCCTCAAGAACAATGTCGAGTCCCTCCAGCACGAGTCGCACAGCGGGCCCGGGTTGGTCGTTCGACTCCACATCGGAATTCTTCTTCGTTTGTAGAGACACTAGGAAAGCGTCCATAGCCTTCAGAGACTGTTCGGGGGATGTCGGCCAATCGTCCAGCAGACGGCTCATGTGTGGCACTGAGCCCAACCTCGCATACCGGAGAAGCTGGAAAGAAGTGGGGTAATTACTTTTTCCGTTCCATGGCGCAGATTCCTGGTTATATATACTCACTCTCTGAAAGCCACCAGTCTGCCCTTTTGGGCTACGCACGACGGGTGCCATAGTGAGTTGTACCCCCGCTACTATTAACCTGTGACTTCACGGGAGACCCGAACAAAAGTAAGTCAAATGTTTGCAAACTAAATAGTGGGGAATGCGAACTCACCGTGGATTAAGCGCAGAGGAGATTGAAAGTCGCAAGAGAAGGGGAACTTGGAAAAAGCGGCCATTTAAACCAGAAATGTGACCTTCGATTTAGCAAAGCTAACAGCCAGGTTTACATCGAAGAATGATGGGCAGCTCATCCCACTCACGTATAAGATAGTCGACTTCCAGTCAATACGAGTTCCACGTCCGTACATCGAAGAGAGAAGATGCACGCACCCTGATTTTGATTTCGAAGTTGTCTTAGATCGAAGTTCAACTCAAGAACCCATATTCTCGTCGAAACAACGATTCATGAATTAAGACACATGAAGCGAGATACGCGAAACATAAACTTCCTCTCCAGCCGCGAATGCTAATACTATCACCTCCAATCCAAAGTATCATCGGTGGAAACATCAGGAGAATGTCCAACCCGCTTGATCGGGCTTTGAGCGCTTGACCAAGCTGAAAAGCGAGTCAAGCGCTCATGCTTGATCAAGCCAGGGCCCTTATCTTGACAAGGGCTTGATCGCTTGGTCAAGTGTCATTCAAGTGTCCATCGAGATCAAAGCTGTGCGATTTGGCTCAAGTTTGAGGCTTTCTCAAGTGCTTGACCGTCGCTTGAGAGCAGCTTAAGGAGGGCTTTCGAAGGCAAATCCAATGTAGTATTAGCAGGGGGGGGGGGATATTAGAACAGACTAAGTAAGATAGGGAAAAGGAACCATTATAAAGAAAAGGCAAAATTGAATGATGCTAGACGTAGGTCCTAATCGTCGTCATTCTCATCGTCAACCAAATCGAAATCGGAATCATTGTCCTCGTTGGCGACGGCACTGACTGCCTGAGCTCCACCGCTTGATCGACGACGCTTTTCTGGGAGGAAGCTGAGTGCTGGCTCGACTCGGATATTCTTCTTCAAAGGTTCCTTGAGTTTGTCGACGACTTCGAAGTTCGAAGAGCTTTCAAGTCGAGTTGACCGTGATTTGTTGCCCTTCGCGGATCTCTTCGTGATCCTCCCCAGTTGCTCTTAGAGAAATCAGAAATCACCAAGCGGACGACTGGGTAAAATCTTCTCACCAGTCGTATAGAAGGAGAGTTCGCGTTTGCACTGTAGAGCCGCAAAACGTCAGAAAGGCAGCAGATATAAAGGCGAGTGGATGTAGCTCACTGCTTGGGTGGCAAGAATCAAGGGCGGAAGGAAACTCTTTGGAACGATGGTTGACCGGTAACATTGTGAGTGATGCGTAATGGACGGAGAGGACGGACGAGATTACTGAGTACAGATTGAAACAAGCCCTGCAATGGTCACAAAATATGAGCAAAAAGTCGAAGGGAGTTATAGTAATAGATAGTGCTAGTGCATACCGGGCCCGTTGGATGCTCTGGATGGTTTCGATTTCTGCCTTGACATAGTGACGTGGCAAGAAAGACGAACAAGGAGAATCATGCCTAACGGACATGCTTTCGACACGACCAGCTGTTTGGTCATTTCCCACTCTCATCGATGATCCACAAAGGTTGTTGACAATGGCGTATCATTTTTACCTGTTTCTACCCGTTAAACCATGTCAAATCAACGCAAGACGTGCAAACCAAAGTCGTACCGTTGTGCAGAATGTGCAAAAGGCTACACGACACCCGGAGGACTCACACAGCATCGAACAAGGGGTCACGAGCTGCCTATCGCCCTTCGGAAAATGGCAGAACAGCAATCTCAACATCTTGACATAACTCGCGTGACCACTGCGCAAGCTCAACTGCCCGAACCTCCTCCTCTCAGTCGTTCGCCCTCACTCGAGCCTCGAATTCCGGATGCACCAGGGACAACACCCCCTCCAAACCATGTTGAGACCCACCCAATTATCGATGGTATGTGGCTGATTTTATCTACTCTTGGGACTCGCTCATGTTCAAGTTAGGTACCCCCTGTGATTCCGAGGGCTACGACTACGACAGACCACCCCAGGATCTCCTTCAAGATAGAATTCTTGAGGAGATCTGCTACCCATTTCTATCCCCCTCCGAATTCCGCTTGGCTGATTTTCTCACCGGAAATATCGACGAGCTCGTTAGCACCATTTGAATTCCATCTTCCGTGCGGCACTTCTCATTGGTTATGCTGCGAAACATCGAATTCCTATTCAATACGGTTTCTACTATACTCATTCATAATGCACATGAGATTGTTAGTTGATAGATGCGAATGTAAATGCAGGCTCTCCTCGAAGGCATTCTATGCACAAGTGATGAAGAAAAAGCTATGGCGTAAGCTGTCATTGCAAGCTCAAATGATCCAAGTTCGTGCGCAAGTCGCGCAAAGCTCAAGTTCAATGATCAAGCTCAAGTTCAAGCGATCAAGCTCAAGACCAAGCGCTGGCCATTTTACTGAGTCAATGACGATGGATTTACTGGGGAACGCACTGGTCTGGAAACGAAGGAGGAATGAGATCGGGCAACCGACGTCGATAAGAGAAAAGAGTACTTACGGTACCAGTCGTTGACGGCCTTGCAGGTACCCTCAGAGCAGAAGGTGGCTCCGCTCCATCCCTGACCACCGCACTGTCCGTAGAGAGGAGCGCCGCCGGTCTGAGGAGGCTGAGTGACGGGAGGAGGCTGGGGGTTGGAAGGTGGTTGGGTGACGACGGGAGGTGCGGGGTTCCCGCCAGCAGGGCAAGTGAAGACGCGAGGGCCAGGGATGGTGTAAGGGCGACCACCGTTGTTGGGGAGGGAGCCAGAGTAGATGTTGATGGTGATACCGCTGAATTAAAAGGTCAGGACCAATGAACGATAACGAGGTTAAAGAATAACTTACGGGTGGCTGCTTTGGTAGGCGCCAGGGAAGCTAACCGTGTCGGTACCAGTGGCAGATCCACCACCGGTGACGTTGATCTGAGCGCATCCAAGCTACACGCGAGAAGACGAACGTCAGAACACCTCACCGAGAGACATGGTCGGAGATTGTGGTAGACGTACGTAGAACTGCGCACCACCTTGCGAGTAGGCGCTGTGCAAAGCGATAAGCTCAATACGCATGAGGTAGTGGCCGGGAGCAATGCACTGTGGCATCGTGAAGTATTGCCAGCCGTTGTTTCTGATCATGGTGTCAACACCCCATTGACCATTGTTCAGACCCTCTTCAGCGACCTTGAACCAGCGCAAGCCAGAAGGGGAAGCGTTGGCGGCGTTGTCGACCTTGGCGAGGTAGACCATGGTCGGGCCTAATCGAATCATTCAGTATTCAAGAACGAGGGAGAATGTGAGGAGGGAACTAACCCTTGTGGCTTGCAGCGATGGGGTGGTCGGGGTCGTTGGGACCCTGAGGACCTCCGATGACATGTCCCCACCAAGCTCCAACTCGAGCACCAGCCGGGATGTCAATAACGTTGTTGTCCTTAAATTGGATGTTGTTGTTGCAGGCCATGCCACCATCGTTAACGTTTTGGATGGGCTGCAGGACGAGCGTTCGTGGTCAGCAAAGCCAAGTTGGGAGGAAAACGGAAGGCGACGTACGTTGTTGCTGCTGGGAGCACGGACACCCCTCAATTGACCTTGATCGACGCCATTAACGGAGACTTTCTATTCGATCGCGACGATGTACGTCAGAATACGATATGGATATCGATGAAGCTAGAGATTAGGCGTACCTGGAAGATGCAGTGTCCGTAGACGACAGAAGCAAAGGCGAAAACGCTCAAAAGCGAAGAGAACTTCATGTTGCCGAGAGTGCCAACAAGGACGAACTGAAGAACCCAAGACCTATTGGCAGTGGGATCCTTTTATACTTATCCTCCAGAACCAAGTGTGATCGAGAAGGCGAACCTCAATTACCCCGAAGGCTCAGGACAAATCACATCGGTTACCCCGCATGCTCTTGCCCCAAGGAAGCGAAGGATAGAGTTTGAGCCCAATAGGACGCAACCGACGTATCTGGGGAAGGGATGAGAAGGACGAGGAATGGGGAAAGAAGTGCGAGAAGGAGAGAAGGATCAATATCGCAGCGAAGATTTTTCGAATGACCATATCGATAGCATCCGAGTGGTCTCCAAACGGACGTCATAACGACTGAGAAGTCGAGGAAGCGAGTAGCAAGGGGCAGCTCGCAGGTCGTGCTGTCGCGAGGATTGTGGCGGGGAAATATGGTGGACTGGGCTGCGCAAAACCGAGATAGGTGCGTCAGAGACTCAAGGAGGAAGATGGTACGATGAGGGAACCTACGCACCAGTCAGGAAGGCAGAAATGGCGCTCATTGAATTAGACCAAAAGAGAACAGAGTTCTAATCCATCCGCGAAGGTTCCGAAGTCGAAGTCGGCGGTGCCGAGACATACGCGACGATTTTCCATATTGTGTTAGTGCGAGCTCAACCAAAGGGCCCTTGATCGTCATAGAGGTCACAGTAGAGACTGGTCTCGAAGAGATGACTTGAAGCAACCGCCGGATAGCTAAAGGGGGCGAACTAGTCAGGGAGAGTACGTTAACCAGTCAATAATACAGAACGTACTCGATTAGACCTCGGATAAAGTGGGCGTGGTTCGAATGGGAGCGCCGCGCACATGTTGCAAGTCTGGTTCGAGATGTACTTGGAACAACACCAAGGCTGCTTATGCGAGGTAGTTACTGTCAATTGAATAGCGTTTGTCGAGGGGGAAGGATGATGACCAGGTGGGAAAACCGCCGAAGAAGGTTGGATCCAAGGTGGAACCACGGATGCCACCGCTTCCTTTCAGTCGCAGAAGGGATCGAAACGCGAGTTAATATATCCGAGCAATGGTTGCCACGGAGCGCAGCGTATATGTTTCAGAGGCTGGTGTTGGTGGCTGACCTGGGGGCGCATTGGGGAAGGGTACCATATTGCGATGGGTCCCACACACGGGCGGACACGAGTGTCCACGGGGATCTGTGTCGATAGTTTTATCGTTAGATTCATGTGGCTCGAGGTTTTTGGCGACACTCACCGATGGAAAGGGGGCAGAATGTTACCCGCGAAGATGAGCATGTCGCGGAGTATTCCGAGTTGGCCCTATCGCCACGCCTTGTAGCCAGTCTGACTGCCAGCCTCGAACATTAGAAAGCACGTCGTGTTCTCAACAACACGAGGCTGTCCTGATATGGGCGGTGACCGCAGAAATACCCCGCAAATTAGAACGGCGAATTTCAGGGTTAAATGACCGCTGAGAACGAGACAGCCTATAACGGTAAGACGTGGAAGGATCCAGCGAAGCCAGCGAGGAAACCTGGCCATTCTCGATAGTTTGAGGAGAAAGGGAAATGGGAATTTCATTGCAGCAGATGCCCAGTGGGGCATCTAATACTGTGTCTCGCCTCGATCGCGTCGTGAACGCGTGAATCTTTGACCCTCTTTAGTAGACGTGACTGTCAGAATGGGAAATGTCGAGAATCGATGAACACTTACCAGTTCCGCTGCGAAACCAGCATGCCAGCATCGAGTCAGCCGACAGCGAAACGTCGAGCCCCATACAGGGGTGTGGATCGAAAAGCTGGTGGATTTGAAACCCGAGATTACTATGGTACAACAATGCATTCATCGCCCATCTACCCTACCCAGCTCCCACCCCTCGTCAAGAGACGTCGAACCTCTTCTCCGACGGCTCAGACGACGCTCAGAGCCCACCCTTCCGTACGATCTATGATCCTGTCCGTCGATTGCCAACGGCGGACCAATATCGGATCCAAACTCCTCGAAGATCCCTATTCTCGAGTGGGTTTTCACATCAGGCTCGTTAGAAGGCACTGATGACTGCATTGTCGGGATTTGACCTTGCGAGGCGCCTTGGTATTCGGCCTGGAGGGTGTTTACCTGGAAAGAAATCGAGGTTGACCAGTCCGTCGTTGTAAGTTGTGAATCGCGTTCCCAAAGTCGAAGTTTCAGCAGGAATCGAGCCGTGAGCAGTCCCGAAAGCCTAGACGATGCGCCTAAAGTCAACAGATAGCGACAAAAGGAATGGTAGAGAAACGAACGGTAGCTTTAAGCTATTGAGTGGGCGACCATACCCGCCCCATACTTTCTGAAGATATTGCTGAGTAAATCCCACAGTTCAGAGACTGGCATGGGCCGGCGTACCAGGTTGAAGATGGCGGTCAGGATTGAAAGTGCCAGCACAGCGCTGCACGGATCAAACGGAACTGATCAGAAAGAAGCATCCTTCCACCTAGAGCTAAAACGTACGCGATGTACAGAATGCCTGCAAAGGTGTAAGCGTAAACGAAACGCAAAAAATGCCTTGGTACGCACCTTGAGACAATATCACGTAGTTAATGGAGGTGTGCGGTTGCTGCCAGAACCTCCGATCCTGACGAGCTGTTTTCCACACACGGACTGCGGCCAGTATGAATGCCAGAAGCTCAAACAAGAGCATCAGGACCGCGATAGCGATTCCAACTAGAAATGGGAGGAACTTTTATAGAGATTACTCTACGAAGGCTGAGGAATTGGCGCACCCCTGAGAAGAATGTCAGTCGCAAGGCAGATTTCCGAGCAAAATTAAGACCCACTGAGTGTGTAGTGCTGATTTACGAGCACTGGAGCAACGACCAAATGTTTCGTTTGCCTAAGACTAGGTGAGTTTTGCACGAGAATAAACCATAGCAAACGCACGATTCGTAAGGCGAGGGTGGCCAATCCCAATCCTCCCAGTACTCCGGCAACGATTCGATTCCCAGCATAGATCGCACAGGTTCGTAGTCCCCATACAGCTAACAGCGGGACTTCCAGTAAGCATTACCATGAATCAAGGGACTGCGAGGTGAGAGTACTTACACATGATGCCAATGTGTCCGAAGATCGAGAGAATACCGGCAGCGTGATTCACGCCGGAGCAGCTGCCAGTGAAATGTGAGCCGTTGGTAGGAGGATTGTGTGAGACCAATTCCGCATGAAGCGTACTGCAAAATATCGCCGTGTCAGTGCTCAGCTATGCAATACGAACGAGTATCCTTGATGATCGAACTCACCCTCATTCCATCCACCCCAGGGGTCTTGTACAGGAAGTGCAACAAGTTGGCTATCAAAGCATATCGGCAGAAGGCGTACAGAGTGGTCGTAGTCTTCCTTGACAATGTCCAGATGTAGGTGATTTCGTCGGGAAGGGTGAGGATGTAGTCGTAGTAAAGGATCACTGCAAAGGGGAATCCATTCAGTCGAGTAGAATTTCATATCTTCGAGTGACTTGCGCACCGATGCTGGCCACTTGGATACTGTAGTCCGCGCTATAGACACATGTCAGACCTTCTTGACGCTTGAAAGATGGTCTAAAAAAACTCGCCGCTGCAACAAGATGTTCTCGACGTCGTCGTGGCTCGCCGACATCTCAACACGGACCAAATCCGTCTTCGACTGTCAAAAGAACCCAGTCTAACCGCCGACGAGAACAGTACAGCGAAAGTCAAGAAGGAAGGATCACCGGGGAAGCTTCATGGAGAGAAAGCCGTATGGCTGGGGTCATTAGATTCCCAATGGGCGATAGCGTGGAGGCGAAAACAAGAGAAAACGTCCGCCGCGCAGGACGCACAGCTTCGGAGCGGGTAAGCATCAGATGCTATCAGGGACAGAGATCCGATTTTATACCGGGAGGAATTAACTCCTTTCGGAGTTCCATTTACTGCGCGCTTGATCCTCAGACTCAGGGAAGCGATCCTTCAGGCCCGAGTTGGAGGAAGAGAACTGAGGTTTCTGAAATCCTCCTATCTTTAATTATATCTGGAACGTGGCTTAATTGAGGGAGATACGTACATGATACATAACTAACTGAGATATAGCACTCGAGTATATGATGGGAAAATTGGTATGGCTATACTCTGGGCATCGCTGTCGCCAAGACCTGGCTATGTGTATACCTTCGGTCTCGATATATAAAAGCTGAACTTTTCCAATGCTAAGAGGACAACTGAGAGCGGTGCGAGAGTCTCTGTGTCTACGACGCCACGATTCACACATACCTTTTCAATATACGGGTGGTTTCTTTTGGTAAGGGCAGTACGAATTACATGGTCGCCTATGCGCTCTTCATCTTGTTCGACAACGAGTCGGCGCAATGAGAGTGCAGGCGCATCATCAGGAAAGTTCCATTCGAGGTGCTCCGCACGAAGGTGAGTGATCTTGGATCCATTCGGAGTGGTAGTGTTGAAGGTAAATGTGAGATAAGGATCTTCCCCGTAACTGCCTGATGCATATGTGCATGCATGGTCCCCAAATGCACGCTCCAGCTCCGACGAGTTAGAGGTGGCCAGCGCAGAGGATAGTCCAACCGATGGGCATGGTGAAGCGAATCGCCGCTGTGCACCGTCGAGAATGAAGAGGGTGGTCGTAGGTGGCATAGCTCCCGAGTGGATCTCTGAAAGCCGAACCACTCTTAAGTCTGAGATGTTGTACACTGTGAATTCGTATAGCTTCTTCCGCTCCCCTGGATCATGTCCTTCCTGATCGATTGGCGTTGAGAAGGAGATAATCGAGGGTGTCTCGGTGGTACAGTTCGCTTGTGCAGTGACGATTGCTTCCATAGGATATGTATCACATTGATGGGTGTACTGGTTTTGTTGCTCGAGGGGTAACGCTGCAAATGGGGTAAATAAGGCTGCTGAGGAAAGCGTTATAGCGAGGATGATCACAATCCCTCGATACATGTAGCCCAGGATCCCTCTGGGAAAGTGAAAGAGGGAAGATGGAAAGAGTGATAAACGTCCAGTTTGATGGAGTTCCTGGGCGGTAACGATCAGGAACGTGTTCGCACATGTGACGAGGTAGCCATGAACATAAACTGTCAATGAAATCTCATGGTCAAAAAGCCGTACGCTTGCGAGGCGAACACAGTACATGATTAAAGGACTCACGAGCGACGGATAACAGCTTCCAGTTGCGATGAGGCATTGTGAAGAAGTTCCTGTCGTTCGGCCTTGTTCCACCTGCAACGTAAAAACGAAGCCAGACGGCATGTAGCCCATTAATTGCTATTGCTCCAACGATCACTCGGTGAAGATAGATTAGTTCTCCGGCAGTTCGCATCGGATGACAATTACTCACCCATTATCCACACGGGCCGTGTCCACTTTGCATGGTCACGTTCCCGCCGTCTAGAGTGACTTAGTGAATCCACGGTAGTCTTGCCTTTACCCACTTGGGCCCCGTCCCCGAAAATCAGAAGCTGAATCCCTTCCCACAGATAGCGCGGATAGGCCATGATGAACTGAAAAAGGCCCTTCCTTCGCTTGCGCAGAATCCGATAAACGCCGTAGATACAGGGTATGATTGAGAATAGACTAGTAACTTGCCCAAATGAGAGTTCGTCTCGGTCGAATCTGAGCGCTTTCGACAGGGTTACCACCCAGGACCAGTGAAGCAAACCGAGGGCTACGACAAAAACCCATGGATGGTGCTTGAACACGACTGTCCTGCCCTGATGTTAGTACCATCTAGTGTGAGAGTGGCTGTAAAACACACCAGCAAGCCCAAGGTAACCTCCAGATGAGCCTCACTCGACCATAGATGGAAATAAGTCGATCTCCATATGGCAACACTCGAGTAATCTTAGTCCGAAACGGTGTTTCCTCCGCCGACTTGGCAAGTCTGATGATTTCTTCTCGATGTCGTGCAAGGTACCAGCCATAGACCCACAGGACAACGAGTGAGATTAGGCCAAGACCCCCTCGTCGCTTTAGGTCGTCGTACAAGTCCCTTCTTCCTGCAACGTAGGTCAGGATCCAGACCTGATAAGCAGTTTAACACGTCGACGTACCGAGGACGTCGAGAACGCCAGTGAATGTTGAAACAATCATAAACTCGAGGAACCGGGGTATGGTCATTTCGGCACAGTGCTCGGAATTCTTGAAGGCCGTAGTCGAGAAGGACAGGACGACGTTGTTGGTTAGCCATAGCCATGGCAAGGCGAGGCCAAGGAGGAAAATAATCCTTCGCGTCTCTGTCGACGTTAGCTTGGCGTAGAGACTGGTATTGACCCCCAGGGCGTGAAGGATGGAGCATCCAACGACATAAGCGCACATGGGACTGGCGGCTAGATTAATCCCCAATTGCGCGTCGTACACCGATAAATTCTCGCTGTAGATGCTGGAGCAGATCGCCACCAGTACAGGGTACGTTTGGGAATACAAAAGGAGCACTGCAGTCGAGACGTCCTCGGACCAGGTGACGAGGATCGCTGGTGAAGGGTGTTGAGGCTCGGCGCTTAAAGGAAGAACACAACCCATGTGGAACTACTTACGAAGAAGCAAGTTGATCACTATGTTCGCTATTGCTGTTGCAGCTCCACCGACATCGGGATTCAATGGCCCATTTCCGTATTCCAGAGGCACAGTTCGTGCGTCGAAGCATTTGGAGGGAGAATGAGAGGAGTCCATGGGATGGAAAGGTGGTGGGGATCGCCTCGGCACTGACTTCCCTCACTTTAATATAACGATCGCGAGTATCTGTTCACTTGCTGAGGTCCCAGTCTTACATTCTTGTGACCCTACAAATGACTGGTGGTAACAGGTGCCGTCCGCAATGACATTCGAATTGGCAATGCTTGCATAGCATCCAGTTAGATTCTTCAGGGCTGTGCGGCGTGTGATGTTCCAAAGTTGATAGCGCCCGTTTACAGCACCGAATTGAGAAATAGAGTTTGGTCACAAGGGATAGTAATTAGGCGCCAAGCGGAACCGCGCACGTAATCGAGGGATAAAGGTTGTTCGCCTGCCTACCCCCTGGGCCCCTCTGCTCATCTTAATCCCGAGGATCCCGGGGGTCAGCCTTAAAGCTTAGAGGTCCACCCAAGTCCACGAAATCATCGATGACCTCAACAATTTGGCTATTTATAGGTACGACTGTTACAATCTTGAATCAAGAAACGCCAACTCTTAAGACACGATAGTCCGTGGCGGGAAGGAAGAAGTCAGTTGGAGTCAGCAGTCGAAAATCCAACGTCCACGACAGCACGGAGTTCATCCCCAAACCGAATTGTAAGCCAGAGCAAGCTATACAACACCGGTCAACAGGTGAAGGAAAGGCCAATGTTATAACACATACACGAATCCCACAATAGAAACAGCAGAGGCGAGTGAATTGGTCGCCACAACGCCCCAGGCCTCAATCATGGGAACGATGCTGCCAACACCAACGGAAACTATCGCTGAGCGTAGGGCCCTATGTAGGAAATGGTGAACCTGTCAGGTCGGTATGTCACGGAAAGCCTAGTCGAACTTACGCATTAGCGGCGACGCTTTCCGCGCTTCTAGAATGCGCCACATCGACCAAGTAAGCTGCGCAGGGTCCCCACACCATCTCAAGCTGGCCGCACTGATCAATCGAAAATCAAGGTTGCAGATTTCGGTTGGACTCACCCCGAAGCCATTGAAAAAGAGACAAAGAAGATTCAGGGAAAGTCCGAGAGCCCCGGTACCATACCTTGAGAATAAACCCGAGAGAAAGCACGATACTGGGACAATAACCAAGAGCGGGATCTGCGCAGGACGCAGTCGGTCTTCGGGGCACCACACTCCATTTCGTTTGTTCTTCCACTTGATCACTGTCATATCACAGATATAACCAATGATCGGTGTGCCAACTGGAAGGTCGTTCTCAGTACAAGCCTACAAGGAACATGAACGGCATCCAAATGAAGGATACTGACGCATATTTCCGAGTCCTGCGACTAAGAAACATAGCCCAATGATTGCTTCGTTCGTTATCCCGTAACGCGCTCCCTAAAGGAAGGGGTTTGTGGAATTAATTCAGCCTGTTCGAGGACGGATGCCTTACCAAGGTGTAAGAAAGGGGTATCAAAAGAACTGGGTGGATAAAGATCAATGCCGTAAAGCCTGTTCAAAGGGATTTCTTACCCTGGTAGACGTAGAGAGAACATGCCGTGACCAGCGCCTAACAAAAGGGGGTTATCCCTGAAACGCGTCGATTGACAGAGCGAAACCCACAATCGAAAGCATTACCGGGCTTCGTAAAAACGCGAGAGGCCGTAATGGGTTCAAAATGACTGAGCGCCAGCGGGGAAGGGACTGGGCATCGATCTTCTCTATCCCTCTGGTACCAGGATGGCTAGTCTCGGGCAGCCATAAGAGCACGGCGAACCAAAGTGCGAAGCCAATACACCCAAGTCCGAGTTGCATCAGGCGCCATGAAGCATAATGGGCGGCATAACCACCAGCGAGTGGGGCCAGAGCCACACCAAGAAGACATGCCTTGTATCAGCGCAGCGTTGAAGGGAGATCTTATAAACCAATTTTGAGCACCACGCACCAAGAAATACACACTCATCGCCCTACCCCGTTCCTCGAGTTTGTATATATCCCCAATGGTTCCTGCACCAACAGAGCCACCAGGGCCGGCACCCATAGCTTGTATAAACCTCCATACCATGAGCTCAGGTACTGATTGGGCCAACGAGACCCCTGTCGAGCCAAGCAAAAGCACAGGTAGACTGAACAGATAAACCGACCGTCGACCATCTAGTGAGGCATTAGTCATTACCCAAGCCTTCAGGGGCAGAGAACGAACAGAAGCCTGCATAGGTTGCCCCAATGATAGCGCCAATGGCAAACGCGAAGATAGATATGCTGATAGCCAGGCTGAATCGGGATTCGGGATGTGAACAAACGAAACAGCGGCGCGATGCAAATCACAGCAGCCTCAGACCTTATGACAGCGGGCGTGGACTCCATGTCCTTTGCAATTTGAGGTATAGAAGGAACGAAATTCCAGCCCACGGTCACTACCGGAAAAGAATCGTCATGTCAGATTGCACAGGGTGTTGGAGAAACACATTTACTTACGTGGCAAGACACCGCCAACCGAAACGATTGTCAGTATCACAATCTTCGAATTGCGACTAAATCTATCGTAAATGTCGCGGGACAAGCATCTATGGTCGGTCAGGAAATTCTCCTCCACTAACAGAGGTGTCGTCTCGTTGGCCATCTTGGCCGCAGCGAACTTTCCAGGTCACTGGCAGACGGGAATTGAGGGATGGGACGAGAGACGGCGAGCAAGACCATAAACGGGTACCGGTAGATACCGAGTCACATGAGCAAAGCGGAGTTTGGCAGTCGTGCCGACTCCTTTGTCGTCGCTCTGGTCGCTCTCGCTGTCGTGTTTCATGGCCAACGTCAAGCCAACGTTATCAATCACGAAACCTCGGACTTTGGACCCCGGCACAGTGCCATCATACTCCGGCAGAGTATAGATGTTCTCCGATCCAAATACATACGATTAACTTAGGCCGAAGCCAAATACGAAGTGAACATACAAAGTAATAACGATAAATAAAATATGACCAGTCTTGCAATCAAACACTAAGGCCTGTATCAACGTCTGTTCCACTTTGCGCCAATTGGGGGAAAAAGACTGCCATGCCGACGCAAGCGAGGACGAAGGAAACATAAATTAACAACTCCGCTAGAATATGGATTCCCCGGAACGCTAGCGGCACCAGACGGCTTCCACTGGGAACACCTCCCCTCCTACTGACGAAGTAGGAAGCTGCGAACAGCCATATCGAAGCACCAGAGGTAGCGATTGATGCCAAAAATAATCCCAGGGCCACCAGGGGGGTAAGGTTTTGGAGTTTGCTGAAGAATAGCGATTGACGCTAGCGATAGAGCAGCAGGTGCAGCACTCTGAAGCATTCAGTACCTGCGGCACGACTGAGAATGGAAGGGGGCTCACCATTGCCATCTGCTGGGGGAAGCGCAGCTGTTCATCGGATCGAGTAGACCATCGATGTGCATGTTCGACGTCAGTTCCTCGCTCTTCGTCCAAGGGTGGGGACCCATTCTCGCTCACAGCCGAGAGAGGGACGTCGTTCGAGAATACCCCTTGAGTTGCAAACGGCATGGTGTTCCTGGAAGCGGATGTAGACGGTGGGGGAGATGCTAGGCCAATGATTCCCCGCCAGCCGTTTTTATTTACACCTGGTTGGCATTAAGCGCTCGCAGAAGCATGCCCGTGGCGCACGTCTTCCCGCCTGTTCATACATGCACTGGATAACAACCTGTTGTCTGGAACGACTATTTAATAGGTGCTCCTGGCGCGAAACATTGGGACGAGTTTAGAAATGTAAATGCTTCCCCCGGTGACATCGTTCTTTCCACCCAACTTGATTAATCGACCTCGAGGTTGTGCTCATGGGGCTCAAGGTCAGGATAACATGCGGCGTTCCTCATGGAGGCCTCACGGTAAAAGGACTGTAAGCTATAAGAAGTCTATCGCGCATGCGATATTCCCCTCATCTTCCTGACTTCCCAGACTTTCCGGGATGGCCACTTCGTTCCAAGGCGCAGAGAAGACCGCTCCCAGCACTACATCGTCCATGATCGCCTATTATTTCAATCCCTTATCCGCACTGGTGCACGACGATCCCCAATGGATTCTCCTCGGGCAAGTTTCAAGCCTGGTGGTGGGATCTCCATTCCGTTTTCTATTGCGTGTAGTCGCTTACCCGACCTTTTTAATGGTTTTATGGCAGGCTATTGCAGTCGCCATCGTCACTATGACCGAGTTTTATCTTGCGAGCGAGATAATCAAGTCTGGAGGAAGCATGCACGAGCCAGCCCTAGCTAATAACGTATACGGCCTCGTCTCTCTTGCCTGCTCCTCATCAACGGCGGCGCTGGGAGCAGCAAGCGGGTTTAGCCTTCGTTACGATACGTCCGTAGTTCGACGAAGCGTAGTTCTTGCTATGGACGTAACAGCGCTCCTGACCTTTATCTACCTTTTTCGCTCCACGTAGCTACTAAAACATACACCGTCTACTAACTCCATATTGTATGCTTCTGACTGCCATTGCATAGTACTTACCACTTGTTGTCGCCGTTCTTGTATGTAGCACAGTCTCACAGTTGATTATGATGCCGACCGTCTGAGAATGCATATGCAAGCCTGCCCTTTATCTCGTGTGCGACGATTATCATCACTGTGCGGTGAGCTTAAGGTTCTGAATGAGAATATCGATTGCCCCTTCGACCCACTGCAACGCGGCGAGACTATATGGCCTCGCCGTCATGGGGAGACATCCTTCAAACATGCGCGGCAGACCTGTACAATCCTCCTTCCTCGAGGATCTGCGCCGTATGAATTAAGCGGCCATGCATTGATCATGAAACGTACACCACCAATGCTTCTATCTCCCACGTGCTCTACCCTGGTCCTCATATCCTTCCTCGCTATTCCTCACCCTCTCCCATGAGGAAGATATATAGCTATCGCATTCCCTTCTCAAGTCTCGATTCAGCCTTTGGTTGCCATCTCAAGCTCGATCCAAACTTCATCAGATTGCTCCTGTTAAACGTATTTATTCAGTGCCCTTGTACATATCCGTTACACCCAGTCTATTATACACCCTGAAAAGTTCGACTCTAAGAAAATTGTCAGTGTAGAAAGACAGTCAATATCTCACGACCAGGCTCCACTGTCGGTTGGCACCCGCAGAAGAGAGCCTCCTGTGGCAACCGGCAGAAGAACCCTCCTGAGATAGTCCGCATTCACAATTATATAGACACACCGAGGAACACTTGAATTTGAGAGAGCAAACATCCTCGTTGAGCCTATTTAAAGGCGTAGAGCATGTTCGACGACGATCCAGAAAGGATCTTTGGCGCAATAACGAAACAGCCGGTTAGTGCACATACACACGCGATGACCAGAAAGAGCAAGGCAACGTCACAGAGGCCACGCATAGGACCTCTGGACCGTGCCACCCCTAGGCCAAAGAGTAGGGACGAGCACATAGAAGAAACCGCAGCAACCTGGAATACCGCACGAGCTAAACCCACGCTGACTTCTTGATTTTTTGGATAGTAAAGGGATGGGATCCGAGCGATAGTGATGGCCCAAACGACCTAGAGAACCCTCTCTGAGCTTGAGCGCCAATGGAAGCGATGGGCTGGCGTACCAGTATAACGCGGATGGCTTCACGAGGCATTTCCGATTAAGTGGAGGGTGTCAAATTCGAAGCGTGTTGAATTTCAACTTTACTTGGCTACCCGAAGTTCATACAGAGTGTTAGCACTTCAGAGGTGTGATCGCGAAAGTCGCTCACGTAGAAAGGGAAGCAAGAGCATAGAGATGTGGGCGTCGTTCAAGCTACTGGGTACTAGGTAGTCGCGGCCTACTAAGTAGTATAAATGCAGGTCCACCGACAGGGGTGTGATCCTTAGACGACTGGTACAACGCACCACGGTGCTTATTCCTTCCGTAATTTGTACACCATAGAGCACCGGTTTTTTGAATGCTGTAAAATGCATGAATTGAGTTACAACTTGGATAATCATCTTCCCCGCACAGCATTTGAATCGCACTGATCAGTACGAGGCGGATGGCCACTTTTCTGAACCACAAAGCGACGTGCACAGTCTCTAAGCCTGTATCGTCTGAGAGGATTGAGAAGGAATCGTAGTAGCCGCGCAATGGTCTTCCTTGTCTGGCCTCTGGTCCACGGAGTACTAGTGAGACTAGTATAGTAAAGCACAGCCTTGAGCAACGTTGACGTGCGTTATAGTGACATCAACGGTCGCCTCGAGTTCTCCGCACAACTGCTGTAAAACAACGTGGTTCCAAGAGAATACTTAGAACCCTAACCATTATGAATAACGCCATGAGGTAAGTCATAAATAGTTTTGTGAATTGCCTTTACCCGTATCACCCGCGCTGAATCCCAAGTTGGTGTGACCCTGTAGAAGGCTCTGCTGCTCAGAGTCAGCTAGGCAAGGGGAATTATATAATGTCCGGCCACGGGCTAACTTTCCGTGAACCGTCTTACGTTTGAGCTTTGAGGCGAAGAATTAAGCGCCCAAATTGAAGTAACCAGGGAACATACTCTTGCCTGTCTTATCTGAATCCTTTCGTTACGCTTCCTCATGTATCGCACGCTCTGTGGCAAGACCTTTAAATAGTTTAGAGGCATTGTCCCTCAGGCCTCATCTTCGGACACGTTATCTCTGTTGAGCGTCTAAGGGGTGTGAAGGAATTCGGCGGAGAGTCGGCCACGTTGACAGCTGTTTTCTTTGGGCGTTTTCCGCTTACAGCCATTCAGGCCTATAAAGGCAATGGTTGATAAACAACTTCTAAAGCAAGCTTTCTTCACTTCACCGACCCTACGTATCCGCAATTCTGCCATGGCAGACTTCAAGAGGGAAGACAGACAAGGTAACTGGACCGTCCAAAACACTCAGTTTCCTACAACCTGAGCATCTGACCGACTACTTTTCCTTCACAAGTCCTTCAGCCCGGCACCGAACACCATCTGCAAGAAGGGTATGAAGAGCCCGAACCTGAATTCAGGCTATGGGACTCAGAGCCGCAAACCTTCACAACCTACGTGGTGGGTCGTTACCTTTTCAGTTGCTTGAGTCTCTGCGATTGAATATCCGTACCCCATCGCCCCCCATCAAAGGCCATCTTCGTCGGCATCGTCGGCATCTGCCTTCTGGTTCTAGCGAAAGAAATATCCTCTCCACAGGAAGGGACCGGCGCTCCTCGTCTCTCAGAGGACATCCGGTCCTTCATCTCCCTCTCATGCATGCAGCCAGTCGTGACACTGTGGGTGCTGACCTCGTTTTCTGTTCGACACGGTGCCACTCTGCCTTACCGGCTCACGCTGGCCATTCTGAATGGCTTCGTTGTATTCATGGTTGTGAAAGCACTACTCCCCTAAACTAGCTCTCCATTCACTCGAGTCACCATTCGTCATAATTTAGAATGTAGCTCGCTCAGATCTCCCACACTCGCCTCTGTCCAACGCTGCCCTTTTTCAGATCGTTCTTCTTTTTGTACCCATAGATGCTGTTACTGTAGCACATGATGTATTTACCTATACACGGCCCGTCCCCAAATACGAATACCATACCATTCGACGTCCACAACTGTTAACCGGAAACGGCTACAAAGCCACCCTACCATCTTCGAAGTCGTCTAGATGACATGAATGAAGTCTTACGATCCAGCCAAAAATGAAGATCCGGTCAGTACTGTGGAAAATTTCAACCGTCGCACGAAGAACGACGACGAGTTTGACAACGGTCAGCGCCTAGACGTAATTCGTCGCCAGCGGACAACATCTCTATTGAGCTAGAACCGAGCCTCGGCTCTGCATGAAGACGGGACTCCTGATCCTTCGTAATCATGGGACAGAAGGCCTATGGAAAAACACAGTAGCGAGTTGCAACGGGCGTGAGTGAGTTTGAACGAGCGAACGGAGGTGAGGTATACACACCGTATCCACATGGGGCGCATGCAAAGCCTGCGTGCACCTGTACCACTTGGTCCGTGACACTATGCCACAAATGGGCCTCAAAATCTACGCCCTGAGTCACTTCAAATGCATTTCTCCCTTCTCAGCCACTGCGTCCTCCCACTATACCCGCTACACCCATGCTGTACCACTCTGGCCTTTCCAGCATATGCGCCGAATCCAGACAGGTCCTCCACAAGGACGCCCGCAACCAGCAGCCCACCAGCCCAGAACCAGACAACCGACTCTGCGCTTAGGATCTACAATCCCATTCTCGATTCTCGTCCTCGCCCTCGTCCTCGTCCTCGAAAACATGACCCGTGAGCTCTCATGATGGATCTCGGGAGCACAGTACCAGTGGAGCAAGCTGGAGACTAGGAGTAGTGTGGGCGATGACCTGGGTGGAGATGAAGGCGACTATTAGGGGAGAAAATAGCCAGGTCAAGATACGCTGAGATCGCAGGTTTGGACCGCCCTCATCGTCATCCCAGCTTCCGCGTGACCTTGCCTCTCCAATTCGCTTGCCGCTGAATTCTCGCTGTCGTCTATCCCGTTCCCAGCCACTGGCTCCCAACTCCGACCCTACGACGAAGAACATCGTCGGGGCCTGGTGGGCACTGGGGCCTATATGGGTTCCCATGTTCATACAGCGCCATCGCTAGTGGTGGTGTATCCCGCCCATGTGGACCCGACCACTAGTCACCGAGCACCAACGCTCCTATTCAGGATCCTGCCCCCCCAGAACCGGGTGCTACCGCTCCAGCTTCGATCCAAATCCGTCACAGCCCCGTTCACTCAACACCCCATTCTCATGACAGACCTGCTTCCAGCGTCTAGAGGTGAACCACCGCGCGAGAAGGACGAGCCTTGGACGGCAGTTTGAGGATTCTCTCCTTCGCCTGGTCTGATTCGTTCACGACCGTGCCCGTTTGTCCTCCTCTCCTTAGAAGGCCCGACAAGCCAAGCCTGAGCCACATCCATCCAAAGACGACGGTACAGGGCGGTAGCTCCATCCAGAAGCTTGGGAGCTCAATGTTCAACCGTTATCGACATATACCGTTCCACTAGTAAAAGGATCAACCAATCTTCAGCATCATTGCCTTCAATTCCATTTGACCATAAACAGCGCACCGAGCGTACATCCTCCCATCCTTCCGTCCCAAGTCCGAGTAGGAGGGAGTCCTGTGAATCTGTCGACACTGCGAACAGCCGAATACATAGAATCGTGACCTATCGTAAGGTCAAACGTCAAGACCTAAAATTTAAAAGTCTATAGTCAAAAGATTTGGCCAAAGGGAACAGATTCGTCGTACTCACCGTGTTTCAAGGTGACATTCTTGTCCTATACTGCGAGAAGAAAATGGAAAGGTCTCAGTCCGGTCCTGGCAAAGAGGCGGAAGAGAAATAGGCAAGGGCACGCTGTCCCCTCCAGCACAAGGTCTGAGTCAGCCGGAACGGCCGGGACCGCCTAGCCGGGATGTCCGCTCGGCGCTAAGCGCTCAGTCGAATCCCTATAGAAGTGCAGAACTTAGGCTCAAAACAAAGAAATTGAACGGATTCAAGTGCCAGGCAACACATAACGGATAGCACGGCTCTGCCTAAGATGTAGAACCAAAAAAGAATCATTTTACCCCAGTACATTCGGATACGGGTCGAACCCCGAGCTGCCGCGGACCTGACTCTCGAAAGATGAGAGGCGGCAATGTTAGCCGTTACACCATATCCGATGACAATGGTGCACTTTCGTGCCTTCATCGGGTACTACGTAGACTTATTGCGGCCATCCAAATTCCATGTATCGAGCTTATTTACACAGTAAGCGCACAAGCAGCGTTGACGTCCGACCTTCATAACTCAGGAGTCGGCGTAGGCTCATAATCAAAACACCCTGCCAACTTGCACCAACTCGTCTTCGATTCCGGTGGCCAAAAGCTCGTCACAGTCCACGTCCTCGCCGTCGTTTGACCACTCGGACAAATAACGATACCGGGGTAATCGCCGCCCTGGCTTGGAGGTGGTGTGCATCCGGCGCCTAAGGTTGTTCCAGGAGCTGAGATGGGAATTAGCATGACATGGACAGGGCATCGAAAGGGAGCCTGGAAGGATAGAGCGCACCTGGAATAGGAACCCCTCGGGTAGCACTAACAGGTGCACACGCAGCGCACGTCTCACACCTCGTCCCAATCATCGTGATGGTGTGGGTATACGACCCGTCGGTGCCGCAGTAGGGGAACGGAGGGCAGGGTATTGGTCCAGGCGGCGGACAGGGGGTGGGGGTGGGAGACTGAGTGATAGCAATGGTGGTTGTAGTCGTCGTGGTCGGTGCATCGGACTCGGTGGGAGTTGGAAAAGGCTCTGAAGCAATACGAGCCGCGGATGTAGAGGAAGCGAGTACACCGGCTATGAGGACAAGACTGATGATTTGAGAGGCCATGGTCGCGGTTGACGGGGATGAAGGACGTTCCGAGAAACAACGGCTTGTTCTTAGACAGATGTAAGAAAAGAAGAACTTCAATTTGTATAATTATTCCCTCACCGTTTGACAACGTGAGTACTCGCGACACTGGACCGCGTTCGAAGAACCTTTCAAAAAGACGCTTCTAGTAAACCGCGCCCTGAGCTCCGAGTTCCCCGAGTTCATTCTGTTCAGCGTTATTGAATAAAGTCAAAATCGGCGGATCTTCATCGGATACTCGAGCTGATCCGAGCTGACAATCGCGTGGGTTTAGAAACCACCTGAGCATCCACATACAGCCCGACGCTTTGGCAATGGGCGCTTACAACCATATCTGCAGGACGAGGACATATGTGTTTCCATGTATGTTTGAATGCCAATCCAAAAGCCTTCGCCTCGTGGCTCGGAGGACAAAGTTTACTTCCAGTCCTGCTCACGGCCATCGCGCAGAAACCTAGATCCAGTCTCCACGACCCTCTTCATGGGACACTTATACAATGCCTCGAAGCAGCCCTTAAACGGCCATTCTCCCCCGCTTTGATTGCCATTTATTACTGATTGTGAAAAGAGAAGATCTTCTGACACACCTTTGGAACGATTCTTCGAAACATCCAGGCCCCAGAACTCAATACAAGGCATGACATGCCGATGAGAGAACCCAGACAATACTCAAGCTCAAGCGCTCGCACCCTGCCTGCGAGACAAGGTCCTGTCCATTCATTGGTTAGACATCGATATACAAAGGAATTCATCTTCTCAAATGACGTCTGGTTCCCAGCAACACCTCGTCAGCTGGGCACGAACCTATCGTCCCTCCGAGCAAACCCCGCCAAAGTTCGCATGTGAAGTGGTCGGCCCCTCGGCCTCGTACTCGCCCATCGAAGTTGTTTCACAACACTTCGACAGGCACGAAGGGGTGGGAGTTTAAGATCGAGCGATACTTATAAGTACCTGTCGAGGACATTGAGAAACCAAGCTCGACTCAGGCTCGACATCCAAACTTCGAAGGCAGCTGCAAAGTGACCCACACATCCAACGCTTCCCTTCCCAAGTTCCAGCAATGCTCAAACGCACAACCCTCCTCACCCTCCTCACCCTCTCACCCTCCCTCACATCCGCACAAGACCCCACATTCACACCAACCCCCACCCCCCAACCCCCAACCCAAACCCGCACAGTCCGCTCCTGCACAGTCCCCGCGACCCTCCCCTGCCCCCCAACCTGCTACTGCCCAATGGAATACAACTCCCTCAACCACCCCCGCTTCACACCTACCCCCGTCCAAATCGGTGCAACCTGCCACCCCTGCACCGCGTGTGCTTTGGTCTCAACCACCCGCGGCGTACCCCGCCCTACTACCTTGCCCGACCCTGCGATCACATCCTTGGGTGCGGTGTGTACACCCGAACCAGGCAACCCGTGGGATCAGCGATATTGGATTATCTGCCCCGAGGGCCAGGAAAACGTGTACACTTGGACTAAGACGAGTACGTGGATCTGGACACCAACTGCGACCCAGGTGGAGACGACGGCGTGTGCGTTTGGTGGGTGTTACGATGTTGAGCCAAGTTTGACGGCACCTACGACGTATGCAACTGGGACGAGGTGGTCAGGGTGCTGAGGGATGAAAGATAGAGTGCGTCTTGCACTCGATGGATATCATGAGGAGACGAGATGTGGTACCATACAAATGTCAATAACTGTAACCTTAGCCAGACGAAGCATGATTACATCCAAGTAACTTTCAACCCAACTCACGCAGAAGAGGAACTTCTCCTTGTATCGCATCGTAAACCAAAAAGAATAAACCAAAATACCCTAGTCCAAACGACACACGAACCATTCTCAAAATACCAGAACTTCGAAAAAGATAGCCTTCGCTTCATTGATTCGGATACGGGGAATCGAACCCCGAGCTGCCGCGGACTGACTCCCGATCATGAGAGGCGGCAATGTTAGCCGTTACACCATATCCGATATCTGATAACTGCTTCAATGCACCTCATCTACATACTATTCCTTCAACGTTCAAGATAAAAACACTCGGCAGCACAGAAGTTGAAGTTCAGAAACGTCATGATGAGACGATCATCAGATTCGAATACCCATCGTAACTGGAACGGGTAGCGTCCCAAAATAGATAACAAGACACAAAATAAAGAAAGAAAGGACTAGTATGTCGTAGAGATAGTAGCGATAGTACGTATGCGCGTGACATGCGGCAAGAGATAGTATGTGTATGTAAAAGATGCAAGGAAGGAACGACGTGATAGATAACTAGAACTAGCTTTGTGAGATGATCGATACAAGATGGAGGATGGAGGATGTAGATGTGTGTAGTGTGTAGTATGTGATGTGGTATGTATGCGTAAATAAATCCAAGAGAAGCAGAAACAAAGAAAGAGAAGAAAAGATCATAAAGCGAGAAGGAAGAATCAACCTCCCCTCCGAAATAAAATAAAATAGAATAGAAAATCCAGACATGATAAAAAAAGTGAGAAAGTCGATGCAGAGGACGACGGCGTCGAATGAAACAGAACAGAGGGAGAGAGACGAACGAGAGTTTTTAGAAGACACTCAACACATCCAACACCAAACTTCGACCTACAACCCCCCACCCTCCCTCAACCCAACAAAATACCCTCCCTTCCTCTTCCTCAACGTACCCGGACCTCCTCCTCCTCCTCCCACCCCAGAGCGCGAACCACCCTCGCAATCCCCACCCGAACCGGAAACACGAACACGAAGAAGAGTAGACGAACAATTCCTCGACTTCTTCCTCCTCACCACTCCACCACCTCCTGATCCATTACCGATGGGCCTGCCGAGTCCAATTCCTGTCCCACTAGGCCTGCTGAGTCCAATCCCCGGTGGAGACCCAGGACCAGAACTCGAGACAGGAGCAGGAGGTGGGACCGGAGCAGGTATCTTCGAAGGCGAAGGAACCCTCGCCCTCCCACGTACAAGTGGTCTGGGGTAAGGCGCGTAGCCTACACCCAGACCTGCATGAGTCGACGAAGACGCATCAAGACCCGCACGAGTCGACGAAGGCACATCAGCGGGCGACTGAGAAGCGACCAAAGGCAACTGCGGTGACGGGATAGCCTGAGGCGAAGTGGAGATGGTGGCCAAAGAGTTCGATGCGGTGGTCGAAACGGAACTCGAACGAGAACTCGCCGAACTCGACACCCTCCGCCTCTTCACACCCTTCAACCGACCATCCTTCTTCACCACTCCTGTACCTCCACCTCCAACCATACCCATACCCTCGCCCATATCCACGTTCTGCGCTTCCACCGGGTGCGCGTGGTGGTGGTGTACGACGCTCACATCGACCCTGTTCCCAGCACCGACGTTCACGTCCACCCTCCCAAGCACCCGCCTCACCACTTTCTCCCCTCCCACACCCTTCTCTCCTTTCCCAGCACCATAACTCTCCACCTTCTCCCCTCCTCTCTCCCCTACACCCCGTCCATCACCACCATCCCCTCCAAGTTTCCGCTTCAAAATACTCTCAACAACAGTAGCATTCAACGACGCGCACAACGTACTCGTGGATAAACCAGGCGGGGACCTCGAGATACTCGTCGTCGTCGTCGACTTCCCTGGTGTGCGACAGCCCGTCGTCGTCGCCGTCTTCAACGCTCCCAACGGAGTGTACGTCGTAGTGGATAAACCACCCGGATACGCAGGCGGCGGGAAGTCCAGCGAATCTGACGGCGTCTCAAGACCAGGCGGGTACAACGGCTCGTCATCTACCATCATCGCGTCCTCAGCCACGGAGAGAGGCCTAGCTTCACACCTCAACGCAACACTCGGCGGCGCACGCGACGTCGACCGTCTCGGCAGTCGTCTCGGTGGCCCCACATTCGCAGTTGTAATACCTTGCCTGGTGGTCGTCGTAGCCGAAGACTTCAGAGGAGACGTTTTGGTGTCCAAGTTCAACGGAGAACTCTTGCCACCCCTGGAACTCGCACCGGGATAGACTTTAGAGGCCACAGCAGACCTAGCATACTGCAGTCTCCTCGTCACACTCCTAAAGGAGGGCACCTGCACCTGCGACGTGGCGATCGATGGCTGTGGTGGTGGTGGCGGTGGCGGTGGTTGGTCCAGTACACGGGTCGGTGTGTCGAGTACAAAGGTCGGGGTCGGTGAAGGCGCAGCGGTTGGTGGGGGAGAATGCGAATGAGGCGGAGACTGGGCGGATAAATCCCGCCTAGCCATCTGCCTCTTCAACATCCTCCACTCCTCGTCTTCCTCATCATCTCCTTCTCCATCCCTATCCCCACTCCCATCCGTACCCCCAATTACACACCCACACAAATCCCCACCACAACCCAAACCACAACCCCCATCCCCATTGTCCTCACAGTCGTACCGCCCATACGCCATCTCCATCTCCAACTCAACCAACATCTCCATCTCCAATTCTTCTTCTTCCGCTCTTCTCCGGTCGTCGTCAAGGTATTGTTCGTCCATATGGATATCCTGGCCGCGAAACCACCCATCCCCTTCCTCCTCGTAGTACGGCGTCCACCCAAACTTCAACGGGGAGGGTACGATAACAACTCCAACACCCTGCTTCCCTCTCCCTCTCTCCCCCTCCCCAAGTTCGCCTCCTTCCCCAATCTCACCAGAATCATCCACCGGTTCAGGCGACCGGCTCCGCGAACTCCTTCGGCCCCTCCTGTTCCCATTCCTGTTCCCACTACGCAGTTTGAGCAAAATAAACGCAATAGCGTGCGCATAAGAAGGGAACGGTTGACCTATAAGCGTGATCTCCGGTTCGTCGTAGATGGGCTTAGGAGGGGTCGTAGGTCGTTCGGGTTCCATAGCTAATGAAGAATGCAAAGGTACTGAAGACTCCGAAGGTAATGAAGATTCTGAAGGCGATGAAGCTTCGGGAGAAGACGCAGAGGCTGGCGTCGAACAAGATTCGGTTTGTTCGTCGTAAGGCGTCGGCGAACCAGGTCTTGGAGGTGGATGGTTATCCTCTTCCTCTTCCTCGTGAGGAGAATCAGAATCAACGTCCATTATCATATCTCCATCCCTATCTCCTCCGCCGCGCGTGATGGTTTTCTGATCCTCGTCGAGTCCGAGTACACTCCCCAACGACCTCTTCAGACTAACTTCGTTCCCGAGGGAGCAGTGTTCGCCTGTCGATAGACGGACACCTCCACTTCCACTTCCACTCGAGCTCCCGGTATCACTTCTCCTTCCACCACTCGCGCCCCCACTCGCACCCGAACCACTACCACCCGAACCACTACCACCCGAACCACCACCCATCCCACCAAACCCATTCCCAACCCTCAAAATCCGCCCCCCAAGCCCCTTGATCAAAAGCTGCAAATAAATCCTCATCAACAGCTTCTTATCCAACTTTTGTAGCGCCAGCCTCCTTTGATAGCCGTCCTCCATTGTATAAGAAGAGTGCGAGTAAGAGTAAGAGTAGGAGTTGAGAAGGTCGTCGTAGTCGTCATCGTCGAATAGCGAACTTCGGCGGCGGAGCTGTTGGTGTTGTTGTTGGTTTGACTCTTCTGAGTGGGTGTTGGTGGGAGTATGGGTTGAGGAGTCGGCGGTGGATGAGGAGGAAGAGGAAGAGGTGGAAGAGTGGATACCATCTGAAGCGAGGAGGATCGTATGGTATATCGATGCTTGGAACCGGAGGTAGCTTGAGACATTCAGGTATGACGAGGATGCTGGAGGAGGGGAGGGCTGGCGCTCCCGAGCCAGGACTTCGGATGCTGGTACGGGAGGAGCGGGGGAGGGTGGGCGAACCAGAGCCAGAGCTGGAGGCGTGGGCGTAGATGTAATCGACGCAGAGGAAGTCAAAGACGAAGAAGTACCACCAATAGAAGTCGAACACCTTCGCACCCTCTTCCTCGGCGGCTCCTCAACCGCAGCCACAACACTGACGGATGGAGCGGGGGTGTTGGTGTGAGTGGTTTCGCCCACCCCAGATCCAACCTCGCCCATCACAATATCACCGTTCCCGTCCGCAGCCCCATGCTCCTCCACGCGCGCAGAGGACGAGGGGGAAGACGGGAACGCAACAGGGTCCGCACCCGCAGGACTCGACGACGGTGTTGGCGGGGTTGAGTACATGGTGTACCCCGAAGGGATAGGAATGGCAGTGAGCGTCACAGACCTCTTCCTTCTCGCCACAGGTCTAGACTGGACGTCACCTCCAGCTCCAGCCTCACCCGTCGAGTCACTGGACGACATTGAGCTCGACGTCGACGACGCCGATTCCGAGGCGAGAGGTGACGAGCACGACGCGGGAGCAGACACCCTCCTGATCCCAGGTGCGCTACTCGACCTCTTCTTCCTACCCAGCCCGCTGCTCCCGTCAGCCTTGACACGTTCGAGCATCTTGTTCCTCGCCATCCTCCCGCTGTTGAACAGCGAGCTCGTGGAGAGCGGCAGACTCGGCAGCGGGAGACGTTTGAGCAACGCGTGGCGGGGTGATTTCGGGGGAGAGGGTGCGGTGGGGACTGGTTTCAGGGGCGGGAGGGTCGATGCCGAAGACGAAACCGACGTGGAGGCAGAGGTGGGCGTGGATGTAGAGGTAGAGGTAGAGGACGAAATGGTCGCCTGGAGCGACGAAACAGCGGAGGTGACGCTAGCAGAGACGACTTCCAGAGCCGCTCTCATCGCTGGCGTAGCACTACTTTTGGTGGTGCTCGTGCTGGTGGTGGCAACTGCACCAATGGTGTTTTGGTTTTGGTGGTGAGGCCCGGGTGACGAGGTGACAGCGTTCTCGAGCGAAAGCGTGCAGCTGGCGGGAGAGGCCTTGCGCGCGCTGAGGAACATGTCGAACTTCATTCTCGCTCGTGGTGCGTGCTGGTTGGCTGCTCGTCACTTTGTCACTGGTGCTGTTGGTGTTTGCGGTCGCGTAGTGGTAGATGTAGGCTTGGTGTTGGTGTACAATGTGGGTGGATGAGAATACAGAAAGGGTCGTTACAAGGGTGTCGTGAGCGAGGTCGTAAAACAAACAGTCGTTTGTATGTCGTTACAGTATCATGCACATGCAAAAATCCTATCACCGCAGTCGTTGTTAGCCCTACATGGAACAAAGAACACCGAAGAGAGGGACGCACCAAGTCAAAGTACAACCAAAATCCAGAAAATCCCAAAAATCCTACACGTCGAGTCGAGTTGAGTCCAAGTCGAATTGGAGTCTCAAGCCTGAGACGAAAGGGAAGGTGAAAGTGAAAGTGAACCACCACCAAAAGGTCCAACTCCTCTTCAACCAAAAGTCAACGAGATCCTCGTGACGTCGACAACCAAGAACCAACCAAGCCTCGTTCGCTTCTAAGGAAAGTTCCGTCTCTTTATATCGCCGTCACGTAAACAACGTACCATCCTGAATGGAGTATGCGCCATCGCTCAATGCCTCAGGGTCATCAATGCCAGGGTCCACGAGGCGGCCCGGTGGCTAATTGAGCGCATAATGATGGTGGAACGACAATGTCTGGGATTGGATCAATAGGGATCATGCAATATGGCGACTGACCATTGACTGTGAGTGAGTGGGGGAAAGAGGGGAAGACTTTGAAAAGTTCCGGAATTTGGGGGAACGCGTTCAGCCTCGAGGCGCATCTCATCACGTGCAGCGCGTTTCGGTCTTTGGTCTTGCTATTTATGGCCTTTCCGCCCCTAACTCAGATCTTCAAGCTCGGTTTCGATCAGAAAGGTACTGTATGTATCTGTCTAGATGTTCTTGAGATTTGGCTTGAGCCTCGAGGCGTTCAATGCCGGGGCGCCGGCGTCTCTAGATCTTCCGAGAGCATGAGTGTGGGGATGGGTATGGCACCACTGGGCTCTGAATCGAACGTTCGCTCAACCCAGCCGATGAGGGCGCATGGCGTATAGACTCGACATGCACTGCGCGCCGCTGTCATTATCACTGACATACGTCGAGATTAGCAGATAGAAGTTGTCTGAAAGGTATTATCGATGGAAACACCGCAACAGCATAGACGTATGCATACCCTGAGCCCTATCGCGCTGCGCATGCAGCTCGCTATCATGCAGATCACCGACGAGTCCAGAACAGAACGAGAGCCATGTACCAAGTAGCACCAAGCTAACCAAAGAATAAAAAACATAAGTATAAACTTCGGATACGGGGAGTCGAACCCCGAGCTTCCGCCTCAAGCTCAAGCCCTCAGGCTATAAAATGAGTATCCTTGAACTACACTGAGTAGTGCATGCTCATACTACTCTCTCTGATACACAGAAAAAAACCCTTTATGTATACAGAGTAAGTACGAGAGGCGGTCGTGTTAGCCGTTACACCATATCCAAGGACCAACTTTGACGTGTTTGACCTTACGATTGTTTACTACTCGGCAGCTCGTAGTGTTGAGAGCCCTCTCTCCTGCTCGGACTTATGGACGGAAGGATCGGTACGTTCAGTACGTTGTTTGTTGGTCAAGCGGAATTGGAAGGAATGATGCTGATCCCGATTGGTTGATCCTTTTACTAGGAGAACACTGTATGTCGTTGGTGAACGTTGAGCGCCCAAGCATTCGATGGAGATACCGACCTCTACCGTCAATCGTTGCTGCTTTCTGTCGTTCTCGAATGGATGTGGCCCAGACATGGCTTGCCGTCGACGAACAAAGCGACGTGGGAGTCCTCAGGTTGCCCTCCAACACGAGCGCCGTGCTGGTCCCATCTCGTCCCGCTCGCGCAGAGGTGCTGTGATGATGTTGGGTTGTCTGCGACCGTTGTAGGGGAGGCCCGCCAGGAGGCGCATATATTGACCATGTCAAAGCGGTTCAGTATGGGTGCTGTGGGTATACTGTGGTCTTAAACGGGTATCGGAGAAGACATGTCCTAGCAATGCAGAAGTGAGTTGCCCCTAGAAAGAGCTAGTCTAACCACGTGATTTCATTTAAGCGCGCTGAGCAGGTGCACTCGGGGAAGGCGAGCATTCTGTTCCTTCTGAGAAAACCTATCAGCGCAAGAAATCCGAATCGACACTCTCATAAACATCATTCGGAAATCATAAAGATGAAAAGCTTCTTCGATTTTATTTTGAATTGAGCAATGAGTATTGAAGTCAATTGGCGTTTTCAAACGGTCCCCTCGTCGATATTCAGAATTATCGAGTCACTTGCCACAGTCAAGCATGCTGTCCCACACCGTCAATCTCATCGTCTGGTGTAGTTTCCAGCCTCCTCTCCTCCTAAACCTACATCGACGCACATCTCGTCGACGATCACCACATACAAGACGTCCTACAATCCCAAGGTCCAACTACCCCCTTCCTCCTTTCCCTCCTTGCCCTTCCAACGCCAGGTTTCTTACTGCTCAACACCCCACCCAACTCGTCGCAGTTGCATACGACGTCGGCGCGTCCAAACTACTTTCAACGTCATAACACCCCTCAAACACGCACGCCGTACTCGTCACCTGGCTCGCCGTCGGCGTCCACACCCACGTACTCGTCTCCATCCAGGTATACACCTTGTCCTGCGCCTCCGGACAAATAATCCAAAACTTCTTATCAAACTCGTTTCCCTGCTCCGGTGTGCACACCGCGCCCAACGACGTGATCGTGGGGTCGGGAAGAGGTGTGGGACGAGGGACACCGCGGGTGGTAGAGACCAGCGCACATGCGGTGCAAGGGTGGCATATAGTCCCGATTTGGACGGGGGTGGGTGTGAAGCGGGGGTGATTGAGGGAGTTGTATTCCATTGGGCAGAAGCAGGTTGGGAGGCAGGGGATCGTTGCGGGGACTGTGCAGGAGCGGACTGTACGGGTTTGAGTTGTGGGCTGGGGCATGGGAGTTGGAGTGAATGTAGGATCCTGGGTGGATGCGAGGGAAAGAGGGAGTGCGAGAAGGGAGAGGGCTAGTGCCAGTGGGAACTTGGTCATGGATATGAGCATCGTTAACTCGTTCTTGAGCTTGGAAGGGGATTGGTAGGACAATCTGTGTTGATTCTTCTGGTTTAAATATCTCTCGATCTAAATCTGTAGAAGTTCTACAAGGTTGAAAACATCATCGCATACGAACCATACCGGTGTTTACTCGGGGATGCTATAGACTGGGACCGCCCAGGAGAAGTCAGGTCTCTAAATGTGTGAGTTGAAATGCCAGGCCGCTTGTTAGGTTTTCCAGCTTCGAAGGTACGAAGAATCATTGGAGAACCGTGGCCTTTCGCATTAGTTGACCGAATAGGAATGAAAGGCAGGGAGGGTTGCCGCTCGAGAAGTCCTTTGAAGCGTTACTGTCCGAGGGAGACGGTCATGAACTGGTCCAGTCGATATTTATGAACGGTATAGCAGCACACCAGTATCCTTCTCAAAATTACAGGGGTAGTGCAAAGTAACAGAGATCAACAGCAACACGGCACGGATAGAGATTTTCACCTCCACCA
This sequence comes from Coprinopsis cinerea okayama7#130, assembly GCF_000182895.1. Classification (NCBI taxonomy): domain Eukaryota; kingdom Fungi; phylum Basidiomycota; class Agaricomycetes; order Agaricales; family Psathyrellaceae; genus Coprinopsis; species Coprinopsis cinerea. The sequence continues at coordinate 3,600,489 of NW_003307543.1, read as the reverse complement.
CTGGATTTAAGCGCCCAATGTAAGGGACAGGCTATTGACGCTCAGTGACGTCCAAGCCCACGACTTTAACAGCTCGGATCAGTCCGCGTGTCCGATGAAGACCCGATGAATGGGGCTTCTTCAAAAGAGCGCTGAAAATGTTGAGCTCGGGGAGCTCGGATTCTCAAGGACGCCTTTAGAAGCGTCTTTTTGAAAGATCCTTCGACTTGGTCTGGAGTTGAGAGGGTTCACGCTGTCAATTGAGGAAATACGGATTCGACTTCTTCATTCTTCTGGCCTGTATTTAAAATAAAATACAGCACAGAACCTCGCATTCAGTTCCCGTCAAGCATGGCTGCAAACGACGGCGAGGACGTGGACACTGACGAGCATATGGCCCCCGGAATCGAAGACGAGCTGGTGCAAGTTGGCCAGTTGCTTTGATTACGAGCCAACAGCGACTCCCGATGCCTGACTTCTAAAGGATGTTCTCATCGTCAAAATCCCTGCTGCAGAGAGTGTATCATGCTTTACATTTGTAGATGTTTTACTTAAGCAACGTAATGTTGGTTTTGTCAAGCTGGGTTCTGTCACGGTGGTCCCACGGGAACTTCTTCGAGACAGCTGTCTGACGGGAAGTGTGTGGTGAGCATTAACATCATAAGTAATATAGATCTATCTTTTGCCTCACTAAACTACCTGGAAACGTTGAAAGGAGAGAAAAATTCGAATTCAGTTGTACAGAACGTTGTAATCGCTCTCGTCTTGGAGATGTTGGCAAGGACTTTAAGCGCCGAAATTCAGTCCAGCTTGGCCATAGGCGCCCTAGCCACAGAGATCATCAGCTCGAATCAGCCCAAGATTCCGATGAAAATCCGTAGTGCCAATCCCACGTTCACTCAAAGTCTCAGGTCAGAGTACTGAACAAACTTGTAACTCAGACACTTCGGAATTTTCAGGGGTGAATTGAGGAGCGTATGTGATGGTTCCAAGGCGTCTTCGACAAGATCACACGAAGGGGTTCTCACACTGTTTATTCCATTCACACGCACAGAGGCTCTGTCTTGATATTTAAAGTACAGACTGGTCGAATGCGAATCATGTTCTCGACGTATCGCTCATCCTCTTTAAGGATGTACGCTCACATCACCAGCTGTACCCTCATTCTCGTATGGGCCAGCGCATTCCTCTCCGTTGCCTCAGCAGCTCGTGTCACCTCAGGACCTCTACCAACACCTCAGTCGGCGGATGTCCTAACGGCTACTACCACAACTACAGCCACCAGTACAATCACCCAATCCGTTCCCCCATGTCCTCCCAAGACCATATACTGCCCACCATTCCCCTATTGTGGCCAGGATGGGTCATACACGACAACCTATACTATGATCGGGACGAGATGCGAGGCATGCTCTGCTTGTGCGCCAGTGAGCACTACACGAGGGATGCCTATCCCAGGTTCGTACTAGCTCTCTTCAATGATGAAGAATCTTCATCACACATCCTTGACTTCACGCTTCCGCGTTATTCTTGAAAAGTGTATCGTATACATTGATTATTAACAAATTCCACTCTCGGGTCCTTGCAGCTCCAGGGACAACCTTAGGCGCCGGATGCGCTCCTCCACCTGACCAAGCCGTCGATTACCCCAGCCTCGTAGTTTGCCCGAGCGGCCAGACGACAGCGCGGACGTGGGCACTAACCACCTTCTGGAATACGGAATCGAAGACTCGGTGGTGCAAGTTGGCAGGGTGCTTTGATTATGAGCCGACGGCGACGCCTGTGGTGTGAAGTCGGAGTGCTCTGCGTTGTCCTAATAGGGCGGTAGTGATATTAGTACCGCCAACATGTTAAAGATATCTACTTGTTTTCCTGCGAATCCGTAGTACTTGATCGACAGAGCCTACCGTTGCCATCGGATATGGTGTAACGGCTAACATTGCCGCCTCTCATCGTCGAGAGTTTGTCCGCGGCAGCTCGGGGTTCGATTCCCCGTATCCGAAACACAATCTTTTATTGCGACTTCTCTTAAGTTCGGGAAGCCATCTTTTCCTTTTGTTTTTGTTTCCTTTTGTCTTTGCTCTTGTTCTTCGTCCTAGCGTTCACCACCAATCTCGCAGATGAGCCAAATCGGTCAGGGTATGAAGCATGGGCGCTTGTCCCCAGACCCGGGTCAACAGGCCCGGGCCACCGGCTGCCTGGAAGGACGCCGCATGCCTGGGTCACGCTCTGTCCATGCTCCTCTGAATCTTCTCCCTTTCAACGTCGAAGTTGCACTCTTTCTCTGCCTCTTTACGTGCGAAAGGAAGTCGATCCTAATGGAACATAGGCGGCACTCCAGAAGAATATTTAGGACGAGGTCGGGCTTCGACATTTTGTCATCTGGCCACATGACGGCTGGGACTCTATTCTGAAGATCGTACACTGTGTCTACAGTCCGAGTAGGAGATATGTAATACGGAAGGGCGGGGGATTCACCTACGGTACGCCCATTACCATCGTACCACGGGCAAGGCCAAACTGATTTGTCAACCGTTTTGAAGCGATAGTCTGTCGTCGGAGCGCCCACGGATCCCGATGGAGATACCGACGTATATTACAGCTCACTCGCTCCGGCCTTTTTTACAGGTCGTGGCTGAGGGCGTACTTGGACAGGCTGGTGTGAACAACCGAAAAGGTCCCTGGGGTGAGACCGAGTTCATACCTGCCTCAAAGGAACATCGCAGAGCCCTCTGTTGAGAAATACCATCCAGTCCTCCTAAGGCCATGCCTATTCTTGGAATAAACACACGTTCTCCGCTGCTCGAGGGGTCGGTGAGTGAAATACATGGTAAGAAACTCGGTCGACTGGTCCAATGAAGCCACTGAATAGAGAGAGCTTCATTGACGGTCAGGGTTTGGGGATTCGGAGATGGGGCTGTGAGTCCATATGTCGACTGGGAAGTGACCCATAGAGACGCTCAATGCTAGAGAAACTTGGGTACGGATACGAGAAACGAGCCGCGACAACGAACCTGGATGTAGGGTTGTACTCTCCCTAACTGTGGAGACTTCTACGGTTTTACCAACTCCTTTTACCAACTCCTTGGAGAACCCGGCCAGTTTGTGGTTTGCATATCTGCGTCGACGACTCGACGGGGGTGTAGGAAGCATGGTATTGGCCGTCGGGTTTGATGGGTTGGGCGAGTGGTTTCGCAGGTCGATGCTATGGGTTGGAAGAAAACATCAGGTCTGAGCGATGGTCTGGTGGATCGGGAGGCGAAGGGTTGATTGATGGTGTCGTGTTCACCGGATATGAAGCCGTAAAGTAAATGACCGAAAATGAGATACTTAGTCGACAGCGGGAATCCAGTTATCTGATGACCTACCGAGACTGTGGGCCAGCGTACTGGCGAGGAGATGTCTATGTCTGGGATGAGTTGACCCTCCATGAACGCCTTTGACTCCCGCGCTCGCCGTCCTCGACTCCACCTCCACCTGGCAGAATTTACCCAAGGAAGAACTACGTTTCTTTGGTGTAGTGGGTCCGAGAGAACGTGTACTCGAGTAGACGGAGATATGTGTTAGTCCTGGGGTGTGTAGGGAGCAACCATTGGCTGGGTGAGTTCACCAATGGGGCGTGATGAGCGTGGGTGGAACTGCGGCATGGGCATACGTTGTACGTCGCATAGGGCGATGTATTAGAGGTGCACACGGTAGGCTGTCCCTGGGAGTGGTCAGTTGGTTTATGGTTACTGAAAGCTGCGTCTGCATACCTCATGCCGGTCCCTATGTACGACATGCCTGTCGCTAGCAGTGATTTTCCGTGTCCTTCTTTCGCATGAATCTCTGATAGAACGAGGAACCCCGTGGCCGTTGCGGTGGGCAGTGTACAGGTGGCATTTTGTTGAGCACGCACTTACGAACAGGCCTGCTATTAACCGTCGTTCAACGACGAGTGACAGTCACACAAGTTACATCGTTATGACCAAACTTTGTTGAGGATTCATTCACCTAGGCGACTCGTTGACGGACCGTCAACGGTAGCCCATTCGAGCATGGCAGCGTTGATAGTCATATAACACCTTTATAGGTTATCATAAAGGGTGTACATAGTAAACAGAAGATAAGCTCAAGGGCTGTTGGTCTGGATTCTACTCGTATGGCCTACCGACTAGGATAATAGAGGTAGCTGGAGTACTTTAAGGAAGAAGAGCTTTTGCTACCATGAAGACTACGATGCAATTCAAAATCGCCAGCGTGACCTTGTAAGGGAGGGTTGCCCCATGTCTGACGGAGAACGAGGTCAACACCCACAGGGTCACGACAGGTTGCATGCACGAAAGGGAGATGAAAGAGCGGATTTCCTCTGAGAGCCGGGGACTCTCTCCCCCAGTAGGGCTGGTGATATCTCTAGCTAATGTGAGCAAGCAGCTCGCGACGATTCCGACGAAGATGGCCTTTGATGGAGGGAGCGATTGGTTTGAAAAACATTGAGCCTACCAGAAACTGCTGCCCGGTGAAGAATGAAAGGATCGTACCACACAGGTCGTGAAGATTGGTGGCGAGTCCCAGACGCTCGGTTCGAGATCTTCTTCGTATATTTCCTGCCATTCGAGGCGAGCGTCGGGCACCATGGCATCATGAGGCAAGACTATACACGACGAGATGGTCAGTGAGGACAAGATCATGAAGGTCGGAAAGTCTGACCACCTGGCACATATTCGTTCTTCACGTCTGACATCGGCGTGCACGCAGGTAGATAGGTGGGTAGGTAGGGTATTCACGTCACGCCGAAGGAAGAGGGAGCAAGGTGGGTGAGAGCCACCTTTGAATGTTCCTTTTAAGTATAAGTAATCCGATTATCGACAGATTCGGAACTCCGCTGATCAGATGATGCTGGGTGCAGGGCTATTAAGCGCCCATTGTATGTAATCACGCTGGACGTTTCGTGTTTGAATGTGACTGCCATCGCGTTGAATCTGGATGTATATAGCAGGGGTAACCTGAACTGGGTCGCAATTTAAAGGAGAAACGCGACCATTGGGATCAAAGCCTGTATCTGCCCAGGCGTCTATCTGGCCAAGAACCGGGCACCGGGACAAAGACATGTCCTCGTGCCCTACGGAACCACTACATATGAATAGGAATAACACACGAAGCTTTTCGCCAAATGGAGTGCCAATAGTAGTAAACGTATAATTGCAATTGTTCTGTCGTGCGTTTTACAGCAGTTATCACGTCTCAATGCACGAGGTGATGAAAACGGCATGTTGGATATGAGTACAGCATGACAGCAGTATCACAAGGCGGTGCTCCGCCTGAGGAACAATGCGATTCCTACAGTTCTTCAAAATGGCGCTAGGCGTCGCGCTCCCTCCTCAAGCCCCGATAAGACAGAAGACTCTTCAACAGGCGGAACTCGCAACGAATTGTTATCCAGTTCCGGGAGGACTAACTTGCAACCTTTACACCACAGCATTCCGGGTGAAGAGGCACAGAATGCTGTGCGCACGATGCTAGTTACGGAATGAACACGAGGCGGACATGAGTCCTACTAGGATATTATAATGGGATTCAAGCAAGGACAACACCATCCCCCTTCTTTCTGCTCCTTTCACTATGTGAGCCATATTTACTGCGCCCCTCCTAACGTACTAACACCCCCACTCTACTTGGACCGACAGACAGTACTCAAAACTCCCGATTCTTCAAACACAACTTTGAAATCGTCGCAAATGCCGCAAGATCCCAACTGGCGCGCGAGGATCCGAGTGACACTGGTAAGCTATTTCCTCGATCGAATAGATATACCCCTCAACTCCTGTGCCAACTTCCCTTCAGGCCGTCGTCGCCATCTTTCTCGCTCGATTCTTCTCGTTATATGCAGAAAACCAGGAAGCCACGTTATCCTTATCTCGCACAATATTCAAAGTCGCCAAGGGGTCTTCAGTGATCTCGTCCATGCTATTTGGTCTGCGAATCGCTCTCAGAGGCTCCAACCCTCCGCGATACCGTGGCATGTGCGACATTGCGGTACTATTCCTTGTTGTCTCCTTTGTCTGCACCATAACCGGTGTCTTCCTTATTGCTCCAATGTACCTTGCGAGTGTGTCGTCGAGTGACAAGCCCCCCACCTAACTAGTAACTGCGGGTCCTCGATACGGCAGTAAATATTAGAACCTAGCACAACCCATATTGTTTGAGTGAAGCTTCTATGATCTGTAGACATGATTGGAAGCAGCACTCTGAATAGATGTGTTTCTGATGTATAGTATCCAATATGACCTCCAATGTCCATCGCGAACGCTCCTCGTCTTCCTTCCGCCCACATTACTATCCACAGGCCTACTCTACCAATCCGTCCGACCATTATGCATTACCACTTCACAGTCCCAGTCTGGCGATCTGATTCATCGTCGTCCTGCCTCTTCCACTTTACAGTCCCGGTTTGGCGATCCGAATTCTGTCGCTTCCACTTCACTGTACCGGTTTCGCGGTCGGCCGGTGGCTCGTTTCGTGGCTTGATGACGCCCGTTTGCCGTTCTGACCGTTGAACTAGATCTACCGTGCGATAGTGGACGTTGGAAGATGGGTAACGAGTATATAAATGAGAACTAACCTCGATCAACCCCGATGATATTTCTCCTTTCCGGACCTTTGACGACGCCAGTTTGGCGCTCGGACCTGTTCACGAGGTCTATACAAAACCGTCAGTGGACTAGGTACCGCGAAAGTGTTAATAGCGAACCTCCAGAGGTGGTAGGAGCTGCGACAGTGAGGCTAGTCGCCGCAAGGAGGGTCAGGGCAGAAACAACGGAGATGCGCATAGCGTATACTCAGATCCTGGATACGGGGTAAGGACGAAAGGTAGAGAGCGACGCGACGATGGTCTCGTTACTTATACCCCCGACACCGCGACATTGGCACCGCCTGGACGTACCTGGACCCCCGAGATATTTCCCGGTGAATTATTCCCGGAGGCCTTCCCATCGGGGTCACTGCAAGGGACCTCGTGGTCACCGAACTCGCTATGGTAATTGTAAGGCACGAACTTGGTCCCACCTGATGGCCCCGATAACTCGAGTCGTGGGCGCTTCAAGTTGGACTACATACACGCGTGATCAGCCCTAATCAACCCATAATCAACAGATATCGCCAACGGAGACACGGGAACTCTCCGGCGTCTATTTCAACTGGCTTGGGCGCCTGCCTGGACTGAGATTTTACCATTGGTCTCCCCGTTGATCAAATTTCACCTGACGTGACTATTGCCTGCCATTTGACAATCGTTGACCTTTCTGTTCGGACATTTTGAGCCAATTACATCCATGCTCGATGCATATCATACTCGTTTCGCATCCTTGACGAGAGGCTGGTGGATGATTAAAATTCACAAATCGAACCAGCAACTACGGTCTACGCGACAATATCCTGGTCTCAGAGCGTTGGTTCTACAGAAGGGAGATAACTGCGTCAGTTCAACTCAAGCCTCGAGCTCGAGGAGCGAGTGAAGTGCCACCTTTAATTGAACAATGCTTGGAAATTGGAAATCCTCAAGGCGACGTTGGCACGCAAGTCCACTTAGGGCATTGGCCTGGGACTGTGGTCTTCGTGGGGATGAAGCTGATGGTTGAACCGCTGCTGCACAAGGAGTCCCATCCATCGATTGGTGGGGTGCAGGCAGAGGCGAGTGAGGCGAAGAGTGCCGCAAGCAATGGGATGTGGAAGTAACGCATTGGTTTCGACGAGTTGTTGCTGGTTGGGAGGTGTAGGTGGGCTGTGGAAGAATGGGGAGGGACATGTGGGTCTAGCGAGCAGCTTTTATCCATATACCGTATGATAGTAATCTTTAGACGCGAGGATAAATAGATAGGCATCTCCGACGGTGGACATGAGATGCGAGCAACCTGAGGCTGTCGGATTTCTCAAGGCATTGTCAAAGGCTTCCCTTTCAAACCCCTGGGATTCTTGGAATACTTAGACGGAGTCCCAACAATATTTGGTTTTGGATGTGCGTGCCCAGGCAGGAATGTAAAAATTTGAAGGTGTCTACGCCGAGAAATTTCAAACATGGAGCCTGAATTTTATTTGCATCTGTTTGCCTGGACCTTCCTCCGCCTCCCAGGGCCTGCTCTCGTCGCGAGCCACTTTGGACTTTGCCAGCCACATACCTCGATCGTTCGGCAACGGGACAAGTCAAGCGCAAGGGTAAGAGCAGTGTCCCCACGACTAAACACCACGCTAACCACTAGATATACGATGGTTTATGGGGTGCAGCCTTCACAAGAAATGGCATCCGACCTGAACGATAAGCCATTGCCACTCGCCGCGCGAACGGAAAATGCTCCAACCATTCCATTCAACTTGCTTCCAGACGACGTCGTAGGCGATATCTTCATCGAATACTTACGGGAACGCTCTGTTACTCCTCTGTCCGGTGCCCCGACCAATCTTGCCGTGACTGTCCACGGCAGTGGCTCCACCAACACCCCCATCCTGCTCACCTTCGTTTGCGCTCGGTGGAGGCGACTATCGTGCTCACTTCCGTTTCTGTGGTCATGTATAACGGTCTTGGGGGTAGTCCGACTACCGGTACTGTCCGGCTGATCGAAATATGGCTTTCACGCTCCGGCTCCGTTCCTCTCACCGTACGCTTTCAGCCTGGTCATGGAGGAAAAGAGGTTTCACCTTCCTTTGACGAAGCCTTCCATCTCCTGACTGCCCAGTCTCACCGATGGAAGGAGTTCTCGATGTTTGATAGGGAAGACGATAACCGTCCACCGAGGAACCATGTGTGGAAGGAGATACGAGCGTCGAACCTCGAAAACTTGATAATCTTTTTCGGCAAAAGATGGTCTTCAGACAGTGCCTTTCAATTGATGAAGACTTTCTCCTCTTCGGAAAAGTTGAAGTCCGTTATCCTTGGCTGCCATGACGACCTTGCCCTTCCGCAGCTTGCATTTCCCTGGAAAAACATCCAGTTCTTCGACGTCAATTGTGGACAGACTCCTTGTCAAGAGATCCTTTATCTCTTGTCCAAGTGCACACGGGTCACTGAATTCAACGTTGACGTACCCGCATGTTGCCACACCAATCCTCATCCATCGACACCCTCGATTGTTGTCCCGGCATTGAAAACCATGCACTTCGTATATTTGCGAAGGTTCCCCCGGTTCTTGGACTCCCTTACCTTCCCGTCTCTAGAAGATCTCGATATGATGAAAATCATTGCCGGAGCCATATCGCCGACAGCTTACGCCGATCTATGGAGAACCCTCGCAGAGCTGGGGGAGCGCTCCGAGTGGCGGTTACGGAGACTGCGATTCCCAGCCATTCGCAAACTCGACGTCGACGTCCCCCATGGTGTAGAGATCCTTGCAACCAGTCATTCCTTTGTCCATCTCACCTCTTTGACACTTGCTTGCCCGTTGGTGGACGATGCGCTGGAGCTACTCACGTTCAGAGAAGGCTACGAGCCTTTGCCTCGAGTCGCCACAATGCTTTTGCTAGATTGTCGCTCCACCGACGGTGTGCTGTCAGCCATGATCAAGTCTCGTACGGCAATCCGTTCGACCGGGTTGACGCCGGCACTGCAGGATATCAACGCATACTCGTGGGCACCAAAAGTGATGGCACCCTGTCACTGACAACTCGTTAAAGACCTTTCTCAGCAATGCAGAAAGATTTCACCAAATCGCTTGAGGTATAAATTTAGGCTGTATGTACCTATCATATTAAGGAGTTTGAGCTGGAATGACTCCGAACTGAAAGTGCAAGAGGAAAATTATATCGAAAATATACATTTGAGGCCAATGTGGATCTCGGCGAGCATTGTCTCTATTAGGTTCATCTTTGGGTAGATTATACAAGGCTGAGAACACACTCTTTATGCAAAGTTTGCAAGGAATACGTGCAGTAGGTACTGGCTTATCGAGGCTACAATGTTGCGATTTTGGCAGAGAAATCGTGAGAGTGCCATCACTTTTGGTGCCCACGAGTACTTCTGTCGTTTTGGTCCCAGAAAGCCCACGAACGAGTGGCCTCGAGACACCTCACTCGAGATCCCTGGGATCAGGGTATACATTTGCTATCATTCCTGGGACAAGAACCCTGCGCCCAGTACATCAGGATGAAAAGGTACGTACCAAAATAGCTGATGCATCGATGATTTTCTAACTTTTTCCCTTGACATAATACAGAATGGTTACCTCTCCCTCTCAATACAATGTTGTACAATCTGTATGCTCTTCCAAATGCCTATTTATGCAACGTTTGAACTGGCAACTCGGCCCCCTTCCTCTCCGGCTTCCCTGGGATTTCCGTCGGAGTCGGTTCCAAAGTTGGCTCTATTTCGGAGCCGGTCTCAGTAGCGCTGGTAGCGCTGGTGGTACTAATGGGTACGCATGTGAGTGGGGGACATTGTCCTGGATACGTCCGAGTCGAAGTTGTTGCTGAGATAATGCTTGGATAAAACCCGCTGGGACAGATTGAAACACCTGGAGGGTGGGGCGTGCATCGACGATTGACGTGGAGGTTATCTTCGTGCCCCTCTACTTCGAATAGTCTCCGATAAGAACCTGCGTCTATGGACTCTGATTTTAGAGGCGGCTCACCAAACTTCGTGACGATTGGCCTTGGTAAAGTCGTTGCGGACGCCGTTGGTGTGACAGTGTTGGGCACACAAGTCCATGAAGGGCATTGCCCGGGAACGGTGCTTGTCTTGGGAGGGATGACGCTGATGTGGGAGCCACTGGGACACAGGGACTCCCAACCATCTCGCGGTGGTGTGCATCGCTTTGCCAGGACCGGTCCCTCCAAGGGATTGGGGGCCGCGAAACCGCCGGTAGCAAGGATCGTCGACAAGAACACCAAGAAAGGTGTGCGTGATGGAAACATGACGAGGTGAGAAGCCTCGTTCGTTCGTCTCAAGAGGCACCATAGTGTGTAGTCGAATCGTCCCCTTTATGTGCTCTTTGAAATATCCGAGAATTTGACGGCGAAGTTGCTCCCTGCGGGTGTGTTCGATTGATCGGCATCGAAATGGGACGGCACACCAAGCCGAATCTCAAGACATACCGCTTCTATGTACTCCGACTTTAAGTTCTGGTCACGGTGAATCGTGTCTTATTCAGGAGGATAAGATTCAGAACTACACCCCATATGGGTCACAATCACAAGTAGAAGCTCTCTGGCCAGGGGCAATCTCGTGACAGGCGGTTTCCTCAATTATACTGTGTACCTCCTCGACATCTCTCCGTCAGCTCCCTCTATATCCATGCTCGGCGCCCGCTACAGTGCCTATTTCATCTCTGTATAGAGTCAGCCCAATACTAGATGGTGTCAGATAAGAGAGAATCGCGTACCAAAGGGTGTGATAATCGGATCTGGCAAAGGAGTGGAAGCGGTAGGTGTGGTAATGACGGGCACACAGGTCATAGAGGGACAGGGTGGTGGCGGATAGGTGGTGGTAGTCGCAGGAACAATGCTGATGTATGATCCACTTGAGCAAAAATCGGGTCGTGGCGTACATCGTTTTTCTAAGCCTTCTCCGTCCGCCGGATTGGGGACTGCGACGATGAAGGGAGTGAGAAAAAGAGAGATAAGTGCCAGCAAGTGCATTGGCGTTACAGTTGCAAAGGGTGGCTGGATGTAAGGGCACGTTCACTTCCGACTTGGCCTTATATCCGAACAGGAGTGATTCCTTTGAATATCCGAAAATTCGACGATTGAGGCTCCTCGACTTCTTCTTCTTGGTGCCAGAGTATGCCGATGCAAATAAGAGGCCGATACAGCTGTGGTACTCCTAAAGGGTCGATGCCAATTCCACGCTCCCATCGGTCTGCCTGCATTCAGCGCTACGAAACGAGCGCCTAAGGGATAAGGCGGGCCGTTCATCCGCCTTCGATTGAAGCCCATCACAGCCACCTGGCCCCTCGTTGGTTTCGTTCCACCATGTTCCAAGTTTACTCAAGCCCCCGTTTGCCTTGAATTCCCTGGGCATGTGGCTGGCTTTTTACCCTTATGTATACGACCCGCGATTATACTTCAGAAGCCCCTCCTTCAAGTTTTAGGATGGTAGAGCTTGTTGGGGTAGGCAAACCCTAACCGAGACCAACTCGTGGCAACAATGAAGCCTCGAGGAGAGCACAGAATTATGGGGATAAAATCCCGGGGGACTGCGGGTTAACCGCTAACTGCCTACACCAGTGGTTACCTTTTCTCGCTGGCCTGTTTTGACGCCTATTGGTGAGCCAATTCTTTATCACGTTGAAGGGCGGCAGCTGATGGGGTCATTCTATTCACAGCTCCTGTACTCCACCATCGAGTTTGGATATATATTTCTCGCGTCTTCCCGGTTCGCCGCAAACGAGTGGCCGTTTGTCACAACCCCCGACACTCATTGGTGACGATGTTCAACACCGATGTTCCTCCCACTCCCGGGCGCACAGACTTTCCTATCACGGGCGACGCCGTTGACCCTTTCCATCGTCCAGTATGTGCCCGGCCGCCAACCAAGAAGGAAATTCAACACAAGTCTCCCCCGAGGTTGCCCTCTGAACATACCGAAGAGCTCCAGTTCCAAGGCGAGGTCGTCCACACCCTCATGATGACGACTGAAGTTGCCAGGGTGCTGGCGATGCTAGATGCGATTATGGGCCCGGCGGAAAAGTGTGGATTAGATCCCACTCGGTGTGGCGAGCGAAGCCAGGGAGACGTGACACATAACCTCGTCTCGTATGGCGACCAGGCCCAGTCGTTCACCTTGCGCGTCTTTGGAATCGACTGCACATGCTCGGTATGTCTGCGTCAATGGGCTAAAAAAGCATCTCCCAAGAAATCAACATCGAAGAACGGCCTCCAAGGCACTTTGCTCGACACCCAATCTGTCGTTTCTGCCATGGTCGATTTCCTCGGTATCGAAGTGTCGAACGAAGATGCGGGTCCCTCGTCAAAGTCATTCTCTCAGCAGTGGGACAGAGAAAGAGTTGTGAACGCAATGCTGTGGTTTCTGGAGCCATTCGTCCGGTATTGGCTCGTCGCAGATGGAGAAGGCTCGACGGAGGAGTACCATGGTCAGTCCTATCCCCTCCACCGACGGACCGTGGTTCTTATGCCCTAGTCCTTTCCTCTAGATTCCGATAATGACGACACTCCAATCCCACCATGCACTGACGAACCCGACCAACTCGAACTGAATCTCGGCCTTCGGATGCAAGACCTTCGACTGATCTTCCGTACCATGTACGACTTCTACGCCAAGGGCCTGAGCACGAAGATAATGCCTCTGTCTTTACCCATACGACTCTATCGGTTGCATCGACAGAGAATAGCTATGCAGGCGAGAATGGAGTTGGAGAAAGAGTCAGAAGTTCAGGCCAAAACTGGAGCTGCACGACAGGAAATCGCCACAGTTTCGAACCAAGACGCACCGATGGATACGGAGGCGGGCTCTGGTGTCCAGGGAGACGATGAGCTTGAAGAGGGGGAGATCCGTGAAGACTCCGTCTCCACCACATCCATCACGACTAGCGAGCCAGCTCCGGACACCATGGCGCCTTTCCCTGAGGGGTCATTCTACGACCACTTCACCTCCAGCACACATGCCATCGCGTTGATGTTTTTCCAGAACCGGTCCCACACTGGCGCTGAGACTCCCCCCAAGCTCGCAATCCGTTCTGCGGCGGCCCGGGCCGCAATGCGCGAAAGAGAGGGCAGAGGAGGTGGGATGCGGGGGTTGACTGGGAAGGCCAGGGAGACAGCACTGGAGGCCAGGGTCGTTAAGGCGCGCCTGGAAGATCAAGAGAGGAGGGAGGCTGCTCAGACTTTGGAGGGCAGGAAGGGTCAGTTGACGTGTCGGCCCAAGAATTCCTCGCCTCTCCGGCTCTCCCTGACGAGAGACGAGGCTTTCGCTCTGATGGATGCGAATGAGAGACGATGGACAAAAGTCGATCGATTGATATCCCTGGTCTACGGTGATATGCGACATGAACTGGAAGAAGCGCAAGCCAGGTATTTGGTACCCGGCAAGGGTTTGCATATCGACGAACCGACTTCACGACTTCCAATGCCCCTATCGGATAGCAATCCTTGCACGACATCCCCTCCTGTCGCAGATCCTCCAACATGGCCTTTCTCTCGTGATCCTCTTCCGAAGCCAGCACTATGCTCTCTAGCGCACAACGGAAACTTGATGGGATACCCAGCTCGCATCCCCGTCACCGACTCAGTCGCGCAAATACTTGCCAATGCCAAAGCCCTACTACTCCCCCATTGGTCCACGTTCGAAGCGGACCTGAAGTGCTCAGTCGATAACATCTACACCGAGAACCCGCGTCTCCAAGAGGAGCGGGATCAGTGTCAAGTCGAGAAAGAAAAGGAAGCGATGGAATGGAGAGATCCTGTCTTTGGACCATCGATCCGAGATGAAGTTCCTCCCAACGACGAAGAATTCGAAGACATCCCAACGCTCTCGCCTCGATTGAAGGAGCTCGAGCGGATGATCTTTCGACAAACTCGATTGAAGGTCGTATCGGAGACGGGGAGCTCCCTTTCGTCGAATGGGAATTTGTTTTATCAGCCTTCTACCCTGACTGCCTGAACGTGGCTTGCTCAGTTCGGCTTTTGTATCATGATACATGGGCTACCGATAGGTGTGGAGCAGGAAGAGGTGTGTGGACGCTTGGCTTCGTTTGACTTCCTTGACACGATTCAGATATGTTCGATGTTGATTCATCCAATACAATTATTCATGTACACGATTTCACCCTACGACACCTATTTATCGATTTGCCGCATTGAGGTGTACAGCCAGTTTGAAGCGCCCAATCTCGGCTCCTGAGCTCTTCTCATAGTCTCCGCGTAGAGAAAGGAAACGAAGATGAAGTCCACGTCTTCTCTAGATGGTTCCTGAATCTCTCTCGTGTCGATATATAAGGAAGGCCTTGAGCCCGATGGGGAATACTCTGCGACGATTCTCGGAGCATTGTCTCCATGGGAGCGTAGACTTGTATATCCATGGTCCAGAGGAACGAGCTGTTCGTCAAAGAGAGCGACAATGTTCCGTCAAGGATCTGTAACCGAATCTTCGAGGTGCAAATGCCCACCTTCAAGCCATAGGATGTCAGCTTCCATGTAACCCTCTCGGATCTGAGTGCGAATGCAAGTTCTCTATTAACACGTTAGTTAGCCTAGACATCCCAGATGTAGATAAGAGGGCAAATACTCTATTTTAGGCTATCCCTTCCTCTTGAAGATGTCCGTCACTTTCCTCTCTTCACCTCCCGTCATTCGAATAGTTTCTTTTCCAATGCGAGAAATCACAAGTCTTCCAACCTCTTTGAATCTATCCTGGAAATCTAGCCCATGGGGTCTGCCTGAAGTTCGAGTCTACTGGCAGTCGAGACGCTTTACTTACCTTCTTCGGTATCATTTAGTTGCACCCGCTCCACCGTTAAGGTTTTATTCGTCAATCTCGATCTGGATGAGACTTTGTAGATTACTTGGCCGTTTTCCGTACAGTAATCGGTGGCCAGGGAAGACCCATTGCGAGGGTAAAGGCGGAATACCGACATCGTATGTGGCAGAAGCGAAGCCAATACAAGAACAGCTACCCCTATTCACTCGGTGTACGGCCTTCCATCGGGGATGCGTCCAATAGACCACAATTCGTTCACACGAAAGAATTGCCTGTTCTATGACAATAGGTAGTAATAATGTTACAAAGCGATTTATATAACTTCAAAAGTCTGTGCCATTCTACGTCACGCTTGCACCTCTCACCAAAAGGTCTTCAGAGTCCTCTCCACTCGAAGCCCTTCTCAACCTTCACGCTACCCTCCAACGTCAACTTGTCGCTGGCAGTTCCAACCTTCACGCCCCAGGTGCTTCCACCCTCAACAACCCACCTATCCAACAATTCGCTCCAGTACGAGACAGCATACTTGTCCAGCGTAACCTCAACCTTCCTCTCCTCACCAGGCTTGAGGTCCTTGACCTTCGAGAAGGCCCTGAGCTGCAGGGGAGCGTGGGTGAGAGGTGAAGTCGAAGGAGGTGTAACGTAGACTTGGACGATCTCGGAGCCGGGAAGCGAGCCCGTGTTGGAGACGGTAAGAGAGACGTTGATGGCGAGGTCTTTAGAGCCGTCGGCAGCGGTCTTGTATTCAGGGGCGGAAACTTGGAGGTTGGAGAGGGAGAAGGAAGTGTACGACAATCCGTGACTACAGATTCCACATTAGCGAATCGTAGATGGCGGTAACAAAGAAAAGACTCACCCGAAAGCGAAGAGAGGCTCGATGTTCCTAGCAACATAGTGCTTGTAGCCAACGAAGAGGTCTTCAGCATATCGAACCTTGCCGTCCTCACTATGGAAGTGACCGAACGAAGGAACGTCCTCTTCCCTCTTGGGGAAGGTGAGCGAAAGCTTGCCAGAGGGGTTGTGCTTGCCGAACAAGACATCGGCGATCGCCAAACCAGTTGCGTTGCCGAGGTACCAGGCGTGAACGAGAGATGACACCTGGTCGACCCATGGAAGGGTGATCGCGGATCCCTATATACGCCGTCACGTCAGCCTCGACACTGAAGAAGGATTCGGAAATACGGACACTCTGGGTAACAACGACGAGCTTCTCGTTGGCTTCCGCCAACTTCTGGACGAGTTCGTCCGTCCTTCCGGGTAGAGCCAGAGTCTTGCGATCGTATCCTTCGGTCTCCCAGTCGGCGTTAAGACCAACGATGGCGATGACAACGTCCGCCTCCTTGGCGAGGGCGACCGCCTGTGCGAGCGTCTGGTCGGGGTCGTGGACGGGTGCAGCACCCAATCGTACACCAGGATTGCTGGACGAGGTGCATGCGGTCAATGAAAAGTTGGGCTGAAGAGACATCAAGACATACCTATCCATGAGGGCCTCGTCCTCGTCTCCGTCAGCAGGTCCTCTGACGTTGCAGAACTCGACAAAGATTTCGTGGTTCTTTCCTGCCTCGAGCGGGTAGACACCCCTCTTCTCGGGAGTACCCGACCCGAAGAAAGATTCACCACGGATCTGGCGGGTCCAGTTATCGATGACGAGGTTGCCGTCAATGTAGAGCTATAGGAGGTGTGAGCTTGGATATCACATTAAAGATCCTGCAAACCGACCTTGGCCCTTCCAGCAACGGTCAAGCCGAACTCCCACTCCTGACTCTCCTCGACCTTCATGTATCCCTTCAGCTTCAAAGTCCACCTCTTCGTGATTCCTTCAGGGGCACTGTTACTGATGAATATCCTGGTCTCGTCGATGAACCTGTCCCCAATCGGCTGGTCGAGAGGGACCAAGCTGTCGTCGTTGGTATGGGGATGCCAGGTGCCGATCCATCCGCGTTCGCCCTTGTCAGTTTGCAGGATGTTCTCAAGAGTTGGGAGGTTCATGAAAGCTGAAAAGCGATGTCAGTTCTACCCATTTTAATCGAGAACAGGAAGGAGAACACGGACTTCGAGCGCCTTCAGAGTAGGTGACCTCAACGTCTGAGCCAAGAGCATCGACGATTCCTTGATAAGGAGAGATGAAGTAGGAAGCCTTGAGTGCGGCTGATCCACCACCACTGAGCACTGTAGCCTTGGCATTTCCGCCAATAATAGCAACCTAAGCCGAAGCTACCATGAGTTCAAGGACGGTATCACCTATGAAGTGCACCCTTACCTTCTTGCCCTTCAAGGCAGCGGGATCGAGCGGCAGAATCTTCTTCTCGTTCTTCATCAACACAATCGACTCCCTGGCGACGTCCTTCATCAAGATTTTGTCTTCCTCGGACTCGACCGTTCGCTCGAGGCCATCTCCGTCGAGGAGCTACAGCAGAAGGAGGGTAAGTATCTGAGGCATGGCGTAATGAAGGACGGAAGACTGACCTCGCCAGCACCAGCTGCGCACTTCTTGACCAACTCCAGGACGGTCCTAGCTCTCTCCTTGATAGTGCGCGGAGTCACCTTTCTCGCTTGAATGGTCCTGTTAACCTTCTCAAGAGTTCTCCATTTGTTAATTCCCGGCATCTCGAGGTCAAGACCCGCGTTGAGGGCGTGTGCAACGGAGTAGGTTCCGAACCTGAAACCATCAGTACCGACAGGATAGCGCGAGGGTAGATGACCCACCAATCACTCATAACCAATGCATCGGATTTCCATTCATCCCTGAGAATGTCCTTGAGGAAGTAGGGGCTCTCAGAGACATGAGTTCCGTTGACGCGGTTATATCTGGATCTCTGGCGTCAGGTTGGCATCCTGAAGTGGAATAGGAGAATACATACGCTGTCATATACGACCAGGGCTGCGCCAACTTTTGGGCAAGCATGAAAGGCATCAAATAAATCTCCCGGAGTGCTCGTGGGCTGATGATACTGTCGTAGCCCATTCGGTCGTTTTCTTTGTCGTTTCCTCTGCATTGGACAGGGATTAGTGCGCTTGAATCGAGAAGATGGAGATTAAAACCTACACATAATGTTTGATCGTCGTCCCGATACCTCCATTCTGGATTCCATTGACATAGGCAGCGGCGATTTGACCCGAAAGCCAGGGGTCTTCAGAGAAACTTTCGAAGCTGCGACCGCCAAGGGGGTTCTATGGTCGAGAGCTATATCAGCGATATGAAGTTGCCTTGGTGGAACATAGACGCACGCGCTGGATGTTACAGGTAGGTGCCAGCACCACCGACGCAGCCCTCAGTTTGGCTTCCTCTGCGATCAGCTTCAATCCGACAACCTTGACGAGATCGGGATCGAAGGTGGCACCCAGAGCGGTAGACGACGGCAGACATTTTGCAGGGGTACTCATGAAGAAATGGTTTCCTCGAATACCATTTGGACCGTCGCTGACCTGCATATCGAGATCGCGGCTGTCAGCCTCTGAAGCGGTGTACACAGGGAACTGAAACATACCTTTACGGCCGGGATACCGAGCCTTTCAATGGGATGGGTATGCCAAAATCCAACGCCAGCTGTGAGGAGGATCGCCTCGTCCGTTGTGAGCTGTTCGACGATCTCGTCGATGTTGGCTTTGGCGAAATCCGAGGGCGCCATTTTACGTTCGACTCGAATTTGTTGGAATGCAAGGGTTGCACCGATCACCTCTTTCCTAGGAAATGAGGGAAAGAAGGGAAACGTAGCGTCGATACGCTCATTAACGAGTCCATGGCTTTATAGTAGAGGCTGGAGGATGGAAGTATTGCGCAGAGAAAGGTCCGAGGTTTATCCGAAGCGCTTGTTGCCGTTAAGATTTGGCGGCTGATGGGCCCCTTTTCGTCACCGTCAAGACACCTGACCTACTCGTTCCAGTCATCTTCTTCTCACTTGCTCCACAGTTCCCAAGGTCTACAGAGGCCTACGCACTATATATGACTTTTAAAGGCATTTAAGTTGTTCTTTTTGCAGTTTCTCGAAGAGATACCAGAGTTCTTGGTGCTGGTAACCTTTACCAATCTGGAAGGATTAAGCTTGTACTTGTCCATATCCATTGCGATTGGGCTACCGTTGGGCTAGGCCCTGGGTTACAGCCGGATGTCTTCTCCCCTTTTCCTCTCGCTTCCGCGATGTCAGCTGGTGTCACCTCTCGTGTGGTCGACAATAATCAGACCACATCGCCCACAGGGGACAATACGACAGCTCCTCAGTCAAGACCTTCGATTGGCTAAGCTTCTATGTGGGCGCTGCCAGTGAGGTCCACGACTGTACAACAATTTCGGCCCAGAGGCTCAAATTGAATTGAATCCAAGACTTCTCAATATGTCTACCGCACTACTGCAGCAATGATATAACCCTATCGGGTTTCTGCGTCTGACAGAGAAGGGTCGAGGTGGGAGATCAATGTGAAGCCAGTTGACACTTCCTCAGCCAAGTTCCCATAGATAACGTAGGGACGCCGTTGACCATACCCAATGCTTGGGGTCGATCATCTGAAAGCAGCTGACAGCCATAAGCGCCGGTACCGGCGCTTAGCTTCCCATTTCGTCCAGCTGAGACAGCGGCGCCCCGCCCGACACAATCTTAACCCAGGTCTTCCAGTACAGAGTCTACGTAAAATGTGCAGGTAACGGGTAAAAAAAGGAGGGCATGTTTAGCCAAAATGCGGCCGTCCACCACTTAGTGCTCTCACAATCTATTAAGGAACACCAAAAGCAAAATGTTGCGTCAAGTTGCATATCCAATTGCGCCTGGAATTGCTGGACCATACCGTCCTGAGTACCATTCCTAGGATTAGCTGCACCCCAACTCCGTTCCAACGACGCCGGACAGGTCAGAAATCTGATTCTAAGAGATAAGCATGCGATAAGATTAGATCCAGATCATCAAAAGGTACCGTAAAGATCATGCCATCACCCATCTAATCATCTATCCCCTCTGCTCAGCGTTGAGTAGCGTAACCAAAAGATCATAAGCGATAGAGGAAGAAATATACGGTATGATAAAAACCTAGGTATAAGAGCAATAGCGTTTGAAGAGAGTGTTCAACTTTATGGCACTACTTGTAACAAACAAACAACAAATATACAACAAAGATAACATGTGGTCGGATAGAGAGAATCATCTACCAGGATATAATCAGAGAGGGAGTCGCAGCATCATGATGACAGCGAGTGAACGAGAAGGTATGAAATTGGCTGAAAAACAAACAAAACAAAAACACAATCAAGCGTAACTCGTATCGTAGCGGTTGGGCGTAGTAGTAGTCGTAGTAAGGGGGGAGAAGAGAAAAGGAGTAAGTAGTAATCAATCATGCATGCGTATACATCGTAAGCGAATCATCGAGGATGAAAAAGAACAAGAGTACTAGGGAACAGAGAAAGCGCTGATTGAATTGCACAACAAAAAAAAAACAATGGTAACTTCTTTAGCGTCGACGACAGGACAACCCCCTGGTCCATCCTTCGCCACACGCGTCTCTATAGTATACAAACCAAAAAAAGAAAAAAAATACAAACCGATGCCCAATGCTTAACTCCGGCCGGATTTGGACGTCTTCTTACCAGCAGATGGCTGACGATTATTCGCGGCAGGAGGAGGGGAAACCTGTTTCGCAACATTCGCAGGCGCAGTCCTCGTCAGCCCCGACGCGCCATGCGGGATCGGAGGAGGGTTCAACACTGGCGGCTGATGCTGCAACTGCAACTGCTGCACCGGTTTCAAATCCTTCTGTTCACCCTCGGCCTCTCCATCAGCCACCACAGCCCCAGCTTCGATAGGCTTCATCGCATCCGCCTCGTCCTCGTCCAACAGCTGCATCCCTCCCGCCTGGACGAGTTTTGAATCGTCCCGCTTGTGTTTCTGCGACGCCTGGCGCTGCTGATCGGCCTTCGCCTTCTTCCGCGCTGCTTCCTCCGCTTCAGCCCTCTTAATCACGTCGATCTCGCCTTGTACGACGGTACCCTCGAGCCAGTTGTGGTGGATCAACTCGGAGGCTTTGGCGCGTCGATCGGGGTGGAGGCGGAGCATCGGGAGGAGGAATGCCGCGAGTGCGTCGGCTTCGTGTTTAGGGAACAGGTACTTGTCGTGCAGCACAGAGTCGAGAGGCCAATATCGTAGTTTGTTGATGTGCCGTAGCTCACCTGCGTCGCATTAGAACCTGAAGAATGAATAGGAGTTGGTGCGACATACCTTTCCGGTTGAAGAATTCGGAAGAGTATTTGCCGGAAAAGGCTATACTCCTTGGTAGCTCGCCGAGCAGCTCCATGATCTGAGCGATGTGGTCGTCATCCTTGCTGTACCTCGAACCAGAGGCGGGATCAAATAGATAATCACCGCCAGTGATCAATTCGAAGAGCTAAAGAAGAGTCAGCACACTCGAGGCGATCTCAGATAACCAAAAAACGTACCACGCAAGCTACACTCCAAATATCTGCACTAGTGCCCCACTTGGCGCCTAGGATGACTTCGGGACAGCGGTATTGTCGAGTTTGGATATCGTCGGTGAAGTGATGCTCAACCCACGTGGCTAAAAATCGCTCAAAAACATGTTGAGGCAACTAAAAGAAGAGGCATACCATTTCCCAAATCCGCGATCTTAACAGTGATCTTCTCTGACAAGTCGATGGCACTGGAAGAGTCGGATCGTTGATCGACCGACATCACAGAGCGAGGGGCCCCGTCTGCTGGAGGTTCGGGGGATGGGGCGCCAGGAATAGGAACAGGTTTGGTGTCGGTGAGCAGGGAAGGTCCGGGCGCGCCAGGCATGCGTCCAACGTAGCTAGCCTGGGTTTCTAGTGAGACGTTGTTGACTTCAGCGACCAAATCCGTCGAGACAGCCCGTTTCACCGTTGACAGGCCCTTCTTCTCCACGATGCCATTGCTGTTGTCGTCTCCCTCAATCCTGCTCATACCAAATGCCCATTTGTCTAGCATTGGGCTCGTGCCAAAGGATGAGGAAGGCGAGGGAAGGGGCTGTGAGCCGGTGATGAAAACGGATTCGGATCTTGGAGTTTGGTTGCCTCCACGTCCTTTCGAAGGAGGAACACCGACTAGCCTCGTGGGTGGCGTGCTGGCTGCTGCAGAAGAGGCTTCAAGCTCGGCTAAGATGACGTTTTCGACGTCGTCGATGCAGATGAGGACGTTCTCGGGCTTAAGATCTAGAAGGTTCTCTGTGAGTGGCATTAAGACCCAGTGGCACGAGATTTTCGCACCTGTGTGGATGACGCCGCAACAGCGATGCATGTAGTCGAGACCGAGGAGGATTTGTTTCGCGATTTGCTTAACGAGATGCATCGGAACGCCCTTGCTCTGGTGTCGTTTAATGAGACCAAGGAGGTTCTCGCCCAGAACCTCGAAAACCATGCAGACGTGGGTTCCATTGGGCCCCTTGTGTCGGAAGTGATCCAGGAATTGAATGACGTGCGATTTCCCGGGGTGGGTATGAGAGGGAGACGGGGGTGGATTTGGATTCTCTGGGGTGGGCGCGACGGGTGGAGTCGAGGACGTGATCAGACGCTGCAGGAGCTTGATTTCGTCCAGGGCGGTCTCTGTATATCGCGGGGCTGATTTCACGATTTTGAGGGCAACATGGCGATTCATCCTAGCCACCCGGGAATGTCAGAGAATGTGGGTCAACCTTGTGGTCTCGTGAAACTCACTTTGTGTCTCTGGCGAGCCAGACAGTGGAAAAGTGACCCCAACCGAGCTTTCTGACGACGACGTAGCGTCCATCGGAAAACTCGTCGCCAATCTTGACTGGGTGGTAGCCTCCCTTGACATAGTCCTCCCAATCTTCTTCGTCTTCAGTCATGATGGAGGCAGAGTATGAAGAATAGGAACCGTGAGACATCGTTTATGATAATTCTAACCAATCCGTAATCTGTTGCTGTCCTGTGGCTTCCCGAGATAAGGGTCGAGTATCTGGAGGCGGTCAAAGATAAGCCCTGGTTGCCTAGTTTAGCCACCCAATTGGAGACCAAATCCGCAGCTGGTTGCCGTTAGTCGTGTGGTCGCCGTGGGCCCCGGTGGCGAGAGGTGCGAAAAGGTGTGGAACCGGGCGAGCTCGTCGTACGCGACGATGAGGAACGATACGAAGACGGTTCAGGACGGGTTTCGCCAATTTCCCTTTCCAGAGCTTCCTGTCTAAAATCGATCATGTGATTGGTTAATCGCAATGGCACCGATTTTGACGATGATCCGAACAAATTTCTGGTTTCTTCTTTCATCCCAACTTCCGCGACAAGACCGCATAGGTCTTCATCCATTTTCCTTGTTCAAGCTCGAATTTCTAACTATCGACAGAACGAAGGCATACAGAGTTTAAAACAAGGTGTGTCGTTCAAGTTATCGTTCCGCCAATCTCCTTTTCTCCGTCGGCTAAATGGATTCAAAGGCTTGGGACCGTCATATCTGGCAAATGTGACAGCTTTCGGTGGCAGCATTACACTTGTCGTCTCCTCGTTCACAGTCTCGCAGCGTAATACCGAAGTCTTATCGGATAGTAACCCTGTTGACCCGACATTATTGTCTCAAATCTGGAAACCCTTGTCGTCATAGGTCATGGGTTCAATTCCCGCAATTCTTCCATGGCAGCCCTGGCTACGGCAATCTTACTCTTATGTTTGATCTGGGGTTCTCATCATAACACGCGTTCCACACGTGTTGGACTTCGACGTGCTGATTCGTCGCCTCGAGCTTCACATCATATCCAACTTCCCAATCTGCTTTTGAAGACCTCTGCGGTGTGGTAAGCGAAGTAGGTGCCCAACATTAAGGCGAGTGCCAGATCAACGTCCCGCTTTTCATACGCTAACTTGTTCAACGGATAGACAACGTCCTTTGGTAGAGATCGATGAGTCGGATGTCCCAACACCATCTCAGTCCTCTAGCACCAGGTAAAGGACGTAGTCGAGAGCAGTTTACTATGTAAGGTGGTTTGGGGTTCATATCAGAACATGCCTCGTACACGTGTTGGACTTCGATGCGGTGATTTGGCGCATCGAGCTAATTGTCAACCTCCATATCATATCTGACTTCCATCAATCAGCACGGTCTATTCCCCTCATTCAACGTCTATTGTCGTGAGACCCGCTGCCTCGCCTTTACGGTGTGGGGCAGCCTGCAATTCATTTCATTTCTCTAAAGGCCTCGCTCATGCACGCGTTTTACATAACCCCTTCGCGTCTACTAACTCCTCCTTGCACCAACAAGCTTTAGCATGAGGCTCTGGTTGACTTTCCTAGTTTCTTCATGTCGCTTCTTCCAGCTCGCCTTTCTCTCCCCACCTGAGCGCTTGACTTCTCTTTGTTCTTTTTGACAGACATGGGCGATATTATCTTTAATGAACCATCAGAGTACGTACCTTGGTTTCTTCTCGACCGCCGGACAGGCCGTAAATCCTGATTCTCGATCTTATAACAGCGCATGGGACCTAACTCCCACCATGGCTCCTTCAAAAGTGCCCGACGACGCACCCCCGTACATCACCACCAACCACCCTCCGAGGTCTCGAACGACGGCTACATCATCAACGGTCGGCAAGACAGCAACTTCCTCTTCTTCACGGCGACACAAGTCTACAAAGAGTTACGATGCTGAACTCCTCGAGGTACTGCAGGAATTTCGCAAAGCTAAAGCTCGAAGACCGAGCCTACCGCAAGGAGTCCTCGCTTCTAGCCTCGCGGAGAGCGGAGGTATTGGTCTTTCAGGGATCTCAACCTCCACGGTCTCCCGTTCCCTTTCCTCCGGCAAATCTACGGGTGGTGAACGCCATGCCTCCTCAACCTCGTCGTCCTCACATCACCGCAGTCGCTCGCGCAGTCGCACTCGATCGACAGAGTCCCCTTCCACCATGCTTCTCTCCATAACGACCGAACGACTCGAACAGGAACGTGCACGCGCCAGTTCTGCAGAACGGCAGTGCGCGGAACTCATGTCCAAAATCAAAACTCTTCATGAAGCCCAGCTGCAGTCCCAGCGAGAACTTGACACCGTTCGGCAAGAACTAAACCTATACAAGATCCAGTTGGAACTGGCGCAGAAAGGTTGACATTTTGTATTTCTGAGAAGTCTTTTTCGCTGATTGGTCAAACTGTAGAGATCCTACGAGCCCAGGAAATCGTCAACGAGGTGGATCAACAGCGAGTCAGCGCAGAACAAGAAGCGTCGAGAAACCGTGAAAAGGTCCGCCGTCTCATGGAGGAACGTATTCTCGCCGAAGCACTCGAGGAAGGCCGACGAGCAGGTTATCGTGAAGGATTGCGAGAGGGCAAGTCGATAGCATTGGCTCAACTTCGAGCTCAAGAGGCCCTCGCGCAGTCAGAAGCTGAAGAGGAGGAAGAGCGTAGACGTCAGCGACGCCCTAGACGCAACACGATGGAGAACCCCAGTAGGGAGAGGAAGAGGTCTGAGAGCGTAGCTCGACCTTCGACTTCGCAGGGTGGGCCGCAGGCTACGAGAGGTGGTACACATCGACACGCTTCTCCGCCACCGCCGGGGCGTTACCCAAGTCGAAGCAAGACACCTGTTGCCGGTCCATCTCGAGTCGCACCCATCCGGGAACGTTCGGACACACCTCCGTAAGTCTACTTCGATTAATGCCTTGGTCAAGAATCTCACTTCCCTCGTTTTTGCTGTGTGCAATGCAGACTCCCCTCAAGCTACGCAGACACGGGTCATTTCCGATCTCAACTGCCAGCTGCAACAATTACCACTCCGGTCCCAGTCCTCGTTCCTTCCACGCAGACCCAACCTCCCGAACGCGTCCCGGAATCCATCGAGATCCTGCCCGCCAGTTCCCACTCCAACGGCCACGGAAACATGCAAGCGTATACCCCAAGAGCCAACCGTTCCGATGTACACCTTCCACCTGATGGTTACATCCCCACTTTGAACCCAGCGGACAACTCGATCTCGCTCCCTCCGCCTCACGAGCTGAGTATGCCAATGGTGCCGATCGCGCGGGAAGGGGATCAGACGAACGGACATGAGACTGTTTCGAGCAAGGTTAAGGGGAAGACGCCCATCCGCGGAGGCGGTCTTGGAGGTGGGCATAGTGGCGGGGCGGGCGCGAGTACGAGCACGGTCCCTCCTGGCCGTTCCCTCCGAGACCGCGACGCTCTGGCCGTTTCGAATGGTCCTACCGACAATCATCATCGTTCCGCACCCCAGTCCCATCAATACCATCCCCATCAACCCTCGAGCACAGGTCTAGGCGCCAAACACGAAACTACTACCACTAACGCTGGTGACGTCGACTACTTCTCGGGATATCATCGTGATGAAGGCCGGTCGGAGGGATCGTTTTTTGCAGGGATGTCGTCGGGGTACACTGGGTACGGGATGGGGATGTACAGTTCGACACCGCGCAATAGGAGGAACCGTGCTGCGTCTGTCACGTCCTACGGTGCATCAACGCGGATATCCCAATTTGACTTGGTCGCACCTCCATCACCATCTGAACCTAACCATGCACCGTCGGCACGGTACGGCCTCGGTCACGGTGTCGGTGGGCCTGGCGTCGGTGCTGTTGATGGCGCTCGAGAGGGTGATGATCCAGATCAAAGTTTTGGTTGGGACTTTATGAATCACAATCAACGCAAAGCTCAACGCGATGCTCAGGGACAACCACCACCCCAGTCAGCGTTTAGTAATAGTGACGCCAACAATGCGACCAACGCAATGAACCATCGGCGCCAACCGGTAATCCCTCGAACACCGGAGACACCTACACCGGCGCCAAGAACGAGACCGAGGGCTCAGACGCAGCCTCAGGAGATGGCAGCGTATTGGAGGTCGAAGAACTCAGATATCGGATCTGGTAGTGGAACTAGGGCTGGCGGTGAAACAGAAACTGCGGCTGCGAGCTCGAGGAATGGATCTATGTCGGGTTCGTCGAGAAACCGAACACGTGGTGGTTCGATCTCTACCAGGCTGCATACATTGACATCAAGTGACCGGGATGGAGGTCCCATCGAGGTACGTAGAGATTGGAGTTTCGATTTTTGTTTTGGAATATATGTTTTTTTTGCGCATTACTCCTTCGAAAAGCAAACGAATTTGTATTGACTATCACTTTTGAAACTAGCGCCCAAAGACAGTGGAACCACACCTGCAGCGGTCTTTATCACCTCGGGTGAGTTCTGGTCTCTGCCCCCTTGTCCGAGGCAATGCAGCAATGCTCACCGATATGCCCTGCAGCCTGTCCTACATCCAAACTCGGTCAATGTGCCTGCGAATCGCAATGTTGAATCCGAGAAGAACAAGGGTGCCCATCCTGGGACGTACTTGGAAGTTGCTGCTCCCGACAGCGCCAACTTTCCGAATGGGAACAAGCGCACTCACCATCGTACCTTTACATCTGGAACGACACCAGAGATAGGTGTAGAACCCCCTGTATGTCTATCAATTTTGTTCGTGTTTCAACGCGTTCGCTTACGATTGTTGTCAATTCTTTTGCATCTCGCTTTTCTCCTTGAACCCGTCGTCTGCTAATGTTGTTGTACTCATGTTTCTCAGTCGCGGAGCCCGACGAGTGTTTCTGACGGGACTGTTCTCGATCCAGTCTTGCTTTCGCCATCAGGGGCACCGGGGCCGTCCAATTCTAGACCAAGCCACGACACTCAACAGCGCCAGCAGCCAACGTATGTCGGGTACTACATGGCACCCTCGCTCCCGCGTTTCGACTACACCAGCACAGGAATCGACGTCAGACGTTCACCTTCGAAAGATTCCAATAACAGCAATGTGTATGACCGTGACAGTGACAGGCCCCCTGGATATGTCGTCCCACTCAGCCCTATTCCTAGCCTGAGCCAATTTAGATTCGATTCAGCTTTAGATGCCGAGACGGGACCTACGGCGCCAATCTACGGACGGCCGAACTTCGAATCGTTCAGCGCCGCGGTTGGTACGATTGCATCACCGGGCGCTAATCCAGCAACAAACCGACCCAAGGACGAGGAATTGTTCGGAAATAACAAGGGATTTTTCTCCCCTGCGCCGCTGAATCGACCAATTTCATTGTTCTCGGACACGTAAACCTTTGGGTTCGGAGTACCTTTGTGGGCGTCACCTTTCCGATGTGCTCTGTGGATGGGGAGCGTTGGAATGGATTCATTTTTCTTTGGTTCATAAGCGGTATGGCTTATAGGTTTCATGATTAATTGTGCTCATCAACCTGAATCGGTTGGCCAGAGTGTTATGTACGTTTATCACATTCCCTCATACAAGCTAATCCCTGTTGGTGCAAGCCCCGCAGATAACCATCGGCGGGACCGCAGCCCCTCTTACACACGGATTTAGTCCTGCTCCGTCATCGCGACTCCGGTGCGAGCGTTGTTCTCATTTCACATATGCTATTTCCTTTGGTCTATCTCATACACTTTATTTTGATGTTTATGTCTTTACTTCCTCTATGCTCTGTACCTCTCGTTACATCCAGTTTGTACCATGCATGACCTTTTAAAACACACGATTAAGCGCTAATGAGGCGCGGTTCGGTTGCTAAGGGCGCGTCATTCACCTCTGTTCCGGATCTCGGAGGGGCGGAATGATGTCCCGATCAAAAGCATCACACACAGCATTTCAAGTGGTTCGCCGGCTTTTTGATTGGACGAGCTGAATGGTTGCAGGCCCAGTTTTGCAGGCCCAGTTTCCGAACCAGGGGTGTAGCGTTATAGTCGACGGAGTGTCAGAGGAATGCTCAAAAAAGGATGAATCTTTCTCTTTTTTTTTGTGGCCTTGCACTGCTAGCGTCCCGACGTTGCGATCCTAGGACCCGAGCGGAAGCGCCTCCAATGAAAGGCGGTTACTGGTCTGCGGGAGAATGATTCAATCATTTCTATCTTTTGCCCTGCGGAAGGATTGGAGCTTTTAGGAGGAGTCCGTATGAGTCAGCGGAAGTTTCTGGAAGTGCAGCGACTCGACTGCAAGACATTGGAGCCCAACTTGGAGATTGCGCTGCGCGGACGTACTTGGGTTTTGTGCCCTTTGTGTAGGCCCTTGTACTGTTTCCAGCTTTGCGTGTGCTGGAATTAACGCTGAGCATTCCAGAGTTAATCCGTTGATTTTTACGGGCTTAAGTGTCTACTCAGGGCTCCTGTTGGACTACTATCTATCGTCGAAGTGCGTTGCACCCGCTGTACAGCATTAGTAGCAATTCCCAAATCCAGTCCCGGAAGATGAGGATGACTCGCTCATTCGGAAGTTTTTCCTATTTAGATTGGCTCAAGAGGCTACGGGATTGCAGCAAGCCGCATTTGAACAGATATACCAGTCGGAATGGCGAGGTATGACGCCGGGATGGTGTGTATGTCATCCTGAAATGATTCATTTGTTCCTGGAAGGCGTTGCTCTTGAGAGTGATCTCCATCTACCCGTGCGTCAAACCGATGCACTCGACCACTGAAATCAGGTCCGCAGATCATTTACAGTAGGATATGACTTCACCTTCTATTCCGTGAGTATACTGCGAGCTGAACCAGAGAGCAGTTAAATAGCAGCGGATTCAACGAAGAAAGTCATACCAGCTCACCTTTCCTCATCTTCTTCATCCTCACTCCTCTAATACACTCGCTGTAACTCGATACAACAGACAATGTACGGTTCCAACCCTTACGCTCAAGCTGGATGGTCCAACCCAATCAACCCACTCTGGGTCGGACGAAGCTCTTGGGAAACAAATCAACCTCATTCTCCAACGTACGGAGCACTCCCAACGGGGACGAACGTCCAGTCTCCCAACATCATCACCTTGAGATTCAACTCTCAAGATACGCTAAACTGCGCAGTCGTTGGTCCACGGAATGAGAGAATCATCCAGATTACTACAAGCGCGGGCCCACACCAACGCATCACGACGTTCACATCCGGGAACGGGACGACATTCGCGAACCTAGAATGGTCTCTCCACCCTCTGATTACTATTTCTGGTCTTGTTCCTCGTCAAGAGGCTATGAAGTGGCTTGTTTTTTCTGGAGATAGAAGGTCAGTTCTAGTATGAGAGTACCACGTTGGTCTGCTCACCATTCTCTCCAGGTCTGCTCAAATGACAATTGGCCCTGATCTCTACATCTGGATTTTCCACGGACAAACGATTCATGTAAGTGAGATGCAGCCTTTACAATAGCTTCATACTAACAGTCGGTGCTAAAATATAGCTTCATAAGAACCACGGAAGTCCGGGTGAACGCCTGGCGAAGATGTACTGGAACAACGGACTGTGCCTCGACGTCAACGTCTCTTCGGTCCGAAATGGCTTGCTAGAGGTGATCCTAGTGGCAGCTGCCCTTCTTCAATCTAGGCAGGAAGGTAGAACTTGAGCATTTCCGTTATTTATTGAGGCGCCCTTTCGGCCCGAATCCCGTCATACTTGGACAGGGTTTTCCCATTTTGACACATCTCTTGCCGTTCTTGGACTTTATTATCGTTACACTGTAGATTTTGACGTATCACCCAGCCAGATAATATTCTGATATTCTCTCGTACACTAATAGATATCTAACTTAATGCCGAAAACCATCGAAACAATTCCATCTGTTCGTAGGCCCCCTTTAGCATAGCCTGTGTTAGGCAAGCCCGTTGTTTCGAAACAACGTCAAACAGAGACAACGGAGGTGCCGCGCCACGAGCAACTTGGTTGCTCTCCTGCCATCATGATCTATCCTCGCGTAAGTACACTGTGTGTTAGCTTTGCCCAGATCTACGATGGACTATTTGAAACGATACATCGCAGTTATACGACTGACCAAACTACTCCCTACGATTAGTCTATGGGTCAGGTGAAACTCTTTCGATCTCCCGACTCGCCCGGTCCTGGCACTATGCGAAGTGTTCACCCAATGGAGAGTGTCTACTTCCGCTTTGGTTCATTGACTCCAATTCTTTGTTTTCCTCGGTGTCACAAATCCGGTCAAACTACAAGGATATAGTCAAGTTCACCCTCTCTTCGACTCACTGTCCAAGTCGACCCCTTCCGTGGAGCACCCAAACGCCCTGTGGGCGTCTGAGCAACCTGGCATCATATGAGAGTGACGCGTAGGTGAGTCACTCGTATTGAGTCGGAAACCTCTCAATTCTAAATCTGAATCGCCTTTTCAGACTGAATCCGAATGGGGACGAACTCTCGTAATCTATGGTGGTTCAATGCCTCTGTCGGCCATGCTGGAAGAGCTCATATCGCATGACCGAAACACAGGGTGAAGTTCAGTTAGCGGGGCTTCACGAGATTCCTTCGCAGCCACAGATGCGCTTTTGATGGGAGCGTTTCGGTGATACCCATTACGGGAATAGGAGACACGACACACTTCGCCTAAGCGTACTAGGACTGTGTTTCAATCTCTTTGATTCCTATGCCAAAGGATGATTACAGACTCTGCGCGTCGTATTTAAGGACTCTGGGCTTATCGTCTCAAAAGCCAACAAGCACCTTCACCTCTCTTGCCCGACTGCGGTATCCGTCACGCGTTTTACTCTTCGTCCTTGCAACTTCTGTCTTTACCCCAACGATGTTCGGAAGCAACCCCTACGCTGCTGGAGGCTGGTACAACCCTCAGAACCCCCTCTCAATTAATGGTGGTGGCCACCCTTGGTTCCCGAACTCCAATCTCCCGCCCACCTTTGGTGCTTTGCCTACCGCCAACTATTCGTCATCGCGATTGGCATTTGAATTTGCGCCGGCGCAACCCGACATCCTCAACTGCACCGTGGATGGACCGAATCGCAACACTTATTTCAGGGTTGCGACTGCGAATGGCGCGACGGTAATTATGAAGCCGCGCAACGAGGGCATGGCACGGATCGAATGGGGGACAGAACCAAGTGTCGAAATCCGAAACATTATCCCGCGAGCTAACGCGTCGCATTGGCTGCGGCTGTCCCAAGATCAAAGGTTCGATCAAGTGTACGCCTAAAACCATATCTCCATTGACTGATCCAACTCCGTTTATCCAACAGCCATAGAACCATGGTCGTCAATGGACGGAACTATGTTTGGATCCCACGAGGAGGGGCTATTCTTGTGAGTGAACTAGTCCAGTTGTATCGTGGCCCATGGGCTGATAACATTTTCCAACCAGCTTCTCAGTGCGGGACCGACTCCGCCCGCTGAACTAGGTCGAATCACGCGGTCTTCGGGCAAGGTGACCTTGGAATTGGTCAGCGATGCCATCCAAGCAGGCTTGCTTGAGGCGTCTGTCGTCGCCACGGTTCTTTTCCAATCCGGACGAAACATGGGCTAAGGACATTTGCAACGTCTTGGCTGTGACGATTTTGTTCCAACTATCATGATTCTCATTATTTAACTATTGAACTGTAATTTATAGCCTCGGCTTCGATCCACCTTCCCTGTTGTATTTGTAGCTTCTGCCCTCGAGATGTATTAGTAGAGGTTGCTTTTGATGACTTTTTCTCTCCCGTCTTTAGATTTTCTATCATAGATCGGTTCCTCGATATCCAGCTATTTAAATGACAACACTATTCAAATACCCTTAAACCTTTCCGGTCATTGCTTGAGCGCTTGACCCTGGGTGCCTTGCATGTTGACGAAGTGGGCTTCCTTTCACTTGTTGCCACGTCGTCATCGTTTACCGCCTCAACCAGCCCAGGATCCCAAACTCCTTCGGGTGACCTTTGGGTTTCAGTAATGCGCCCGGAGCCATCAGGGGTGGAAGCGGCGCCAATCAATAGAATCCTATGGGCGTGCACACAGAATGCACATTTCGTCGGGGATTTCTGACCGTCTCCCTTACTGTATTGGCGGAAAATTGCGGTATATCAAAAGGCCTATTGCCTTCGACATCATTTCTGAGTTGTGGAACAACTACTCATATGACTCGGTGAGTTACTTGCAATCTCCAGGCTGGTGGACCGTGGCGAAGCCGTGATGAAAGAAGTGACGGCACTAGTGATG
The DNA here is from genome assembly GCF_000182895.1 of Coprinopsis cinerea okayama7#130. Taxonomy (NCBI): domain Eukaryota; kingdom Fungi; phylum Basidiomycota; class Agaricomycetes; order Agaricales; family Psathyrellaceae; genus Coprinopsis; species Coprinopsis cinerea. Next base: position 3,567,194 of record NW_003307543.1, on the reverse strand, counting down.
ATTGCATCACTTCCACTGACCCAAAATTGAACGAAGTGACGAGCCTCGCTGCTGGACAAGGTGTGTTGAGCGACGAAGCGGTACTGGGAGCAACGTACTAGTTGCTAGTCTTCGACGCGCGTATCTGTCTGTACAGGAGAATTCGATTCGCCGGGGGATGAATTGTGAGTTTTTCTGTTGTGACAACCCATCTAATCACGGAAGGCTGAGTTAGATGGGACACACACCGTGTACAGGCATAGATCCCTCTGAAATTGGGACTGAAGGGGCTTACTTCGGCGCACATAGCCTGAAAGCTCTGTTCGCCCAGAGCGCACAGATTACCGAATGACACAGTTAAAAGCTTACATCTCATACTGGACAAGTCCTTGGTTCTCGGGCCAGGCACCGACGACTTCAATCACAAAAGAAGCTGTTCGTTCCTTACAAGTTACCCAACTTCTATGTATCCGTCGCTTCAAGGCCCGCTCTAGCGCCCATGAAGCCGTGGGACGCCTGTCGTCATGGTAAGCGCACCCAGCGCCTTGATGCGCCATCAGTTTTCAGGATCGCGCCCGTTAACACCAATCAGACCTCCCTTTCCCTTGCCCATAAAGCGCAATATTCCTCCGTTGAGATGCTTGTTGGCGCGTGTTCCATCAGGTACTGTTTTGTCTTTGCCGTTTAGATAAGTAGAATCAATTCGATGACCATTCCCATCGTGGACTGCTTTCCACTCACAACGTTGGTATGAATCAGGGAGGGATTCTCCACTGTATCAAACACTTTGCCAGCGGAATTTGACCAAGACAAGTCAAAGTCAAAGTCTTGAAATATAGCAATATTCGGATTCCTTCCCGGACAGGAGGATCCGAGTCCTCTGCACTGTTCACACCTGCGAATAACAGAACAAACCTTACGGTGCGAATTTCACGGACTTCGGTGGGAAGTGAGAAGTGAATGGAGCGTGGTGAGATGATCTGCCGCTCTCAGGCTCTGGGGTATCAGTTAGATTGTGTCGCGTGAACGACTACTGTGTGAGTACAGCGTCCAAACCTAGTCTCGTGAACTAGACTCGATTCCTTGGAGAAGTCCAAACCTCTCCTCCCATTGCGGAACCGTCTCGAATCGTTGGTAGAAATCTACCCCAATCGCCTAGCTAGGTTTCCATCTTTTAAGAGCAGAGCCGGTATAATTTGTCGTCTGGTGAACGATATGGGCAGGTGGTCTCGTGGTCTCTTGCGACATCAACGTCGCTACCAAGAAGAGAGGTGAGAAAATGAGTGCATTAATTATTTGATTAGGGTTCTGGGCTGATTCCGGTTGGTGTAGAGACCTCAGACCATATGTCGTTCAGCCCAACCGGGCCGAAGGAGCACTGGGAGCGCAGAGTTCATTTGAACCCAGTCGTCGGCCCCCGCGTTTCGCAGGGTGCTCGCTGTTCGCAGATAACCCATCCCCGTCGATTCCAGAGCAGAGAACCTGAGGAAACGTTTAGAAGGACATCGCCTCCAGAGTCGAGTACTAGTGAACAACCAAGAGGATTCAAGTTCGAATAGCGCCAGGACTTCTTGGTTTGAATTTACAACCCGGGACCAAAGAACACGTCACAGCGCTCTCTTCTTATCCCACTGGGGATCCAACTACGCTCACCCATGCTTCCTTTTCAAGCGCCCTGCGGGAATGAATGGGAACTTGAGAAGTCAAGAAAACAAGGGGAAAATGCACCGCCACCCAGGGGTAAATTTTCGCTAAACCCATGAGGAAATAAGTGGGAGAAAAGGAAGGGAGGGGGGGGGGGGGGGTCCAGGTGCACGGGTGCAAATGCACATCTGGGAATCGCTCTCGGAGTCGTTCGGTGGGCTGTCACTGTCAGAATTCAGTGATGGAAAGTGATCGTGATGGGGCTTTTGGGCTGCTTTTTAGTGAGAAATGCAAGGCAAAGTGTCAGCTGAGCACTGAGGAAGACGGATTTAGCTCGAATATCTGTTCTGGTTTGATGGAGACGTGTCAGGAATCTACTGGAATCCATGCACCTCCAATCTGGAGATAAAGAAGATTTTGACAGACGATGGAACGGTCAACGGAAGGGTGACGGTGTAACAGACGTTTCATTACGAGTAAAAGATCCTCTACGCAATCATTGAGTGAATTCCGTTGGGAATAAGCAGTACATAAGAGTAGTGGGTGTGCGCAGCAGTGTAGTACAACCTGGGGTATACATTAACCACTTGGATTTGGAATCGGAGCTACAGAAACGGGTGGCGGCGAGGCTGCCCGGAGGAGCGAGTGGGGGTGGCTGGAAGTCAATTGTCACTTAATTTGATGATCGAGGGTGACTACGTACGCATGTACGCTCGCTACCTAAGAGAGTTGCTTCCGCTCTGCGGAGGCTTGTCGATCCACTCGAAAAGCCTGCCAACCAGGCCTAGACCCCAGTGATATTGAGAGTGAGGGTTTGAATGTGGATTGAATGGGATAAATAGAATTGCCTATCGGGCATCACAGAAATAGGCGCCCAAGGGACAAAAGGGTTGCTCGACTGGGAAGTGGGTGATTTGAGGGGATTGTCAGGGGCGGCGCTGCGGCCGTAACGTGCTGGTGTCTCCCGGCGGGAAGGAGGACGAAGTACATGTACAGGATGTCGCTAATTATGTCCTTACCGCTGTACGCATCATTCATCCATACTACTACTCTTGGTGGAATCGTACGAGCGCTCGCAATGACGTTACGGCGCGACTCTCCCAGCTGTCCAGCCTTTATTGGACAATGTTTCATCTTCGAAAAGAAAAACTTGAGTCCATGTTAACAGTCATATCTAGTCATTCTGACTGCTTACCCACCGACTAATCATCATTCATCCTTTCCATCCGCTTGGAAGACTTGAAGGGGAGTATTTATTTCGGTACACAATAGACTTATTCGGCTCCCGAAAGCGCTCATTGCTGTTCAGCGTTCACAAGGGATTGTGTCATCGAGGGCCATTGGGACTGGCGCTCGAGCACTAGACCGGCCTTTGGGGGGAGAGTAAGAGATTCCTACCACACCGAATAAATTCTTACTCGAGCCGAGAGGGAAGGGGCGATTATGCTACTGTAAGTAGAGGACCTTGGAGCATCACAGGGGGCCGTCTCCACCCGACTTCCAAGCGCCAACAGAGGTGAATCTGTGCATCAGTCATTGTCAAGACTCAAAATGTAGTCGTGATTTGAATTTTGGACGTAACCGATCCGGTGATATGATAACGCCGGGTCACACTGAGGCTACTTAATTTTCTGGAAAGTAATACATACGAATCATGGCATGCTTCATAAGTTGTTGAATGCGCTTCGGTCGATATCGAGCGCTATTCAATGAGCAGTGTTGTGAGGTGGAGGTGGCGCCAGTGGGTACAATCCAAAAACTCAATCTATCTTGAGCGGACTGAAGGCTGCGAGTGTGGGCCCGCCCTATCTGAATCGCGTCATCGGGTGGACCCTAAGCACGTCTGTGTATACACTACTACTTGCACTACTAAGCCAATATTACTACTCTATTACTTCCAGACCCGCGCTGTGGCGTCCACGAGGTCGCTTCTGCCCACACGACGTTGACACACAACATAGAATAGAACTCGATTGCTTAGGCGAGCTATACATACATAAGTGTAAAAGCGTAAAAACGGTGTACATATTTAAAAGCCCGAATGCCTCGTGCGATTCGACTCGGAGGATCGTCAGGGGGTTCATTTCATTCAATTTAAACTGGTGTTCTGATTGTGTGTACGGAGTACGTACAGCGAACAGGGAATTTAAACAGCGAAGGCCGTGCGTTGGGATGTGGCGATGGAAGGGGATTCAGTATTCAGAGCAGAGGAAGAAGATTCGAGCGGGGTGTTCAATGGGAACGGCGATGAAGGTCAAGTCACAGAAGTGGGATTCGCGCCAGTCTACGTATACTATTGAGTCGATGTTGCATAAGTCATGCTAGTCATATAGATGCGATCCTGGGTGTACGCAACTGAGCAATTGAAATCAGTATGCGTGACCGGTTGACCCTCCGCGGCTAAAGGTAGTCCGTGAGCTCCTCCCATATAAATGCCAGAATTCAACGTGTAGTACGTCACCGTCGAATACATAGAGGTAATTAACAGGCAGCATGTCAGTGGCTGCAGTCCATACGATGCCGTCCCCCTCGAGCGCTCACGAGATGTGAATGGGCTGCGGGGGCGGGTCCGTTCACGACGATGGGAATTTGTTCACGGGTTATGAAGGTGCGAAGGTATTTCCTGTCTTACAGTGCGTTCAGCGCTCAAGATTGAATGCTTACAGAGAAAACTTACGTGCGCTCGTCATCTGTTCATAGAGCTTACCTTCCTCGGCTAGTCGATTGTATGATTTGAGCTTTCCACCAAGATAGCACAATAGTACAGGCTACACCTGTTCAACTCCAAGTTGATACATCAGCAAGGGTATTTTTGTTGTATTACATCCACATTGAGAGAATCAAGACGCCGCATGCGGAATTGAGAACAGATCCTTGGACTCTCATCATAGACGCCTGTCTAAATCCAAATCCGATATCGATGCCAATGTGATTTTCAGGTTCAGGGACGAACACCTGTCCCCGTCCCAACTTCTGATCTCAGCTACTTATATATATCTATGCGTTCGCTGACGTCGTGCTTCTCTTTATAGGTTCTCTTTATAGGTTTGGGTCCGTTTGACCTGACGTTCCGCGATTGGATGGACTCTGACGATATCCGGTTAAAAGACGAGCGCGATCACTAATACCGTGGGCGATTCTCCTACTCGTTCGTTAACGCACCAGGCACAGCTTAGAAGCCCCTCGTGCAAAGTTCAATCACATAAAGAGGCTCGTACGTATTGTACATACTCTATTCCCCGAACGAGCGGGAAACTCATAGAATACGAGCGCGGGGCGATTAAGCGCCCAAAACTTGAACCCAAACTCGGCGCTCGCTGTACATTATGTAGAATTCAGTTGTTTCCGGATGCGATTGGCTCGGGAACACATATATTTGATGAGCGACAAGTTGAAGGTGTCTCCAGGGAGCGCTTGGTAGAGAGCCCATTCAATTGCACCACCTCACAAGCACCCTTGCCCTCTTGAGCGCTACGTGACCCGTCAAGCGGAGATGTAACTCTGATCGGGTATCGCGTCCAGTGACCTTGGTGACTGGTCTCTACGTAGTTATTAGTACTAGCATGTATGGGGCACAAGGCTCAGTCTTGCCGATATGTAGTATTGGCTGATAGACATCTTCGTCCTTTTTTCATTTATGGTTTAACATTCAGTTGTGTTTGGTATGTTTTTGGGGCGGGCCCGATGAGCGTTAATTCATACCTTCCTCGAAAGCTTAGTGGAATTCTGGCTTTGATCTTGGGGTCATCGATTAAGGTTTCGTCATTCAGCTACTACTACATATTCAAGTCTTCGCCGCTCGTCCTCAGAATCGCTTTATCTAGTTACATCTTCTTCACTAGACAGGACAACAACAGCAGAAATCGACGGGAACAAAAAGGCTCCAAAAGCCAATAAAAATAAAAGGAGAAAGGGTTTCATGGACAAGGGTCCAGGGACAAACATGAGACCATGGTTGGACGACGGACGTCGACGGATAGACGAGATGTCGCAATGCTGAATGGTTCCTGGGTCAGGATTCAGTCCGAGTCCGAGCGGATACCCACTCGTCGGACTGTAGCCGTCCTCTTATCTCCACTCCACTGCGAAATCAAAGATGGAACGCGAGCGTAAGTAAGGGATGGCCAACGCAAACTCGGATGGGCGATAGACCGGCGAGACTGAGCTGTCCAAGGATGAAAGCCAAGTCCGTGTTTTTCGAACCTCGGATATCGATGTAGCTTCCAAGTTCGAAATTTGAAGGTCGAAATTAAAAGGTCGAATTTAAAGGTCGAAACTGAGATATTCATTTGTTCTTGTATGAGGTTGGAGTGGGCCGGAGGTGGAACTGGTTTGATGGAGGGTACTATCGGGATGGGAGAGAGGGAGAGATGAAAGGAGAGAGACGGGGAGAGTGGAATTTGGAGACGAGATGAGGATGGGAATGGGGATGAGGAGAAGGATCGTGATACAGCGCAGAATGAGAATGATAAAATTCATTGCGAGTATTAGTCATTGCGGGTATTTACCAAAGGACAAAGGATAGAGAGAGACTCAGAGACGATGTGAGAGCCAGGCGAGATGTGTAGGATTCTTGGAAATATTGGCCAGAAATTCCGACAAAATCGATTAGATCTTGAGCGCTCCTCATTAGAGGCCGCCGAAAAAGGATAAGCGAGCTTCACCAAAAACATCCATCCGACAAGCGAGCGACACGCGACACGTGTTGTTGTTTGTTCTGTCAGTGTTCTGTTACAATTTACTTTCGATCGATCGAAGAGTCGCTACTTAGTGATGATGCATGATGATGCGTCGGGCGACGGGTTGCCACCTCCGAGGTAACTCGATCATGAACGGAGGGAAGGCGAAGGGAATGAGGAGGAGGAGGGCTAGATAAGAGAAACAGAAGTTCACATCTTAAAGCCGATTTCGGGATTCAACGAACACTACTGGAGACAAAGCACCAAATGGCGCAGTGCGTTACGTTTGGTTAGATGGGGGGTGCGTGCCTCACGAAGCACAGCTGTGTAGTCAGGTAAGGTAAAAAAAAGCAGCGCTTGGTTGCCGTTGGTGGGTGTTGTTGTAACCGTCGCCGTAAGGGTAACGGAACGGTAACCTCTTTAGTCAAGAATTGGTTAAAGAGCTGGGGTCGGACTCGGTGGAATGATGGAGTGGTGATGGGGTGATGAATGTTGGAGTGGCGACGAGGGAACGAGAAGAGGGAGAGAGATATGGACTACGCAAGGTGTGTGCTTTGTGAGCTAGAGGTTCTAGCGGGATCAGGAAGAAAAGCGACTAGTCGAAAGATAAGATTGTAAGTATTTGAATACGAGTGAAGAGAAGAGAGGAAGTGAAGGTGGGGATGGAGCCAAGAGGAGAACGGGCCTGACCCGATGGAGCGGCGCATCTGCTCATGTGTACCTGACCGGAAGGAGAAACGTGTGAAAGAAATGGTGCTGTATCCCCATTAGTCGAGTATTGGTGGGAAAGTGTCCCGGGGGCGTTTCGAGCAAAGCGTCTGGATTTGTGGAAAAAAAAAAGGACGGGGGGCGTGGCATATGCCCTGTTGATCAGGCACCCTTGCTTGACCATCTTTATATCACTTGGTTCCCGCTTTTTTGGCGCGCCCTGCCAGAACGTCCCTCGTTGTCCACCTTTCGGCTTTTTACGCTTTCATTCCTAAACCTACTTCCTTCTTTCTGAGCGGGGCAGCTTTTCGTCTTTTTTACGTGGGGTGCCCTTTTTAAGTGTGGTTGTTTGTGGTGTTTTATGTACATGGATCCGCCCCCTGAACCGCTCTCCCCTGAAAATAAGCCTCGAATCACCGACGCGTCCACTGCTACCCCTGGTTCCTCGCCGACTTCTCCTGACCAAGCTACTACTATGGCCACCATGGTCGTGGCTCCCCCGCCTGCCCAGCATCCCTCGCTGGCAGGCCCACCTCCCTCGGCAACGACGACGACGACGACAGCGGCAGGGACGAAGCGATACCGGCCAGCCCCCACCAAGACGTTCCAATGCCGCGGCTTTGGCGACTGCACGATGGTATTCTCGAGGAGCGAGCACCTGGCTAGGCACATCAGGTACGCCCCCTCTCCCTCGTCATAGCACCCACGCAAATACGTTATCTCAATACATATACAATTTACAGAAAACACACCGGCGAACGCCCCTTCTCGTGTCACTGCGGCAAACAGTTCTCTCGACTTGACAATCTCCGACAGCATGCGCAGACGGTGCACGCCGACAAGCAGGAGCAGAACGAGCGGATGATGCGCGATCTGACGTCGCTGCATGCTTCTATGGCCGCGGCGAACAAGGTCGGCGGTGGGTCACGCGGTGGACGGAGGACTGCGACGAGTGGATCGACGAACAATCAGGGCCACCAGGTTGGCGGGGGAAGCGGGAGGGCAGGAGACCGGGATGTGGGGGTGACGCCGAAGCAGGAGGATCTCGGCGTAGTGCCGATGCACCAGCGGCCTGGGACGAGCACTGGGTACGAAGGTGGGGATGTGTATGGTTCGACGTCGGCGTCATGGCACGTGTCGACTGGGGAAGATGGACACCCTCCGCGGCCTAGCGGGGGGAGTCATTCGTTTCGTGAACCCGGGCAGTCCTTTCTTGGTCCGGCACACGCCTCAGCTGGAGCAACAGCCCCCGGCCAGTCCTTTCGAGTCTTCGGAAGCAGCCACGGCGGGGATGGACGTCCACGGACGTCGAGCTCCCGGCCGCCCACCTCGACTGGTGTTGCCGGCGACGCACAACGGCGGACGCTCCCGCCGCTCTCAGCAGTCGTCTCCGCATCCCTCCAGCACCGGGAGTTCCGGGAGCAACAGCAGTTCCCCACCCCTCCACCCTCCGCTCACTACAACTACGGGATCCACGGACAGTCCACACAGCACGTACTTCCATTTCCCTCCCAATTCAGACGACCTGCAACACGCCCAGGCACTGCCCCAGCCTCAGCAGCGTTCTTCTCCGCCAAACCTTCTCTCTTTGCACCAAGACTTGGAATGGACAGGGCCGAGCTACCACCACTATCCGGACATGGACGTCCCCCATCATCTGCCTTCGCCGGGTACGCCGGCAGTGGTGGACTGGGTGAACCAGACGCAGACTACGATGAATACGGCGCACAAAGAGACCAAGATGACCCATTCTTTTTCCACCCACCTGCCCTCACCGACCCACAGCCAGGGCCAGGCCCTCTCCCCCCACCCACCGCACCCGCCACAGCCACCTCACCGTCCGCCGTCAACCCTCGTAAACGGGCTTTCGCAGGACCAGATGGCCCATTCGATGATGCCTCACCCGCAGGGTCGCGCGAGCCCCCGGGATCAGCAAGTCGCCCAGCAACATCATACGACTATGGCTCAGAATCAAGACCTCAGTCTCGCAGAATCTCAGTCATGGAACTCTGCAATGACACCGATACACCACCCAAATCCTCAAGTGGTTACTCCTCAGCCACAACAACAGCAGCAGGACCCACTCCATTTTTACTATCCGCCAGCTCCAGCCTCTCCAGCGCTGGGGGCGGTAGTGGACCCGTCGGCGTTGGTCGGTCATTCTCCGCAGGAACAACAGCCAGTGGTTCAGGCGCCAGTCCCGAATCGCGGCCTACCACTTCTTCAGGACTCGTCTCATCGACTAAGACGCTCCACATCTTCGATCGCGGTTCACCCATCTCATCAAGCCCACCCTTACTCACGCGACCTGCGAATGCCGCCGTCGTCTCAGCTCTCACAGGAAATCCTGTTGGGTCGTCGGAATTCGGAGCCGATGGTTCAGCAGGTGCAGGAGGGCGAGTATCATCATCATCATCATCAACAACAACAGCAGCAGCATCTTTTGGAGGGAATCGACGTCTACCCTCACCCACCCCAGGCTCATCAACACTATTACCTTTCTCCACCGCACGACGTGAATTCGGGTTCGGATTCGCCCATCATCCCACCCCACCCCCATCTTCAGGCGCCTCGAGCCGTGACGCTCACGGCGGCGACCGTTTCTTCGCCCAGTCTCACCATCAATCCCATTCCCAGTCCTATCAGCAATCCCAACACCACCAACACCACCACCACCTCCCTCCACTCTCAGTCTCTTCCTCCCTCTCAGGCGGAGGCGGGTCAGGGACAGGCAACATCGGGGGGAACAACACAAGTCTCGCAGCCTCTTTCGCTTTCGCCAGCCGGGATCGAGATCTCACCCACTCACCCGCATTTTCCGCCGCATCCGTTAGCTCGACCACATCCGAGTCAACCACACGGTCCAGTAGTTCAGACGAGAGTGAGCCGCTTGCAGGGGCGTCACCCGATCGACGGGCTGGGTGGGGTGAGCGGTGGGGTGGGCGGGAATATGGGAGTCAACGCGAATATGGGAGGGAGTATGAGCGTGAACGGGAGTGGGAACGGGACAGGGACGGCGACGACGCCGGGCGGTATAGTCCACGAGCTCGACTTGGTTCAGGGCGTGGATTCGCTGGAGATGGGTATGAGCGTGAGCGAGCATATGGTGCATCATCACCCCACCATGCATCCGCACCACCCGCACCACCACCAGCAGGCACATCTTCAGCAGCAGGGGCACCTTCCCCGACAGCACCCGCAGCACCCACATCAGCAGCACCCGCATCAGCAGCAGCAACAGCGGGAGCACCAGCACCAGCAGCAACAGGACCATCTCCGCCAACAGCATCTCCAAAGGCAGCACGAGCATCACCTTCAACAGCAACAACAGCAGCAGCAGCGGGAACTGCAAGTACAGCAGGAGCGGTATCTGGAGGTGCAGCATCAGCAGATGGTTATGCACCAGCAGCAGGAACACCATCGACAGCAGCAGGAACAGCAGCATCGGCAGCACCAGCAGCAACAGCAGTATCTCGCTATGGCGGCGGCGAGCAGCGGGATCAAGTTCGAGCCTTCTCTCCTCAGTCCTCCCCCGTTGTTGTAGAGATGAGTGTTTAGCGGTTGGGGCTTTTGTTGCGTGTGATGAGGATGGGGTGCTGGGGTTCAACGTTCAACCGTCCTCCGTTCGTCCGTTCGTTCGTTCGTGTGTGAACCATCTTCTCGTGGTATATTTTCTTAATCGCGTTGTGTTAATCATTCATTTGTTTTAAAAAACGTTTCTTCGTTTCGTCCTGATTTCTTTTCTGTCTTGCCGCGCCTTTTTGCTTGTTTGTGCGTTGGTGCGCGTTTTGCGTTTTGCGCTTGCGATACATCCGATTCGATTCGATTCTAGCAGTGATACGTTCGAGTTTTTTTACACCCGTCGTACGTTGTATGTATTATTTCATCCCACCCTAATTAGTTCTCTTTTTGTTTTCGGTTCGTGGTTGTTTAAGTAGTACTTACTTACCTTTAGCTTTTTCTTACTTATTTTTTGGTTTTCTTTTTGGTGTTTTAGTATTTTTTAGTGAAGTGAACGTAACTCTCTCTTCTCTCTTTTTCTTTCTTCTCTTTTCCTATCTCTCTTTTCCTATCGAGTCTCTTTATCTGTCTCTCTACCTTTACTTATCTCTCTTGTCTCCTTTCTATCTCTCCCTTACATCTCTCGTTTCTCTTGATCCTTGGAATCGACAGCCTCTAGCTACAGTAGTGAACTTACTCGTACTTAACTTACTTAGTACCCCACCTCTTCCTCTTCCTTCTTTCTTTCGAGTCTTTGATATATACCTAGCATATACCTTGTGTTTCTGTGTTTCTTTCGTAATATCAAGCGAATTTTATTCGGTTTTTTCTTCTCTATCTCTGTACTCGTCCCTCGTACTGCGACATCGGTGCATGTGTGTGTGTACTGTGCTGTGTACTCTACTGTCTGATGATAGACTAGGAGGTGTATAGTACTAGCTAGCGAGCTAAGATGTTTAACTCTTCCTTTCTCTCCCGTCGTGTGTGTCTGGCCTCTCAGCCCTCCTCGAACTCGAATTGGTCTTGACATTCCATAAGTATATCACGTTTGAATACTAAGTATCGTCGTTATCATCGTTTAAACACCGTCCAATTCCAAGATCCGAATTACATACTCTTCTCAGCGACGGGTCGGGGTTCTGAGAAGTACTGCCAGACAGCTACTACTAAATTCCGCCCGAGAAGCAGTTGTTCCAACTACCAACTTCGACATCATGTTTCCAATCGGTATATATATGTCGTGGTTTCTTTGGTTCGCTCGGGAAGCGGGCTGCCGAGTAGAATTTAAGGACGTCCTTCGAGGGATGTCCGACTTGGGGCATATCTGCGCTTTCGAAAGTTCTATGCAACTCCCGTTTGGTCTTCAACAGTTCGCTCTGTAAGTCGCGATCACAACATGAACTTGGGTACTAATAGTAACTGGGTTGCACGATATCGACGTTGGTGGCAGCAGTGCGGATGGAAATAAGTTGACGGATGGACAAAGGGAAGGCCGGACAAAGGAAAGGCCTCGGAAAGAGTCTAAGATTGTGCAGTGTTTTCGGGTGTTCTGTATATATCTCAAGTAAATAAGAGGAAGGTGATGTTCGAAGTTCGAAGATTGGCTTTATGTAACTGGTTTAGAACATGGGTTTGTTCTTCTTTCGACGGCGGAGGCGAAGTGGTGGGCGGTTTGTTCTGTCCGCGTCACCTCCGCGGTACAATCTGAGTATGTCACGTTCGAGTTCTGGGCTAATTCGGATTTTGGGTTACTTCGATTGACGATACTTGGTCGACTGGCATGTCCGTGTCGTTCATGTTCAGGTATTGGGAATGTATTACCGTTACTTACGGTGGCGGGGTACAGCTGGGCTCAGAAGTGTCTTGAGCGCTATGCTATATCCTTCGAGAAGGTGCAGTCGATCAGCGTTGGAGAGCCAGACTGGGCACTTTGAATTGAAAAGCGGGCATCAAGCTTCAAGTGCAAGAGTGAATTGTATGTATGTCAATCCAAAGAATGAATGAATGTGACAGCAGAGTGTTCAGCCTTATCTCACTTCCTTATGTTTATAATGAGTACGTGTGAGTACAAGTGGCGATAGAGTCGACGGCGTCCGTCCTTCAGAAGTGGGAACATGAGCACCAAACCAATTCAGAATCAATGCAAATTGTACGTCACGCCTGGGCGCTTAGCGCTTATTTTCGGGGTTATCGGACTTTGACCGACGCGAGGTGCGATCGATGCCTGGGACCCTGATTCCTCGAGGCGCCGCGTGTTCTTCAACTGTGACGGTTATCATAACGGCCTTCTTGACCCTGACTAGTTCTCTATCTCTTGGCTATGAGGTGTGTTTTTCACCTCCCCCCCTCGACTGATTCCTGAATGACACTGGGTTTTAACCCGAATCTCCAATTTAGGTTCTTCTACTATCGTTTGCAGGGTGTTGCAACGGATTTCACTCTCTCTTCTATATCTCTCTGTGTACTCATTTTGGGAATTTGAAATTTGGTATTTAGGTTGCTGCTCTATTCGGCTATTCAGTTATTTAGTCATTTAGAGAATCAGCGAAGTTCTCGTTCTGCCAGAGGGAGGCCGGTGGAGGGTGTCTCAAAAGTACCAAAAGTCATAGTGTTGCAACGACTGTGACATGATGGCGAACACTCCGATGTCACATCATTGGCAACTCCGAAGGGGGGAGCGTGACAAACTTTTGATCGTTTGATGAAAGTCGCGGGAGGTCGCGTTGCAAACTGCTGGGAACGCTCTCTCGCTCCTGTCACGCTCCCAAGATTTCTGTTTCGTCTCTTCAGAAAGGGTACGAGGGGCATGAAATGTAGACCAGTGGGTTATAAAACATTCATTGTTAATTTATATGTAGTTTACAGTCGTTTGCATAATTTCGTTCATGCTGGGGAAACAAAAAATCGGCCAAAAGGAGCCGATCAGTGATGCGATTGACCGGTCTGTGCAGCCAAGCCTCATCCAGGATGCAGCAGAGTGAGCAATTTCTTTCACTTCTACTTTCCGTGGTACCTCCTGAGCGAGGTTTTAGGGTCAGTGGTTGAAAATGATATAAAAACCATGAATTTTTGGCTTTCCGCTACGCTGGGCTTGGAGAAATTGACATCCTCTGGCGCGCTCGAACATGAGCCGAACCTATACGCACATGCCGCCATCACATCAAATTAGTTTTTCTGTTTGAACGACCTGAACGGAATTATGCAAACGACTGTATACGGTCAATCCACTCCCACTCATTGCGGAATGTCCAAACTACGTGGGATTTTTGCCTTTGCAACGAAAATTCTACCACTGATAACGCATTCCTCTGAGAAGCAATTGCTTCTCCGTTACAAAAGTTAAATAGAAAGCACTGTCGCGTTCACCTGCATAGGATTATATAAAAATCTGGGCCGATAAAGCAGCGCCTGGGCTGCGATAAGGTCCGTTGCAACACTATGACCGCGTTGCATACCGTTGTCAATGATAGTATTGCTTAGACCGAATTTGAATGCCAGTGGTTGACAATATGACAGCGATATCAATCTTTCCGCTAGAAGTTGAATCCCTTTCTGGTCAGCTTCGGCGCCGTCCACCATGGGCGCTCTCACCAGCGGTCACACTACTTTTCTGACTGAATTGATTGGGCGGGGGTTGAGCTCGTAGCTCAGCCTGCAAAGTAGGCTCCGAGGGCTGCAGCTGGACGGCACCCCGGGACCGTCATCCTCCAGGCCTGCCGCCCTCAACTCAGGTCTCCTTGCTTATCTCTGCCAGGCTTGCCTTGTGGCGAATGCGTCCTTACATCACTCAGCCATCCGGAGTTCGGAGCCCGTGTTGCCAGAAATAAAGGGTCGCTGAAACGGGCGAACGGAGCACGCGAAACGTGCTTCGAGTTTGTGGAGACGCAAACAAAAATGGATAGCGTGTGTGGAACATTCGGATAGAGGGCTACGGGCGGTCTTCCCTTGTGGGTCCGGTCTGAGGTTTTGTTTTCTTTCTACCACGACGACGACCACCTCCCTCCTGTGTTGGACGAGATTTCGAGGGCGTATCTGAATCGGTCGGTAGGGCGCGTGATTTCTCTTTGGCTTGGTACGGTGAGTGATTGGAGGTGATTGGAGCGTGTTGTGAGGCTGATTTGGGCCCTCAGCGCGATGGCAGGCCTCTTCCCGAACACGACTCTATCCTTTTCGCTATCGACGTCTTCGTCTCAAACGCAAAATTCAACTGCTACTTCGAACGTTACGGCCTCCCCACCTCCGACTTCTCGGCGCATCCCAACTGAAGTAATCGATCTCATCCTCTACCACGTACATGCGCAATCCCAGTCGCAACACCACCAGAACCCTCATTACTATTCTGGCAAATCGACATTACTGGCCTTTGCACGCGTCTCAAAGGCGTTCTACGAGAGGAGTGTGCCTTGGCTCTACCGAGATGTAAAATGGAATATCTCGAAACCCGAACGGTTCGTCAAGTTCCAGAGGTTTTGTCGGGCTGTTCAGCGCGGTGGGGCTGTCCTAGGAAGGTATTCTGTGGAAGAGGAGGCCGGAGCTGAGGAGAACGGGGATACCGAAAGGGAGACGAAGGAGCGTGAAACCGAGCTGGGAGCGTACGTGGAGAGTTTGGAGATCGTGAACGACCAACCGAGCGTGTACGAACTACACGTCCCGGCGTTCAACGCGTTCAGGAAGATGAAGAACCTCAGGCGGGTGGTGTTTATCGTTGGGCAGGATGATTCGACTCCGCCGTCTTCCTCACCGGTGGACGACCCGCCCAAGAAGAAGGGCGTGGATTGGAAGACAGATCTCTCGCGGACGGTACAAACGAACCTCTCGATATTGTTCACCCTTCCTTCCCTAACGTACCTCAAACTCTCGGGTATTCACTCCCTCCCATTTACGCTGCTCACCGCCTTCACTGCGATTCCATCGCTCACGCTTTCACACACCGATATCGACACGACGGACGAGACGGGTGTTCTGCGCCGGACGCCCCTGCCTACACCGGAGAGCATACGCCTGAGTGAGATCGAGATTGTGGGCGGTGTGAGTTCAAATTTGGTCAGGACTTTGGGGAGTGTGTTGAGTGTTAAACCGGGGGTGGTGCGGAGGCTTAGGCTAGTTAGCGACGTGGAGGATCTGGAAGGCGTTTTGGGTGCTACGGAGGAGAGATTGTTTGGAGCGCAGCTGCGGAGGAAGGAGGACGAGAACGAAGATTCCGACTCTGCATCTTCCGTTAGCGGTGGGAAGCCCAATAACCTCCAAATCTCCATCCCCAACGCTGACAAGAAAGGAACGCTGGGCGAGTGGGTGCTAGACCTCAACGGCGAGCGCGGTGGGTCGGGTTTTGGACCTGATACGCCGGCTGTGGAGAAGCAGATGGAGTGGAAGGTGGGGAAGAAGGGGAAGAGGTTCAAGATCCCGCATCTACAGGTGAAGACGACGAAGATTGTGGAACCTATTCAGCCGATGAAGTATCCTGCGTTCTCGAAGGCCGCGTGGTGCCTTATTGAAGCTGCGGGCACTTCGTTGGAGAGGCTGGAATGGGAGTGCTCGAGCGTGTTGCGTGAGTGTCTTGTTTATGGTTTAGTGAAGGGGTACTGATAATTGGATAGCGCTGTCGTTTAAGCCCATCAACCTTCACTTTCTGCGCTACACTCTTCGGTTCTTGACGGTCACGATTACCTACCCCTCGCCATCGTCCCGACGAAAAGCACAGCCCGTCCTCACCGATATCCTCGAGCTCGCGAAGCAGCTTTCAACGCCCGAAACCGTCCTCGAAGAGCTCGTCATCAAGTGTACATGTGTTGACCAGGACACCGCACCTCCCCCTGTTCACCCTTCGATGGTGGAGTCCAAGGCCGGCCTCGAGAGCTGCAACTCGTCGATGACGACGCTCGTAGGGTCTGACAAGACAGTCATCAGCTCCACCTCCTCAAATTCGATGACCGAACTCCTCCGTCTCCCCGATCGTTTTACCTCAAACACCCCAGGTCACAGTCCGCCTCCTCTGCCCATACAGAGTGCAGAGTACCTCAAGGAGTGGACGGCGTTGGATACGGTGCTGAAGGGGAAGAAGTATTTTAAAAAACTGGTATGGGTTGTGGTGGAGTTTGTGGCTGGGGGCGAGGGGCTAGGAGGAGGGGCGGGGGAAGGAGTTGATGTCCCTGAGCTACAGTGGTGGAAGAACCATGCGAGGAAGGTTGAGAAGCGGCTTGTTGGTGTGAAGGGGAGGGGTGCTGGTGTGCGGTGCTTCGTGAAGTGTGATTAGATTCGGTATACCACATTTTTGTTCTTGGAGATACGGACATGTCATTTCATCGTCGGGATACCTTTAGAGTAGTGTAGTGGGCAATTGAGCCTTTAATTAACTCAAGCCAAATACTGAGATGGGATAGGTACCCCCTTTCGATTGGAGGGTATTCTTAGCCCATGGACGCTGGACGTGCACCGATGGAATCCCTGCTTGACGCAAGACGCTAATGTTAGGCACCGTCTACTCAGCCATCCTCTCCAAGCTCTCTATACAAAGCTATACAATAACGTGTGAAGGCGGACAGTACTTAGTGGGACAGCCGCGGTGAATTTGAAGAGCCTGTGGATTTGAATCACCAAATCGTCTATTATGGGATCCGAATAACCACTTCGTGGCTTTGGTAGCGCCGCTTCCTCTCTGATTATCCGACGTTTAGACTCCAATTTGACGTCGCCTCGATGGTCGGTGTGCTCGGAGCCACAATTTTGAACCCTGAGCAACCAAATAGACCTGGCTGTATATAAAGCGCTTAGCGTCGTTGACGTGTCCTCCAGTCCTTCCCTTCGCAGTTTCCAGCTTTCCAGCACACCTTCCACTCGTTTATCCACCTCGCCCAACTATAACCCAGTAATAATGCGTCTCACCTCTGCCATCTTTGCTGCATCCCTCGCAGTCTCCGCCCTCGCCGCCCCTGCACCAGGGCTTGGCATCGCCAACTTCCAAACAACATACTGTGGAAACGGTGGCCAGACAGTGTGCTGCAACAAGCTTGAACAAGTCACCAGCCTCGACACTGGCGTCGGCAAGATCCTCGGCCTTTTGAACGTGAGCCTGAGCCAGGTTACGGGCTTGGTTGGTCTACAGTGCACAAGCATCAACGCACTGGGACTTGGTGGTGCCGTTAGCTGGTACGTGGACTCGTTCAATTTGGTTTTTGGGACGAGTAGAGAGAGCTAAGTATTTCGTCGCGGTATAGCACCCAGCAAACTGCTTGCTGCTCCAACAACAGCTACAGTGAGTCTCCCCTCTTAGTTATCCACGTCAGAGTATACTAATATTATTCTTTCAGATGGCGTCGTCGCTATCGGATGCGTCCCTATCAACATTAGCATCTAAGCTCTTTCATTCACGACTCTGGCCCACTCTACCTATAGACTACCTTCCTGTACCGCCTGTACATAATTTCATTGGGAGTTGCCAGCGTGGCGTTGATCACTTTGGCCTACATGCCCTCCAAGGAAAGTTTCTATTCACGCGAAATCCAAAAATGGCTACAGTCTTTGAAGCAGGAACCACAAGAGCCTGGGTGAGACTGCACCTTACAGCCGGCAAGTAGTCTCGTTTTCTTCGAAAGCCTTGCGTGCGTCATCTCATCTTTTAATTGCTTGGGCGCCTATCTTATCGGGTCAGAGATTTGTCAGCACTACAGCCACCTTGGGCTCCGCGTTTCGGCCTTTTCTTTTTTAACCATTTGCTATCGTGCACACCGATAACCACAATGCCTATTTCATGGCAAGTATTTCGACTGCTCAGAACTTGGACAATACTTACCTATTTTGCGCACTTAGGAGGGAAGGAAAGCCCTTTAAACAATTCTATATTCCTGAGAAAGCAGTCGGTGCAGCGTCGCACATTCGTGGCTTTCTATGTCCGCGATTTTTCAAAGCTCTGCAGTGTAAATGCGATGGTCTACTTAACTTTTGATCGTCGTCCGATTCTCGGTCCGGCAAGAAATAGACTGACTCGCTTGCTCCTTCCTTGAAGCTGGAAGCAAACCTCCCATGAACGCGAGCATCCTTCATCGCAGGCTTAATGCTATAGTACCGATAAGTTCTGTTTATTAAAGTTCTCTGCCGTCTACTGACTCGAGCGTAGTTCGTATGCCGAGCCTGTCCCTCTTCAGCAACGTTCTCCTGCGGCAGTTCCACAGCGTTATTGCAGTCATGATCGTCCAGTCCCGCCGCCTGGTTTCCTGCCAGCCTCCCAGTAAACGTTCAGCCTCATTGGTTTCTGCGCGAGCAGTGACCACACTTCGAGATCACAACCCGCGAAACCCCACAATATTCCGATAAAAGGGCGCTTTATATTCTTCCAAGTCAGCCTGCTGATCTCGAGGGTCTTCTTACAATTCATCCATCGCGTACGGAGAAGAGTGCGTTGAGAACCGTGATCTACCCACTAGACATATTCTTTATGCTTCTTTTCTTCGACCACGACGCTCGGCGCTCGCTTCCATCACCGTTCGAAGCTCGGGACCGCTGGAAATGCTTCTTTGACGTTCTCATGGGTATTTTGGGTTTCTGGGTATTAGAGGGAGACCGTTTGAGAGTGAAGCGGTCATCGGATATCCTGTATTATGTTGGGTATATCGTATTGCCCTGCTGAGTCGCTTTCACACTGTGAAACACTTCTATTCTTTCTGATTTTCCGAAGATTTTACAGTTCACCGTTATAATAACGGGCCTCGTCATCCTCAGGGGACGACCCAGAGCAAGTACCAATGCGGTCTCTACTCGTCGCAGGCTTCCTGATCTCCCGGGCGTTAGCCCAAAACCCGTTCGACTGGAACGGGATTCGCTATAGCTGCAAATGCTATGAAGGCGACTCGTGTTGGCCCTCAGAGTCGCTTTGGTCTGCCCTGAACGCGACTGTGGAAGGGAACTTGCAGAGAGTTATCCCTGATCCTGCGGTCTGCTACAATACGTTCGAAGGAATTCCGACGTATAACCAGGCTGCCTGCCAGGAGGTTACGAGGAACTGGAGTGGTCAGCAATGGCAGTAGGTGGAATGACTCGCCTCGTTTCGAATGTTTACTGATCCCGTTGTAGGAGCGACCGGGCTGTATCCAACCACTGGATCCTGTGGACCAACAACACCTGCTTGCCAACTAACAATCCCAATGCCCAGTGTACGATCGGCTACCTCCCCCGATACGTTATTCTTGCCAAGAAGAGGGAGCACGTCAAAGCTGGTATCGATTTTGCGAGGACGAACAACATCCGGCTCGTCATTCGAAACA
Organism: Coprinopsis cinerea okayama7#130; assembly: GCF_000182895.1. NCBI lineage: Eukaryota > Fungi > Basidiomycota > Agaricomycetes > Agaricales > Psathyrellaceae > Coprinopsis > Coprinopsis cinerea. The sequence goes on along the minus strand of NW_003307543.1, from coordinate 3,547,426 downwards.
CTGGACATGATTTCATGGGTCGCTCAACTGGTTATGGATCGCTCGCCATCAACACCCACTCTTTCAAGGGTACGCCCATTCACACTGACACGAACTTAAATGCTGATCCCACTTGTTCGTAGACGTCAATTTCATCCGCAACTACAATGGACCTGGTGGTTACACCGGTGGCGCAGTGACTGTCGGTGCTGGTATCCAAGGGCGAGAGCTTCTCCGACTTGCGAATCAGCAGAATCCCCCGGTCGCGATCGTCACTGGAGAGTGCCCTGTAAGTCTCTCTGTCCGCTTCTGATCCGACACTTCAACTAACAGGATTTAGACTGTCGGTTTTGCTGGTGGCTACATCCAGGGTGGAGGACATGGTCCTCTCGCGTCGTACTATGGCATGGGTACGTACATCCAAGTATCTAAATTAAACCATGATCTCATTGCCTCTAGCTGCCGACCAAGCCCTCTCGTTCGACGTCATCACCGCTGATGGAGAATTCCGTACTGCGAATGCCGAATCCAACCCTGACCTTTTCTGGGCTCTCAAGGGAGGAGGACCATCGACGTTTGCCGCCATCCTCTCCGTCACAGTCAAGACGTTCCCCGAAGTCCCCACCGCTGGCGTCGTCATGACCTTCAACAGCTTCAACCCCGACGTCTCTTGGCGCGCATTCGCTGCTTTCCACAACCTCGCCAACCGATGGGTGGAGAACGGCATGTTCGTCTATTACGAACTCTTCGGACCGTTCCTCAACATCCGACCCTTCGTTGGCCCTAACATGAATGCAGCCAAGATCAACCAGGTCCTCCAACCCCTCTACGACCAGCTCAGGAGCATGAACGTGCAATACACAGCTACCGTACGCGAGTACCGAACCTTCTTCGACCTCTACATCGACCTCTTCCAAGACGAAGCCGCTGGTGCCAACTCGATCGTCGGAGGACGCATCTTCACCAAACAAGACATCGCCCAGCACGGGGACGAGATCGTTGACGCCATCCGACGCTCAGGCGGAGGCATTGTCGGGCACATCGTTGGACCAGGCTTCGGCGCGCCCAATGTGGACAACGCGATCCACCCCGCTTGGCGTAACGCGTCGTCGTTCTCCATCACTGGCGTCAACCTTCCCAACACCTTTACCTGGGCGCAGAAGGAGGCAGCGCAGAGGCAGTTGACGAACGACGTCGATGGTCCTATTCGGGATGCTAGCCCGTATGGTGCTGCGTACGTGAACGAGGGAAACCTGGAGGAGCCCAACTGGCAGGAGGCGTATTGGGGCAGCAACTACCCCAGGTTGAAGGAGCTGAAGGCTAAATGGGACCCCCAGGGAGTCTTCTATGCTAGGACGACCCCTGGAACGGAGCAATGGGAAGTTATTGATTGGGGCAGGAGGCTTTGCAAGAGGCCCAGCTAAGTGGGAATGAGTAGCGAAGTTAATCTCTGAAACGGCAGAACGAATGTAGTCTGGACGATTTTCAAATCCCACAATTCCTTAAGAACATACGCTGACTGGTGCACTGCACCTATGTGCTCGGCCGTGCCCAAGGTCCACCAGTTTCCGCACCCTCGCCGACCCTTCCGTTACTTTTGAAGATGAAACGTGCGGCTGTCAGGTGTGTTTACTATTTGAGATGGTTTCTTCCCGTATGAGCGTTCAGGGTTTTTCACATCAGCCAACCTGTTGAACGGCCTTCCTAAATCCCGCGGCAGATATGTGTGATGGTTGCTATCTTTCGAGCAGCTTAGATGGATTAAGGACAAGGGACCACGGTTATCTCGTGTTTCAACATTGACGATGTTTAGAGTTTCCTCTCGTACATATGCATTCGCTACATTATCTGGACGAGGCGGACGATATTTTGCGAGCCAAGCTAAATAGTGGTTAATTATTATCACAGTGAGATCACTGTCGTTCCTGATCTCCACGGTTTTCACTGACAATCTCTTTATGTAGGAAGTCAGCAGTCACGAGCAAGAAACACATACTGTTTCAACACGGCCTTTAAAAGGAAACCCTTGCCTAGCCTTGTCTGTTTGCAACTGCTGATCGTCCTTCAAATTCGAAGAATTGGGCGCTCAACGTCCGTCTTGGTCAGAGAATACCCCTATACGCCACTGACACATGAAACCCGACCTATTTAGGGCGGCTGATGCGGGAATTGTTACCGCGAATGGGCTTCCTGATAGATGGACGGAGAGGAACACGAAAAGATATAAGGATCGAAGGGTGAGCCCTTGAGTTCTCCTGGTCTCGTCCGGGAGCCTTCTGTGCTTAACTGTTGCCCAGTTTCTTTGCGCCACTCCAAGAGAATGACGCGTTTGGGGAGCTTCTTATCCTTTGGCTTTCTGACCTTCGCTCTGACCGTTCGAGCGACCAGTGGAGTACCGTTCCCCCCATCTATTACGCCGGCTCCTACCCCTTGTGAGATTCGTAAGTACATTTTCAACTCACCTAATAGTTCAACGCTAATTACCCTTGGCATTCCTTCGAAATAGCTCCTTCTCCATCATGTCCCGTCTTCAGCTGCGGCCAATGCCCAACGGGTTTGATACAGACGATCACTAGGCATGGATGTGCCTGTCCTCAGTGCGCATGTGCACCTCCCGTCCCTGTTCCAACCATCCGTTCGGATTGTCCCATGCCTTCCTGCGGCGCATGTCCGGACGGGTCCAGCATTGCCATCACTTCCACGGAACCCAACTGCCCACTTTGTACCTGTCTCCCCGTCCCCGCTCCGACCATCCGTTCAGTGACTGCCCTATGCCATCCTGCGGTGCATGCCCAGACGGCTCCAGCATTGCAATCACCTCCACTGAGCCTAATTGCCCTCTTTGCACCTGTCTACCCACCTCGACTGCCGTTCCTCCTCCCGGGTCATCTTGCCCTACACCTTCGTGCGGAGATTGCCAACCTCCCAAGACGGCTACTCTAACCATGATTGGGACAAAATGCCCTTCGTGCACCTGTGTGGTACCATCAAACACCTCTGCACCTGTGTCGTGTCCTACGCCTAGCTGTGCGGGGTGTGCTACAGGATCGACAGTAGCGATTACGACTCCGGCGGGCAAGTGTCCGAAGTGCACTTGCTTGCCCACAGGTACCGGAACGGCACTGAGGAGCACTACCACTCCTCCTCCCCTGTCCGATGTGGACGAGGATGCGGATGCGGAGGATGTGGAGAACCTTGGCCAGACCGGTGGAAGTGAGAGGATAGCTATTAGATCAGTTTTTACCGGCGTACTTCTGGGGTCGGTTGGTTTGTGGTTCTTCATTGGACGTTGAGTCGCATGCTGCCTGCTAGCTTTACGCCACAATAACCGAAATTCCAAGCCTCGATTATTAGTTTCCCGTACAGATGTATTTGGGTTGTTCATGATACTGACGAGCAAAATGTGCGATTACAATTGGAGGAGAGCGTATAATCATCTTAAACCGAAAAACCTCGACGCTGAGTTGCGTATAAGAATTCGGGTTCTAACCGTGGAGGACATACAACTTCCCTGTGGGTCAGGGGAATTACTACGTATGTCAGGTCGCGGCCGTTCCATCGAGCGCTCGATCCGACCAACTTTGCTGCGCATTTCTGATGGTGGAGCGGCTCTAGAGCGATGTTTTCGCAAGATGATTTCCGTGGTGCGCGCTTTGGGCTCCCACACCTCTCAAGAAAGGTATAAGTACGAGGCAGGTAAGTACGCCTGTTTGCTGATGTCAAGTTCCCATACTCTACACGCCAGACATGCCGCGTTTTACTCACTTTCCCTCTCTCGCTATCGCAGCCCTGTTTGCCATGGTCGCTAGCGCCCAATTGACGCCCGCGCCTACCGCAACCGGGGGACCTGTACCTGTCGGCGGACTATGTGGGCTAATAACCAGTATAGCTTCGTAATGTCCAACTGATTTATCCCTCTTTTCAAGGCGGCGGGTCGACGTACACAGGTCCCACTAGTTGTGCCAAGTAAGAGTCGATGTACGCCCTTTCTCGATCAGTCATACTCACCTTCTATTACCATTACAGCGCTGGAGAATGGCCTGCGACATGCCAGGCCAACGGAGATGGTGCGACCTTTCTCCCAATTCCCTTAATTCCATTCTGACTATATTGAACAGTTTCACGATGTGCTCCCTGCCCCATCTTCACTTGCGCACAATGCCCTACCGGATCGACCCATGCATTCACAAGCATTGGAACTCAGTGTCCTCAATGTGCTTGTCTTCCAGCGACGATGATTGAGCCTCCTTGTCCTGTTTTTACTTGTGCAGCATGCCCTAGCGGCTTTGGTCAGGCCATCACCTCGACTGGAAGCGGGTGTCCATTCTGCACCTGCACCCCATCCGCTCCCGGCATCAGTACACCTCCCGTCCCAGCCCCGTGCCCGACCTTTACCTGCCCAGGGTGCCCTGTTGGTTCCAAGCCAGGGTTGACTTCCTCTGGAAGCAGCTGTCCTACCTGTACATGTACTCCGGCAAGTGAACCCACCCCGCCTACCACCGAAATTGTCACCGTGCCTGCCGAAGCTCCACCCTGCCCCACTCATACCTGTCCTGCGTGCCCATCAGGATCGAAGCCAGGATTCACTTCGTCTGGAACCGAGTGTCCTACGTGTAGTTGCCTTCCAGCTGGTACATCAAAATCAGGGGCGTCTACTACCGCCTCAGAGTCGAGCTCCTTCACTGGTACATCAGGAAGCGAGGCGGATTCTGCAGTGAATGAATCGGGTGCGACTTCAAGAATTAGATGGGCATCAACCTTTTCAGTGGTTGTGAGCCTTGTTTCCGCAGTGGTCGTAGTAGGATAGTGCGTAGGGATCTTATTGGCTGCCGGTACTGCGTTGATAAGATATTCGAAAGCCAATGAAACTGATAATCATTCATAACATCCAGGAATGCCAAGTCACTTTGCCGGAGTGGTTAACGGGATCGCCTGCTATTGGCCTTCGGGTCAGGCAAAGCGGTTGGTCTTTGACCGCGTGTGTTCGAATCGCACAGGTGACGCACTTTTTGCATCTTTCTTTTTTTACCTCGCATCTCCGAGAATCGGAACCTCATTATGATTGTAGCCAGTGCACTTCCCGCCGTCTCCCTTGCCAATGGCTGCGAAAACGCAACTCAGGCCCCACTTTTTCGTTATTTTCTGAGGCACACGACATACCGCAGCTGGGTTCACTCAGATCTCCGATGTCATTGACGAGTCAGTTAGATGGAATAGTACGTATTATTCACGCAAAGACACGGTACTAAATGGAATGTCAATCCGCGGTTGGCTTTGGCGATGCTGCTCGAGGCACTGCGCCCGATTTCAAATACTCCCTACCATGGATTGGCTGCGTCGGGGTGGGCGAGTCGGATAGGGTTGGCGAGGTAGGTGGCTGGGATATGGAAGTGCAGCCGCAACCAGGACATCCATGAGGTGGTGTTGGCGTCAAGATGAGTTCCTCGTCTGGTGCACACGGAACACACCCTGGAATTGGGCAGTTCGGCGGGAAAGTCGTTGGAATGGAGCTTGGTACGCACGCACACGCTGGACAGTGCGTACCGATCGTGGTCATGGTGTTAGAGAGCGGTGGGGGACATGGTGCGCAGGGAGGGGGTAAGCATCTGGTCGTCGTCGGCTCTGGTTTCGGCGTCACACATACACAGTGCGGACATTGTGTCCCAGTTGACGTCAAGGTGACAGTCAAGGGAGGAATGCACGGGACACATGGGTAGGGAAGGCACGTCGTCGTACTAGTTGTGAATGTTGAAGTGGGACGACAGCTACACCAAGGGCACGAGGTCCCAGTGCTGGTCAAGATGTTCGAAGATCCTGGAGGGCATTTGGCGCAAGGTGGGATAGGACAGAACGAAGTCGTGGTTGGTGAGGGTTTGGTGGTGATTGTGATTGAAGGTGGTTGCGATGTTGTAGTGGTCGTCATTGGGGCACAACCACAAAGGACACCACATTGACCTGGGGTATGTGGAGGCCAGGTCACCGACGACCCTGGTGGACATGGCGGACAGGGATACTGGATACATGTCGTCGACGTCGGTGCTGTGGTAAGAGTGGGCCCAACGGGCGGGGCGGTGGTAAGAATGGGCGGTAAGGGTACCGTGGCAGAAACCACATAGACTAGAGTCAGTAGGAACAAAGGCTTCGCTCTGAAACCCTGCATGGTGGGCTTCTTGGGAGGAAGTGATGATTTTCAAATTAGCCTTTATAAAGATCTCCCAGGTCATGAGGTGTTTCCCATAACGCTGTTTAAGTGGAGAAGCGGGGTTCAGCGTGGGTTCTCCCGAGGTACTTGGTGTTCTGAGCCCTGGTGGTCCTTTGGCGGTAAGCCTGAGGATCGACGCTTCCCACAGTCGGTTCTTTGTGAATGGAGTTTCAGGCCCATCTCCGTCAGAAGGGTGTCAATGTCGATGAAAGTAAACCCGAGTTACATCTGCAAGAACCTTGAGTTTCGCCGCAAGCATGTCGGTTGCAGTTCTGGCAAACGAAAACGTTAAAAAGACGAGGCGGAAATTGAGCGGTGCTGGCAAATTTTGTGAGACGCAAGTTTGAGCGGAGTTCAAATGGAAGATTAGATTAGATTGGCGCCCGCCGGGGCTTTGAAATGAGGTGCCTGTACTTGACTCGGCGCTTGCTCGATACCCCATGATTTCCGTAAAGAAGACGTTTTGTTATCTGCGTTCCGGAAAGCCTCTACCTCTCAACTGTCAGCATCGTGAGGCTGACGACACAGCTCTTTAAAAGCCGATTACAGGCTTCCGTCATCCAACCAAACCAACTCGCCCTGTAGAGACCACCGCCATGAGAACGCCTTCTATCTCCTTCGTCCTTCTTGGTCTGCTTTCAGGTGCAATGTCTCATGAGACTATAACCTTCTACGACCTTGGCGGGATAGAGGCGAATTACTCAGTCTCCGCCTTCTCGACAGACACGGTCGGATTCACTCACTACGTCGCATCTGGCGTTCAATCCCAATATGCCGAAACGCTTGAGCCAGAAGGGAAAGTCGTGACAAGGAGCTTAGATACACCTTTTACGCACGTCGGTGAGTACCCATTTAGTATCACTCACAATCCCGCGACAGCTTGCTTACTGTCCATGAATCTAGTCACGTTCCAGGCGGATGCTTCACGGGTCGTGAAGACTGGCCATACGACCGTCCCGTTGGAACCCACTCAGTCCAGGAACGACGTCCAGTGGTCACTCGAATGTACCCACGATGTCGAGCGGAGCGGCTCGCATGAAGGCGAACCCGTGGTCTGCGTGAACAGGGCCATCGTCTCCCGACTGGAAGGAGGGTCAGTTAGTACTCAGCTCCATACCTTCACCGGCACGGCCTCTGCATTTGCGGTCTACACAAGCACACCCAAGCATCTGGAGGAAGACAAGGAAGAGCACAAGTCGGATGTCGTTGCTAGCGACTCTTTAAGCCCTGCCAGTTTGAACATTATTACCTTCGCTCTTGTATTATTTGGGGGAACCGCTGGTGTCCTATTCGTCATGTAGCCTATTACCCGCTCACCAAGGACTGGAGATATGCTCGTCTAGATCCTAAAATGCAATGATAGTCCAGATGTCTGATTCAACATGTCGGTCGGGAGGTACTTATCACAAACTCGGTTGAGGCTAACTGCGATCAGCGATGAATGCAGCGGCGCAGCGGGTTGTGGAGCTGATAGGCATCTATGTACCTACCGCGCGTCGATATATATATAGCCTCGAGAACGACCCCACCTCGCGTTGCAACCATGTTGCTTACCCTTACCACGAACGACCCATACCACGCGAACTACTGCACAGAAGAAGGCCAGGTGATTTACAAGGTGGAATCACCCTTCAAACTTGTTGGTCGAAAAGCAACAATCGATAAGATTGTCCCAAATGACAGTACGTGGCAGTCTACCTCGAGGTCGGCTCGGATACACCTTCTGACGCACGTTCGTAGCACCTGAGGGAGCGCAGGGCGAACCCGATATGCAGGATAGATTTACTCGTATAGGCTTGGTCGAGTTCAACACAGTCACATCATCGAAGATTACATGGGAGAACGTTATCCACGACACAAGCAAGTTCTTTCGCAAAGAAAGCATGGGGTGGCTGGGAAGGTACGTTCTCCTCTTCATTAAATCTAACTACACGCTTCACGATTTTGCAGGGATCGCATATTTACTGGCCCTGACGGAAAGGAATACCGCTGGCTCTTGCGAAACTCAAAGCCAGAGGTGAGTTCCTGGTTCGACTGAATTGCTTTAAAAAATTCCTGACGGGTCGCATTGGCTATTCGCACAAGCTCGTGCTAAACGACGACGAGCGGACATTGGTAGCCAAGTACCACCAGAAGCACCACGGCGTAGTTCAAGATCCCCGTCCTGCATCCCTTGAGATACTCCCCCCTGGAGAGCACATGGTCGATCTAATTATAGTCACACTCGTCTACATAGAGCTCCTGCGGAGGAATCGCGAACGAGCCGCGAAGAGCCCATAAAGTCGCGTCAGTGGAATATAAAGATAGTCGACGATCGATGGGAGTCTACCACCTCAGCCTGCCGTTAAAGGACATGAGGACTGGCAACGAGACACTCTTGGTACTTGCTTGGAACATTGTTTGCTACCCCTTTTTCGCAGTCTAATGATAATGATCTGTATACATTTTACAGGTCTGTGCTGTGCAAGATCACGGATTCGCTTCAAAGGACGCAGGTCGCGGAATGCCAAGGTTCTGAACCGAGAGGCAGGCATGTATTTATGTAAATTCTGCTCCAATGTATAAATACTTCAGGCGTCCACCTTCAAAACTTGACTCCCCTCTGTTGACACCGCCATGCTCCTGGTTCTATCAGGCAGCAAACCTTGGAACTCGGATTACTGCCATCCGAGTGGACAAGTTCTTTACAGAGTTGAGTCTCCTTACGCATTTACGAATCGGAAAGCGACGATCATGAAGGTCGTCCCCAGTGAAGGTAAGATATCCTTCTCTTTCTGCATGACATAGCTTAGCGAAACATCGCACCCTCCATTGTAGACGGGTCTCTGCAAGACAGATTCACGGCAATCGCAGAGATTGAATTCCATACCTTCACATCTTCAACTATTACAATCACTGGACAGGGTACCTACGACACGAAGTCGTTCTTTCGGAAGGGAGGGCTCAGCTGGAACGGCCGGTGAGTAGTAGTACATCAAGCACTACACTCCCATACCTCGGTCTTACCGTTCATTTCCTCCGAAGCGATCGAATCTTCACAGCTCCAGATGGCCTGGAGTACTGTTGGAAAATGGGGGGTCGCAAAGTCGAGCTGTACCGCAACAATCCGGCGAAGACGCTGATTGCGAAATACCACCTGAAGCATTATGGAATACTACGGGAAGCCCGGCCAGCGTCTTTGGAGATATTCGAGGAGGGCCAGGGTGTGGTAGACACGATATTGACAACCTTTGTTTATGTGGAGAAGCTTCGGAAGGACAGGGAGCAGAGATCGAGGAATTCAGGTGGTGGTGGTGGTGGAGGAGGAGGAGGAGGCTAAGTCGAGAGCGTAGTAGTGTCCCTATAGCACTCTCGTCATTCAGAACGCTAAAATACTGCAATGTCCCGTTAATAGACACTATGACTTCATTGTCACCACCTCTTAGACTCTAGACCTCCTAATCACGGTCTGACGGGAACGAGTATCGGAGTCGCAAACGAGCTGTGATGAGCTCCTCAAGTAGCGTCTGTGGCCGACTGATGGTAGACGGGCGTCTAAATCCTACGTGTCTCTCCCCAACACTTTTAGAATCGACAGTGACCTACGCATGCCTATCTCAGCGCCGCACTGTGCAGAATCACGGTCTCGTATTGACTCGGAAGAACACCGGCCAAGGAAGGTTCGAGAAGTTCAAAGATCAAGCTTCAGCGTATAAATACCTCAGGCGTCCCCCGAAGACATAACTTCACAGCACTCCCGCACTCTCTCACCCCCGCTGTCAACACTACCATGCTCCTCATTCTATCAAGCACCAAACCTTGGAACTCGGAATATTTTAATCCAAATGGACATATTCTCTACAAGGTTGTGTGCCCTTGGTCACTTTTTCATCGGAAAGCCACAGTGATGAAGGTGGTCCGTAGTGCAGGTCGGAAATTCACCCAGTTTGCACTGCGTCCTGCGCTAATGTCGGCGCTCTCACCGATAACCTCTTCTCTGTAGATGGGTCCCTGCAAGACCGATTTGCGACAATTGCAGAGATTGAGTTTCACAGCATCACATCTTCTAGGATAACGTTCGTCGGGCAAGGTACTTACGACACCGACTCATTCTTTCGAAGAGGGGGGTTCAGTTTGAGCGGTAGGTGAGCAAATTCACAACTTTCCACCCGTACCACCCGTCGGGGTTCTTGCCGACGTTGCTTCAGAAGTCGAATCTTCACAGCTCCAGACGGGCTGGAGTACCGTTGGAAAATGGGGGATCGCAAAGTCGAGCTATACCTTAACAATCCGTCAAAGACACTAATTGCAAAGCACCACCTCGCGCATTATGGGATACTTCAGGCCGCCAGACCAGCATCTTTGGAGATCTTTGGGGAAGGGGAGGGTGTGGTAGATATGATTTTGACTACGTTTGTGTACATGGAAAGGCTTAGAAGTGAGAAGGAGCGGAGGGCGAGGAACTCGGACAGCGGAGGCGCCTGGGGAAATGGAGGAGGAGGCGGAGGCGGAGGAGACTAAGTCGAGATAGCAGTGTCCCGATAGTGATCTCTCTCGTCACTTGTAACGCTAATACACTGAACAGCCCCATAGACGTTATGACTTCATGTCCATTGCTTCTTTGGACTCGGGTCTGTGGGGCTAGGGGTTCCTGCAAGGCTTTAAAGCTACAGGAACGGTTTTACGAGCTTACACGTCGTTCCATCCCTCCTCACGATGCAGCTCACTCTAACAGGAAATCGTGCATGGAATTCCGATTTCTGCGCTCCCGATGGGAGACTCTTATACCGCGTTCGGATGTCGAACCGTAAAGCCTCCCTCTTCAAAGCCACCTCAAGTGGTGCGTATCAAATTCATTCAATTCACTGACGCAACCTGAACTTCTCGAGGCTGACTCGTGTCCTGGTGTACATGTACTTGCACAGGTCAGCTCGCAAATCTGGCAGAAATCGAATTTCACGCCGTCAGGCCAACCAAAATCACTGTCCCTGGAAAGGGTGTAACGAATTCAACGGTATTCTTCAGGAAAGGTAGACTGGGTTGGAAAGGACGGTATGTACAACTTGAGGCCTGCAGCACATGACGTCATCTGAATGGGACTGGACCCCTATCTGACCCACGGGCGCTACGGCTACCCCAACTGACAGAGACCGAATCTTCACCGGGCCCAGCGGCCTCGAGTATCGCTGGAAGCTGCATAAAAAGTTCTCTGAGCTTTACACCAACGATATTGCTAAAGCGTTCGTTGCGCGATACCACCCTCGAACCAGTCACTTCCTTCAGGCGTCTACACCGGCGTATTTGGAAGTTTCTGAAGGAGGGCTGGAGATGCTGGACTTGATCATCATTACTTTTGTGTACATCGAGAAGATCAGGGAGGAGAAAGGTGCGAGAGAAGGAGGAGAGGAAGCTGGCGATTTCGGTGATGGAGGTGGAGGAGGAGGTGGAGGTGGGACCTGAGGCCTGAGATTGTGCAGATATGTGCCTAGCTACTTACATACATGGTGTGCGCACTTCCCATATTCAAGTAACGAATCCGTCAAGGAGGAGACGACGATGATCATAATCCTTATCTTTGAATGCACAGCCTCTCCAGCCCCTATTCTCCTCCCATCACCATCACCATGATCACCAGCAGCGGCTGGATACATACGGCGCCCTGAACACTGTGTAGACGACAGTTCATGGTTGGCAATTTGTCGACAATCGTCATTCGTTTCATCGTCGACTATGTCTCGCTGTTGGCTCGCCCTGGACCTCTTGACTCACGTAGGCTCTCCTGGACCGTCACGGTTTCTTTGGTTTTTTCTGGACTATCATCATCCTCGAGAGGGCTTCTACCAAAGGATTCCACGTCCTACATGTCCAAAACGCTCAAAACATCTCAGGCGTGCACAAAACGTGTCTGTCATTATAGTACTCCAGTCCAATCACCCTCGCGTTGCCACCCTCAGGCTGCACGCTCGCACTCCACTGACACTGACAACGACTGTACCGCCCTCGGATGTGAACAACCGACACGATGCCACTCGGCGCTCGCTCAGAAACAATTGTCGTCGTCCTCAGGGTACCCTTTGCTCATTCAACGACACCTGAAACACATCAACCATTAAATTACATAGATTCTCGGATCCTCGTTCCTCGTTGCGATTCAAGGAAGATCTTTTTGATATGGGATATGTATTATGGGCGTCGCCTCGCTACGAGGTCCTGACACTGACCATGTGCTGCGGACTCGGAGCGCCGCGGCGGTGTCACCTCGTCTCTCGAGACCCTGGAAGTCTGCCACTGAGGGCAGGTATAATAGGGCGCGGTGAGGGGATCTCGTCCCATCACTTCTGCCTTTGTCTTCCACCCCACAGAGAGCTCTCTACGCCTCGCTAGCTATCCCTACTCTGCGTCTGCGCCACATTTATTAGCCACTTCACCGCCTAACCACTATTACATCGCCGCATCTAGGCCCTACATCGTCGACCACCCACAACTTATCAGGCAGGCACGATGAAACTCATCCTCGAGAACGACACGCCATGCAATACCCGCTACACAGACGAGACCGGTCGGATACTCTACCAAGTCAGCACATCCGGCAAGTACATCAAGTGTAAAGCCAACCTCGAGAAGCTCGACCTCAGACAGGGTATGTTAAAACATTCCTTGGCCTCCACTTACACCCTCTACGAGCGATGGCACATTAATACTCCTATGATCCATTGGCATCCGAGTCTAACACAACCTCACCTCCCCTCACCGGCCTCACCCACCAGGCAAGTTCATACCCTTCGCCAGCATCGACTTTCACAACTTCAAAGACGACGTCCTCCGAATCGGCCAAAACTGGGAAACCAAATCAGGCGACTTTTTTCGGAAAAAAGGGTTCAGTTTTTACGGGCGAGACAGGATATTCACCGCTCCAGATGGGAAAGAGTATCGATGGGAGATGCAGGCTGATCGAGCAGAGGTACGTGTGTGTGTCCAATTCTATGTACCATGCGTAATTCAATGTACCATTTGGCATTTCACCCTCGTCGACTCTTCCTTCATTCCTGATTCCCGACTAATTCGAATTCGTTTTACCGTGACGTTCCAGCTGTACATGATGGACGAAGCCAAAACCCGCATCGTCCGCTACCACCGCAAAAAATACGGAATCTTCCACGACAAAGCGCCCGCCTCGCTCGAAATCGAGCCATGCGCTGAAGGAATGATGGACGTCATCATGCTCACCTATATCTACATCGAGTATCTCAGGAATGAGAGAGACGAAGCTAACTCGAAGATCGCGGCGGGTAATATCAAGGATTCTATGAAGCCTTGATTCATGAGCAGTGGCCGATGGGAGGTTTTCTTGTATTAGTATGGACGCTGTATGACTGTAATATGTACTTTAATTTATACCTGGGCATATGGATACGAACTATGTAAAACTCAAAATGCAGAAGATTGGCTTACCATGCGCAGTCCGCCGGAAATTCCTCAACTGAAGCTCGCCACACCCTGTCTACCTCGTAGCGCCGTTTGCACTGCCGCGGATCACGAAGCTGACGTCGGACGGCGCACTGAGAGCGGAGAACGGAGAACGAGGATAGTAAGCAGCACAATATAATTCCAAAGCAGTAAGCATAAGAGTACACACAGGCAGGTAGTAGTAGGATGGGGGTAGTGGTCAATCAAAGAGGAGCGCCGCCAGTCAGGGGTGGATGGGTGAGCAGGGGACTCGGATCAAAGGGGAAGAGGGAACGGGAGGAAGAAGGATATAGGGATCGGGTTAAGGGAGGACGAAGAAGGGAGAAAGAATCGGATGAAGATGAAGGGACGTGAGGGGAATCAGGGGCGTATCAACAGGAAACACCATCACCCCGTAGTAGCTAGAAGCACAACCCAATAATCGAACAAATAAATACGGTAAAAGGGTTAGGCTAGGGATATACAAACGCGTTTTTCAACGACACAAACCACAGAACAGCGACAAGGGGATAAGGATATCGATAAAAAACGAGGATCCAGCAAAAAGAAAAAAAGGGGCCAAAGCCCCGACTATATGTAACACACAGGTGAGAAGCGGAACCAGACCGAAACACACAGAAGAAAGTTTAAAAAAAAGGGGATCAGCACTGTACGTGAGGAAGAGTTCGTTCGTGAACAAGAAAAACGGCAGCCAGGCGTTTGATTTTACAGTGGATATGGTATCATGCGCCTCGTTCCCATTTACTCATTCGCAACCTAGGAAAGAGGTCGGTAAACTACCCCTGGGGAAGACGGGAGAATACACACCTTCAGAACCCTCCTCGGTTCATCATCGTCGACGCTATACGTCGTGTCCCTCTCGCCGGCCTTGGCTTGATCGAACGGGTTAGGCAAGGGCGTGCTGGCGCTAGCAGCCGAGACAGGTGGGTTGGGCGCAGACGCCGGGGCATCATCCGACACTACATAGCCTCCATACGCATCCATCTCATTATCTGGCATACTTGGTTGACGTTGATGAGTCGAAGCACCAGCGGGGTAACCTTGCTGATACGCCGAGGACGCGTTGGGCGGCATGGCTGGGTAAGGTCCATAATTGTCGTGGCGAGAATTGTAGTACTGCGAAGCCGTGGTCGAGGGAACACCGCTGTATTGAGATGTGCTTTCGTGGCTCGTCAAGGACTTGTTGCGCTCGAGGGTGGGGTTGTAGCCTTGGTCGTAGCCGCTGGAGGACTGGGACTGATACTGCGAGGGGCCGCGCGCGAGGCCAGCAGCACCGGCGCCGGCGACGTGGGCTCCCATACCAGCTGCTTCGAGGATGTCGTGGTCGTTCGGGCGTCCATAGGCAGGTTGTTGATGGCTTGGAGCGGCAAATGCGGGGTAGGGCGAACCGCCGTCTTGAAGCGCTTGACCATAGTTGTCGCCGTGCCTCATGCTCCTGGCCCGCGCAACACCGATACCGGCGTTACCAGCACCAGTTGCGCCATAGTCGAACACTTCTCCAGGGGCAGGTCCTCGACCAATTTCGCGCATTCCATAGCTCTCCGCATGCGACATAGGGGATTGGGCGTAGGTGCCGTGCGACGAGGCATCCGAGTAGGCGCCGTACCCAGCGGCACCTCCGCTGGTGTTGTTTCCGTAACCACGGTTGTAATCGTCGTCGTCGTCGAGGAAGCCAGCGGGTGGTTGGGCAGCAGCGGCCTCACGCGCAGCCTCTGCGATCTCGCGATCAAACTTCTTGGCTCGTCGTCGTCGAATGCCATTGGTCACAACAGCAATAATGATAGCGAGGACGATGAGACCAACGACACTGAAGACACCTGCTACAGCGCCGGTATTTTGGAAGAACCTGGGTAAGATGCCGGGTTAGCATTTGGACGTTGATAGAAGACGAAAAAGGAATGGGAAGGGCTGATTCGAAGAGTAAAGGGGGAGTCGCTTCCGGTGGTCCGCGGATGTCAGGAAATGAAAGGCCCTTGCAATCGGGCGTCGGGCGCGCCACACCAGGCTCGCGCTGGTAATAAGAGCGGGCGTGGGTGGTAATACGGGTCTCCGGATCTCGTCCGCCTCCTCTTTTCCACGGATTCCAAAAATAAGAAGAGATAGAGCCAGCTCCCGGCAAAGTACGACTCGGGTGCGAAGGCGAGCAAATCAATCCAACAGAAGTTTGCAGGAACGGGTACACAGCGCAAATTCTCGCACGGCAAAACACAAAAGCGCACTCACCCTTTCCCATCCGACGAAGGCTCCAGCGTCGCTGAAGGCACAATGCTACGACTCCTAGTGACAGTCTGGAACGAGGTAACGACGTTAGGCGTTGAACTTGTGGTGTCCGTATCGGCCGACGTGGGTGTCAGCGTGGGTGTCGTTGAGGAAGACGTCAGCGTCGGCGTCGTGCTGGACGAGGTGGGCGTTGAACTCGACGACGGGGGCTCTGTTGAGGACTCGTCGTCATCGTCTTCGTCGTCGGTCTGCGTCGAGGTGGGCGTGGGCGTCGAGGTGGGAGGCTCGCTCGGAGTGCTTGTCGGCGGGGGCGGGGGCGTCGGGGTCGAGGTCGGGGTGTCCGAAGTCGGGCCGTCCGAGGTGGTGCTAACGCAGACTTAAAAAACTGAACCAAGTTGAAGTAGATTCCAGAGCAGCGTACATTGGAGGGGTAGTGTCCGAAGCTATACAGCATTTCGTCGGTTAATATCATCAACAACCAAATCGGAAGCCTTGGCTCACTTTCAGACATAATTGCGGGGTATTTCTCGAGTTATTTGATAAATACTGACAGGATTTGGGGTAAAGGAATGTGTATCCGCCTCGACTGGATGGGAGAAGAGGGCGGAGGTCTGGAAAGAGGGCGATTGGCAGCGCAGGTGAGAAGAACGACAGGAAGTCACACCGACAAGGGAAAGAAGCAAGAACCAGGCCCGCGAAAACACTGCCCGAATCGGATATCAGCTTACCTAACCATCAATCACAAGACTCATCACATCCATGATTGGAAGGTCTCGTTCCTCCGAGTCCGCTTTTATTCCGTCTTGAAACGATCCAGTCAAGGGCCATTTTCAAGGCTTTGCGGGATAGCAGGCACTGTTTTGTAGACAGGTAACGTCTCTATCTAGTCTGTGCCTAACCAGCGGTATGTAGTCGCCACCCTACTCCACTGAACACCTCCACCAACTTCGCCTGCGCCAAGGCCTTGAAGAAGGCGTCTGGAACTCTATTGGCACAATGCTCGTTGACAACTCCACTCTCACTGCTGCTTAGGGACGTCAACAGTCTCGTACGACAGGTTTTGGTGCCGACCACCTTGGACATTGCGTCAGCCGCCAACGTCCAACGGTCGAGGTCGATCCTGGTTCAGATAATCCTTGATCATCACAGCGACACGCTGTGTAGCCAATATGCCATAGCAACTTTAAATTGGCTTTTCATTCACGTTCCGCCGGACTTTGCATCGATCGCATTCCTTGTGACCATTCGCCGCGTATAGCCCTGAAGTTTATTCTTTTCGAAGTTCCTCCATCCATCGCCTGCTGTTGTCCGCCTTCAACGTCCCTCTCTCGCCTCTCTCATAGGCCACCTTGACTGTGTCCTTTGGTGTATTCGTCCGGACTATGTGTCAATCGCACTCCAACCACCTCGTGACAGCTTGAACGTATCTTTCACCTGAATAACTCCTCCATCCAACGCCGGGGAAAGAAACCATTCTACTTCCCTCATCGACCGACTTGTTGGTGCCCTCAGGTTGATCATTCTCCCCCTCCAACGATTCCATGCCTCAGAATACACTGCCCGTCCTCAGAGTACACTGCCCATCCGTTGAACAGAACCTGAATTCAATCCTGTGTGCTTCTAGAGGGATTCCAAATTTCATCACCGCCTCCCCATCGCCACCCAGAGGTGTGTACTCGTATTACGTCTAATCATAGATGTGCCAGCTCCCCCTCGTGGCGTCTTCCATCGGCTGACTGGACTGCAGGACCTGGTGTCGATATTCTCACTTATCGCATTCACTGCATGCATTCTAAGCAATAACCATCAATAAAATGATCTACAGAGCCTCTCCTGTTTCCTCCTTACCATCTCCTCCCCACCATCAGGACCCACTAACAACCGCCATAGCGCTAATCCGATTCGCATTATCCAAATCCTCGTCGCTCTTCTTCTGCCTCAAGCACTCCATATATACATACGTCAAGACCACGACATCCACAATCCCCTCAGCGCTGGGCTGGATTTCAAAATACGCAGGCGACTTGTCGTGGAAGATCCCGTATTTCTTGCGGTGGTACTTGCCCATCAGAGTCTTGGATGCGTCGTTCAAGCAGAGCTGTACGATCCATCGAGGTCGTAGAGTAAGGTTGAACGAGGTCGTCAGATTGGATGTTGCAAGGTCAGAACTTAGACGATGCGCCGCACCTCTGAACGATCAGACTGCATCTCCCATCTATACTCCTTCCCATCCGGCGCAACAAACGTTCTCTCCGAGTCATACTTTCCTTCCTTCAGGTACTCGTCCGCGTTTACCTGCCAATCACCCACCAAAATCCTTAGCACGTCCGATTTTAAGCTTGTACCCGACATCTCTATTTCGGCAAAAGGCACGAGCTGACCTGTGTATGTGTAGTTCGATCACGGATTCAAGTTAGCGGCTATCTGAAAGATCGTTCACCAGGGCTATGCCTCTGGAAGGTACTGTATTTCTAGCAGAACGAAAGCTCACCTTTCCCGTCTTCACCCGCCTTTTCAATCAAATACTTGTTCTCCGAATACTTCCCCGCGCTCTTCACTTTATACAACACCTTCCCTTCTTCATCGGAGTACGTCGCGTCGAAAGCGTTGAAGGGCGAAGAGTTTGGCTCGATGATGAGTTTCATTACAGCCTCTTCCTTTCTGAGAGAGACGAGCAAGGGTGTTGACAGTGGATTGGATGCACGCACACCCACAAATATGTATAGTATAAGTACCAGCCCCCTCCATTTGTTATCAAGCAGTGCATGGGCGGTGATTGATAGAGGTTGCCAGCCAAGTAGTTCTAGCGCTGATGACGATATTCTTCCGCCTCACTTGATCTCGTTGCAACTTCCTATGAATCTTTGTTACGGTTGGGCAATACCCTGGTCTCTGATGTGCGCCCGTGTTATCGATGTGACATGCCAGGTCACCCGTTAGGCGCCCGAGCGCGTGGTAGCGCAAGCGGTCGAGAACTCAAATGCTTGGGGACAGATCAGCTTCCCTGCGATAGGACCATTGCTTTGGTTGTACAGCCATTCTTGTCCCTTTTCTAGGCTCTAGCTCTTTTGGGAAATCCATGTCCTCGTTTACCTCGTATGACCCTTAGTAGATCATCGTTCGTATACCCAGTTCTCTTGGAAGGACACATGGCATGACATCATATCCCCCAGCTCAATATAGCTAGGCGCCCAAGACACGTTCACTCCACGCCCGAGGCTTTGCAGTGAGCTGTTTTCGAGGCTACTCCAGAAACAAGACAGCCCTGAATCGATTGAACCATATTGGGCGAACGTAACATGCCCCAAGAGAACTCCTCTTTGAAGTTCGACAGTGCACCATAATATTCCGGTTGGTCGGCGCCAGCTGCGATCGATAATAGGCGCCTGGAAAGAACGTGGACACCTCAAGGCGTTCGGAGGACATTCCATCTCCTACAACACCATACACCTGTGATGCAGGGAAGCCACGATCATCGATGCCTTGAGGTGACTGAATAGATTCAGAAGCCTTGCGGCTGAGTCGAGGCTGCCCTCTGGTACTTAAATAGGCGCAGAACCCACTCGGACTCAACCACCACGCCTATTACCTACTCTACGCACTCGCAGCTTAAGCCATGGCAAAGAAGCCTCAACGTACTCAGGCTGCTGCTGTCACTGACCCCATTTTGAGGGATGGAACTGACAACGACATCGTAATCCCGTACGACGTTCTCAACACCGAACGGCTCAACCGCTAACCCAGCCAATAGAATCATGGGACCTACCGGCGCAGGGAAGAGCACAGTACTACTCCCCTCTCCTTTCTTGCATACCTCCACTGACTCCCGTTACTTACCTCCTTCCAGCTCCTCAACCTCTTCCTGGGCCCTGACCGCAAATCCGAGCACGTCGAAACTTCCGCACGCCTCGTCTCATGCACGACCGTCCTCCAACCCGTCACATTCGACATACCCGAGAGCCACGCCCACCTCCGAAAGAACGGTAAAGGCAGGATCGTGATCGTCGATACGCCCGGATTCGACGATACCTTTGTCGATGATGTGGATATCCTGAAGAGGATTGCTGATTGGTTGGCGAAATCGTATGTGCTTGTGTATTCGAGTGTCAAGAGGAGTCCAGAGTCTTAAAATACGGCTACCTTTCATCACAGATATCGCAACTCGATGAAACTTGGAGGTGTAATCTACGTGCACGACATCTCCCTGGACCGGTTCACCGGCACCGCCAGACGGAACCTCATCATGTTCCAACAAATCTGCGGCGAAGCCGCCTTCCCCAAAGTCCTCCTCCTCACCTCCAAGTGGTCCAACTTCCAGACGAACAAAACCCACGTCGCAGCCAGCCGGGAGAAAGAAATGATCGACCTTCAGTGGAACGAAATGATCGCGCACGGGGCTGGGACTTTCTCCCTCAACCCGCCGAGAGGCGTCAATGAGCGAGAGGAGAGCGAGTTCGCGTGGAAGGCTGTTGAAAACATCCTGGACCGTGTTTCTGAGCAGAGGGAGAAGCAGAGGAACACTGAGAGGGAGAGAGCGAGAGCTAATGCAGCTGAGAGCTTCCAGATTCAACGCGAGCTTGTTGATAAACATAGAGTGTTGCCCCAGACTCATGCAGGGAAGGAACTGAGGGGTTCGTTGAAGGAGGTGATGGAGAGGGCGAAGCATGATCCCGAAACCATGGCGAAGCTTCCACCTGAGATGCAGACCAGGCTGGAGGCGGAGTTGAAGGAGTTCAAGACCCCATTGTCGACAAAGTTGAAGCAAATCTTCGGGGTATACGTATGTGAGTCGTTTTGGCAATACTATGTCGACTGACTTGAACTCTGATGGTGATATACAGCGCAATGAAGATACGTGAAGATCGTTGGGCGCACGTTCAGACACCTGTGCTTTTTACCTGATTTTCTTAACTTATCGTCTCGGTGACTAGGAAAAACTCTCCAACGGAGGAGAACATGGATGAGATAGCGAAAAGTGATTTTATTTAGTCTAGCATAAATAGCAACATACTGTATCATCATGTGTATGATTTTAAGAGGCACGTGTAAAGGCATTTTAGACCAAGACGACCTCGAAGCCAGCAAACCTCGAGAGGTTGACATCAACCTCCAAAGTCTTCTGCCTCCTGTCGTACCTGATCCTCTCCCTCTGGATGATTGGGAAACCGTTGACGAGGACCATAAGAGGCTGCCTATCAACACCAGCAAACTTGACAGTCCTCCACTGCACACCACGCTCAATCTTGTATCCGAAGCGGCCGGAAACCCTGAGGCGGCGGTTGCGGTACGAGAACTCGACGTTGGTGACATCAGACGGGCTGGGGTCGATAGTCTCGCCATCGTCGATGTAGAGCGAGCCAGAGGCGTTGCCACGGGCATCGGGGGCGACGACGATGTCGAAGGGCTTGGTGCGCAGCTCGGCGGTGGTCATGGCCATCTCGGAGCGGAGAGGGAGGACGGCGCCACCGCGGATGTGCATGGGGATCTGGGCGTGCGAGACGCGGTGCTGGGTGACCCAGCCGGTGCGGGTGACGGGGGCGAGCGTGAAGAAGTCGTACCAGGTGTCGGCGGGGAGGTAGTAGGTGACCGAGGTGGAGCCTTCCTCGGTGACGGGGGAGACGAGGATGTGGGCGCCGTAGAAGAATTGGAGGTCGATGGGGAAGGTCTCGGTGTCCTTGGGGAACTTGTACCAGACGGGGGAGAGAACTGGGGTACCGTCGAGGTGAGCCTGGTAGAGGCCAGTGTAGAGGTAGTCAAGGAGGCGGTATCTGCAATTCAGGCGTCAGAACCAGCGGACATGGTTGAGTCTTGGGTGTGAACGTACCGAATGTCGATGGCAGCCCTGGCAGCCTCAGCCGTCTTGGGCCAGACATAGAACTCTTGGCTGACGTGGTTCTCACCGTTGTGCTGAAAACGGCTTCAGTTAGACCAAATCCGGACAAAGGCAAGGGCCTGTTACTCACGTTGCGGAAGAAGGGGTTGAAAGCACCAACGAGGGCCCATCGAGCACAGAGCTCCTCAGTGGTATCGCCGACGAAGCCGCAGACATCGCTTCCGACCAAAGGCATGTTGAAGATGGCAGCAAAGTTGAGCATGGAGGCAATGCTCATGCGGTAGTGCTCCCAAGAGCTAACGTTGTCACCGAGCCACTTGCCAACATCGCGTCCGGCACCAGCAAAGGTCGAACGAGTGATGATGAAGGGGCGGCGTCCGGGGCGCCTGTTGATCATAGCCTTGCGGGTGAAGGTGGACATCATGCTGCCGTACAAGTTGTGGGTGTCGTACTCGGAGAGACCGTTGGCGTGAATGATGTTGGTGTAGGCAGTGCGGGAGGAGATGGGGCCGAACTCGTTGTCGATGGCATAGGGAGGGTTCAAGAGGTGCTCGTCGTCGGAGGTCTGGCGGCGCTCGAGGGTGCTGGAAGATTCTTCGATGACGTTGGAAGAGACACCAGGCGCGCTGGTCTGGATCGGGGCATACCAGTCAGTGCTGCCTTCAACGAAGATGGGTGCGTCAGGGGCGGGGGGCTCTTGGTCACGGGGAGGAGGAAGGTTCTGCTTGATGGCTTCACCCCAGGGGTCGAGGCAGGGGTAGTCGCAGAAGCTGGCGGGCTCGTTCATGTCGATCCATGCTCCATCGATGTTCAAGCCGTCCTCGGCATTGTAGAAGCGCTCGAACTCGCCATTCCAGTACCTGAAATAAGATTGAGTGAACGGCTCGGTGGTCAGATGGTCGTTAAAGACTTACTGCTCAACGTTAGGGTGGAACCAATCGGGGAAGACGGTGACACCGGGCCATACGAGTCCAAGGTGGTTAGATCCGTCTCGGTTCTTGAGCCAGACTCCGAGCTCCTCGCCACGCTCGAAGGGAGGATAGGACTCGTCCGGAAGAACGCCCACTGCAGGGTCGGTCATGACGACTAAAGGAAGAAGTATTAGTAGACAATAATAGATGAGAGTGAAGAAAACGCACTGAAGTGTTGCTTGTTCTCGTGGAGGTGAGAGACGATCTCGCGCATACGGTTCAAGGGGAAGTATTGAGGGTCCAATGTGAAGATGAGACGCCTGTCCATGTAGTCTGACAAAAGGGTAAGCAGACAGAACCAATGCAAGGGCGCGATTCCATACCGATATCGGTCCACATGGTCTCGAGAGGGATACCGGCCTCCCTGTATCGAGCGATAACACTGGCAACCTCAACGTAGTCTGAGGAAGATAGTCAGAGGATGGTCGGCGATGAATTGAAGGAGACATACTCTTGTAGCCAAATCGGCACTGGTGCAAACCGAGACCCCAGTAAGGGAAGAGGGGAGCCAAACCAGAAACCTCGGCATACTGCTTGGCAAGAGCCTCAGGGTTGCTCTCACTACCAGCCAAGAAATAGAAGTCGAGAACACCACCGATAACGTTGTACTCAAGAGAGGTGCCGGTGGCGGTCTCGTTGAGCTTGACGTCCATGCCGTTGGAGTTGAGGAGGAAGACACCGTGAGTACCAGTGGTACGATGCTCGAAATAGACGGGGTGGTTTCCGTAAAGGTTGGTGCCATTGGGGACACCGTAGGAGTCGCGGCTCCAGAGGGTGCGGACCATGCCACGACCATAGTTGTTTGCATCGAGACGGAAGGTCTCAGTGTGCTCACCGAAACCGTAGATGTTGGCACCGGCTGGGAGATCGGTCTTGACTCGGAGGTATTGGTCTTCGAAGATCAAGGGGTGGTCCTTGGTGGAGAAGAGGACTTCACCAGTCGAGCGACGAGAGACAGTGAGGTAGAAGGGCTCTGGGTCGGAAGTGTAGTTGAAGACAAGGTTGGATCGCTCGGGGAGGATGCGGCGGTTGGGTGGGCGAGGGAAGACGTCTTCGGGGACCTCATAGCGCTCATTGTTGGCGTCGGTAATCTTGACATGAAGACGATCCTCTGTAGTAATTTGTCAGGACGAAGCATATGGACGGAATGTAATGAACTTGCCAGTCTCGTAAGCGACGGTGACGCGCAGGTTCTCGATGTCCTGACCGAAGACATTGCAACCAGGAGAGCTGGCCAGAGTAAGGTCAATCTGAGCCTCGCTTCCACCATGAGAATAGGTGGCCTGCTTGGCGACGTAGCCTGGGCAGGCATCGAGGACCTCGGGAGCGACATAAGCCGCACGAGACTTCGTCAGCCATAAGGCAGAGGAGAGAGCGATGGGGACCGTTGTACGCAGCCGCATGGTGGGAAGGCGGGGTTTTCCCTAAGTCAACTTGGAAGAAGCTCGCTCGTTTAAATAGCTGTTCGCGAAAACACGCGGCTTCTAGCACGTCGTAATGACATCGACCAAAGAACCGTCTGTGGGTAAAGAGGTTTGGGCAACGCATGGTTGATCTTCACTTGGCTTCGAAGTCTGGTCCGGCTCCCTGTAGCTCCCAAGTGTCTTTGGGACAATACGACATTCTGTAAGGGACGTTGAGTCATCGATTTCTGCGCAGAAGTGGTTTACAACGGGACTTATACCTCAGTGAGCAACCGCAAGGTAGTCGGTTACTTGCTCCACCTCCAAGTCCGAAATGGCTACAAACTTGGAGCCTGCGTGCCATGGGCGGCGGGGGCCTTCCATGCCATGGTCAACAAGTTCGATTCGACATTCAAAACCGCCCTAGACGAATGTTGACTTTGGGAGCGTGTTCAATGCATATCGTGAAACCCGTCCGAACTAGTCAAAATAGACCCATTAACCCAGATTTGGTCTGGACAGCGTTTAACACCGTCGATCGTCGACTATGATCGATAAAGAAGTGGAGGAGAATCACGACGAAACCGACGCTGGGAGAAATGGCTGTTAGCCATCAAGAATTGGTGGGAAACATCTGATGGTTTTGATGGGCGCTTAGCCCTACGTCATATCCCCCAGTGGCCATTTCTCCTTCGACTTGCTTGAAATTTCTTACTGCTGAAGTATCAGAGTAGAATATGTAAATCCTACATAGGTGCAGAGATGTTTAGGTTTAGCTTGGTTCTGCTCTTCATGATCTTGCATTTACGTTGAATTTCCACGAGAATGCGATCAGACAGTTGAATCCGGAGTCATCGCAGAATGTCGTCGGCCGACACTTGGTGTCAAATAGCCAAAGTCTGACCCTTCTACTTGGTCCCTATATTGGAAGCAGCAATACCCATGCGGACTCTTAGACCCACGGCGAAGAACCCCATTTTTTGAGGTACGAGAGAATCAGAAACCACTTGTTGTTTGTGGTTGGAATGACTCCCTAACCACTTCACCTCTGGACATAATCACGCACAGGCATGATAGCTAGGCCTTACCTACGGGCTCTTATGCTTAGTAGATACTTCCAGAGCACATTCGAGCTCATTTCCGGGTGTTGTTGGCGCGTTCACAAAGGCTATTAAGGTGGGGTATATCCTCATTTGGCAGCACCGGACCTTGCCAAGGGATTGTCCATGTGGATCGTGGTGTGGCAACCCGCCCCAACCAATTCAGTGGATGTGCGACCGTCGCGCCAAATGAGCGCAAATCCAGCGTTACTTGGGGGATGCGGCGGGTAATTAACCCAGCGTGAACGGTGAACGAAAGGATGACGCGGTCTGCGATGCTCTGGATTGTATGAAGAGCGTTGACATGTGCCCACACCGAAGCACTGTACTCTTGATTTCTGCCGGTAAATACCAAATCGAGAGAAGTCTGTGAGAAATCGTCACCGTTGACGAAATGGGGATGGATAATCAGTTTCATCTACTAATCAGTTTCACCTACTTCGTGATTCAGAGAAGGTCAATTCCCCGGTTTCTCCAGACTTTTCTGGGGACAGTCACATCGCCCTCATCCTTGCGCGCTATGTACAGTCAAATTGTATGCGCACATGATCTTGGGCGATCACCCACCTATTCAATGTATTGAGCGCAATCTACTCAGCGGAACCTAATGATGATGGTAGTAATGATATCCCGGATAATTCGGTTGTAACAACCTTTCGCGCACGTGTGAGATAGTATGGCGGGAGAATCAAAATGCGCCTCAATGCGTTCGTTGAAGTGTGATAAAGTCTATGCGCCTCTCAGGCTATCCAAGCCCAGAGTAAGTACCGCGGCTCTCGCGGATTATTGTAGTCTAGACCACCAGTCATGGTCTGGCTACTTTAACCTGTAAAGTACACGATAAAAGTCTCGCACGGGCTATACCAGTGGTACTCGCTACACCTAACCGAGATAGAAAGCGTATAATAAGATGGTCTTGGGATGGACTTGGAAACAAGGAGTCGCCTCTCGATCCTCATTCGAATCAGACGACAACTTGAAGCTGTGTGACAACGAATCGCTTTCAATACTAGAATCATTCGAGGGCGTAATCCATTGACTGTTAATCGATGGTTATCATTATTGGACCTCTGGTATTCACTACCTATTGGAAGAGCCTTCACGCGGAAACCGAGCTCAAGTCGCAGCATGTGCGACTCTGAATTGGGTGCCCTTTCCCAATCTCCGAGTCGGGATCCATTCTTGAACCATCCTTCCTCAGAAGTCCGTTGAAAACCATTAGCTGTAACGACACCGCTCAAAATGAATGCTATACTACGGGAAGGCACCTAATTCTTCTAGCAAGGATCACGGCTGATATACAAGAAGGCAGGGCGTCACGGGCAGAAGCGCACTGGATCCGTCAGCACTTCGCAGAATTGCGAGAGCTGGATTGGTCATAGATCACCCCTTAATCATAGATCGCCGTTTTATTCGAATTGTAAAAGGTAATCTTAACCAGCTCAAGGGACATCCTACAGAGACTATTCTCGCTCGGC
Source organism: Coprinopsis cinerea okayama7#130 (assembly GCF_000182895.1). Lineage (NCBI taxonomy): Eukaryota > Fungi > Basidiomycota > Agaricomycetes > Agaricales > Psathyrellaceae > Coprinopsis > Coprinopsis cinerea. The sequence continues at coordinate 3,520,794 of NW_003307543.1, read as the reverse complement.
AAGCTACTTTCAGCCTTCGAAATGGGAAAAATGAATAAGCGATATGTAGTGACCAACATGTATTTCAACCTCTCGAAGTCAAGTAATACCCGACTTGAGGCACTTTTCCCGGATTAATATCGCCTCCTTCATGTTTGGGCGTATATCGAATGGGTAACATGATGATCTCAAATGCTGTAGGGACGGGTCACGAGTCGGGTATGGTCTCCGTCCCCCACCTTATATATCTCCAGGTGACAAGGTCCCAAACCGCAACATTCCCTAACAGTCCTCAACGAACAATCCTACGTTTCCGTTTCCACGCAAAAGTTCCAATGTCATGATTAACCCTGACTCTGAGATACGATATGTACTATCCAAGATGAAAACCCTATGCAGGGTAGTCGTAAGGATGGCGTCTAGACACCAACGTTGATAGGGGTGCAACCAAGCGCGATAACACCGTCTACACAAAAAAAAAAAAAAAAAAAAATGTACCCATCAATTTCCGCAACAACAACACCAGTCACCAAAACAAAAACAAAAATCACTCACTGAAGCTATTATTCGTGCAGCACACCTTCTGCTGCGTGCAACTCGATCCACCACCAACACCAGCCACATTAATCGCCGTGCACTCGGTCCCAACAAGACCCGTAATCCCCTTCAAATCCAACCCCAAAAGCCCAATCAATCGAGTGGTAGTCCACTCGAGCGCTTTGGTGCTCTGAGCCTTATTGCAGCATTGGATTTCACCTCCGTTGCATTGCGAGTAGTCGTAGACAGCGGAGGGAGCGGCGAGGGCGGTGCTCGCGAGGAGGGCGGCGGTGAGGAGGGTCGAGGCGCGGGCGAACATTGTCGAATTGAGTGTGTGTGAGAGAAAGTGTGTGTGTGCGTGTAGGGTAGGGTAAAAGAGTGGACTGGGTTGAGCTCGGAAGAGAGTGTGGTTGGCTATGAAAGCTCGACGGAGTGGGAGATTCTGAAGAACGTTAGGTCGCAGTGGAACGCTTTATATAGCGAGAGGAGTCCGAGTCGTCCGAACCTGATGTCGACGTGGTGGACTCTCATGGGCCAGCCCAGGCGGCCAAATGAACCCTGAATGAAAAAAAGCGATACAAAAGACGACGCAAATGACGGGAAGCGACGCTAGACCAAGTCTGGGCACCCCAAGTTTACGAGAAAAAGAAGCGAAAGAAGGTATTTGCCGACCATTTTCGGTTCACCACTTATTAGGCGCCCATTCATTTACCTTGTTACGCGAGTTCGGGTCACGGCAAAATGCGGGCCAAGTGTAGATCAATAGGCAGCGGACAGCAGGGATTTCCAAGCAAATTCCACGGAGGCAGGAAGTGAATGTAAGCGATACTAATACATTGCTACAATAGTGATTATCGTTAGAAGAAATAACGTGGATAAAAATGGGTGGCTTACTAGCGAAACGGCAGACAAGTAAAACGGATGTGCAAGGGAAAAAGAAAAAAATGGAGAAATGCTGCGATGCGATGGAAATAAAGAAAAATGCAATTACAACAATTAGAAAGTAGTCGAAAGTGGGAAGAAGAGAGACCAGGGGTCGTAAAAAGTCGTGAAAGATATGATGATACAAGTCGTACTCAGACAGCCATACTATGCCGCCTCAACTCTCCATCGCTGGAAGCCTTCTTACTTCCCCTTCTACTGCGCCCCTCGACATTTACATTACTCCACTTCTTCGAACTGGGCGGCACATACTCCTCGTCCGCCTCAGCCCCATCACTCTCCTCTTCACTGTCGAAATCGTGGTACATCTGCGGCCTGGACTTTTTCCGCCTAACAGGTGCAGGAGGCTCAGGGTCTTCGGGTTGGGGAGATGGCGCGTGCTGCTCGAGAGACGAGCGCCGGGTGGAGGATTCAGGGATTGACTCGGCTGGTGACTCGCCTCGTTGCTTCGAGGATGTGGTGGAGGTTCGCTTCTTTTTCGGTGCTAGGTCAGGACCTGTGTAACCATCGGGTTTGCGCATTTTACTGGAAGAACATGAGTGGCAGCACAGCGGTAAAAATGAAGCGTACATACACTTTAAGACTGGGCTCTGCATAACTGACGACACTCTTTCTCGCTCGTCGTTCCCTGCCGGTCGTTTCGGTGTCGACTTCAGGAGGGGCCAAGAACTCCTTGGGTGGTGGCGGTGGTTCATCTGTATTGACACGCGCTGCATTAAAGGGTCAATGAATCTGGGTTAGAAAACACGAAACGACGAACCATTATTGTCGATAGGTTGGAGAGCACTTCGATTGCTCTTGGGTTTGAACGGTGCAGCCGTGACCGCCTCAACCGTCACAATGGCGGTATCGTCTCCCTCTCGTCGTCGCTTCCTGTCCTTGGGTATTGGCGGTTCGACGTGCTCCTCCTCCTCTACCATCTTCTCCTTTTCTTTACGATTCTTCTTTGGTGGTTCGACTTCCCCTTCCTCCTCAACCACCACATGTCTCTCCTTGCGACTCCTCCGCTCTCTCTTCTCAACGTGCTGAGCCTGGTCCACCACCACATCAACATCAACCTCGCCATTGATAGCCGCAATCTCTTCCTCCAGCTCCGCCTGTCCTGCCTGCAGCCTCACAGGGCTACCAAACGCCGGACTGGCTGGCCGAGCCGCGGACAGGGCTTCGTCCTCTTGCATATTGACGGATAGCAGGCCACTCTGTCTCCGTACAGGCTTCCGTTTACCAAACGCAGTGGCAACACTGAGGTCCATGTGGACGACCGGCGCCGGTGTGGTGGGTCGGTTGGTCGGCAGGGGGAGATTCGAAGCTGATAGTCGGCGCTGCTGTTGAGATTTGGAGGAAGAGGAGGAAGACCTGCGCTTGGGAGGCGGGGTTTCGCTGATTGGTTCCTCTTCTTCGCAGATCCCAGGGACGGTGGGAGGGCGGGCGATTCGCATGGCTTGTGGGGAGGCATCTGGATCTAAATCCATGGGCGGACGTTCTGGACGGCGTCGGGCTTTAGGCGAGGGTGGAGTGGGCGGTGTTGGGACTTCGTGTGGGATATCCAGAGTGGTGCGGAGATAGTTCAAGTGTCTCGTAAGACTTAGTGTCTGTGGCACAGTCAGTATTTCAGAATCTAGAGTACTTTAGAGCGTGCGTACCGCTGCTTCAGCATCTGCCATGATCTTGCGAGACTTTTCTCGCTCGCGTTTGAGCTCGGAAGTGAGCTGAATTTCGGAGGTTCGTAGCCTCAGATTCTCCACATTGAGGGCATGAATTTGAGCATTCAGTTCTTCAATACGGACGCTCAACGTCGAGTTTAATCTGTCATACGTTATATAAACATCCTAGGAACCAAAAGTAAGCTCATACTTGGTGATATGTTTGTTGGCGAGAAGGAATTTCTTCTTAACTGTAAAAACGAAATGAAATGCCACCATTGTTAGTAATGTTCTTCTTCGAAACTGATCGAGAACCAACTCACAGGCTTCAAATTCGTATAGGGCGTCGTTTTGTCGCGCCCCTAAAGAGGAACGCCTGCTCATCGCGACCGACAACGAGCAGAACGAGAACAAGGAACGCAAGTGACTGCCGCCGTCGTTCTGGGTAGCGAGGAACAATACACACGTGACTTTGTTGATTGACAGGCGCGGGCCGCGTTCTGTCCGACGCGACCGTGTATCGGGCGCCTAAAAGGCAAAACCAGAGTTGGAGCTTGATACTTCCAGAGAGAGGGTAAGAACAGAGGCAAGCGGTAGAGGGACCAGCTCAGCAGGTATATCCAAACTTTTGGAATAGTGTCGTATCTCCCTGAAAGCACGGAAAAGCCCAAGAAAGCACGTCAAGCAAGTCCAGTAGTAGGGCAAGTCCAAGCAGCAAGGGCGACCGTGGGTCTGAGGGCTGCTTATGTATATTGTCCCGGTGCTGATTTTAGCCCAACAGAATGTGTTCCGACTCCTCCGCAAAAATGGGTGTATGCCTCAGATTTTCAGACAGCCAAAGGGAAGCAAGAGCAAAGGGTACACTTGAGCATGGATTGTAGAGGTTCCCCCTTATATACATAACTTTCTTAAGGAGAAAATACTTTAAGCTGTCGTTAAGCTCCTGTCACATCAGAAGGAGTTGACTTCCTCAATAGAGCAACTTCGATCTTGGTACTTGGGCCGATAGGAGCAAAGTTGTCGAAATTACATTCAGGGTGCTCTCATTGTGACTGCTACTGTGACTCTACCTAGAAGCTGTGAGGCCTATCTGGTCAAAATTCTACCTCCAGGTCTCCCCAGCGGTCGTATTGGCTTTTAGTTGCCCTCGTCGTCAACGGATGCTGGTCTTACGCGGCTCGAGCAAGGTTCGAACCCGCGCGGCCCAGAAAAGGCAGTGGCCATCAATTCGGCCCTCGTGATTCCTGGTTCCGGTTAAAGCGACCAGGGCCTTCTTCGACCGGAACGATGACGAGCGGCGGCATTGAACAGTTGTTCTCTCCTCTGGTTAACCTCAGACCACCATCATGAAGACAGAAAACCGAACCTTTATCGTTTCCGGAGGGTAAATAACCATGTTCTCCCCAAGTCTCGATCCTTGAAGCGCTGAGCTCCTGTTTCACAGGTCCTCCGGATTAGGAGCAGCGACCGTGCAAGATCTCCTCGCTCAACAGGCCTATGTCTCCATCTTGGACAGGTCTCCTCCCCCGGAAGAGTTCAACTCACCCCGGGTCAAATTCTTCACCGTCGACATTCGGGAAGTCGACCAAATCGAAGATGCAGTCGAGAAGACTGTCGCCTGGACAAAGGAGACCGGTGCTCCTCTCGGCGGAGTTATCAATTGTGCTGGTGTCGGGGTAGCCGCGAAGATCATCGACGCGAGGGGAGAACCCCACTCCCTAGACTTGTGGGACTTTGCAATCGCCGTCAACCTCACGGGTTCCTTTAACCTGTCCCGATTGGCTCTGAAACATCTCGTCAAAGTCGAGCCCGAACAGGGTCCTGACGGCGAGCGAGGGGTTATCATCTTCGTCGCGTCTGCAGCCGCGGTGAGTCCTATCGCTATACACATCATAAGACACTGCTGACATTCCATTAGTTCGAAGGTCAACCTGGTCAAACCGCTTATTCGGCGACTAAAGGCGCCCTCAGATCCATGACTTTACCCATGGCAAGAGATCTGGCGCGACATGGTATCCGCGTCGTTACCATTGCGCCGGGTGTCTTCGACAGCAGCATGACAGCCCACTTCCCAGCCAAGACGAGGAGGAGTCTGGAAAACGAGGGCATCATCTATCCCCGCCGGTTCGGCCAACCCTACGAATTCTCTCGTACCGTCAGATGGATTCTGGACACACCATACGTCAACGGAGAGACGATCAGGCTCAGTGGGGCAGGGCGATTACCCGGAAAGCTCTGAATCGGTGTTTGGTGTTTCTTTTATTCCACGCGTTGTACCGTGCCATCTGCCGACCGTTCTATACTCGAGATTTCATTTGGATCTTGCACCGTTTGCACTCATGGAGATGCTGTCACTCGCGCGGATTTGAACAAAACGAATCTCTTACAGGCGAAGTAAATCCGCTCGGAGAAATGCTCTCACATCCAACGTGTCAGTGTACCCCGCGGCATATGAACTTCAAACGAGGTTTGGTTTCATTCTGGTGATCCCGAGGTAACCTCTCGTTACCCTGCTCATTGCCCATAGAGATCAAGGATCACTCGACCTCGTTGCGGTAGGCCGACGGACAATTCAATGTTACTTGGATCACTCCAACTTTGATGCGTACCGCTCGTCTAAATCTTTGGTACGTCCCCTCCACCCCTACGGTATCATCTCGACATTGAAATCCTTAACGCTAGCTTATCACAACATGTCAGGAAACGATGCACTGTCCGTCGATAAGCAAGGGTCATTCATTCAGTCACGGGTTTCTATTCCGTCATTGTCACCCACCTGGACACCCCTTGACAGGAGCTCCTCGGCCTCAGTCGCACTCCCCTGAATTGTTACCTACATGGCCCAGCCTCGAGGGGGGTGCTCCCAAAATAGCATCATGACTGAAAACTTCAAGGGAGGAGCGACGAGCCGAAAGGATGTTCTTATCCTTTTAATTAGAACCTCGAGGGGACCACCCGTCGCTGATATTCCGAGGAGGGTAACATGCAGGGGTGGAATTCTCCCGAGTCGGTATCACTTATTCTCTTCTTCTTTTGTGCAGATCCCTGCAGACTTCTATCGCGTGGGTGCCAAGTGTGGAGTTGTTGCACTGCGAACCTGTGTTCTACGTTGGACAAGACAACGCAGGTAAGCAGGTCGGTGCTGCGTTAGCAAGGGGTGTAATATCAATACTGATCGCTTTTTGAACGCAGATTGCATACTTTCCCCGACAACGCGGAAAAAAAATGTCTTTTCAAAGCTTTTTTCTTTATGTAGAGGGTACGTACGTATGGATTGATGCTTGTTCAGAAATGACAATCAAACTTGTCAAAACCGTCGTCAGCTGTTGTCGTACTCTTTGTGCCCCTTTGTGGCCCCCAAGTCAACAAGTGACACCCGCCTCCCAGTACTTATTGGAACACTCGACGACCAAACCCCCCGTCTCCCCCCTCGGTCCTCCCCATTCCCCATTCCCTCTTACCCGTACCCCCGTACCCGCATTCTCAATCCCGACTCTCCAAGGCGTTTCATATTTCAGCGCCCATCCCACCGAACGGGCATCATTCCAACTCACCCCGGCGGCAATAGTCTCCGTCGTCCGATGCCGACCAATCTGGGCTCAGGCACACAGCCATGGACGGGCTCCCTGAAACGGCTCAGGAACAAACTGTGGCCTATACCTATAATAACAAGTGTAACAGTTGGCATTGGAAAGCCACCCGCATCATCATCATCATCACGCCCCAGGCAAGCCCATAAAGGACGCAAGTCCCATAAAAGGTCGACTTCAAGTGTAAGAAGCGGCTGTTGTCTCCCACTTCTTCCCCTGCCATCAACGCCCGCCCGCCCTTCTTCTTCTTCTTCCCGCCCTTCGACGTCTTCCTCCCGCCGGGTTCCCGCATTTGCTGTTTCTACACGTCGTCGCCGTTCGCTTTCGCGCTCCCGCCGCCGCTCAATGGCCGATTCAACTTTTGACCCCTCTGCCTCTCGGCTCTCCTTCGAGTCGACCGAGACCCTCATCGATGCCTCGCCTCTCATCCTAAAATTCAATAGGCGGAGTGTCACGAATGCCACCATCTATTCTCACACCTTCCCCGTCTACCGCATTTCCACCAACAAGGACGGGACCAAGACCGATGTCTACGATACGCTGGGCAATGAGACGAGGATAGCCACGATCAAGAGGAGGGAGTTCTTGCCCGACGTGATCAAGTATCGCAATCGGGGCAACGGGACCGCCGCGAACGACGTTGTGAAGATTAATAATTGGTTGAAGTATGAGAAATTGGAAGGCGGACTGTGAGTGGCGCTCCCTTGCCCCCTTTGTTCTTCCCTGGAGGCCTTTCGTCGCTGACCCCCTCGTCTCCGCCTCCTAGGACTGGCGTGTCGTTCGATTCTACATGCGGACAGCTAACATGGAGATATGGTCAGCTAGAGCGATATCGATTAGCAGTACGTAGTATCCCCTTTCCGCGGCATCGCTTGGCTTCATATCGACTAACCCTGTCATTTCTGACTAGCTTTACAAGAGCAAAGACTTCTCCAATCCCATTGCATATCTCGACCTCTCCGAGCCTGGGATCCCTATCCTCTTGAGGATATCACCCGGGTACCAGTACCTCGTCGAAGACATCCTCATGTCCGCGCTGATACTGGAGTACAAGCTCAAGATGTTCGAGCGACTAAAAAAGCACGACTTGCTGTATGGTCCCATTCTCGGGTCTTTGGTTTCGTTTAGGTAGTCCAGTGCATTCTACTCGACGCACGTTCTTCTTCTTCATCGTTCATACTTGCTGCTCTTTCTCGGAGATTGAGCTCAATTCACTGATCCCTAAGCTCGTTTTTCCGACCTTTCTTCGGCCCCCCCATCTATGCTTTCGACATGTTTATAGACTCCACGCAAACGTTTTCTTTTCTCCTCTTTTCGCAAGTTACACCCCATCCATTGTTATTTATTTCTCTTTATAATAGTGTACTTTTAGTAGTTAGTAGGTAGCCCTTCAAGTTCGCCTTCATCATCATTGTTTTCGTCTTTGACGCTTTGGCATTTTCGACTGGCATCGTTTCCGACCTTCCATGACGCACCCTCACAATAATGTTGTTCATCGTCTTCAGGGTCACATTGTACATACACACATAACTGTAATATACAACCATGCGGATTTCTCAAACACACTGGCTTTTGCGCAAGAATTCGAAGTTGGGGCAGCGTGTTCATTATTTAAAGCTGGCGTGGACGGTGGAGACTGGCAACCAAGTGGAGACGGCCTCTCAGCCACCCATCAGCCATACATCAGGCTGGCAATGTGGACTACATGGACATGAAACGCAGCCGCGGAATCTAACCCAACCTGAAACGTATCGCCCTCACAAATTTCACATTCCTTAACTGAGATGTAACCTCGGGTGAAGTAACCTCAAACTCGGAGGGGTAGTATGGATGTACAACTACGCCCACATCCGCTGTTCGGAGCTGAGTCTACCAGTCAGAGCGCCACCCTTCCCGAGATTGAGCCAATGCCATTGGTCATATCCACATCCCTTGAACTCAACACCCTCTCAGGAGACCGGGGAAGGTAAGCGTCAGCGACGGGTCTCCATAATACGGAAACGGAGTACGAAGTAAAATACTGAAAGAACCCCGATCCGAGTCGAGGAAGTTACAGTTCGACGAACTCGCATTGATTGACATCTTCGTGTTCCCGGACCTCGTTTCTCGTATCGACGTTGTCGACATTCGGTCTTTCCGAGGGCGACAATATTTGGACAATGGGAGTCGCAGCTCTCCAACTTGCCCCGACTTCTTGCAGAGATGTGAGTTTGTGGATCTGATGGAAGAAGTTATGCTGTATCATGTCTACCCATCCAATCGCAGATCCCACAATGTGGAGGCTCTTTGGAAGGTCCGACTATCATTGGGCGACTGGGGATTGGTCAGGAGTGCAAGTTCGCCCTTTGGGTAGGACCAAAGGAGACTCCGCCTGCCAGCAGTATGCCGTTGCGAAAAATGGCCCTCGCTATTTGTAGAGGTGAAACGATACATTCAACCGACAGAAGGGAACAAAGATAGGCGGAGTCATTGGGGTCGTAAACAATGCGATGCGAGGAATACGACCTCTGTGGACCCACCATCCATTCCATTCTGAAAGAACTTCTTTGACGCCGGGGCATGAAGTCGATCCATTCACTCCGCCAAGCCTTAGCAGGGCTAGCTCTCGCTTAGCTTGGTCACTACTGTATCTGTGGAAGTAGCTCAAGGTATAGTCAACTGTGCTAGTTCTGTAGGTACAGTTAACCGATGGAGAGCGTTTAGATCCATCGCGGTAGCCTATCCGACAGCTACAAGCGAATGCGGCGATGGCGAATGGGCGCTTGACTCTCGGAACAGCGCGATGGATATGTTTCCTACAAATGCCCGCCGCCTGCTCCTGAGATTGCTACCCGTTGTTCAATCCTCCAACTGGCCTACTTCAAGATTTTCAGTATACCTTTCGGGTTACATCTAGGAGAAGGATATGGAATATAGACATTTAGCACTGTGTTTCTGCTGTGACGCCAAAAAACTCAATCTCTTCTCCCCTCTCCGACGCTCAGTCTAATTAAGGACTCATCAAGGGGTTCTGCTCCCAGATCTCGAAGTGGGGAATTCGTTGACTTGACGTGTTTGAGAAGCAGAGGTCTGCTGGTCCGTGCGGCAGAGATTCTAAGTATTTATTCCACCCGTGCTAGCTTTCCTCTTTGTTCTATATTCTCTCTACCTGAGAGTCTAACAGCGTCCGAGTTGAAAGTCCAAGGGCAAATTTGGTTCTTGGTCCCTAGGCTGCTATTTCTGCCGACTCTGAAGGCTACTCGGAACTCTTGAAGCGTTGTGCATGAGAGCTTGATCTGTTCCACGTCGGCACTCCCTCCATTGGGTGCTAGTGACATTGCTTGTCTTTACAACTGCGAACCTCGAAGAATCTGTCTCTGCCGGAGGCTGGAGCCCCTATTCCTTGCTTTTCCAGTGACGTCAGAACTGGTGCATAAAGTGGCTGTGTTTCGCGGATACCAAGAGCTCGTGGCATGCTCAAGGCTGTAACTTGGTCATCCACCTCGACTGCGCGTGAGCCGAATGCAAACATAAGAAACCCTACAAATAATCCTCGTCATCTGCTGGACTCATGACATCTAATTACCAACCTCTTCCTACAAACTCGGACTCGACCGAGGACCTACATTTACACCAGCACCGACCGCCTTATCCTCCCCACCTCAAAGAACCTAGACGACCGCTCAAGAAGCGATATCTTGGCCTTGTAGCGCTCGGCTTCCTGCTGACTGCGATTATCTTCTTCAAAGCCGGACAATACTCTGCTCGTGTGCCCACTGAACCGTCTCCAACGCCATCGTCACCTGCGCAGTCGACGATTTCAACGACAACGCCCAGCAAACCAAAGCCAACTTCACTGCCAGGAAACGATACCATGTACGGAGGGAAGAAGAGTGTCGGATAGTACGTATCTTTATTCACCGGGTCGACGCTGGCTGACAAGGGTTTAGCTTCGTGAACTGGGGAATCTACGGCCGGAAATACATGCCGACCTACATCCCCGCTAACGACCTAACTCATATTCTCTATGCCTTTGCCAACATCAACCCATCGTCGGGCACAGTCTCGCTATCAGATGTTTGGGCCGACAAAGACATCCACTACCCAGGAGACTCATGGAACACACCAGCCGGCGAAAACCATCTATTCGGAAACTTCAAGGCTATCTACTTGCTCAAGAAGAAACACCGTCATCTGAAGCTACTTCTCAGCATCGGAGGCTGGACCTACTCGCCCAGCATCCACCCGGTCGTTTTAGACCCTGCCAAACGCGCAGAATTCGTCAAGAGCTCTGTCGCGCTGTTGGATGACTACGGCTTGGACGGTCTGGATGTCGATTACGAGTACCCTCAGAATGCTGAGCAGGCGAGGGGTTATGTGGATCTGCTGAGGGAGCTACGGGAAGCGCTGGACCAGAGGGAGAGGGAGAACGGCGAAGGATGCAAGTTTTTGTTGACTGTACGTGTACAGTTCGAGCCCACTTTCGTTCATCTGACACTGACGGCGCGCAGATCGCAGCTCCTTGCGGCCCAGACAACTACAAGAAGCTCCTCGTCGCCGAAATGGACCAATACCTCGATTTCTGGAACCTGATGGCCTACGATTACTGTACGCTCACCTCATCATCGGCTGCCTTTGCAAAATGCTAACGCGTTCACAGCTGGCTCGTGGGACCGGACTGCGAACCACCAAGCCAACCTGCTGGGACCTCCCATCAACACCCACGAGGCACTCGAGTTCTACGTCTCGGGCGGCGTCGCTTCACACAAACTCGTCATGGGCATCCCCCTCTACGGTCGTTCCTTCACCCAGACTGATGGGCCAGGCCACGCGTTCGTGGGCATCGGCGAAGGAACTTGGGAACGCGGCGTTTACGACTACCGTACCCTCCCTCTCCCGCTCGATACCACCTTCACCTACAACGACGAGGACCTCGGTGCGAGCTGGACATACGACAAAACCACCCGCGAGATGATCAGTTTCGATACACCCGAAATCGCGAGGTTGAAGGGCCAATTCATCAGAGACAACGGGCTCGGAGGCAGCATGTTCTGGGAGCTGAGTGGGGACAAGATGCCGGGCGAGACGGAGGAGGAGAGGAGGAACAGGGACGAGCGGGATGGGAAGATGAGGGAAGGCGGGAATATGGGGGTGGGCAAGCAGGTTATTCCTGGGGAGAGTTTGGTTAGGGTGGTTAAAGAGGCTATGACTGGTCATGGAAGCCGCAGTCTGGAAGGGATGGATACGACCCCGAACTGGCTTCACTATCCCAGGAGCCAATTCGACAACTTGAGGCAGGGGATGCCCGATGCCTGACGGATAGACTAAAGTGTAAGGCTTAGACTATCATGTCTGATAATTGATTGTCTCATCATATAATTTCTATCAGATTTACCGCCATGTATTCCGACTTAATGAAATGCTATACTCTCGTGGAACTGACTTATGTAGATGGTCGCAGCATCCTTCAAAACGCCGAAAGCTAGAAACGCGAACCGCAAAGTTTGCTTGATGCGCGCGCACCCGATACTCCTAACACTCCTGATTGACGTGCGTATATATAACCGAAACTCGGGAAAATGGGGTCCTCGGTCTTCTCAAGGTGACCTTTGTCGGAGCACTGCACCCCACGCTATCTTCCCTTTATCCGTCGGGGACTCGGTGTTGGGACAGGGGTAACGAACTGTCCAATCAGGTTGGGTATGTAAGTTACGAGCACTGACATTGGATGCCCTTTTCGTTTCGTTGCATGTTAACTGTTGAAGTGATCATTGATTGGTCTCTAAACTATTCTTCTTCTGGTAGGCCTTTCTCTTGAAAGGTATATTTGTCCAAGGAGGTTTGGGGCTCTCGAGAACGTCCCCGTTCCTGTCTCCCATCTCTTTTCACCAGCCTAGATTCGCCTTTGTTCCCTCCTTAACTGTGATCCTGTCGATCATCCTCTGTGGGCCAAGATGAGTTATGGCGGCGGCGACCCATTTGACGCCCTTTGGTACCTCCAGATTCGCAAGGTAAGCGTTTTCTAATGGTTGAATCCTTTACACAAAGCTCACTCTTCCTCAATAGTACTATGGCGGTGCGTTAATCTCTGCGTTTAATCGTGGTTGTCATGGTCTCTGAGCCCGCCTACCCGCAGTCTTCATCTGCGTCCTCTACATGTGCGACTATATCGAAACCTTCGAGCGAGAGGTCAGTCCGCCGTACACTTACCCTTCACCGTACACTTACACCTCGCCGATCTCGTACACCTCGATACTAAATAAACACTGTGCACTGTGGACGGTGTACGACCTCACTCTTCCAGGTAGAATACATGTGGAAAGGTCCTCGATGGAACCTAGCCAGGGTATTCTTCTTTTTCTGTCGCTACATTCCCATCGCACAGATCCCCCTGTTGTGGTCATGTACGTACGACCCTATCGATCGCTCTTTTCCGTTCCCCGCAAGGGTGAAAGGGTTGAGTACATACTGATCATGTTTCTCCGCTAGTGTATATACAGAATCTTTCCGATAAGGTACGTTGCACTGGCACCAGACCGACCGCTTGCTCGATTGAGAATGGTGTGCTGACTTTTTGATTACTTAGGCCTGTTTAGGTCTGCATGTGACGGTACCAGGTGAGTGGGGGTTTACGTTGTTGTGGCTGAAATCCGCTTACTGGGAGAACAAACCTTCTCACCGCGTTCCATACCCTGAATTGAATTTGCAGCTCTGACGTTATTCGGTGAAGCCTTCCCACTGGGTGCGTGAAAGTTGGCAGTAACTTCAGATGGATCAAGTTCTCCGCACTGACATTCCCGTCGCTTTCGTGGTTAGCTATTCTCCTACTGTGCCTCTATGCGCTCTGTGGGTCGAAACGAAAACACGCACCGCTCTTCTGGGGGAGCTACATTGTACGTTCAACCAATTCCCAGCATCAGCTACTGGTCATTTGTCGTGGAGAGTTGTAACTCATCCACCATCTTTCGGCTACCAACTTGTTTCTACTAGATCCTGATGGCCGCCCTTATCGCAACTCTGACCGTATTCCTCATTGGAACTACTGGTAAGTCGTATGTCTCCAAAGACGAAATCGCCACTATCGTATGTCTAAGTTGTAGCTGACTAGTTCCATGATATATCACCAGTCCCACCGATAGACCAACGAGCTGCGCACTGCTTCCCCATCCATACACCCATTGGCAAAAACTTTATGTTGGCGAACAGGATTATCAGACTTTCGGCGCATTTTGGTACGTACACGATACGGTTCTCAGATCTCTCATCGGTCACGCTGGGATGGGATGGTACGCTAACCTCGGTATTCTGCAGTCATGGCAAGTCTCGCTGCATGGCGCGGACTTGTCCGTTACAGGCAGTCTAAGTCGCCCTTGTTGAAGGCGATCAATAAGGGAGGGATGATGTACTACGCTAGTATCTTTTGTGAGTCTCTCGGATTTGTGCTTCGACTTCGATTGTACATTAACGTTTTTTGAACTGGGATTCAGTGATGGCCGCTGTGGATATCACAGCCAAATACTATTCAGAGAACGTACGTACAGCTGGGTATCTGGCAGTAGTCTAGTCTACGTCTTGCGGAGCTGACCTCTCTCTCTCTCTCTCTCTCCATAGGATCCTGCAAAACTCGAGATCTTGGCTTAGTGCGTCTTCCTCCCCTCCACCACACAACTCGTCTTCCTTCCTCGTACTAACCTACTTACCCTCTCCCCTCCAGCATCTCTCGTTTCGGCGCACCAATCATGGCCAACCGCCTCCTCCTCAAGATGTACAAAAAAGTTCGAGACGGAAACGCTTCAGCCGCTGCGCCCACACCGAGCGTGTCGATGAAGTTTGCGGCGAGGTCGAGGTCGAAGATGCAGAGTATGGCACCCAGCGAGTTTGGGTCTGTCAATCTCAATCTGAAAGAGATGGATGCGGAGAGGGGTCTGGGAGTCCCCAGGGAATCGGATGGGAGGAGGACAACGCGTATGTCGAGTGTAACCCAGGCTTCGAGCACGGTGATCTCGTGTAGATCTGACTCTTGATTGTGGCTCGAGGTGAAGCCAGCCATATTGCAGTGAATTTCTCTGATTTGTCCCGTATTCTTATTGCCTATTGACTATTGATGAACTGGCCTATGCGGCCACACTTCCCGGACGCGAAAGCTCTTGTTGCCAAGTTATATACTAGGTTGGAGCCTCCACTTTGCCCCACCACCGGCGCTAAGTACTATATTGCCACATCCCCATGGGCGGTGCCTCAGCTGATGGGTACGCGGATATGCTATTCAATTCACTGGCACTGAACTTTGGTGTGGCGAAGTATTGAATAATTTGAATGTCAGCGGAGGACAAGAAATGAATGGAGATGGTAAATCAGTCCTAAAACTGACGTACTTAGTCCCCCCTTGGAAATGCTATGTTTAGATCATACCTCCTGACACACCGGGTCGTACCTGCCGGGTGTTTTCAAACCCTGGGGAATTGTCGAAAGAGAACCTGTTTTATGATAGATGACGATTGTCGTAAACATTCAAACTTCTATTCGCCTTCAATTGCAATCTTCGAGACGCTGACGTTGCGCTGACAGCTTGAGGTAGTAGTAACCAGGGGCTTGGGAAGCACCCACAATGTTAACTTATATGAACAGTTTGAATTGTCAAGGGCCTGAGGCCTTTTCATCATCTTTCCCCTAACGCGCCCCCCTCTCAGTCGCTCCTCCCAGTCATCAAGCTCTAATGAGCGATGGCCGAAAGAGCAGGATCTTTATACTATTCCTCTGCGTTTGATGCCCAAGTAACGAAAGTCAGTCTCTACTGTGCTCTTCAATTGGACGATACGAACTTTGGGGAGCTGACGCTCGTCAACGACGTTTCAGTATTATGGAGGTAGGCTGACACTTGCCCTGAAAACGTCCTGCATTCACATACTCACTAAATCTTCTCAGTGGCTGTATGCGCCTTCTACTTGGCTGATTACTTTGAAACATTTGCAGACGAGGTGTGTCGGGATGATTGAGTGATTTCAGGGGGTTGGAGCCGCATCCTAACCCGAAGGACTCGGACTGCTTGTCCCCTTAGGTCGAGCATATGTGGAAAGGCTCCCGCTGGAACCTCGCTCGAATCTTCTTCTTCTTTTCGAGATACATCCCAATCGCACAAATCCCACTCCTCCTTTGTTGTGCGTGTAGTATTCTCATTGTTGATGATTGCGGACGGTTGGTTAATAAGCGCCCGTCTATGGCCTTACCTCCGACATGGCGGCAACTTAGTGTTCGCTCCCGCACTGCAAGCCAAGGTCTGTCGTCAGAAGCTCGTCCCGCTTCACGTTTTAAAGGCTAAATAATTGTCAATTAGGCTTGTTACGGGATGCACGTGGCGGTTTTGGGTATGTGATGTTCGCTCAATCTATATCATCTACCACACGCCTCATACTGATGGGGTTAACTACGCTGGAGTTATGACTTGGGTTGGGGAAGCCTTTCCTATCGGTAAGTATCATCGGTTTTGCACTACTAGAGTGAATGATTTTCCTGATGCCCGATGCCCAGTCATTCTGCTTTTATGCCTTTATGCTTTGTATGGCTCGAAGAGGAGACATGCCCCAGCGTTTTGGGGGTCGTACTTCGTGAGTGTTCCTACCACTTGCCGAGTGCGTTTGTGAGAAGTCAACTTGATGGGCATACTAATAGGTATATATGGGAGTCCAACTGGCAACACTTGTGGTCTATATTGTGCACACGAGGCGTGAGGAGAGGTCATCACTTCAATCAGTGTCTTGATGCTAACACTTTCCCTGGATAGTACCGCCTCTTGCCGTTAGAGGGACAAATTGCTATACCACGAACACGTCTTTCGGGGACAGATTTATGATGGCCAATCGGATTCTGAGGCTCTCCTTGCACGTCGGTACATACAGCTTCAAACAAGTTTCTAGTAGACAGCGAGATCTTAACTCTTCTAACCATTTTCTGCACACAGTGATGTTTCTGCTGGCGGCTTGGAAAGGAGCGCGTAGATACCGGCGCCTAAAGTCACCCTTGATCAAGACAGTACTAGGCGGAGAGATGGCGTACTACGGAGGGGTGTTCGGTAAGTGCTCAGACTGGCGGTGGATGTGCACGTCGTTCTGTCTAACAGGAGTGTAGCCATGGCAGCCTTGGATGTCGTTGCGAGATATTACTCTCCTAATGTAAGTCGAGGCCATGATGACTTCTTTTGGTTGGACATGAGCTCATCTGGACATCGGAAATTAGGATCCTGCCAGACTGAAGATTCTCACCTAGTAAGCGCTAGTCTAATACATTATACGTGCGCTGTCCTAACGAACTCTAGTATCTCGCGGTTTGGCGCGCCAATACTGGCGAATAGACTGCTTGTGAACATGTACAAGACGGCGCACCGTGGAGGGGCCGGGAGCGCCCACTCACTCTCGGGGCTTCGATTCGCAGGGGACTCGACGGTATCACTCACCGAAGTAAACACTGATTATTATTAGTCCTTCATTAGTGATACTGGAACTAAAATGTAAAGAGGCTCTAATGTATTGAAACTCGCCGAGGATCCCAGCTCAGAAAGTTGACAAGATATCTAAGGGGTGAAACCAAGAATTGGAACAAAGACCCTAGCCGGATGGTTATACGAGATGCCAATGATTCGAACCTTGCGCAAAGGACCGTAGGTGACAGTTGGAACATTCTTCGAGTTCTTCGAGGCCGCGATATCCCGATTCATCTCCTTAAACCAATCCCGAACGCACTCAGCTGTCGTCCTCGCAATCCATCCCTTGGTCAGGGCGCCACCGTAGGTGCTGGGGTGAGCGGTCGTGAACGAGCATACTTGTCCGCCAAAGTCGATCAGGAAGGTGTACTCCTTATTCGAAGGGAAGTTCGGACCAGTGTATTGGCGATTAGCACCGTCGAGATTGTTGGCCACCCAAGTATGGTTACACAACTTTTCGACGTAGAGTCCCGTAACGTATTCGGCCTGATCTTGATCATGAGAAACGGAGTAGAGCTTCATGTCTACTGTGCTGTTCAATTTGGTAATCTCGTACGTTTCAAGAGCCTTCGGGATGACAATGGCGTAGTCCATATCCGCAGAAACTTCGGACTTCTCCATTAGAGGAAGGTCGGAGTCGTCGAGCTGAATTGCCGTGTCGCCAGGGGGCCATGGCGGAGGAGCCATTCGGAGAGATTTGAAATCCAAGTTGAGAAGAATGGTCATTCTGATCGCTATCGGTTGGAGGGGAGTGTTGGTGAGCTGAAGATTGTGATGGATTCATCTGGGAGGAAGAGGGCTTTTATACAAGTAAAAACGCAGGTCAAAGCGCGGTGGAACCACTGCCGCTGCTGTTGTCAAAGCGGCGTTACTAGAGGGGCAGAATTTCGGTGAAGCGAACCTAAGCGCTGGGGCCTTGCAACCCACGTAATTGTTAAGCGCCCAGTCTTGGCGTCTCAACCACAGCCACGGCCCATGCTCGTGCGCGTGGGCCTCGTCCGAGTCTTTCTTCCGCAGTGTCATAGGACCCCCGAAAACCAGCTGAGAGGTCAGTTCTGGGAAATGGATTTGTTAACCGGATTTTATCTCGCAAAACCCCCCAGATTTTAACCGGGTTTTGCAGTGACCTCCGTGCCAAGCCAAAAATCGATACCCGGATTTTGGAACAGACCTCAAGTCACGAAAACTCGTCTGAATTCTCATATTTCGCTCGTATATCCATGTAACTACGTGCAAACACTATGGTATGATCAACCCTCGTCTTCATCTCCGTTGCTGTCCCCTTTCTTTGGCTGTTTCGCCACCAGTCCCTTCACGGCTTCAGCAGCGGTTGACACGAAGGGAATTGGACTCTTGAGAGTTAAGGACAAGGCGCTCGTATTGACGGTCCTGGGCGTCTTTTGACGGATAGCTGTTACCAGAATGTAGACCCAAGCCTACATATGGCTACAGGCTACAAAAAATGTACTCATTGATTCCAATTCATAGCCCAGTTTGGTGATTTACCGTCGCAAATCGTAGTCGATTGTGAGTCAAGATACTTCTACATGTTTTGAGTAGAAAATGGGCCCAAAATGGCAAGTAAATTCACGGTCGAGACCACCCAGGACCACCCAAGATCATCAGGTCGCGCGAGCCTGCCGTGCACCAATACCCGGATTTTGGAAGTGACCTCCTCAGAGAGTCGATGATACCCGGATTTAGGAACCGACCTCGACCTCGAAACCCCCCACAAAATACCCGGAAAATTTCTGACCTCCACCCCCAGACCCCCCCAATTTTAACCGGATCTGCACTGACCTCTCAGCTGGTTTTCGGGGGTCCTAGTGTCATGGTCATGGAGCCTCGAGTAGAAGATCTTATTTCAAATTTTAAACAAGAAATACACAGAAATATGACAACAATACAGCTTTCACAGCGTATCGACGCAATACAACACAGCAAGAAGTACAACATGGGACAGTACAGCACATACAGAAATACAGGGGCGCAGTCATCGACAAATTTCAGGAGTCTTGTCATTGAGGATCGTGAGTCGTGACGTTCATGGGTAATTCGTTCTGAGATCAATCAGAAAGCAAAGTGAGATGGCGGGATGAACGGGGAGTGATTTCACATTCAAAGGGAGTCGGGGTTCTACGTTGAAGGTCATTATTTGAGTAAATCTGCCAGAGTATGTGTAAGAGAGAGAATCGATGGACTCACGCCATAAGCTCCTTCGGGGATGCGATTGTCAAGCTCAATTGAACACGGTTTCCGAATTCATCCTTAGGCGGCTGAACGTCGAATACGGACAGCAAGCTCGCGGCAAAGTAGCCCAGCGCTTCGTTGCTAAGATACCTTCCGGGACATATCCTATCAAAAGGGCCACGGCACAGGTCAATGCGCTAGGTCAACAGGGACCAGCCGAACCGCGGTCACTCACCTGCGACCATATCCAAACGCGGCAGCTTCGGGATCCAGCACATTGGGGTTAATCTTGCCGTCTTTCAGATACCGCTCTGGATTGAACTCCATAGGGTTTTCGAACACTTCAGGATTGTGCATAATGGCCCTGATAGATCGGATTTCGTCAGCTTTCTATCATCTATCATTCAGGTCTATCGCAAACGACTTACCACGTATTCGCAAATAAAATGGTTCCTTTAGGAATGAAATATCCACGATACTCAGCGTCTTCTCGCGAAATTCGAGGAACTCCTGATAGGAAAGATAGGCGTCAAGTCGAACTAAACCTTCCATGGAGAGAGACAACGCACCGAGTGGGGCGACAGTATGCCATCGAGTGAGTTCTTTCACAATGGCTTGGATATACGGAAGTCTCGCAACATCATCAGGAGTAGGTAGACGGTCGGTACCAACGACGGCGTCGATCTCTTCTTGTGCTCGAAGTTGGACTTGAGGGTTCATTGCCAGTGCCAAAAACAATGCATGGGCGGAGCTCACAGTCTAATGGGACAGTCAACATGATTTCAGGTAAAAAGATGTGTAGGGCCTCTTACAGTATCGGCGCCAGCTGGAGATCGAAGGGTTAGCCAAGTCGTTCCCCTCGACGCGGGTAATCCACTCACCAGCATACGAGATGACGGATGTATTCCTTGCGACGATCTCCTTATCAGCATACTCAGGATGATCCTCATCCGGGAGACTTTGAATAAGTCCAGTAGCGACATTAGGATACTCGCTCTGGTAGCCGTTCCTCTGCAGTCCCCATCGTCAGCATCCGAATAACACCCAACAGCGAACACAAGAACACCCACCACTCTCTCCTTCGCATCATTCCAAGTGTCAACCAAAGCATTGGTGGTTTCCTCGGCCAGATGCAGTAGCCTCTTCTTCCAACCAGTACCGGGGAACCATGTGGGAACGTACGAGAGACTAGGGAAGACGTTGACGAGGAACTGGCCCGGAAGTGCAGCTTCCGAGAAACCTTTGATCATCACTTCCGCCTTCTCAATGAGGGATTTGTTGTACTCGGGGTCGTTGACGCCATACGAGATCCAAATAATCACTGAGCCGAAGAACCTGGTCATTCGTTCTCAGTCAGTGAAACAGGGTATTGCGAAGAGGGAGGACGCATGAAAGCCAAGGAGAGTCGTACCATCGAGTATCTTGCAAGAACGACTTCGGGTTCGCCGACAATCGGCGAAGGAAGACGAGAGCTTCTTGCTGGAGGATAGGCCGGTATTTTTGGATTTCGCGCTGGTGGAAGAATTGATGAAAGGTGCGGCGGTGGAGCCTCCACCAGGGATTGTAACTCATTGTGCTGAACATCCAGTTATAGTTCATGCTAACCAATGCCCCAGTGAGCCTTTGCGCCAACAGGATGGAACGTCGTGAACCTACATCTCGAAGGCAGGGTTGACGGGGCGGTCGGAGAATGTGGGAGCCCTTTTCTCATAGAGGTCGAGGACGGCGGAGTGGGAGTTGAGAACGAGCATTGGTTGACCTAGAGCCTCGAAATATATGACATCACCTGTTGTCAAAATAATGGGCATGCGTGAAGACGAAGAGAGTCAAAGGGCGCGTACCATACTTGCTTGCCCAGTCGTTATACACCAAGTATGGGAACTCAGTAGGTACATCGAGAAGGTTGCCAATGACCGGGAATCCTTTTGGCCCAGGAGGGAGTGGAAGACCCGAACGAAGTCGTCTCCATTGGCGACACAGCGACGCTCGAAGCAAGAAGAAAACGAGGACAAAAGAAGAAAGGATAAGCCAGCTTTGAAGTGAAAGCGAAAAGCGAAAAGCAGACGACGAAGGGAAGAGAGAAGGGAAGGAAGACATTTCAAGACGTGAAAAATGTGAAGAGTCAAGGATTGCCATCCTGCTCCTACACAAGGAAAGATTTTGGGGAAGGGACGACTGCGTTGGAACCAGAGCGGCTGAACTGCCCCAGCAGATATACCCTAAATTCCGGAGGTGGCGGTCGCATCTGAATTGTTCACAGGTGATATGATCAAGAAGCGAAATTGTCGGCGAGTTGGTCGAATGGGACAAGTTGGTATGGAATAAAGAGGGCGCCTGAAGAATCGCAGTGCCAAGAGACAGGATAAGGAAAGTGGGGACAAGGAATACGTTTTACTGCTGGATATTCGATGATCGAACGGGCCAGAACTCGGAAGAAACTAAGCGGAGGGCGTGCGTCAGGGGCGTTGCAGGCTATCGGTTGGGCGCCTAATCTGGCCATTTCCCGTTAGAATCGTCAAGTACTTCGTGAATCATGGGTACAGATAGACTGGCGGGTACTGGCGGCGTCCTCGTTAGTGGGTCCCAAAGATAAAGACATATGTCTAGGGTATACCCTAGACATAGGAGATGTTCGCTTCCCGTTTGCCCAGGTGGCGAAGGACACATGGCTAATGGAGTCAGATGTTACTGTAATAGTTGCCACGATGGTGGGATGTCACCAGATTCGGGATGGGGAAAAAGGCAAAGGGATTCGTCCTCGAGGTTAGAAATGCACATATGGAGTAGAGCTATCCCTAAAGGGAATTGCACCCATCCCTCGTCATTTCCACGAGCAAACTAAACCCACACTCCAGGAAGCTGAACGTTGCCCTGGATGAGTACCGGGACCGTAGACAGGCCCCCTGGAAATGATTGGCGAGTGTCCACAGGGAAACTAGGAATTCTAAAGAACATCAGGCACCCGCTCGCGTTCCACAGTGGGTGCATGGTTGGTGGGGAAGAGCAACCCGAGCCGCATGACGTCTTCGATGCGCAATGGTCCCGTCGGACATCACCGGATCGCCACAAGGGTAAGTGATTCCATTGTAAAGTTGTCGTGAGTGAGGTGAGGTTGTATCACGACGTCGTAGAGGGCGCTGTCAGACAAGGCGGGTTTTGATTTGAGTTTGATGACCACAGAATGGAGTCGGAGGACTGAATAGAAAGCGAAGACGGAAAGTCAGCGTGAATTACACAGTGAAATGAACAACATTAGGTACAATAACAATAACAAAAGAACATCGGAGCAAGTCGGTGAGGGCATGAGGACCGCAAGAAATAGTACCCGAAATTCAGTTTAAACCGTTTACGAGACTTCTCTATCCGCGTATGAAAGGATGGGACAGGGCTTCTCTTGGAGTAATCCGACGCGCAGGGTCAAGCATCAGACACTTGTCCAAGAGATCGATGAAGTTGGCCAGCATCTTGGTTTCTTCATCATTCAATTTCACCGACGACGAGGGCATCAAGCGTGCCCTCAGGTCGCGTGTCGGCTTCTGAATATGGATTTTCCGCGTAATGTCCTGAGAAGAGGATTAACTGGATGAATGCGACGAAGAGAAGAAAAGGTGACATACACTGCCGGTCAGGCGGTCTCTCTCGACACTTTCAAAAGCACCAAGCTCGTCGAAATATGTTTCTCCAAACTTGGCCTTCTTGATTATCTTCGTGTTGAAGCGGCCTGGAAGAATTTCGTTAACGTCCGGTAATCAAAGCACAGGGCAGGTTACCTCACCTTTCAGCTCCATCATCAGGCGTAGCATCTGATTATTCGAACGACCTGGGAACAGGATCTTACCGGTGTACAACTCATACAGCGTACAACCTATGGACCAGACGTCCAACGCCGGATCGTAGGGGACGCCAAGAACTGAAATGCTTGCAGTTAGAACGATTCATACGTGTATGAAGCAGACTCACTGATCTCTGGTGCTCGGTAGAACCGACTGACCAGGTAAGGGGTGATCTCGTTCTCGCTCGCATCACTTGCAGAGCCCAGGTCGCACAACTTGATTAAATTCTTCTGCTCGTTCACCTGGACCAAGTCAGCCAATTGGAACAAGTGCTGAAAGTAAACACTTACCAAAATATTATCAGGCTTGATGTCAGCGTGCATGATATTCGCTTTTCGCAAAAGACTCAGTGCAAGAAAGAGTTGATGCGCATAGGCCCGTACTGCGCGAATGTTAAGTCCCACATCCTTTCCAAACCGTTTCACCACTTCGCGAAGGTTCATACTGCAGACATGTGAGCGAGGCGATGGATGTCATAGAACGACAGCGTACCTCAGATTCTCGAACACGAGACATAGGTGGCCTCGATGCTCGAATGTTCTTTCAAGCTTGACAATGTGCTTCTTGTCTTCCGGATCCAGCGCTCGAAGCTTCTGCAAGATCTGTGCTTCCTTGAGACCCGCCTTGTACCTAGAATGTCTCCGTCAAACTTGCTGCCCCTCGAATGGGGAATCAAACTTACATGCTCTCCTGACTTCGGATGATCTTGATAGCAACCTCTCTGAGTGATTCTGGGGCAACACCATCGACAGCGAGATCCTTCCCGTTCTCGTCTTTGAGAACTCGAGCTCTCACCACGTTGGCAAACATTCCTTGACCAAGGCTCGAGAACACTTGATAGCGCCCATTGTCGATACGCTCTCCAAGAATTACGCGATAGTATCCTTCCGGATCGGCAGCAGCGTCGACAATGACATTGGGCGCCCCCAAAGTCTGCTGAGATAATCAGTAGGGCGCAAAATGAGGGCGATCCAAAACCACTTACTGCCGCATTTTCTTTAGTCTTCTTCTTTCCCGTTGCTTTCTTTTTCTTCTTCTTTGGTTTCTCTTCGTCTCCACCGAGAGCCACGGCAAACATGTCGTCAAGATCCTCCTCTTCGCTTTCCTCGTCCGCCTCGTCGTCTTCATCTTCGTCCTCCATGTCGACGTCGATCGCAGAACCTGACTGGCCATTGACGTGGTGGTTGGTGCCATTGGCCGCTTGGTCCACCCCGAATCTCTTCCTCTCGTCTTCGCGTCTGTCAAGGCTTGGGTCGTAATCGGCAGCGTTAATCTGGTCTCCGCCGGCTGGCTCAGCCGCGTTAGCGATAATTTCGCCCCTTTTGGCATCGTCCTCGCCATCTTTGGCCAACTCGAAGTTTTGGTCTGCAGCACTGGTCGGAGGCGGGGATGCCGAGCCTCGTTGCAGAAACTCTGGTCCGGGGGCTGTCGTAAGTCGGTCAGCGCTGGGTTATACGGGATGATTTGATTGGTACCTACTGGAGACCGTCGGTGTTCCTGGATCCCCTGCCAGTGTTACTTTGGACATGGCTTCGTTGACAACACCACTAGGCGTTCCAGAAGCAGATGGGGCGGTGGTAGATATTGTTGATAATGCTTGAGATCCTGTAGCCGGATTGGGTGTACCAGGAGCCGTATCAACGACGCTTCGAGAACCCTCGTATTTCGCCTTGATCGCTGCACGCCGTGCTCTCCGTTCAGCCAGGATTTCTTCTTCTGATTTCTGCGGAGGAGTTGGTGCTGTCTCTTCTTCAGGCTCTTCCACGGGTGCAGGTGAGGCGTCGGCCATAGCTACATCTGCACTCTGCGGGTGAGAAACTGTGGGAGAAGGCACAGAAGCTGGAGCAAGGGATGGCCTCCTCAGTGGTGGAGAATGGCCGCGAGCAGACCTGGGAGAGCGTGTGGTCGACAAAGGTGAACGTCCGGATCTCCTGTCTTCCCGATACCTGTCTCTGCTACGATCCCGGCTGTAGCTTCGGCTGTGGTTTCGATAATCGTCGCGATGACGCCTAGGTGGTGTTCGCCGTCGGGCAGACGGCGGTGGACTGGGTCGTGGTGAGATCCTGAAAACAATACTGTCACTACCCGGTTTACAAGCTGAACCCGCACGATACTCACTCGCCTTCCTCCTTCTCGTCGTCGACGGCGACTGGGGTGATTTCCCGTACGCTTCTCGGCGAACGCGTTCGAGAACGGCGATAGTCGTCACTGTAGTCGCGGTGGTGGCGACGTTCTCGACTGCGACGACGACGATCTCTATCGCGGTAGTCTCTGTCCCGCCGCCCAGCGGAATGGTAGTCGTCGTCCCGCCGACGCCGTCTATCTCTATCACCGCGGTCGTTCCGGTCGTTTCGGTCGCGGTCTTTCAGATGAACGTCCCGCCAGTTCGCTGGCGATGCTGCGCGCTTCCTCTTCGCCCCATCGTCGCTGCCCCCTTCCCAAGGACGTTTCTGAGACGAGGCGTTAGTCATGTTGGCTCAACGGGTAGAACGAGGAGGTGGTTGACAGAAAGAACGTTACGAACGAGCAACCCTGCCGTTTTTCTGTAGGGCGAGCTATTCGTTGTCGATGTATGTGACGATGAGCAAGAGGTCGTGGTCGCTGTTCAAAACGACGAGCTCAAGAGTCAATAGTCTGCAGCCGCCGCGGCGTGTGGAGCGTTGTTTGGCCCCGCTTGGCCCCGATCATTGCCCGAGTCGGGGGTTCGATTCCTGGCAGTGGCACTCTCTTTGTGGTACTTTTCAAGAGCAGATAACGATTTTCTTTTTCTTGGAGTTTCCATTCAGACAGCCCCATTCAGAGAGCCCAAATTGTGCATTTACTGTACAACCTCAGGAGGGACCCAACCTCAAGACATTGTGTAAGATGGAAGTTGCTCTACTTGTACTTCCCTTACTTCCCTAGACTCAGAGGGGGCATTGTGGGAGTCCCCCGTAGATGCTGCACTCTGCTCAAGGCCATCCCTTCTACTCTTTTGAAAGATAACCATCGTCGGCTGGATTTCGAGTAGATACTTTAGTACCCGCTGACCCATCCCAAAATAAATCACATACCGGAACATTGTTTACCGCCAAGCCTGATGAAGATCCCTGAGCGAGCGACCCTCCTGGAGTCTCCTCCATCGTCATATCTGGTGGCAACAGCGGATTTATCACCCCTTGATTACCTTCACCGCCATAAGACGCTTTTCTCCTCCGGATCAGGAGAAGGACAGCGATCAATGCGCATATGAGAGAGAGGGCCGCCACGACAGAAGTGATTGCAAGTCCTGCAATGACACCTGATGATAATGCGCTGCTCGAGGACTTGGAAGCGAGGCTAGACAAGGATTTTAGAAACCAATCGTACAGATGCGGTTGATCCATACACTTCGTGCGTCACAGTCACGGTGGTGGCGGGTGCAGAAACGATGACAGGACTCCCATCTGGGTAGCTGAATATATAACAAAATCAGTGATTAAGTTAAGCAATGGCAAATGATTAATGAGACTTCAACTCACCCTCCACCCAGCGACGGCGTTGTATAGACCTCAGCATAGTCGATCGCAAGCTCATAACCAGGGTCTGAGGAATCCATCACAACCGTCAGTTTGTGAGTTCCTTCTCCAAGTCCACCTGCCCAGAAGAGAAGCTGTTTCGCTCTGGTAAATCGTTGGTTGGCTGAAAAGGACCGGGCAGGTAGGTTGTTAACATTTGCGAGATATGACGGAGCTCCATTTGGGCCCACGGATCCAAAGAGCGCAACACAATCACCTAGAAAACGCATAAGGAAGGATGGTCGAAGGCAGGAGTCCTATTGTCCCAACCCTGCGAATAGATATTTCAATACCAAATGCAACTAATAAGCGGGATATAACTCGCCTACCTTGAATGTCAGCTCTGCACTTGCACCCATTTCCGATGTGCCACTAGTGAGAAAACTATCAGTATGTAGCCTGCAGCGCATCGGTATTTGTCACGACGTACTGTCCGGAACGACCGGAAAAGGATCCCACACCAGTGGGGATCGTCGTCCATGCGCCGGAAGGCTGATACACCCAGCTCGGATGAGAGTCTTGTATCGTATTTACAATCAGAGGTTCGTTCTCCTCCCCAATATTCACTACCCACGAAACCTTTCAGAGCTAAGTGACATGCAGCAGAAATTACAATTTAAACTGAAAGCTCACCGCGTCTACATCCAACCAAGCACCTTCCCGGTTAATAAACTCCACCTCGTGCGTCCCCTGCTCCAAACCAAATCTCTCAAACAATGTGGCATTGAATTCTCGTTCCCCGGGAGGCGTGAGACCATTCCCTTCTGGATACTCCTCCCCATCTACGATCGCTTGATATCGACCATGATTTGGTCTCCTCGACCCATAAATACTGACAGCAACACCATAGAACTGGAAGACCATCGACGACCCTAACCGCTCTGTCCCCATAAAGCTATGCTCTGTATAACTAAGCAGCATGCGTTAACGTTGGTGAGATCATTCTCCGTGTGCTGTGCCTAAGTTGCACTCACTTTGATAGAAAGGGATCCGAATCGCTCGTTCCAGGCCCCCACCCTTCCCCAAGGTAGGAGAAGTAAGGTGAAGAATCTTCGAATACTGAGACCACGGATGGCATTGCTGGCAAGGTGTTTAGTAGACTGTGTGTGATCACTGGTCAGCGAGAGGGCTGACGATGGCGCATTTAAACCGTCTCAGATATAACCACCGTCATACAGTAACATTGACACAGATGCGAACAGAGTGGACCACTACTTCATCAGTGCATGATAGACGACGGTGTTCAAGGTACGTACAGGCTATCTGTCGAAACGCGGATGAAAGTCGCTTGGGAACCGCACCATCAAACATTTCATTTGCGCGCTAATCCACATCATCTTACTTCAATGGAATGCTTATTCGCCGACATTTCAAAAGGTTGGCTCTGTGAACGCGTATCTCTACTGGTATTCTAAGCGACTTATGCTCTCCTGACCGACGCAGATCCAACGACTGAATACCAAGGACAGGTCCGACAGGCAATGTCGAGGGTGCAATTAGATGTCCAGCCGCTGTTGGTTGACGAGACACACAACTCCCATCATCACCGTGGATCAGAACTACATAACCACGTTCCCGGGCGCTAACATGAAACACGTCTCGCTCCGAGTTCGCCATCGGACTTGGCGCGCGCCAAAAGTGGCTGTGGCCGTCACTCGCATCGCTCACGTCACCGAGGTTGTAGTCGACAAAGGTCATGGTTCCAGAATAATATGTATGTGCAGCTTCTACTAATACAGAAAATGAATGTTCCAGATAAGTTAGAGTAGACTAAGTTATGTCAAGGCCTAGAGTATATGAGTCTAAACGAGTGAGGAAGGGTGAACGATCAAACATCTGAAATTCACACTGTCGCCTGGTATAAAGGAGGTGCTTCTGTCAGACGCCGATTCGTGGCTTGCACGAGAGCATCCGATGACCAGTTCCCTGCACCCGAACTGCTTGAAGCGCTGCTTTCCGGCCGCTGGCCCACACGAACTTTGCGATAGAACGGCAGCATTGATGGAGGCTTGGAAATGAAAAACAACATCAGTTCTGGATGTCACGGAGCGTGCTAGGGACTTTACTCACCTGGTCCGGAGTCTGCCTTGAGGAACCTCCCTGAACAAAGACACCCAAGTTCGCATCTGCGTTCGTATACGTCATATGTGGGGGGAGAAGCGGGTCAATTGCGGCGGTCTGTGCATCAGGAGGTGGCCTCCTTCTGCTTCGAAGCAAAAGGAACGTCGAGACCGCTGCACAGATGATTGCTAGAGCAGCGACTACGGAAACGACCGCGAGTCCAGCAATGACTCCGCTCGGTAAGCCCTCGACTTTAGCGATCGGCGTATCTGAGACGAGCCTATTGCCGACAATTGGAATCAGAGACGCCTCGTAAATTGGGGAATAACGTACACTCGTTGTGTCACAGTCACCGTTGGTGCGGCAGCGACGACGGCAGCTGCTTCCTCGAACCTATCGTAAATTAGTGCCTGGCAATTCACTAGTACACGCCCGCAAATGAACATACCTCCCACCCAGCGAAGGTGTCGTGTAGACCTCGGCATAGTCGATAGCAAGTTCTTGCTCAGCACGGCTTGACTCCATCGTCACCCTCAAGGTGTGATTCCCTGCACCGAGACCTCCCGCCCAATACATAAGCTGCTTCGTCCTTCTCGCCCGCTGCTGTGCTGAGAACGAGCGCTTCTCTCCACCATTGAGTTCCACCGAGTATGAGCTGGTCGAATTAGGGCCGACGGATCCGAACAACGCTATACAGTCTCCCTGAGTTATGCGCCGTCATTCGAGATTCGTTCTTGTGGAACAAGCGGAGACCCTCACCTCGAATGTCAGCTCTGCTGTCGCTCCCAGCTGGGTCGTTCCACTATTGAAATGTACTCATGTCAACGTGCATCAACGGCCTTCAAGTGGCCGGAAACGTACTGTCCAGATCGTCCAAGGAATGAGGAGTAGCCGAGTGGTGTCGTCGTCCATGCGCCCTCCGGCTGGTAAACAAATCTCGAATCTTCGATGGTATTCACTATCAGCGGCTCATCATCCTCGCCAATTCGAGTTTCCCAAGAAACCTATAACGAAGGACTGGGTTTAGCGTGTGGGTACTGAAGCCAATTGGCCCTGAGCTCACCGTGTCAACATCCACAAGCCCGTCGCCATTTATCAAGGTAACTTCGTGCTGTCCGTGTTCCAGGACGGCGTCGATAAGCGTAACGTTGAAATTCCGCACTCCAGAAGGCGTCCGTCCGTTCCCAGAAACGAATTCTTGCCCATCCACCTCCACCCTGAAGGTCCCATGGAATGGCCGATGGGCGCCATATATCCGAACGGCTGAACCGTAGAATCGAAGGGTCATTGTTGAATCTGACCTATGTCCAACGGTGAAGGTGCCATCGGAGTAGCTGAAAAGTAGGAGATATACGTGAGCAAGCCAGAGACATTATACCGCCGTGACTCACGAAGCAAAGTTTTCGTCATGGCTAAACCCTATATTCCACTCACTCCTGTATTCCAGATAAGGAGACGTGTCTTCATAGACAGATACAAACGAGGGCATGAGGAGGAAGGATTTCGGGCACGAAGAGGGGACTCTGGAGCGGCGCGCAAGGGAGGGAGGGTTGAGCAAGGGCTAACCTCGCATGAAGCACATTGGCTGCGGCGTGGGGAATCCTAGTTACGCCCATCATGATCTCCGTGCCATTGCCTTGGGCGCTAATGGCATGAAATTGATGAGGCTTCTTCTCCCGCTGATTGGCAGTCCCCAATGGGACTCCCCAATAGGCTGATACAAGCCGATTCCGGGTCTTGGCAGGTCTCCCTGTGGAACTGAGTAATCGGAGACTTGTACTTACGTACCTGAGTAACCAGACCCCAATAAAAGCTACTTACCGGTGAATGCATATGTACCATCGCGCAGGTACTTAAGGTTACAAAGGCATTCAGTGATGTTGTTGACCAGCTGTGTACTACGCTCGGTCCCGGTGCCCTGTATTGATTGATGGTAAAGAGCTTGTGTTGAATCTGCGAGGCGCAGTGGCAGCCCGTTTGTTATTTGTACTTGCTTTTTGTAGAAGTCTCCGGAGATCTCCGGATATCTACGGCACGGATTTCCAGCCCCTGAACAGTTCTGAATCGCAGCTATCCCCATGTCTTTTCCCCAAAATTCAATGAAGAGTTTTTGGTGACCTAACGCCTGCTGTGAAAGCAAGCTCTGTAGGACCGGTGACTCTACTCAAATCAGCCCAGATTCTCTGGCCAGCTATTAGTGGTTTGTGGTTTGAATGGGTGCGGAATTTGCTCTATTCGTGAATCGTGTTCTGACTGGCTCTCTTAAGTCTCCCAAGGAATAATTAATACACTTTCCGTTAATCTAGCCGCTCAATCGACAGTTCACGGATGGACCGAATACCCTATCGTTGTGGTCTATTTTAGTCCGTGGTGCCGTTCTCGAAGCCAGGCATGACGCCACGAAGCCATTGAAGGGCTGACAGCTCTGAGAATTCATTATGTATCTAGTGAGCATAAAGAAGGTTGACGAGAACCCTCCCTTGTTGACTAACCACACCCACAGTTGCATGGCCCGACCCACAACCATACATAGGGCCTTTATCGGTCTGTCCACCGCGTTCTGGCTTGCGCTGGGTGCGTATGTGGACCCGCAACTGCTAGACGCATGTCCAGGATACGTAGTCAAAGGCGCAAGCTCGCTGAACGGTGGGACTGACTTCCGAATTTATCTCGAGCTAGCGAGGGCTCCAGGATGCAATGTGTTCGGCGAAGACATTGAACGATTGCAACTAACCGTCTCGT
This sequence comes from Coprinopsis cinerea okayama7#130, assembly GCF_000182895.1. Taxonomy (NCBI): domain Eukaryota; kingdom Fungi; phylum Basidiomycota; class Agaricomycetes; order Agaricales; family Psathyrellaceae; genus Coprinopsis; species Coprinopsis cinerea. The sequence goes on along the minus strand of NW_003307543.1, from coordinate 3,489,285 downwards.
ATCAAACTGGTAAGCCCTTATCTATTGTAAGTATCCTGCGACGACTAACGGTCAGAACAGATACCCGGCTCCATGTGAAGATCACGGACGCCTCGAAACCTCGATACGAAGTACCAGATGAAGTCTTTCCTCGTCCAACCCCTCAGCGAACCCCAGTTCGAAAGTCCCAGCTTGTATTCAACTATACCGCATATCCCGAACCGTTCTCGTTCACCGTATATCGCCGTTCCACCAGGGAAGCCCTATTCTCAACGCGCGGCCATCCCCTGATATTCGAGGACCAGTATCTCCGCTTGAAGACTTCCCTTCCCCGAGACGCCAACATCTACGGACTGGGAGAACATACAGAAACCTTCCGTCTGGACCCCGACAACCATGGCAGAGGCATGGTGCGAACCTTATGGAGTCGGGACTCGTTCGGGCTTCCCAACGGCACCAACCTCTACGGCAACCACCCTGTGTATTTCGAGCATCGTGTAACAGGAACGCATGGTGTCTTCCTTCTCAATTCGAACGGGATGGACATCAAACTCAATCGAACGAGTTCAGGAGCATCCCTCGAATACAACGTGCTTGGCGGTGTTCTTGACTTCTACTTCCTGGCGGGGAGCGAGACAGAGCCTGAGGAGGTGGCAAAGCAGTATGCCGAACTGGCTGGGCTCCCAGCGGAAGTACCGTATTGGGGGTTAGGATTCCACCAGTGTCGGTTCGGATACAAAGGTAACGTGCTGGACGTTCGGAGGCGGCTTGATACTGACAGAAATTCTCGGTAGACTTTGTGGACGTCGCAGGCGTGATCTCCAAATACAAGGCGTCAGGGATACCACTAGAGACGATGTGGGCTGATATCGGTCAGTCTCGTTTCCGATGCTTCCATTTTCATATTGAACTGAACGTCAATCCATTAGACTACATGGATCGCCGTCTTATCTTCACCCTGGACCCTCAATACTTCCCTCTCAACCGAATGCGAGAGATCGTGGACTATCTACACCGGAATAATCAGCACTTCAGTGAGTAGATTGGGGTTTTGGTATTTGGAGATTTCGCTTATTCTCGATCCAGTTGTCATGACGGACCCTGCTGTAGGCTACCTCCCGAACGCAGGGTACGGGCCTTATGACCGGGGAGAAGAGTTGGGTGTTTGGGTGAAGAATCCAGACGGATCGAACCACCTGGGCTTGGTTTGGCCCGGCGTGACCGTGATCCCGGACTGGTTCCACCCCAAGGTTGAAGAGTAAGCTTATTTGCCTATCCGGATTCCCTCCCAGTCGACTTATCTTCCGTAGATATTGGACTGCAGAGTTTGCGCGGTTTTACGATTCGGAGACTGGTCTCGACATTGACGGGGCATGGATCGACATGAACGAACCGGCTAGCGTACGCTCATCACCTCCATCTCTTCTACCCATGCTTACTCCCACCTCAGTTCTGCGAATATCCCTGCAACGACCCTTTCGAAGAAGCCGAGAAACAAAACCTTCCACCACCCCGCAACAATCCCCCTCCCAACGCCGATGCACCAATCTTCACCGACGATGTAGATCAGAGGGACTTCAAAGCAGAGAACGACGTCCGCGCGACCGAAGAAGCACCCAATGCCATCGTGATTAACGCTCACGACAGGAATCAACCCTCTGTCAAACGCCAGTCGGGAAGCACCGAGGAGGATCTACTGCTCGAGCCGCTGTATGCCATCGAAAATGCCGCGGGAGCGCTATCCGCGAGAACCGCCTACGTATGTCTTATTCTATTCTCTGTAGATTCCGACTACTGATATAGCGTTCATATAGACGACAGCAGTCCATGCGAACGGACTTCGAGAATACGACACCCACAACCTCTATGGCACGATGATGTCTTCATACACCCGCAAAGCAATGCTAGCTCGACGCCCTGGTCGTCGTCCCCTAATCATCACCCGTTCAACCTTCGCTGGGGCAGGACGGGATGTAGGAAAGTGGCTGGGTGACAACTACAGCACCTGGGCCCATTACCGCGTCAGCATCGCCGGGATGCTGAACTTTGCCTCCGTGTTTGGCATGCCGATGGTTGGAAGCGATGTTTGTGGGTTTGCGGGGAATACAACCGAGGAGCTATGTGCGAGGTGGGCAATGTTGGGGGCCTTTAATCCCTTCTTTAGAAATGTGAGTGGCCCTGTCCATAGTCGCGCGAATGGAAGGCTACATAATGATGCTCTCTCAAGCACAATGGGGACACGTCGATCAGTCAGGAGTTTTACATCTGGCCGAAGACTAGACAAGCAGCGAAAGCGGCGATCGACATTAGGTGCGTAACATTCAACGAGGAATTTGTGGGTCGCTCTGATCCCAACTTCCGATTAGATATCGTCTCCTGGATTACCTGTATACCGCGCTCAACAAGGGTCATCTTGACGGGACGCCAGTTCTCTCGCCCCTCTGGTACAAGTACCCTAAGGACAAGACCACCTTCCCGATCGATCTTCAGTTCTTCTACGGCCCCTCCTTGCTCGTTTCTCCCGTTACAGATGAGGGCACCTCCACTGCAACGTACTACCTGCCGAAGGATACCTGGTACGACTTCGCCACCCTCGCCCCAGTCCCAATGTCCAGCACAGGCACGTGGGTCACCAGTCGAGCTTCATTCACCCAAATCCCTCTCCACATCAAAGGAGGGTCTATCATCCCAATGCGCACCGAAAGCGCTCTGACGACCGCCGAACTTCGAACCAAGCCTTTCAACCTTATAATCGCTCCCAGCCACGATGGTTCGGCAAGCGGCACTCTCTACATCGACGACGGCGAAACCATCGACCCTCCCCAGTCTCAAACCACCTTCGTCGATGTGAAGTTTAGGAAGGGAAGGCTGGTTGTGGATGGACGGTTTGCTTATGATGCTGGGGAGGGCGTGGGGTGGCGAACGGTGAAGATCTTGGGCGTTGAAAAGCAACCGCGGGGTGTGGAGCTCGATGGGAGGGACTTGGAAGTCGATGGTAAAGCGATGAAGTATGATAGGGAGAGGAAGGTCTTGGAGATCGAGGTCGAAACTCCAAAATTAGGAGGTTTCGAAGTCATCTTGAAATAGAAAGCGGCGGCCCTCGATGTAAATTACTCAAGTATGCATCTCGAGAAGTATTCGAACCGAGCTTGGAGTTACCCGTTCGTCGTCACTTTGACTCTGATTGTCACCAATCAACATACCCTGTTTCCGTGATAATCAAAGTGCTCGGCCAATGAGTTTTGAATCGACGCAAACCGGTACAGTAATAATTAAAACTCTGAGAGCCTGTGGTTTCTGCTGATACGATGAACCAGATATCACAGTTTGGCCGAGGCGTGCTATCATCAATTGCACTGGCCAGGTAATGTTAGTCGTTGTGTCAACGTCTAGGCTGGGTGAGCCCCGTGATGGCGTGGCCAGTGCTGGGTAAATGCGACAGAATCAATCAGCCTTGCGGTCATCAAAATAGCATTGCGCTGCCACCATCTGGCTCTGATATTGTTGTCTGGTAAATTTGCACTTCTCGCTGCGAAGCTGACATTGGCAAGGCTCGTCGCTTTCTTTGCCTCGGGTGACCGTGTGTCCTCCCCCGAGTCGGACATGCCCTTGAAAGCCGCAAGTTCGAACATGGCTCCAAGCGGTGTTAAACAGTACCAAGCGGCTTACATGCAATGAATGGGGTTTTGGTAGAAACTTGAGGAAATAGCGCCTTGCCTCGACGCGAACCAAGTCCAAACCGGACGTATCTGCAGAACCGTGTACTGTTTTGTTTTTAGGTATGCAGATGAATGCACTATCGGAGTGCCGGTTCCGGGTGGCGAAGGTGTGAAATACGCGTCCTTACTCAGCTGTCGGCCTGCACGGTTGACCTGAAGTAAGTCACAAAGATACATGCAACTTCCATAATCTCTGACGAAGCGTCCGTGGCTTGAATCCGGCCCGAGGTTGTAGGCCTGCCTTTCTCTCATGGTTACAGCGGACAGGCTTGGGTGCTGGAGTCCCGACATAGCACAAAACAGATGGATCAATACGTGAAGCAAAGTAAAACAATCTAACCAACAACTTGGGCGATGTCAAGATCTAAGAGTATGGAATCCGTCGATGTCGAAGTCCACACAGAAGAAATCACCATCGTCAGGTAACTACTATATTCAATGTGCAGCTTCAACCGTTCAAGAATTATGCTTGTTGGCAGTTAACGCAGTAATTCTCGACTTGAATCCCTTGTGTGCGATGTAACCGGATGTGTCAGTCGTAGAGCTTACCAGTCATGCTGACGGGGATGGACTCACTACGAATGTCGGGGAACCCACGCCTAAGACGTCGTAGTCAGTACCACCCAGTTTCTTTTTGCGTCCCCTTTGGACTTACTGTTGAGTGCATTGGGCTCGGCAGGCGGCTCCATTGCAGGCAGGCGAGTGGGTCGAGCTAAAGCGACAGTTGGGTTTTGCGCAATCAATCTACACGGCGGTTGGATGTCATAACTAAAAAGCGCAGTTTCTCGAGGAACTCTTCACACTCACCACATTCTCAGGCTAAAGCGATTCGAGGCGTAAATGGCTCTATACAAACACAAGACACAATGGTTTGAACTCACGAAGTTCTCCTGGTGACCGCATAAGGTAAAGATTCTGACAGCTCTGCAAGGAGCATTAACACCCTGACTGGTCGGCCAGTCGCCTAAGAGTGAGCTCACCGGATAGGTCGGCACATCTTCAAGTTAATGAAATTCGACGGTTAGGCTGAATTAAGTCGGTGTTGTGAAGAAGAAAAGGGCGAGAGGGCTGATGTCGAAAACCCTTCCATCCTCGCCCTGTTTTATACGAAAGCTGAGGACTGATTGAAGAACGTGAAACCCCACAAATGCACTGACCTTCAGTGCTGTCCTCTATTCCAGTTATCCTTCCGTATATCTCGTTCCGTCCCAAGTGCGGGATCGTCTCAATTAGGGACTCCAAGTATGGTATCGTGAAGACAAACCGGTCCATCGTGATCGCCATCCTTTAGTGCACTGTCCTGCGGAGCCTCAGTTAACGGCTTGTCGCAAGGAGAGTGAGACGCGGGATCACCCGTTTCATTCTTCGACCCGCTTTTCAGCCCTCAACATACGATTTCATCATGCTGGCTTCTGTGAAGAACCGCGCGCGTACGTGAATAGTGGCACTCCTGGCCCGAAGGATCGCCCACACATCAACCGGAGCCTTTAACCAGTGCCTAGTGACCGCTGGCGTTTAATTAAGCATGACAGGCCATACTTCCTGGCAGATATTACCCAGTGTAAGCAGCGCAAACGAAAGTGCAGGCAGGGGGAAAAGACCGGCATGGATCGTGAGGATAATCCGAGTCGAAGATATATAGAATACAGTTAACCATGGTGCATTAGTGACTCACCAAGTCGAGATGTCTCAAGACAGATACTCGTGGGCACCAAAAGTGATGGCACCCTGTTACTGGCAACTCGTTCAAGACTTTTCTCAGCAATGCAGAAAGATTTCACCAAACCGCTTGAGATATAAGTTTAGGCTGTACGTACCTACCATATCAAGGAGTTTGAGTTGGAATGACTCCTAAACTGAAAGTGCAAGAGGAAAATTATGTCGAAAATATACATTTGAGACCAATGTGGATCTCGGCGAGTATTGTCTCTATTGGGTTCATCTTTGGATAGCTTATACAAGGCTGAGAACGAACTCTTCATGCAAAGTTTGCAAGGAATACGTGCAGTAGGTACTGGCTTATCGCGGCTACAATGTCGCGATTTTGGCAGAGAAACCGTGAGAGTGCCATCACTTTTGGTGCCCACGAGTAGAACTGAACTAACCTGCTGGGACCCAGCGTCATACTTAGTAGAACGCCGTCGATCAAGTCGGCATGGACTCTGGCCATGGGTACTTATCTCGGTGCGCCGGAATTGGGAACCGGAAGTTCTGATCTCCGATTGGCCTACGCAATCTCCGACCCAAAACTTTTCCCGTGACGCAATTGGGGCTGGGTGCAGGTTGCCGTGTGTGAAGGGGCCGCAGTGGGTCTTGCTTCTTCCACTCATGGGGCTCGATGGCACTTCTGCGACGGGAAAGGCGAAAGGGAAAGGAAAGCAGCGCAAAACCTTTCTCAATAATGATGTAAGTTTTTCTCATATCCCACTTTCGTCTCGCTCACGGGTGTGTTTGTGGACGTCAGGGAGCGCTGAAATTAGCAGAGTCTATTGCTACGGCAAAGGAAGAGGACAGTAAGCTCAAATCAGAAAGGCGGATTCAAGCGGTAAAGGCGGGTAGTTGATGAAGTGCTCTCTTTAATAGTCTCACTGACACCCCCGAAGGACACAAAACCGAAAAAACTTTCTGAAGCGAGATTGAAATTGGTGTGTGCCTCGTCGTCGATTTGACAATTGAATACGCCTTCCCAGTCCCAGAATACTGATATTTTTTCGTGAATTTGGTTCTATCTAACAGAAAGAGAAAAAAGCAGAATTAGCCGCTCGGAGATCTAAGCGGAAAAAGCTTAAGCGCCAACAGAAGGAGAGCAACGGGCCTCAAGAAGCTCAATCCTCCGCATCTGGCGCATTGGCGATCAAAAAGGAAAAGAAACGTGTTTCCTTTGTATGACTACACACAGGTTTCCCGTGCACCTACACGATGATGTCCCACTCGAACTGCTTTAAACCAATCCGGTCTGCCCTTCTGATCTCCTCGTCGCCATGAATCATAGATTCTTCCATTTCATGATCGGTAGGCACTACGCTGAGTGGGAAGATGTGCTCGCCACCAACATACCCGACAATGGGCGGCGCCCAAACTCGACAGTGGGCTCCGAGAATACCGCAAGATTCATGATGATCGGTCGCGTGCCTCTCTGCCACGTACCCTTGGAGGTCTTAAGGGTGAATTTGGACGGGAACATCCTCCCGTAGTCAAGAATATCCTCGTGTGTGTACAGCCGCCCACAGGTATGCACTGAAGTGCGCCAAAAATATCTGGTTAACGTGGCATTGCGAATGTACAACCTACGAACAGTGAAATATACCGACGGGCGCTTAAAGCGATCCGCGACTACTGGCACTTGGGACACAGCGAGTGCACCTGCATGTCTGTCGCACGGGTAAGTTCATGATGAATGATGGTTCCGCAGAAGGGGCTTATGCTTACTGTGGATAGAAGGGAATCCGCGCCTAAGTAATCTGCGAGTCAGTACAGGATTGGGGGGAGCAACCGATGACGAGTACGCACTGCTGAGCGCAGGTAGTTCTGCAGTTTGGCGGGGTACAAGTAGGGGGATGGACAGGGCTGAACCTGCAGTTAGCGCTTCCACAGTCCATCTGGGTTAAAATCGGGTCAATCGAGTCGAACAGAGTCGCGACGAATCAAATACGTACATTCCTTTCCGGCTGGGTCAAGTGGAACATGGGGTCAGAGGTAGATTCGGTTTCGGCTCAATGGTAAATGGCGCCTACGAGTTGTTCTTGGTGCTGGCAGACGGTGTAGACCTTAATGGCGCTGAATAAATCATATTAAGTGAGGTGAGCCCCCAATAATCTGTTTTGAAGACTCTTACCGAATGATGCGACACATTTCAATACAGGTGTGTTGGGACGAAAGTTGAGAAGCAGCGTTAGAATGAACGCTGAAAGGTAGTGAGGATGAATATGGAGACTGCTTCGGTTTACAGGACATTTATACTGCTCGAATAAGGCCTACTCAGATTCGAAATACTTTCGACTGACCTTGTGTTTCGAGAACAAAACACCAGGCATCACATTAACGCCCCATCGCATCTTCAATAGGCATGCATCTATCTGAGCTGTAGAGTGAGATGATCTTAGGGAAAGGGCTGTCCATCACGCTTCATCGAAATCACTTATCTACAAAGGCAGAATCTACCACTTGGTGAGTGTTGGTCCAGTTGGGAGGTACGTGGGGAGACTGTTGTGTTCAACTCAATCCCAGCGACGCCAGTTGAGTACAACAAATCTTGAAATTTAAAGTGAGCAGTGCAATAATCGAAGAACTGTATCTCATGCGAGTGGGAATGAGGTCCTGAAACTCATCCCGAACTCTGCGGGAAAGCACTGGATATATTAGATCCCCGCAGTACGTATATCAGCAGTTGCTCATATGACAGTTTATGTCATTCCAGTAGTGCCCAGCTGCTACTTGAACACATTGTTTGCAGAATGCCGCTTCCCTGGGCGAAATCTTTCCGCAAGGATCCGACCATACCACCACGTTCGTGCCCACGTCATCCACCTCTGAGGTCTAAATCGCCTTCCAAGAGAGAGAGGCATATACGAGGCGGACTACAGAGTGGTGGGATAACAACGTTCTGATATCTATGAATATCACCGAGAATTTAGAAAATGAAACTGAGGCAGTCCGATCCGATATGTGTTACCCCCACGACGGCCTTTCTCTTCGTTCAAGAACAACACTGTCCAGATTCAACCTCCTAAAACGCCATTACAGTGCATGGCAAACCGTTTCGATTCGCTGGCCTAGGGGCAAGACGAGTCGTGAGCATTCTCGAAATCGTGATTACGCACACTTACGTTTTCCTCTCCTGAAAGTGAGGTGAAACCCATGAATTGAGGAGATGGCTATCCGCTCCTCCCAAACAATTTAACAAGTGCAATGGATGGCGACGTTGACTTCCATGCAGCTGTACTGTTTGTTGGGTTCTTCGTTCTGTATGTCTGTGAGTGGCGCTATGGGCAAATCACACCTAGAATATCGGTCGAGTCCCTCGGTTGCGAAGTCTTCACTTGTTTTCCGATCCTCACGCTGCTGGAGCCATAGCCCAACAATACCTACAGCCTCTTCGGTTGATACCGTGGTCCATAACTCGTGTGTTCCGATGATAAAAAAGTCTCCTGACTCGATCTTGATGTTCGTAAGATCAGGGTCTGCCTCGACGATAGGCCCGGACTAGACAATGGCCCTTCATGGACTATTTGGAGGTTCAGACGAGGAGCATTCACAAGCTCGTTCTTGTACATGACTGCCCCGTTTGAGGCCAGCGAGCCCAAACACCTTGACGACAGGCCGGTCAGGTCGGCAATCGACTTTCGAGTGCAGTCGCTGAGGCCGTGGGTCATTTTCGAGTCACGTTCCGAGAGAAGGTGGTCCTTGGTGACGACGTGAGCCGTGTACGTCACCCTTCCGCCTGGAGTTCTCGTTGGTTGACCAAGGATGGCAGCGCGACAGTCGTCGAAGTTTGCGATGGTCTGTGCCCGAGAAGCAGCGTCGTAAAATACCAGTGTTGCACAAGCGCCCGAGTATACCCTGTCGAGTAGCAACCGGGCAGCCCGCTGGTGATGGGATTCAGCTGATAAGATCAGGTCGACAAATGTTTTATCCGTGTCTGCGAACGCCTCTTCCAGGTAAGTAGTCATGAGGCGAGTCAAGCACGAAACGGGCGTCTGGTTCGTCACCCTCCATCAAAGCCTGTTGTTGATATTGTCGGAGGTTTGCGTTAGGATATGCCTCCACCTCTCCAGCGAAGAGGTGAGATAGAAGGCCAGCTCGGCGCCGTTGAAGCTCTCTGAAACCAGGAGATACATCCAGCGAAGAGACAGTGTCCGGTGGAATCACTGCTTTTGAGACCACACTTGTTGCAGAAAATGGTGCCACCCTGAAAGGAAAGGCTGGTGTGAGAACAGGAGGAAGACACTGAAACAGGACGTACCACTGGCACTTGTGGTTGTGGTATATATTGACTGAATCGATGAATTCGAACGCACATTCGCCGAAGTCCTTCTGAACCATACATACACCTACAGTATCCAACTTGAAATTGTCCCGATAACCAATGTGTTGCAATTATGGCTGGGGACCGCAAATGATAAACCCAGGTAACAGGATAACTGCACGAAATGGTGTGTATGAAGGATATGGATGGTCAATGACGCGGAAAGCAAGCGAAAAAAAACATGACCGAACGCGGCCGTTTCGCCAGACTGCGGCATGGCGATGATGCCTTCTTGCCGAGGCATTGGTCATCCGGAATGTGCCGGGCGGCCCGGGCCAGGCCACGACCCCGTTACACTCGCCGTCAAACGCTGTCACCTCTGCAACTTGAGCTTGAGTCTTGAACCGTGCACCAAGCTTTACGCGTTACGATTCAAAGAACAGCCTCGGCGACCACTCTGATATCAGCAGCTTGAACTCGATATGCATGACGCTTCAAGTGATGTGGATCTAATACTATCATTGGAATCTGACCAGGTCCGAGTCTCGGCGTCTCGACTGCCATCGTTCTCCCTGCTTCTCCCTGTCGACAGAAATCACGGTGCCAAATTGAGTACGGTGATACTTTTCAACACCAGCTAGAAGAGGACCACAATAACCTGTAGCCTACCGAGTGCTATTACCATCAGCGAGGACCTTGTCCCTTGTATTCTGGCATCTAGGATCCAGGAACTGCCACGGTCTCTTGGGGTCATCTCTCGCCGGAACGACCCTACGGTCCTGATCGTTGGCAGGTATGTCCTTGTACTCGTTTGAGTCTCAATGGGGCGCAATCTCAGAGACAGGGCCGAACCCTTCAGATCGACTTCGCCGTGTTACCAATCTCGTTCCAGGTTCCTCTCCCGACGTGTTACTAATCTCAACTATGTTCGAGTGCCCTCCAATTGTGGCAAATGCCACCTCGTTCAGGGGGCTAGAGTCGCTAGATTAATCGTTGTCGCCCTTTCTACCGAGCCCATTTTGGAGGGCCTGTTGTCGTCGCTCAGTAATGCTTGGTATCGGGAGGTGGAGGAACAAGGTCTGAACAAGACGGACGATTGTTTCCGCTCGGAATAATCATGAGCTGGCGCTAGTTCTGGTGCTTGTGCTCTCCGTGGTTGGGTCCGCGATAGTCCTAAACATATAAAACTGTGGCTACGTCGAAAGTGAATTCCCAACCTCCTTCCCCGCTGTTGAACCACGCGCTGCACGGTAAGTCCAGTGATGGCAATCCGACTCTTGACTCTGACAGAGGGCCCATCATAGTAATGAGTCGTTCAAACCCTCGGCCTGTACTAGGCTCCGTACAGGTGAGGAAACGATGAGCTTCCCCTTCTTCACAAGTACGATGCTTACAATAATTTTCTTAGCCCATCACACAAGACTGGGGTTTGCTCGCACCAGGACAGATCCACACTTTATCTGTTCCCGTTCATCCAACACCACAATCCATTCTCGACGGAAGCTACCAGCGGATGAATGTCAACAACAGAGAAGATGTGGTAACCTTACTCCCTCGCCGACCAGAATTTCTGGGACCACCATCGGTTCCTAGCATCTTGTTCAGTGTGAACGGAAGACCGGGTCCGTACATCCGGGACATCCTCCGAGAGGAAGTCGAAGTGGACAGTCCGTTTGACCAAGTCTTCTACTCACGTGGATGGAGACAGACTTGGATTATGATTGACGTACGTCCCCATCACGCTATCGTTCCTTTCTCCTTCTAATACCTGTGTGTTTGCTTCTACCAGTGGCCTGGGACGGACAATAGCAGAGAGACGTTGGGATGTATGACAGATCGCGGACCGCTGACTCGCTCTGAACTAGCAAAGTGGCTGAGCTTCAAGATAAGTGAGTTTATTGTGGCAGGTAGAAAGGGAAAGTTGGTGCGTGTGTCTTTGCAACTATTCTTTGTTCCTTTGGTTCTTCGCTCACAGTCGCCACTCGCAGCAATGGGGCCCACAGCGCCTCGACGCCACCACTCGTCGATGGGATCTCCGGGAGGTCAGCACCTCGCAAGTTCGCCTAATGGGATTAAACTACTACAAGAACACCTGGATCCCCGTCCTCGCATTTGATTGGGCTTAACTAGATGTGGCTTCGTTGACTTCTCCCTCTCCCTTTGTCAACTGATTAAATTATGTTGTATGTCCATATCCTTTAATGAGTCACTGCTAATGGCTATTCACTTGCATTTCCCTTTCAAATGTCGCGGCCTTTGTATACGCAACTGTGGCCTTGAATTCGGACGCTCGTTGAAAGGGAAACATGCCTCCGAGTGGCTAGACTCTGGCCTCAAGAACTTCAAAGGGGATTTCCATTGCAATTCAAAGACACTCAGTGGCGACTAGCCCTCCAAAGAACATACTTGCAGAGTATAAATAGAGAGGGGTCGCTCCCTCCTGCTCACCAATACAACTTTCTTCATTTCATTAACTTAACTTTCCATCTACCCTCCGCCTTCTTTTATTGCTTTTCTACAGTTCCCTTTCTCTATCAACCACATGCCCATCCTTCCACCCATTTCCGTCCCTAAGGCTGGCCTGAAGGACACCAACCGCTCCCTTCCCAAACCAAGTGACGCTGTGAAATGCAAGCGATCATCCCCAAACATACGCGCCCCGAACGAAAACCTCCCACCATCCCCTACGAAGCCTCTTGGAAAGAAGAAACGGCGTCATAATCGATCCGAGTCGAATCAGGCCGTACCTCCACTGGGCCAGAACCAACCCCACTCTGCACGCGATGCCATTCCAGCCAATACCCGCGCTACCACCAATCCCAAGGCCACTCATACCGCCAATCCCAAGGCCACTGCACCTCTCGTCAGCAAGAACAGCTCGTCGCCTAAAGAGTCTTCGTCTTCGTTGGTCAAGAAGGGTTCGGCGGCAGATGTGCAGGCTACAAGGCGAGACGCGACGACAAGGAGTGCTGTTACGCCTGCATCCAAGGCCCACACCTCCGTTTCTCCCCCCATGGCCAGCAAACAACCTCAGGACGAGTCCTCAACGAAGGCTGCCATAGACGACTTGAAGGATGTCGAATTAGAGAAAAAATGGATTGACACATTCCTCAATCCAGACTCACCATACCCGAGCCTGCCGTGGGAGTTCGCGAATGTTGGTTTCAATTTGAGCCAACCGGTTCAGCGCGGCAAGAACATTGGCTTTGGTATAGAACACGCAAAAGATGTCATTGGCACAGCCGACGGTGTAAAGGTTTCATTGGACCCCAAGGCCAAGACAGGGCACAAGCCGTTGGAGGCCGTCATAGGTATTGGTCCGTACGATTATGCAGCAGAGACAGGGAAGTCGGCGGTCACTATAACGTTTATTCTGGACAAGAAGATGGGTGTGCCCATTCGCCACTTGCTCGAGAAGAAGCCCATTGATGACGGCGAGGACCTTGCTTTCGAGTTGGGTGGGGCTTGTCCCTTGATACGCGTTGCCTACAATGTGCGTAATTCTTCCATCTGTTGACGATTACATTGATATTGACGTCGAGCACTTCTGAAGGTCCCCTTTGTGAAGGAGGTCGATGTGCTACCTGGGAAACCTCTGCTATGCTGCTCCATCGCCAGTCTCGACGACTCGGAAGCCAGAACCCCCAATATTTTGAACCCAATGCTCGAGTCCATTACTCGACAAGAGCTCGCACACAAGCTTGGTAGAGAACTGTTCAATCTCTACTCATCGGTCCAGGTAAAGGACTCAGTTTCAATCACCTTCCGAATACTTGTTAACTATGATCCCCATCCTACTACAGAGGAAAGGAGTAGACCCAGAACCCAGCGAGCCTCAAAGCAGGACATATGCACAAGAGAAATGGCCTGCAGCACGGGACCTGGATCTCGACAAAATTCGCTTGATAACTCTGCAGCAGAAACCAAAGGACCCCAGTTTCGTGGATTCACTTTCGGTCTGGTATCCCCGAGTAACTTATGACTTATGACACGGATGATGCCTCCTAGACGCCACGTTGGCAAGACGAAGTCAGTAGTATATTTCCAAGTCATGAACAGCGTCGTTGCCTACTCTAGTATCCTATCGCTTGTCAGTTACAGTGACTGGCCTCTAATGATAATGATCATGGTTTTAAGCGCCCGTGAGAGTAGTCCGACGGAAAGTACTTGGAAAAGTTAAGCTGAGTAGCCAAGTCTGACTTCTGTACACCTCCCTTGTGACGATTAAATTGAAGAGGAGAGCATTGCGCATCCCTCGCAACTCATCGGTATCGTCGAGTCAACAGCCTGAGCCATCGACAATCGGTTCGAACCTGTTCGAACGAACTCTGGTGCCGACTTCCGCCAAGGCCCAAGACAAGGCACTTGACTCGTTTCAAATCACAGATGATTACCACCGCGGCCCAAGCCTTTTCCATCCTTTTCATTCAGACACTTTACAGCGAGTCTACTTGATTGTATTTCAACCTAGAAAGGTTAGAAAAGTGGAAAAGTGGACGCCTGGCGCTTGGAATGAGATGACCAGTTGATCTTGGCACATTGTCCACGCTCTCCAAAATCTCCAGTACCAAGCCAAGTTTTGACGTCGGTTGGTGGTACGATTTGATAGTGATCCCGAGCTGCGGAACAACCGAAGCGCGTCACAATATTTATTATGCAGAAACGGATGCACCTTTGCCGTAACGCCCACCGCATTCGTTGTTTCCTGCGGCGACCACCATGACCTCGGTCGACGAGGCGGACGAAAAAACGCGGCCCTCAGAGCAGCCAAAGGCGAGCTCGAAGAAATGGTACTCACGTTCGAAGGCATCATCAGTTTCCGAGAAGAAGGAGAGGATCGACGACGCGGAGGGTACAAAAGATGTCGAAGTGAAGGCAGACCCCGCGGTACCACCTGTTACCTTTACCCAGCTTTTCAGGTGCGCATATCTAACTCAAATGACATATCAGAGCGGTTTCTAATCGTCACCCTAGGTTTTCTACCAAATTCGAACTCTTCCTTGATTTAATTGGGTTGATTGCTGCTGCAGCAGCTGGGGCGGCCCAGGTAAAGCAGTTTTTATTGTAAAGAATGGCTCGGTCTGACTCTATATGTTCTCCTAGCCATTAATGTCTCTGATGTTCGGCAATCTTACACAAGACTTCATCAATTTCGGTCATGCAGTCAGTGGTTCAACCGGCGACGCAGACTCTGCTGCAGCCATCGCCGCCGCCGCGGATAGCTTCCGCACGAATGCGGCAAAGAATGCCAGCTACTTGGTCTACATCGGTGAGCTGTTTACTCGCGTCCCCCTTCTTCGATCCCGTCTGACATCGATTAGGTTTGGGAATGTTCGTATGCACCTACCTCTACATGTACATCTGGGTCTACACGGGAGAGGTCAACGCGAAGAGAGTCCGAGAGAGGTACCTCCAGGCTGTCCTTCGTCAAGACATTGCTTTCTTCGACAACGTCGGTCCCGGCGAGGTCGCCACTCGCATCCAGACCGACACTCGTACGCTCCTTATGCCATTATCTTCAAGGTCTCTTTTTCATAACCGTTTCGTCTAGACTTGGTTCAACAAGGCATCTCAGAGAAGGTCGCGCTGGCAGTCAACTTTATCGGCGCCTTCGTTTGTGGTTTCATCTTGGCCTACATACGCTCCTGGCGTCTCGCTCTCGCGATGTCCTCGATTCTGCCGTGTCTTCTCCTCACAGGCGGTTTCATGAACCATTTCGTATCCAAATACATGACGTATGTCATTTTCACGCTTGTCCTTTCGTCTCCTGCTCACAGTCAAGACAGGCTGGCGCGCACTCATATTGCGGATGGCGGCACTCTGGCCGAAGAAGTCATCTCGACCGTCCGCACTGCCCAGGCATTCGGGACGCAGACCATTCTCTCCAACCTCTACAATGTTCACGTCGACAAGGCTCTAGGGTATGACATGAAGAACGCCCTCTGGAATGGCGGTGGATTTGCTCTTTTCTTCTTCCCGTATTACGCCGTGTATTCATTGGGTGAGTCGGGTGCCTCCTATACAGCGACGCTGGAACCTGACAATATCTTTAGCCTTCCACTTTGGAATGAAGCTCATCAACAGCAACCATGGTATGTTTTTCGCGCTCTTTTCCGTCCCTAATCTCAAGTGAACCACCTATTCCCTCTAGCTACCCCTGGTGAAATCATCGCAGTCATCTTCGCCATTATCATTGGAGCCTTCTCGTTGGTCATGTTACCACCGGAGCTTGAAGGTACGATCGCGCAGTCGTCCTAGTTGGTCATCAATGCTGATTCGCCGAGATAGCAATCAACAACGCCCTTGGTGCTGCGGCGAAGTTGTATAGCACTATCGACCGTGTCCCGGACATCGACTCTGCAAACGAAGGTGGCCTCAAGCCGGCGACTGTCACCGGCGAAATTACATTGGAGCACATTGATTTCAGTTACCCGTCTCGTCCCGATGTGCAAGTCGTCAAGGACCTCTCTCTCACTTTCCAGGCGGGGAAAACCGCAGCACTCGTCGGTGCTTCAGGCTCAGGAAAGTCGACCGCTATCTCCTTGATTGAACGTTTCTACGATCCCACATCCGGAGTTGTCAAGCTCGACGGTGTCGATATCAAGGACCTCAACTTGAAGTGGCTGCGATCGCAAATCGGCCTTGTTTCCCAAGAACCCACGCTTTTCGCTACGACTATCAAAGAGAACGTCGCCTTCGGTCTCATCAATACGCCCTACGAACATGTATCAGAAGAGGAGAAGTTCAAGCTGATCAAGGAGGCTTGCATCAAAGCCAATGCCGATGGTTTCATTTCCAAGATGCCTATGGGTTACGACACGATGGTTGGCGAACGTGGGTTCCTTCTTTCTGGTGGTCAGAAGCAGCGTATCGCCATCGCCCGTGCTATCGTCTCCGACCCTCGGATCCTGCTGCTGGATGAAGCCACCAGTGCACTTGACACTCAGTCTGAAGGCATTGTCCAGGACGCCCTCGACAAGGCTGCTGCAGGTATGTTCGGTACAGTCATCTCCAGCGATTTGGTCTGAACGCAGTTTAGGTCGAACCACTATCACTATCGCCCACCGACTCTCCACGATTAAGGATGCCGACGTCATCCATGTCATGGGCGAAGGTCGTGTGTTGGAATCGGGAACCCACACAGAGCTGATGGCCCTTGATGGACATTATGCCCGGTTGGTCCAGGCTCAGAAGCTCAGGTCGCAAGAGGGCACGGTCATCGATGAAGCACAGGAAGAGTCGGGTCCAGACGAGGAGGCGGACATGGACAAGGCCGCCCGGGAAGAAGTCCCATTGGGCCGTCGCAACACGCAACGTTCTCTGGCCAGCGAGATCATCGAGCAACGTCGAAGCGAACGAGGCGAACAGAAGGACGAGGCTCACGGTTTCGTCGTCATCTTCAAGAGACTAGGCCTTGTTGTCCGGGATCAATGGGGCAAGTACTTGTGGGGTACGCTATTTGCCATTGGTGTGTACATTTTGTTCCCGTCCCTCTGTCAGTTGGAAGTATTGACGTTCTCCGATAGTTGCAGGCATGGTGTATCCATGCTTTGGCTTGGTCTTCGCCATGGGAATTGATAGCTTTGCCTTGGAAGACCCTGCAGCCCGTCGATACGAAGGAGACAGAGCTGCGTTGTGGTTCTTCATCATTGCGATTGGATCGACCATTGCTATTGGTGGTACCAACTACTTGTTCTCTGCCTGCGCGGCCATTTTGACCGGTCGACTTCGGCAGTTGACCTTCAAGGCAGTTTTACGACAAGACAGTCAGTGATCTCATCTCTTGTCCTTTCATCCCTATCTGACGAAGTACCGAATTGCAGTTGAATACTTCGACCGAGATGAGAATAGTGTATGTGTATCTATATTCCCTGTGCTTCGCTTGCTCATTCCTTTACAACAGACCGGAAGCCTGACATCTAGGTTGAGCGAGCATCCACAGAAGATCAGTGGCCTCGCTGGTGTCACCTTGAGTACAATCGTCCAGGCGATCTCGACCTTGATCGGTGGTTCAATTCTCGGTCTAGCGGTCTCCTGGAAGATTGCTCTCGTTGGAATTGGTAAGTTTATACCCTTGTTGGCCATTTGCAGGTGCTAATGTTCTGTACTAGCGTGCATGCCCCTGATCATATCCGCCGGTTACATCCGTCTCCGCGTGGTCGTCCTCAAGGATGAGGTCAATAAAAAGGCTCACGCAGACTCTGCTCGATTGGCCTGTGAAGCAGCTGGTTCCATCCGTACTGTCGCTGCGCTCACACGAGAAGACGACTGTTTGCGCGTGTACAGCAAAAGTCTAGAGGAGCCTCTCCACAAGTCCAACAAGACCGCCGTTTGGAGTCAAGGAATCTATGCATTCTCCCAGTCCGTCGTCCTGTTCGTTATCGCCCTCACCTTCTGGTTCGGTTCCCGCTTGGTCGCCAAATTCGAGATCACCACCTATCAGTTCTTCGTTGGTCTCATGGTGAGTTCTGTCCTCCTCCGTTTGAGAACAATGATTAATTTTTGTCCAGGCAACCACGTTCAGTAATATGGAGGCGGGGAGCGTCTTCTCGTTCGTTCCGGACATTTCGTCGGCCAAGAGTGCCGGCTCCGATATCATCAAACTATTCGACTCCCATCCTGAGGTCGATGCTGAATCAGATGCTGGGAAGAAACCCGATCGCTCTCAAGTCAAGGGACATATCCGCTTCGAGAACGTCCACTTCCGATACCCAACCCGACCCGGTGTCCGCGTCCTTCGTGATTTCTCCTTCGAAGTTCGACCTGGTACATACGTCGCTCTGGTTGGCGCTAGTGGTTCCGGGAAGAGTACTGTGTAAGTCCCGCGCTATGCTCATCTCTCGGCCTTTTCTCTGAAGCGTGTTCGATAGAATCCAATTGGTTGAACGGTTCTATGATCCGCTTGCTGGAGAGATCTACCTGGATGGCGAGAAGATTTCGGAACTCAATGTTCAAGAGTATCGCAAACAGTTGGCTCTTGTGTCGCAGGAGCCCACGCTTTATGCTGGTACCATCCGGTTCAATATCCTGTTGGGCGCCATCAAGCCTCATTCCGAGGTCACGCAAGAGGAGATTGAGGCGGCCTGTCGCGATGCAAACATTCTCGATTTCATTCAGTCTTTGCCTCAGTAAGTATATTCCCCGGTGGTCCAGTTCCATTGTGCTGACCTAGTTTTCAGGGGCTTCGACACAGAGGTTGGAGGTAAAGGCTCGCAACTTTCAGGTGGCCAAAAACGTGGGTGTCTCGAGCTGGTTGTCTCGACTCTGATTCTAACTATTTCCTTTAGAACGCATCGCCATTGCAAGGGCTCTCCTTCGAAACCCCCGGGTCCTTCTCTTGGACGAGGTACGCATTACCTTTCTGCCTGGCTTTCGAGTTGACCTGACCTTCCCCACAGGCGACGTCTGCATTGGATTCCAATTCTGAGAAGGTTGTACAAGCTGCGCTCGATCAAGCTGCGAAAGGTCGAACTACGATCGCTATTGCACACAGACTATCTACCATTCAAAATGCCGACTGCATGTGAGTTGATCGCTGCCCTACTACCTTTCTCGCACGTGAAGCTGATTTGCCTTCCTTCGTACTTAGCTACTTTGTAAAAGAGGGGCGCGTCAGTGAATCTGGCACCCATGACCAGTTGATTGCGAAACGAGGCGATTACTATGAATACGTCCAGCTTCAGGCACTGAGCAGCGACCACTAACTGGAACACTTTCAATTTCAAGGCTATAGAATCTAACATTGCATGTCTCATGATATCCATCTTGCTACCATATATCCCGCATCGTTTTTGTTGTGTTAATTGCTGTCGAGTGTCTAGGTTTAATCGGATCATATTGTCGAGGTCAAAGTGCTCGCTCCTTCGACGAGTCAAAATCCACAGCGAATTCGGGGATCGTTAATTACAGACAAGGTCGTACAGGTAGTATTGTTGGATTTACATGAGGAGGGTCGTGAACCACATCCCTAACGCAGCAGGTAGTACATCGCGGGTTCTAACAGACTTCTAGATATTACAAGGTGAGCTGGAGTCCGGCACAAATGCCCATGGTAATCAACAAGGCCGGCACCATCGCACCCGCTTTGGACATTGCCGATCCATCCTCTTCCCCCTCAGGCTCGGCAGATGGTAAAACAAGTCCTTCGGAGTTGACGACTGTCGCCCACGGTGTTGGGACGCCGGTGACAACCCCTTCGCTTGTGGTGATGATAGCCTGCTTGTTTACTTGAGCCGACGCTTCGAGCTTCACGTTGCAGACCATCACCCCTTCCTCGACTGGTGTATCGCTGTCGACGTCGTGCGTGCAGTCGGAGGAGTAGCTGATGGCGGCTGTGACTCCCGCGATCATTGACTGAGACGTGGCTTTCTGGTGGATCCGGGAAGCATCTGCGCGGAAGGTATCTGGAAAGAGTTAAGTATCAGCATGCCATCGCACAACCTAGCAAGGGCGGGGAATATCTACACTCACATGTATTGGTGGTCGGTGTAGGAAGGTGGACTGTGGCCAACTGGTCGCCCCTCACAGAGGCGACGATACTCTGTGCTTCAACTGCGCGGTAGAACGTAGCTCCATCTCCTCCCACCGCGACGGGAGCGACTTGGACGATGCTCTTGCTATCTTCGGCGGCTTTGAGAGCGCTTTCGATGGCACCGAGCTCGCCGGTTGGAGTCTCTGCGTTGTCTGGTGCCTTCCAGTTGTAGAGAGTGATAGTCTCCTGTGCGTGTGAAGCTGGGAGAAGGGATGCAAAGTAGATCGAGAGGCCGGTGATGGCACTAAGCGCGAGGAAATTCTTTGCCATGGCGAATTAGGAGTTCGGTTGGGAGATACCTCTATCATTTCCTCATCGAAGGGCTTTATATACCGACTCTGTGACCGTAGAGCGCGGCTTGGCCAGACTTAGAACCTCTGAAGCTGTCCAAAGCTGTAGAAATACCATGCGTCGGGGAGCGCTCGCGGGGGCGTCTACGGTCCCGAGATGGCCAGAGGGCACACACATAAACTCAAAATTCCGAGGATGGTGCGAGTAATGCCTTTTTTCTTCTCAATGGCCTCGAGTCAAAGGGGTGGCATTAACTCTATTTACCACCATTGAATCTGACCTTGCACTGCCCATGCCCGATGATGGTGAGTGTGTCCATTTGGTGCCCAATGATGTGGGCTTGGCATCAATAGATCCGCCGTGGCTGTGTCATGTTGAACTTTGGGTCTCAGCCGCGGCCGACAGCGAGCAACTGGCCTTGTTCATCGTCCACGACGACGACCGCGACATTTTCCCAATTCTGCTCATTGGATACCTCGTTCTTGACGTCTTGAACCCGACATTTACGGTCTGAACGTTCCTGTTGACCGCCTAAGTCGGAATTGTGACAACGGTGCTCGAGCCCGCTTGATATTGGTTTCTGGTGGCACGACGTTGGCGACGAGCTTGACATTGCTTAGACGTCTATTGGGTACATTGGTGAGCAAAATCCTTTGAAGAAAGAGGAGGAGAACACTGAAACCGCTCCCAGCACTGATCTCTAATGAACGGTCAAACGGTCGCAGAGTCCTCTTCGAGGTCGAAAGCCAGGTCAAAACGGTCCCAGCCGTTGGCAAGTGCCTCGTCAAAGACTCTATTTACACCGGTGTTCTATGACTCGTCAGAGCCAGGCCCGTCTTCGAGGTCGTCCAATGACCAAAATGGCCTCCAGGGCGCGTCGTCGAACCTCAGCGACGCGACGATGAAGAGACTCCAAGAACTCTCCCGGATGCACGTCGCGTTGTCCCAGTCCGTCCCTGAAGTTCCAGCTTCAGACTGCGGTTCTCCTCGACCAAGCACGCCTCCAGGGAAAGAAAAGGCTCGAGAATTGTCGCCTGAAGCCTTGGACGACCTGCGGGCTGGAATCGAGTCACCGGTGGCCCAAAATCCTCGCATCCGGAACCTACGAAAGAAGATTGTTGCTGCCTTGGAAGACTGCAATTACGATTCGAGCAACGGGAAGTGGGCTATTTTGCCTTCGCTAGTCAAGATTGGGGTTATCTCTGGAGGTGCGCGGTGGGTTGGTGCGCGAGGGGATGACCCCAAAGGAACGACGTCCATTTACGACAATGTGGAATGGTGCAACGCTGAAACCGAAGAGGAGTGGTTCCAATGGGAGAGGAAGTTTGAGAACGAGATGAAGTTGAGAAGTCGCGTCGAGAGGTGGAAACAGGGCATAGTCGCAGGTGCCCCAGAAGACGAAGAGGGTGAAGTTGCTGTCGCTGAAGAGTCTATGGAGCAATCATCACCACAAGATGTGTCTGTGGAAGCACACGATCAAGCCTCAACCAAGACAAAGGACGTTCCCGCTCAGAAGAAAGGCAAAGCTCCTGCCACTGTGGCATCCAAACGTGTTGTTAACCGCAAGAGTCTCATCGACGACCCCCTCAAATCTTCCTCTCCCCTCGGATTCGCCATGGGCAAGCGAAGCGCTGCCGCTCGACTCGCGGCCTCGAAACCTCCATTGAGGCCCATCCCCACCAACCCTTCGGACCTGGGCGACCAACAATCGCACCAGCGCAACACTCAACCAGACCGCACCACCCAGGAGCGTGCAGCATCCGCCAATAACTTTGAGATACCTGTCAAGCGAATCGGGGACTTGTCTACCTCAGATTTTGTACGTGTCGAATATACACCCTTCGGAAGCATCGACTAACACTTGACCCTAGTCTTTCCATCCACCGTCGTTCCCTTCATCCCAATTGGTTACTTCCACGCCCAAGCAGGATACACTTGGCGTCCATGTTCCTCCACCGCCCTCCAGTTCCCCACTGCCACCCTTAACTTCAACACCGGCCCTACCTGCCTCTCCAAAATCACAACAAGCCCATTTGTCTCCGCCTCAAACTCCCCGCCGTTCTGTTGGAGACGCCTCCTTTCCCATTACCAACTCGCCGTCTTCGCCCTCAGTGATCAGGACATACGGCAAAAGCACAAGGACGCCTCTCACTCCACAATCCGGCTCCAGGCATAACTTGGACAAATCATCTTCCATGCCGGTGATCTCGCATGGGTCTCCTATGCAGGTTTCGCCTCTTCGGAAGGCTGATTCGGCTGTGGTCGGTGCCCTACAGCCATCCACTTCTCCGCTAAGAGCTGCGTTCCTACATGAAAGTGTGACGAGCAACGCTCTTGGCAAGCGAAAGCTGGATGAGCTGGCTTCACCTGGAGACCCGGACGTTGGGAAGAAAGCTCGTTTGGATAATCCCGAATCGAGAGCGGAGGAAAGTGCCGCCCTTCCCGCCGATGAATCCCAGTTTTCGCAAGATCCTTGGCCGGTGACACCCCGTCGCGACTCGATGCCCCAGTTTATCGACCTACTAGCGAGCGCGAAGAAGGACAAGCAGAAAAGGAGGCAGAAGGCTAAAGCTAAGAGGAAGAGCTTGGTCAAACCGGATACGACGCCTGCCGTCCCCGTCCCCAACACCACTGCCCGTTCACCGTCACCTGCACCAGCTCCAAAAGAGCCCGGACCGCCGCCAGCCATTGACAGTGCTCCCCAAGAGCCCGAAGAGTCTCAAGACTCTTGGGCTATCCCAGGGTTGGAATTGGCGAAGAAGCCGGCCCAGGAACCGGTCGAAAAGGAAGGCCCGCCTGCTACACCCATGTCCCCGCCTGAAACACCCAAACGACCATCAGATACCCAGCAGTCGAAAGACAGTCTGTATGATTCGCCGATGGCAGTTCAACCTCAACCCCAGCCCCAGCCTCCCCCCGAGAAGCCCGTCGTGGATTTGCAAATCTCGAAGGATAGCCTTTACGACACTTCTTCGATGGCGATAGCTGAGCCCAATCCCACTGCTCCGGCTGAACAACATGTCCCAGTCGTCACCGAAGATCCTCGACCGCCCGTGGCTTCCACCAGTAGTAATGAGATCGATCTGGACCCCCAGGAATCCCGAGACATCGACATCGATTTGGAGAAGGACGTTGCGCACCAGCGGGACCTGGATCTCGAACTGCAACATAGCGAACCCTTGCCATTGGAACTCGAGGACGAGTCCAGGGTGTCTCAACATCCCGACCTGGAGAACCACGAAGCTCACCTCGAACCCGATGATGACGACGAACCTCAGCCCCAATATGACCTCGGAGAAGAGGAGGAAGACGACGAGGAGGAAGAGGAACCTGAAGAACACCTTGACGTTGTCGTTCCGGTCCGCGACCATGAGCTCGAGCGGCTCAACCGCGAAAACATTTATACGTTTGACGATGACGAGGACTCGCAGAGTGTCTATGCGGTCGATGTGGCGAGTGACGTAGATCTCGAGTCTCCGACGAAGAGTTTGTCGTCGTTGGCTGGGTCGGATAGTGAGGACGAAGAGGACGAGCAGGGGAAGGACGCGTTGCCCACAGCCGGTGATCGTGATCCCTTTGCATTCGATGGGGAATTCGATCCCTTGTTTACTTCGACTCAGCAGCAAGCACCTCCAGGGCTCTTCCCCTCCAAAACATCCTTCCCGACCACACCCGCTCGTGGGATCTCGAACCTCGACAAGGACACCCCGAACCAGAACCCCGCCGCCCAAGCGCTCTCCCGATCGCGGTCCATTGATCAGATCACGCCCACTCCCAGTCCGGTAAAGGGACATCCGCCGAGTAGTGGGTATGGATATGGCTTTGTGGGGGGTTATAATTCGCAGTTTGATGTAAAGGGGAGGGTGGAGGAGGTGGAGAGGCTTTTGGAGAAGGATGTGAATTTTGGGAGTTGGTTGAAGTCTTCGCCGGAGGATGGGGAGGGAGAAGAGGGTGAGGAGGTGGAGGCTTGAGTTTTAAGTCGGGGGTTGCGGTTGGTTGGGCTCTGCTGCTCTGTATCTGTTTTGTTTCTTGGTTGGAGTTTGGTACTATTCGTGCTGCTCTCTCACTCCTTGCGATACCTTTTCTATCATCTATCGTTATGCGTCTCGTAGTCTCAACCGTACGGATCATTTGTATACTGGTTTACCTTTTGCTTAATGCGCACTGCATTTACGTGTTGTATGAGTTCTCTGGAGAGCTTTGACAGGTATACGGAGTAGAGTCTTTAATAAAGTGCGAGACCTGTGCATGCGACAACGAAACCGAGCAGGAGGGAAGCTGTACTGGTACTCCCTTGCCTCACTGCAGCGCCGAACTCCCAACCAGTCTCAGTGGGTAGCACCAAATTCTCGGGGACGGTGATAGTTGTCAAAGGTCTAACTCCTGCAGTAACTGTGTGCTCCACCGTGTGATAGGTCGTCTTCTGACCGTCAGGGAGATTCTTCGCCCTTTCAGCGAAGACGATCTGGGCGCTGCAAATCATTTCCCTCTCTTCCTCTGGTATATTGCTATCAGCGCCGTTGTGCACGCAGTCATCGATGATGTGGACTTTTGCTTTGCCTCCGAGCGGACCTGTCCCGTCGGTTTTGTATTCTCGGTAGATGCGGGATGCGTCGGCGCGGAATGTATCTGGATGCGCAATTGTCAGTATGTTAAACAGGTCAGGGCCATGAGATGAATGGGGAGCGTAGCAACTTACATGTATAAGTGGTGGCTAGACTCCCGGTATGGATGCCCAAGCTGCCGTCTTCGTAGGTTACCCTGTTCAACGCGGCGCGAGCTTCCACTCCTCGATAGTATGTTGCGCCTTCTGGATCAACTGCGATGGGTGAGTAGGGATCGGGACCGTTGGGGATCTTGACGAGAAGCATGGCGAGAGGAAATGGGATCGGCTCTTCGCCCAGTTTGGGTAACTCGATGGCGTAGAGTGTTGCTGGTCCCGGAGTGGGAGTGGGAGTAGTAGATCCGGAGTCGCTATCGCCCGTGCTTGAATCGTCTGTACTGGAATCATCTTGACCCAGCGCTCGTGGAGCCAAAGAGAGGATAGTAAGAGAGGATAAAACGGCTAGTTTGGTGAGGGAGAACTTCATCGCGTAAATGTTAAGTCGTGAGTTGTGAATTCGTATAAAGGTTAACATATCAGAAAGGATCTTTGTCCACATATATACGAAATTGTCCTTCCGTTGTCACCGGGGTACAACGTAAAATAACTTCTACCGGTGCATTGCATATGGTCAGTTTTGGTTCCTGTGATCCGTTTACAGCACTGTCGCTTACCATGCATTTCTCGTCGATCGGCCGTTTGCAGTACCCGGGTAGGCATCGGTCCACGATGGGAAATTTACAAAAGCCCTGCTAGCCCTCCCTCCCCTTCCAGCACCCGATAAAAGTCTGCCACTAGGTATAAGCTCCCCGCCAGGGCTACAAGGTGGTGAGGTCGATTGGGAGGAGGGGTTGCCACAAGGTCGGCATCTCGGATGTTTGACGCCACCCAGCTGAATGCTGAGGTCAAGCCTGTGTTTACGCTACCCTGGATGCTTCCGTTCCCTGAACTCCATACTCGGGCGAGCGGTGCCAATACCTTCACTGCCTCTTCAACATCCTGTGCAGGTACGGGTTGGACCCATGGCATTTGGTCTGGAGGGGTGAATTCGACTGTGGCCACGTTCACTGCGGAAATGGCAGAGGGTAGGTTCATGAGGATTGGAGAGAGGGTTTCAGAAGGAGGTTTGGTTGGGGAATGCGATAAGGCGAGGATGTAGTGGAGGTGGACGTTGTTGAGTTGGAATGTCGAGATAGTCTGATTGATGTACTTTGCGAGTGCCTGGCTCGAGCCTGCGTTATGCGCACCGTCAACGAGGATCGGGTGATTCAAAGACCCTTGGGTGTCGAGGTTTAACGTATGCCAACTCAAGCGACCTTTCCACTGAATATGGGAGATGCCTTTGGTGACTGCGTCGGCGGAGATCTGAAATTGTGCGGATCGGATTAGACTGTCGACTATTCCTAGTGCTGTGGAAAGATTCGAGAGTTGGTGATCGCCCGAAAGAGGGAACGGTGCTGACATCGATCCGGATCCGAGGGCAGGAAGGGTGAATTCGACATGGCGGGAAGGTATAGTTTTTACAGCGTTCGTTCGAAGAGAGATAGCCACGTTAGCGTCGAAGTGAAGCTCGGACACAGGAACGGGTCGTTCTAGCATCGCTCCAACGGAGTGGAGAACCTCTTTCGCAAGAAGCTCGACGCTGGGGTGTCGCTGGTGTCCCAGAACCAAAGGTTTTCCTTGGCGAGCGATTCCCAGTTTTTCTCGGGCGACATCCTCGATGGTAGAACCAAGGAATTGCTGATGGTCGAGATCTACCGTTGTGAGAGCGGAGACAAGGATGTATTCGGTTGGGATTATGTTCGTGGCGTCCAGGCGTCCCCCCATCCCCACTTCGATGACAGCCACATCTACTCGACTTGATTCAAAAATTTGAAGCGCGGTCAAAGTCAAGACTTCAAAAGGTGTCAAGGAGGCCCCGGAGTCTCGAGATAGCGTTTCGATCCGAGTGCGAATCCCGTGGTAGGTCTCGTCGTCGACAGGCTCATTGTCTATCGTGATGCAGTCTGTGATCTTCGTCAGATGTGGAGAGTTGAATCTCCCAACGCGAAGTCTAGGACTAGTAGAAAGCAATATTGAGGACACAATTGCAGAGACAGAGCCTTTGCCATTCGTTCCTGCGATATGAATTGTAGGCCTTTGGAACTTTGTCGGCAAATGTTGGAGGAAACTCCGCAAGCGTTCAAGGGAGAGGTCAATAGACATCTGTGTAGTATACTGTTAGAAAGAGAATTCGTAAAATGAGAAAGAGATATCTCCCTGGCTTAGTGTCGATTGCAAACTTGCAGAACTCGAGAGGTGGAGCCGAACTTCGAACTCGTAATAGATGGTGGAAAAATACACCGGCAGCCATCAGATCCGAGACCGGCACGGTGAAAGGCGGGTCTAAGCGCTGGCCAGCCTCTTTGCCTGTTCCCCTCCCATCGGATTTCCATCTCATGTTGCGCCAAAATTTTCGGACTGCTCTCCTCCGCTTACAGTGTGGGGGAATAAAGCCTCTCTGGAGTCTCGACGCTGAAACAATTGGATCGGTAAAAGCAGTGGGAACCTTCACAACCGACTACGGACCAATGCAACGATGGCGCTTGGTCACTTGACGAAGGGCCCGACATCTGGGGACATCTGGATACAGAACAAGAGCAATTCGCAGGCACCCCCCTCTACATATACATCTGTTGATAACCTGGCCCCTGGCTACCTCCTCTCGTCAACTGCACTAGCCCGAACCTCCAGTGGCACGCATCCAAGTTCTCCCAGGTTCGAACAAACCTAGGGGAGCAGATCCTTCTGTCACTTTTTCATTCAGCTCTGAGTCGTTTCATAGAAGTCCTGGGTATTTCTTGGAGACTCGCGCGAACGACATGGATGACGGAAGAGGACCTTCATCACAGCGAGGGCCGCTAAATTCAAGTAAAAACTTCGGGAACCGCTGAGTCTGGCTCTCTCTGTGAAGTTCTGTTCTTGCTTCTGAGCATCGCATCAGAACAGCATGTGGATCGCCCCTTTCTTATCTGGGTGTTTCGTGCCTTTTGCCTCTTCGTCGAAAAAGCCTCAACAGCGCTTAATTCCCCACACGGTGGTGGAGACGGAAAGTAGATTGGAATCATGGCAAATAGGCACGAGGCAGATCGTTTTCATAATTGCACACTTTGACCCCATGTCTTTGAAGATACCGCGTTGCCTGGCAGCTACTGCACCCCTGCTCCCTGGATCGTCTTCGGTGACTTGGCACCCTTCGCGTGGATCGTCGGCACCTCTCCAGAGTAAGAATTGACCAATCCATTGGCTCAGAAACATCCGAAGCATCCATCACTGAGGCAAATTCGTCCCTATCGTCTCCCGGAAATTTCTCCGTTGAAATTCATAAAGATTTCCCGGATGTATAAAAACACTCTCGGAAGGATGTCTCGACTTCAACCAGAATCTGAACCAGGCTCTGAATCACCATGAAGTTCATCGTCTCTGTCCTTTTCTCTTTGGTGGTGTGCGCTTCGGCCCACTGTGAGTAACCATCCTCTACTCCAAGCATGATCATTTGCCACAACCTTTCTGCAGATACCTTCCCCTCCTTGGTCGTCAATGGCCAGACCACCCCTGCCTGGCAATACGTCCGACGAACTGACAACTTCCAGTCGAACGGCCCAGTGAGTATTGCGCGTCGTGTCTCGTAACGACCGCACTTGCTCAACTTAGCTGTGCATGACAGGTCACGGACGTGAACAGCCCCAACTTCCGCTGCTACAACCAGGGCACTGGCGCCACTGCCCAAACCTACACCGTCAATGCCGGAGCCAGAATCGGCTTTGCTACCAACGGCGCTGTCTCCCATCCCAGTGTATGTGAACACGTTCAATGGTCGTTGGCCTTTCTGCACGGCACTAACGCGGTCATCAGACCACCAACATCTACATGGCACGAGCACCCAATGGTGTCGATGTTGCCAACTGGGACGGAAGTGGCCAAGTCTGGTTCAAGGTTCATGAGATTACTGCCGTCACTGACGGTGGACGATCCATCCGATTCCCCTCAGAAGGTATCTTTTCCCACTTAAAACACTTGTTACGATACTTATGTGACATCGATTAGGCATGAGTACCATCGAATTCAACCTCCCGTCCTCGCTCCCAAGCGGCCAATACCTCGTCCGAATTGAGAATGTCGCTCTCCACGGTGCATCTGGTTTTGGTGGTGGTGAGTAGATCGACCTACACGTTTATGAATTCCCACCTGACTGAATGTCTTCAGCGCAATGGTACCTCTCCTGCGCACAAATCAACGTTCAGGGTGGCGGAAACGGCACTCCCGGTCCATTGGTCTCCATCCCCGGCGTCTACAACGGTCGCGTAAGTATATTTCTTTTGAGTAGGGACGGCTTGAAAACTAATTTGATATGTTAGGAACCCGGTGTCATGCTCAACATCTACTGGCCCATCCCCACTTCCTACGTCCAACCCGGCCCTGTGAGTGCTTTCTAGGTGATGAACCGACCCTGTGCAATTGCTCATTTCGCTTCTAGGCTGTCTGGCGAGGATGAATAGTAGCCTTACTCCTCAGGTAGTGAAGAGCCTCGGTGTCAGTCACGCAGTAGATGGGTTTTCTCTTGGCCATCAGCGATGGAACAAAGATTGTAATACTAAAAATTGACTTTGTCGAACCGGACAGGGTAGTGGGATCAGCGTTAAGACTAACGGAGGTTTCCCGTTGCATGTTCTTTCATTGAAAGCATACTCCAGGATGGTACGCAATATGGATTATATCTCAGTTTCTAATGGAAGCAAGCTGCGACCAGCCAATGCATGGTTGGTGGGCCAGTGAATGGCTATCGCCGCCTCAGCGAGCAGAAGGTACCTACTATAGGGGCTAACTTCCAAAACCGTTCGTGATCCGCCTTCGGCACCAGCACCACGTGGGCGGAGTCACAACTTAAGCTCAAAGGCCCGAACGGTCACCCCACTGGAGTCTGGCACAAGTTGGTTGTGGAGGCTACGCTCGCAGAACCGACTTGAACTCCGGCTACTGCTTCACATCTTCCTTTTATTGGATGCTTACCTCTGCGGAAAAACGGTTAACCTTTGATGACACCCCACACTGTCACGACGTCCAATAGGGTCTTTTTGCGAATCTATTGCTTCGAGATACTCCGGTTTGCAGGTGGGCGGTCGCTCCAACGGCCAAGGAACCTATACAGGGTGTCTTCTTCAACCTTCGTTGATCAAATCGAAGTCCCCTCTCTGCTGTGCTTTCTAGTTGGACAACCTCAAACTACCTGATCTCGTACACAATCAGTGACACGACATCGTCAAATTCCGTCACAGTTTGCGATGCCCCCGCGTCCTGGCGTAAACCTCGGTCGCCCTCACTCGAGATTCCGGTTTTGGAGATCCTCCTCCTCTCTCCAGGCAATCTTCTTTGGGCCACATGTTGCTCTTGTTTCTGTCTTTGGAACCTCTGCGCGCAATGTTTATTTCGTCGCAGTGCGCTCGAAAATAGAAGACCACAGGCATGCTGGAAGTCTGTCCGATTTCCTGGGAGCTTGCGTATTCCAACTCGAGTCGAGGGCGTCTCTGAACGGACAAAAGGATATCTGCACTGTTTTCAAGACTTAGAGACCTTCGTTGAAACGTCGGGATCTCTCTCAGCAAGGGCCGACCGGCGAGCCGGTGCTTAACGATGGAAGCGACGTTGGAGCGACGAGAAGCCATTCTAACTGAGGCAAATTCTTGTTACCCGGAAAATTCTCTGTTGAAATTGCACATCATTTCCCCGACTATTTAAAACCAGTTGCACGATTCAGGTTCAGTACCCAGAATCTGTACCAGACTCTGCGACACCATGAAGTTCATCGTGCCAATTCTCCTCTCTTTGGTGGCCTCTGCCTCCGCCCACTGTGGGTCCCTGCGTCTATCTAAGGCGTTCATTGCCGGTCTGACGATCTTCCCCCGCTCACAGACACCTTTGCCTCTTTGGTCGTAAACGGCCAGACGACCCCCGCATGGCAATACGTCCGACGCACGGATAACTTCCAGCACAACGGTCCCGTATGTGGCTCTTACTACTCGCTACAGCGTTCCACTAATCCGTTTATGCAAAGGTCACTGATGTGAACAGCGTCAACTTCCGATGCTACAACCAAGGCACACGGGCCACCGCTCAGACATACAATGTCAACGCTGGTTCTCGTATCGGCTTTGCGTCCCCTGGTGGTATTTCTCACCCTAGCGTACGTCCACACCTGATAATGGTTGGGTTCTCGCTTACAAAGGGATTTAGACCACAAACATCTATATGGCACGAGCTCCCGACGGTGTCGATGTCGCCAACTGGGACGGCAGTGGCCAAGTTTGGTTCAAGGTATGTGTATCTCTTTGGTTCATTCTTAAAAAGAATACTGACTGGAATGCACTGCAAGGTTCACGAGATCACTGCTGTCACTGACGGTGGTCGCTCCATCCGATTCCCTTCCGAAGGTAATTGCCGCCTTTCGGTGTTCATGCGACGAGGACCACCCGCTGATTCTCCTTCGCCTAGGAATGAGGACGGTTGAGTTTACACTTCCCAGCTCCCTTCCCAGTGGTCAATACCTCGTCCGAATTGAGAACGTTGCTCTTCACTCTGCTCAAGGATATGGTGGCGGTAAGCAGCCTGTTTTGTCAGCTCGCCACAAAGGCAACAGTCATGCTGACTACTGTGGGTAGCTCAATGGTACATCTCGTGCGCCCAGATTAACGTCCAGGGTGGAGGAGGCGGTAGACCCAGCCCATTGGTCTCCATCCCCGGTGTATACAACGGCCGGGTACGTTCTCTATCCAGTTTGGCCGCACACACTACTAATCTTCGTCGTCAGGAACCCGGAGTTATGATCAACATTTACTATCCCATCCCTGCTAACTACGTTCAACCCGGACCTGTAAGTAACTTTCCGCAGTCCATCCATCCTATTGCTCATGGAATTATTCCCAGGCCGTCTGGAGAGGATAAATGCAAACATCGTTCGTTGGAACCTTCTCGTTTGGTTCATAATTGCTCGGTATCGTTACACGGTCTGCCTCAAGGCTATCGCTCTCTGTATCATTTTACTAAAAATGAATTCGTATTCTGATCTTTGTCCCATGAACAAGGACCGGGCTGTACTTGCTGCGGACTGAGCTTGTTTATCCCATGATCGCAGGTCACATTGGGCGATAACCGAAACGTCGGGCCAAGCTTGCTTTCTTGATTGGTTCTGTGTATACACTGGACTGTGATGTTCCATGTCTTTCGATGGCCCATGGGGTCCGTGTCAGAGTTTGACCCGGGCGCTTAATCGATCGAGTCATTCCAATGCTACTTCCTCCGAGCCTCCCACGGGGCGCAGCATCGCAGCATCCCTATATCTAGGCCTCTTGCCCCTGGAGCATCCCCTCGTCACCTACGAGCTCTCTCCTTTGTCCTAGCCATGCCCTCAAAATCAGCCGCTAAGAAACGTGCGGGCAGACCTTCTGGAGGAGCCAAGTCCCCTCCAGAAGGGTTGCAGGCACCAGGGACTGGCGATGATGCCCAGCGAGAACAACCTTTGCAAACGTATGCTATATGCAGATTTAGTATGCTTGTATCTGCGTAAAGCTGCTAAATGACACTGACCTGAGATTTCCGGTTTTTTGAAATGATCCCAGCTGTCGTACTTTATGCAATCTTAAGCCAAGTTTGCAGAATGTTGCAGCCTGAGGAGCAAAAGTTCCCACGTGCCTCAAACTCGCCCGTATTCTCAAAGTAGGGGCGAGTTTGAGGCACGTGGGAATTTACCCAGCCGGCTTACCGGCAAAAGCGACAAACGAACCTGACCTGTCGCGCCCAGCCCGCAGCAACTTGCCTTTCCCGTCATCTCCAATTCATGTCTTCTTCAACAAAGCCTCGGAATCGTGAAAAGGAGAAAGAGCGTGTTCCCTGCAATTGCAATCGATGTCTTGGTGCTCTAGTCTGCAAAAAGACGTTCCGAAATCACAATCCCGAAGCAACGAATCGGCGGAAACGGAACCGCAAGCCTTTGGAAGAGGTTTCTGGCAACTCGTCAAAGGCTGCGGCGACGGATGCTCTGAGGACTGTGCAAGAGGTTGAAAACTCGCATGTCTTGCTGCTGTCGAAGAAACGGAAGGAGATTTCTCCGGAGGAGTCACGCAGCAGGATAGAAGAGGTCTCGCACGAGGACCACGAGGACGAGAGAGCTAGGAAACGGCTACGCGAGTCCTCTGATCAGGTACGTGGCTACATACACCAGAGTGCTCTACAGTGACTGATGAATGTTACTTAGATGTTTGAGTTCGCTGAACAGCCATATGGTGATCCTGAGCGCATTGCCGAGAGTACTACTACCGGAGCACTCGACCTGTTGAAGGAGCGCAATTCACTTGAAGGGACATCACAGTGGGATGATGTTGGTATGCTCCAGGGCACCGAGAATGAAGTACACTCTTTGGGAATATACCTATTGAATTTACTCACAGCAAAACTGTAGCTTGCACGTCCGCCATCGCCAGAAGTTGGTATTGGTGATGCCTGCAACGGTCCATGCTCCGACCAGGTGCGTTTCTTCTTCTATTTTGCTCGTGAAATTTACCTATGTGTCTACAGGAATCATTGTCTTCTCTGTCTTCCGGGGCTGGAGAAACAAGTGAAGACCAGGCACTTCGGGACCGACAAGATATTCTCCGGACACTGCACCTTCGCGAGCGACTTGAACAGACGGCAGCTGAGAGCATCTCCGAGACAGAATCCTCTGCTTCAAATACTCCTGACCCAGATGAACCACTTCCCGTCACCTCAACAATCGAAACTGTTCGCTTTGCAGAGGAATTCGTCAGTGCTATCAGTGTGGCTACCCTCGACGGCGATAAACTCGACGCTGCAGTTCTGGACCGACTTCGGAACCCTCAGCCTCCTATGAAGGATCGCGACCTGGAAAAACATAGACTCTCTCTCGACCTCTATTTGGACTGCAAAACTGGAGCAGAGGACGTTTACAATTCAGTTCGGGCAACACTAATGCGGCATCAACCTGGACTGGACATTCTTTCGCTCTATTCTGTCCGGCAGCTCATCGAGACAGTAACTGGTATCTCTCCAGTATACGACGACATGTGCATCGATGGCTGCTGTGCCTATGTCGCCTTTCTGAAGGATAAACTCGTCTGCTTTGTGTGCGGGAAGCCTCGTTACCTCGATAATACGGGCAATAAGCTTGTGCCTTATCAACAGGCATGCACCATTCCGCTCGGTCCCCAGCTACAAGCCCTCAAGCAGTCGAAAGACGGTGCTCTAGCCATGCAGTACCGGGCGCGGAAGATGCAGGACATTCTCGATGCTCGTTCTCGTGGAATTGACATTCCCTTTGACGACATATTCTCTGGGTCTGATCTAATCAATTTGGGCAAGATTCTGGATGTACCACCACCTAACGAGGACGACATTCTGATTGGGCTCTCAATCGACGGTGCACAGCTCTACCAGGACAAAAAGTCCGACACCTGGTTCGGAATTTGGATTGTCTATGACTATGATCCCCTTATCCGCTACAAACGACGTCACATCCTTCCCGCGTTCATCATCCCTGGCCCCGAGAAACCCAAAAATGTCGAATCCTTTCTTTTCCGATCCTTATATCACCTGTCAGCCCTTCAGCGTGAAAACAGTGGTGCCGGATTCAAGCTCTACGACGCACTCAAGGGCTCTGTTGTCACATCGCGGCCCTTCTTTGTCTTTGGGACTGCCGATACTGTCGGTCTGGTTGAGTTGGACGGTCGAGTTGGTCATCAGGGAGCTAAGGGCTGTCGGTTAGGCTGTCCGATGAAAGGTCGCCACAAGCCAAACGTTGGCGTCTACAACCCTGCCCATCTGAAGCCCAATGACTACACTGTCGACGGCTGTGATCATCCAGATTACGACTTCCGCAACATTCAGAACCCGACCGTTCAGAAGTATCGTACCGACCTGAAGACAGTTGCTGCAGCACGCACCCAGACTGCATATGAAAAGGCTAGGCGCAATACTGGTATCTGCAAGCCAACATTGATCTCAGGACTCCGATACGCTCTTCCTCCTCCTAAATGTTTCACAGTCGACCTCATGCATCATTTGTTCCTCAATATCCCTGTCGCTTCTCTGGATCTCTGGCGTGGAGTTATGAAATGCGACTCTACAGACACCAAAAAAGACTGGGACTGGGTTGTATGTCAAGGGAAGAAGTGGGAGGAGCATGGGAAACTCGTCGATGAAGCCAAGAAGTATACGCCCTCTTGGTTTGATCATTTTCCACGGAACCCCGCACTCAAGCTCAACAGCGGCTTTAAGGCGACAGAATTCAAACGGTACTTCTTCGAACTAGGCCCTGTTCTGTTCCGCACTCTCCTTCCCGACAAATATTACCAGAACTACATCAAGCTGGTGCGTGCCGTACAGATCCTTGTTCAGAAGCGTATCACCTTGAAGGAGCTGCAAGAAGCCCACAAGCTGCTGATACAATATGTCGAGGAGTTTGAGCATCTTTACTACCAACGTCGAGCCGACCGTCTTCATTTCTGTCGTCCGTGCATCCACACTCTCCTCCATCTAGCAAAAGAAGTCCACCGAGTAGGACCAGGTGCTTACACCACACAGTATACGTTGGAAGGGACGATTGGGCTGCTTACAAGAGATATCCGGCAGCATTCCACACCCTTCGCTAACGTCATCCAAATTGGTGTCCGCCGTTCCCAGTACAACGCCCTCCAAGCAATTTATCCCCAATTTGCGGAGGCTCCAAAATCCCTTCCCGAGCATTCCAAAGAATGTGGCAATGGCTACATTCTTCTTCCTCCCAGAAGTGAATCCGCGACCACTCTTCATTCTCCTGAGCAGTATGCTGCAATTTTTAACGCAACTGGTCTCAAGGTTGTCCGAAGATGGGGGAAGATTATTCTTCCCAATGGCCAGACAATACGGAGCCGCTATCAGCAGGACCGACCCACCACACTCAACCGAAGGGTAACGCGAATGGTGAAGGTATGATTTACCTTGATCTACGCGCAGCCTCTACTTACAAATTCGAATTCCAGCTCCAATATGAGGACTCTATTGCCTATGGCGAGATACAATTCTTTTTTCATCATCAAGGGGACGCTTACGCCCTCGCCTCGCTATTCTCTGAGCCCAACACTCAGATACACGAGGAGACACTCAGCGCCGTTTCAGCGCGACACTATCTTGGAAACAATAACCTTGTGGTGGTCAAATCTGACCAAATATTAACTCTAGTTTCGATGCAGCCTCTCCCACCAAAAGCTGGTGAACCGCCAAATTTATGGGTTGTGATGGGAAAGCTAGGTGTAGACGAGCTGCGACCAATGGAAGATGTTGGCCCTGATGGGGAAGAGAATGTAGACGAGTAGTTCTGGTTATTTGGCCTGGCATCCCGTATATACTCACATCAGACCACTGCCTTATCTTATCTCTTTACTTGGACCACAACCATGTCTGTCCACAACGATCTCTATTGCGCTGGTCATTACTCCCGTGAAACGTATCATGGGTCTGATTCAAGCCCAACTGAGATTTCTTTTACTGAATTGTCGTTCCCAATTACCCATGAAAATGCGGCGGAGTCAAGAAAAAGTGATATAAAGAGCAATCCTGTTGGAATGGTGAGGAAATATTCTTGAATTTCCTTCTGTAATGATTTCCAGCCATTTTTAGAGTCTTTCTGCAATACGCGAACGGGTTATTACCTGGCTAGAGCAGTGCGGCGATGCAGACATAGGGAACCGTTTACCCTGTGGCCATCGTCATGATCTCCCGCTATCTGACAATGACTGGGTGGTACCTACCTCAGATGACATAGAAATCGAGCCGGTAAGTACCACCTCCCTATTCTCTATGCATCTCTTTATTCTAACACATCATTAGTACACATTCACCAATGTAAAGGAAGATGGCAGTGACTCTGAGGACCATCGCCCAAAGAAGAAGGCTAAGAGCAAGAAATCACTTGAAGAGGCCCTTAAAAATATTGACGAGAGTCTCGTCGATATTGAAGAGGAGATTAGTGAGGCTTTTAGGCGTCGAGATACCCTATTAAATACACGTTCTATACTAGTCCTAACTTTGGAGGGGTACGACTAGACGCACTGCTTGTAACTTGATATCTATAAATAGCTGTGCCAATGCAGATTCTTGCAGACAGCCAAAATTCGACAGGCTTCTCTAGACGTTCGAATTCTTTTTTTCTTTGCTGTCGCTTTTTTCCTCCTACCACCACCATCCCGTCGCTTTTTCAACATGTCGCCTCAGCAAAGTCTCCAGCTCCAACTCAACCGTAATAGTTACAGTTCCGAGCACAACTCTGATGTTTATTCAAATGTGGCCACACCTAGTTCGCATTCTGTGAGTCCTTTTTCTATGCATATAAGCATCCAAGCTCACATGTGCTACGACATAAGTTCCTTGGGCCATATGATACTCCTACTCCCGATGTTTTCAACACAGGATATAGGAGCAATCACACCCCGGCGTCTAATCTTCCTACGGGTTCTAACTTTAATACAGCATCCGTGGCGCCGATACCTAATCGGAACGCTGATTTCTTGAACCCAAGGTTTCGGGAGCTGTGGGAGGAGAACATTAAGCTCAAATCTGAGCTTGAGGCTCAGAGGTACATCATGTTCGAATTCCTTTTTAAGCTTTCTACACGGGCGATAAAACAATTTTTAGGTCGCAAGTTGCCCTACTGAAGAGGCTCCTTGATCAGGGGGCCTCAGGACCAGGGCCTTCTGCTCCTCCGACCACCCAACAACCGGCACCCATTTTCCAGACTGGCGAACAGAAACTTCGTTCCGAGATCGACCAACTGAACCGTGAGCAACCCTTGGGACAGGAGCCGAGCATGGCGGATTACCTTTACCAGAACTGCACATTCTGGGACAAGGATAGTGTCCGAGATCAGAACAACGAACGTGCTAACAACAACGAGCCAGCCCTAGAGAAGTGGGACTGGGTGACAACCATCGACGGTGATCGTGTTTCTGATGAACGTTTGGAGGAGATGTGGGGATATGCGACAGGACTATTTGACCAGTACCATTTTAACTTTCTTTCACCTAACCAGTGGAGCAGCAAGCAGCCAATCGTTAAGGAACATTGGCAGGCAAAAATGTACCGGAAGTTTCCCGAACTTCGCTACTGCTCTGGCGGGTGGAAGGTGGAGAGGCTTGCGACGCTGAAGTACTTTGAATGGCATCGGAGCCTCAAGTCAGGAACAAAGCCCCGTATGTCATTTACTACTGTTGTAGATGGTTCTGACTGGTTTTATTCTAGGATGCCCTATAATCTCAGCGCATTTGGGACTTCCATGCGAACCATCAGGCTCCCAGAAGCGAAAGCGACGGGGTGGAGACCATTCTCAAGCAAAAAAAGCCAAAGCTCTGGCGCGCGCCACTGCCTCCGCAATGGTCAACAATTACTTCCTTTTTATCAGCATCTACTAACCGCTTTTTGTATGCAGGAGACTGAAAGTTCTGCGACAACAACCCCCGTGCCTTTGAGCTCAACACCAGCTCCACCTGGCCCAACATCTGCAACCGCCACAGCTGCACTTGATACTGCCGCCAAAGCTGGTAGTGCAAAAGAACCGTCTCCAGGGCCCTCTGGTACAGCTAACAAAGAACCCCCTAAACTCCGTAAGGGGGAGTATATCGTTGATGGCCATGTGTTTTCCTACTCCCGTGACAATAGCACCGCACCAGGTATGGCCCTCTGTTTCCTTCTCGAGACGTTCCTAATTACGCTTACCTATTTAGATGAGATGTTGCAACAAAACCACAACGAGGGAGATGAAGACGACAGTTCGGACATATTGTAAGGTTTCTTCACATCATCTCCGCTTCCTGTCTATCATCTCCTTTACAGCAAAAATCTCGACATCCCCCCTCCTGAGCACACTGTCCCATTGAAGCCACAGGATCCTTCCCAGAGCCCCGACCCCGCCGTTGTCAACCCTAAGCCAAAAAAGAAGGGCCCTAAGGAGAAGGTAGCCGAGGAGCCTTCGAATGCCATCACTGCTCGGTATGTTTTCCTTCAATCTCTGAGAAGCTTTCGGATTTCCTTATCACGTTCTTTCAGAAACCTATTCTTAATCGATTACATCGCTATCCATGGGCGTGTTCTTACCAAATCCGAAGTCACCGCTGCGTTTCATAAATTACCGGGCTCTGTTGAGTTGGTAAGTCGTCGATTGATACCTTGCAGCATCATAATTTTCTGAATGAGTTTGTTCAGAAATACAAATTTCTTGCCACAAGTCGGAAGAAGAACCAGGAGTTAGAGCCGGCCCTCGTGCCCTCCTCAATACTCAAGGAGCACGAAGAATACGAGAAGACGAAAGCCACACAATCGGACCCTGCGTGACACCACAGGTCTGTATTCTATGTTTGTTTGGTCATCGATTTCGCGGTCTGACGTCCTTCTAGTTTCCGCCGACGTTGAGCAGGCGCTACATTGACATATCTTTCTTGGTGTTCTCAGTTGCAGAACTGTGCAGAGAATTGCAGAAGGGCGACATTCGTTGTGTAGCATACCATTGCAGAATTGAGCAGATTTGACACACCAACAAGAGCAACGTGAGCACGAAGCCGATGAGAGGAACAAAAGTCAGAATGCATATGAGTCCATATATTTGCAGACAGGTACGGAAATTTCGCTACATCCTTCTGCGACGCACTGCATGTTACACCTTATATACAATATTTGGGATTTGATGCAGATGTTTGCATACCTTTGCACATCACTGCAGAGGTCGTTCTCGCTGGGGATGATGGCTCGCGAGGACAATTAGTGAATTGGAAATTGAGTAAGCCCTTGCACATAGAATTGCTGCGTTGCCTCGAGTGTTCAAACTGCCGTGATTGACTCATTTTTGTCTACCTTGTCAAGCTGGCCACACAAATACTGTCGGCCACAAGCGCACGGGCTTTGGAAAGGCCGGAAAAGCTATCAAGGTCATCGTTAACTGCTATCCAGTGAAAATGGCTAGTCAAATTGTACATCATTACGATGGTACGTCGGAATCTACAGTTACCTTATCGAGATAAGCTCCTTCCCTTTCGGTAAATTGGACTCACGGTGATCCCTAGTTGTCTTCGAACCCGAAAGTCTTCAAAGGCCTCCCACTTCCTTCAAGGTCATTGATCGTCTCATGGATGAATTCAGTCCAGGAATCTTCCCTAAGAAGGTGGCTTTTGATGGAAGGAAGAATTTGGTGTCCCCAGGAAAGCTCAAGTTCAACGGCGGGGCCAATGCCCAAACTGTACGTTAATATTCGATACCTCGGGATGTTCTCACTCTGTGAGCTTCCACAGTTCGTCATTATACTTCCTTTCAACGGAGGCTCTACTCCAGGAGCTCCTGTTCATGTCAGGCTCACACACGTTCAAGAAATCAACCTGGAGTAAGTCATCTGTCGCATGCGCGGGAGTGTGCGTCTGACCAGATCCTGACATAGGGCCCTGGATAATTTTACCTCAGGATTCGGTTCTCAGACCTCTGAGAGCATCACTGGGATCACGGTAAGTCCTCCTTTTCCTCGGTTGAGGACTCTGCTTAAAGTGACCGTAAGGTATCCAACATCGTCCTTCGGATGGCGGCCAATCTACGGTACCCTCACTTCGGGAAGCACCTTTTTATCGAAGAATTGGGGATGAGGTCCATTGGAGGAGGCATCGAGCTGTGGCGTGGACTGTTTCAATCACTTCGCCCTGGGATCGAGGGACTATACCTCAATGTGGATCTGGCCACGGGAATGATGTATAAGCGAGGAACGTTGTTGGACGTTGGGATTGATATCCTCGATATCCAGGGAGGAAACGCATCTCTTTTTACACCTGGTCACCTCAACTTCCGAATTGACAAGATCAAAGAGGTCGAGCAGTTCATAACGGGCATTCAGGTCACCGTTCCTACTACTGGTGATCGGAAACGCCGAGTTTTAGGCCTCAGCACCATCCCCGCTAATGCAGACTTCTTCGACAATAACGGTGTCTCAATGAGTGTCGTGCAATACTTCTCCGGATTGAATCATTT
The DNA here is from genome assembly GCF_000182895.1 of Coprinopsis cinerea okayama7#130. Lineage (NCBI taxonomy): Eukaryota > Fungi > Basidiomycota > Agaricomycetes > Agaricales > Psathyrellaceae > Coprinopsis > Coprinopsis cinerea. The sequence continues at coordinate 3,448,117 of NW_003307543.1, read as the reverse complement.
CGTTCAATATCCAGGCGTAATTTGCGCTCGAGTGAGTAACATTCCTGCATTTCAGCATTCCTCACGCTGGAGCATTAACACCTTTCCAAGGTTGGCTCTTCATCGACCCATATCCCACTTGAGCTATGTACAGTGACTCCAGGGCAGATCATCAGGAAGGAAGTACCCCAAAACAAGACCGATGCGTTCGTCAGTTTTGCGAGGCAGCGCCCTCAATCAAGATTCAGCCTCATTGAGAATGGAGCTCAGGTAAGTCATTTTTTCACTTAAGCGATCAGTAAAATAGGCTCTCTGACTCCGTCGTTTAGCTCGTTATTCGCAAGGACTCCGCGTACCTAGAGGCGTTTGGGATTGACGTCGGTGTCGGAGGTCCTGGAACTGCGGCGAACGGCTTGCTCGAGGTGGACGCGCGAAAATTGAAGGCACCGGTCTTAACTAACGGGAGTGGCTCATTGAACAAGGTGGGCACGGAACACGATCGTATACCATGATATGGGTTCATGATAATTACAGAAACCAGCTGAAGGGCCTTCGTGGAATATGTAGGAACATATGCTTCGATCTTTGTTTTCATAGTTAACACAACTACAAAGGTACCAGAGGAAGGTCTACGCGGCCTGTCCCCCTATCACTGACTGGGTTTTCATCGTCTACGAGGTGGATAGCCAGTTCAGCATCGATGACATGCGGCAGTCGATTCATGGACTTAAAGATCAGGCCAATCGTCTGGGTATGGTCGCCTCCTTTGCTTGATCCCCCGTCGAAGATCTAACCTGTTCGTTTCGGTGAGATAGGTATCAGAATGGATGATCCCAGGGCAAAATACCACCTGAATGCCGGCACCGGCAGTATTCCTGGTGTAAGTACCCACCCACCGTTCTACAGACTCTCGTTCTCGTTAAGACCTCACCATCCATAAGCAACTGTTCCAAAAAGCAAAGGAATTCGTCATGACTTTCAAAAGGCGCCCTCAGCTTTTCGTCGTAGTTTTGCCTCAAGGAGGAGACGAGATTAGGATTGGGGTCAAACAGTGCGCTTTTCCTTCAGTGCTAGATAATCTTAACACTGATGCGAGCCTCTAACTGGAACATCAGCTTTGGAAACTTTATCGTGCGTTATAGAAGTCGTCTTTATTGGTAGGCGAACTTTAATGAACTCTGACTAGAATCCTGGAATTGCGACGCAATGCTTGAAGGGATTCCAGTGTCGCGGTGCGAGACCTCAGTATTGGGCTAATGTCATGATCCAGTGAGTTTCTTACACAGTGACTCGGCAAGGCGACATGGTTGTGCTAATTGTAATTGTCACGTCACGTCTACGGTCTGCTAGAGTAAATGGAAAACTCGGAGGGATCCACGCAGTTCCGAACTCAACAACGTCAGGTTCGTTGGTTGACGAAGCAATCGCCACCATGCTTATCGGTATGCCCTCGGATCTGATTGGCTTTATAACCCATCTCAATTCAATGGACAGGGGCGGACGTTACCCACCCTCCTCCGGGAGACCAAAGTAAACACAAGCCCTCTTTTGCTGCAATTGTCTGGAGTTGGGACAGGCACTATGCAAGATATCGGGCTCGAGACAGCATTCAACGAGGTCGTGAAGAGATCATCCAACACATGAAGCCTATGGCAAAGGTTAGTGCTTTGATAGTGGCTCTGGCCAATTCTATTGACGCTATTCGACACCTATAAGGAGGCTTTTGATGACTTCAAGAAGACGAACGGCAAATATCCTCGGCGTGTGATTGTTCTTCGTGGTATGTACTAGCCTGGAATTTCTGGAAAAGAGGGTGGTGCTGATGCACTGTACAATTACTGTAGATGGCGTGTCTGAGAGCCAATTCCGAGAGGTTCAGAAGAAAGGTACGTCGATAATCCACACCCGACGCTTGCGAGCGATTAACATTCGTCTTGTTTCAATCGACAGAGTTGGCCATGATCAAAGGTGCGCTCCCAGCCTCTAGTCCTTGAATCTCTTGGACTAAATCCGTTCCAGAAGTCTTGCGTGATCTCAAAATCAAGGAGAACGATTGTAAAATCACGTATATTATTGTTGGCAAACGACACCACATTCGGTGAGTGGATCTCCTAACTCTGACTCACTGGAAGACCTTGGGAGCTCATGCGAGGTGCGACGCGGGCTAATTAGATTCAACGCTTCGGATCCCAAAGATCGGGACAAGTCAGGAAATGCACCTGCAGGAACCGTGATCGACACTGTCATTACGCACCCCCTCGAGTCCGACTTCTATCTCCAGAGTCACGAGGGGATCATAGGAACCTCGCGATCAGCCCATTACTCGGTGCTGTACGGTGTAAGATTCTCTCAGTTCTCGCTCTCATTATTTTAAATTGAAGATCGTTGACATGGCTTAATATTTATCCAGGACAACAAATTCACGTAAGTCTCGTCATCCCAGGCCCCGTCTTCAGGCTGACTATCCAGCTGGCTGACATCTTGAATAATTTCAGAGCTGACGGACTCCAGCAAGCAATGCACGCCTTGTGCTATGGCTACGCGAGTGCGACACGCGCCCTCTCTATCCCCATTCCCATTTACTGCAAGTTTCTCGTCTATTACTCTTGGTGAAGTCCCGATGCTGATCATTCACAATCCCTTGCTTCCATAGATGCCCACAAGGCCTGTGAATACGCGAAACACCGTTTCGCTCCTGGCCGACAGATGGCCCCCTTGCCCAATGACTCCGATCCAGAAGCATTCTTCACCACTATGGAGGAGGAGTTTAACAGGATTCCGCTGTCAAACTACGCGAGGGACTATATGTACTTCTGTGTACGTTCAGTGCAGTTCTCCGAGTCCCTCGTCTTGGGCGCTTGCTGACTAAACATGATCCCATAATTCCTCATCTAGTAAATCACGACATCGCTTCTCGAGTCTGCGTTCCAGCCAGCTGGTTTCCAGCATCATCTTCTCGACTGATCACTCTACCGCTTCTTGGTTCGTCATATTTATTCAACCATATGCAAACCCATCAAGTTCCTCCTATCCATATGTTTCTTCGATTCTCTGTAACCTGTCCGCAGCACCTGCTTCCACACCCTTCGTTGTTATCCTTTATTTTGGATCGGTGGCCGTGGTCTTCTTATCCTTTCTCATGAACGTAAAGTCAAATGTACCATTAGTATTTATAGCCAGTCGCAAAACATATTTATAAAACATGTATTTGAAAGATTGGAACGAGGTTTACGACACCAAGCAAACGTAAGCGAGAACAGCCTTGAGACATTGACACACGACTATTGGAGAGCAAGGCATCATGGAGAGGGACGTGGCGACCAACCCAGCTCATATAGCTCGAGAGGGATGACATCCGTCAGGACCCATTGAGACCTGAAGTCAGCTGGAAGCATACTCGGACTCTTGCTGACCACGCATTGGGCAATATGTACCAGAAACATACCAGAGACGATGACATAAAGAACCTGGGGGGAAGCCAAGGCGATGCCACATGTCGCTATTGAAAGCACACCCAATCCTTTCTGTTGACAATTGGAGCGTCAACTTCGCCCAGTATCAGATGGTCATGATGGATAGCCTCTGATATCCTGAGTTAACTGGAAGAAGCGCCCGAAAGGATGCAGGAATGTCATCTTCGACGAGACCGGGATTCCAGAAACAAAGATCCGCCGGTCGAATTAATAAGTTCGCGCGACCGACTTACCCTCGTATCTGAACACTGGAGGAATGAACGATCGGATCGGATTATTGCTGTTTTCATATTACCTTGCACTCTGATGTCTCACGCGCGCGCGAGCAATCTTCCGCGCCCAATCTTCCGAGGCTTATATCTCAGCAACCACTGCACGTATTGCTATGATTTATGGCTTGTTTTAATCGTAGAAATGAACTGTAATGCAAGCTTTTTTTATTTTTTCAATTTGACCAATAACTGAATGAGATCGAAAAACCGAGGTTTTCCTGTACTGTTGTTACATTGGACGCTTGGGATGACGAGTATCCTTAGTTAAAACTGGCCAGACATGTTCTCTAGTATGGGATACATTGCAAGATACAAAAAGTTTGACGAGATTTGATAGGGTAGTGCCGAAAACTCGCCCAAAGAGGGTTTAGGGTACCATCAGGGAGGGGGGACCTTATGTTACAAACTTGAGTCCCTTACCCTCAAAATTCCGAAGTAAAAACAGCGCGAACGTACTCACATAGGTCCTCTACATTGCAAGATGCACTTTGTTTGGCCAAATTCGATGAGATAGATGTCGAAAAAGCACTCGCAAGGCAGGGCATCCAGGGTCTTTGCCTTAAGGCATCAGCTTAGATCAGCGTGCACCCTTACCCGTATATCTTCCTCATTCCACACGTGTTTTCTGCATTTCTCTCTCTCTCTCTCTCTTCTCGAATATCTCTCTCTATTTATACGATGACTCGCGGTCGTCGAGCGAAAGGGAAACTCACTTTCCGCAAGCGCTCGGGTCCCCGGGCCCGCCAAAGCTCAAAGCTTGCAAACGACGATTCCTCTGACGACGATGCTACCCTGGCCCATTCAACACCAGCTTGCAGTACCTCGTGGCATTACGATGATGACGTGGATGAACATGATGAGTGGGAGGAAGATGTTGAAGAAGTTGACCAGCTGCTTCCTTCTGGTGAGTTCGACTCTAATTCCATTCCGTAACATTGTTTTGATCTGATCTTCGGTATGTAGAGTCAGACCAAGTTGAAGTCGAGGAAGAGTTTACCATTCCCATGGAGGTTCCATCGCCATGTGGTAATGCTACGCGGGACCTCGATGGAATCACATCCACGACATCTTTCACCTCATTCCTCACCGATCTGGCTCTGCGCATGGGATGTTCCGTCTCCCATCTCATGGCTGTCAGCATTGGCTATGTCCCGTCTTGGCTTCCCAAAAATCCCAAGCCAAAGCCAAAGCTTCTCGATGATGAGCAATCATGGGAGAAGCTGGTGAATGTCGTCCGCCAGTTCCGCGACGATGCAAAGGCGAAAAAGAAGGGTAAAGGGACAATCGCTCTGACATCGTCAGATATAGCTTTCCCTCGAATAGTAGTCCTAGGCATTGGTAAAAGCTCGATAACGAGAAGAACAGGGAGTGAAAGCAAAATGCACAGAGCCCCCGGATTATCTCATCTTGATCATCTCTGATCTGGATGCCCTGCCTTGCGAGTGCTTTTTCGACATCTATCTCATGATCTAAGCTGATGCCTTAAGGCAAAGACCCTGGATGCCCTGCCTTGCGAGTGCTTTTTCGACATCTATCTCATCGAATTTGGCCAAACAAAGTGCATCTTGCAATGTAGAGGACCTATGTGAGTACGTTCGCGCTGTTTTTACTTCGGAATTTTGAGGGTAAGGGACTCAAGTTTGTAACATAAGGTCCCCCCTCCCTGATGGTACCCTAAACCCTCTTTGGGCGAGTTTTCGGCACTACCCTATCAAATCTCGTCAAACTTTTTGTATCTTGCAATGTATCCCATACTAGAGAACATGTCTGGCCAGTTTTAACTAAGGATACTCGTCATCCCAAGTGTCCAATGTAACAACAGTACAGGAAAACCTCGGTTTTTCGATCTCATTCAGTTATTGGTCAAATTGAAAAAATAAAAAAAGCTTGCATTACAGTTCATTTCTACGATTAAAACAAGCCATAAATCATAGCAATACGTGCAGTGGTTGCTGAGATATAAGCCTCGGAAGATTGGGCGCGGAAGATTGCTCGCGCGCGCGTGAGACATCAGAGTGCAAGGTAATATGAAAACAGCAATAAGTTCTATCCAGGAAAATAAATACTACTTTAAGTATCTGAAGACATTCCGTTCGCCAATGGAAGGACTTGGATGAGAACGAATACACTCACGTTACAGGCAATGCAAGTATATCCTTTCCTCATGGGAGAATTGCAGGCAGACCACTAACCGTGATCCTTCCATCGAGCTCGACCCTAACTCGCCCAATACCGTCCTCGGTATCTCTACCAAGACTCCTGAAGTACTCGATGAACACAGCATCGATCGTGTCGAGGGTCGCAAACTCCCCGCTGCCCTTCGCTGGCCAGAAGTTGTCGCCGCCAGTTGCCAAATAGTCGATGGTAGCGACAACGTATCGCTTCTCGCTGTTCTCGCCGCTTTCACCGTCGATGACATCCCCGTTGGCAACTGAGAGGGACAAGAGCCTCTCACCCACCGGTCTCGAAACGTCAGCGGAGAAACGAATTGACGATGAGACTTGAACGAAGGAAGTGACAGGTTGATCGTTGTCCAGGTTCTGTCGGGATACGATGCCTTCGAAGATACGCCAGAGCTCACGTCCGGTAAAAGTAAGCTCGACGACGGAGTTACCGAAGGGGAAGGTTTCGAGGACCTGTTGAAGGGTGACATTACCGGGGCCGTCAATCGACGCCCTGATGCCACCAGCATTCATAATGCCGCCGGCGAACGTGGTGTCAGACGGAGGGGTGGTATGGTTTCCGATAGGGCTGGTCGTGTTGCTTGGTGACATCGCTGCTAGTGCGTCTCCGATGAGATCACCCAAGGTACATTCGCCGAATTGGCATGTTGTCTGGTCGAGTGGGAGTTCCGTGAAGCCCACGACAGTCCTACCGAAAGGCGCGAAGCCGTCTGCCCATCTTTGTACCTCGGCTTTCAACTTGGGATCCTCAGCTTTGGTCGAATTATCGGTGTTGGTCAAGTGGATAGGAGCCCCCTCGTAACGGACGATACGCCCACGCTGGTCATACTCGACGTCGATGTAACCGAGGTACTCGCCCCATCGGAAGCTGGTGACAACAAATACCTCCTCGCCTGCCGCATTGTCGACGATGGTTGGGTAAGGACCGAGGGCGTTGGGCATATCGCCGAGGAGGGTATGGGAGTGGCCGCCAACGATCAAGCTGATACCGGTGGTCTGCTTAGCGAGTTCGATATCTCTCTCGTAGCCAATATGTGTCAAAGCGACGATGCGCTTTACGTTCCGGTGGTAGCGCTTGATGAAAGTAACGGTACGCTTGGCAGCTTCGATGGGGTCTTCGAAGGTGGTGCCTTCGCCTGGCCTTGAGATCGTCTTGGTCGCCTCTGTCGTGAGACCGATGACAGCGAGCTGGTGCTTGTCCCATACTTTGTAGGGAACCAGTTGCCTGGCTAGGTCTCGATTGGTGGTTCTGATGTTGGAGGCGATGGTGGGGAAGGTAAGATTGCGACAAAAGTCAGCGAGAAGGTCATCCCCATCGTCGAATTCGTGGTTTCCAAGTACGAAAGCGTCAAAACCGAGTTGATTGAGGATGGAAGAGATCGCGGTGCCCTTGTAGAGTGTGTAGAACAGGGTACCCTAATTACCCAGCGTTAGCAGTCGCCTACTTGTGGGAGATGAAAACCGACCTGGAACTCATCACCTGCATTGAGCAGAAGGCTGTTTCTCTTCGTAGGTCTCTGCTTATCCAAAAGCGCCTTAACTCGCGGGTAACCACCAACACACTCTGTGGAACGTAAGTAGACCATCACTACCGAGAATGCGACTAACTGACCTCGTGATGGATCCGTGCAGGCGGAGCCGCTGGGACGGAATTCATCAAGATGGCTAAAGAAGGTTTCAATACGTGATGGCATGAAACGCAGAAGAGGACGTACGCATGTACATCGTTGAGATGATAGAAGGTAAGCTCGTAGTTGGTTCTCGTCTTCAGCCTCCCTTGACTATCTTTCCCCGCATTACTCTCGTCCCCACCGTTGGCGAAGCCAGAACCACGCTTTACTAGAATACGCTCGGCGAAGGCATCGAAGGCGCGTCTGAGGAACGATGGCGCGGGCGGTTCTTCATAGTAGTGGCGGGAAATAAGACGATCGACTCCGACTTGCGGTTCAGCGCCAACGAGCTCCAAGTTGGAATGGAGACTCAAAAGCAAGAGGAGAGAGGATAACTGTCCAAATGGCCGCATTGTGGAGGAAAGTCAAATGAGCGGAAGGGGGTGCCAAAGGCTGGACCGAGATGGACAAGTGTCCGAGGGGAAGGTGAACAAGGAAAGATGGCGTAGATTTAGCGCGGCTGGTTAAGTATGTGAACTGCTCCATCCCGGAAATGTGATGGATGATCAAGCTTCTTCAAATCTTCCTACCCCTGGCTCCAATGCATGCGATCCCCTGGTGCCGGTTTGGCAGGTTGCCTTCGATGTAAGTCCGAAGCACATGTTACAGGTCTTGGAGCCGTCAGAGTTCCTCGAAACGCGGCTATTTGGCGGCCCAGAGTTCACGGCGTACCTCACCATGAGAACCTTGCCAATCCATCTGTCGTTCACACCTCAAGCTGAACTAGATCTTTGTCAATTGAGCAGAGAAGATCTGCAAGCGCACACACCTGACAATTCATCCCAATGCGAACACGTTCGAATAGTAGAGGCGTATCCAAAGCAACTGCGACCAATTTGAAGGGACGTGCGGTCTCAACGATGGCGCATGTGGAAAGATAAACCCAAGAGCGCCCATGGCTCATGGAACGTGTGATTCCGACTTCATCAAACTCCCACACAGCATCGATATGACGCACGGGCCACCAACGAACGCGATGGTCTCTTGGATGGGGGCGCTTTAGCCCCTCAGGGCATGATGGCAAGGGACGATAGCCAATGGGTCAGCATTGTATCGACTGCCATGTATCACAGCTCTGCGAGTGAGCCTGGGCGCTTCTCCGTCGCTTCTAATCCCCAATTCACACCCGGACACCCCTGAGGAAATTGTGCCCAGGTCAACCCCAGGCAAGCAGATTTCGAGTGGAAAAAGACGGCGGACAGAGTGGGGGTTGAGAGAATGAAAGTAAAAGAGTAAATGAAAGAATCGAAGCTTTATAGGAGCTTCTTGAATTTGGTTGCGTTTGCCTTCCCTCGCCGATCATAAGGCACATGGCTGCGAACTCCGTGGTTGACTCAAACGGGCAGCCGCTGACCCAAATATGGAATCACTCGACTTCTGTTGGACGGTGGTCACCATTCGGGGGGCCTTAACGGTTCTTTGTACGGCTGTATACCGCGTAGGCTAATGTAGGATCATACCCATCGCCTGTCAGGTCACCGTACGGGAATCTGCCTCCGATTCAAATTGGACTGACTGGGATACACTCATAGTATCGATGCGGGGTTAGATAGACCGAGATCGTGCGCCAGAACGGAGAGTATCAAGGTGGCATCGGGTCCAGGGCACTCTGCTGTCCAAACTGACTGAGTAGGGTATCCCCTACCCCACGCTCATCGACGCACGATTTCTCAGGAACCCTTTGCCTTGCCATTAACATACGATCTACCATACTCATAGGATAAACTTCGGGATGTCGGTATCGCCGGCATCAACAGGGTCAAGGGACCTAAGACGCGAGCATAAGTCTACTACTCAGTAACGGACTCTCAAGTCCCCGGGGCCTCCGCTGTAGGGTCTGGAGGTGTGTTGTACTATCCCGAAGGTTTCTGGTCCTGGAGTGCACAAGCCTGGCCATAACGGAGACCACTCCCAGGACGCAATTACAAGTTCACAATCTCAATTCATGATCAAACGAGTGTGTTCGGCATGCAAGACGCGTGTATTGCGATGTCTGTCTACTAGGCGATTATGGAATGAATTATAGTAGGGAATGTGGGTAATTAGAGGCCGATGTTGATGGGGCTGCAGCCGAGGGCGATGACACCGTCTGAAAGAATTGGTCAGAGACTGACGAAAGGCATACGGCCGAGACTGTGGATACTCACTGAAGCTGTTGTTGTTGCAGCAGACCTTCTGCTGGGTGCTGTAGAAAAGAACGGCGCGTCAACGGGGTTCCGATAGAGAATAACGACGCGCAAACACATACCACTTGGAACCACCACCGATGCCGAGGACGTTGAGGCTGGTGCACTCGGTACCGACGAGACCAGTGATCTGCTTGAGATCAATGCCCAAGAGGCCGAGGAGGCTCTTGGTGGTCCACTCGAGGGACTGCACACTCTTGGTGCTGTTGCAGCATTGGATTTCACCACCGTTGCATTGCTCGAACTCGTATTCGGTGCCGCCGGGCATGGGAGCAGCGAGGGCGCCAGCGAAGAGGGCGGCAGAGACGAAGAGAGCAGAGACACGCATGTTGAGAGAGAGTAAAAGAGTGTGGTTGGTTGGGTGAAAGAGTGTGGTGGAGTTGTTAGCTCGAGTGGTGGTGAGTGAGTGACTGGGAGTCTGAGGATCCTAGGTCGAATTGAAACCCCTTTTATACACAGAAAGCTGTCCGATTTTCGGATAGGTCATCGACGTGGCCAATTCAACTCACGGAAGTTCACGAAATGAATTGGCTTGCATCGTGGTGCCCAGTATGCAACCCTGAAAATGAGGATGTCTGTATAAGGACCTGTATACTAATCGAAGCAAAGGCTGGCGGCACGCCGAAGCTACTGACGTCGGTTGCGCGATAACTCGCTTCCGGATTTGGTTTAGAGCCATTAGACGCCCACAACAGCTCCGTTTCGGTATGGTCAACTTATTAAGTGGAGATACCATCAGCTGCCTCGTTGCTGGCCCCAGAAATCTGGGAAGGGTGGATGGAGTGCACGTGTAAGGCCGACCGGCTCACACATGTATTACCTCGACGGGAGCTCAGATGCGAATTCGTTTTCTGCTCGAGACAACAAGTGCACGTAGGCTCAGCTGAGGGACACGCCAAGGAGTGCTGGTGACAGTGACAGTGATCTCTCGCAAATTGCCGTAAGATGTGTAGCGACGCAGTGGAAATCAAATTCAATGTTCGCTTCCTTCCCCCCAAAATAGCTCTCCTCCTATCAAGGGTTTGCCGTTTACTTGCAGCCGCCTGGCAGAAGCGCTCGCTCGCTCGGCCTCTCTGGAGTCTGAGTCCAGTTGTTTGCATGCCCGAGTCTGTGACTGAACCAAAAACGAGAAGTCATCCAAAAGCGAGCATTTCTCGTCGAAAGCACTGAGTCACAGCTTTTAAATAGTGTATTGGTTTTGTGTAGATGACATCTACATTCACGCTATGTATCCAAAGGTGACTGGGCATCATCAAGGGTATTGCCGATGGATACGCTATTTAAAATAATGTAATGCAAGTCCGTGTTGAGCACGACACCAAGCGAACTGAGCCCCAAAAATGAACTCTATAAGACGCTATACAGAAGTCAACAGGGGTTTGTCAGGCGGTATCTTAAGGAGAACCAGACCATGTAGCAGTTAGAATGTGATTCGCAAGAGCTAAGTATCCGTTCTCTGGACCAAGTTCGGTGCCCCCCGCTCATGACTCTTAGCGCCCATATCACGTGATACAGGTAGCATGTGACTGTCTGGGAAATTGCGGCGCGGTTGTAGCCGTCATCGGTTTCGACATGTCCATCATCGTCTCCGATGCCGTTCGCAAGGGCATCGAGGATTCTTCCTCGCAGCTGTCCTAACAAGCGCCAGTTCTCTACAACAGCCAAACGGCTAACGCACTACCAAACACTCGGTCTTCCTCAAGATGCCTCGAAGGCACAGATAAAGGTATCTACCTTCCCGTTATTATTGTCGTTCGGTTAGGCTGACATGGAGCGGTTGTTTGGATTACCTAGTCGCATTTCTATAGGGTAAGTATCATATCTGACACAAAATAAAGGCGCGACTGACCAGGTCCTGTCTATAGTTGAGTAAACAACACCACCCGGATCTTTCTAAGGATCCCAAGTCCCGGGAGGCCTTCAGTAAGATCAATGAAGCCTACCAGGTTTTAATCAACGATAGAGACAGGTTAGCTTCTTATCTACCTGCAGGGAACCTGGCTGAAACAAGACCTGCTTCATTATAGGAGAGCGTATGACCGCAGCTTGATGTCGCGTGGTCCACCCTTGAACCAAGGGCACACCCCATACTCGCCTCATGCTCCTCCACCACGAACACCACGGGCCACACACGCCTGGGAGTACACTTACTCGACCCGAACCGCCAAGGGTACCTACACCCACCACGCCCGCTCGACAGGCGGCTTCAAGAAACCACAACCGGACTACGACCTACATGGCAATCGGGCAGGTCCCGGCGGTGCCGCCTTCGCCAGCCGACCGTTCACCCGACCGCTGTACTACGACGTCCTCACGGGCCAGAGGAAACGGGAAGAAGACTTCCATCGCGAAGTCGACAAAGTTCGGAATACGTCGATGACATGGAGGGCGACTCAAATTTCTGCATTCATTATGGCGGGCATTTCAATATTCGGAGGGTTTGGACTGCCAGCTTTTCCGGGGTTTTAGTACTAGGTCAGCCCTGTCGTCGTCGTTATCTTCATTGCAAAATATGTGGCTTTTGCCTTCCAACACCCCGCACGAAATAGGGTGGAAGTACCACAGTCCACAGCCTTGAGGAACAAGCGCCCAACCACACCTTTTCACTTGATCGGCATGAAGTCGAAACAGCCTCGTGTATAAAGCATTGATGGACTGGACTGCGGACTGCATTTCCGTCCCCTAATCATGTCTGCTCAGCAGTTACCCACTGGGCAGTCGCCAGAACCCTTGCCCCTCAAGTTCGTGCTCTCCACTTCAACACCATGGAACACCAACTATTGCACGGAAGACGGCCAAGTCATCTACAAAGTGGAATCAAACTTTACCTTGAAGCTCTTTCACCGCAGCTCGACAATATATAAGATCATTCCCAACGAAGGTACTTATTTGCCAGGTTGTTTCCTCGAGGACACTCGCCTAAGCTCGTGATACAAGACGAAAGCATGAAAGACCAGTTCACTCAAATTGCGCACATCGACTTTCGGGTGATGAAGCCTTCGATTATAACGTTGGGAGACGAAGTATCCACTGTGGACGAGATCTTTCGAAAGGGGAAGATCAATTGGTCGCGTGTCGCAAGGCGAGTCCACATCGTTCCCTGACCCGCAATGGAACTTACCCTGAGCGCAGGGATCGAGTATGCACAGGCCCAGACGGGAGGGAGTACCGCTGGGTGTTGGGAGATTCCAAGCCGGAGGTCAGTGGGGACTCCTACGACACCAATTCCGCTTCCTTACCCAACTACCTTTCGCCGCACAGCTCTACCTCAACGACAAATCCAAGACCCTCATCGCCAAGTACCACCTCAAGCACTACGGGATCATCAAAGACGCTCGTCCAGCTTCCCTCGAGATCTACGACTCTCGGTTTGAATTTCCTCCAGAATCGCAGTTGCCGCCTCCGGACGAGGGCGAACGTACGAGAAAGAGTGCACGCATGGTCGACTGGATCGTCACCACCTTTGTGTATATCGCCAAGTTGAGAGAGGATAGAGATAGTGCGCAAACCACTGCAGCGATTGGTTAGATAAATGTATCAATTCAACGAGGTTGGAACTTCCCTCCGAAACATAGCTAATGACCTGGGACTGTAAAGCTTCTTTCTGATCCATAGAAAGTAGTCTGTATTGATAGGGGTATAAACCGCATATGTAGTACCTTGTACAACAAATAAAAATCCACAGCATTCTCGAGCTTCTGTCCTTCGACGAGGGGAAAAAACTCAAACAGCCGTCAACCGTTCAACCAGCCGCCGATCCACAGGAGCAGGTGTATACCCCAACAGGGGTATATACACAATCTCCCCCAGCTCCAAGTTCACTATGTACGCCAAAAACCCCATAAACCTAAACCCATCGGGATTATAAAACTCTTCCCCCACATCCGCATTCAAACATGGCGGCCTAACCACCTCCATTCCCGGCACGTGCTTCTGCATATGCACCCAAGCCTTGAACTCATCGTAAATCGACTTTGCAATCACATGAGCCATGTACCCCCTTGTATGAACGTTTCCGTCCGTATCTTGCATAAAGAAAGCCGAAAGCCTGGGTTCGGAGGTTAAGAACTCGTCTTTAACGACATGGATCGCCCGATCTCTGGGTGGGTTGTTCACATTGAACGCGGGTTCCTTGCCGGAGGGTACATGAGCCTCGCACCACGCCGCAGAACTCGCCATGTCCTTCAGGTAGAGCGCAGGCCAGCGCGATGAGACAAGGAACTGGCTTCGGTTGTACGTCGCTTCCATCCGCGGGTACAAGAATGTATAGTCCAAATCGTGTGTTAGGTGCCTCGGGTAGTCGGGGCAGGCGGTGATGATGTTTGTGGGGAGGACACGGATACCTGAAGCGGAGAATGGGCGAGGGAGAAAGAGTAGAGTGAAGGGTGGGTTGAACATGAAGTTCTCGGTGCGCTCTGGCGTCAACATGGGATCTGGTGTCACCATGGACGTTAGAGGGAAGGGCAGGTTGCGCATGAACCTTTCGAGACGATCTGGCCGATCTGGCGGTACCATGGACGGTAGAGTGAAGGTTGGATCGAGCATGAAATTCTCGGGGAGATCTGGCGTCACCATGGACGGCAAGACGATGCGTTGGGTTGAAGCTGACACCATTATCAGTGACTGTTGATGACTGTTGAGAGAAGTTACTGTTGAGAGTAGAATGCAGTGGACGAGTATGGAGGGGTTCACATTGACGCCCGCTGCTTTTTATACTGGCGCTGGCACCTATGGCCCTTCCATCTCTCGACAATGACCACCAGACAGCCAACGATCGAGATGGCGAGCTCAAATGGCCATACCCCATACCTGGCCCATCATCCCCCAGGTTACCGGCCAATACGGAGATAATTGCCAGTACGTTGAAGCTCCCCCTGTTGCTAGCAGAAGAGATGGCCTTTCATCCCTTCGGTATCGACGCTCGGACCCAACAGGCAGCGCATCAGCGAAACAAAATAAGCACAACAGCGCACACAGAAGGAAACACGCACAAGGTCAGAACTTGACGCGCCCCGTTCAATAACAATAACAATCTCCTTTTTACATCCAAGGATTGAGCTATGCAGACCCACGCCTTACCGTAGCGATGGACAGAAATGGAAGATTGGCTGGCAGTGTTAGTCACGGTGCTCAATAACGTCACGGGACATGGATTAAGCTCTCCCAGAAACACACTATACATGGGCTCAAAGGCCCTTTTTACATCCCCTCCCCCCGGGCCAACCAACCCCTCGGCGGTCGTACCCCCTCCCAAAAACCCCAACCTACATCTGCCCTCTCCGCATCAAATTCCTCCTCACCCTCCTCTTCTCCCCACCAATAACAGTCCCACTCACATCACCCCGTCCCCACTGCAAATACGGCACCTGCGACTTTCCAGACGGGTCCACCACAACACCATTATCCGCTGACGAATGCGAGCCCCATGCGCGCCAGTCCAACAGTCCCCATACGGGCATCTCCAACTCGCCTTTCACCCACGTCCTAGCTGCAGGGAGGTACGATGTAGGAACCGGTGTGAGGACTTGGAGGAGTGGTGTCTGGTTGTCGCTTCCGTGCTGTGATTGCGGATCGACGAGGTGAGGAGCAACACCACGCACAAGGGCCAAGCCCACGCAAGTAGAGGTGTATGGCGATGGGGGCGCGGATCCCTGGATGTAAGGTATCCCAAGAGGCGGCCCTTCACCCTGTTTGTCGGTTACGCGTTCGTCGTTCCCGCCGTCGGGTCCACCAACTCTGATAAGGGCCACAACCGCCCCATTCACCGCCCTGCCAATCTCGCTGGGTACTACATCCTCATACCCAGCTCCAGCGAGGACGACTCTATCCAACGCAACCGAAACGTCCACTTCGTACGGCGGGATGGCGAGGAGAGGAGCTGAAATCGACCAATGCGAGATTCGGGTATCGAACTTCGACTTCGTTTCGGGAAAGACGCCGTAGAAATACGAAAGCAGGGTTAACGTTCGATGGTCTGCCGCCGTGAAGCGCTGAGATTGCCGGTTCCTCGATCCGCTATCGTCTTCAAGATTCAGAGGTGGTTGGAGATGGTACACCTCCCTCTGTACGCCATTCTGGCTGGGTCCAACTAGCATCCCCATCCCTGATCCTCCTCCAAAATCATTGGCGTTTCCGAATGCGCCCACCCCGCCTTCTCGATCGCTGCTCTCGCGATCCTCGGGATTTCCGGTAGCTTCGAAACTGAAAACGACGGACGGATGAGAGACTTCTTCAATACGCCTCGTCAAGTCTCCTCCGAGACCTTTGGTCCAGCCCATGGTGTTGACGATGAGGGGCACGATGTGGTCGATTTTTTTCCGGGGCGCGGAGGTATTGTTTTCGTCCTGATCCATGGCTTCATCGTCCTCTTCATCAGAATCGAGGGAGCCGCTGCCCCTCTCGACCTCCGATTTGTACTTGTCGAGGAGTGCTTCGACGGCTTCGAGATAAAAATCGGGCGAGGACCGGGGCGTTGTGGATCCAACAAAGTGGGCGGCGTATGGGACGGAGAGATGTGTAAACGGTGGGCCTAATGAAGTCATTCAGCTATGGGCGAGAATAACGAGGAAATGGACACGCACCGAAGACTTCATTCCCAACTACACTCAAACTGACCATCCCAGGAGGGGTAAACTCCGTCTGACCAAGATCACAGTCCAAGAACGCTACTTTTTCGTAGATGCCCAATAGTCGATTAAGAAGTGTCCGTGCTAATGTCGATTTGCCTGTGTTTCGAGGGCCTTTGACGACGTAGACGGGTGCGTCGCCAGATGAAGCGCTTTGGTGTGAATTCTTCAGAGCCTTGTCGAGGGCATCTGACCATGATGCGGGGAGGACGAACGGGGTAATATCTCGAGTTTGTCGGTACACCTGCAGATGTATTAGAACTTCAAATATGCACAGGCAGAAGGAACGTACGATGTGAACACCGGGAATACCCAAGTCTCCAACACCTTCCTCCTGCATCTGTTTCTGCCATTTAGAAGGCTCGAAGACGCCTTCGAACGACCTACACACAACTCCCAAGCGTTCCACGGCAGACGGGAGGTGCTGGAACACGAGAATCGCCCCCACGCCTTCAGCTTCGCCGTCACTTTCCAGCAACTCGCGAACCCGCGGCGGGAGGTTATCCAACCCGGATGTCCTCCCCTTTCCCTCGAACGAACAGCGAATGACAGGGAGCGGCGACGAGCTCGGGGAATAGATTTTGTGCGTTTTCCGAGGTGAGGAATGGATGGTGGTTCCGAGAATCGAGATGGATCCGTGCAGGACGGTGAGGGAGCAGGTGCCGAGAAGGCAAAGCGTCTCGTGCGGCGAGAGGACGACAAGTGAAGTCGCGAGAGAGTTCGAGGACGAAGGGAGGTTGAAGTCTTCTGGCGAGATTTGGAAGATATTCTTGTCGAGGACAGGGCGGAATGTAGAAAGCGTCGAAGGCTCTGAGGGTGGAGCTGTCGCTGGAGGCCGGGACAAAAGACTGAATCGGTTCATTTGGATGATATCCAGGTCCATTCCTCCCTCTTCTTCCTCACTTGAAGAACCAGCGTCTTCTTCGTCCTTCGCAGAGCGAGTGCGAGTGGGTTGGATCAAGGTGACCCCGTCGTCGTCGTCCAATTCAAGGTCGTCGTCCTCATCATCTTCCTCCGAGCTAGAATCAAGTTCGATGACATCCTCCTGGCGTCCGAACGAGTCTCCCTCCGTCTTCTGAGCATCGCTAATCGAAAAGTAGCGCTCCGGTTGGCGGGACCGTTTCGAATTTGGTTTATTCTGTTTGGAACTGCCTCGTCTGGAGCCAGGCTTGGACCTCGGTTTGGTACTGCTCGAACTCTTCGTTTTCGCCTTTTTGTTGCTCGAAGACGCCGGATCGGACGAAGGTGACTTGCGCTTCGAAGTTGGTTTCGAGGTTTCTCGATTTTGAGGCTCCGGTGCTGGAGATGCGCTCGAGCTAGCCTCTGCAGAAGTTGACTTTGCAGCGGCGGCAGCCCTTCTGGCTGCTACAGCACTGATCATATCGACCAATAGCCGCAGTTAGAGAAAACGAGAGAGAGGAGGGCATCATGGTTGCACCAATCGCATTGGCTTGGCACGCGGGGACGAAAACTTGCGATCACGTGTCGCGATCAAGACGCGTGATAGGGGCATTGGGCATCGATGCGTCGCGTTATGGCAGCCTGGAGGGGACAGAACGAGACGGCTGTCTCTCCAAACGTCATTTTCATAAAGAAGTAGGGCCTCAGGCTCTATAGGAGTTAACCTGAATTCCATATACGCGCATGTAGTCTGAGGGAATGTTAATTCTTGGTATATTAGGTCAGCACTAGCGGTTTGGACATCTGTAAGAAACCTACGTCTACGTACAATCCCACTGACACCGACTATGGGATTATCGATTATATCTTTACCTTAGTTGCCAATAGATATTATCTATAGGCCCATACTGCGACAAATGCCCGAGTCTGCTGTCGACCCTCGATTGACGGTCCCAAGAGAGTGCGGGCCCACCTTGCGCGGGTACAGGACGTTTAGTTCTGACCGGTGCGACGAAGAGAAAGGGAAGAAGGAAGGAAAGGACGTGGATATCCCCAATTCCTCTTCTTCTTATACCATCGCTCGAGCCAGGAGCAAACAATGCATAACAAGTGATCGGGATGCGGAAGTGCTTGACATCTCATCGGCTTGTACCAAGTTGGTCGAGGCAGACCTGCGCTTTACTTGAAGCTTCAAATTTAAGTGTTCACAGAATGCCAAAGTTCCAATTCTGCGCATTCAGCAGCTTGGCTCGTCTAAACACAGGTTCCATTTCAGGGACAGCTGCACAATTGTCAAAGAAGAGTACTAGTTCATTTTCGTTTTCGAATCTTTTGTCAAGCATCACCTTCGACAAACATCGCTCGTCACGGGGACGAGTGCTTCGCGGGGCCTCAACCCAGTTACTTCGCTCGAGGACTTTGGACAAGCCTTCGAGTGAACTCAACCAAGGCTCTGCAATCACGAAAACCCGTCAACCACTCAACAAATACGCAAAGCCTCTTGACCACGTCCACATACCTAACAGGTCGGCCAGGCATGCCCTTCTCTTGGTACTCAGTAGACCGAGTGGCCGACAGAACCCCATTCCTTCAGTACCCGTATCTAACCTACCGTTGATCTGAGCCTTACCTCCATAGCACTCGCCATATCAATATGCGCCCACTTGATCTTGGGCTATCACATGGTCCTCCGTTAGATACTTATACGTTGTACAAAGCCAGGATCATCATTCCGGTTGGATTCCGCATAGAAGCGTTACGATATAGCCACCATTCTTGTACTTTCAACCCCGATGGAGAAGGTAACTGCGTCGAAGGGGATTCAAGGACGATCTTTATCAACCTTCCGAGCCTTTGTTCCCGAAATCAAGCGTGTTGCACACCGCCCAACGAACACCATCAATCATTCTGTACTGTTATGGGCGCCTACAGCAGTATCACAGCCTCGTGTTGGTTTTAAGGTTAGGAGATTATTCACGGCCGGTACACAGCCCACACCTACCATTCCTCCTCGTGTCGGTGACCCTCAGACTTCTCTCGCTGGGATGGCGATCTACATCCTGTCTCACATCATTCCCTGGAACGCGAGCTACTCCACCCCGGATGGACAAGTAATCTACAGAATACAAACGTCTTCCGATATCTGGAGGCCGCGAAAGGCTGTAATCGAAAAGGCAATCTCTAACAAAGGTAAGTACGACATGCCAAGGTGGAGCTCGCCCATTGATTTTGGGAATCCTGTTACAGAATTTGGAGAGGAAGAACAGCTTACAAGGCTGGGCGAGATCGAATTCCATGTCTTGAGGTCATCAAAGATCACGTTGGGGGACGTATGCAGGGCAGCAGGGGATATATTTCGGAAAAGAGGTTTAGGGTGCTACGGCCGGGATAGAATATTCCAAGGGCCCGACGGTACAGAGTACCGGTGGGAGCTGGGGCCATTCAAATCTAGGGTAAGGCCCTCCAGTCCTTATGCTGTAGTTCTCGGTGCTTACGGTATGAGCTGCTCGTGAAACAGCTTTGGTTGAACGACGGGTCGAAAACAATTGTTGCAAAATATCATCAAGACCACTACGGGCTAACGAGGGACGCATGCTCAACCTCGTTGGAGATATTTCCTATTGGCGAACACATCACAGACCTTATCATCGTTACGTTTGTGTACATCGAGTTCATTCGGCTAGGACGAGAAGAATTCAGTGAAACTTTCTGAAAGAATACCAGGGACACTATTGTTAATTGCTGTTATCGTAGATATTCAAGTGTAATCATAATAGAGTGATTGTGGCGGGATCATGCAACCAAGAATAGGAGCGAGGGCTTTGATTACTAGAAGCTATGTGCGCAATTGGTGAGGAATTGGATGCGCTCGATGGGATATCGCTCAAACGGATCGTTCGGTTATCTAGAACTATTTTAAATGGATTTCATTGTTGGTTCAAGAAAGGTGCGGAAACACTGAACAGTACTACCAGGGATCCTCTGGCTTGTATCCAAGAATTGGAACCAGGATGTTTAACTCGAAGTTGTATGTGATCGCAAGCAGTCGAATGCGGTCGATAAAATACTTCTCCAAAACGTGTTTGAGGTAATCCGAGTTATTCTTTCGTTTCCCAAGCCGGGTGTACGAAGACACGACTCTTTTAGCCATCTCGCGGACGATCCATTCTCGAGTTACGGGTCTTCCAGAGGCGGCAGGACTGCGTACAACGACTTGCTCTATTTCGCCGAAAATATCGACGTGAAATGTGTACTGCGGGTAGGTGGGGAAATCGGGACCAGCGCAAGACTCCTCCGAGAGATACAATTCAAGCCAGCCAGGATGAATCAGATCAACGACAAAGGGCCCATGGTACTCCCCCTCTTTGGATAGCATCAAGACATCGAAGGAATTGCTATTACCCGTGATCTCGCCTGTTGACCGGTCGTTGCGTGGTAGAATCAGAGAATACTCAATGCCTGGGTCCGCTTCAATATCGTTGCTGAAGATGACCGGTAGCCTTCGAGGAACTTCAAGTGAAACCGCCATGAATGGCGCAAGGGAGGAGATCCGGGCTTTGTTAAAATTATGCCTTCCCATTGTGTATGTGGGTTGCGAAGGATTCCAGAGCTTGCCAATTGGTCGGAAAAATGGGAGCGAGCAGACTGAGGCTCTTTTCATGGCAGCGACCCTTTATATGTGTCTGACCAAAGCTCTGCAGACTCGGAGGCAAAGTTCAGTGGCGACAGCCACGCTTTGACTCCTTTCTACTTTTGTCCTTTGTTCAAATAGGTCAAGGGCCAAGCGCCCTGCACTGAAATATGCACTGCCAGTGTGTGGCACTTTGATTTGACCACCCCATTCAGGAGCTTGGTCCTGACTTGGTCGTCAAAGAGCCATCATCGTTACTACCGCCAAAGACATCGTGTCCGCCCCTTCGATGAAATGTATGGCCGGGGTGATGCGCAAAGATTTACATTCATGATTCCCTCTTTACCGTTATCCCTGTATGTAGAGACTGGGTATGGAAGGAAGGGGCCACGCCGAGCTTTCGCTGCTTCAGCTGAATCGAACAAAAAGATCTTGGACCAAAAAAGCGTCACCTGAGCGATTCGAACACTCGCGGTCAAAGACCAACCGCTTTGCCTGGCCCGAAGGCCAATAGCAGGCGATCCCGTTAACCACTCCGGCAAAGTGACCTGCAGACGAAGGCCATTTAAATGTTTATATGTACATAGAGGCACGTTTTATTTAGGCGCTCGGGCGCTTCCACTGACGGATCAGCAGACTCAGGAGGGGAAGCCACAAACGCATGGTTCTCGGCACTTCTAGTATCTCCTTGACATTGAACGATTGAGTCTGCAGTATGGTGTATTTAAGACCCTGCATCAATTGAAAGTGCGCAGTAACGTAGAACAGTTTGACAGTCAGACCTGGTTCTCTTGGGATTATCCGGCATGGCGTCGGTATACACTCCATGACTTTAGACAGACTTGGGATGAAGCATTCGACTGGCAGAGAGATTACAGGGGAGAGTACAACTAGCTACAGTATCCAGGAAGAATGGGCGGTGTCCATCAAGACTTTCCGGTCCAGACGGATAAACTGTACCGAATGGTAAGTCAACAACAACAACAACAACAACAACCCTCGGTAAGTTCGATGCCACGTACATAGATCAAGCATCCAAGTCCTCGTAATCGCGGGCATCCAAATCGAAGTCGTCGAAGCCCCTGCTTTCTAGGATGTCTTCATAATCTCGGGCTTCGAGGAACTCCTCAAGATCCCTGGCGTCCAAATCTTCGAAATCTCTGGCATCCAAGTCTTCAAAGTCTCTGCTTTCAAGGTCGAAGTCGTAGTACTCGCGAGCTTCAGCAAGGCCTTCGTCGAAATCGCGGGCCTCGATGTCGGTTAAATCATCCCCGAATCCCTGCGCGGAGACGAGCGCCAACCCGGCGAGAAGAGAGAAAAGAGTGAAGGAGAAACGCATGGTGCGGCTTTGTTTTGGGTGCGGGTGGGTTGGGTAGGTAGGGTAGAACGATATCGCTTGGTTGAGGTGTGTGTAAGTGTCACAGTCGTTATATATCTTACAGAGATTCGTTGGCTATGCACCGGAGCTTAGACTGGTCTACTACCTTGTATAGGGCGCCATCAGCATCATGATGAAGTGAGAGCATCGTGTCAACAGATCTCTCTCTATATATATATAATCTACCGCGCCGTGAAGCCCACTAGTCTAAGTAGGGAAGAGTGGGCTCCTTCCAGTTTCCTGGTAGTGGATTGAGCTAATACAGGAAAATTCTGGCCTGGACGCCAGTCTCGCGGCTTGGGCGCTTATCACTCCGTCCCGCTTAGACTCACTCCTAACCCCTCTGCGAGAGTTAGTACTAGCAGAAATTACGGAGTGGAAGTCAAGAGTTGGCGAGCTCCACAATTCTCAAATGCAGTGGGGTTGTGGTGAGTGGGCGTCGAATGGGCGCTGTTGCTATCCGAGGAATCGGGCGGTGGGGAAGCCCTCAATTACTCGATTGGCAAGTGGCTATTTCTGCAAGCACGTCACGGTTTCAACAGGTTGCCTCATCAATCCACCATCGGTCAGGTTAAATGTCAAGGTATTCGAATTCAACATAAGTATACAAATGGGATATCAGTACATACAAGAAGAATGCGGACATAAAAATACAATGGTGGAATTGGATAGCGCTGAAAGCATGTAACCTTGAATCCGACAAACCCGTGATGATACATCGTGAACAAGTCAAATCACAAAGCCAAACGATATCGAAAGCTGAGATGGTTAATACTCGGCCAAAGGGATGACCTTGCCTGTAAAGCAGAGATCGGATGAGCAAGCGGCCTCCACGGTGATAGTAGGGCGGTGAGAGCATACCGATATCACAGAATGGAGATTTCTTCTTCCTTCCAAGAAGTTCGACGCTTCCACTATCGAAGAATGAATAACCGGCTGCAGAATCTAAAATGAGAACACAATCCCGATATCAACATAGCCAGGGAAACTCACGCATGGGGACGATCTCCTCTTCATCAGACGAATCCGAGGTAGCACCATTGATGGGTCGACCAGTCTTGCCATCACGCAGAACACCCAAGTGGTCGACGAAGGGAGCTGGGCGTGCATTGGCAGCGCGGTGGAGTTGGACCAACATCCGCTGGATCTCAAGGAGATAGTTCTTGAGGGTATCCAGGTATCGCCGGGTCTGTAGGTGCTTCGAGGATGCGCAGCTAGATGGATGTCGTCAACAAACAATCGAGATCAGGATATGAATAGAATACGTACATCGAGATACCATCCTCCTTGATGATGTACCCAAGACCATAGCCTTCAGCAGCAACGGGGCCAAAGCCAAACAGCCTTAGGGCTGGGTTGCCGCAGTTGGACGTCGAGAGGATTGAGGTGCAGAGCTGGGGCCAGCCGGGGTCGGTGAAGATAGCGGGCATCTTGCTGGCTGCAGCAGGTTTTGGTGCAGGATCGTCGGGAGATGGATTGATGTTACCTTGCAATTCCCGTTGTAGGAGGCAGTACAAGGCGTAGAGGTGGCTGTGGCAACATGGTTAGAGGATGTCGCTTGGTGAACGAATCGAATGAGTTCTTACCGATCCTGACCGAGACCCTGAGCGCACTCCTTGGTCAGCTTGGAGTGTCTCTCACAAGCCTTTCGGAGGGCGTTGACCTTCTCATGAGGGGTAGCGTCGGAATAGAAGGTCTGCAACGTAAATGTACGTCAGTGCACCTTCTTTGCATGAAATGCAGCGGAAACTCACCTTAGTGAACGCTACGCTCTCGGGCTGCACAGAACGAATGGCTTCAGTGCGACCATGCAAGAAGGCCTTGGTCATGGCAGGCTCATAAACACATTCGATCCGACCTGCATGTGTTTAGACATCGGCAAAGTAGAATAGCGCGGAGCAGACTCACCATATAAGCCAAAGTAGGCAGCTTGGAACGCCATCTGGACAAAAGCATCGGGACTGAAGCCATGGCTCGTGATAAAATTCTTGCCATAGCCCTTGAATTCCAAAGCCTGGCAGTCGTTCTGGCAGATCAAATCGCTGAGCCTAGTCTCAGCAAATCGAACTCCAGCACGGAGCTCCCGTGAGAGCTTCCACTCAAGCTTCTTCGGGGTGGTATCGATGGACTCCCTAGGGCTCACGGGAGAGTCACCGCGTGGGGGTTTGTACGACTTGGCGTATGGTGAGAGTTTGGCATGGAACATCGTAGGCGCAGAAGGGTTGATGGATCGTGCGAGCAGCATGAGACCCTCGGTGAAGACGTCAGCTGCGAATCGAAGCACAGTGTGACCGTCCACGCCTGTGTGCTCGAAGTTGATACCAGCCGCTCCATCCGCACAGACGATGATTTGGAGCTTTGGAAACCTGTTGAATACGAACCCCGATCAAACAGAACGTAGACCTTACCTTATCGTACCAACGGTTCGTGCATGTACCAACCTGCTCACCACCCTCCAACCTGTAAGTGCCACAGAGGAAGTTGCTGCAGAGATCAGCGAGGTTTTCGGGAGCCGTGTCGTCCAAGCAAACGATGAAGAGAGCATCGTCGACTACTTCCAAGCATGCCTGGTTGTTGCGGTCGGCGATGAGCATTTCCCGGAGAGTGGACCATGTCTTGCGGTTTTCCGTCGTCAGAACACCGATGGAGTTCCGGGCAACCTCACCAGGTTACAACAGAAATCAGGAGGGTTGCTCGAAAGAATAAGAACCACGGATACCTACTTGGCAAGGATCAATCTTATCTGCATCCGAGACGATGGCTTGCAGGTTGCGGAGAATTTCCCGTTCGGTGAGGAGTGGTCGATTGTCCTCGTCGATGACATCGAACCAGTCTTCGAAGAATTGGTTAGTCGAGTGCTCCCCAAGAATGAAAATGCCAACGCACAGAATTGGCCTCGCCGAAGTACGACAATGTGTCTCGATTCGGGATGAACATCCATCTTGCAACCACGCTGAACGAATGGTAAGCGAATGGACGGTGATAACGGAACTCGGGGAGCATGCTCACGCTAGTAGGAATTCGTGCTGCTCCAAACAGCCTTGTGTACTGATCCATGTCGAGGGGTGTAGATCGAATCATGTCAGGTTCGAGGAGACCTGCCCGCAGGTCGTGGATGAAACCGAGAGAGGAGATGATGAGTGACGCTGCCCGAGGAAGTTGGGCACCACGATCAGGCGTTGGGTCATTTCTGAAAACGCAATTGAGCTATGCGTCAGAACCAACAAGGCACCAACTTACTCGAGGACGAAGAAGGGGTTGAGGGCCAACACTACCGGGTCGCTGTGTGAGAGGTATGATTCATACCTGAGAACGGAGCGTCAGCGACCCGCATTTGGCCATAGCCGCCGAAGAAGCCTCACCAGAACTCTTCAATATAACTATCGAGGGAAATTAGCCCTGCGGGTCACGGCGAAGAAGAAGTACGACGCACCTATCCTTGGTTTTGGCCCAGTCTATCAGCTTCTGTTGGATGACGGGTCCTTCGTTCTCCAGGAAGTCCTTCACAGCAGTCTTGGTGGCTTCGTGCTCCTCCGGATCTTGCAAAGCGACGAGCGCCCGTAGGTATCTCTTACAGGTATCCTCGAGAGGTGGGATCGGTAACTTGGGGAGCCGATCCTGGTAGGCGAAGGTTTTCCCGGCAGGTTTATCCTTGACCATTGCGGTTGAGGTTGACGGGGCAGTCCCGTTGATAACCAGCCCTGGCATAGCTGTTTCGGTCGTCTGACTGGTGATTGGTTGTGGTTGGGATTGAGATGGAGGTACAGTCGAAGAAGAAGAAGTTGGCGAGGAAGAAGACGGAGAGAAGACGCGAGCCAGGGAGGTGAGGAAGGTGGAGTTCAGCATGGAGACATCATGGGCCAGAAATAAGTAGTCGAGCGGGGCTTTACCTATTATCAGCCATGGCAATCGGAGCTCCTTTCTGTCACACACCGCCAAGGCTCTCGGATCGGCGGGGAAATGCGGGGAAGGTGGGGTCGACTGGCCGCCTGAGCCTTATCCCGGCCAACAAACCAATGGACAAGCTTGAATGACGGAAGTCAAGCTTATCGGAGGATTTAACCAGCAGGCTGAACCATATGGCTCCCTGGGGTATGTGCACACTCCCTTCCGCTGTTTCTTGACGTTTGTGGATCAGGAAGGAGGCTGTTTCAATCGAAAAACACGGACTCGTGCTCCTCGCCGCCACTGGAGCGGACGGAACCCAATTTGGAATGTCGGGCGCTCAACACCAACAGCTGCATTGTTGCAGAAACCCAATGAGGTTAGACCCCTAGTCTCCTTTACATTCACATCACTTCAAGCTGTGAGCAAC
This sequence comes from Coprinopsis cinerea okayama7#130, assembly GCF_000182895.1. Taxonomy (NCBI): domain Eukaryota; kingdom Fungi; phylum Basidiomycota; class Agaricomycetes; order Agaricales; family Psathyrellaceae; genus Coprinopsis; species Coprinopsis cinerea. The sequence continues at coordinate 3,421,504 of NW_003307543.1, read as the reverse complement.
CGTTTGTCAATCACATCGTCTCACGTACCGACAAGCAGACTTCACAGACCTCTGACGGAGCCACTGAAATCTACGACATCGCGGACGTCCGTTGCGGACACATTGAGCGCTACGAAGCCGAGGAATTTGAGAACGGAGGTTCGGACGATGGCAAAAAGTAGAAGAGCTCCATCAATCGTCATTGGGCCGAATGCTCCAGCGGCCAAAGCCATGGGAACCAAACACGATATGCGGCAACCACCGACGCTCAGCGGAGCACTGTCCGGCGTAACGAAGATCCTTGAAATGCTTGGAAGGAGCAAGGAAGTAGTAGAACGGCTTAAACGGGCACCAAAAACTCATTATTGCGCAACCTGTCGATGTTCTAATCTGCAGTGAAGCATTCTGGATAAGAGATATGTAAGATACATGGGGATCGGGGTATCCGACGCAACCACAATCGGCATCGGTTTGTGCCATCTCGAAAGAAGCGCCTGGGCATTCTGCGATACTAGTCCTCACATCCACAGACTGACAAGGGTCCGGCGAGACATCTGCAACATCGGGATTCTCAGCAGGATTAGACACAAGGTCGAACCTAGCACCCACGGCATGATCTTCGCGCAAGGCGCAAGAACCTGACCCCGTCCTCCCAGAGATAACATGCCGACTTGTTCACAGGGTCTTCCTCGTCGTTACAAAGGTGATCCAGGAAAGGGTCAGCTGATAGGCTTAACGAAACGACTAGAATGAGGAGAAACCCGTCAACATTCCGGGGATTCACCATTGCCAGGGCGTGCAGAAGACGCGATTTAGATTCCGACCACGAGCGGTTGAATAGGGTTGAATGGGCGACCATGATGGAACCTCCCCCCATAGCGTCCTCCATTCATTCGCGCAAGCCTATAAATAGGATCGAAGACCAAAGTTACCAGTCGCCCGGATGCCCTGAGTAAGAGAAGCCATTCACAGACAGAACGGTCTAGATACAGGTAAACAACGCTAGACGAAATCGCTAATCATAGTAGGACCACCTCTGACACGGGGTCCTTGTCTTCGGCTGCACCGAGGGAATTTATTTGCTTTGCGACAGAGGACCTTCGCTTCTTTGCTCGAGAGAAGCTTCGAAGCAGATTCCAGAAGGAAATTTGCTTCTCGCGGAAGGTGCGATTAGCGCCTGAGGCCGCACAACAGATGGTGAAGCCGTCGGGGAGGGCAACATCACTCAGCCAGTCACCGAAACCTGACAAACTTGACGATGGTGGCCCCTTCTGAACCGCTTCGATGTAGTTCAAGTTGTACTGAAGGCCAATATGTCAAGAACAATGAAAGTTTGTAGAGGAACATTGAACTCACATGTAGCAACCCATCACTGCTAGATTCCATGGCCGCATCGATGCAATAAAGGACTTCCGGGAGCTTCTGGGCACTCCGCACACTCCGCCATAGTGCACTGAGCACCCTACGTTATCGCCTTGGAACTCTGCCAGTGCTGCATCACAGGCCTTCGATTTCATCGAGGGCTCCATGTACTCCCAAGTGCGGTGAAAGGTGGAAACTGCCCCGCTCGAAGGTTTTACGAAGCCTTTCCAATCCAACAATTGGACGTCGAGAGACAGAGAAGCATCGAAAATCATGATTCTCAGGCCTAAGATCCTCGAAATCCTTTCTTGTCAGTCGAAGGCAGGGCAGCGAAATGGTGGCTGGGGCTTCGACTTCCATCAAAATGCTCCGATTGACGCGGTGGTAATATCAGCGCGCGCGTTCGAGAGCCCTATTCCGGGTTTCACGCGTCTCGACGCGGCGTCGCCTAGACCGGTGAGGACATTGGTTTTCATGGATCGCTTGTATGGTGGAGTAGTGCCCAAAGGCACTACTCCAACTTACTTAGACTAGAGCACTCTTAGACGAGCATAGAGACACACACAGACGATTAGATTAGATCAGATTACATAATCCGTAGACTACAGCGAGCACGTAGACATACAGGGTAGATAGAACCAACCAATACGACAGACTCAACGACCTATTCTCCCTCTCCAATGGGCAATCATCCTGGTACAATTGCTTATCAAATCTAATGGTTTTATCGAGGCCAATGTTTAGGCTCCTGGCACTGAACCTGTTTCTATTAAAACATTTCCGAACGATGGCATCGTCACATCCCCATTCCAGGAGGTGGAGACACGCATGAATGGCCTTCATCTCTTCCCTCTCTGGTATATTGTGCCTTCGTCGGGTCGGGGAACTGCAAGTCAGAGCTTACTATCTTCCCTGCTTGCCAATGCGAGCGTACGAGGCCACTTCGGGCACAGGCTCCGGAGACCAGGGCGCCCACGAGATACACTTTCTCCGGGTGGATGCTGGCGTCGGTTCTATCACGCTGAATGTTGACATGACCATGTAAAGCACACACTGGTACAGGATGCGCCCTTCCGACTGGCCCCATTCATAGTCGACGATATCGGGGAAGTCGGGAGATTTCCCGACGGCATCCAACGTTGTGGCTAACGAGAGAGCCCTCTCTGGGTCAAGAGAAATGCATGCTGGAACCGCACATGCGAACCCGTTTACTAACCACCACTCTGGCTCGGCTGCGATTGCGAGGATTTGCTCATCGGAAGCATCTTCCGCGGCGAACACAACAAAGACTCTATCGTCTGAAGGCATTAGGTGAGTTCTGTTGAGGCGATTGGCCACTCTGGTTAAATAGTCGCACATTTTCAGGCATTATGTGTACACATGTCAGTAGACTCACCCGAGCGGTGCGGAAATGGGATGATCGTATTCGATTTCTCGAAATGCTTCAATAAGCGCCCGCGCTATTGCATCCGATCGTGCAGGGGAAGCCACGTGCGATACTTGCTTGGCACGTTCGTGGGGTTCTGCGGGACCGACGAATGCGTAGGGCACACGACCGTTGATTTATCTGTCGACGATGCAGCTGAAGACAGGCTTCACCACACCCCTTCCACTGCCACACAATGTCTTTCTCAGCGTTGGTTAACCGTGGTATCCAGCGGGCGATAGGGCGAACACCGGACGACGCTGAGGACTACGACAGGGCCAATGGGGACCAGGCATACCAGGCCAACACCTCCAAACTATCGACACGACTTTGGGATGTCCTTTGCAGGACGTTCGATCTTGGGTTTATTGGCTTTGGCGGACCACCCGTCCATTTCCAGATCTTCCACAGGAGGTTCGTAGAAGGGATGGGCAAGACACCGTGGATCGACGAGCAGACGGTGAGTCGATAATCTTCCGAGTAAGTCGAGTAACCAGTTCTAATTTCCTCAACAGTACCAGGAAATATTTGCGATTTGCCAGGCCCTACCGGGGCCAGGATCAACCAAGATGCTGTTCACAATAGCCCAAATCCATGCTGGATTGTTGCCTGCCATCTTCGTATTCCTACTGTGGTCCCTTCCTGCAGGCATTGCAATGTACGGGCTGGCGTTGGGAGTACAAAGGATCTCCACAGTCCTTCCAGAGCCCGTATACGCCCTCCTCTCCGGCCTCAACGCTGCCACCGTCGGTATCATCGCCTTGGCCGCCGTCCAGCTTTCACGGAAAGCCATCACCGACCAGGTCACTCGACTCCTCGTCGTCATGGGTGCCTGCGCAGGAATGTGCTACAATGCCCTCTGGTACTTCCCCGTACTCATGGTCATCGCTGGTATCGTCACCGTCGTCTGGGACATGTGGCTACGCGGCTCCATTGCACGATTCAAGGAAAGGCGCAAACGAGTAACCAACCCTTCCATCACCCCAGAACCCCTCGCTGAAAACGGCATGGCAAGCCCGACCACATCCAACCACCATGAAACAGACATGAAAGCCGATGCAGCCTCATCTCTCCACCGCCGACAGCCACAGACGAACGGGTCCGACATCGAATTGGTAGAACGCACCAGCACGGCCGACGGCGCGCAATCCGCCAAATCAGCCTCTCCAACGCCCACTCCAAAACACGAGCTCAAAGGGCACGGCATCCCCGTCAAATACGGGCTGGCGCTCATCGTCCTCTTCTGGGCCGCCTTCACAGCCCTCATGGTCGTCCGCGGCACACTCGACACCCCACCCCTCCTCCTCGCCCTCTTCAACAACATGTTCCTCGCAGGCACCATCATCTTCGGCGGCGGACCCGTCGTCATCCCCCTCCTCCGCGAATACGTAGTCGAACCCGGCTGGGTCTCCCCACGCGACTTTCTGCTCGGCCTCGCCATCATCCAGGCCATGCCAGGTCCCAACTTCAACTTTGCGGTCTACCTCGGCGCGTTGGCTGTGTTGAGCGACGGCGGGAGCAAGTCGCCTGGGATGATGTTCGTGGGCGCTCTGCTCGCTTTCATCGGCATTTTCACCCCTGGAATCTGGCTTTCGGTTGGGTTCCAGTCGATCTGGAGAGCCTTGCGCTCGAAGCCCATTGTCACCTCATTGCTGAGGGGCGTAAACGCGGGAGCCGTCGGCCTGGTCTTCACAGCCGTTTACCGTCTTTGGGAGATTGGGTTCTTGACGGTCGACTCCAACCGGGGGGTCAGTCTGGGGAAGGAACCTTGGTGGCTGGTCGTCGCTGCCTCCACCTTTACCGGTGTCGAGTGGTTCTCGGTACCACCGCCTGTCGCCATCATGCTGGGCGGCGTGGCTGGTTTGGCGTGGTATGGCGTTGTCAGTCAGTAGGTTCGAATAGTTTTTAGTTAAGTTTTGTAATGCATCGGTCGGAACGTTTTCCGATTAGATACTGATGTCCTTTTCAAAGCGGAGCTTCAGGGGGAAGGGGCCGGTTAACCGTGAAAAATGGGTGAACGTTGCCTGTCGGGTTCTCTGTAACGGCCGCCCACTGAACACGAGTCCGAACTGTCACATTCAGTTAATTGTGTGTTCTTTGTGAAAGGCTGTTTCCCTACTGACAAGCGAACACACACAGGTGTACAGCTCCTGAGAAAACCGTTGACGGTAGCGCCATATATACTGTCACCGCGTTCAGTTCAGATTCACAACGCTCTCTACAAGATGTCTGAAGAAATCCTCTCAGTCTTCGCTGCAGACGATGCTCCAGACCAAATCCTGGCCCAGATCAAAGCTAAGCCAGAGTGGTGGGTGGTAAACGAGTTCGTATGTGCCTTTCCACCATATGTTGCTCGTCACCCGGGGAGGGCCCTCTCGGTTGCCACAACGTTGGACACCGTCGGTAAATCTCCCAACTTCCCCCATATCGTTGACTACGAGTGGGGGCCAGTCTGAAGGGCGCATCCTGTACGAGTGTGTGCTGGACATGATCACCTCCACATTCAACGTAATCAACTTCGACACCAGCATCCACCCGGAGAATGGCTATCTCGTGGGTGCCCTGGTCTCCGGCGCCTGTACCCGAAGTGGCCTCCTACGCTCGTATCAGCAGTCAGGGGAGATAAGCTCTGGCTTGCAATTTCCCGACGAAGGTGTCGATCCAGATGCCACACCGGAGAGGGAAGAGATGAAGGCCATTCATGCATGCCTCCACCTTCTGGCATGGGGTTACGATGCCATCGTTTGGAACGAGCTCCCGGAAGTCGATCTCATCCTTCCCGCGCTTTTGGCCATCGAGCAGAAGGGGATCATAAAGCACCCAGGTGGAAGGAATCTTCTTGAGGTGTGTGTACCCTTGCATTCTTGATACCATAAAGTAACTTCTAGCCTTGTATTCAGAGAACTATCAAGGAAGCTCGAAACAATTTCCCGGAGGATATACCGCTGGAAGAGATCTGGTCAATCCTATTCCCCCAAGCTGCCGCCGACGTCGACTCTCCGTGCCAAAGTGCAGCTGACAATGATATTTTGGAGTAAATTGCACCAATTGCATCACATACTATTGGAATGTATACACTGGACATACTTAGATACAGTAGCAATATTGAACTCGATCGACCTACCGACCGAGCTATCGCAAGCGCAGATGGCACACCCCACCCTGGGCCGCCTGGTCTTCTCCGCTTTTGTGTCGGTAGTGCTTTCGGTCTGAATCCTTGGTTGAACGGTTAAAAAATACACGATTGTTATTAATTTTTCGACACATGATTGACCAGAGAGTGCAACAAACGAAAGCGAAGGGAACAGACAAAGCGACGATACTAAAAGTACAAACAGGCAACTACGAGAGAACGAAGGGCAACGAACGAGGAAAGGACAGAAGCACCAACCACAGTCCACCATTGAACGTTCACTAAACAGCGTACGCAAATCAGTATCCTCTTCCAAGCTCAACGGAATCAACGTGGAAAAGACTTACAGAGAAATACATGTTCCTCTGAGCATACCTCGACAATGGCATAAAGTTCTGCTTGAAACTTTCGAGCATGGAGGCGGCACCTCCACTGGTTTGCGTAGCAGTATCGGCGAGCAAATGGCGGCCTTGAGGGTCGTAGTGGGTCTTGGCTCTAGCGCAGACGATGTCGGCATCTGAGGAGCGCGAACATGATGAGAACGCGAGGACGAGAAAAAGAGAAAAAGAGATTGGACGTACAGTAAACGGGAGCCGGGATGGAAACGGAACGGGTGGCACGCGCGTAGACGTGGCAGAGCGCGTACGAAATACCCTGCATCGCGTCCGAGCTGGAGTTGTACTAGGTTAGCAAATATCGCAGAATCAGGACGACACGAAAGCTCACTTGAAGCCGTTTTCCTGAAAGATCGGACATATCAGCGTCAAGGCCACAAATTCCAGGACAAGATACACTTACATCGTACAACACTGAGTAGTGCGACGGCCTACTGGTACCCAACAACCCTCCCTGACTCAAGAGGTAGTAGTCAAACTCGGTGGGGTGGGCGATTTCGCGATCGACAACAGTTCCAGCGGGCGCATTGCCAGACCTATCGGCGTCGGTGAGGGGGTTGAATCTTCAAGCAGGAAAATCAATCAGCAAGGCGAGCAAAGAAAGGACGAAGAATGCGGTAGGTTACTCACCGAATGTGGTGTCGTTTACCAACGACGACAAGGGTGACCTTGGTGTACTTGTCCAAGCCCTTTTTGGCGAGGGCAGCTTTGATGAGCGGTAGTTCTAAACGGAGGACGTCAGACAGTGTCAGAAAGTGGACAGGTAAGTGATTACCATTCTGCAAAACCTTGGCGAATTCGCCCTCAGAAACACCGTCTAGCAGAATTTCATTAGCACAGAACGATCCCATCCCGAGAACGACCTACCCCTGAAGAAGATCAAGCGCTTCGGCTTCAGCATGTTTGGCCCAGCCCTCTCCACTTCGCGTCGGTAGTCGATGTAATTCGTCAAACCATTCTGTAATGAACAAGAGCATAGCGTCGTCAGACGAGCAAAGAACTAGGGGGAGGAAACACTTACCTCAACCATCGCTTCAAGGTCTTCGATGATTTCCGTTCGCCCCTCCTGAACGTTGTTGCAAGCGATATATTTCGTAGCGTGGGTGTCGACACTGGAGACGAGGGCGGTGAATGAGGGTCGGCCCTCCGATCCCGGCGCTGGGTGGATAACATCGGCGCCTGGCACGCGTGTAAGCTGACCAAAACCGGGAAGATGAGGTTCATTAAACATTTACGCACCCATAACGACGGTAGGGTTGGCTGGGTCAGCCAATGGAGATCCTGAAGGGTCGATGATCGAGTTGATGCCTCCCAACTTGACGTTGACCCTAAGCAGGAGAGATGTCAGTGACGACACGCCCCGAGAGACCAAAGGAAGAACGTACTTCAGGAGAACGTTGGCCCAGTACTGGGGACGTGCTCGCGAGCACTTCCGCCCAATCAGACATTGCGTCGCTACCCCGCGCTGTCGTAAAGCTCAGATCGCAGGTGAAAGGTCGGATCTCGACAGAACACTTACGACAATGTCGCCGAAACTAGAGAATACACATGAGCGAGGTTCATCGAAGAGACAAGAAGTAATTGACTCACTGTTTGACGGATGTATAGATTTCATCACCACCTTCAGGGAGAATGACGACAACCAGCGTGGGCGGGATCTTAGTCTGCTGAAATACCTCCCTTCCGACCTCGTCGAGCTGCTTGGATACATGCGGTCCAGGTGATTTATACTTCACAACCGGGTTGGCGTGCTCGAAGGTCATGCCTACTCAGCTATCAGGATCTGCGTACCGCCGGAAACACGACAAGATTCCCGCTCACCCATTTTCTTTGCTTCGCCGACGAGGCCCTGTATGACATTGCGGCACGCTTCCTGGTTGAATCGGCGCTCGGATTCGTAGACGACCATGACCCATTGCTTGATGGGAGCGCAAGGCTTGAAGACTCGTGTTCCAGCCATGTTCCATGAACCGTCGCGAGGCACCTGGTACGAATTCCATGAGGGCCCAGCGATTAATGAAGTGATGAGTGACTCACGATGGTCGCGTCTTTGCTTCCTCTGCCATAGTTCAACCTGGGCGGGTTAAGTTTGCGGGCAGGGACTTCGAGAGGGCCTCCAGCTGTGGTGACCGACATGCCGAAAGATCGGATGTACTCAGACTGGCCGTACTGGAGGTACTGCGAACACGCGATTGAGGACGATATGAATACTTGATCAAGGTGACGCTTACCTGAGTACCCCGTCGAATGATTTCGAATCGTTCTTGAGGTTTCTTCGTCGCAAAGTTGAGCACATCAGTGGTTTTATGCGGCGGGATTTGCTTGCGGATGATCTGCCCGGGCACGACCGTGCAAACTTCAAGCGGGACGATGGCATTCTTTCCAACCTGCACCACCAATCATCAACATCGTCACGAAAAATAACAGAGGCCAGACTTACCTCAGCACAGATGAGTTTCGGGAAACGAAGCGGGCGACCCAGCTGGGCTTGGAAGTACTGTGCAACGGTGATAGTCCGCCCGTTGTGGTCGAAGGTGATTTGGTCTGCAGACTGCTTCGTGAGAGATCGAACGACGCGCTTCCTTCCACCAGTGGTTTGGACGATGACGTTGACACCTGCGATGAAGCGCTGAACGCGGATGCGCTGGTTATCGGGGAGACCGAGGCTGGGGGCAAGGAAATTCGGGTCGTTGCCGCGCTCGAGAACTTCCAGGCAAAGATCGAGGAGGCTGCCACGCTTGTACATCATACCGGTTGCAATGTCGACGTTGACGAACATTCTGCTGATTCCTGGGCGAAGGGATTGGAAGAGGCCGCGCCATAGTTCGATACCATAGCCGATATCGCGTTTGTCGAGTTGCTCGATGAAGAAGGAACGAACGTTGAACGGGAAGTTCAAGTTCGGTTCCATACGAAGCGCAATGTTGCAGGCCTATCCTCGCTTAGCGTGGCGAAAATGCAAAGCGAGGGCAGAGACGTACGGTTATGGCTGTAATGGCTTCATTATCATGGGACTGCTGCCCACGGATGAAACGTTCGAGAAGTCTGTTGGGCGTTGAGTAAACGCGACGGGCCAGCGGTAAATGAAACCCACTCTGGGTTGATCGTGCTGGCGTGTGTCAGCTTGACATTGTACACCTTCGGTGCCCTCGTGGGGTTAGGGCCGCCGTTGGCCTGCGCGACGGGGACGCTGAACTGTGGCTCTACATCAGATCGAGTCAAATGGCAGATAACAGAGGATCGTCACAGTTTGCGATAGGCCATCAGGCCCGGTCAGTTTCAGAGCGTGCGCCGAGAAGATATTCTTTCGACCGTCGTAGGCGACGCGCGGGGTGAAAATGTTTGGAGCCACATCGTTCTGTAAGATCTTGATGATTTCCATGTTCAACCTCGCCGGGAGGTTCGACGGGTCGATGACTGGAAAACCGTATGAAGCCAGGCCTCAAGTTGAACCAAAAAGGCTACCTACCAACTAAAAAGGGCAGATCGGTGACCACATCTCACAGGAAAGACGACTGACGTACCATCATAATGGTGGATCTTCGATTGAGGCAAAGTTGCAGGGAAGCAATTAACTTGGACCTTAAAAACGCGACCTGCTTGGCCATAATCCGGTCGTCGAACACCGATCGTTGTAACGTGGGCAGCTTTCGAAAAAAAGGTCGCAAAAAAAGAGTCACAAATTCGTCCAAAGCAATATTTCTATTCAAAGACTGCTCTAAAGTCAGAAAACTCACCAGGGGTTACCAACGTTGGTCCGACTGAACTGCCGCCACGACTTGCACCTGAACCAGACCCGCCTCGCGGTCCCCCGCCACGTCCAGGGGGTCCACCGCCGCGGCCGCCACCACCGCGACCGCCGCCACGGCCACCACGGGCAAGTCCAGTTCCAGGTACAGATTTTGGAGGCATATTCAGTAGGGGCGACGAATGAATCTGGGAAAGAACCCGTTGGCCAAGCACCTGCTTTTGTACCCGAAATTAGTCTGTGGGAATTAGATGCGGGTTTATCCGGTTCGGGGTCTGTTGCCGTCACGCGTTGCAGTGTGCCCCTGTCTTTTATCTTCTCGAGGCGCGTTTGTTTCGTCTGTGCCACTTCGTGGGCCTGCGGGTGGCTTTCTGAGGTCTGATCGACGTAAGATCTTGCACAAAGGCGTAAACTATACCCTGAAATTGAGATGTTTCTCTTAGTCTCCCGGACGATTCGTTTCGATTTCACCTTCTCACGTTCACATCGACTAGAAACGAGGCAATCGAAGATAGCTGCGGGCTCAGCGCGCAGTAACAGAAGACTACGCTTCTGATGTCACAGAAGCTTTCATATACCTCACGTTCATAAGTATGATGTCCAAGAACCGAGCGAGTTCGCTTCTCATTATCTCCTGTAGATAAGTCATGATCCAGTGACCTCCATTCCAAGAGCGCCTAAAGCGGTGTGGCTGCCTTCCTTTTCGGATTAACGGGTCACAATGGGGCAACAGAAAGATGGCAACAAAACAATGGCTTCAAGTACAGGGTTCAAACGGCTGAAGAGGTGAAAGGGGTATAAATAAGCCTGCGTCTTTTACTGGAAAGGAGCCTTTGAACCCGTTCCAATCGAGTGGCTTTGGTCAGAAACCAAATTTACTATCCTGGAGATCAGAACGCCTCTCAACGCAAACGCCACGGCCACATCAACTAAGGTAGACCCCCACTTCTCGACTCGGTTTATATCACATCAAGGAGTCTACACCGAGCTAACCGTTCATCACGTTCCGCACAGGTCACTCTACACCCACCAGCATGTCCGTCAAAGGTATCACTAAAATGCCTTCACTGGAGTTCCACCCGATGGTCCCTCGCACACCCAAGACACCCGCTCGAAGTGTCTTTACGTTCGAAGGCCAGACATGCGTGACCCCGATGTCGGCTGCCTTTGACCACGATATCCCTCCTCGGCCGGGAGCGCCCACGCCATTGGCCGCGATGTTCGGTGGATCGGTGTATGATGCTGCTGGGCAGAGTACGCCTCTGGGCTTTCCGTCCAAGTTTCCTTCAGTTAAACGAGAAGAGGACGATCCGGAGTTGTAAGTCTTTACTAGATGCTCTTGAGCTCAGTTTCTGATGCAGATTGAATGAATGCCTCCTAGAATCTTCGCGGCGCGGTCAAAGAACAAGTCGGTCACACAACCATCCCGTCTCGTCGCCGCCCTCGGCCTTCGCGCCCGCCAATTCGAATCCAATTCTGAGAACTCTGATTCCGACGATGACCTGTTCTTCGACGCATCTGGGTCAGGCAATGACTCTCTCTTTGGTGAACTCGAACTCGACGATGAAGCGTGGTCCTCGGACGGCGTCTATGGATCGGATTACGAGAACGAACTGGAGGAGGACGATGAGAAGGACTATGTGAGTGGCCATTACTCGGAGAACGAAGGAGAACTGTCGACTGTATTGGAGGATGCGGAGGAAGAAGACTCGGAGGGGCTGAAGGACGACCCGGAACTGGCTCCCGACGCGAGCTTGGAAACGGTCAAAGAGGATTGCATTGGAGGAGTTTCGGAGCCTAGCAAGGAGAAGGCAGATGAACGTACCGCTCAAGATACAGAATACGAGTCGCCACACGAGAGGATACACACGCCGGATTCCATTCTGGACGGCGTTGTGCTCAAGAGCCTTCCCAGAGACTGATTCGGGCGTCGACTGGTTGTTTTTATTTTAGTTGGTCAGTGACTGGAACGCTAGGGATCATGTTTCTGTATTACTTTAGCCAGGGAATTTATATTTATCTTTCTTCCTTTAAGCCACCCTTCTTCTTGGATGAATTCAGTGCTGAGCGCTGGACGAGGACGAAGCCCCTATTCTCCCTTAATCACCTAACCTTGGCGCCAAGGTCTCCGACTTGGCCTTGGTGGGGACCTGAAAGCGAAAGACCAAGGCCCAATAACCTCAATCTCTGAGAAAGGCCTTTCAAGCAAAGGCTGCCTGAGAACTGGGACTGATGTGCTGAGACCAAAGCGCCCACAAAAACCAAACACAACGGACCCGAAGGACACCGAGTCAAAAATCGGAGTTTCAAACGCGCTCATTACATTTTTCGCGTCCCGCTGGCACGCGACAGCGCCATCAAAATCGGTTTTGACCTCGAACCGTGACCGCAACGACAAACAATAACTGCAACCAGCACGACGGCCGCGACGACAACGACGACGAACACAGCGACCACAGGTGACCACCAGCAATGAGCAGACGACGACCAGCGAACCACAACAACGTCCGAGGGCCCACCTCAGCATTGACGGCGTTCTTAAGGGCATGGTTTCATCACCGTTCATAAAGACAAAAGGCGGACTCATAATGGGCGCTTTTATAGGATTCTGGGATTACCCATGCAACCATAGCGCGACGAGCGGCGACACGCCAGCAGCAGCAACAGCAGGACGATGACCAGCAACAGGACGATGGTCAACAAGGCGACGGGCAGCCTCAGGCGGGCCCGAGCAACGCCCAGCCAGAGGCAAGCAGCTCGACGTCGACGCCGTCGAGGAGGCCATCCAGAGCTGCGAGCCGACGGGTATTCCGACATGTTAACCGGCTTCAGTACAATATCCTGACTTTCTATAGGTATCAGGGTATGGCTCGGACAATCTCGACGACGAAGACGAAGACGGCGACGGCGACGTTGAGATGAAGGAGGCCACGGACAATGAGCCTGAGCAGCAGGAAGCTGTCGAGAGTCCTGCTCCAGCAAAGAAGCGCAAACTGTCAAAGAAGGCTGAAGCGAAACTCAAAGCTGAAGAGAAGAAGAAGATGAAGGGGAAGAAAGGAAAGGGCGGGGACGACGATGATGACTACGACGACGAGGACGACGACCCTTATACCTCGCTGTCTAAGGCGATGTGGACAAACTCTGGGTCCAAACCTGCGCCAGGTAGTTTCGAGAACTGTGCGAGGTGTAAAAAACAATTCACTGTGGTGCGTAGTGTTCTGGTCTTGGCCTGTATTTGCGGACTGAATGATTCCGTAGACCAAGTACACGATGACTGCGAACCCACCACCGGGCTGGCTCTGCCATGTATGTGCGAAGTCCTCAGGCCAGGACCCATTCAAAAAGCCAGCCGCCCCCAAGAAGCGCAAGACTGCCGCAGACAAGCGGGAGATTACACATTTCGTCGAAAATCGACTACCCACACTCGTCACTATCTGTATCAGGCTTGTTACCAAGCACATCGACGACGTCGAATCTCTGGGCGACATTGGTACCCTGAACCTGGAAGCCATCGCAAAGGCCATGTCGAAGAACCGCTCCTTGACACCCGACAACGCCAAATTATTCTATAACGCCTCCAACCCCCGTCTGACCTTCTACGACGCGACGAATATAACACCTGCAGCGTTCGAAACGCTTGTATATCTCAATCCCAACCTCACGTCCCTTCGCCTCGACTTTTGCGGTCAGCTTGACGATACTGCGTTCAAGGTCTTCTGTACCTCGCTTCCCGCCCTCACTCACATCGAGTTGTTGGGTCCTTTCCTCGTCCGTGCACCCATGTGGCAGGAATTCGCCAAATCTCATCCTAACCTCGAAGCTTTTTTGATCACCCAGAGTCCCAGATTTGACCTCGAGTGTATCAAAGCTCTGGTGAAACACTGTCCAGGGTTGAAGGAGTTGCGATTGAAAGAGTTCGCCAAGATGTCTGATGTGTTCTTGGAGGAACTCGCCGCTCTGGGAGAAGGCCTGACTTACCTCGACATCTCGTGTCCGGGAGGAGAGTCCTGCAGCGAAGCCGCCATTATCCAGCTTCTAGAGTCCGTTGGGGGATCATTGAAGAGCTTGGACGTGGCGAAGCACGACGATATCACGGATAGGCTCCTGAAAGAGGGTCTGATTCCGCACGTCCACCATCTCGATACGCTGAACCTCTCCCACCTGAACGAGCTCACAGACGAAGGCGTTGGCGAGTTTTTCTCGACTTGGGAGAATCCACCTCTCGTCCACCTCGACATTAGCCGGAACCCAGATCTCGGTACGAAAGCTCTTGAAGCGATTATGAAGCACTCGGGCAAGACGTTGGAGGTTTTGAACATCAATGGTTTCAAGGACGTTGAAGAGCCGGCTCTGCGAACAATTGGCAGGTTAGGGAAGGAGATGCGGAAGCTCGATGTGGGATTCTGCCGGAATGTGGACGACTTTGTGATCAAGGCGTGGTTGGAAGGCGAGGAGGTGAATGGGGTCGTGCGTGGTGGATGTAGGCAGCTGCAGGAGCTGAAGGTGTGGGGGTGCAATAGAGTGACGGCTCAATGTCCAAGAAAGGTGCGTCCATTGGTTTGCTTGAATGAACCCCTTGCTGATGGTTTATTAGTCTGGTTTGATGGTGCATGGCGTCGAGTCGCATATTATTCGCATGAACTGAAGTCTATCCTGCTCTCTTGACATCTAAATCTATCTTGATCTATCTTCCTTTCCTACGCCATCTTCTCCCCATTTCCACCCACCAAATCCAATTCGAAATCCACTACCCGCAGGTCCACCCACCGTGGCCCCACTTTGTCGACGGTGATCATCCTGGACACGCCCAACATCTTCCATCCGAACCGCTCGTAAATGCCGACGGCGGATTTCTGGTGGGCAGTTGTTGACAAGCGGATGGACATGATCTCCTGGTTGCGTGCGTGCGCGAGGACGGTGGTGAGGAGTTTCTTGCCGATGCCGCGTCGTTGGAGGGAGGCGTCTACCGCCATTCGACGGAGTTCGGATGTGGTTGGTGGGAAGGGGTTGGTGGATTTGAATTTAGCTGGATGCATTATTGTTTGGCGTCAGCTTGAGTTTCGGTACATCCATGAGGGAAGAGATTACCTAGTCCAACGCATCCGACGACCTGTCCTTCCTCCTCCCCGTCCGCGATAAGCTCGGCGACCCAAAACCCGTCTGCTCCCAGTTTCCCGTCTTCACCTATGTTGTAAAAGGTGCGGATATCTCTGAAATCTGTGGATCTCTCGACGCTATTGGCGTGTTTGAGGAACCACCTGTTGATAAGATTGCGGTGGTAGAAGAAGAGAGTTGCGGAGAGTAGGCAGAGTGCGAGGCCGAGGTATCGCGTCGCCCGCGGTGGGCACAAGGGGGACTCGTGCGGAAAGACGAGCAATGCAGCTCCGATGAGGAAGAAGATGTAGGTCGATATGCTGAATAGGCCTGTCAATGACCCCCTAAGTGCGGCGTGGCGCGAACTCTTGGGTCCATAGCCTATACCCGTCTTGAATAGTTCGTGAACGCGGGCGGTGTCGCTTTCTCTGAATACTCGGATGCGGATGTGGGTGTTAGGGTTCGGGTTTACAACGTCGATATGGATTGGGCCGTCTCCAGCGTGCGGTTTCAAGCTGGGTTTGTGATGGGAGGAAGGAGACATGGTTCGTCAACTAGTCACGGTGGTGTAGTTGTGCGTCCTTTGAGTGAAGATAAGTAACTCGCGGACATATGTATATGTGCATCTTTGTTGTTTTGCTCGGATGCGCTGGAACGAGATGACTCGTGTGTGATGGGAATCGCGGTCATGGTGTTTTGTCTTCATCGCTGCGCGTCGATCGGAGGTTTCGAGACATCATCGATCGGCCTCGTGGCCCAGATTTATGTATACCTTTGACAGGAAGATGGAAGGCCGCCGGTAGTGCGACTAAAATAGACCACGCATCAGGGACAGTGTGACCTATTATGTTGAAGGGCGCGGGGCAATCGCAAAAAGATTTCAGACGTTATCATTGTATTGTATTGTCAGCAAGCCCATTCTAAAAATACAGAGGGTATTACCGAGGACTTCTACGAAGAGATAGGAATCATGTCGGATGCACTGCAACACGGGGAAATATAGCTTCGTGTCAAGCAAAGTTTTGTCGGACCAAGTTTACAGCCGTTTGCATTAGTCTTTGCGCGAGCGATGTCGCAGAAACCAATTGATGGCGTGTCGGAAAATTCCGTGGGGTTCCCACCTGCCAGGTTCCAACCAGGTTCTTCCTCCAATACATGGCCGATTTTACGAATTGTTGGTGTGAAAGGGACATTTCGCTGTTTCATACCATTGGAAGTACAAAGAGAGACGGTAAGGGTACGAGGATGAGGCAAACATCTCATACCGAAGCCTGAACGACGGTCGTCGAGCGTGACTTGGGCTGCCATACGGAGTTTTCCGACACGCCATCAATTGGTTTCTGCGACATCGCTCGCGCAAAGACTAATGCAAACGGCTGTAAGCGCCCAAGCCAGCGGCTGATGATTGGGTGGGTATCGGGTACTATGTATCAGTGAGCGGAGGAGTGTGCGGTCGCCGTCGCCGTCATTGGGAGGTATTCTGGGTGACCACTGGTGTATGTGGTAGTTGGTATACTTGTACAGATATTGGAGGTGAATTGGATGTCATTGTCGTTGGACTCGTCTCTGGTTCGTGATACGGTGCTGTGGATGTTGAGGATTATCCGGTAGCCCTGAGGGGAAGTGAGCTCGCCTGAGCCTTGGGAATTGGTACGGAGACATACGCATATTGAGAATGCTGTGTTGAGCCACCTGGGAACAGTGTCGAGGTCAAGACAGAATCCAGCATCCTAACAGTAGTGCTCGTACCCATAGAGAAACCCCGTGTAAGCTCCAGCCGCGAAGCCGTAAAGCAGTGCTTCACAGGTTAACACGACTGCCGGAGAGGCATCGTGAGACGACTTCACATACAACTGGTCGAGATAGAAACTTACCGAATAGAAGGCCAAATGCCCAGGTGCCGTCCCTGAGAAGAAGCTGGACGATGGGAACGTGGCCCCACCCCGCGCGAACGGCTCTGCAAAATTTCCAGACTGTTGCTCCGAAGAGGAAGGCTTGAAAGGCAATGGGACATCCTCTGCGGGTGGAAGATAAGGTCACGTTCATATGTGGCTGTCAGTTTGTGGCGGGGTGGATGTGATGGAATGTGATGGTGGTACGCACGCTGCCGCGGTGAATACGATAGGGGACTCCGATACCACGCATCGCTCGTCGTACTTCAGTTGAGGAACGGCCAGGCCGATTCCAACGCTCATCATCACGAGCTCTGCGACGTAGAGAAGTGAGGATATATATCTGACAGGTTTGTTGCGAGGATACATGGCGTGCACTGGTGAGCGAAAGAATGATTAATTCGGGATGCGAATGAGGAGCATCTCGCTTGTCGGAGATTCAGAAGGAGCGAGGAGGGTGCAGGTAGATGCTTACCTCGAAGAATGAGGATGTAGTCCACAGCCGCAATGACGAGTATGGATGACAATCCTTGATATACGTTCCAAATATAACACCCGTGGAAGGAGTAGGTGAGAGGGAGAGGCGCTCCGTAGAATTGGGTGGACCTGGGGATGGCAACAAATTGGTATGGCGGGTGAGTGGGAGAGGACGGCGACCCACATCTCTAAGCATATGGGGAAATAGCGAACAAAGAAGAATACAGCTTTTGTCAAACTCCATGGGATTCTGAGATTCGAAGGTGGGGGGGGGGGGGGCGTTAGGTTCTGACGGTTATTGAGGTCGAAGTCGCTCCCAGACTCACGGCCAGATGTAGGTAACCTGCAGGAGCCCTTTAATCGAAATGGTTTGGATTCCGTCGAGGTACACTTACCTCATCTCGTAGAGTTATGAGAACGTCCCAAACAAGGAAGGTCACCGCAGCCGCTACTCAGAGGGAGGAAGCGAGGTCAGTCACCCTAGAGTCGTTGAACCATGACTTTGCCTCTCACCGTAGCTCCATCCAACGACCTGGGTCCCTCGGATATGCTCCAAGTATTTGCTACTTTCCGCACCTTGAACAATGTTATCGGTGGCGACAAACCTTGTGGTTAGAGAATGTGAGGCAGTCGTCAAGGCCCGGGTCGCGCTGACGGGATTTGGGACGAGTTGAGCGCTCCGTGTCACCAAAGAACAGAAAGGAACATACAGCATCGATCGAGTCTTGTTGGGCCGACGACGAACATCGATTGAAACAAAATCGGGAGCCCAAAGGCGCCGTTGCTGTCGAGCTCTCCACCTGGTTCAGAGTGGAAAAATGAACGGACCGTCGTAGTGCTGGTTAACGTGAGGACACGAGGATGGCACTGGGTTAAGTACAAGGTCACATTCATTTCTCATGTCAATTCTCGCGAGGGAATCAAAAGGTACGATCCTGGAATGTTTGCTCCTTTCCGGACTTACTTACGTCCTTTGGAGCGTAATGGAATGCCGGAACACCCTGGAACACCTCGATTCGTTGGGCAGGTGCCAGTAAGCATATGCCTAAACGAGGATTCGGGATCCCACTGGGATAGGTCATGTTGGGAGGGAGTGGGAGATCGATCAAAACTATTTAAATTGAATTTAAAAGTTTCTCGGGTCCGAAGCCCCATTGGCGAGGGAATTGAATTGGCCAGGGCCAATCAGAGGCAAATCGAAAGGGTTCGCCGCTTTGAGAGTCAGCGAAGACCGACCATCATGGGTTCAGTCTGCTGATTGGTGTCGTTCCCATGTTCCTCCAAATGTCCTGCGTTCTCGTGCGTACGACTTGTGGGACCGAGAAGGCACCCCTCACCGACAAGCGCACGGTTGGGCTAAAGTTCCGAGGCCTGTTGGGACTCGGGTTCTTTTGCGCGGGGTTTCGCGCGTCCAAAATTCTCGACACCTTAAGGCCACGTGATGTCTGGTGAGGTCGAGGGTTCGACTCTCGATGTTGCGGATTTTTCTTTTGTTGGTTTTGGGGCATTTTGTCCCAACAGGCCTCGGTTGTATGCCGTTTAACGGCCCGCAGCCCACTAGTCTCTCAGAGTGTGTACTACATGTTCGTAAGAGTCTCCATTCCCGTCTGTCTTGGGGGTTCCACCAGCGGCATCGCACATAGTCTTTGGTAAGTGTAGTAAGTGTTTGGTAACCACTCTCTTGGTGACCTGCCTACAAGGGTCCAGTTTCAACGGGTACATCCCACCTAGCCTCGCCAAGCACGGCGAACAAAGCGCTGTCGAATTAAATTTGATGTGACGCTGTCCACCAGGTTGGAGCTAGGTTGGCACTAGGTTGGAACTCATCTGGACCTAGCTGTCACCTTCGATTACACAAAGGACATATGAGGGGCTGTGTGCGCATGGCAGCAATGAGGACGGGGTCTCTTTCAATTTCGGCCTCGAGTACGGACGCCCGGGGGTCTGGCTGCATGGGATCACCGTCCGCTCGTGGCAGCCAGGGATCATCAGATAAATGGTGATTCTAATGTCATTGAGGGGTATCCAGCCCCTTTCCGCCTATCCAGATTTTGAAACCCAGTCTTAGACGCAGTTACAGTTAGATGAGCTGACGTTCAGCTTTGAAAACGGTTGCGGACCTTCAACATTTCCATCTCAGTGGACTTGAAGAGAATTTTGGTGGAACACCTTATATAACGAAATTTCCCTTTGTCATCGTGACAAAGGCAAAGTTGAGAGACTCAAACCTCTACTGCATTTCTGGATTTTGTGTACTTTACAAGGTCCATTGGTAGTTGATAGTATTTTTGCATTGTAACCCACCACCCGAATATCTGGAGGACTTGCAAGTCTTTTTTTGCCCTGCGAGAAATACGATAGATTGAGGTCGGTGAATCATAGAGGGGCTTCAATCCCCCAGCTGGCCGGTGCTTTTTTTCATTGACGCCAGCCCGAATCCTTACCTGACCAGTGGCTATCGCCCGGCTCACGGCCTTCGTTCTGCCTCGCGTTTGCCACGCGCTTCCATAGCCCTCGAGGGCCCCTTTGTTTCCGAACGGAAAGGTACTCACCATGCTGGCTCCAGGTTGGCTCCAACCTAGTTCCGACCTAGTTCCAGTTCAGACGACTGCGTCACCCACAATCAAATTCAACAGGACTTTGTTCGCCGTGAAGGCTACACTAGTTTACAAATCGAATACCTGGCTTAGGTCTCGACTTCAAGGGATGAAGCCCTCACAGCAAGAATCAGCAAGAAATCCGCTGTCGGGGACGGTACAGCTCGCGTGTGGCGTGCCTCATTAGAAAGGACGCCCCTTTAAAGAGCGCTCGTCTGCAAAGTGTCACTTTGGCGGGTTGCGGCAAGGTTGCAGTTGATAGTATGGGTCCCAGTCTCGGGATGTTCCATGACCTGCTGTGGCGAAGCTAATGGTCGCCTCTCCGTCAAGAATGTAAGAGTCGGGAGGCAAAGCTTGGGCATGTCCCGCTTTCTTGAGGTTGAGAATAATCCTGTAACCCTAGAGTAGTTGTTAACAGGGGGTTGGATGGGTTGAGGCTTGAAGGGCATACACAGAATGCGAAAAGCGTGTTTAACCACCTTAGAAGTAAGTTCGCCGTGAGCTAGATACAGGTCCGTTTCTCCGGAAGGTAACCCACTTACCCGTACATCACACCGGTATAGGCTTTGGAGGCGAAACCATATAAGAACGCTTCGCTTATCAGTAGTACTGAGGCGAGTGCTCGATCAACTTCGGAGACACAAATGGGACAGGGTTTTCAACTTACGGAATAGAAGAATGAAAGCCCACGTCCCGTCTCGAACGAGAACCATGGTAAGATGTGCATACTTCCATCCCCCTACCCTGACGACGGAAATGAACTTCCACATTGTAACAGCAAACAGTATCGTTTGAAAGGCTACTGGCGCTCCACTGTGTACGATAGCGCATGTCAGTTTGGAGGGAGAGGAAGGACTGAAACACGAACATTGCGACAAGGAATATTCGGGGAGATTTCACAATTGTGCAAAGTTCATCGAATTCGACTTGAGGGACCGCCATCCCAAAACCAATTGCGATAGCAATTATCTCTGCCGCATAGAAGAGACCTATTAGATATTTGACAATTCGGTTGTGAGGATAAAGCGCATATACTGCGAAGACTGTTAGTAGAGCTCTAGCTCGTATTTCGCAGGGACTTACTTCGTGCGACCAGAATATAGTCGACAGAAATGATGATTAGAAAGGCCGCCAGAGCTTCCCATACGCTCCAAATGTAGCATGTCTGCAGTGGACGCCGGGGATCTCGAGTTGATATTTCGACGAATTGAAGGGATCTAGAATTCGAGTTCAAGCTGCTCAGGCAACGAGCGAAGAAATGAAGGAAACGCAAACGCACATGAGCACAATGGCCGTGAAATATTGGATGAAGAAGAATAAGCCCTTGGTTAGCGAGAACCTTTGACTACGGCCTCTTCGAAGTCAGCCAACTACTTCAAAATCCACCAATGAAGGCGATCTCACGGCCAGATGTATCGGACCTGTAAGCACCTGGGTTCAAAGAGGTGATTATGACGAGAATTAACAGGGAACATACTTCGTCATCGAAAGTCAGCATGATATCATAAACGACGAAAGCGCATGCTGCAGCTGGAAAGAAATTGCGCAAGGCGTGGTTCGAACTTGAGATCAGCTGGGATCAGAAGACAAGCGCCCACCGGTACTGAAGACTACCGCCCGCGCTCCTGCGACGAAATCAAGGAAGTCTTGATATTCTCCTTCCGTTAGGGCCATCCGGAGACTTTGGGATGCCTACTTCTCGCGTACAGTGAAGGAGCAAGGTGGGGAATGTCACAGAAGCCTTGCGAAGCTTCGTTAAAAGACCTGTTACGAATTCCGCCCCTATCTTTTCTCTTCGCGTCCTTTCTCTATCACATGATTCATTTTCTTGTTCACATGATCTCTTTCTTTATCTCGTGACTGTTTTATCAGTTAATTCTTCTTACTGCTGCGGCGCAGCCTTCTTTGACTCTTTATGACTCTTTCTTGCTGCGGCGCAGCCACTCTCTATTGTTCTCTAATTTATCTCTGCTGCGCTCCGCAGTGACCTGTGCTCGCGCAGCCCTTTTCTCTGACTTCTCTTGACTCATATTCACGTAGCTAGATAGGTATATAAGCTCTGTAGATACCTCTCTTGTTCCTTAGCTAGTTCTCGTGAATCATACCCACTTCTCCTCTTCTCTCGAAACTCGCTCTAGTCGTCTTAAGACAATACCTCTTGTGAGGCACTCTTAGACGCCTATACCCTCGAACTCGCCTCGGAACCACGACTCTACGGTCGACGTGCATGCTCACTTGAGTTTGCGTCCCTTGACCGTAACAGAAGAACTAGCTCCTACACATCGTCACTCGTATTTACGGGTGACGACCCCATCGACCACACAGAATTCCCACATACTCGGCATCTGATCCCCCGGAACGACTCCCTACACCACCGCCATTTGTCGACCCAGTAGCCACCCTAATTGCCTCAACACCCGGATCCCAGTCAACCACACCCAGAGGACGTCTCCGAGGGCTTACCCCAAGCTCAACCAGACCATCAACACCATCTTTACTAGCGGTTAACCAATTGCTCCCTTAAGAAGAAACCGAAGAAGAACAAGAAGACTCGGAAGACAAGACAGACAACACCGACTGCAGCAACTTCGTACACCAGTTTAACTGTGAACACTACGACACCAACGAAGAAGACTGGTTTAACTGCGCCCAACAACCCTGCCCCAACTACCCGGAAGACCCAAGACATCGACCAAGCAAACAAGAACCGTCAGAAGTTTCTTTTGAAGAAGAGCCTTCTGCAGAATTCCAAGACGCCCAAGAAGAACCTAACACCGAGCCACAGCATCAAGAGGAAGGACCCTTGATTCCAGAACGTGAAGAGGAAGAACCCTTTACGCCAATCACCCTTGAACAACCAGTCACCATGGTCAGCCCCGCCAACCCAGACAACGGAACCCGAGACGTCGTAATGAGCGACGAAACCAACCAGAAGATCCCCGAAAGGCGAATCAATCCGCCATCCCCCTTCACCGGCAAAAAGGAAGACCTCAACACCTTCCTCAAAGATGTGAAACTTTACTTGAAGGTCAACAAGCACATCTACACCGATGACGACAGCAAAATCACCTATCTCCTTTCGTTCCTCAAAGGAGACGAAGCCTCTGCTTGGAAGGAAGCATGGCTACGATCCAAAGAGACCGAGTCCGATATTGAATTGGGCACCTGGAAGGACTTTGTCGCCATCTTCAAACAGGCGTTCACCCCAATCAACGAACAAGAAGACGCCTTACAGCGCTTGAAGACGATGACCCAAGGAAAGAAGACGGCTGAAGAACATGGTAGCCGACTTCCAAGATTGTCCTATCAAAAACCAACCTCCTCTCCAAAGACAACGCCAACAAAACCGAAGATCAAAGAGTTGCAGACACTGGAGACACTGTAGCCCGAGACTACTTCCAAGCCAGTCTGAACGATCCACTTCGAAAGAAGCTCTTCGACCTCGAGAAACCCCCTCGAACCTTCAAGGAGTGGACAGAGAAGGCCATTGACAAAGGACAACAACTACCGTCGCTACTTTGCCCTCATCAACAAAGCTTCGACCTCAACCAGGCAGTGGAACTTCAGTCGCCCCGCTCCTGCCAAGGACCCTATGGCCATGGACATCGACACCATCATCTCCAAAGTCAAAGGCTTAGACCAGTCTGCAGGGACCGCTTTAGAGCAACACATCAGGGCAATTGGCCTTGGAAAGCTCTCTCCCCAAGAGAGAGCCGACCTGATCAAGAGAGGAGGATGCTTCCGTTGCTGAAAGGACGGACATCGCTCCTGGGAATGCCCCAATAACACCACCAACAATCACTCTACAGGGACCAGCAACCAGAACACCAGTAACCGTCAAAACTGGTCTTTCCGCCCAAAGAATGGCAAGGTACACCAACATCCGGGCCGCGATCCAAGAAGCAGGAGAGGAGGTCGTTGAAGAATTTTACAAGGAACTCGAGACCAACCAGGGTTTTTAGAATGGAGACCTGCATCAACGTCAGTGTCTCCCTATTTATCAATTCATTCTGCCTTAGTAGCCTGAAAGAACAATAAATGCTTATTTATTCCAATGCATCTTGGAGGGCGAAACGGAGAATGGAAAGATAATCGTCGACACCGAAGGAATGATAGATTCTGGAGCTGGAGGAAAATTCATCGACCAAAATTTTGCCCCGAAACAAGAAACTCCCGACTCCAACTCCTTCCAACACCTCTGAAGGTCTACAACGTAGACGGAACCCTGAACAAACAAGGAACCATTCGATATTCAACCACCATGAACATCACTATCCACGGACACACATGACCCATTACCTTCTACATCACCGGCCTTGGAAAACAGAAAGTCATCATGGGTTTTCCCTGGCTTGAGGAAGCCAATCCCATCATCGACTGGAGGAAGGGTACTCTCGAGTGGCGACAGAGCTCTCCGTCAACACCACCGATCAGATGCACCATCAAGTCTTACACCCAGATCTTTAAGACAACCGTCAAAGAAATCCCAGACACGGAGCCCCTGAACCTCGACCCACTACCTGATTGGTATCCGACCACCTCTCCTATGATACCCAAAGATCACTTCAATACCTTTGAAAACTACGTCAACGAGCTTATGGAAGGGAACTTCCATTGGGACAATGACGAAGGATCCCTCTTGACAGACGACCTGGTGATCTCATTCATCAATGGAGAACTTTCCGACAAAACGGAGGACATCTGGATCAACACCACCCTCACCCATTCCCAGGCCTTCGAGCTCAAGTACAACCAGCGAGAAGAAATCAAGGACATCAGGCAACATGTACCTCCGGAATATCACGAATACCTCTCTGTCTTCGACGAGAAAGCAGCTTCCCGGTTCCCCGAGTCTCGTCCCTGGGACCACAGGATAGATCTGAAACCAGGATTCGAACCAAGGTCATCCAAAGTTTACCCACTCACACCCGAAGAAGAGAAACTCGTCAAGGAATTCCTTGATGACAACCTGGCCAAAGGATACATTCGACCGTCGGACTCTCCACAAGCATCCGGATTCTTCTTCGTCCCCAAGAAAGACGGAAAGAAGCGCCCATGTCAAGACTATCGCTACCTGAATGAATGGACCGTCAAGAACGCCTATCCCCTTCCCCTGGTTACGGACCTTATGGACAAACTGAAAGGAGCCAAATACTTCACCAAGCTCGATGTCTTGAAAGGTTACAACAATATCCGTATACGCGATGGAGACCAGTGGAAAGCAGCATTCAAAACAAAATTCGGCTTACACGAACCTACGGTCATGTTCTTCGGCATGTGTAACTCCTCCGGCAACCTTTCAGGCAATGATGGACCACATATTCTCTTTGCAGATTGAAGGGAATTTTGTCATCATCTACATGGACGACATCCTCATCTTCTCCAAGACCAAAGAGGAACATGAACAACACACCAAGGAAGTCCTTCGGATCCTCCGCGATAACGATCTCTACGTCAAACCTGAGAAATGCGAATTCACCAAGGAAAAGATTGCTTATCTCGGGTTCATCATCGAACAAGACCGAATCTCCATGGACCCAGCAAAGGTTAAAGGACTCCAAGACTGGCCCGCACCACAAACCATCAAGCAAGTCAGATCCTTCCTCGGCTTCGGAAACTTCTATAGGAAGTTCATACGGAAATACTCCGACATCGCTCGACCACTCAACGAACTCCTCAAGAAGAACCAAGCATTCAAGTGGACTGACGAGTGCCAAGAAGCCTTTGACACCCTGAAGAAACGCTTCTGCGAGGAACCTGTTCTCATGATGCCCGACATGTCCAGACCATTCCAGATCGAATCCGACGCCTCCAAATATGCCTCTGGAGCAGTCCTGACACAGATGGACTCCAATGGTAACCGCCACCCAGTTGCTTTCTTGTCCAAGTCCTTCTCCCCCGCCGAACGGAATTACGAGATCTACGACAGAGAACTCCTTGGAATCATTCGAGCACTTGACGAGTGGCGCCACTACATCCAAGGAAGCCCGCATGAAACTCTGGTCTATTCTGATCACCTCAACCTCACTTACTTCCGATCTCCACAGAAGCTCAAACCTCGACAAGCACGTTGGCAATTGAAACTGACAGAGAGCGCCATCAAGTTGTCACATCTACCTGGACACAAGATGATCCTATCGGATGCCCTGTCCCGACGCCCCGACCTGTGCCCCGAAGAAGATCACGATAACGAAAACATCACCCGGCTACCGGAAGAACTATTTGTCAACCTCGCCGACTTGAAAACCCTCACCATAGGACTGGTCGACATAGCTTTACAGGAAGAAATAGCCAAATGCCAGAATTTCGACACGGAAGCCACTGATGCCCTGAAGATCATCTTATCCGATGGACCAAAGGCCATGAAGGACGATCTACAAGATTGGACAGTAGAAGAACGTGATGGATTCCGACTCCTATTTTACAAAGGGAGAAACTATATCCCTCAGGACCAAGACCTTCGACGCAAGATCCTGCATCGATACCACGATTCCCTCACGGCAGGACACCCTGGAGAACTAGAGACCTTCAATAACGTCAACCAACACTACTGGTGGCCAGGAATCAGAACATTTCGTCAAGAATTATGTCAAAGGATGTGGCGTATGTCAGCAATTCAAGATCAACCGCAACCCATCAAAACCCGCTCTCATGCCCATCCCACCGGCCAAGTCGCTCCGACCATTCTCTCAGATCTCAGCCGACTTCATTACAGACCTCCCCGAATCCAACGGATACAACTCTATTTTATCCGTGGTGGACCACGGGTTTACAAAGGGGGTAATTTTGATCCCTTGCACCAAAGAGATCACGGCAGAGCAGACTGCACAACTCCTTGTCGACAACCTCTTCAAACGCTTTGGTCTCCCAGAGAAGATGATCTCCGACCGCGGTCCCCAGTTTGCTGCTCAGGTTTTCCGTCACTTCCTCCAACTTCTCGAGATCGAATCTGCACTGTCCACCGCTCATCATCCCCAAACTGATGGCACCACGGAACGATTCAACCAAGAAATCGAGACCTGGTTGTCAATCTATTGTCTCGCCTTTCCACAAGACTGGTCCGAACACCTTGGCATCTTGGAATTTACCCACAACAATCGAAGACACTCCGATCGGCCATATACCCCATTCGAACTCATGATGGGAATAGCACCCAAGGCGATCCCAACCTCCTTCGAATACTCTCTAATTCCCATCCGCAGAACAACGCATCAAAGCTCTCGATCGAATCAGACATGAAGCCCTTGCCGCACACACACTGGCCCAGCAAAGGATGGCCCAAAGGATCAAGTCCACCTTCAAACCCTTCAAGAGAGGCGAAAAGGTGTGGCTAGAATCCAAAAACCTCAACCTGAGATACCACAAGAAGATCAAAGCTAAACGAGAAGGACCCTTCGAGATCTTAGATGTGTTAGGACCGACCACCTATCGGCTCAATATCCCTGATCACTGGAAACGAGTCCGAGTTCATGACGTGTTCCACGCCACCCTCCTCACGCCATACGTCGAGAATGAAATCCACGGCCCCAACTTTCCCAGACCCACCTCCGGAAGTGGACGACGTTTACGAAATCGAGCGCATTCTGAAACACCGCAAAACCCGAAGCGGACTGGAGTACCTTGTGCTTTGGAAAGGTTACTCCGAAGAAGAAGCAACGTGGGAAGATGAAGACAACCTCATGGCCGGAGCAAGCAAGATCCTGACACAATACAAGACGACTCATCTGAAAGAAAAACCAAAGAACCGCAAACAACTTCGGAAATAAAAGGTCCAACCAGTCAGACTCACTTCCCCAGCAAACCACCCATCTGCTACTTCACCTCACAAATCCACTTGCCCCTCTTCGCTACTCTCACACCTTCTCCCCTTCTGAAATGACCAACATGATCATCGACTCCGGTGCCGCCTTCACCTTCGAATTCCCTGTCCCCTCCACCGAATCAGTCACTGAAACCACCGCCGTCGAAACATCAACCACTGAAAACCCCCCTGCTAACGAACCCACTGACCCCTACAAAGGGGGTAACTCCACCTTTATGACCTGCGCCGCCGAACTCATCCACCTGCTCGCCGATCCCCGCGACTGGACTAACCCTCAAGAGATGTGCAGGATATGCGCATCACATCGTCCTGGACCGCCTCCGAGATCTCGACCGCCACATGGTCGAGATTCACAAAGCCATTCTTCGCATTCCCCCTCAAGACCGGCGCGTAGGTTCCCAAACCCGAGTCACCCTCATCAACCTCCGCCTTTTCCTTTGGGAAGAGTTCCAGGAGAAATGCGAGGGATTCGTCTACAAAGCCCTTCACAAAGCCATCGTCCCTGCCCTCATCGACCTTCGTGATCATCTCGGCGCGCAACGACTGGACAGGCAGAGAAGAATACGCCTGGATCACCTACACTCCCCCTTACGAGAATTCCCCCTACCACTCGCCTGCCAGCCGCCTCAAGACCTGTTACAACTGCAAGCGTGACGGGCACGTCATCCGCGAGTGCGGGTTTGAGAAGGAACAACGAAGGGCCCATCATTGCAACCGCTACCAACGATCGAAAGCCGCCCACGATTATGCAAGGACAACTCAAGAAGCCATCTCTAGGAGGTCCGCCGGGATCAAGATTCCCCTCAAGTTCCGACAAGCCAATCGAGGAAAGAAGGTCCGCTTCGACGAAACGCCCGCTGGAAACAACAGTTGGGACGACAGTCTGATCCCAGATTGGTCTACCCCATGGGCCCCGACGCTAGTAGTTGGGATTGAAGGGACTTCAATCATACAAAGGGGGTAATGTTACGAAATTCCGCCCCTATCTTTTCTCTTCGCGTCCTTTCTCTATCACATGATTCATTTTCTTGTTCACATGATCTCTTTCTTTATCTCGTGACTGTTTTATCAGTTAATTCTTCTTACTGCTGCGGCGCAGCCTTCTTTGACTCTTTATGACTCTTTCTTGCTGCGGCGCAGCCACTGTCAGCAACTAACTACTTGATCATGTCGTTCAAGCAATCAATAGCTGCACTAGAAAAGACTTGGCGAAGAGCGATAGGATTCAGTAAAGACTAGAGTGTTGTAGCTAGGAATAGACCAGCTAAAGACTGAGGAAACTACGCTTACAAGTCTACTCTATATATACTACTTGAGTTGTATGTACTTGTTTGGTCCATGGTCTGTGCGCGCGCAGTGTTTTGTTCAGCTGGCGGGGTACGGTTCCATGACTCATCACGTGTCTGAGTCACGTGACATCCTATGTTACTAACTACAAGTCTCGGCGAGAAAAGGAAAAGAAAGGTCTGATTCATGACATCACCCCGCCCTTAAGGTTCACGTCCTCGTGAACGTCATTGCATCTAGGGCACCACCCTTTTCGGCACTTTGGGAGGTTTTCCGGCATTGGTTCGGCAGTTCCTTTGGGTCGACGGTTTGGGGAATAGGAGGCCTTAAACTTCCCAGCGGTCCAGTCGAAGATTCTTCCGGAAGGTTCGGTGAAGTTCTCGTAGGGTATGAATCGGAGTTTCTTGGTGATCCGCCGAGGTGCGGAGGGATTCTCTCGATGAAACTTTTCTACGAGTTCGGGAGAATTCTTCAGGTTGGAGGCATCTTCCCACGTCCTCTCCTCCTTGGGGTATCCCTTCCAGTTCACCAGGTACTGTAGTTTTCCCTTGTAGAGTCTGGAGTCGTCGATGGATTCGACTTCATACTCTACTTCTCCGTCTACCAGCTCGGGAGGAGGAGGTGGAGGTTTCTTCTGAGAGGGAAAATGGGGTTCGTGGTATGGAGTGAGGAGTGACTCGTTAAACACCGGGTGTATGGCCTTCCAAGTCTTGGGGATGGCGAGTTCGTAGGCAGAAGCTCCGACCTTCTTGGTGATCTTAAAGGGTCCATATCTCCGATCGTCGAGCTTCTTGGCTGGCCGCTGCGTATTGATGTTGGTTGCCTCAAGGTACACCATGTCGCCCACTCGGTAGGGCCTGGAGGGTTTTCGTTTCCGATCATAGTAATGTTTCATAGTCTCGGCAGCTTGTTTTAAGGCTGCTTCGGCCTCCTTTGCGGATGTCTTTTAATCTCGGTAACAAAGTCCTCTGCAGCCTGATTCCGTATTGGGCCTCTTGGTTCGCCTCCCTTGTATGGGTGTTGACCGTAATTCAGGTAGAACGGACTGTACCCGGTTGACTGGTGGATCTTGTCGTTGTAGGAGAATTGGGCCAGAGGGAGCCAATCAGCCCAGTCGTCTTGTCTTTGGTTGATGAAGATCCGTAAGTACTGCTCTATCTCCTGATTGATCCGTTCCGTCTGACCATCAGTCTGGGGGTGGAATGCCGTGGAGGGGTTTCCTTCAATGCCGATGGGAGTGTTCATCAGATCCTTCATGAAGTTCGAGACAAATTGTGGGCCTCGGTCGCTGATTACTTTTCGGGGGAGTCCGTGGTGTTTGAACACGTAGTCCCGGAAGTGCTTCGCTGCACCTAGCGACGAGAGCTCCACGTTGGTGGGAATTGCCTCTATCTTCTTTGAGAATCTGTCGACCACTACCATGATGGCATCGAATCCTTTCGACTCTGGGAGGGGCCGCGATTAGATCTACCGACACTATCTCCCATGGGAGAGAGGGGACCTCGTTTGGCTGTAGTGGCGCAGTCGGGACGGTTCGACGGGGTTTAGTCCGTTGACACATGCCACATCCATCGATATAGGTTCGGATGTCTGCTTGGATTCGGGGCCACCAGTAGTTCCGAGTGATCAGTTCCTGGGTACGATATCGACCAGGGTGTCCCGATACTGGGGAGTCATGATGGAATCTAATGATGTCCTCCCGGAGTCCCTTATCCTTTGGCACGTACACTCTTCCCTTGAACGTCACGAGGTGTTCGTCGGATTCGATCCAGTCTGGGTCCTTCTGCAGTAGAGCCTTGGCCACCGCTTTGTCCCTTCTTCTCCAAGAGCGCTTGACCCGTTCCAAAAAGTTGGCATCTGGTCCTGAGATGCCCACTTCGACCCTTCTGAAGAGTTCTTCCTTCTAAGAGGATCACGTCTTCGTTATCGTTGGCTCCTCGATCGTGATCGGCTCGTCGTGAGAGGAGGTCAGCCTTGGTCATCTGTTTTCCAGGCTTGTGGTGAAGGGTGAAGTGGTACTGTTGCATCTCGGTGAGCCAGCGAGCTTGGCGGCGATTCAACTTCTGGGGTTTTCGGAAATACCCGAGATTCTTGTGATCGGAGTGGATCTCGAAGACGTGTTTAGCTCCAAGGAGGTACTGTCTCCAATCTGAGAGTGCACGCATGATGGCGAGCATCTCCTTGTCGTAAATCTCGTAATTCCGCTCGGTCGGGTTCAGGGCATGGGAGATGAAAGCTACCGGTTTCCACTTCCCATCAGGCTGTTGTTGGGAGAGGACTGCCCCAGTTGCGAACTCGGATGCATCAGCCTCAACACGGAACTTCCCAGTGTCATTGGGAATAGCGAGGACGGGTGCAGAGCAGATTCGATCCTTAACTGCTTGGAAGGCTGCTTCTTGCGCTTGTCCCCAATTCCATTCCTTGTTCCCGGTTAGTTCCGTGAGTGGCCTAGCAATCTCTCCATATCCTTTGATGAACCGTCGATAGAAGTTGGCAAACCCAAGGAACTGTTGAACTTCGCGTTTCGATCGTGGAGTGGGCCAGTCTCTGACAGCATCGACTTTAGCTGGGTCCATGCGTACTTGGTTGTGGGAGACAATGACGCCGAGATATTCCACTTCTTTGGCTTCGAAAACGCACTTCTCCGGTTTGAGGTAAAGTTTGTGCTCGGCAAACTTCCTCAGGACCCTTCGGACCATTTCCCGATGTTCCTCCAATGTTTCCGTGAAGATAAGGACATCATCCATGTATATGATGACTTTTCCGGTGTTGATTTCCTCTCGGAATATGGCGTTCATCATGGTTTGGAACGTTGCGGGAGAGTTTGTGAGTCCAAAGAACATCACCAGAGGTTCATACAGTCCCCTGTTGGTTCGGAACGCCGCTTTCCACTCGTCTCCCTCTTTGATACGGACATTGTTGAAGCCCCAACGGACATCTAGTTTGGTGAAGTACCGTGCCTTTCTGAGTTTGTCTACTAACTCTTGGATCAATGGCAGGGGGTATCGATTCTTCACAGTGATGTCGTTAAGCCTTCTGTAGTCCTGGACTGGTCGGAGGGAGCCGTCCTTCTTTTTCACAAAGAAGAACGGAGAGGCCATGGGGGATTTAGACGGACGGATCCTCCCTGACTGCAGGTTTTCTTCCAAGAAGGCATCAAGTGCTTGTTGCTCTTCAGGGTTCAGCGGGTAGATCTTGCAGTCCATGGTCTCTGCTCCAGGGATGAGTTCAATTGCATGGTCCCAGGGTCGCCTTGGAGGTAGTTCATCGAAGGACTGCTTCGAGAACACAAATTTGAAGTCGTGGTAATGTGACGGTACGAGTTCTTCAAATGTCTTGGCTTTTTCCTCCTTGGCTTTCCTTTCAGCAATTCTTCCGGATGTCGTCTGGAATGCCCGTAGTCGGATCTCGTGTTGAATGTCTACCACGAGAATGTGTTCCCCATCCTCGAGGTCCTCGTATTCGATTTCCTCTGATTCAGGGTCTGATCCGACAAGTGGGGTACATTCTATGGGACACCGGTTGAACTCTATCGTACCAGTCCTCCAATCAATAGAGGGGTTATGCCGTTTTAGCCATTCGAACCCGATGAAGACGTCCGTTTTCCCTAGTTCGGTTACTCCGAATTCCAATCTCTCAATGTGGTCTCGGATCTTGACGTGGAGTTCGACACATTCGGAGATAGCTCCTCCTGCGTTTTCCGTACCATCAGCATTATAGACAGGGATGGGGATGGGGAGCTTTCTTGTTCGGATATTGTTTCGTCGGACAAAGTCCCTGTCTATACAGCTTCCGGTGCAACCACTATCTAAGAGTCCAGAAGTTCGGAAGCTTCGCTTGTCGTCTAGGGTGCTCATCACCATGTCCAGATCCAGCTGGTTGCCCTTATGGCCACGAATAAATCGTTTGGGTCGAGCCATCTCCTTTAGGGCCTCTACCACTGGTCCGTCCAATAGCTGTCTGAGCTGGGATATCTTTTCGTCCGTGACCTCTTGCCTTTTTTTGGGATGTACCCAAGACATCAGGATTCCTCTTGCCATCGAGGGTTCTGAGTCGTCAAGTCGTTGGGCTACCCATTCTGCGGAACCCGGTTCCACTTTCTTTCCGTAAAATCGCGCATTGTCCCTTTTCGATCGTGCGTAAACATCATGTGATTCGAGTTCTGGCATATATACATATGGGGATCGAACAAAGGTATTCCTATCGACCGGCAAGTCTGCGCTCACTCCCGGTCCGTGTAAAAATCCTCGAGTTGTTTCTTCAGCGCGGCACGTTCGTCCTCCGTGAGGGCTCTGATGTCGATGGTTCTGGTGTTAAACTTCTGGGTCTTGTTGGGACAGTCTCGGCTAATATGTCCCTTCTGGTGGCAGGTGAAGCAGAGACCCTGTCGTCGGTGCGCATCAATGTCCATAGCGTTCGGGTCGGCGGGGCGAGGGGGAGGCGGAGTAGGAGTGGATTGGGCAGCGGGTCAGAAGGAAGGGAAGAAGGGCCTTGGTGGAGGAGCGCTAGTTGCCTTGGGAGCGGGTTTTTCCGTTTTGAATCTAGCCTTCTCTCGTTTACGAATTCGGTACTGGCGATCGAGGTTAGCGGCTCGCTCCATCCATCCGGCAAGGGTCGTGGGGAGGTTTTCCTGGTCGTGGCACTTGTCCAACAGCCTGCCGTTTAGCCCTCGCTTGTATTCCTCGATGAGTGCTACTTCGTTGTATCCAGAATGAGTCATGTATGATCGGAACTCGGTGTTGTAAGCCTCACAGGAGCGATCTCCCATCTCGATGGTTTGGATGGCTAGGATCGCTTCTGCTCGGGAGTTCTGGACCTGGAAGTGGGCGAGGAAGGCTCTGGCAAAGCCCTTCCAGTCATCGTAAGCGAGGGTGTCAGCGATGATCTCAGCCGTGCCAGAATTTGCCCATGCAGATGCCATGCCGTTGGTGCCTCCTTTGATTTTGGAGAGAGCATAGGAGATTTGTCGTAGTTCATCTGCTTCTCCGATATGCTTGAAGTAGAGGACACAGGCATCGAGGAAGGCTTGGGCATCTTCCGGTTTCCCGTCGTAGGTTTCGGGTGGGTCCGGTTTGGTTTTGGGCTTGTCGGCTCGTTGGGCTAGGGCCTCGGAGACCTGGGTGCTGGCAGCGGCTGACTGGGCCAACGCCTCTGAAGCTTGGGCAAGGGCTGGCTGGTAGCCGGAAACGGCAGCCACTAGGTTTGCCACGCTATCGGCAAGGCTTCCCAGGGCTTGGTACATGTAGTCCCAAGCGGAGACCTGCTGACCTTGGACCTGGGTCTGGTCAGGCTGGAGGAGTTGAGGGGCGGGTTGGCCGTCGTTGGCAGGGGGTATTTGTAGGGGGGAGGGGTGGGTGGACATGGTATCGTAAAAAGAATAATGGGCTCGTGGGCAAGAGAAAGAAAAAGGTAAGGTAAGAAAAGCTAGACTATCTCCCGGTTGTCACTGTGTTAGCCACACAGAGGGGAGCTACACTATGTGCTTTGGACCTAAGTTCCGCAGCTCTCTTGGTTGCTGCCTTCCTACAGAAGGGGCGTCGCCAAGGATAACCTACTGAAAGGGGAAAGAGAAAAGGAACTATGTAAGGGAGTAAGTAGCGTGAGTGGGGGTTGCCTTGTTAGGGCGGAGGGCGATGAGAGACTCGAGGGTGCCGGGGATAGACACAGTCGAGAAGGGGCAGTCTTTAGCTAATGTCAGCAACTAACTACTTGATCTGTCGTTCAAGCAATCAATAGCTGCACTAGAAAAGACTTGGCGAAGAGCGATAGGATTCAGTAAAGACTAGAGTGTTGTAGCTAGGAATAGACCAGCTAAAGACTGAGGAATACTACGCTTACAAGTCTACTCTATATATACTACTTGAGTTGTATGTACTTGTTTGGTCCATGGTCTGTGCGCGCGCAGTGTTTTGTTCAGCTGGCGGGGTACGGTTCCATGACTCATCACGTGTCTGAGTCACGTGACATCCTATGTTACTAACTACAAGTCTCGGCGAGAAAAGGAAAAGAAAGGTCTGATTCATGACAGCCACTCTCTATTGTTCTCTAATTTATCTCTGCTGCGCTCCGCAGTGACCTGTGCTCGCGCAGCCCTTTTCTCTGACTTCTCTTGACTCATATTCACGTAGCTAGATAGGTATATAAGCTCTGTAGATACCTCTCTTGTTTCCTTAGCTAGTTCTCGTGAATCATACCCACTTCTCCTCTTCTCTCGAAACTCGCTCTAGTCGTCGTAAGACAATACCTCTTGTGAGGCACTCTTAGACGCCTATACCCTCGAACTCGCCTCGGAACCACGACTCTACGGTCGACGTGCATGCTCACTTGAGTTCGCGTCCCTTGACCGTAACAAGACCCATCCACGCAGTGACAACGATCGGCTTTGAGGGCTACCCGTTGCACCAGGGGTAGGTTTAAACACACCCTACGGGTATGACGCGGCGATCCCTACCGGTAGGGGTCAGGCAAAGGATAGTAAGCCACCTGAAACACGCGGATCAGGATGCAGTTTCGCGAGACAGTAGCCATCGATTTTAGACATGCAAATTCCCTAGGCACTAGCACGGTGTAATTACACAGTTCCACAGTGCTAGACGTCATTTGGGATCTAGATAACAGCCCATAGTGAAGTACCATGGACGCACGGGTATACCGTCTCCTGAGACCCCATAACTTCAACTTTCCACAGACATCCCGTCTTATGAAACAGTGTGGTATACCGTCCTGGCAAACGGAAGCTCCTGAGTTCATTGGGTATACAGTTTGGGGTACCGTCTTCGAAGACTGCATACCCAAGGAATTCCACAGGGATACCGTCTGTGAAGACTGCATACCGAAAGAATTCCTTAGGTATGCCGTTTCCTCGGACGGCATTCCCAAGGAATTCCACAAAATACGGTCTCAGGGAACTGCATACACAAGGAATGCAAAAGTCAGCATGATATCATAAACGACGAAAGCGCATGCTGCAGCTGGAAAGAAATTGCGCAAGGCGTGGTTCGAACTTGAGATCAGCTGGGATCAGAAGACAAGCGCCCACCGGTACTGAAGACTACCGCCCGCGCTCCTGCGACGAAATCAAGGAAGTCTTGATATTCTCCTTCCGTTAGGGCCATCCGGAGACTTTGGGATGCCTACTTCTCGCGTACAGTGAAGGAGCAAGGTGGGGAATGTCACAGAAGCCTTGCGAAGCTTCGTTAAAAGACCTGTTACGAATTCCGCCCCTATCTTTTCTCTTCGCGTCCTTTCTCTATCACATGATTCATTTTCTTGTTCACATGATCTCTTTCTTTATCTCGTGACTGTTTTATCAGTTAATTCTTCTTACTGCTGCGGCGCAGCCTTCTTTGACTCTTTATGACTCTTTCTTGCTGCGGCGCAGCCACTCTCTATTGTTCTCTAATTTATCTCTGCTGCGCTCCGCAGTGACCTGTGCTCGCGCAGCCCTTTTCTCTGACTTCTCTTGACTCATATTCACGTAGTCTAGATAGGTATATAAGCTCTGTAGATACCTCTCTTGTTCCTTAGCTAGTTCTCGTGAATCATACCCACTTCTCCTCTTCTCTCGAAACTCGCTCTAGTCGTCTTAAGACAATACCTCTTGTGAGGCACTCTTAGACGCCTATACCCTCGAACTCGCCTCGGAACCACGACTCTACGGTCGACGTGCATGCTCACTTGAGTTTGCGTCCCTTGACCGTAACAGAAGAACTAGCTCCTACACATCGTCACTCGTATTTACGGGTGACGACCCCATCGACCACACAGAATTCCCACATACTCGGCATCTGATCCCCCGGAACGACTCCCTACACCACCGCCATTTGTCGACCCAGTAGCCACCCTAATTGCCTCAACACCCGGATCCCAGTCAACCACACCCAGAGGACGTCTCCGAGGGCTTACCCCAAGCTCAACCAGACCATCAACACCATCTTTACTAGCGGTTAACCAATTGCTCCCTTAAGAAGAAACCGAAGAAGAACAAGAAGACTCGGAAGACAAGACAGACAACACCGACTGCAGCAACTTCGTACACCAGTTTAACTGTGAACACTACGACACCAACGAAGAAGACTGGTTTAACTGCGCCCAACAACCCTGCCCCAACTACCCGGAAGACCCAAGACATCGACCAAGCAAACAAGAACCGTCAGAAGTTTCTTTTGAAGAAGAGCCTTCTGCAGAATTCCAAGACGCCCAAGAAGAACCTAACACCGAGCCACAGCATCAAGAGGAAGGACCCTTGATTCCAGAACGTGAAGAGGAAGAACCCTTTACGCCAATCACCCTTGAACAACCAGTCACCATGGTCAGCCCCGCCAACCCAGACAACGGAACCCGAGACGTCGTAATGAGCGACGAAACCAACCAGAAGATCCCCGAAAGGCGAATCAATCCGCCATCCCCCTTCACCGGCAAAAAGGAAGACCTCAACACCTTCCTCAAAGATGTGAAACTTTACTTGAAGGTCAACAAGCACATCTACACCGATGACGACAGCAAAATCACCTATCTCCTTTCGTTCCTCAAAGGAGACGAAGCCTCTGCTTGGAAGGAAGCATGGCTACGATCCAAAGAGACCGAGTCCGATATTGAATTGGGCACCTGGAAGGACTTTGTCGCCATCTTCAAACAGGCGTTCACCCCAATCAACGAACAAGAAGACGCCTTACAGCGCTTGAAGACGATGACCCAAGGAAAGAAGACGGCTGAAGAACATGTAGCCGACTTCAAGATTGTCCTATCGAAAACCAACCTTCTCTCCAAAGATCACGCCAACAAAACCGAAGATCAAAGAGTTGCAGACGCTGGAGACACTGTAGCCCGAGACTACTTCCAAGCCAGTCTGAACGATCCACTTCGAAAG
This sequence comes from Coprinopsis cinerea okayama7#130, assembly GCF_000182895.1. Taxonomy (NCBI): domain Eukaryota; kingdom Fungi; phylum Basidiomycota; class Agaricomycetes; order Agaricales; family Psathyrellaceae; genus Coprinopsis; species Coprinopsis cinerea. The sequence goes on along the minus strand of NW_003307543.1, from coordinate 3,383,423 downwards.
AAGCTCTTCGACCTCGAGAAACCCCCTCGAACCTTCAAGGAGTGGACAGAGAAGGCTATTGACAAAGGACAACAACTACCGTCGCTACTTTGCCCTCACCAACAAGGCCTCGACCAAAACTTCGACCTCAACCAGGCAGTGGAACTTCAGTCGCCCCGCTCCTGCCAAAGATCCCATGGCCATGGACATCGACACCATCATCTCCAAGGTCAAGGGCTTAGACCAGTCTGCAGGGACCGCTTTAGAGCAACACATCAGGGCAATCGGCCTTGGAAAGCTTTCCCCCCAGGAAAGAGCCGACCTGATCAAGAGAGGAGGATGCTTCCGTTGCCGGAAGGACGGACATCGCTCTTGGGAATGCCCTAATAACTCCACCAACAATCGCTCTGCAGGGACCAGCAGCCAGAACACCGGTAACCGTCAAAACTGGTCTTTCCGCCCAAAGAATGGCAAGGATCTCTACACCAACATCAGGGCCGCAATCCAAGAAGCAGGAGAGGAAGTCGTTGAAGAATTTTACAAGGAACTCGAGACCAACCAGGGTTTTTAGAATGGAGACCTGCATCGACGTCAGTATCTCCCTATTTATCAATTCATTCTGCCTTAGTAGCCCGAAAGAACAATAAATGCTTATTTATTCCTATGCATCTTGAGGGCGAAACGGAGAGTGGAAAGATAATCGTCGACACCGAAGGAATGATAGATTCTGGAGCTGGAGGAAAATTCATCGACCAAAATTTTGCCCGAAACAAGAAACTTCCACTCCAACTCCTTCCAACACCTCTGAAAGTCTACAACGTAGACGGAACCCTAAACAAACAAGGAACCATCCGATACTCGACCACCATGGACGTCACTATCCACGGACACACAGAACCCATTACCTTCTACATCACCGGCCTTGGAAAACAGAAGGTCATCATGGGGTTTCCCTGGCTTGGAAGAGCTATCCCATCATCGACTGGAGGAAGGGTACTCTCGAGTGGCGACAGAGCTCTCCCGTCAACACCACCGATCATGCCCATCAAGTCTTACACCCAGATCTTTAAGACAACCGTCAAAGAAATCCCAGACACGGAGCCCCTGAACCTCGACCCACTACCTGATTGGTATCCGACCACCTCTCCTATGATACCCAAAGATCACTTCAATACCTTTGAAAACTACGTCAACGAGCTTATGGAAGGGAACTTCCATTGGGACAATGACGAAGGATCCCTCTTGACAGACGACCTGGTGATCTCATTCATCAATGGAGAACTTTCCGACAAAACGGAGGACATCTGGATCAACACCACCCTCACCCATTCCCAGGCCTTCGAGCTCAAGTACAACCAGCGAGAAGAAATCAAGGACATCAGGCAACATGTACCTCCGGAATATCACGAATACCTCTCTGTCTTCGACGAGAAAGCAGCTTCCCGGTTCCCCGAGTCTCGTCCCTGGGACCACAGGATAGATCTGAAACCAGGATTCGAACCAAGGTCATCCAAAGTTTACCCACTCACACCCGAAGAAGAGAAACTCGTCAAGGAATTCCTTGATGACAACCTGGCCAAAGGATACATTCGACCGTCGGACTCTCCACAAGCATCCGGATTCTTCTTCGTCCCCAAGAAAGACGGAAAGAAGCGCCCATGTCAAGACTATCGCTACCTGAATGAATGGACCGTCAAGAACGCCTATCCCCTTCCCCTGGTTACGGACCTTATGGACAAACTGAAAGGAGCCAAATACTTCACCAAGCTCGATGTCTTGAAAGGTTACAACAATATCCGTATACGCGATGGAGACCAGTGGAAAGCAGCATTCAAAACAAAATTCGGCTTACACGAACCTACGGTCATGTTCTTCGGCATGTGTAACTCTCCGGCAACCTTTCAGGCAATGATGGACCACATATTCTCTTTGCAGATTGAAGGGAATTTTGTCATCATCTACATGGACGACATCCTCATCTTCTCCAAGACCAAAGAGGAACATGAACAACACACCAAGGAAGTCCTTCGGATCCTCCGCGATAACGATCTCTACGTCAAACCTGAGAAATGCGAATTCACCAAGGAAAAGATTGCTTATCTCGGGTTCATCATCGAACAAGACCGAATCTCCATGGACCCAGCAAAGGTTAAAGGACTCCAAGACTGGCCCGCACCACAAACCATCAAGCAAGTCAGATCCTTCCTCGGCTTCGGAAACTTCTATAGGAAGTTCATACGGAAATACTCCGACATCGCTCGACCACTCAACGAACTCCCTCAAGAAGAACCAAGCATTCAAGTGGACTGACGAGTGCCAAGAAGCCTTTGACACCCTGAAGAAACGCTTCTGCGAGGAACCTGTTCTCATGATGCCCGACATGTCCAGACCATTCCAGATCGAATCCGACGCCTCCAAATATGCCTCTGGAGCAGTCCTGACACAGATGGACTCCAATGGTAACCGCCACCCAGTTGCTTTCTTGTCCAAGTCCTTCTCCCCCGCCGAACGGAATTACGAGATCTACGACAGAGAACTCCTTGGAATCATTCGAGCACTTGACGAGTGGCGCCACTACATCCAAGGAAGCCCGCATGAAACTCTGGTCTATTCTGATCACCTCAACCTCACTTACTTCCGATCTCCACAGAAGCTCAAACCTCGACAAGCACGTTGGCAATTGAAACTGACAGAGAGCGCCATCAAGTTGTCACATCTACCTGGACACAAGATGATCCTATCGGATGCCCTGTCCCGACGCCCCGACCTGTGCCCCGAAGAAGATCACGATAACGAAAACATCACCCGGCTACCGGAAGAACTATTTGTCAACCTCGCCGACTTGAAAACCCTCACCATAGGACTGGTCGACATAGCTTTACAGGAAGAAATAGCCAAATGCCAGAATTTCGACACGGAAGCCACTGATGCCCTGAAGATCATCTTATCCGATGGACCAAAGGCCATGAAGGACGATCTACAAGATTGGACAGTAGAAGAACGTGATGGATTCCGACTCCTATTTTACAAAGGGAGAAACTATATCCCTCAGGACCAAGACCTTCGACGCAAGATCCTGCATCGATACCACGATTCCCTCACGGCAGGACACCCTGGAGAACTAGAGACCTTCAATAACGTCAACCAACACTACTGGTGGCCAGGAATCAGAACATTCGTCAAGAATTATGTCAAAGGATGTGGCGTATGTCAGCAATTCAAGATCAACCGCAACCCATCAAAACCCGCTCTCATGCCCATCCCACCGGCCAAGTCGCTCCGACCATTCTCTCAGATCTCAGCCGACTTCATTACAGACCTCCCCGAATCCAACGGATACAACTCTATTTTATCCGTGGTGGACCACGGGTTTACAAAGGGGGTAATTTTGATCCCTTGCACCAAAGAGATCACGGCAGAGCAGACTGCACAACTCCTTGTCGACAACCTCTTCAAACGCTTTGGTCTCCCAGAGAAGATGATCTCCGACCGCGGTCCCCAGTTTGCTGCTCAGGTTTTCCGTCACTTCCTCCAACTTCTCGAGATCGAATCTGCACTGTCCACCGCTCATCATCCCCAAACTGATGGCACCACGGAACGATTCAACCAAGAAATCGAGACCTGGTTGTCAATCTATTGTCTCGCCTTTCCACAAGACTGGTCCGAACACCTTGGCATCTTGGAATTTACCCACAACAATCGAAGACACTCCGATCGGCCATATACCCCATTCGAACTCATGATGGGAATAGCACCCAAGGCGATCCCAACCTCCTTCGAATACTCTCAATTCCCATCCGCAGAACAACGCATCAAAGCTCTCGATCGAATCAGACATGAAGCCCTTGCCGCACACACACTGGCCCAGCAAAGGATGGCCCAAAGGATCAAGTCCACCTTCAAACCCTTCAAGAGAGGCGAAAAGGTGTGGCTAGAATCCAAAAACCTCAACCTGAGATACCACAAGAAGATCAAAGCTAAACGAGAAGGACCCTTCGAGATCTTAGATGTGTTAGGACCGACCACCTATCGGCTCAATATCCCTGATCACTGGAAACGAGTCCGAGTTCATGACGTGTTCCACGCCACCCTCCTCACGCCATACGTCGAGAATGAAATCCACGGCCCCAACTTTCCCAGACCACCTCCGGAAGTGGACGACGTTTACGAAATCGAGCGCATTCTGAAACACCGCAAAACCCGAAGCGGACTGGAGTACCTTGTGCTTTGGAAAGGTTACTCCGAAGAAGAAGCAACGTGGGAAGATGAAGACAACCTCATGGCCGGAGCAAGCAAGATCCTGACACAATACAAGACGACTCATCTGAAAGAAAAACCAAAGAACCGCAAACAACTTCGGAAATAAAAGGTCCAACCAGTCAGACTCACTTCCCCAGCAAACCACCCATCTGCTACTTCACCTCACAAATCCACTTGCCCCTCTTCGCTACTCTCACACCTTCTCCCCTTCTGAAATGACCAACATGATCATCGACTCCGGTGCCGCCTTCACCTTCGAATTCCCTGTCCCCTCCACCGAATCAGTCACTGAAACCACCGCCGTCGAAACATCAACCACTGAAAACCCCCCTGCTAACGAACCCACTGACCCCTACAAAGGGGGTAACTCCACCTTTATGACCTGCGCCGCCGAACTCATCCACCTGCTCGCCGATCCCCGCGACTGGACTAACCTCAAGAGATGTGCAGGATATGCGCATCACATCGTCCTGGACCGCCTCCGAGATCTCGACCGCCACATGGTCGAGATTCACAAAGCCATTCTTCGCATTCCCCCTCAAGACCGGCGCGTAGGTTCCCAAACCCGAGTCACCCTCATCAACCTCCGCCTTTTCCTTTGGGAAGAGTTCCAGGAGAAATGCGAGGGATTCGTCTACAAAGCCCTTCACAAAGCCATCGTCCCTGCCCTCATCGACCTTCGTGATCTCTCGGCGCGCAACGACTGGACAGGCAGAGAAGAATACGCCTGGATCACCTACACTCCCCCTTACGAGAATTCCCCCTACCACTCGCCTGCCAGCATTCAATGGCGCGAGTCGAGATCTGCGGTGGACTGTGGGAAGATATTTGATAGTCAGCCTCCAGATCACTTTTAAGTATGGCGTCGTCGCTCTTTTATCCTTCTATTTTAATAACTAAAAGAGCGCGCTTCGCCGCAGAGCCTGCTACTACGGAGCTACGCGTTCGCCCACGTCCTTTCAGCTCACTCTTCAGCGTTCGGATTGAGCACGTAACATAACACTGAGAAGTGTACAAAGGCCAAAAGCATCAAGATGGTATTAATCGATACATTTCTTTCACGACAGGTTCAGTCCCAATAGGAGGCCCATTCAGAGCCATCTACGTTACTTTCGCAGTCGCTAGTGGCAATGTCGAATGACACTGCTCCGTTGGTCAATGTTCTGGGCAAGAGGCACCTCACATCCTCCACACCTATCTCGCCCGTCGCCAAATGTTGCACCCTCGAAAAGCGCGGGTTCTCCACCAACCGGTTAACAACTTCCCGTTCCCATTCACCGCGCCTGAGTGCGCACTGCCTGCTGTCAGCAACTAACTACTTGATCTGTCGTTCAAGCAATCAATAGCTGCACTAGAAAAGACTTGGCGAAGAGCGATAGGATTCAGTAAAGACTAGAGTGTTGTAGCTAGGAATAGACCAGCTAAAGACTGAGGAAACTACGCTTACAAGTCTACTCTATATATACTACTTGAGTTGTATGTACTTGTTTGGTCCATGGTCTGTGCGCGCGCAGTGTTTTGTTCAGCTGGCGGGGTACGGTTCCATGACTCATCACGTGTCTGAGTCACGTGACATCCCTATGTTACTAACTACAAGTCTCGGCGAGAAAAGGAAAAGAAAGGTCTGATTCATGACATCACCCCCCCCTTAAGGTTCACGTCCTCGTGAACGTCATTGCATCTAGGGCACCACCCTTTTCGGCACTTTGGGAGGTTTTCCGGCATTGGTTCGGCAGTTCCTTTGGGTCGACGGTTGTGGGGAATAGGAGGCCTTAAACTTCCCAGCGGTCCAGTCGAAGATTCTTCCGGAAGGTTCGGTGAAGTTCTCGTAGGGTATGAATCGGAGTTTCTTGGTGATCCGCCGAGGTGCGGAGGGATTCTCTCGATGAAACTTTTCTACGAGTTCGGGAGAATTCTTCAGGTTGGAGGCATCTTCCCACGTCCTCTCCTCCTTGGGGTATCCCTTCCAGTTCACCAGGTACTGTAGTTTTCCCTTGTAGAGTCTGGAGTCGTCGATGGATTCGACTTCATACTCTACTTCTCCGTCTACCAGCTCGGGAGGAGGAGGTGGAGGTTTCTTCTGAGAGGGAAAATGGGGTTCGTGGTATGGAGTGAGGAGTGACTCGTTAAACACCGGGTGTATGGCCTTCCAAGTCTTGGGGATGGCGAGTTCGTAGGCAGAAGCTCCGACCTTCTTGGTGATCTTAAAGGGTCCATATCTCCGATCGTCGAGCTTCTTGGCTGGCCGCTGCGTATTGATGTTGGTTGCCTCAAGGTACACCATGTCGCCCACTCGGTAGGGCCTGGAGGGTTTTCGTTTCCGATCATAGTAATGTTTCATAGTCTCGGCAGCTTGTTTTAAGGCTGCTTCGGCCTCCTTGCGGGATGTCTTTAATCTCGGTAACAAAGTCCTCTGCAGCCTGATTCCGTATTGGGCCTCTTGGTTCGCCTCCCTTGTATGGGTGTTGACCGTAATTCAGGTAGAACGGACTGTACCCGGTTGACTGGTGGATCTTGTCGTTGTAGGAGAATTGGGCCAGAGGGAGCCAATCAGCCCAGTCGTCTTGTCTTTGGTTGATGAAGATCCGTAAGTACTGCTCTATCTCCTGATTGATCCGTTCCGTCTGACCATCAGTCTGGGGGTGGAATGCCGTGGAGGGGTTTCCTTCAATGCCGAGGAGTTTCATCAGATCCTTCATGAAGTTCGAGACAAATTGTGGGCCTCGGTCGCTGATTACTTTTCGGGGGAGTCCGTGGTGTTTGAACACGTAGTCCCGGAAGTGCTTCGCTGCACCTAGCGACGAGAGCTCCACGTTGGGTGGGAATTGCCTCTATCTTCTTTGAGAATCTGTCGACCACTACCATGATGGCATCGAATCCTTTCGACTCTGGGAGGGGCCCGATTAGATCTACCGACACTATCTCCCATGGGAGAGAGGGGATCTCGTTTGGCTGTAGTGGCGCAGCCGGGACAGGTTCGACGGGGTTTAGTCCGTTGACACATGCCACATCCATCGATATAGGTTCGGATGTCTGCTTGGATTCGGGGCCACCAGTAGTTCCGAGTGATCAGTTCCTGGGTACGATATCGACCAGGGTGTCCCGATACTGGGGAGTCATGATGGAATCTAATGATGTCCTCCCGGAGTCCCTTATCCTTTGGCACGTACACTCTTCCCTTGAACGTCACGAGGTGTTCGTCGGATTCGATCCAGTCCGGGTCCTTCTGCAGTAGAGCCTTGGCCACCGCTTTGTCCCTTCTTCTCCAAGAGCGCTTGACCTCGTTCCAAAAAGTTGGCATCTGGTCCTGAGATGCCCACTTCGACCCTTCTGAAGAGTTCTTCCTTCAAGAGGATCACGTCTTCGTTATCGTTGGCTCCTCGATCGTGATCGGCTCGTCGTGAGAGGAGGTCAGCCTTGGTCATCTGTTTTCCAGGCTTGTGGTGAAGGGTGAAGTGGTACTGTTGCATCTCGGTGAGCCAGCGAGCTTGGCGGCGATTCAACTTCTGGGGTTTTCGGAAATACCCGAGATTCTTGTGATCGGAGTGGATCTCGAAGACGTGTTTAGCTCCAAGGAGGTACTGTCTCCAATCTGAGAGTGCACGCATGATGGCGAGCATCTCCTTGTCGTAAATCTCGTAATTCCGCTCGGTCGGGTTCAGGGCATGGGAGATGAAAGCTACCGGTTTCCACTTCCCATCAGGCTGTTGTTGGGAGAGGACTGCCCCAGTTGCGAACTCGGATGCATCAGCCTCAACACGGAACTTCCCAGTGTCATTGGGAATAGCGAGGACGGGTGCAGAGCAGATTCGATCCTTAACTGCTTGGAAGGCTGCTTCTTGCGCTTGTCCCCAATTCCATTCCTTGTTCCCGGTTAGTTCCGTGAGTGGCCTAGCAATCTCTCCATATCCTTTGATGAACCGTCGATAGAAGTTGGCAAACCCAAGGAACTGTTGAACTTCGCGTTTCGATCGTGGAGTGGGCCAGTCTCTGACAGCATCGACTTTAGCTGGGTCCATGCGTACTTGGTTGTGGGAGACAATGACGCCAAGATATTCCACTTCTTTGGCTTCGAAAACGCACTTCTCCGGTTTGAGGTAAAGTTTGTGCTCGGCAAACTTCCTCAGGACCCTTCGGACCATTTCCCGATGTTCCTCCAATGTTTCCGTGAAGATAAGGACGTCATCCATGTATATGATGACTTTTCCGGTGTTGATTTCCTCTCGGAATATGGCGTTCATCATGGTTTGGAACGTTGCGGGAGAGTTTGTGAGTCCAAAGAACATCACCAGAGGTTCATACAGTCCCCTGTTGGTTCGGAACGCCCGCTTTCCACTCGTCTCCCTCTTTGATACGGACATTGTTGAAGCCCCAACGGACATCTAGTTTGGTGAAGTACCGTGCCTTTCTGAGTTTGTCTACTAATTCTTGGATCAATGGCAGGGGGTATCGATTCTTCACAGTGATGTCGTTAAGCCTTCTGTAGTCCTGGACTGGTCGGAGGGAGCCGTCCTTCTTTTTCACAAAGAAGAACGGAGAGGCCATGGGGGATTTAGACGGACGGATCCTCCCTGACTGCAGGTTTTCTTCCAAGAAGGCATCAAGTGCTTGTTGCTCTTCAGGGTTCAGCGGGTAGATCTTGCAGTCCATGGTCTCTGCTCCAGGGATGAGTTCAATTGCATGGTCCCAGGGTCGCCTTGGAGGTAGTTCATCGAAGGACTGCTTCGAGAACACAAATTTGAAGTCGTGGTAATGTGACGGTACCAGTTCTTCAAATGTCTTGGCTTTTTCCTCCTTGGCTTTCCTTTCAGCAATTCTTCCGGATGTCGTCTGGAATGCCCGTAGTCGGATCTCGTGTTGAATGTCTACCATGAGAATGTGTTCCCCATCCTCGAGGTCCTCGTATTCGATTTCCTCTGATTCAGGGTCTGATCCGACAAGTGGGGTACATTCTATGGGACACCGGTTGAACTCTATCGTACCAGTCCTCCAATCAATAGAGGGGTTATGCCGTTTTAGCCATTCGAACCCAATGAAGACGTCCGTTTTCCCTAGTTCGGTTACTCCGAATTCCAATCTCTCAATGTGGTCTCGGATCTTGACGTGGAGTTCGACACATTCGGAGATAGCTCCTCCTGCGTTTTCCGTACCATCAGCATTATAGACAGGGAATGGGGATGGGGAGCTTTCTGGTTCGGATATTGTTTCGTCGGACAAAGTCCCTGTCTATACAGCTTCCGGTGCAACCACTATCTAAGAGTCCAGAAGTTCGGAAGCTTCGCTTGTCGTCTAGGGTGCTCATCACCATGTCCAGATCCAGCTGGTTGCCCTTATGGCCACGAATAAATCGTTTGGGTCGAGCCATCTCCTTTAGGGCCTCTACCACTGGTCCGTCCAATAGCTGTCTGAGCTGGGATATCTTTTCATCCGTGACCTCTTGCCTTTTTTTGGGATGTACCCAAGACATCAGGATTCCTCTTGCCATCGAGGGTTCTGAGTCGTCAAGTCGTTGGGCTACCCATTCTGCGGAGCCCGGTTCCACTTTCTTTCCGTAAAATCGCGCATTGTCCCTTTTCGATCGTGCGTAAACATCATGTGATTCGAGTTCTGGCATATGTACATATGGGGATCGAACAAAGGTACTTCTATCGACCGGCAAGTCTGCGCTCACTCCCGGTCCGTGTAAAAATCCTCGAGTTGTTTCTTCAGCGCGGCACGTTCGTCCTCCGTGAGGGCTCTGATGTCGATGGTTCTGGTGTTAAAACTTCTGGGTCTTAGTTGGGACAGTCTCGGCTAATATGTCCCTTCTGGTGGCAGGTGAAGCAGAGACCCTGTCGTCGGTGCGCATCAATGTCCATAGCGTTCGGGTCGGCGGGGCGAGGGGGAGTGTGGAGTAGGAGTGGATTGGGCAGCGGGTCGGAAGGAAGGGAAGAAGGGCCTTGGTGGAGGAGCGCTAGTTGCCCTTGGGAGTGGGTTTTTCCGTTTTGAATCTAGCCTTCTCCCGTTTACGAATTCGGTACTGGCGATCGAGGTTAGCAGCTCGCTCCATCCATCCGGCAAGGGTCGTGGGGAGGTTCTCCTGGTCGTGGCACTTGTCCAACAGCCTGCCGTTTAGCCCTCTGCTTGTATTCCTCGATGAGTGCTACTTCGTTGTATCCAGAGACGAGTCATATATGATCGGAACTCGGTGTTGTAAGCCTCACAGGAGCGATCTCCCATCTCGATGGTTTGGATGGCTAGGATCGCTTCTGCTCGGGAGTTCTGGACCTGGAAGTGAGCGAGGAAGGCCTTGGCGAAGCCCTTCCAGTCATCGTAAGCGAGGGTGTCAGCGATGATCTCAGCCCGTTGAGAATTTGCCCATGCAGATGCCATGCCGTTGGTGCCTCCTTTGATTTTGGAGAGAGCATAGGAGATTTGTCGTAGTTCATCTGCTTCTCCGATATGCTTGAAGTAGAGGACACAGGCATCGAGGAAGGCTTGGGCATCTTCCGGTTTCCCGTCGTAGGTTTCGGGTGGGTCCGGGTTTGGTTTTGGGCTTGTCGGGCTCGTTGGGCTAGGGCCTCGGAGACCTGGGTGCTGGCAGCGGCTGACTGGGCCAACGCCTCTGAAGCTTGGGCAAGGGCTGGCTGGTAGCCGGAAACGGCAGCCACTAGGTTTGCCACGCTATCGGCAAGGCTTCCCAGGGCTTGGTACATGTAGTCCCAAGCGGAGACCTGCTGACCTTGGACCTGGGTCTGGTCAGGCTGGAGGAGTTGAGGGGCGGGTTGGCCGTCGTTGGCAGGGGGTATTTGTAGGGGGGAGGGGTGGGTGGACATGGTATCGTAAAAAGAATAATGGGCTCGTGGGCAAGAGAAAGAAAAGGTAAGGTAAGAAAAGCTAGACTATCTCCCGGTTGTCACTGTGTTAGCCACACAGAGGGGAGCTACACTATGTGCTTTGGACCTAAGTTCCGCAGCTCTCTTGGTTGCTGCCTTCCTACAGAAGGGGCGTCGCCAAGGATAACCTACTGAAAGGGGAAAGAGAAAAGGAACTATGTAAGGGAGTAAGTAGCGTGAGTGGGGGTTGCCTTGTTAGGGCGGAGGGCGATGAGAGACTCGAGGGTGCCGGGGATAGACACAGTCGAGAAGGGGCAGTCTTTAGCTAATGTCAGCAACTAACTACTTGATCTGTCGTTCAAGCAATCAATAGCTGCACTAGAAAAGACTTGGCGAAGAGCGATAGGATTCAGTAAAGACTAGAGTGTTGTAGCTAGGAATAGACCAGCTAAAGACTGAGGAAACTACGCTTACAAGTCTACTCTATATATACTACTTGAGTTGTATGTACTTGTTTGGTCCATGGTCTGTGCGCGCGCAGTGTTTTGTTCAGCTGGCGGGGTACGGTTCCATGACTCATCACGTGTCTGAGTCACGTGACATCCTATGTTACTAACTACAAGTCTCGGCGAGAAAAGGAAAAGAAAGGTCTGATTCATGACAGCCACTCTCTATTGTTCTCTAATTTATCTCTGCTGCGCTCCGCAGTGACCTGTGCTCGCGCAGCCCTTTTCTCTGACTTCTCTTGACTCATATTCACGTAGCTAGATAGGTATATAAGCTCTGTAGATACCTCTCTTGTTCCTTAGCTAGTTCTCGTGAATCATACCCACTTCTCCTCTTCTCTCGAAACTCGCTCTAGTCGTCGTAAGACAATACCTCTTGTGAGGCACTCTTAGACGCCTATACCCTCGAACTCGCCTCGGAACCACGACTCTACGGTCGACGTGCATGCTCACTTGAGTTCGCGTCCCTTGACCGTAACAAGACCCATCCACGCAGTGACAACGATCGGCTTTGAGGGCTACCCGTTGCACCAGGGGTAGGTTTAAACACACCCTACGGGTATGACGCGGCGATCCCTACCGGTAGGGGTCAGGCAAAGGATAGTAAGCCACCTGAAACACGCGGATCAGGATGCAGTTTCGCGAGACAGTAGCCATCGATTTTAGACATGCAAATTCCCTAGGCACTAGCACGGTGTAATTACACAGTTCCACAGTGCTAGACGTCATTTGGGATCTAGATAACAGCCCATAGTGAAGTACCATGGACGCACGGGTATACCGTCTCCTGAGACCCCATAACTTCAACTTTCCACAGACATCCCGTCTTATGAAACAGTGTGGTATACCGTCCTTGGCAAACGGAAGCTCCTGAGTTCATTGGGTATACAGTTTGGGGTACCGTCTTCGAAGACTGCATACCCAAGGAATTCCACAGGGATACCGTCTGTGAAGACTGCATACCGAAAGAATTCCTTAGGTATGCCGTTTCCTCGGACGGCATTCCCAAGGAATTCCACAAATATACCGTCTCAGGGAACTGCATACACAAGGAATTGCACAGGGATACCGTCTCAGGGAACTGTATACTCATGGAATTCCCTAGATATGCCGTTCCCTAAGACTGTATATCCAAAGAATTCACGGGGATACCGTCTTGGAGGACTGCATACCGAAGGAATTCCCCAGGTATGCCGTTTCCTCGGACGGCATTCCCAAGGAATTCCACAAGTATACGGTCTGAGGAAACACCATACCCATGAAATTCCACAGGGATACCGTCTCAGGGAACTGCATACCCAAGGAATTGCACAAGGATAGTCTTGGAGGGCTGTATACCGAACGAATTCCATAGGTATGCCGTTCTCTAAGACTGCATACCCAAGGAATTGCACAAGGATACCGTCTTGGGGGACTGCATACCGAAGGAATTCCTCAGGTATGCCGTTTCCTAAGACGGCATTCCCAAGGAATTCCTCAGGGATACCGTCTCAGGGAACTGCATACCCAAGGAATTGCACAAGGATACCGTCTTGGAGGACTGTATACCGAACGAATTCCATAGGTATGCCGTTCTCTAAGACTGTATACTCATGGAATTCACCAGGGATACCGTCTTGGGGGACTGCATACCGAAGGAATTCCTCAGGTATGCCGTTCTCTAAGACTGTATACTCATGGAATTCCACAGGGATACCATTCCATCGGACGGCATACTTGTCAATTTTCACAGGTATACCGTCCGACGAAACAGCATACCTATGGAAATCCCACCGATGCCGCATCAGCAAACGGTATATACTCCACATTCCACAGGTATACCGTCTAGGGAAACGGTAAACCTATGGAAGTTCATCTCATGATTTAACGTACCTGGGACATTATTAGCTATTCCGTCTGGTGGAACAGCTTACTTGTAGAAGTTCAGGTATATGCTGTTCGGTGAGACGGTGTACCTCTGAATTCAGACCACCATCCGGTCTGCTGGCGCTGCCATCACCCTAATTATAGTGTCAAGGTGTATCGTTAAACGGCAAGGCCCTCCTTGAGCGTCAATCGCACCACATTACTTAAGATCGAACCAGATGCCATTGGGATCCAGTTTTGAAGTGGTATCCGGTTTTGATATACTGCCTGGCCAACTCTTCCACAGATCAGCGAGACTTAAAGGATTAGACAGCATCAGAGCGGGAAACACGAGAATATACATTGCATGACGGTGGAATAGACATACACACACACAAAAAAAAAAAAGAGAGAAAGACAAACACGCAAAACGAAATAAACGCGACGAAATTCTACTCGGCCTTGGTGCACTTCGAGGGAGGCAAAGGGGACCTGGACTCCTTCCTCTTCTTCCTCTTCTTCTCGTCTTCAACCCCCTTCTCTCTCTCCTTCCTGTCCTTCTTGTCTCGCTTCTCCTTCTCCCGCTTCTCCTTCTCCTTCTTTTTCTCCTTCTTCTTCTCTTTCTTCTTTCGCTTCTCCTCCCTCCTCCGCTCTCGCTCATCGTCGCCTAGTTCCTCTTTCTCCAACTCCTTTAACTCCCTCAATCGGTGTCGTTCAGCCTCCTTCTCCGCCTTCGATGCCTCCTCCCTCTCTTTCGCGATCTCCTCCCTCAATTTGTCGTCGTACTCTTGGTCCGAGTTGGTCCACTCCCAGTCCTCCTGCTCCTTTTTGTCGTCGTGGTTCAGCGCAACGAGAACCATCGAACGACTTGCCTTAGCCTCCAAATGCTGCCAAAGGTTCTTGATCTGCAGCACGGCCAGGCGTTCCCAAGGTCGGAAGTTGCCATGCTCGTCGTAGGCGTACAGCATCTCGACCTTCGTCTTCAACGTAATCTTGATGAAGGAGCAGATCCACGTTCGAGCTCGGGGTTCCAATGGACTGCCAAACTCTTCACGATGACCGTACATCGAATTAACGTGGAGATTAGACTTCCACAAGAAGAAGTCTAGGAGAACATCGTCCAGGAGGCATCCGCAATGAAGGAAGTACCAGCCATCGATCTTCCGATAGAACTGCAGGAAGTCGTCGATCATCAGGCCGTTGTTTGTCGAGGTCGGAGCATAGTCTGGCCAGGGGTCTGCACCCGGGACAGCTGGTGCGGATCCTGCCCTTTCGACAGGTAACTTCTCCTGGAGTTCTTCTGGGGCAACCGCCTTGTCGTGTGGCGCGTAGACGCCGGTAACCTTGTCTCTAGAGGAGTCGTTCTTCGCGGATCCATGAGCACTCCTGGTGTGGTAGTGGCAGACTGTACGGAAAAACATATTGATGAACACTTGCATGTGCGAGAGTGTCAGGGGCCTGTCAACACAAGTATGCATAGGAATATATCCATGTGATATGTCTCGCAGGACCTTGAGAAATCCCTTGCCAATTGCTTCACCGGACCCAGCTGAGAATTGCCATTGCTCTATGTCTATGTATCAGCTGAATACATGTTCCACTAGCTCCATCTGTCCTGTTCCAGCTGGCTGGTGATGTGGGTTAGACCACAGGTCCTGGTCTCAATGCTGATGTCTGAGCTGAAATGCCCAAGCCCCCTGCTATCCATCACCGGACAGGCAAAGAGCTTACAGACTGGGTCGGAATCCTGACAGGAACACCCGACCCTGGTGTCGACTAATGGCGTCCAACGCCCTGATATTTGCCGTGGACTGGCATGTGTCGGCTGAATCCACCTTGGATATATCCTGTTCCTCAGCCGGGATATTGGGCTCGGCCTCCCGACCTAGCATCAGGTGCGTCCACAGTTCACAGGAGGTGTCTCAGCTGAACGGGGCTTAAAGATATCCTCCCCCTCAGCTGGGACATTGGCTATGCCAACCATCCCACCATCCCACCCCACCCCACACCTCGCCTAGGTGGGACAATTCAGGGCTGACGGCTTGTCTCAGCCGAATCTACCTTCGATATATCCTCCTCCTCAGCTGGGATATTGGGTTCCACCTCCCGACCTCGCATCAGGTGCGTCCACAGTTCATGGGAGGTATATCAGCTGAACGGGGCTTAAAGATATCCTCCCCCTCAGCTGGGACATTGGCTATGCCAACCATCCCACCATCCCACCCCACCCCACACCTCGCCTAGGTGGGACAATTCAGGGCTGACGGCTTGTCTCAGCCGAATCTACCTTCGATATATCCTCCTCCTCAGCTGGGATATTGGGTTCCACCTCCCGACCTCGCATCAGGTGCGTCCACAGTTCATGGGAGGTATATCAGCTGAACGGGGCTTCGACCTTGCTTCAGGTGCGACCAGAGTTAAGACCACAACAACCGACACATTTAAATCAGGTGTGTCCACAGTTCACGGGAGGTGTCTCAGCTGAACGGGGCTTAAAGATATCCTCCCCCTCAGCTGGGACATTGACTATGCCAACCATCCCACCATCCCACCCCACCCCACCCTACGCCCCTGGTTGAGACAATCCACGGCTGACGATGACCTTGTCTCAGCCCAGTCCACCTTTGATATATCCTGCCCCTCAGCCGAGATATTGGGTTCGGCCTCCCGACCTCGTTTCAGGTGCGCAGAGTTAAGACTACAACAACCGACACATTTCACCTCCCATAGGACTGTCTTTGCATCAGCTGCGACTTCGGCTGCGTTCTCTCAGCTCCCTGCCCTATCATTCACCAAGAAGTGAACACACAATCTTAGGCAAATCCAGAGTGCGGTCGGTTTTTCTCCAAAAACTCACAGACATTGTATTACGTCCTTCAATTTACAACAGTACGCTTGCGTTGTTATTTACAGCTCAGGGTTCTTCTATCCGGCGGATGGCGTGAGAAGCAAGGAAGAGCGGGGGGTTACCTCAACAACGATTATCCTGTCTGAGAGGCAGGGTTGGAGCTCGTGAAGTTTTGAAAATGTATGGGGAATGGTAACAGTATGCATGGGGTTGCTGTAAAAACTCACTCATCTAAATTGCAGGATTGAACCAGATAGATATTCCCATTCCTGCAGAGAGGGTTCGGATAAACACTTTTGTCCTTGAGTTCTCTGGAAGACAGCATTATCCGGCTTTGAGTCTATCGTTGCGGCGGCGGGCTTTCCCCTCATTGCACGGATAGGTAAGGTTGCTATAAAAGGTCCTGCAAATTCCAGGAGGGAACAAGATAGACGTTTCAGATGCTCCCAAACCTAGAGTCACAAGACAGTCACATTCGCGCGGAAGCCGAAAGTATTGTAAATTCGCTCTCCACTATTGAAGGTGGGGCTCAGCTCACACATGATATCCTTGGGTCATACTCACTCCTTTACTTTTTTCTTTTCCATCCCCAGAATTGGAGCGGCACATCGTCAATTGCGCCACGGCTTTAAGCGCCCTAGGCGCCCCAGCACCAGACAATGGGAGCGAACTTGTGGAGGAAGTCAAGGGATTCATATCCGATGCCCGGAAGTCTCAGCATTACCATCTATCCATCGTTCAGTCACTGTCAAAAGCCATACAACTACGAGTGGACAGGATTGACAACTGGAGCTCGATGGCTTTGGCGTTCAGGCGCGGGGGGGAGGTTGCTATCACCGACGCTATGCGAGCATTTGCCGCATCAAGAGCGGAAGTTGTTGCTTGGATAACAGAGCTGCGCGCTGTGGTCTCAGCGCACGAAGAGGGACTCAGAAGGGAGGCGCGGTCCGACATCACAAGGCTTCTCGTCAACGATCTACAAATGTTCACTGACGCCAATCTTGACTCCTCTGAACCAATTCACATCCAGCCTATACGACAAGCCCTCAACGATGCATTAGCCAAGCTCTCGTAGTTTGAACCACAGTTATCCAAGTACGCACGCGCCATCCGCCTAGTTACCAACTAAGATACATAGTCTCTACCCTCAGCAAAATTACCCTCATCACTTCGTCCATTGCGTTCTGTTCTCTTGAAGCGTCGACCAAAGTTCCCGATGGTCTGCCAGCACTTGTGTCTTTGGTCACAGTTTCGGATATTCCACTGAAGCGGGCCGTAAATAATTAAACAGACCCTTGGTTTGGGTTCAGTGAGAGCTTGTGAGTCTGTCCTGCGACCGCCTACGGGTCGTCAGCTGCGACTACCCGGGCATCAAGCCAGCTGTGTCAGCGACGTCGGAGAAGGCAAGTCAATGTTTGCTTCGCAAGGTATAAGCGTCGGTGCGTAGCCGACCTTTCAGATCATAATTACATCCAGGCCTGTACTACAACACAACCACGCACATCAAATCGTTACAAACAATTACGGCACTCGGACAGGGGTGCGCCAGCACCTCTCAGCCACGATTTTCTTTTCCCTCATATTTGTTCAACTTTCAAGTGCGCAGCAATTTGACTTGACCATGCAGCCGTCTATGCAGCCGTCATCAGGTAGGTAAAACCGCCCCGGAATACTTAGTGTTCTACTGTAGCTGATACGGTCCAGAGGAGAGGAGTGCCCCTATTTTCACAATCCAGGAGGAGATGGATCTGGCGTTCGACCTCTTCAAAGCCCTTGTAGGTGAATACACATCATTACTCCTTAGTCTGTCGCGCTGTTACTCAATACTTTTGGACAGCCATGCAGAGGTACCTGGAAAGTGCAAGGACAGTGGTGGAAAAGCGGAGGCGGGCGTTGGACGAGAATCTTGCCCCCAATCCCCGCGGCTGGACAAAATGGCACCTACAACGGGCTTTCGACGCAAGCGTTAGAATCTACGACGAGGCTATCAAAAGCAGGAATCACGTAATGGAAAGCCTGTCTCTTCGTGTGAAGTACATCGAAGACCACATTTCCCTAGACGATCGAGCTATCCTTGCCCCCGCCAACAGCTTTACCATCACCAGTACTTCAAGTAGTAGTAATAGCAGTAGCACCCCGTGAATCATATGCATATTGTATATTGGAATGGAAGGGGAATAGGCAAGTGTGATTTACGACCTTACATTGCTGAGAGCCTTCTCCATAACTCCCATCCAAGTAGTGATCTCCATCTGGTTCTTCTCTATGTCGGCCATGATGTCGCGCAAAAGGCTGCGAGCGGGGCGGTTATTGCCCGCACCTCCTTGTATATTGTTGAAGCCGAAATCGGCCAAACGGCGAATGAGCAGGTCAGCCTTTTCATGCACTTGGCTACATCAGTTCCGGTGCCGTTAGGTGAAGCTGTACACACCCAGCCGTTCGTATGGCCCCAACTCATCCGAGGCTCGGATGAGCTGGGTTTGAAGGGAGTTTGAATCCCGGATGTGATTGGGTTCAACCTCGCGCATTCAGCAATATTATGAGCGCGGGTGAATTTCCGTTACAACCCCTGTGCCAATTTCAATGATTTGTCCCGAACCCAATATTCGTTGAAACCTGGGTTGACCATTCGTTGTCCCAACGCCCTATCTGACTTCTCGCGATCACGCGCGCGAAGTTCGAAAAAATCAACATGTTCGACTTGAACGTTGAACTTGAACTGGCGTTCTTCTGTTCTGAACCACCACCACCGCCACCCACGCTGCGGCCCATCAGTTAACATATGAGCGCCCGCTCAGGCTTTTCTTATGAGCAGTTTGGCAAAGGAGGTAAAGTGACGCATCTAGACAATGTGAATGTGCCCTTGCTGACGACTTTTCGCGATCGCCATGTCCGCAGCTTTGGCACGACCACACCGGTGAGTTTTGCTCCGGTCTCAGGTGAGCCCTCTCTTCGTCTAATTCCAAATCCACACGCTGAATTAACTTTCTTGCAGTAGTTCCTCGTCTATTGGCCGTGCTTGATTATTGCCTAAGGGTTGCTGGGAAGACAGTACTGTAGTCTGTCAACTCCAGGTATGTTTGTCTTCGCTTCTCTAAACCACCATCACTGACGCGCTCATGGTTCTTTCCAGGTATCGTGGGTTGCCAGGGCAGCCTACACCGCTATTTGCAAAAGAGCACGCCGCCCCGATGGTATGTCCCCTCGCTCCTATTAAACCGTCTTTCCTCACACTGACTTGTACTTTTCCCTCTCAGATAGTTGACTTGATTTTGGTTTCATCTATCGTTCCGTCGGCTTGAGCACTCGGTACAGTATTTTGTATGGTAATGTGTAGTAGTCTAATAGGTAGATGCAATAAGAAAAATTTGTATTCAATTTTCGAGCTAGATGAAGAAGCAATGGAAAGGCGGGAGGACCCGGAAGGTCGACGAGCAGCAAAAGAAAAAAGAAAGGGCAATGAACCCAAGGCCATCCGGTGGTTTAACCTGGGTGCATTGACGGGGCATACCAGGGCTATCCCGTGTAGGATAGCCCTGGTATGAGTCGGCCTAAGTTAAGCCGCGTTTGGCCCGCGATGAGTCTGGGATCATGGCCACAGGTTTATCCTGGGGTTGTCCTCCGGGTCCGGCTGTGATAAGGGACTCACATTGCTCTAGAGAAGACAAACACATGGACACAATCTCCTTTTCTGATTTATACAAAATTGAATTCCGACAACGGGGCAAACACATGGACAAATCGGTTAGGAGTACCATATTTTACTTATTTCCCGCCGAACATGGGCCCGTCCCTCACATGCGCATTTCGTTCGTCGATGGCCTTTTCCACCTCTTCCAGCTGCTCTGCCAAATACTTCCTGAATTCTGTGAGCATTGTGATCTTTCTTTGAGCCTGATAAACCTCCCAAGTCGCTACCCGGATCTGCTTTTGTAGAAAGTCCCGGATTATGGTGCAGTTCTCGAGCATAAGATCCTCTGTGTTGCGCTGGTCATCGTTGTCCTCGGCTTGGTCGCTCTCGTTAATGACCACTGGTGGTTGTCCAGAACTAGAGTAAAGTCTCGATACAGACCACTCTCGGAACTGCGCGAGACTAATTCGATCATCCTGGGAATCCGCCGTAGCGTCGACCGAGCGCTTGTGAGAATCTGCGATGAGAGATCATTCCGCATGCGCGTAAAGATAGGCGCCCCAGACGGCACTTACTTTTTTGGGTAGCAGTGAGGTCTGGTTATTGGGCCAAGCATGGAGCGGCTATCGCATCAGAATCAATCAAACTGTTGGAAGTTGGTCACACTTACTGATTGGTACCGATGGAATGCTGACATCTTTCTCCTTCGGTCGTAACTTGCTGGTCCCCTTCTTACGTGAAGATTCGTCCTTGGGTGGACCCACGGTCGATCCTGGGTTGTCCGAGTCGCATCCGAACCCTCGAAATTTGGCTAGCGAGAGAGCAACGTTGGGAGGTGCGGGTTTCTCTGAACTTGGAGCTGCCTGGCGTAAGTATCAAGATGCGCAATGGTCCACTTGAAGCGATCTTACAGATATTGGTGGTCATGTCGAGTCGCTTGATGGTGGGTGAAAGAAAGAGGTGGTCTGGGGCCGATAAATAAATAATAAATCACCGGGCGCGCCCCCATCACGCGGACACGCAGCCGTTCTACGGGGGCAGGAATATGATTTAAGTAGCCACCTGTATCTCGGATATCCGAAATCAGCCCCCGACTACCCACCCAGTTACAACCCCAAAGCAACCTAACTTTTAAAATTCCAATGACCGGCCAAAGCCCTATGTTATCCCAGCTCGATACGTCGGCCAAGTTACCTCCTCCGGATATCCAAGAAGCGATTGCCGATCTCACCTCGCTCCTCAAGGAAGCAGGGACTTGCGACGATACCGATATCGACTTGAAGAAAAAGCTTTTAAACTTGACGGTCTGTTTCTTCGTCTCTACGCCTTCCACATCATCGATCAGTTTTTTTTTTTAGGTTCTCATCCACGATTCCCTCCTTAAGTTGCGGTGGGACCAAGAGCATATCAAACCGGCCATCCACAGCTGGTTTAGCAGGCTCGGCGACCCGTCTCTGCCTTGGGATGGGTATGCTGAGAGTTTGGATGTTTCATTTTTCCGCACCCAGAGCTTTCAAGACCTAGTTGATAAGCAAATCGCCAGGCAAGGCAGGCGTAAGCGCAAGGTGACTGGCAGGTTGTCTTGGCGTTTTCTTTTTCAGAGCTGAAACGTGATTAGGTTGCTTTCATCGAGATCGATCTGCCCAAGACCAAGAAGGGCTCCATTCCAACAGAGGAGCCGTCTGCTCCCGAGGTCAAGGCCGGAACTAAACGCGCCCGCGAGACTGACCCCCTCAGCTCCAGCCGAAAGTCGAAGAACCAGGGTGAAACGGACAAGGACGGAGAGGACGGAACGAGGCAGTCGAAGAAGAAGAAGAAAGCGGATAAAGTGGATACCCCTGAGGGACAGGCGGAAGGGACCAAGTCCAGCGCAAAGGCGACCTCCGCCAAGCCCCAGTCCTCCAAGGAGCCGAAACCAAAGGCACCTCGAAGAGAGAAGATAGACGCCAATGACATTCAGCACTACGACCCCACGGACTTGGATAGTCGTTGTTCGAACTGTCGGAAGGATTGACTGACGTCGGTGCTATGGACATCCTGAATGTGACCATCGACAAGCGTAGGGACCTTATCGAACATTCATGGTTTACAAACATTAACTTTATCATCCAGCCCCGTCAAGATCCCAGGTTCAACACGAACTGATGGTCAGTGAGCAGGAGGGTCACCAGGATGTCGGCGTAACGTCATGGCTGACTCGGGGGCTGAAGATACAGGAATCCCAGTAAGTACGATCGATCGAGTTATCGGGTACCGCTAAGCTGGAAATGACAATCCAGACTACTACTTAAATCGTTCGTCAAGGGCCTTCCCCGAGACGAACTTAGGACGGATCTCCAGCTCGTCGAACTTGCGGAGAAACGAGAGCGCCTCCAAGCCGACCTCGATGCGTTCGTTTCCACTGCCGTTGGCCTGTTCCCGTCGGTCGAATTTGGAGCGTACGAAAGACCTCCTGATGCCGCGCCTGAAATCGACAACGAGGACCCAGACGATTCAGATATCGACGACGTTAGAGGAGCATCAGCAGAGGAAGATAACCCGTTCGTCAACTCTGAAGACTGTGACGTTGAGGACGTGGAGGTACCTTTACCATCCTCATTCGCCGTCCTCCCGCCGGCTATGAAAAGGGCCAGAAAGAAAGAGATCCATTTACGAATCGCCCAGGCGAACGATGCTCTGGAGGGCATCAGAACGGAAATAGGACACAAGTCTTTCCTCTATCGATCCGACATCCGTTTAGCGCAAGGGAAGAAACAAAAAACCCGCGGCTATCAGTCCATAAAGGCCGCCGACTCCAACATGCGACATCATCTGCGCCTTTACAACCACGCCAGATGGGCTTTAACGAGACTGCGCGCCAAACCATCGATACTGGACCGCTTTAAGGCGATTCGTAAAGAGGATACTAAGGCAATTACGGCGGTCTATCAACCCAACGCACCCGGTCAATCGAAATTATCTTTATCGTGGATTTGGAGCGTGGATGTCAAGGGGGATTCGGAAAACTCCACGTACCTCAGCGAGTGTACGTCCAAAAAAACGATACTCGTGGTGATTGGCAAACTCTAACCCACTCGATAGTATACAGAGTTAACTGGATAAGAGCCAAGGCTCGTTTAGACAGATGGAAGGAGGAGAACACTCTCATACGTTGTGAGATGGGTTGGATGCTCAACTTCTTCGATCGGAAGGAAAAGATTTGTTTGGGCTGGGCAGACATGAGCGGTAACAGACCTGGACATCGCGCCTACGCTTACCGTCAAGCTGAAATGTGGAGGCTTCTGGCTTGCGAGGCCAGGAGGTCCTTCAAAAGCGCTCAGGAAACGGCGGAGCAACTGACGACCAACGCAGCCGCGATCGGATAATATATTTAGTTGGTGACGTCATCTTGCGCACCCGTGTGCGCCGGCGTGATATCAAACGGGCGAATCTGTGTCGTGAAAAGGGCATTAAATCTTGGACCCAGGGGCTCATTCGCTTTGTCGACTTCCCCATACTTTTTGACGTGTGCCTCCCTCAATGACCGAATTCGCAGTCAGCATTAAAGCTTTGCGCGATATCAGCCAAATCGGATTACAGGACCTACTGGATTACACCTCAAGCCGGCTCAGGGCCGCCGGTGGAAGCTATCTGGTGTTACGTGACCTGATGCCGGAAGAAGAGCGACGGGCCTTTAGGGAGTGTCTACGCGGGGAATTGGTACAGATTAACGCTTTCTCGAAGGACCGAGCTCACCGCTGTGCACCAGATCAATGGAATGATGATCTACACCGCCGCCGCCGTCAGGAATCCTCACTCCATTACTCCGCCGCCAGCTTTTCGCAAGATTTTCCCCGTTTGCTTTGGGGATGTGGAGGGTGAACTGGATATGTGGATGCTCGAGGTAGCTGTGGAGGGAGGGGAAGGGCTCCGAGATGCCAAGTTGAGTCTCTACAGAGAGGCATGGTGGCAACCAGGCGCCGAGAGGGTGTTCCCGAACCTCAACGGTCTCATCCAAATGTGGCGGCAGCAGAGCGCATATCTACCTCCCCATCTCCCGGAAACGCCGTCTACCCGTCTGGTCCTTCGTGAACTGGGGATCTCAGCGCTGAGAGAAGCCAGGTCGCTTGTTAAGTCGTCCCTCGACCTGATCGAGCAGGATTTGGAGGAGAATCGCAACGCCATTCAACGGGTGAAGAGAACGTTGGAGGAATACGAGCAGGAACAGGATCATTTGGGTCAAATCGAGAAAAGTAAATGTGTTTTGCCCCTTTGAAAGTAAAGCTACACGAGATTATCAGTAATATTAATTGCCTTTCAGATTCTCTATTGCGCGCATTTTTGTCGACGTGCCTTGAGAAGCCTTCTCTGGGTGGTGACACTTATCACACCTTTTGTGTTCACCAAAGAACGGCAAATCGTATCATTGCCGCCGCCGCTCGTGCGAAAGGGCTTGATTTAACTCCAGCCCGGAAAGCAGCCATGTTCAAAGTGGTGGACTACGAAGCGGTAATTATTGTGTTCTGTTGTCTGGCTATTGTTATTAAAGCACTCGGGGCTTACTACAAACGCAGGTAAGACTTTGGACGACGTACATGAAGTGCTTGCTCCTCCACAGCGAGAGCAGAAACCCGGTTCAGCCGTGTAACCCGGTCCTAGCTCGCCTTATAAACATAATGGAAACCGGCGATTGGAGCCTAGAGCGTTTGTTTGACGGCACCGTTTACGAGGCGTTCGGAAGACCGCCGTACCAACTGGACTCCGACGTGGAGTGGGGGAAGATGCTCGCTTCAAGCGACTTCGAAAGGGACGACGACGATTCGGGCTCGTATCCCCCGCCCGCCGAAATTCCTTCGTCCGCTGCGGATCTCGACGATGCACGCTACCTGTTGAGTAAAAGGCTGGAGTTTATGGAGGGCACCCTCAACGAATGGACGAGTACGGAGGAATGGGTGACCGAGGCTCTTAGGGTGACCGATAAGATTGACGGGCGGTGGAATTCAGAGTGGCGGGCAATGGAATAACGGTGCCATATTAGATTAGTCCTTGAAGTAATAATCACTACTGAAAAGGTTGAGAAAATCCGCGAAGTACATGGTGGTGGGTAGGCGGGAGCAGGGAACCTGCTCTATCATGACCTGACGAAAGAACTGGGAAATGCCTACGCGGTCCCCTACAACCGGGGATATGCCGTGTTCGAACAGAGCGGCGAGTAAGGCGACGACCGTTCCAGGGTTGTACCGACATCTCAGGCCCAGGGATGGTACCTCGAACCTAGCGTCGCTGTAACGTCCTCCTGTGTAAAGCAAGTCGTACGCCCGGGGTGGTGATTTGGGGTCGAGATGAAGCCATGTATCACGGTTGTTGACAACCGAAAAGGCCGTGAATGGAGTTGACCAAAGTTCAAGAACCTGTCGAAGCAAGGCAGGCTCCTGGGTTACGATGCTCCCTGCATTCAGATGCGCAAGAACGTCAAGCCCAGCTTCGAACTGGGCGGGGTGAACGGCGGCCAAGATAGCACCCAGGATGGCCATGCTTTCGGAAACCTTTTCGAGGAACTCTAGGCCACCGTTACGAGGATCGCTGAAGGTGGTGGAGGGCCTCAGAGACGACGAGGGATCTTTCTATTCGACGGTTAAAATTGGCAACAACGACGCAGCGCAGAACTAACCTGGTCTCTAGATTTCATCGGCACAGGCCAACAGGAAGCAAATGTTGCCACCCCGCTTCTTACAAGAGGGCCGGAAGGTGTGAAGGTCCCTTCATGTCTTCGGAATTCGCAAGGTTTCGTCAGAAGGGGGGTTTCGGGCGCGTCGAATGACAGCCAAGATATCGCTTCTAAGATGACGGCCTTGCTCCCCGTCAGAAGACTGTCGAACAGGGCCACAATGGAAGAACCTACCTGTCGTGCGCTTGAAACGATGTTGGGGAGGTACCATAAAAGAATGCGACCGACTGAATCGACCACAATGAAAGGTTCGTCCTTGATATAGGGAGTTCCGTCGCCCTTTTGTCGCGATGCAGGTGGAAAGCGAGCCAGTAATTCCGCGGCTGTGAGTTTTCCTTTCTGTACCTTGTAATCATGGAGCGCCCACGCCAAATGCTCTGTTATACTTCATGTGAGAACTTGGTTAGACCGATAAGGGGCCAACTGATTACTTACCTGCATTCAGGAATGCTTTGACGACAACGGCAACGATCTGGTGACACTCGACCTGGAGGCGGATGGGGATGTCTTTAGGCCAAGGCGTGGGCGGGTGACCTGGGAAGAGTTGTTCACGGAGGAGACGTAGGATATATCTGGCGAGTCGATGGATTAACCGAGTGCCAGGAGAAAGGGGGGGGCGAGTCGAATCCATTCTGGACAGGAGGATCAGGTCGCTCAAGCCGCCAATCTGGATGTTCGACTGGGTGTTGGACTGGATTATGTAACAAGGACCTAACGCAATACATACATAGAACGTGCTCTTCAGAATCCTCGTCAAGTTTTCATCGTCAACGACGACTGGTGCATCCTCGAAAAGGTAAGAGTCAGACAACCTTTGCTCAAGGAAACGGGACTGAGAGACTGGGTATATAGATAGTCTGAGATCTCGTGTTATGATGGACAGAGCGGCAGCCAATTGCATTGACCTGACCTACGAGGAGTGGATATATTGGAAAGGGCTTGTCGAGCCTCTGTTACACGGTAGAGATTCAATGTCTGGTTGCTGGGAACCATAAGAACTAACAATCGACTTCATAGCGCATCTGGAGATGTGGGACCTGGTGGATAAAGTGATAGCGAACTTTGCCGCCATGGAACAGGTGGAATCTGTCACCTTTCCTGGTAGTACTCGACGGGAATTAATATCGGCAGCAACGGTGTGGCATCTGCGCCAAACTATCGAAGAACTGCGGACGACGATTCGGCTTAGTTCTCGATTAAGCTTAGGTGTGACTAGGGCGATGCTTGGGACCGTGTAAAGTATCCTTAACATTGAGCGGCGGCAATATCGTGCATGTCATATGTCAGCGATATCCGGTCAAGGCACCGCCGACCTGAACAATTGTGATGAGAATTCATTGAACGGTGAGGGACACCGGGTAAGCGACCGCTCGATCACAAACGACACGATGTGGCTGTACGTACTACCGGCGGTATCTGAAAGCGACCGTTCTTATCGACAATACTCATAAGCGGGCGGCGTTTAACATCGACTATAACCGCTGGGGAAGGCGCCCTGGTTTCAAACCCCGACCTGGAAATCTGATCATATAGAGAGAACCTATCCCAACAGGCCTCTCATCCTTCCCTTGTTTGTCGTTCCCCTCTGGTTCATTGGAAATGCGTGTGTTCCGCTTTGTCTCTTTTTGTCTGACATATACTGAGGTTTTGGCCCTCCAGATCCTTCAGCATCTACGAATACCCACCATTCTGCGCAATCATTGAATGTCAACCAAACGGAGCGCTTGTCGAAACGAAGCGCTGATGGAGGTAGGCTGCGCATCCAAGTTCACGGACGGCCATTGATGATACATAGACGGGACCAGTGACGAAGAAGGAACTAGACTACGATCCAAGAAAACGGCGGGTCAAGTCCGCAGACGCCGAGGCCAACGGGGTGATATTCAAGAGGCTCTTTGCACTTCTGGGGGAATCGTTGGCCGTAGCGAAAATAGGGTCTGGAGAAACAGTCAGATGGTCAGAGGATCTTACCGAGGCCTTGGCAGGGTTGCAGACCGAACTGGAGTGCGAGTTAGGAGATAACGCAGAGGAGATTCTCAGTCCTGAACTGAAGGAGGTCAGGCAAAAGGTTATATCCCTCTCTGCGGCCTGCAAGACCCTACATCAGCAGCTTACTCTCGTCGGCAACTTGGGAGGAGATGGCCAAACGTGTGCTTAAGGATATGTAATCGTTGCTGTCACCGACTAAATATATCACTGGGGTATATTGGCACCGGGTTATATATAAAGTGTGAAGGCGTGGGTCCCTGAATTCATCGAGCGCGCATGATGGCTGAACCCTTTGTTTGCCGCACTATCTCTGTCCATCGCAACCTAGAGCAAACAATTACTTGCAGTTCGTTGTGCTGTCGTCGTTGGCTCTCTCTCGCCAAGACTTACTTCGACTCGGTTAAAGGTACATTTTTCCGCCTTCGCGTACGATGCTGCCCTAATCTCACTATTTCAAAAAAGCCAACGAGGAGTTGATATGGAAGCTAGAGTCGCAAACAAGGGAGGAGCGGCGAGAGGCTCTTAGATCGCAGGGTTATTGGATTGCAGATTCAGACCCTTACGATCCCTTGGAGGAGAGCAAGCAGTTTATGTCAAGAGCGTTGGGAAATTTGGAAGAAAATACGAAGTTGTTGGCGAGTTGCGCCGCCGAGGTATCGCGGGGTGAGTGCACGTCAGATGCTGTCTTAGTGCGTATTCAGATGGATTGTTCGGAAGTGGAAGGGTCACCGATGGTTAAGCAGGATCCGTCTGATGGGAATTCAGTATTTTTGGGAATCCGAGGTATATAGCCGGCATAATCAAAGCGGCGGTAACAATGCTGACTCTCCTAGAAGGTCTGGCGGTCATCGGGAACGATACCTTGCCCAATCGGCACCGTAAATTGGATATGGTGTTTTCCGAGATTCAAGGTGTGTAGATGGGTCATCCATGAGGCGATAATCCGTGTCTAACGAAGGCCGCCGGCAATGGATAGAGGTCATTATGGCCTGGTCCGAGCAGGAAAGCCAGGTCGACTTGTGTAAAATGAGAAAGTATGAAGCACTTATCGCGGTGGAAGACCCGCGACGTAATATGGCTGAGAAAGACCGAAAGCGGGTGGAGGAGGAAGAGGACGGGAAAATGGCGATGTTCGAATTGGAAGTTGAGGAAAAGGCACGGGCTACATACCTGGGGGCGCTGGAACTTAGGTCTATAATTCTTTCTTCGTACGGCGTCCACCGCTAGGAAACATGGTCATCAGAGGGTAGATAGATATACGGCGGGAAGGGAAAATTGATCGGCGTTTGTTATATCACGTAGAGAACGGATAGATTGAGATTACATGACTGCGCATTAACTCCCCTCGTATGGACTAAGATGACGGGAATTCAAACAGTTCCGCTGAGGATACTTCGACGAGGAGCGCTTCAACCTGTCCGATGAGCTTCCAGCCTCCATGTAGGGCCTCGGCTGCAAAGTCCTTGATGAGTTGGCGAAGGAGGCGAATTTGAGGGGTTTCTATCTTCCTGTACAGTGGGGTACGATCTCTGGTGGACCTCCTGAGATACGACTCTAGGAGGAGTTTTTCGACTCCTGCCCACGCCTTCATTAGACCTGAGTGTACATTAGAAACTTCTTGTGGTACTGATTGGTGTTCTGAAGATCTGGAACGCACTTTGCTGGAATTGAATGAGTTCGGAAAGGTTGAGGCCGTCGAGATCTGAAAGATGCATGGTTTCCTTGTCCTTCGCGTCTATGGCTTGCGTCAAAACCTGCCCAAGAACTGACCGAAAATAAATGGTTCATTGGAACATACTGAAATGCAAAGCCGCACGTTCAGGTATTTCATTCGCCAACGCAAGAGCAGCGTCAAGCTCCGCCTTCAACTGAACCTGTATTAATCGCGCTCCATCATCGTCGTAGCTCGTAGCAGGATCACGGACGATTATGCCACCATCCTGGACCCCAGTCTTTTCTCTGATTATTCGGCGAAGGGCTGAGGGAGGGATCAGTGAACTCCGCAACAAGACATACTTAGATACTTACTTGATATCTGCTTGCACCGCGCCTCGAGTTTGTCGATGCGGATTTGGAGACACTCGCACATGGGAGATTGGTATGAGACAGTGGGGAGCTAGGGATTCTGTATCTTTTAAGTATATGTCTTTAAGGCTTTGGCCAGGTGGGTGTTAAGAGTTACGGCCCGCTCTTATGCATGTAAGTCGGTTAGCGGCGGTAGCCGCTGGCATGTAACCGCCGGGGCTTATTACAATCTCGGACGAGCCGGACAGTGTTGAAGAATGCGAAAGGATGTAAGTCGGTTAGCGGCGGTAGCCGCTGGTATGTAAGTAACCGCCGGCGCTTTTTACGATCTCGGACGAGCCGAACAGAGGTGTTGAAGAATGGGAAATGTTACTCGTTATTGCATTTGTGGCTAATTACGATCTAGTATAGAGATATGCAGTGTTAGGGACTAAGGCCATCATCGGTAACAGGGGTGCCTGGGATGTATGTGAGTTGTACGCTCGCATGGGAAAGGTATGTCTGACAGGACTTACCCTTGCGCCTCTTTGGAAATGGAAGGTACTCCGTTGAGGAGTCTGTGTCAGGGTCGTCAACTTCTATAGAAATGGCTCGGTCAGTGAATAAAGTATCGTCATGCCCAGCGTAAGGTGCAAACACTCACTGTCCAAACTGGGTCTCCTGTTTTTCCTAATTCTGGTGCGCGCAAGCGATGGTTTTGGTGGCGGCGTTTCAGGCAACTCGACGTATCGCCATCGAGATGGAGGGTTCGAAGAGGGTGTCTTCGATGGAGGGACTGCAGTGAGGGGTGACGGTTTGGTTTCGTTGTTTGTAGATTTCTGGTTTCTGTGTTTCGAGCGTTTGGAAGACATTTTCCCTGTGCGTGAGCAAAGGTGGCCACAGAGAGTAGGTGTATGAAGGTGGAAAGAGGGAAAACGGAAGATTAATACATCACCGAGTCGGAGAGGCTGTGCTAGTCAATATGCCGGTCGGCGGTAAGGCGGATGGTGGTTTAGCCGCCGATGCAAAATAGCCGATATTGGACTGGTATGTAAGGCGTAGGTAACCGCCGTATGTAAGGCGGTTGGTAACCGCTGTATTTAAGGCGGTTGGTAACCGCTGTATTTAAGGCGGTTGGTAACCGCTGTATTTAAGGCGGTAAGTGACCGCCAACAACAGGGGGAGAATTGGCCAAAAGGGTATTAAGTCCGCTGTGGTAGGGCGATCAGGTGGAGGTCGTCGGCAGACGTATTGCTCTTACGGACGTCAAACTCGTCCAGGGTGGGTCAGCTGGTATAAGGCACCGAACAAAATTGTGCCTACGCTTACCCAGGAACACCCTTTTTCGTAGGGACGTTAGGTCGGCGCGCCAAGGCGCTTGAAGGTAGGGGGTGTCCGCCCATCTATACGGTCAATGCGCAGGGTGGTTGACCTCGCTCGATCGGCGGAGGAGGTAGTATTGTAGCTAAAGCGGCACGTGCAAAACCGTACTATTGAACAGATTCTGGGATCCGGTTGGGCAGAGGAACGTTTAGCCTTCGAGCGGCATGCGAGGTTTTGGGTCGGCATTTGCGCGCGCAGCACTATGGGATGGATAGGTCAGCCGACTTGGGGGACCCGAAGCCAGGGCATGAGCTCACCTAAGGGGTCAATGCGAGATACCATTTAGTAACCTAGGTGAGCTGGGTTGTCATGTTGGCAGGCTTTCAATCCGCCAAAAGAGGCGTCAGCTGGCCTAATACAGTTATGCGGAATTTGGGTGGTCAGCCGACTCTAGTGGATAATGGATGGGCTATGGGGGTCAAACCAGATGGCTCTGGCCCTTCCGGCTGAAACTACAGGCCAGCTGACATATCGTGGTTACACTACATGGTGGTGTCAGCTGACATTGGCCACTTATGCCAGGGGGCGTGGTCAGCTGGTTGGCTGGCCATAACCGGTCAATGTATTTGAACAGGTCAGGTGGCATATCTACCATATGTAGAGGTCTATGTAATATTGTGTTAGGACGACAAGAAGTCTTCGGATAAGCGCTTGGCAGGTCCCAAACCCAAGGTTAGCTTGTCCGTCTTGTGCTAAGGTCCCCGACAACTTATCTGGTGACGAAGCAGTCTTCCAGCAATGGAGCACCCTCCCAAACTGGCGAAGAAGTCAAAGGCCAGCCGAAGACAAAGGTGACGGGTATATTTCACTCAAACCAGAATGCGGCGATCTAAGGGCCAGGATAGGTGACTGAAACCGGGAAACCTGTTGAAGAGAAGACGAAACAGTCAATTTCCAAGGTGAGCTCTTCAACGCGAGTCCCAGCCCAAGGGCAGAGTTTACTGGTCGCTAGCCATCCGAACGTAGACAAGACTTTGACAAAGGCTCGAACACTCAGGTGAGTTGCCTTCCGCGTAGCCACAAAGCATGTGGTTTATCCGACACGTTTATCCGCGTGTAGCCGTCCGACACTCGATTATTGGGCCAGGAGCTAACGACTGCTCCTACTGTAAAGGTCAGTGTTTATACCTTGATTTTGTACGAGGGCTGACCTCTTCTAGTCAATCGGGGCTGAAACGGTCACGAAGCCGTCTGGCGAAGAAAAGGGGCCAACGTCCAAGGTCGGTAAATTTGGAATTCCTCTGTGAAATGGAGCCAACTCTCGGATAGACCACAAATATTGATGCCGGGGTGAAGAAGACAAGAGCGACAAAAGCGACAGAGCGAGTGGCGGAGTCGAAGAAGAAGGCTTTGCCTATCGCTCAACAGACCTCCAAAGAGGTGAGTCTCTGGATATCCATAACCTACGAAACTAACTGTTGCGAATATCCAAGGCTGAACGTCAAGGCGGATCAACTTCTGAAAACGAGGATGCTACATACATTCCGACGGATGACGATGATCGCCGCGCAGTGAGCTTAAAGCATCATCTATCCACCATATTAGCTGACTGAGATCGGCAGCAGCCGCGACCCAGAGCAACAGGACCGCAACGTCTGGTACAAAGTAGAGGGTCTGAAGTGAGTTCGTTCCCCTTTGAACTTTTTGAAAATACATCCACTTAACTTGAACCATTCACTATCCAGACACTTCCTGAACCGCTCGCTATCCAGGCCCCTCAGCCTGCAGCCTCAGGCACTCAGGTTGTATCCGGGGACCCACGGAACCCAGCGACGTCGTGGACGAAGATAACCCCTGTCTACCCCGGAGAACTGAAGAACGGGTCTGTGGAGTCAGAACTTCAAGCAGCCAGTCTACGCCTCCACCAGAGCGAGAACAGGGCTCGTGAATTGACAGCCAGCGTCAACACCGTCGTCCGATCGTTCGTCCGTCAGAATGAAGCCGAGAAGAAGATCCCTCAATTAGAGGAACAGTTGTCGAGGGCTTTCCGGGAGATAACCGAGCTCCGCAAAGACCTTGACAACGAGAAAAAGAGGTCAGAAGCGCAGCTGGCGAAACTGAATGAACAGGAAAATACCATAGCCTATTACGCCAACAACATCAACTTGTTGACTTCCGTCGTCAACAGGATCCTCCTAGGAACGCCACCTTCGGCCCTGTCACTTCCTTTGCAGCAGCCACCGCTACCTAGTTCCGGCTACCAGCCTCAACAGGATGCCAACGCAGCCTCTGGCGGCCATTGGCAAATTCTATCCGCTGGTTCAACCTTGAACGAGGGACCTGCCCCAGGATTTTCTTCTTCCGCTCCCTCAAACCGACGCGTTCAGACCTCCCATTTCCCTTTGCCAACCCAGGTCCCCCAGACTGCGAGTCATCTGTCAACTGCGTTCGCGACCCACTTCAATCAGGCGTTCCGATACAACTCACCGAATCCAGCAACCTCCGACAGCCCCCAGAATGTTTCAGCTGTTTCAAGTCACCCTATGCAGACCCTCTTATCCGAATATCAACGAAGCACGATGGAATTCCCGCCAGAAATGCAACAATCCCCAGCTCGAGATGCTGCATTCGCCGAGATGATGGTTAATTCAGCAGCAGGGCCCACAGCAGAGGTTATCCGGGCATTCCAGGGACAGTCTTCCATCGCGGCGACTGGGGCTGCAGTTTCCGAGAATTCGAACGTAGGAACACCAGACTGGCCTTCCCTGAGCGGAAAAGTCGGGCGCCCGGGAGACCCCGTTTTCCAGGACCAGGGCGCATACGTCGATGACGGTTTCGGGAATGCCCCTTTCCTTCAGGGGTCTTCCAGTTCGACTACCCCAACCGATTTCCTTAGCCTGTCGTCCAATCCTCCTAGTGTTGACTTCCAAGCAGCCAACCTGCCAGCTCATAACATCAGCGGAACCCGATCCCATCTAGTTGGCCCTAAAGAATCAGCGGAGGGGCACTTTGGAAACGGCGAGCTTTATCAACAAAATGGTGGGACGGATACAAGTTGAATTCGGAGATCTATTTTGGTAATTTCGCGCAGATAGATTTTACGTAGGTTAGGACGTAAGTAAGTTAATGAGCAACAATACACAGCATACGACGAAATTGGGTCAGGTTAATTACCCGTCATCGTACCAGGCCCTGTCGATGTGCGCAGGCTTGAGTCTGTTCTTGCTTCAAACACCTTCTATATCTTCCTAATTCCCACTCATTTCTGTTATTCTCCCATAATCTTTCTAATGAAGACGCAACTGGCATTCAATACCCAAGAACTGGTCCGCGAATGAAGTTCCAACTTCCAACTATTCACAAAAGCCAGTCAAATTCAGGTATACAAGTATTTTGACAATCATTCTAAATGCCATCCATACTAATTTATCTTGCCCTCCCACCAGGCCTTCTTGTTCTTGTAGTTGCGGCTTTGCGAGACTGTGCCGTCGATTCGGGAGCTTGTGAGCGCGACCTGCTTGACAAGCTCCTTGTGGGTGTTGCGGGCTCCAACCTGGCTGCACTGCGAGCTGCTTTCCTAGGGCTGGTGCGCCGCTCCTGCAGTTGAGCTGACGCCCTACGCTTCGGAGTTCGCTCCATTGCCAGCCCTTCCGCCTTTCTCTTGACGGCTTGTGAAGCTGGGTTTTGGCTCTTCGAAGTCGTCGATCGAATCTGGGAAATCGATTTCGGTACGGATCCTTCCCTTCGTTGACGGCGGGTTCGAATACCCTTGAAACTGGAGGGCGCCTCGTCGTCAGAGGCAGGGTCTGGTTGCCTGGATCTCGAACGGGTCTTTCTCTTTTGGGCGCCAGTCGACCCCTCTCTATTAGAGGAAGAATGCAGCTCTCTGGAACGCGACCTCGTTTTCCTCTCCAGGGGATCATTTGCAGCGTGGTCTTCTGACTCAATTCCATCCTGTACCCGCCGACGGCGGTCCCGCCTCTCTTCGTCGTCCCACCTCTCTTCGTTTTCATCTTCTTCATCGGCGTCACCTTCATCGTCACCGTCCTCATCAACCTCGCCCTCTTCCCGTTCCACTTCGTTGACACCTTTTTCCGCGTATTCACCTTCCCCCCCATCATCACCTTCCTGTTCGCTGTACCCGTTTTCTTCGTCATCGCCTTCATCTTCATCATCGCCTTCATCATTTCCTCCATCTTGAGTGTCATCTTCCCATTCATTGTAGCCATTGTCGACCCACTCGCCTTGATTTCTACCACCATCTTCGTGCCCTGAATACTCCTCTTCGCTGTCACGGTCGAAATCCTGCTTCCAGTTGGCAAATCTCAGCAGATAAGGATTTTTCGGTGGGCTGGGACTCTTGCGCTTTGCAACCGACAACTCCTCTGCATCCTCCTCTTCATCAAAATCGTTGTCCCAGCCAGTGTAGTCAAAATCTTCTTCTCCCTCCTCTAATTCAACCAATTCACGCTTGACGCCAACCTCGCCATTCCCGTTCCCGGGCCTTGAGCGGTCACTTCTCTCCTTCTCTAACTCCGCTTTTTTCTTCCCTTTAGTTCCCTTCGATTCATCACCCTTTCCTGCTGTCCTTGGTTTTGGCTTGCTGCCCCTCTTTCCCTTTCCGCGGCCGTCAACCCCACTCTTTCCAGATGCTTCCCTTTGTCCGTTCTCTGCTTCAAGCCGGGCAATGAAGCGCTCCATCTCGAGCTCGCTGGACCCGTCATCGTTCTCCCCTTTTTTGGACCGAGGCTTGCGGGGCTTCACGTCCTTCGAACCATCGAGATAGGCGGAAATCTCGAACGTCTGCGCATCGGACGACCCGTCTCGGGTAGCTTCCGCCTGGCGGGAGTATAGGTAGTCGTACAGGTCTACTTTGTCTCCCACAGACATGACCGACAATTCCTTGAGCTTGTCAAGGTATCTATCCGGCAGCCATTTCTCTTTGATGAAGAGCCTTGGATGCTGGAGGATCCTTCCCCAAGGAAAACAGAAGCTACCCGGATTCATCCCGGACGAGACAGCTGGCGGATAAACCTGTGAGTGGCAACACCAATCGGACGGACTGGTTTGTTTCTCACCATAGTGGTAGATGAAAAAGCTTCTCAACCTATCCGAATACCAATCACCTCGGGTCTCTCCTGGTTTGCGCGAGGTTGGGCTAGGGAGCAAAGGCTCCCCGTAATCATTGGTCTTCATTGGTACTAGGTCCCTTTTCTGGTTCCGGACCCGAACAGTTTCGTCGTCGTGGTCGTCATCTTCCTCTTTGTAGAGCTGCCAGACGTACCCTTTGAACTCTTGGAAAAGGGACTTGAACTTCTTCTGGTGCAACTCAATGAACCCCGTCGATCGACCTAACTCACGGTTGAAGTCAACCTTAACGGCTGTTGGAGTGCCGTCTTCTGCCTGCCACCCCATGAGCATCACACAGACGCCATTGAAACCCTTGTGTAAATGTTCCGCAAATGAATAGGCCGTCTTGGTGGCTGCCTTGTCTGCCAGTCTAGGACCAAAGCGTGAGTAAAGGTAATTTCCGCCGGAGAAAATGGAAGACTCACTTGCTTTGCTCATTGGGTGGGGGGCCCTGTTCCTTCCACCTTGCGGCTATCTCCGCGTACTGCGCCCTTTCCTTGTCGCTGAGCCGGGAAATCAACGCAGTTGCGGCGGTC
Source organism: Coprinopsis cinerea okayama7#130 (assembly GCF_000182895.1). Classification (NCBI taxonomy): domain Eukaryota; kingdom Fungi; phylum Basidiomycota; class Agaricomycetes; order Agaricales; family Psathyrellaceae; genus Coprinopsis; species Coprinopsis cinerea. The sequence goes on along the minus strand of NW_003307543.1, from coordinate 3,346,850 downwards.
TGGTAGTAGTCAAAAAACCAGCCTTCCTCCCCGCTCCCCTTCGTACCCTTTCTACTGGGATCGCGCCCTGCCTTCCCATCCTCGTCGGCCCCGTCCTCCCATTCCTCCAAAAAATCGTCCACGTCAACATCTTCCCCTTCCACTGCCAGTTGCTGAGCCAAAGCTTTGATCTTCGCAGCATTTAGCCTCATAAACACCAAGCGCATGTTCCAACGTGACTCCCATATCTGTTTCTTCCTCTTTGTCTTGGTTTGACCGGACCTTTCCCTGAACCACGCCCGAACTCCCTGTTCTTGTCGGATATACGTCAACGCAGGCTTCGGGAAATGGGAACCAAAACAGCTCGCCTCTTTCAGCAGGCGAGCATCTTCAACCGACATTTGTTTTCCGGAGGCTTCTTGGAGTTCTTTCCGAAGGTGCGTTGCCACCTGGTTCACGTACTGCCCGCGTTTCTTTCCACTCGCAGCAACATAACCGTCGAGCTTCTCTCGAAGATACGACTGCTGAGATGGCTTGAAAGTATATCCGATGGTTTCAATAGGCTCTTCATCAGAGCCGCTGGAAGAATGACTTGATGACATTGGTTAAAGATGGGTGATTCTGGAAGACCAGCGGGGGGAGGGGCGTTATTTTTAATACCTCAAATGTCAGCTGGCTGGTTGTTTCATCTGTCTTATATGCCTGCGCCCCAACACAGAATGATCCGTTTGCGGTAAACAACACCTCAAATTGCCTCAGCCATACATCATCATCTCTGCATCTACGCTACGTCTCTGAGCCTGTCTGGCGTGGCGTGAGATGCGGAGATAGTGTATATTCACAGGGTACTCACAATTTCGGTGGCAATGGCGAGAGATTCTTGCGGAGACATGCAAGCAAGTACTAGCATATTTGGATGGTCCACATCTACGGGGCCGTTTCCCAAAAGCGAAGCCAGAGTTAAAATCTTCTCTTTGTTGCGTCTCATTAAGGCCCGGGTGACTCTTGAGTTACGCGTATTGACCATTACTTCCTGGGGTCAATCAGTACTTGAGGGAGCTGTTGTGGGTAGCTGGGATGGCAAAATATGGGGTTGATGAGGGCGGTAATATATACTCGATGAGGGCTTAGGATTATAGGGGAATTACTGAAAAGGGATCAATGACGTCAGAGCTCGAGGCTCACACTTGTCGGCGCTTAATGACAGCCTACAGTCTTCGACTGTCGCTTGGCCATGGAGGATATGATTTTGTCGTCGTGTTGCTGAATGAATGTCCACCAATTTTGGCTTACTTGCAGTGAAAATACTTGCTTTCATTCTCTTCTAAACCTTGGGTGCCCAAAACTTGAACGAATATGGTTTGTGGTCTGTCATGGGCAATAGGTAAGAAACGATATTAAAATGAGAAAAGAGGAAGTGGCATTGGGATGCGCTCAACGCACTAGGAGGTAAGTCCTACACTACTATTAAAAGGTCTGACTTTTATATTGCACAACCAGTCGACTTGTTATGCATTGAATATCAAATTCTTCAGAACTTGAACTGTAACAAGAATTAGGGTTAAAAATGTACTTTCTTGCAGCACATATCCGCGTTACGGTCTGGAAGATCCCACCCCCTCCTTCCCTCTCTCAGCCCTCCACCCCCAGCACCACTCCTTCCTCCTCATGGTCTATACTTCAGTTTGTTTTCAGTTTATTGCTGGCATTTGGGACCCGGGCAGGTGCACGACCGACAAACAACCAATACGAAGAAAAAAAAAACATTAAGCGCTGGACGCCTTTAGCGCCCAATCAGCGGGGTTTGATTGGAGCAAAGAATCATTGAAAAGGCTGGAGAGATTGTCCAGCCATCCCCTGTGGACCTCCACACATCCCGTTCCATCCAAACCCACCCATCTCACTGTGACCTGGGCGAGCGTCCAACATGCCCCGTGCCAAGAGGTACCACACTGATGAAGAGAGAAGAAAAGCCAATCGGGAGAAGAGTAGGAGGTACTACGAACGGTACAAACTGCTCTCTCTGCCAACTCTCACTGTCCATCTAAGCTGACTTGCCTTACAATCACCATGGCTATGACAGGAATCGTACACTGGTTTTGTCCAAGCGAGCTTCAAGGAAGAAAGATCCCGAAACGCGGCTTGCGCCTGGGAGGCCTCGAAAGTATTTCACTAAGGAAGAACAGGATGAAGCCAAAAGGAATCATGCAAGGCGTTATTACGAACGGTCAGTTCCAATACTCCGCAACTAACCCTTCACCAAATGACCCATTCATTGTATAGTCGCGTGAAAAAAACCACTTTCAGTCTCAGGCGGGCTATCATGCCTCACGATTTGAAGGAACCTGCGCTCCCTCAGTCCCTGCCTGAATGGGTTACCCCTGCTCTCAGCAATCCATTCTCTCAACTTCGGGCTTTACAAACCACATTCCGAAGGATGACTTCAGGGAGCACGTTCGAGTTGCTAAAAGCAATAGCTCTTCAGTATCTGAAATCACGGGATACAAATGTCTTTGACAAGGAGCTGGCAAAGTACAATGAGCTCTTGAAGAAAGCCTCCTTAATAGAGGACTGCGTGCTCACAATTGAAGGCGTCAAAGCCCACCAATCCGCCCGGGAGATGACCAACGATATCCGTCGCTTTACCTTTTGGGTCGAAGATTTGATGAGTCAAGCATTGATTCACGGTTACGGATACTTTCGGCAACTTTTTCACCAAGAGAAACTAGGCTTTCAAGTGGCATGGAGGAGGATAGATAGCACGGCTCGCCTCCAAGAGGGTGATGCTATCACCACAGCAGCTGCCAAAACCATGGCGTTGCGTTATCCGTATGGTCAATTTTTGAGGTAATGGCTGGGTCAGTGTATTTAAGCAATGCTCTTCATGTACGCGCCGCTCCGTCCATCAACTCCTATTTCTCCCCTCCTCCTCCTCCTCCACCTCCTCCTCCTCCTCTGTCAATTTTCACGAAGAGTAATGCCGGTAAAGCGACATGCCTGTGGGCCCTATGAACCGGTCAAGGCCTTTAGGGTAAAAGTAGAGCGCAGAGTTAAGTCGTCTCCCAAACTCTCTCTCGTCCCTGTGGAAGCCAAGACCCCAAAATCGAGCAGCGGAAAAAAATCCACGGGAGGATCTCGCGGAGGTTCCAAACGAAGGAAGATATCCCATGATTCGCATCCCAGTTCTTCCCGTCACTTTGATCCACTGGAGTCACATTACCAAGATGAATGGGTGGACGACAATATTTTTGTTCCTTTCTCCTCGGCCAATTTGGAACGGAAAAGTGGGAATGTGAGTGTTTATGCGCGGTGGGTTGCTGGGCACCACTAACTTTGGTCAAGTCACCAAATGACTATATGCGTGAATGGCTCGACAAAGAACAAGAATATCTCTATGAAATCATTTCACGGGACTATTGTAGCCTGACGTGCCAAACCTGTAACAAGACTTCCGGAGACATGTGGCGTTGCAAAGATTGCTTTGGCAGTCCCGTCTTTTGTACTGCTTGCCTCAGAACAACCCACACCCTCAACCCCTTCCATAGAGTCGAAATATGGAAGGAGCACCCCATTACATGACATCACCCATATGTGATGGTTGCAAGTCGCGGATCATCGCCATCACCCAATGGCTCAGCGCCCGGGGCTCTGCCGAAACCGGCCCACCATTCCAAATGGGGGAGCTCTGGGGTCTCGAGCCACCATCAGCCAGTGGCTGAGCTGGCAGTTCGCCACCATCACCAACTGGGCCCAGCGGTGTAGCCGCCCGTGGAACCCCAGGGCGCGGCTCCTTTGCCTGCCGACAATAATGCCGCGCGGGTGGCATGGCGGCCGCTTTCGGAATTGGTTGTGTTGTGGCGCCCCGATCATAATGGTTGGCAGCGGGCGTGCCCGCCTCCCCAGCGCACCCAACTTGAACGACACGAGGATACACGAGGCTACCACGAGGCGAACGACGCAACCCACGATAAAACTTCTGTTGTCACTCCATCACGTCTCATCCACCATGTCGCCAACCACGTCGTGCACGGACGATGAGGACCTCCTGGCTATAGCTGACCCTGTCCTCGCTCTCGACTACCTACACCAGACGGTTCTATACTTTCATCAATTATGTTTCACCAAATATACTTCCCCGACGCAGCCGCAATCGCACCCGGAGTGGCTAACTTTGCATGAGAGGATGCAGTTGTACACCGCCTCGGACGCCGTTATGGAAGCTCTCAAGAACCAAAGTGAATCATTTCCTTTTTTCCTCTGCTAGTCGTTAACATTGCTCTTTTTGGCCTTATCCAGTCGTCGTCAACGACAGTTTGAAAAACATTATTGCTGAAGCAAAGGGGTCTGGACATGTTGAACCCGAATTCCCGCCCAAGAAGGACGGCGTTAGCAGGCTAATCAGCGGACCCGCTACAGTCTGTGACCGGGATGGCCACATCCTCTACCTCCACCTCCCTCGAGTCCTTACACCAGACCAACTAGCCGCCGTAGAGGAAGCATGTCGTAGCCTTGTCAACGCGCCGTATTCAAAGATGGAAATGTCCTCGGATAAACCTGGATGGCGGACCGACCCGAAGTTTTTCAAAGGTGGCGGTACTTCATTCTGTGCTTTCACGCCGGGAGTCCTCAATTTGTCCCCATGTTGGTTCATGCAAAACCACCCAGTAAGCTTTCCTTGCACGCACCATACAGACTTTTCCTCAACTCACGCCGACTTCTCAGCCACCGAAGCATCAACCAATGGTGTCCGCTTCAATTCGACGTCGTGATGGCAAGGACGGTGCCATCCCCTTCCTGAGAGATATGCGGATGTCATTCACCGTTATGGGAGCGATTCTATATGTCCTCAACCCGGCACAATATGAGCAGGGTGTTGATGCGTGGAAGAAGATGGTTGAGACGAACTGTGAAGGGGCCGCTCCCAAATATGCAGATTTGATGGCTCGCGTTTTGCGGATCTGGGCGTCGCCATTCACAGTGACACAGGTTATATCTAATCGCCAGACGCCATTTCACTACGACAACTCAGGAGACGTCAACTGGTACGACTGCTTACTCACTGTCGGTCCGTATAAGGGCGGGAGGTTCGAACTGAAGCGGGTTGGGTGCCGGTTTAGATATGAAAGCGGGACCATGTCTTTTCTATTAAGCCGTGTACTCGAACATGGTGCGAGCGACGTAGAGGGGGAACGCGTGTGTCTTGCGAGTTTTATGCGGCCAGAGGTCATAAAGTATATCTTGAACTCGCGTTTTTACAGTAGCCGACCCGAGACAGTCCGTAGTATGGAAGAGCGGTTGGGGGTTCCTCCTGCATATAGGGCGGGGTCCTCAAATGGTATAACAGTAGTCGTCGAATAGTGGCACACATATGTGATAATAGTACATGAAGTTGCATTCGTTCTGGGATGGGATACAAAGGGACACGGCCCGCCTCCTGACTAAATCGGCGGAACATTGAATGAGGCGGCCGCCCCAAGGACGACGGGCGGGTGGATTCCTTTCGCCGAGGCGGGAAGCCGCCTCCTCACTAAATCGGCGGACCACCCAAACGAATGCGCGGTACTACTCGCTGAAGGAGGGAGGTGTGTGTCTTGGTACCTTGATCTGCTTCATAAGACAATTGAAATTCATGGTGTTATTGTTTATCTGTAACTGCTAAGCGGGTGTGTAATGAAAGCGGCCGCTTGTTCAAATAGGCGGCCGTTTTCGGATCGGGGCGGCCGCTTGTTCAAATAGGCGGTCCGTTTCGGGTTGGGGCGGCCGCTTGTTCAAATAGGCGGTCAGTTTCGGGTTGGGGCGGCCGCTTGTTCAAATGGCATGGAGGAATCCGGTAGTCCGTCGCCATGAAGAGCGGAATCGCGTTGTAATAAAGGGCGACCGCTTTATAAAAATACAAACTACATTCGAACTACTAGCCGATTAGTAACTAAGTCGTGCTTTGCTGCCCGCGTCGTGCAAGGGTAGCTGCTCTGTTGCCAATGCGATACCAGTCCCGGTAAAGAGGGTAGAGACAAATGTCCGAAATAGTATTGACCGCGCGCTCAAGTTCGGGAATAACGTCCTGTGCAGTATGATCCATCATCACTGCGGCACCATCCCGATAGCTGGCAAGCTCCTCCACGCAGGGTCCTAGGGCGTTGGCATAGTCTTCCGAGTAGCCTAACGGAGGAAGTCTTGATCGAAGATAGGTGCAGTACAATTTCCACGCCGACATTGTGTCGGTAAATCCAAGAAGAGCTGAAGGGCGGGTTGACTGTCGAGTAGTGTCGTCGCCGGCTGATACAGTGGGTGTCGGAAAAGCGATCTCCTCCATTCCAGGCTTGTCCTGTGATGAGTTGCCGCGTTGAATGCAAAGAACGACATATGACCCAGGACTCACCTTCCACCACGCACATGGCATTAGTTCATGGAACGCTTGAGAATCCATTATCCACCCCTCCGCCATAGAATAGTCCGGTAGCCGTCCTTGCTCAACCTCATCAAAAATCACGTCCCAGTCTTCAATCAGCTTCGCTGTAAATCCGGCCATACAATCTCCAGTGTGAAACATCTTCGACAATCCCACAAACTGCAATGCTTGTAACTTTGCTGCATTAGGCTTGTGCAGAAACATCCAGGATGGCACTTACAAACTCTTCAGTGAATTGTGTCTGCCTTGCTTTCCACAATTCCCCTGTCGTATCGCGAGCGAAGGCAGTGAAAGCCAATTGCAGACGAATCGCTAGGAATTCATGGAATGACTCCCACTCCTGTTCGGAAAATGTTGCAAAGGATAATGGTTTAGGCATACGAAGGTAGATACAATCGAGTAAGGTGATACGCAGTGGAAACGAACAAACGTTTATGTCACATCCGCCGCTGCTGATTTGCCCACGCCAAGATATCCTGGATGACGTCCATCCTCATGCCATGCTTGGCCAAACCCTGCTTTCGAGCTTCGTGGCGTCGGCGGTCCTCCTCCAGCCTGGCTTTCACCAACAACGCCTTCCAGCGGCAGTAAAGGTTGACGGCCTTTGCAATCTCGCGGGCGGTGATTTGGGTATCCTTCTTGACCAAATCTGAGCATTTTTGAATCGAGTCGGCGCAGGCAATGAGTTGCTTTTGGCTGAGGTCGGAGAGCCGGTTGCTGGGAAGTGGTAGAGGGTCGAGCGGGAGCATGAAATGCCTCTGGTGGCGAAAGGTCCGGGCAATGAACGATACGTTGCTGGCGTCCCAGTTTTTCGAAGGATCGAAAGGACTCCACCAGTTGCATTCGTAGTGTGCGAGAATACGGTCGGGAACTTGATCATGGGACGGCTTGCAGGCGGAGTAGATAGGCATCGGGTCGCCCAACTTGATCAATGTGAGGAGAGCAACAAGTTCGCGGTGTGCTTCCCCTGTCTTCACCCTGGGGAAGCGAGCAGCAGCGAAGCCGAAAATGGTGGTATGCCAAACCTACGCGGCAGACACAGTCAAAACCCGTCCAAGTCTGTCACAAAGCATACACTCACCAGTTCCTCGTAGAAGATCCGGAGGAATTCCGCTTTTTGAGTCATATTCAATTCCGCAAACTGGTGAGCGTACGCCACGCCAGCTGCGCGTTGTCGAGAAGACAAATAATACAGCAACTGCTGCATTGTGGCACCGTCGAAATTGTCGAGGTCGGCGAACATATGCGTGACGAGTTCAGGCGTATTTCCTGGAGGGCTGTACTTGTAGTCCATGACGGCTCTGCACAACTTGAACCAATCATGGCTCAGGCAGTGATTTATTATCTGATTGATTGCGTTAGGGGAATTCCCGTGATCGATTACATATCGGGACCTGTTTTATTTGGCGGTATTTAAAGGAGCGGGTCAAAAGCGGCGGCCGCCTGGGAAGCCAATTTCCGCCAGGTGGCCGCCTGGTATTTCGCCGCGGCCCGCATCCCACCGTCGTTGTAGCACAGACTTGATCTCTCCCACTCGTCCGCTTTGTTTTTCATGTACCTAATTGTCCAACCCATTTCCGCCCTGACCAAATCCACTTCTTCTTGCCACCTCCGCCACCGCGACATTGTTCTCAGCCAGTTCAGTCGACATACTACAAAGGTATCAGGAACGGATATCTATCGCTGTATTTGTACTCACTTTCCGTTAAGAATTCCGGTTTAGTGCTCTCTCCGCTATGCTTCCAACCCCAGATCCAACTGACATTCTGTTTACTTTGGCCGGGTGCATTCGGTTGGTAAACTGATTGCAATGGCTTCGCATCTCCCTTCTGCAGCTTCCGATACATAGCGCGAACGGCCGGGTCGGAAGTAAGTTGCCATATCGCCCATTGAGCTTGGTTGTAAACCCTCGTGTGTTTTCTAATTGCCTTCTCGGCCGATGCGACAGCAGCATAACCCCTTGTTTTCTGCGCTTTGTTCTGCGCTAGCTGAACATTGGCTTTGAATAAGAAGGACTTGTAGCCCACTTGAGTCCTCAGGTTGGCGAGAGCCTCGTCTGCTTGTGCTTTCCGTAACTGAAGTTCGGCATCCTTGGCGGCCTGAGGGAAAAAGCCTGTCCGCGCTGGTTCGGACGATGGCATTAACACTGCAAGCGTTTCGAGTGGACCTTTGGCGACCTCTTCGAACGGGTTGACGTCCATCCCCAAGTGTCCGCATTCGGTGTCTTCGCATTCACATGGTTCACGAATCGGGGCGGGAAAGAATCGAGACCTGGGGTCGGGATCATTTTGTGACGGGGAGAGCATTGGGAACAGAAGTAACGCCGTCTCCAAATGTTGATCGTGCTTCGCCTTCAGCGCCGCGCGTTTTCTTTCCAGTTCCAGCTTACGGTCATCTGTTGCTACAGCACCGAAGTCCTTCGCCGCCGCGAGGACGTCCAGTCTACCAATAAGGGAAACAATTTTACATGAGGCATACGTGATACTTACTGCAATTCTTGTAATAGAATTCCATCGTGAATCCAAGACGTCACTCCGACGTGCTGAGTCTTTTTGAGTTCGGCGGCGATTAACGTCGCTTCCACCGCTTTCCGCGACGGAGCTGTGGTGGGAGTTAGCCCCGCCTGCATTTCCCCAGTAAAGAACTAACCTTTGTCGATTGATGACAACAGGATGTCCATTGCGTCTGGCTTGTGGCTCTCTCGCTTCGTTTGAGCTTCGGCCAACTGAGCATCCCATTCCGCCCGCAATGATTCTGATGCGGACGATTTCAACATTTCGACCGCCTCGTTTAATTCCGCCAAATTCTCCAACGCGTTCTTGAGTAATTTAGGAAGGCTTTTATCTGTGGAGGCAGGAGTCAGTGCCAGAGCTATAACAGCGAACTATAACAGCGGGCGTTGCTAAGTCCGCCAAGTCAAGACGGTGCGGCCACGTCACCAAATCGGCGCCCTATTGGCCGCCAGTGTGAAAGTGGCGGAGGCCGCCTCGAGTACTTACACAGATTCGTCATTTTTTTCCAATTCAAATCCATTACTTTGTTGTCAAGAACTTCTATCCGATGGGCCTCCGTCATCGTACTTGTCATGGTCCCCGTAGGGTTGAGAACGGACCAATTCGGCTCCAGTATCTCCCCATGATTCCACCCAATCCCTTCGATGTAGAGAGGAGAGAACCGCGGGAGGCATTTTTCTTGATGTCCGTGAACGTGAAACTGCCCGATAGAGAAAACCATGCTGTTGTACCATGGGAGCTCGAGGTCGGCGTACCCTTGTGTACGTGTCGCCAGGTTTTTCCAATATTGACAGCAGATATCATAAATGAAGATAATCCGCTTTACCTTTGAAGAAGCCACGGCCTTCAATCCCTTGCATAAGGCGTAGTCCATGTTAATCTGCCTTTCCCCCTTCTGAAAATCGACTAGGGAAGAAGGTAGAAAGGCACCATGACGGGCACAGGCCAGAGCACCGATGCCCGTGGCATCATAGCCCTTGTGGGCTTTGTTCTTGTCAGCCACTGCTCTATGTTCATTGCAGGTCGATGGCTGATGAAGAATCAGTCACCGTAAAGAATAAGTTCGGAGGCCTTACCTCCGTGATTTCAGTTGCAGAGGCCAGGTGGTGCTTGTAAGCTTTAGACTCCACGAAATATCCTTGGCCCTGTTTCAAGAACAAATCGTGTCCCGCTCCTTTCTTACTCTGCCTGACGCAAACAAAATTGCCGTCGGCCACGATAGACATGCTGTATTTCCACCTCCCGGGATAGTCAGTAAGCGCAGATCATCAAATGAAAAATCGGGTAGAGTCAACATACTGCTGTTTGTCCTTCTCCCAGTTCTTCTCAAGGTTAACATCAGGTTGGGGACATGCCGCGCAGAAAATGGCCATGCTCCCTGGCTTGCATGCCGCCTCTCTGGTCGCAAAGCCAAAACGCATCAGCTCTTGAAGGTGGCGAAATTGCCTTGCCGCTCGCAAGAGTTCTCGGTGCCGATTCTGGTTCTTCCGTCAGGTGAGTTTGTAAAACCAAAGTAGCATAACGTACCGGGACAGAGTCAGGGAAATCAGGGTTTGTGAGCCTTCTGAGCTTGCTAAAGTATTCGCCCGCTGAGGTACAGCATTCGAGGACAGCAAGGCTGTAGTCATGCAAGACTTCGAACGTGAAAACTGTTTCGACGGACTTGAATGTGGTCGGGTATAGCCCCGCCATCAAGCACTGTTCGTCCAACGGCGGCCCTCCCGGGCATACACAGGGCTGTATAACTAAGCGGTGAACGCCGTTGACGTGAACCACAACAGTCTCCTGCCCGTAGCCATCCTTCCCGTGCTGTGGACTTGATCCAAAAGTGAAGTCGTTATAGTTGTTCCAATCCGATTTCGCCGAAGCGAGGTATTGCTCGTTGGGATGTATGATTGGGGGCACGTGAGGGAGTAGAGGACAAGGCCTTCCGCGGTGACCCAAGAATATAGAGACACCCAATTTCCAGAGCCAGGATGGCTCATAAAATTCACCGGTCCACATCTCTACACGGTGGAAGGGGTGCCGTGTTGCGTGGATTGCCATACAACAACCCGAGCAGAGGTTGGGACTCCCAAAGCATGACGTGCATCTCCAAAGCGGATCGTCTTCCCCGCAAACTTCGCAGCATATGTCGGCCTCCCGAGTCTTGGATTGATAAAGGTGGCGAAGGTAGATGTTTATTCGCGGTTCCCACTGCAGCATATAATCATAGTTGCTCTGGAACATCTCCTGGGTTAGTCAGTTTGCGGTTTGTCCATCTCAAACCCGCTCACATTGTCAACTACAGGCTCTTCGTCGGAGGATGCAAAGGGATTAGGTGGAATATATTGGTCTGAACTCCAGCGTTGCTCTTCGCGATGTAGGTGTTCTTCAACTCGACGACGTTTCCCTGCAGGGGTTGGGGTTCCATTTGAAGGTTTGGGTGGGAGAGGCGCTAGTCGGTGCGTGGTTCCTTTTTTTGTGTGGATCTCGACAAGCATGCCATTGACTGGCGCATCCTTGACCACTGACCTTTTCGTCCGTTTGGTCATTTTGCGAGGGGGGGAGTATCAATTAAGACGATGTATTCCGATACTATACCGATTATCGCGATCCGAGCGACCGCTCTTACCAAGGAGCGGTCCGGCCCGATCCCTGATTTCTCCTTATAGGTTGGCCAGCGGGAGGATCCAAGCGGGAGTGACCATTGTCCTATAAAACCCCGCCCCCTGACGTGGCGTTCTACCTGACCGCTGTTTCCCCTTCCCTGACATGGCACCTAAGAAACAGCCCCAACACACTTGGACTGAGGAGCAGCTCAAGATACTGAATGACACTAAGCCAGAGTTTCACGCTGCCGACGCAGTCAAGCGCCAGGCCGTGGCCGACACCGCCGCTTCGAAAATCCAGGCGGCGATGGAGGAGGGCGGTCAGCAGTTGGACAGCAAGGCCAGTCAAGCTCTCTTCATTGTACGTGACTCTAGTCTCCGTTGGTTACGACTGCTCTAACAATTACCTAGGCTGTCCGTGGATGGTTGAAGGCGCGGTGCAAAGCCAAACGCAAAGCAGATGGAATTTCCTGGAAGGGTATCAAGGCCCGCAATGTCTTCATTCAGCACAACCGCCGTTCTATAAAAGCAGTCCAGAAGAAGCTGTATGAGAAGGATACCGGAGCAGTATTTCCATATAGCCTGGATACCTTTGTCGATGTGCCATTGCCCGACTTTGATGCCGAGGAAATCGCCATGCTAGAGGACCATGGGATGAGCCCCCATAATCCAGACGTTGACATGGCTTTGGAGACAGATGATGAAGAAATGTCTGTCAGTGACGAAGACGACTACAACGATGACGACAACGACAATGACGACGACGACGATGACGACAACGACGGAGAGTCAGACCGCCACAAGCAGCCAACCAAAAGTAAATCCCATCTGAAATCGGGAAAGAGCCGCGGTCAGAAGAAGAATCAAAGACCCGACACGACACAGTCACAGAAAACCAGCAACCACGTATTTTCATACTTCCAGGATGCCGTCTCAGAGCTGTGGAGCAAGTTGCCCGCATCCGAAAAGCGGCGGTACCGCCTCCGAGCTTATCTCAATAAACAGCGTGGCCCAAGTTCATCGGAACAAGCAGAGTGAGTTACTGTAGTCCTTATGGCAGCCGTATATGAGCTCATTGTTACTTAGGATGGCCGACAAGGAGCTGCCCGCCGTCCTGGAAGGCTTCGCGGCGCAGCTATTGCGGAAGTACAATGTCCGCGTGGTGTTCACCATTGTTTTCCCCGATGAGAATGGCGTCTTGAATATTTGGTCTTCGGATTACAACAGCAACCTCGGCGGAACCAACTTCACCGATGTACATCCTCGGATCTTTCAAGATTGTGGGATCAATGTTGCACTTACCGCTTGGGGACGGAGGGAATTTGGGAAGGAGCATGCGCAAGTCACATTCACTCAGAAGCGGGCTGGCACTCATGCGCTCATGACCCTCCCATTGGGAGCGGATGGTGCCCGACTGGTAGACCCTGAGAAGCCTCCAATCCTTCCAGTTACTAAGCCTTGGCTTAAAGACCTTATCCGGTCCTACTTTACTCACAAATATGGTACGCTTAAGTATTCTCGAGGATTTGACTTTGGATACTGACTCTTGTTGCAGTCGAGGCTGTCGGGACTGCCGAACGGCTGAAGTGTCCATGGAGTGATATCGAGAAAGGTCCTGGCCGTTTCTTCGATGAGAATATCTTCCCTGTGAAATACCAGAAGATGTTAAGGGAACCGTCCCGCATGTCAGTTCAAGAATTAAAAGACGTTCTGGGATACATCTACAGTCGGCAAGAAAGCGGTGTTCGACCGCCGTTCCGCTTTGACTATTACATCGACAAAAGCAAAAGTCAAAACCTGATAATCAAGGCGTCACATTCTAGTACCAAGGGGAAGGCACGAGAAGTGCTTTCTGTTGAGCCTGTCGTCATTGAGGCGTCGCCCGTCAGCACCGCTCCAGCACGACCCGCCCCGATTCAACCCGCCGCAATATCACCCGCCCCGATTCAACCCGCCACAATGTCACCTGCCCCGATTCAACCCGCCCCGAAGCCACCCGCCCCCAACTCGTCCGCTCCCCCTGCTCCCAATTTAGCAACTAAGCCAACCACCTCAGCCTCCTTCCTCGCAAATAGTACTGCTGTCGGGACAGCCGCCCCCAACGTCGATACCAAGCCCGCCGCTCACAATACACCCGCTCTCTCAAACCCACCACCCATCAATACTGCTACCAAACCTGTCCCTGATCTACACGTCCTTTACGAAGATGCCGCGCTCATTCCTCCCGTCACGGACACGGAATCGCCTAAGCCAGTGCTAGTCATGTCATCGCCAACTGTAGCTGCACGCCCCAAGCCAAGACCCCGTCCCGGCGGCGCCCCATGGAATCCCGATAGACCAAGACAATCGGCCGCAGAGCTTGTACGGGCTCTAGGAGGATCCTCATCCAAAATACAGCTTCAACCCCCAGTGCCATCTGCATCGTCCCAACCGCCATCAAAGCCTGTACCGTCAATCTCCAAGTCCGCAAGCAAGAAGCGGATGATGGACGGTATCGAGCTTCTCCCATTGAATCCTGGCGGTGTCACTACGCGATCACGCAGGGCTGCGAACACCAGACAGACCAGGAGCAAGAAGTAGAGTAGTGAACGGGTATAGCATTCGTATACATTTCAATTCAACCTTTTTGATGTCTTTACCATAGTTGAGCATGTCTTTCTCTTACTACTATACTTTCAATGTTCAATCTCGCTTGTCCTGGTCTATACTGGAAATCGTCGATCTGCCTTGTTCACACAATAGTATTGGATGCCGAAAAAAAGTACGCTACAACGGAAATTACTACCTAAGACTTTTTTGAACGCTTAGACCGCCGGGTGGGGGGGCCTTTCGCACCTGCCTTTTGCTGAGTACCTGCTATTGGACTGCCCTGGGGAATCTCTTCGGGAGGGGGGGACAACGGTGAGTCGGGGGGAATTTCTAAATCAGCGGGATACGGCGGCGGATGATGGACTCTGCTTGTGGGACCAACTGAGGCGGACAGTCCGGGATGAATTTCAATCGGAGCGGGACGCGGAGGCGGGGCGGTCTTGGTTAGAGGGCGGGACACAAAAGGGGCGGGGACTGGGGCGGAACTTCCCCGAATGAGGGCGGGGATCGGACTTGTCTCCCTTTCAACGAAAGTCGGCGGGAGCGGGGCGGGATTGGGACTGGCGGCTCTGTCCATGAAGGTTCGGGGCGGCGAGGCGGGGTTGGGACTGGTTCCTCTGTCCATGAGCCTACCAGTTTCGCCGGCACCTTGAGGCTGTCGAATTCTGTCAAGCACTGCCACCAATGTGTTTTGGTTAACGGAGTTTGTGAGCCTCTCCCAGATCTCCCCACTATCGGCCTCCAGGTCATAGCACCGTTTGGCTAGGCCACCGAGCTCATGTTCGGCATCCGACATCCTACCCAAGAGTCCCCGGATATCATCCTGCGCAACGTAAAGGCCTTTCATGTCGCGCCGGAACTTGTCCACGTCTCCCTGAAGGGTTCCCGTCTTGCTTAAGGCGTTGGCTGAATTTTTCTCGGCGGCCTCTATCTTGGCGCTGAGTTCAGCGACGCCCTCGTTGACGGAATGCTTCGTTGCACCGTCCACTTTGCTGCTCAGCTCCTCAAACCTCTCCTCCAACACTTCCATCCTAGCCTCATACGCTTTCATTCGTTCTTCGAATGTACCGACCAATGCAAGGGTGTTGTCAACCGTAGTCGAGAGTCGAGCTTCACGTTCGTTGAAATCCTTCTCCATAACGGCTACCTTCCTGCGCAGGTCGTCGAATTCCGCACGAGGCACCATCGGGGTACGAGAGGCCGTTTCCAACTTATTCACGGCGGATGTCAGACCGCGAATGCCAGACTCCGCCTGTGTCAACCGCCCATCGAGAACGTCCTGCTTGCTCGCGCAATTGGCAAGGTCGGCTGCGACGTCACCAGTTGGCAACTCAGTCTGGTAGGCGGGGAGTACTGTGGAGTCGGCGGGTGCTGGGATCGATGGAATGTTAGTCAAAACCATATGCTGGCCACTTTTGGGATGGAATAATGGACCGAATTCTTTGGTACCGGCGTAGGCAAAGTTGGTTGTTGAGGGACCAGCGAGGGAGGCGGCCGTAGAAGAGGAACGAATTGCTAGTAATTGCACAGGCTCGGCAGGTGGTGTCGCCTTCGATGTTCTGGCCCCCTTCTTTGAGGATAGCTTGGGCTTTCCTCCCGCCTTTGAACTTTCTGCATCGGGAGCGGGCTTGGACTTCACGTTCTGGGTGCGCGGTTTTTTAGCAGTGGGCGGCTTGTCTAAAGGGGCGGCGGCGGCGGCGGCACTATCGTCAATGTCGGAGTCTTCAATGTAAGCAGCGCTCTTGCGCTTAACAGACTTTCTGGCGGTTGATGACTCTTGGTTCACGGCCCCGTCATCGACAGCTGCAGCGTCCTTCCGTTGGCGGCCGCGCTTCAAGGCAATAGCGAGGGCCTTGATAGTGTCGCCGGCAAGCAATCGTTCGCATTTCTTTTTTCCGTTGGCACATCGAGGACAGCTACCACTGCCCGGAGCAGTACACTGCGGATCCAAGTTAGCTGTGTCGAATTTCTTGCCCAGAGCTTTCGAATGTTCGGCCAAGGCCTTCGCTTTCAAGCACCGGTCGCAGAGCACGAATGTGGAGCCGGAACCAGAGACATTGCCAGGTCGGGCGGAACCTGTATATGCAAATGCATAGGGTCAATGCTACAACCGTTAGGCCGCTGGGGAGAAACCCACCTCGTTTGCGCGGGGACCGTCTAATGGCTGTAGTATCCTTCTCTTCTTGCGCTTGAGCCCCATCGCCGTTCTCGTTGTCGTTCAACTCATCCTCCTGCTCCTCGTCCTCATCTTCCTCCTCCGCGTCGCCGTCTTCTTCCTCTTCACTGCCTGATCCCTGATTCACCCTTTCCTGCCCCTTCCCACTCTCCTCATTCTCTAGCGCCTTCTCCTTGCCCTTCTCGTTGACATTAATGGGCTGCTTTGACTCCGTGGGTTTCGCTGATTGGTTGGCGGTTGGGAGCGGTGAATGCGAAGGTATCCGCCATTGTGCGATAAATTGGAGGGTCTCATCGATGTAAGTGCGGGGGTTGTTCTCATCGAACGAGTCAAGGTGCGTGGGCGGGTCTTTTTTGACGTTCTTCAAGAAAGATGGGTCGATGGGAGTGCCGGGCTGGCGCCATTCGGGTTTCGTAGGGATGAGGTCGAACAGAGCTTTGACGGAGTGGCCGGCGTAGAGGGAACACGATGGCGGAATTTTGTTGCAAATGGTCTAGTAAATCATTAAATTATTCAATTAACCAAGAGGTCCCGCAAGTAGTAATTTCTTACGCACCACAAGACCCATAACCGCCCGTCGAACCTTCTGAGGCCAGTCGTCATCCTGAGGCCAGTGTTCGTAGTTATTCAGTAGTGTTCGAAGTCGCCGAAGAACGGGATTGAAGATGTCGCGTAGTTCCTCTTTGGAGAACGTAGACAAGACGGAGGTCCCTGTGGCCATTGCTGGGTACTATGGTGTTTGTAGTGTTGGAAGGATTGATGGAGAACGAGTCCAAGTCGCGGCGACCGGAGTGTTGGCGGTCACGTGATGGTTCGGCTTCATCCGATCGATTATCACTCCGCCGCTATGTCCAAGCCTTGTCGAGCCGCCCTTTCATCGATCTACACCAATTGCTCGTATCATGGATGGCGGTAACTTACAAAACGTGGATGGTAAGGTTCCAAATATTGAAATGCTCTTCCAGGACTTACCAACTTAGCAGATGATTCTGGGATGATCACCGGGGGCACTATCGCGATGGAAGTGGAGGAAGACGTCCCAGACGAAGTCCGCTTCGTACCCTTTCAATATGATATCGACACGGAAGAAAGCGTGCAAGATTCGAACAATACCGAAGAGGTTTGGAGAACGTTCAGTACTCAGGAGGCTGAAGGCCCACCGCGCTCTCCTTCGGCCACTACTGTCCCCGCCGCAGGTGCTAAGGCATCGGGCAATAGTACTGCTGAACCCGCAGGTAAGTTTCTTTGCGCGGAAGTACTATTTGACAGTCAGTTACAACGATTATTAGGCATTGGAGGCGTAACTCCTGAAAAGGGCAAGCAGAGAGAAGCGCAGCCTGATACGTGGGCTCCATTCGCCGACGAGGCGGCCGCTAGTCAATGGTTTTCCAGTCTCTCGGAAAATCAAGCGGCTTTTCTAATTCGCGGCTATTTCTCCGATGGCATTGTGACGTCAGGCCCGCCCCATCGTGAGGCATTTCCGAAACACAGCAACTTTCCCTTGGCCGCCGCGCTCAAGTCGGCTCGCCAAGCATCCGCGCAAGAACACGGACGGAGCGGGAGCAAGGAGATGGAGGAGATTTTCAAAGGAGTTGTTGAGGCAATGCCCGAGAGTGTCAGGAAAGAGATTCTCTCTGACGACTCCGAGTTGGTTTGGAACATTCCGAGCCTCGAGGGCGCAGGGATGTCGGCCGATCTCATCGACGCTCAGCTCAATTACATGTCATCGTGGCTGGGCACTCTCGTGAACCACTACATGCACAATTGCGAAGTCCATGAGAGGCTGGATGATCACTTGAGGGCGGTGAAAGCCGCCTTGGTGCTCAGAGAGCACAGCAACACTCTTTCCGACTCTCTTAAAGGTTTATGCAACCTCTATGATTCTTAGACGACGTGTTTTGTTCGCTTTTGTTCATTTATCACGCTCGTAATTACATTGGATTGGTTGCAATTGTATGATGATAAAGCTGGCGCGGCGGTGCTCGTGTATTGTTGGAATTGGTCTATTGGCGGCGGCTGCCCGACGTATATCGCTTTTGGTGACGGGTTTGATGGCGGGTGGTTAAGCGGCGGTCGGGTTGGCGGTGTTTCTGGCCATTCGGCAATGGTGGGGCCCATGCCAGCTAAGCCAATGGGTGATGGTGGGTTGCTAGCCGAGAGCCCACCCATTGGTGATGGCCGTGCGGCACAGGCAGAGCCCCGGGCGCTGAGCCATTGGGTGATGGCGATGATCCGCGACTTGCAACCATCACATATGGGTGATGTCATGTAATGGGGTGGAAGGAGACCCACTTCAGCCCATCTTGGCTCTGGAAGACTGGTCTCCGACTCTCCCTTTGTCGAGCGCAAGTCTGCAACAGAGATTCGGGGCTTTCATTCAATTCACCTTCCCTGGAGAATGCCTCGGAGGTCCCGGATTGCACCTTTGACGCCAAACCGACCGGTCGTGCTACGGAGGGGGCCAAAGTGTTGGTAATTGTCCATACCAATGGGGTCCATCAACTGCCATTCCAGTTCTGCAAATGCGATGACTATGTGGAAGAGGACGTTCAACTTCTCCGGATGGGATTTTACCCTGCTTCACACAAAGACGTCAAGACTGCGTTCACGTTCGCGCTGCTTGACGCGTATCTCCTGGAGACTTTGGAATGCTACACCTCTGCATTCCACTTCTTCTCAAAACTGCGTCGCTTGACCAACGAGGTGTTCCCGAAACATGTTCCTGTAAGAAAGTCCCACTTCTGCTCCACTCTGTTAAAATGACTCGTCTTCTTGAATAGGATCGTTATCGGGAAGTCCTTCGTTGCGGTAGACAATGGAGGAAGTTGAAGGACTTGAAGAGATACGGATTCGGACACACTGGGGAAATGCCAAAGGAAGGGCAAATGGCTCTGTTCTGCGCCGCCTGCCCTCAGCCCGGTGTGAACCTTCCGGATGATTGGGAAGACGACAGTGACCAATGGAAGTACGGAATTACGCTCGCCGCTGACGGGAACTTCACTCTTCTTCATCGACAGCAAAAGAGAAACGATGACGTGTGGTTAAAGAATGGAGAAGGATACCTGGTTGAACGACACAGGTACGAAAAGCACTTGAAGAACGCGACGGAAATAAAAGAAGTGCGTGACTATTTACCTGCGTTACTGCGACAGCCAACCAAGTACTCTAGCCGCCGACCTGCCATGAACATCGGGCTGTGGAAGACAAATCGAAGACCATTAAAGGGTGTGATGTTACTGGGGTAGGCGCTTTTGCCTGTTCGCGACACGGGTGCTTTGTTCCTGCTGGAGTCGTCAACTTCCACAAGGGAGAGAGGTGAGTGGTACTATCATTATAAGTAATGTCGAAGTGTTCAATGGCCCAAACCCACGAAATAGGCAAATGTATATGGATTACGGACTATGCCGCGGAGTAAACGCTATTGGGGTCCAAAAAGGCCGGCGACTCGTCCTACTCTACGACATAAACTGCCAGTATTCCCGCAACCTGAGAAAGCGGTTACAAGAAGGGCACCGTTACCTGGACCTTCCAGAAGGCTTGGTCATGGTGTTTGGGATTGGTCAATTCCACGTTCACGGTCACCAAGAGATGTGCTACGCCCGTTTCTCCCCAATGTTTATCAAGGGTATCGGATACACGTCAGGGGAGATCTTGGAGTCTCTCTGGTCTGTCCTGAATGAGGCGTCTCGGCCGACGCAAACCATGTCATTGGCCCACAGAACAGAGGTCTTGGATGCGTTGATAGGGGATAGCAACTGGAAAAAAATGATCAATCTCCGTGAGTCATGACAGTGTCATTTGCGAGTTGATTACTGACTGTTTGGGTGCAGTGAAGTCCATTCCAAGCGCATACCAACGAAGCATGAAGGAGTTAGAGGAGGCTCGCGAGGCGTTTGACCTTCTCAATGAGACTGCGTCTCCCTCACAACGCACACTTTGGCAACATCAACTTGAACGGGCTCTGCTGGAGCGAGTCGATGACGTGAGTGCCATGGACGTCCTCAACGTCAGTCTTTCCAAACGTGAGATTTAAACCAGCGCCTTGTCTGAAGTAGTGCTAACTAGACAGCTGAGTAGCGCCATCCAGAGCAAAAATTCAGCATGGGCTCATGGTGGAAGAGCAGACTGCCAACGTCGGGCTTGGGGTCACTTCGTGGTTGGTGCGAGGTTTCAAGATCCAGGAGTCTCAGTAAGGTGTCCAATATGCAAACCTTTTCACATAATTGCTAATCCTGGTCTAGATTGCAGCTTAAGGCCCATATTCGATCCTTGCCCCGGCCCTCTTTGAGGACAGAGATTCAGGAGCTAGAGATCGCAAAAAAAGGGAAGTTCTCCAGGCCGAAATTGTCTCATTTTGCGCCTCCTCTCAAATCCTCTTCCCTGATGTGGATCTTGAAGACTACCGGTGCTTTAGTCCTCCGGAGTCCAATCCGGAAATTGAAGGGGAGGATGGCGACGTCCTACCAGCAACGGCGGATTTGGGCGAGAACCCGTTTGTCGACGTACCTGATCCCGAGGAAGTCGACATACCTCTTCCCTCGTCTTTTGCTGACTTGCCATCTTCAATGAGAGCGGCACGTCGGAAGGAAATCAAGCTCCGCGTTGCGCAAGCGACGGACGCGCTGGAAGAAATCCGAACCGAGGTTGGTCGCAAGTCATATCTTTATCGATCCAACATTCGACTGGCCGACGGGAAGAAGCAGAAGACCAGGGGGTACGCAGCGGTCAAGGCGTCTAACCAGGCTATGCGGATGGCTATTCGAATATATGACCAGGCGCGGTGGGCTCTGTCTAGGTTAGGGGCTTCAACGGACTTGCTGGAGGAACTGAAGCCCATCACCAAGGAAGACACCAAGGCCATCACCTCCGTCTATAAACCCAATGCAGCTGGAGAGTCAAGGACAAAGCTTTCCTGGATATGGGGGATTAATGTGGGCAAAGACTCTCAAAATTCACCATATCTCGAAGAACGTGAGTCTTGAAATTTCGGTCTCCATGTTTTCCGCTCAGTAACAACTTTTGAGCAGTGTATCGGGTGAACTGGCTCAGGGCTAAAAGCAGAGTTAATAGATGGGAAGAAGAGAAACAACTGTTGGAGGAAGAGATGGTATGGGTTTGTAGATTTTTTGACAGAAAGGCCGAGACCTGTCTGGGTTGGCGGGAACTGGCGGGAAGCGCGCGACCAGGTCACCAAGCCTATGCAAGTCGACAGGCTGAAACTTGGCGCCTCTTATCGAGCGAGGCCGAGGCGAGCTTCCGGAAAGCAAGAACTGGATTGGATTCTGGCGATGGCCAATTGAGTGCTTCGTTGGAGTTTGAATGGTAGCGATGTGGCGGATATTGCGTGTTGGCCGTGGACATATGGTTAGTTAGTCAATAGAAACGATTCCGCACCTGACTGATGCGTAGGCTCGACTCGATGGTGTAGGTCCGTATTGGGCGCTGAGACTTCAGAGGAATGACATCAGTCATCACCGCAAAAGAGCTGGCTTGCGGCTTTGACTGACGTCATGCTTGGCGTGAAATGACATTCATCGACGGATACAGCCCATTACTCCACCATCAACCTCGGTTAAATCCAGGCTGACAACATCATCTGCGCGATACATGGCTGCGACTTCCACGACTGACACGAGAGTATCGTCTACACGATGCGCATCGTCGCTCATGACATCCATGTCATCTCACGCCAACCTCAGGATGCCAGGTGGGAGGGGCTGGAAGTAAAAGAGCGTCGAGCACCGGACTAGCCAGGCGCAATCGACCTGACGTTCAGACTCTGACTGGAACTCGTAAACAGGTATCTGCGCCTGGAGTTCGTCTGGCCCGATTTCATTTATTGCGGCCGTCCTATCTGCAGTCTGGAATCAACATTTTTCATCCATTTCCATATTTTGGCTTTTGGCTTCTTTTTGTATTTCTATGCCCTTGCTCCAGTCAACAACTTGGAAAGTCAAGCGCTGGAAGAGGGCTGCGCCTAGCCAACGCTTCCGGCACAGGTATTCTATCCGAAAACGTGACGGTCTCCGCCGTTCAATGGATAGTGTTGCTTCCAACGTTGAAAGCCTGGCGCGCGCAGTCTATCCGACGAGAAGGACGATCTGGGCTGTGCTGTTCCGCCACGCGCACTCTATCCGAAATCATTTCCGGTTCAGATCCGTGCGGACGACCATCTGGGCCACGGTATTCCGCAATCAGCATTCTATCCGACATTCACGAGCCTCGTGCGCGCAGTCTATCCGTTTTTTTTTTTTTTTTTCACTCTGGAAAACCCATCGGCTAGGCGGTACCCGATACGCTTCACTATCCCAGGTCCAGGCGTTCCATCCCAACGTTGTATTATCCGATTTCGTTTGCGATTCACGGTTCAGATCTGCGCGGAGGACAATCTGGGCCGCGTTGTTCCGCGATTAGCATTCTATCCGACATTCACGAGCCTCGCGCGTGCAGTCTATCCGATTTTTTCTCTCTGGAAAACCCATCGGCTAGGCGGTACCCGATACACTTCACTAAACCAGGTCCAGGCGCTCCATCCCGACCTTGTATCCGACGCCAAAGAGGGGCTGTCCGGGGTGTTTCTCTCACGTTTTCCAAGGAACGCAGCCCAACGTATATTATCAGGGCGATCTCACTCTTCCAGACTTCAACAAAAGCTGTTATGGCTTCCCCTCCCGCGCTTCTCTTTCCATATGCCCAGACTATGAGGTCGCTTTCCGTGGGTCAGTTCAATTCCCTTTTGCACTACCTGGGTCTGCGGGTCCTCGCCTCTGCGCAACAATATCTTGCCACGTCAGAACCAGAGGAAACAGTATTCCGGGAAGGTTTTGAAGCGGAGCTAGTGAGTATCCACGACTACCCACCAACTCAACAGGCAGTTTTAACGTGGTGGCCCCTTTCACAATAGCAAGCTTTGGTAGTCGTCATTTATTGCGCCAAGATGCGTTTTCCAGGGATAACGCCACCTGAGTTCCTACAACGGCTTTTGCTCATCAACTTGGATGAGTGTTATGGCCCACTTTGCATTCTAGATGGAGTGCTAGCCAGCCTTCCAGACGACATTGACGTTTCTGCAGCGGATGCTGGTCCAAACGCATGGTGGGCTCCAGGTGCCTCTCCGCGACGCTTGACGATCGAGGAGATCATTGATTGCTGGAACCAGTGGCAGACAATGGATAGGCCGTCACCTGCTACCCACGACCCCGCGCCGGGACCGCCGGCGACCCTCGAGCGCTTGAGGAGAACGCGCGATCTCCTCAAAAAAACTGTAGGATTGATCAGTGAAGAGCTCGAGTCCAGTATGACAGAGCTCTCCGCAGCAACAGAGTGGAAGAAGTTCCTAGTGTTGGAGTTTCCAGAAATTGCTGGTGAGGTCTCCCCAGATCTTATGCCTTAGACGCTTATCTCAGATGTTATACGATGGATAGAAGTGGCCACTCGGGCGTTGGATCGCCCTCTGTCTTCCTTCTTCATTTCCACTGAAGCTCCCACCCAATGGTTGGCCGTCGCTCAATGGATTTTCGACCGCGTCCACACGGTCGTCTACGAAGCCAGTCAGCTTCCTCTTTCTAGCGAAGAAAAGGCTGTATTTATCCGTTACGTGCAGCAGGAGTTTGTGAGTACTTTTCCTACTTACTCGCTTGATCAAGATTTCAGAAACTCAGGCGCGCCTTTAAGATCTTCGCTCAGGTCGCGAGCGGCTACTTGTTCCTTTGTTTGGATGAGCTGATTGAAAATCGCTTCACATGGGCTTGTTCCAGTGTTTTGCTGTATTTCAGCACCACTGAGGACATGCTATTTGATGGAACGTTGCGGGGGATCTTTGGCCCTCCCGAAACTCCTCGTCAGGCCAACTGGTTGAAGGCCTTTCTACAACGGGAGAAACCACCCCCACCGAGATGGCAACACCTCTTGGAGGAGTGCAATGTCAAACGAGAATATCCGGAGAGGGACTGGTCTTATCCGAGATGCAAGGTTGCGGCAACAAGGCTTCCCCAGCAAATCACTCAGTTCGACAAACTCATATTTACCCTAGAGGAAGAATTGGCCAAAAGAAAAGAACGTGTGGCGGAGATGAGAGCAATTAAAGAGGCTTGGGAGAACGCTTTATCCTAAATGAGTATCCCACTTACTTACTAGCATGGTGTCCGTCCTTCCGATCACGCCTGGAATCAGAATAATATAAATATATATTGTCCATCGTAGACGCCGACCCCCGACCACCATTGTCACTAGCCCCGCATGCCCTCCCTGAACCGCCCACCATTGCCTGCTGGCTGCGCCTTAGTGCGCGACGTTGGGCTATATCTCCAATCGCTAGTCAAGCATAAGAACGATCCATCCTCCGTCGCCCCTACTCCACCTCCGCAGCTTGGCCTCGAGCTTCAGATCGAATGTGAGCTCATTGCGGAGGTTATCTTGACTGCACTGCAAAACGCAAGTGGGTTGGCTGCTTCCTTCGACCCCCTGCGCGTCTGTGCTCACCTTCTCCCGGACAGGACAAACCACCTGGCCCCTGAGCGACTACCTGAAGGCTTCGGGCGGAAGAAAGATGACCGACAGCTTACCTGGAGTCTCTACAGTCAAACCAGATGGCGAGCTGGAGGTTCTCGACGAGCCCTTCTGCGTCATGGATTCGAAGGAGTTGATTTTGGCTTGGTATTGTCCGCATATTTTGACTCGTGAAAGACAAGCAAGTATTGTTAGTTACCTTTCAGCTCAACCACCTCAACCACTAACATCATGTTCGTTGGCGGTTTAATAGGACAAACTTACATTTGCCGTGGAATGGTTGTCAAAAGTCCCAGGACTAGCTATGGACGGTGAATCTGAATCCAGTTTCCGCTCCCACCCTTCCCTCTTTGGCAAGGACAATAGCTTTAGGAGTGGAGTCATAACGTTGGCATCCTGTTGGTCGATGCAGGGTCATCCGGTGAGTCTTTCCTTCGTCCCACCGACAAGACTGGAATTTGACCGCTCTTAGAACGGACCATTCTCCCCTTCGGCCAACTTTAAGAGACCCAATCAGCCCGTGCTACCATTTTTAAAGATGATCTCGGAGAGTCTGGCAATCCTGGGTGGTATTCTCTCTATTATCCATCCGGCGATGTTTGAATGCGGGCTAGATGTTTTAGCAAACCTCAACGCTGGTCAAATCAAGGATGTGCAAGATGTAGACATCCTGCGTAAGGTGCTCGAGTCATGGAGCTCGCCGTTTACCGCATTTTCCCTCATTATCAACCGCGAAACACCAGTCCATAAGGACGGGCTAAGCCCTCCGTTTAGTTACGACTTACTTTATACAGGAGGGTTCTACGAGGACGCACGGCTAGAGGTCCGTGGCATCGGCCTGAGGGTGCGATACGTCCCTGGGACTGTGGTAGCTCTTTTGGCCGGGGTCTTCCCTCACGGGGTGTCTTCGGTCAACGGAGAGCGGTTTTGCTTAGCTCATTTCTTCCGAAAGCCTATCCTCGACCAAGTTCCTTTTTTCCGTCAGCCAGGCTTGCCAAAATACAGTCACCTTGTAAATCTTTATTTCGATGGGTTTCGATACACTGTTACATAGTGCTCCTGTATTTCAAAAAGTATTTAAGAGTTATGTTTCTTTGCTCTCCAATCTTTGATCACGACCCAACTCCTCACCTCATTGGCATCCTGGAACCAGAAAAAGCAAATCTCAGACTCCATGGCCGGATTATCCAAGCTGAATGAGCAGCAGAAAGTGCGGTGCAGGGAGCTAAGAAGAGGTCAGTGTTCCTTCCAAGTCCCGGAAAAGATAGGTAACTTACGTTGGAAATCAGAACAAACTTCAACCAGTGTCAACCTCCGCTTCGCTCTGTACGACGTTGAGAACCTGATAGAAGGAATTGAACGCTTGGCGGAGCTCTCCTGCGAGTCCGACGCAGGGGATGAATTGCGCCAAGAGCTGCTCCCTGGAGCAGACAAACTCAAACAGGCGCTGGAGATGCTGATCGAAGGGAATAGACGATGTCGGGGCCTCCTGCGAGAGTTGGAGAAAGGGCGATGATAATTTCTATAGAAGGACACGAATTTCTACATGGTGTCCAAAGCGAAAGAATGAAAAAAAGTCAAAGGTGTTTACAAAAAGTCATAAAAATTATCGGCCGCTTGAATTTCGTCTGAGTCGAACAGCAAGGTAAGCGAAGAAAAACGCTCAAGCCTGCTGACTAGATCTTTTAGAACCAAGGAGGCATCTCTAGAGGTATCCTCTGCAGTGTTCTTGAGATCTTCTATGAGGTGTGAGAGGGTAACCCATTGGAGGCGCGCGCGAAGTGAGTCTAAGATGAGGGGAATAAGAGGAGAAATAAGAGGAGAAATCTTATAGAAGGGTTGGCAACCCAACGGAGATCACCACTTACTGCAAGCAACCTGAGCGTTCTCCTTACGCGCTTTGGCCAGGGTGACCTCCAATTTGGACAAAGGAGACCTCGAATTGTGAGGGATTGGAGCAAGAGACTGTCGAAGATCCGTTAGCTCGTCTCTTGCACGTGATAACACTAGTGGTTCTGGTTAGAGGACGATGTTGAGAGGCCAATTGGACAGGTTACGCACAGCCAAAAAGATTGCCGTCCAGGCCAGCAAGGCACGAGGTCGGAGTTGTCTCATTCAGAGCGACTTGCTTGAACCTCTTGTAGGCTGGCATGAATCTCTCTACTTGTCCGGGCGAGAGACCGGCTTGGGACCGAAGGAGATCGCGTAGGTACAGGTCTCGAAGACCGCAGTTGGACGGATAACGGCTAGGGTCGTAAAAGCACGCCGAGCAAGACATGTGGGTCTCTAAAGGTGCGCATTTGACTGAGCACAGAGGGGAGCCGCAGTTTACCTCCTTTCGAAACTCTTCTATATTGCCAACCCAGGTGGCCCAAAAATCCATTCTAGCTTCAATCTGGATAGCGAAGTTCAGCTCTTCGAGGTCGACAATGTCAATGTCGAGTTCTTGTGAAGGGAGTATAGGACTATGGGGGGGGGATTGCGAAAGGGAGGAGGAGAGAGTGCGGTTCATCGTGATGGCAAGGAACAAGGGATAGATTGTCGCTCCAGGTATACAAGTCCCCCTTGATAGCTCTCAATCTTCGCGGAGTTTGAACTTGGGCGTCCTACGCCTTCGGCGTTACTTCCCATAAATAAAAGGGACCTGGGTTGGATTGGTGGACCCGGTGCCTGCAGGCATTCATCCCAAATTTCTCTTTGAAGGTATGGAACAAGTCTGAGCGCACTGACGTCTGGCTATGCCCATTGATTCCTTAGTGTTGTTTCCTTAGTGTTGGCCATGTCAATCCGCGAGCGTAGCTCCAGCACGTCGATAACGACTGGTGACCACAAAGTCCGCATCGTCGTTCGAACAGAAATAGAGCACGCGCAAACCCCGTCCCAGCCTAGTGTCCCCGATAATGAGTTCTCAAAACTCGTTATGGGTGTTATAGCCGTTGGTATGTGCGCGGGGCTTGCTCACAGGCGGCGCGACTCACTAGCACTTTATCAGACCAAAAACGATTGCAAAGCAGGTTAACAGCGGCTATGAGAGATATGAATAGCGCAGCGGACGCCTGGAGCAGGCTAGAGGAGAAGCTGGAGGAGACACATGGGGAGAACTTTGACTTGGTGCTGGCAGGGTACCCCGGCAAGTTGGACTGTTCGTTGGATTCTCTGAGGGAAGCGCTGAACGAGCTCGAGAGAATATCCACCGCCAACGGACGCTGGATCAACGCGTCTTTCTCTAGGCTTAACGGAAACTCGGTGGCCGCAGAGGCGGCGTCGATGGAGGGAAGTGCGGACGAGCAAGAGTCGCACTCTAGTGACTGAGTTCAATTAGGTCATTCGTTTGTATCATGTATCACCTGTCCTGGAAGTATCAGTTTCCCTGGCTGGACTGTCTGTTACTGATTTACGGAGTAAACTGTTGAGGCGTTATACGTCGGAAACTACGTACATCTTTAGGCTAAACCCCAGGGCCTGTTTCGGATACAGTGATTAACTTATCCGAGAGAAGTAAATCCACGGTGGAAGTACTTGGGAAACCTGTTAGACCGGGATGCTATAAATTGCCTTCTGGAATCATGAATTGTGGCCCATTGATCCCCTCCCTAGTTTCGCTATTGGTTTGTCAACCTTTGCTATAATAAGTTATTCACTTGTTAACCCCGCGAGCAGGCCAACACAATAATGTCTACCGTCTTGACTTCGGCGGTTGAAAATGATCTGCGGGCCATTCTCAAACATCTGGAAGTCCTCCAAGGTGAGTGAGAATGTTGGAAAGATGGTGTTCAGCTGGTAAAGAGGGTTTCAAGCGTCACGCCACTCTATATCCGACATCCAGGAGAAGATTGGCAACTGCCGGAGCCCAAGTTCACTCCCCTACCTGTCTTCTGCTCTACCCTTTGCAGACCCTCGGTTATTGGACCAACTGGATGAAGCCCAAAACACCAAGCGGTATGCCCTCAAGGAGCTTCGCGCGATTACCCGTCTCGCGTCGCTTGCTATCCGCCGGATAGAGGAGGTTGAGAGGTTTACCCCAACGGCCAACCCTCACCCAGGCTTGGTAGAAATGAGGGGACTCTTGGTAGAGGAAATGTTGGATTCGTTCCTTCCGGATCTACTAGCGAAGGCCTCAAGAAATGAGACTTCACTAGACGCTGAGTTTGGCAAAGCGAAACGGTTCATTTCCGATTTTCTGGCGCATTGTTGACGTTGGAAGCACTCGGTAGTATGCTGTTACCGCTAACGTTCTCATTTGATTTTACAATCTATCCGAAATACTTATCCTGGGACGATTCTCGGTTTCGCCGTCTGAATCAAATCTATCCGAAGAGATCAGATTAGCATTCCGTAAAAAATTGGAACGACTTTGCCATCACTCTATTCTTAGCGTGATTTATCTATGAAGCACTGAGGGAGGTGATAAAAAAGCTATGGTTCTTCCATCTCTGCCAACAGCAATTGTCGAATAGCGTTGACCAGGTTCCGTCCAGGCCCTACGGCCTTCGCGGCAAGTTCCAGGATGTCTCCTCGCAAAACGTCAAGGAGCACCTGGTTGACTTCCTGATTCGGATGTCGGAGGTGCTCCTCTCTGTGTTTAATCATGAACTCCATCTCCATCCAGGCATCTGACACACCTATTTCGATGTTGGCTGTTGTGTATTGGGAGACTGCGGCGGATACAACTTACTGTGAAGGAATCGGATATTTTCGCCCGTATCCGACAGGTCTCCGCGATCAGAAGTTGGTGCTGCGACTTGAAATCCATCGATCATTAGTGGAGTAACAACGAGGGAATGTTTACGCACCAGCACCCTCGCAGTGAGACTCCGCTATTTTGACCAGGCATTTGGCAGATTTCAGACCGCGAGTCAGGGCCGCGTGAATGCAAGATTGAAAGTAATCTGCGCATTCCTCCCTGCTTTCAAAGGTGAGGTTTGCTGTCAACA
Organism: Coprinopsis cinerea okayama7#130; assembly: GCF_000182895.1. Taxonomy (NCBI): domain Eukaryota; kingdom Fungi; phylum Basidiomycota; class Agaricomycetes; order Agaricales; family Psathyrellaceae; genus Coprinopsis; species Coprinopsis cinerea. The sequence continues at coordinate 3,317,151 of NW_003307543.1, read as the reverse complement.
CGGGCAGAGTATGGGCTTCCGACTCTTCGAGCGCTTGTAGCCTCTTGCGCAACTCTGACGACAGGTCAGAGCCAGTGATTTTCTGGGAATGTTTGAGAAAATACCTTGAACGCGTTCCAGTGCATGCTCGACTTCGAGCAACTCCCATTCAATGGGGCTCATGGTTTGTGCGGGAATGTTGAACCTTGAAAAGTCCGGTTGGATTAAATAGGGTGGTCCATAGACAGTCGAGGCCGTGATCCGAGAAGTGTAGCTTGTCCGAGCGGATGCAAATGGGCGGTTGGAAAATTCCCCGACGTTGAAGTTGTAAAACTTGTAATAAAGATGAAGCGGCGCCGCTCTTCCCTTAACTGCATGCGTCATCAACTTTGCCTTGACCAGGACCCCTGAAAACCAATAGAGAGGTTATTGAAAGTCCGGACTTGAGACGATAGGTATTTCCTTGTCCTGAGATGGGGGGTCGGGAAAAGTAGCTCTTTGGCAAAAGTCCGGATATCGACGCCGCCAAGAGGAGGTCTTTTCCAAAGTCCGGATACTGGGCCACTGGTTCTCGGATATCCGGGTGCGGCTTTATCCGCGCCTGAGAGCGGCGGAAGACTGTTGCAGCCGATGTGGAAAATGTCTCTTGAGGGTAGTTCAGCCACGACAACGCGACATCCGAGAGCACCGAGAAGGGTATTCCAAATTCAGCCAAGGCAGATGAGGTGTGACGTCGAAGGGTTGACAATAAATGGCATTACAAATATACAGTTCGCGAAAAGTGATACATCGATGTGAGCCTAGTCGCTGTCGGAATGAATTCCTCCCAAAGAAACACAGTCAGAGTCGCCCGAATCCCAAAGGCAATGCCCCCCAATCTCCTGTTCAATGAGCGCCAGGGCGTGGTCGATCTTGTCCGAATCGTTGCGATCGCCGTCGTTCAGGACGTTGTCGATAACTAAGAGGGTGTTGCTAAGTTGTTCAAGGCGACTGACGATGCTCCTGTGCTTGGAACGAGCGATAGCGGCATCTAGAACAAAACAGAATAAGAGACCACAGACGCAGGATAAATTTAATAACTCACATCCTGCAGCACGAGCCGCGAGTTGGCGGTCTCGGCGACGATTCTCAAGCATCGGAAAATCTGCGAAGCCCGGTTAGAAGAAGTTCAGGGGAACGGTTAGTCTACGTACGGCTTCGCTGAATGTATGCCCTTTTTTTGGAAAGTTTGGGGGCCTTTCCGGCGGTGCTCTTGGATCGCTGTCCGTGTCCAGGACGCGGGAGATTGACTGAAGAAGCACGGCTACTGACATCAGCCTGAGAGCCGACCTTGAGGACAAGGTTAACGAGGAATGGGTGTATTGTTGTGGCGTGCCTACCTCGTTCTTGTCCGCTGAGACGTGGTCAGCGCCGACGGTTCCTTGGTGTTCATTAGCCACAGGTGCGCTGCTGTCAACCTGCAGAAAAGATATTTGTTATCTATACTGATCAGAATGAGTGGGTATAAGCGAACTTACTTTGTCGAGGACTGGTTCCGGGGTGTTGTGCGCGTTTCCGGTCATTTTGGTTTTTAGAGATGAACAGAATGAAGGAAAGAGGTTGGAAGGGAGGTGCCGCGTCAGCAGTTGAGTTTATATTGCGGCTTTGCAGTTGAGACGTAATAAAGTCAACTGTTGACTAACGAGATGTCAAGTGGCGCAGGTATGATGTCCCAGCTGAGTATTCAAATAAATCTGAGGTCGTCTCAGCTCAGACAAGTTGGTCGAGGGCCAGGAATACCAGCTATCTGCTTGAGGGTGGATAGATATCTGTCCGATGGGTGTTGACTAACGAGATGTCAAGTGGCGTAGGTATGATGTCCCAGCTGAGTATTCAAATAAATCTGAGGTCGTCTCAGCTCAGACAAGTTGGTCGAGGGCCAGGAATACCAGCTATCTGCTTGAGGGTGGATAGATATCTGTCCGATGGGTCTTGGTGTAAGTGGGATGCCCCAGCTGAGCGCGAGGAGATTCAGCAAACAGTCTCAGCTGAGACAACTGGGCTGAAGTCAGCTGAAGATCGTCTTTCACGGGCTGAACGTCGAACCGGGGGGAGTGTTGATCATGGTTAATGTCCCAGCTGAGTACTGTGTTAATCCAAGAGGTAGTTCGGCTGAGACAACTCAATTGCAATCTGGGATAATTCAAGAGGGCGATCTGCTGATACAATTTAGTTGAAGTATAAGCTTGGGTTCCAGCTGGAACAATTCCGATGATAGCCTCCTGGGTTGACTATGGGTCTTGGTGGATGTCCCAGCTGAGTGTGGGATTTTCCCAAAGGTCCTTCAGCTGAGACATGCTTGATGGCCATTTATCCCCCATGGGTCCCGGTAGACATCCCTCTCAAGCCGGAAGATATTTTCGAAAACATTTCAGCTGAGACAATTGAACTGTGGTGTTTCCCATTGGAGCGCTGACCTTTGTAGATGTCCCAGCCGAGTTCGAGGATAATAGAAAACTGAGCGCGGTTAAATTACTACTATTGGTCTATCCGTCCTTGATTACGGAAACGCCTGGCTCTTCTTCAACCCCCGGCCGGGTTCCAGCTGGAACAACAACAATGATCTTGCGGGCTAGTGTCAAAAGCATGTACATAGCCAGCTGGGATATCAGTGGTGGTAGTAGGGGATGGATATTCAGCCGAGATATGTATAAAGGTGCCACAAGAATTCCCAGCTGAGTCCGTTGGCTCATGAGGCTTGGACTTTTCCTATCTCTTGCGAGACATCATTCTTAGAGTTATTCCACTGAGTGCCCTGCTGTCAATCCGTCCGTCCCATATCCGTTTATCCGTCTATCCGTCTTCCGTTCGACAGTAGGCGACCAATACCTGACATGATCAGCTCTATATATAGTGCCAGCAACCTATCACCTTAACCGGTGATAGCGGCCTTTTTGGCTCAGTTGGTTTATCGCGAGTTGCTGGCGCGGTTTCTAACAGAGAGGGAGCGAGAAGCTGCGCAAAGGTTTTGACGGTCGTCCTCATTTCATTGTCGTCCTCTGCCAAGTTGAACACGTCATTCCCGTGCAAAACTTGTTCGTCGTGCTCTGGGTCATCGACATTGTCGTCCGGTTCAAGTAACGCTGCATCGAGGCCTAGTGTCATCATTGTTGCCAATGTTTAGCCAAACGTCCACCCCACAATGGGAAACCTGACTCACCATCGTCCTCAATCGAAGTCAGGGGCGAAGGAGCACCACTCTCACTGGCAGGCCCTCCACCCTGCTCACCAGCCTTCTCTCCTTTTGCTCGGAGAGCCTCGAGCTCCTTCTTGAGCTGACCCAAATGTGCCTTCGAAGCAGAAACTCTCCCCTTGGCCCCCTTGATACGAGACATCTTCCAGCCCCTCACACCGGCTACAGGGGTATGAATCAAGAACAGCAAACGAAGCAGGGCCCAGACGTACGGTCAGAAGCTGAGTAGTCCAACAGCATATGCGCCAACGTTTCTTGCTCAGCATCCAGAGAGGCTTCTAGGTCTTTGATAGCCTTAGTATAACCACCTGAAATCCCTCAGGTTCAATGTTAGATACATTTTCAGGGAAATAAACACCCTTACCGATGGTGGTAGGCCGTGGTTGTGACTGCTTCCTTTTCTTTGCCATTGGGACTATGCGAGAGGATTAGCTCAGTCGACGAAGATGGTTGATGCTGAATGGGCGAGGAAGGTGAGCGGTCTCGTGGGACTGGATGTGGGGGGTTTCGAACCGGGAAAATTGCGGGTGGAGACGGCGAGTTGCCAAACCACCTCTGTCGCGACCATCGGGACGTTGACACCTTGAATTCACAGCTGAAATCACAGGTAAACAGGAGTGGCCGACGAAGACCAATCAGGACTCACCTTCACCCCAAAATTTTGGGAGAATGCACCCTCTGGGATCGAAGGACATCGAGACGATCGGCGAAACCAATCACGAGGACCCCAAATCCATCACATCGGCGCCCACCTGGTCAGGCTCAAGTCAAAATTCCACCCGATTATCGAGGAATTCAATCTGAATTCCACCCCTTTTCTCTCCTCCTATCGACCTTGGCTGTTACATCCGGTCAACGATCCGCACATACCATGCGGTAGTTCAGGCCAAGAACCCTACAAAGGCGAGCCGGTGCTCCATATGTCATGCATTCACATGGTGCGCCGATCATTTGACGTCACTTCTGTGATGTTTTGATCCTCCCGCGGATGTTTCCCGGACTTAACCAAGTTTTCGTGCTTGCAACAACCAAAGAATATGAATTTCCAGAGCAAAACCGAATGCAGACGATGTACAGAAAGTAAAAAAGAAAAGATGAAGACAGCGAGGAAAGACAATGGAGTGGTGGGTTGCCGACCGAAAGGAACAATGGGGGAAAGGTGTGAAAATACCGGGGGAGACCATAGGATCAGTCACCACCATGACATGGGGCGGGTTCCAAAGGAGGCGGGGTCGCGTACCCTAGCTCTTCGCACACGTCGACAAGGCAGCCAGAGATGACCTCGTAGGTGATGCTGGACATGGAGAGCTCCTCAAAGACGTAGCCGCACCAGTGCAGCCTCCCATCAGAGCCGTACTCCACCGGGACACGAGTAGGGATCCCAGCAAGTGCCCGCACTCGGAACCCCTTCTTGAACCCCTCCTCGGGGCCCCGCTGAGTCGTGCTCTCTCCGTTGCGTTCCGCGTCCAGAGCGCGGTAGATCTCCTTGGAGATCGCCTGCATCTCGTCCTTGATTCCGGGCCACGACCAACGATAGTCGCCTAACGCCTTGTTAGCCTCGGCCTTCCAGGCCCGAAAGACAACGTCCAAGCTTGTAGGCTTTGAACGATCTGTGGCAGACGTTAACCTTGATCGATATGCAGACGGGTGGAACACTCACCCACGACACCAGTGTCTGGTCACTTGAACGCACAGGCGTCAGCATCAATCCAGTATGAGCCATGCAGAACGTACCAGGATCTCTGAGCCAAATACCACTAAGGTCTGCCAAAAATTGCATTGTAACGCGGTAGAGAGCGAATCGAAGATAGTCGTGTCTTGTGGGGAGTGTCATGAGCTTCATCACAAGTGTACGAACCACTTGGGTTCGAGCATCCCGATCCGCAGGGGTTGGGATCGGGACATAGAATACGCTCTCCGGATCCCACCCAGGAGGCTCCGGCAGAGAAGACCCTTCGGATTCAGGGTCTTCTCCAACTGACGAGTCGTTATTTGAATCGGAGGAATTGACGATGGGCGGCTCGATCGATTCACTGGCGGTGGTAGACGTCGAGGCAGAGGCGGGCGTTGCTGAGGAATAAACGGCGGGTATGCGTCTAGGTACTGGCGGCAGACGAACCGAACCGGGAGCTGCCACCCAGACGTATTTAGGTCTGGCAGGCTTAGAGGAGGTAGGCTTAGAGGAGGGAGAGGACATGGCGACGAGGATGCGGATAGATGGTTCCAAAAAAAAACTGATGGGGGATTGATTGAGCAGGCCAGTGATTGCCTCTGTGATGACATCAATCGGCATCGGACTCCGCCACTCCTCCTCCACAGAGACTAAACCACCTCGCCATTTTCTTGCGATCGTTCTCGAGAAAGGGCTTGGTTTTCACGTTTTATATGCCTTAGAACATGTATCCTGCTGTGGGTGAAAACCCCACCCCAGTATGCGGGCTCAACAAAAAGTCAGACGACGACATCCATTCACTTCACACTCACCTATGCAACTTGACTCCAACTTCCACCTTGAGATGGCTCGCCCAAAGAAGTATCACACAAAAGCCGAAAGAAAAGAGGCTAATCGAGCCAAGAACAGGAAGTATTATTCCAGGTGAGATATTATCCTATTTGGAACGAAAAATTCCTAACACCACTACAGAAAGAAAGATGAAATCAATAGGCACCGGCGAGAGAAGCATGCCAAAAACGTTGCTCGGTGCGCAATCTCTCCACTATTTCCCTGAGATTGAAACACTTATTTCATCCTAGCCTGGCACGCAGAGAGCTTCGACCTTGGACCCAGCTGGGTGAAGGACGAAAGGGAACGACCAGGTCAAGGTATGTTCCGTTCGGAACATCTGCATTGCGCTGGGAGGCTAACAAATCATTCCCCAGCACTCATAATGACGAGACCGTCAAGAGATCGGTGGCGGCAGCACGAGTTATATTTAGAACATACCAGAGGGTCGTCTCCAACGACGCCTCTGCGTATTGTTTGAACCTCTGCCGCCAGCTGTTCAAGGATTTCGAAAACGGCATTTCAATCGCTGAAGCAAGGAACACGGCCGCCTACCACGCCAATAGAATCGCAACGTTCACCAAACAAGTGCGCGTGCATTACGATGTCATTCTGGACCGTGCAGGGATTGGCTCGGATTTCAAGACAGTCGAGAGCATGATGAATCAAATAGGAGATGCGGTGAGGATGGTGGAGGACATTGAAGCGTGCCTCCTTGAAGGATTTGAGGCTTTAATCCGTTCCTTCAGAGAGAAAAATCTTGTCTTTCAACTGTAGATGTACTTAGTAAATGTAGTCACTAGAAGTATCGAAGTACAGGAGGTCATATAATCTCTGGAAAGTCGAAAACTCCTCTTCCCCTACTGTCGTGAACAGCAAGTACGAGCCCCTATTTTTCCTTATCTTATCTTATCGCTTTCATCGTTTTTATCATCTTTTCTTTATTCTCATTTTTGCTCTTATTCTCGACACGGACACTTTCTCCCATGGAACACTGCCTCGTTATGCCCTTCGCCCTACGTCTTATTGTTCTCTCCATTCTTGCACTGCCTCGTTACTCCCGTTATTGTTTCTTCGCTCTTCGCGCAGCCTTCGCGCAGCCTTGTGACTCTCCTTATTGTTCTTTTGTGTCTCGCCATCCGTTCGTCACCTTGACTCATCGCGGCTATGTAGACTGTAGAATAGGTGTATATAAGCTAGGTAGATCCCTCTGTATTTCCTCAGCTTGACCTCTTCGTCAATACACCGCTTCAGCATTCATCAGCATTCGTCGCTCATCGCTCTTATCCCGCTCGCCGTTCTTATCTGCTCCGCATCACTGGTCTTTGGTTTGGTTTAGTGTTCGCTCTTCGCGACACCTACCATGAACCAATCAGACATTGGGACACTGTTCACGCGACGCCAGAAAAAGACAAGCCAATCATTCAATGACAAACAATTTATTTACGAGGGGAATACTACAACATCTACTTAATTAGTGTCCACCGTCGGACCCGAAGACCCCTCCCCAACGTTCTGATCGCCCTCGTGCCGTTGGAAGGCGCCGCCGTGGACCCCCAAATTGCTCGAGTTCTCGTGACGTGCCAACCTCTCCAAGAGAGCATCAAGCTTGCTCTCAAGGTCCTCCGCGCGCTTCTCGGCACTCGCAAGCTTTTGCTGCGTCATCTGTAGCTCCGACTCCACTTCGACTCTAGCCCGTCGGTCGGCACGAGTCAGGGCATTCATCGTCAGACGAACCTCATTGTGAATTTTCCGGACGTGCTCGGGCGCATCTTTCCTAAGCTTTCGCGATGTGAAATGCACAAACGGTGTTCTTGAGGCCGGGTGTTGCATGGCTAAGTAAAGCCAGCAGCCTGTACGAGTGGAAATGGATTCACACTGTCATAGTCAGCATTACAGAAATTGAAGTATCAAAAAAAGCGACTCACTCTAGACAAAAGGTCCGCGGTCCACCTGTCGAGGTCTTTCGTAGCCTTCCTTTGAGAGGATATGACCGGCTTGAGTTCACGGACACGGTGAATGGCTGGGGTATTCAGGCGTTAATGGTCTGAGCGCTTGCGCAAAATGATTCCGACTTACGGTATGGCTCTGAACCTCTGCCCGCACCTTCTACCACGCCCCAGGTCGCGTTGCGGCCAGAGGGTTGCCTGCGATACTGCTGCCCTTTACTCTTCCTCTTCTGACCAACCTCGTCGTCCGAATCCTCCTCCTCGACAGACGATTCATCGTATCCGGGATTCTGTCCAGAAGGGCTGGGGGGGTTGGGTGAGCTGGGCGTCCCCGCACGACTCAGAGCAGACGAAGGCGACGGCGAAGAGGGGGGGGAGTTGCTGGAGGGGGTGGCGAGTGTTGTGGTTGATTCGTCTGCTGCTCACGTAGGAGATCTTCTGCGAGCAGTTGGGGATCGACGGGAATATCGATCACGGGATTAGCTGCACCAGGCGCAGGGACTTGTTGGGAAGGCAATCCTGCTTGTAGAGACAGGGGAGGGTCAGGGGACTGAGGAAGGACGGGCTGCAAAGGGGCCTGCGGCTGCCTCTGTGGCTCTTCCTGAGGTACTTCAACAGGCTACAACGTGTTAGAGGAGTGTCGATATATAGCCAGATTTTCATCAGAACGTACCTTGGGCTTTCGGAACCGATGTAAAGCGCAGGTGGAGAGAAGAGGCTTATCGGGGCATTTGAGGCAGCGCTTTGGCGCCCGCTTTCTCTTTTCTTTGGGATTTTCGGCCATGGCGGTTCAAGAGCAAGGACAAAAGGTGTTTGTGGGGTGGATTCCAAGGTGTTTGTTTTGGTGAGAAAACATCGGGATGCGACACACCGAAGGAAACGATCCCGCCCGTTTCCTTCCGAGTGAAAGATGTTCTTTCGAGTGCACCAAGATGTCTAGCACGAGACGCCGATGCCAGATACTTTGGGACGACGACAGCGACTGCGATGGAGCGGGCAATGGGGAGTACCCCTCAGCTCTTTTGGAAGCTGTAGAGAAAGAGGACTGGGACTCACCAACTAAGGTCCGCCGAACAGTGGTCAAGACTCCAAAGCCACGTCGGGACATTGGCAGTCGCAAAAAACGGCGGGTGGACAATATGGAGGAAGATACGGTTTTGTGGGATGGTCAACCGTCTCCTTGGGGAGATTATGCTGTTTCGGGAGACTCCGAAATGGATCACACAGCCACTGCCTCCGGGGATTCCGAGGCGGACTTGGACGCATTTGTCGATGCGATCAATGCCCATGTCGCTGGATTCTACTTCCTTGAGCGCAATCTCTTTGCGGTGCAAGGGTGGGATTGCGTGAGGAGACAGTCTACGGTAAGTGAAATGTATGTTACATGGGCTAGAACTAGCACTGAACTGAGTAGGACCATTGGTTTCACCTGGAGTACCAGGTTCTTGACGGCGACCTGCTCCTTGCCTGTACCTGCCCAAGGAGTCTTGACCCAACATGCATTCATCGACAATTCTTTCGTTATTTTGAAATAGAGGCGCTGTCTGAAATGCAGCAAGATAGGAATACAGGTGAGTATCACACAGCAAGTTTTTCAATAAATATGCATTGACCGGGTTGTGATTAGACTCCCCGGCTATTCTTTTCCTACGCCAGGTCCTCCAGAACGAGGAGGTATACTCCTTGTTCTCGGTAAAATCCACTTCGTCATCGGCTCTGAAAGGTCGGGCTATCGTGCGCCATACTGGGGTGGCGGGGAGCTGGCGTGGGGATTGGAAGTGTTCGAAGGATCATGGAGGTTCGAGCTGTGTTCACATCCGAAGAGTCCAGGAACTGGTGGGGCATCCTGAGGAGCAGGATCGGGACCACGGAGTGAGGGAGGGGGGTAGTACTGTGACCGACATGGGTACGTACGTTAAGATGTCAACGTTGAACACAGAAGATTGATTACTTGACCAGTAATTACACGTTCGGGGTCCGTTTCGTGTACCTTGGAATCCAGGTCCCGGCTTGGGCCTCTCTGCCCAGCGATCCTCATTTGTATGCGGTTCCAGCACCGTTTCGCTCGCCGCCTTCTGTACCTTTGCCCCTGAATGAAACGTCGTCGTGTCCTTGTCCATCGGGAAGAACGTTCTACGACCCCTCACGTCCAACAACCGAGCGATTGTGCAAGATATACACGATCTCCCAAGTCTACGAACACCACATCATGCTTCAGCGGTGTCCGACCTGCCCTCCCACCAGCCGCCGTTTCATCGGTCCAGATCTTCGAGAGATGGGGCTTTTCAATTACAACAACACTGTCCTCGTTTCCCATGAATTGATGGAGGAGTACACAAGTGCATACACTCTCTCGGAAACGCCTTTCTCTGCTTGGGTCCAGCATCTCGCACGGCGTTACGCAGCCTTCAATCAGGCATTCATGGGAGAAGACCTCTTCCGCTCGGTTTGGTTCGCGTACGTAGAGCTTCAAAACTTCGACAACGACATGACGTGTGGCAAATGCGGCGAGTTCCCCGACACCGTGATCTGGGATGGCATAACGCTGGCCTTCGGTCGCAAGCACGTTCGAAGCTCCCTCCGCCCACCAACAACACCATCCCAGGACTCCCTGGTTCGCGAGAAAATGAAGTATCACAAGAAACAACAGCTGATTGAGGACAAAAATCTACGGAAGCGACTGCGCCTTGTGCTTGATCCGCCTGACTTGGATGGATTATCTGACTGGGAGGCTGAAGATGCACTGCCGACACCTTCCAGTTCGCCCTTGAAAGGCTCCGGTGCACGCGCGCGAGAGGTGAAATTAATTCGGGAACACCTGGGGCGCCTCGAGGCGGTGGAGGAAGGGCTGCGCAAGACATGTCCAGCGGTGGCAGATATATTTGCGTCGGTTTATGGTCCTTGTTCGTTTGCAGAAGGCGAGAAGCCAGACTTGGCCTACAAGTCTTTTTTCAGACAGGTGAGCGCTGGTGTTATTCGAGGGGAATTTGTTGGTTAATGGATTGGTGAAGTTGGCGGCGGAGGAATCCGTCCTTCAACTTGTGAATGCCGTAGGTCTGGCCGCAGTAAAATCGTTTCTTCAGGAGCCGACATTGGAGAGACGTGCAGCTTTGATCCCGATCCCAGCACTTTATGGGACTCCTCGGGGTGGAAAGCGATGTCCCTTCGCTTGTAATGATAATGGAATGGATTGTAGAGCGGGTGGAGAAGATACTGGGAGATTTGAAGGTTCACGAGCCGCTGCCCGATCGTTTGGCGTCACTCCCAAGCCCATCAGCGTCGTCGGATTGGAAGCAGGTGTTACTCGGCTTAAATAAGCTGAGTGTAATTTAACGCGAGCGCGCGCGAGCATTTTGTTCCCTTTCATCAGTCAACTGGGAACTTATTACCTTATATGGTACATTGCAGATTTATTCAGTCTCCGCTTTCACTTTCACTTACTTCCTGGATATTTTTCGGTATATTCATGTCAAACTCCCTCTCTCCTGTCATATAGAATACTCTAAGTAACATTAACAGAAAAAAATAACAATAAAATAAAAAAGGGGTTTCATAAAAACCTGTAGCTGCAAAAACATGTTGCCACGGTTGCGTCCGAGTTTGAAACACCGCAATGACGCAATAAGCGGAACTGATTGAGTCCCAGTTCCGCTTATTGCATCAGCCAAGCCAATGCCAAGCTAATGCTCCACCGGTACCTGGAGTTGAGGGGGAAAGAAGACAACTACTGATATCTCCTTCATCTTTGGTGTGTTTTCTTGGATTTTGGGCTCGTTTTGAAGCTAATAATTGGTGTTATGAGACGCTAAAATTTTATCCCGCACAATGCTGCCGTTGTGGAGGAGATTGCGGCCGGGTACATGAGGCTGGGGATTCCGGAACGAGGAGGATCATTAGTGAAAAGCAAGGGTCGGCTGACCCCTGCAGGTTTTCGGGTCAACCCTGCGATGGGTCGGGTATGGGTCGCCATTTTCAGACCCGAGATCTTTAAAACAAGCCACAGATCATCAGAAACGGATGGGAAATGGCTGAGATACGGTCAAATTATTATTTTAACCATATCTCAGTCATTTCTTATCCGTTTTCGATGATCTAAGACCCAACCCGTGCGGAAAACCCGTCGGGTTACGGGTGGGGTTAAGCCAGGGGTCGGGTCTATTAAACATGTAAGACAATTTCGTTGTGTATTCGTTAGTGAACTAACTATAGTAATACTACTCTTTTGTTACATTTTCTAAATACATCAGTAAAGGTGATTACGGCGGAGCCTTATTTAAGCCGAGTCTCCGCCATGCATGTGCATTGGCCCGTATACTAGTGTATTGCGTTTCTGAGTTGTCTCAATCTGTCTTTCTAACAGGTGCGATAGACTGGGTGCTACTATAGCATGCCGCAGATACGCCACAGGCCCGTGTATCCTCGTTTGAAGGGGGATGGCCGCAAGGATAGGTCGTCAAAGACAGACGACAAATGTGGCAAGTATTATGCCCAATACGGGGAGCAGCGGCTGACGGGGGGGATCATGGTGGCGTGGTGTACCCATAGCATATGTTATGGGTTTCATTGCATCGCAGAGAGCGAAGGGAGGGACGATGTTTTTGCGGCGATGGTTACTCGTTGGCCGGTGGCTCCCAAACGCGTCGTCTACGATTTTGCCTGTGCCTTAGGACCTTACTGTCTTCTCCGGGAGCCCCACTTCTTCCAGGCCACTCATTTTGCTATCGACCACTTCCACAGTTCTGGGCATACCAAATGCTCTCCAGCGGCCTTCCTATCAGAATACTAGTGGGCTGCGGGCCGTTAAACGGCATACAACCGAGGCCTGTTGGGACAAAATGCCCCAAAACCAACAAAGGAAAAATCCGCAACACCGAGAGTCGAACCCTCGACCTCACCGGACATCACGTGGCCTTAAGGTGTCGAGAATTTTGGACGCGCGAAACCCCGCGCAAAAGAACCCGAGTCCCAACAGGCCTCGGAACTCCAATGTCGATCCCCGACTAGTGGCCATCAACTCGAGCGCCGCTGAATGCGGAAATAGTTCGCTGAAGAAGATCCGAAAATCTGTCAGCTACATGTCACAGAGAAGGGCAATCGTGTACACGAAGATCTTTTTGTCCATCTGGAACCGGGTTCGCCTGCGGAAGGCTTTGGGCATTAAACTTGTCTAGTGTGTTTGATGTCGTATACGTAGTATTATCTATGTATTGAAACCGTGTCACGGTACCCGGTACCCTCACGTGACCAGCTATCGCCTGAAATCGACGGTCTTTTCGACGATTTGGGAAGTGGGAGGTCTTTTGAAGAGCAGAGGTCCAAGCTCGAGCGGATTTGGCAGGCGGTTTGGCGCCGAGCGATGCCGGCGTCCATTTCGGGCAGCGAAGTGCCCGTTTTGGTCGTTTTTGATGCGGAGCTTGAATTGGAACATTTGAACTTCACATCTCTCCCTTGCTCTCGATGGCGCTCGGTGCGTCTGTACATGAATTTCACGATTGATTAAGACGCAGATAGATTCTATCTGTACTATTAACTTAGAAATGGGCTCCCATCCCATGTGTAAGAGCAATAATCAACCACCCAGGGCTCCATTGGCCAGAATTTCGGGTTGAACTGGGAAGAGACATACAATGGACGAGAAACCAAATGGATGGGGCACAGAAGACGTTGAGATAACGTATGATCAAGCTGAATTAGACTCTGAGAGAGAAGCAGAAGAATTGGAGGAGGGTAAAGATGAATTTTCGCACCTCTGGCTGTAGGTTGATAGGGGCTTGTTTACTAAATCAATCAGATCAGCCGTTTCTCGCTTCGGTGGTGTTCGGTGGGTATCAGGGTGGTAGATTGACAGCGGGAACCATGCCAAGGGCTCCCATTATACGGTATAATGCTACTGTGTACCGGTACCCCACCGAAAAAGCGAGGGTACCCGGGGGTACCCCCGCTAGTGGGCAGTATGCCTTATATCCTATATTTAAAACCGATTCCTAGTTCGACTTTGTGAATATTCGCAGTCTCGTGAGACAGCGATGGCCAAGTGAACGGGCCTCTACTGGTGCACAGTCTTAAAAAACGACATGAGGATCGTGGCAGTCATTGGAAACTGCAATTGATCAATGTACCTTGATCTCAAATCGTCCACGGTCCTGAGGAACTGCTCGACGATGAAAGCCAAATTCACGCGGTCTATAGAGACCGCGTGAAGGGATACTGTTACGAAGGAAATGTCATAAGCAGTAACAAAATGTCCACGTGATATTGTCCCTACAGGTAGGGGTTATAGGTTCCTACTGGTAGGGTGTGATAAGACACACATACGGTGTGACGGTTATCTGGGCTTTGATGGAATCCTTCCCGCACAATTTCCGTTTCATATAGCAGCTTCCATTGGTAAGTATAAGTACAGGCTCTCTGGCAGAGAAGGTCTGGTAGAGCTTATCGGATGGGTCGGGTGACCACAGCGGGTATCCTCTTAATTTACATAAGTCTTGGTGGATGAAGTCGATACCTTGCAGGGAAGCCCTGGTGCGAATCCCATACCAGCACTGCTTGCATAAATCGAAGTGGTGTTGTGTTGCATAGCTGCGTCCGCTTTCCGCAGGTTTAAAAGAAGTCGGTATCCCTGTGGGAAAGTGAAAAAATCAGGGGTTACTGAAGGATGATCGATGATCAGTCACCGGAACGACATACGCAAAAGGCGAAGATGGTGTGGAGTCAGCTATCAGGAGATAAAGGTCAGGAACAGAAATGTGAGGATCGGTAAGCTTGACATACCCGAACAGAATGCCCGTAAACGTCTTCGGGGCCACACAACCTCCCAATAGATAGACTACGACTGATATCAGTGGAGTCCAAGATTATGACGAGTCTGAACTTACCGAATAGGAGAATGAAAGCCCACGTTCCATCGCGCATAAGGACGCCCGTCAATCGTACTTGCTTCCACCCCAGTGTCCTGATTAGCCCAACGCACTTGTATGCTGTGGCAAGGAACAATATAGCTTGGAAGACCACCGGAAAAATGCTGCCAGCAGAAGCGGTTATGTTAAAGGTCAGCATAAAGAAAACGACCATATGGGAGTGAGACTGTGCGTACGTGGTGACCAGGAAAATCCTCCCCGGCTCTGATATCAGAATGCAGTGATCATCGAAGGCTAAACGAGGTATAGAAAGCCCCATAGCAGTAGCAATGGCTGCGACCTCTACAGCGAAGATGATGCCTATGGACCACTTTATGTATTTTTTCTGGTGATAAAGGGCAAACACTGTGGAAACCAAAGAGTTAGTCATGGGTTCGTGGATAGTAGGCGCGTTTTAGCCCAGTGGGATTACCTCTCAGCACGAGAACATAGTCCACCAGTGTCATAAGGAGTGTGGAAGCCACCGCTTGCCACACGTTCTGGGTAAAACAATCACGAGCGGATGATACAGTTATGAACTGTGCAGACCTGGAGCGCTGGAGTGAGGTGGGTTTGCAAATGAGTCAGTCAATTCACTCACAGTTGAGCCGCTACAGCAAAGTAGCGGATGAAAAAGAAAAGAAATTTCGTGATATTCCAGTCTTGACTGAATCGAGGAGCTTAGTGCTTAGCCTGGAAAGAACAAAGCGAAATTTTTATACTTACGTCCAGATGTGCTGAACCTACACATTGATCTCGTCAGTACCAAAAGAGCTCTGAAGGCATACGAAAAAGACTCCTTACCTCGCCGGAAAATGTAATCAGGACGTCGTATACCAGGAATGCGCAAGCGGCAGCTTTTTGAGAAGGGTGTCAGTTCTGTCAGAGTGGGGCCCTACTCGGCAGTACATTGACGTCCATACCATTACTGTAGCCGATGGTCTTCTGGAGTCGAGCCATATAGAGCATCAGCTCGAGCGGAATACCAGGAGGGGGAACACCTGGAGGGCCATCCATGGTTGACGAGACTGATACTGTACCAGGAGTCTGTGGTGCCCGAGGCGAGGGGGAGCCTGGAGGAAAAATAGTGCGGTATAAGAATCCTAGATAAAGTACTGGAACTGAAGGTGACAAGGATCTTGACATACCGTGTATTGTTTCTCTGCTCCAGAGGGTGGGTATCCAATCGGATTTGGCGATCTTCCTTATTTGTCAATTACTGATAATAGATAGTCACTGATGTCCATAACGCGTTCATCGCAAAACTACAGGTGCCTGAGATGAGATTGCTATTAAGCGCCCGGGCGCTTAGGTGTAATGTAAAAAGACGACGGCGATGTAGTGAATATGGACAAATTTTCTTACTCCCAAACACCTGTCTACTGTTCTCGCCTGTCAAAGGTGGTCGGGAAGGAATGACACTGTGCTTGGCGCGAACACAAGGTCATGTCTGGTGTGAAACATAGAGGTGGGAGATGGAGTATCAGCGTTCGCTTTCCGCAAGTTAAGAAGCAGTCGATATCCCTATCAAGAACTGTGATAAGATAGAAAGTGGAGATAAGCTTTGTAGATTTCACGCACGCAGAAGGCGAAGAGGGTATTCATCCAGCTGAATATGATAGTTGGGGAGCTGAGGTATTGAATCGAGATTATAAGGTTTGATTGCCTGATCTAAATGGTGGACTTACCCGTACAGCAAATCGGAGAGCGCATTTGTGGCGATTCCATTCAATATACAAGCGAAGAGCAAAAACACTGAGCGTGGTTAAGGGTGAAGTATTTCACAAATCAACAGAACAGCTCACCGAATACGAGGACGAACGTCCAAGTCCCGTCCCGCATGAGAACCGTAGTGAGGCGCACTTGTTTCCATCCAGCTGCCCTAACCACAGAGAAGCACCTCCAAATGGTAGCTACAAACAGAGCGGTTTGGAATACCACCACCGGGATGCTGTCATTGGTAATTGTACATGTCAGATCTGCACGTTCTCGTTGAACAGCGGTGGAGAGAGCAAGATAAACTTACCTGGCTATGAGAGAGACGGGAGGCGCTTCAACAAGAACACAATGGTCGTCGAATTTGGACGTGGAAAGAGCGATTATCAAAGAAGTCAAAACGACAACAATCTCAGCGACGAAAAGAGAAGCCGTGAGGTATTTCACCAAAGGCATGTGAATGTATAGTGCGTGAACTGGGATCGTAAATGAACGGTGCTCCAAATGAGTTTCCTATACTCTCTTGGTACTACAGGGGCTTACCTCGTGCTAGAAGAATATAATCGACTGAACAAAGGACGAGCATGGCCGCTACTGCCTCATAAGCCATCAAGGCGTGGCACTCGCGCGGCCTGAGCTTTGTGGTGCTGCCGAATTGCGTCGATCTGGACGAATAGAGTTTGGGTAGATCCGTCAACTTCGTTCTATAGATGTCGTCACTTACATCTGCACTGCTACTGTGAAATATCGAATGAATAGAAAGATGAACTTTGGAAGGCACCAAGGTTGGCTACGAAACTCTGATTACGGTAGGCCTTCGCGTAAGATCAAAGCCAGTGACATACGGCCAGATGAGCTGAACCTTCAGTGGAACATATTTTCTTTTACTGAATGGCTGGAAAGGAGAAAGAACGGACACAGACCTCATCTTGGAATGTTAACATCACGTCGTAGAGGAGAAACGTGCATGCCGCAACTGCCAGGTACCGGGCGTCATCGAGCTGGTGATCTGCTGATAGATTGTTACATACCCCCACTATAAGTCGCAACGCGAGCCCCTGCCGCATATTCTCCCGTCATAACAGGAGTTTCCATTGCAAAAGTTGGATATGTAGTACGTTGTATGTCCTGTTCGCACTGTGCGTGATAGCGATCCCAATAGAGGCCAAGGAATCACGACTTGGTATCGAAGCGCTCACATTTTAATGGGTGTGCTCTCGTGGTGACATAAATCTCGGGGAGATGTCCGAGGATGATAGAAATCGCAAGAACCCTTCTCCTTACCGCGTGCCAAGTGGATCAGATCCTGCAGTAAGCGCCTTAGCGCTTATTTCAGCCCTTAGGGGAGGGATAAAAAAAGTCGTATGTGGATGAACCTGTCATCCCCAACGTCTTTGGTGCACTTGTCTTCGCCATGCACCGCGATGCGGATCGCGCAGGCTAAAGCGGTGTCCCTTGGGTTCGAACTCCCGACCAGGTAGGATCACGTGAACTCCAGCGATCGACCTGCCCTAAACTCTGACCACGACCGGATTGATTTTCGATTTGTTAATAGTCTTCCTCTTCTTCTTCAGTTTCTTCTCTTCTCCCTTTAGGTTTGAAGCATTAGGTTGCTTCAATCGTTGGCCAGCACACATCTGTCGAGAACGTTCAAGGAAAGCTTCAATGGCAGCTCAAGTCTCTCAACAATACGCATGTGAGTCCTGTTTCTGCTTTGAGCATTGGAAGATTGTGGTTTGCGGAGAATCTGGAGGGAATCGATATCGATGTGGAAGAATTCAAAAAATATAGGTTGGGTACGACTGGGATACACAGGAAAAGCAACGAAATCTACCTATGGACGACCAGGAGGCCACCAGGGGAATCTGGATGCTGAATCTCTGCCGGCGCCCGCTGATTTGGCCTCCACAAAGGCCCACAGGCGACCCAAAGCCAGTTTTTGCATCCTGGGGATATTTGGGCGTCCACAAAGCTTTACCACGGATACCTGTCTGGTTTGAGCTCGTCTCCTAGCCGGGAGACGCGCCTTGGGCGTATTGGTGGGGCTTGGGCCACGTTCTATCGGATCCACGAGGCGGTCGTGTGTGTTGGTTCCACCCGGACCTCGTTACCACAGCGGGCTGGGCCCTTAAAAAGTGCCTAGGACATCCTTCCCAATCCCTGGCCAACGAGCATCGCTGGCACCCCGGGATCCGGACGCCAGATTCACGAGGCTGTTCACCTGGTATTTGTGGAATGGCTGGACCAACAGTGTGGTTGCTTAAATGCTTTCACTCTTTTTTGCTTTTTTTCCTTGATCGCTTCTCGCGCCCATCAGATGACTGACTGTTCGCCCAAAAGTCCGCGCCCAAAAGTCTCTCGGTCTCGTAGGAGGGACCCCTGATTACCTGCCCGTTCAAGGCTTTGAATCTCCAGATGTTGCCGCCAAGACCTACACGTACAGTGCCGATGGTCGACTCTATGCCTACGCACTTCCCACTCTGTATGTACCGTTACGATTCTCCACCGAGTGAGGCTGATCATGCTTCAGTGTGCGTATCTTCCAGGCGGAGGGTGCTCAACTCTTACAGGAATTGCCCCTCCCGAACATCATCGAGATGAGTTTTTCTCCACGTGGAACCTACCTCTCGACATGGGAGCGCCCCGTCAAGCTCGAGGACGGCGCCCAGCACAAGAACTTGCGCGTCTTCTCCGTCTCCACCGGAGAGGAACTCATTTCCTTCTCCCAAAAGTCGATCGAAGGATGGCAAATCCAGTACACCATCTCCGAGTCCCATGCTGTTCGCCTCGTATCATCCGAGATCCAGGTGTACAGGCCATCCGAATGGTCCAAGGGTATTGCCGACAAGCTCAAGGTCGAGGGCGCCACCAACATCGCGCTCAGTCCCGGCCTCAACCCTTCCGTCGCAGTCTTTGTGGCTGAGAAGAAGGGAGCACCCGCGAGCATCAAGGTCTACGGCCTTCTCTCACTCAACGCCCCACCCACCTGCCAAAAGACGTTCTTCAAGGCTGATCGTGCTCAGATGAAGTGGAACGTCTTGGGCACCCAGGTGCTGCTCCTCACCCAAACCGAGGTCGACAACACGAACAAGAGTTACTATGGCGAGACTGGGCTTTATCTTTTGAGTGCAGCTGGCAACTTCGATTGCCGTGTGACGCTCGACAAGGAAGGGCCTATCCACGATTTCGCATGGAGTCCCAACTCAAAAGAGTTCGGAGTGGTCTACGGATGTAAGTGAAGCTCCATCTCCGTCTCGATTCACTAACTGACTTTGAGGTAGATATGCCCGCTAAGACGATGTTGTTCGACCACCGTGTTCGCAGTGTCCACGATTTCGGCCTGGCTCCATACAACTTCATTTCCTTCAACCCTCAAGGTCGACTTATCGCTCTCGCCGGTTTCGGTAACCTTGCGGGTAAGATGGACATCTTCGACCGCCGCACCGTGAAGAAGCTGTGCACCATCGACGCGCCCAACACTTCCCACTGTGAATGGTCCCCCGATGGTCGATTCATCCTCACCGCCACCCTGTCACCCCGTCTGCGTGTCGACAACGGCGTCAAGATCTGGCATTGCACAGGTCCTCTCGTCCACATTCAAGCCACTGAAGAGCTCTACCAGGCCTCCTGGCGTCCCACCCCCGTCGAAGGCGTCCCTCCCTTCCCGCAAGCCATCCCACCTGCCCCGGCCCCGGCTCCCAGTGTCAAGGCTTACAACGAGAGCAACGAGGGCAAGAAGAGCGCCACGCCCGCCAAACCGGCTGGTGCCTACCGACCACCTGGCGCCCGAGGACTCGCCACACCCGCTATCTTCAAACGTGAAGACGAGGGTGGTATCCGCCTGGACGGTACCTCCACACCTCCTCGATACGGGCGGGGACCCGTTCCTGGTGCGCCCGGCTACGGATCCCAATCCAACGGCTATGGAAACGGAAATGGGCAGAGGAGAGTGGTGCCCGGTGCTCCACCTCCAGGCTCGGGCCCGAGTGAGGAGAAGAAGGGCGGTAGGAGGAAGAAGGGGAAGAAGGACGGTGAAGGGCAGGATGGAGGTGCCGGTACGCCTCCCGCTGTTGATGTTGGTGCTGCGAATGGGCAGCAGGGAGGAGGTGGAGGCAAGAAGGGCAAGAACAGGGCTCAGCCTGGTTCGGGTAACGGATCAGCTGCGCCTACTCCCCCGGCTCCTTCGACGCCTGCGGCATTGGAGCCTCAGACCCCTGTTACCCCCGGTGGCGATGGACTTGATGCTGTCGCGAAGAAGATTAGAAACTTGAACAAGAAGGTTCGTGAGACCTTTCCAGTGGCTCGGGATGTTGCTCATGATTATCGTTCGTATAGCTCAAGGCCATCGACGAGCTGAAGGAGAAGCAGAAGAGGGGAGAACGCCTCGAAGCCACCCAGTTGAAGAAGATCGAAGGAGAGGCTGACATCAGGAAGGAGCTCGCTGGCTTGAACGCTCAGGCTGGCTCCTCGTAAACCCCTACTCCCTTCCCTTTCCCATCATCGTCATCTGTCGCATTGTGCTGTGCTCTGCCTCACTCGCTCTTCACGGACATGTACATGATGTGTGTGCATAGTACACGATAATGTCGATACGACCTTTTTCTTTTTCTTAGAAAAGCATGTTGTACGCATTCACGACGCTTACAAAATATGGGTGGGGTGGGTCTTGGCACCCAGGGCCCATCGTTAGACATCATGGTTTGGTTTTTCTTCATGACTGCTTTCGTTTTAGCTTTCCTTCGTATTTAGGTGATCCTAGGCTTAGTTTTGTGGGTTGTATCTGGATGTACATACTAATGGATAGAAGCGTGACGTGCTTTCGAACGAGCTGCTAGTTCAAGTCTGGATCTTGGTCAAGACGTGCTGGTTCCCTTAGAGGAATCAGAGGATGTGCACACGGATAAGTACAATTCGTGGACAATTGAATTAGTATTACACGCTATATATTATGCGACAGAATACAGGAGAGGGGATACCAAGGCGCATTGGAAGACTTTCAATTCAAGCTGCAGGGAGGAGGGGTGTACCCAAGAACCGGAACACAGGTGCCACGTTCTTCGAAGAAGAGCAGGCCCATAATCCGCAAACATTCCAAGTCATAGGTCTTTGGGGCGGCGGCACTACTGATGAGAGAAGGAGGAGTACGACAGTTCCCCTTCCTAATGGCGCTCTTGACGACGCTCGAGACCATGTTGGCAAGCTTGTATGCAATCCATCCCCACGTTCGGGGTATACCGTCCTCGTCTAGGCAGGGAATGCCAAAGTCGTACTCTTTTGGACCAAATGCGTCGATAGTGACTTTGAGGAACGGGGCGTCAGGCAATAAAGGGGAAATGACCTCGTTGGGGACCAAAGGATCAGTGAGAATGTCGTCAAATCCTTTCCGGAGGATTTGTTCGCAGTACTCGGGTGAATGGGACATGTCCTTAAGGTTTAAGCCACGGCCGTGCCTTCCGTCATAGGTGAGCAAAGGGTGGAATACAGAGGTGCCTCTGTCACTGTTCCAAATCATGCGAGGCAGGATAAAGACGTGGTCGATTTGGTGAGTCAAGAATTGGTCCAGCTCTGTATTGTCAATTTCTGGGCTCTCGAGACCGTCGCAGGGAACAAGGGCAGGGAGCGGGCGGTCCAGACGGAGGAGCCCATTGGTGTAGAAGAGGTACGAAGGATAGATTGCAGCCATTTTCGTTGTGTTGAAGATGTGTCTTGAGAGTGAGATTTACCAGGAGGCTCAGGGGCTCGGATTACTGACGCGTTTGAGAGACGATGTACGTTGATATAGCTTCACCTCGGGCGCCCTTATATATCTGGAGCGGGGACCAGCTCCATACAGAAGGACAATGGGCTCCAGGGCCCTTTGTGGTGCCAGTCCCATTGACAATGGCAGGTCCGCGTGACAAAGGACAACGGCGCTTAGTTACCGCGCGCTTTGACGCCGAGCTACGAATTGGTGCAGAACTTGAAAGGACAATATAGCCCAAATTGCAAATGGATTGTCTAAGTTGGTCGGTGGTCAAAGCGTCTCTAGGAATAATGTGTGTCCTGTGGCTTCCAAAATTCTTCTATATAAAGCCTCTGAAAATTCAGGATTGGTTTCCTTCGCAACTCAATTCACCCTAACTGAAGCTCACTATGACTGATCAACATTCTGGAGGTACGGAGTCTACTCTAACCCCATCCTCGCCCTAGTAAGTGTTCAAATCTTGACATATGGTCCCCTCGGCTAATTTCATCGTTTCGTCGCTTAGTACGGATATCTTCTACTTTGCCATCAATGCCACAGAGGCAGTCACTGATAACTTGTATGTTCCCCTTAACCCTTGCTCTTGTCTACCTGCTCACGGCCTCGAAACTTTTAACAAACTGATATAGCTGGCTAATTTGTCCTGGAGGCTCTCGCATTCGATTGGGCGAAGGTGACCCACGCCTGGAGCCCACCCATCTCTACCTCAGCTGTGAGCCGACCGACGAGCGTCTGAGAGAATCGGTGGACAACAATGCGGACTGCGCCATAATTCTTCCTAGATCTCCCTCTACATTCCCGCCGGTAGAGGTTCCCGAACGGGGACAGCCTGAGTTTTGCTACGTGGATCTTCGAACTGTCGACAACAAATTTGGCTCGTATCTGAAAGATCTCACTGACCTTCGCTGGTGCGAACAAAACATCCTAGGCGCCAACTTCAAGGTTCCGAATATGTCACGAGATGGTGTATTCACTGTTATGATAGATGTAAGTCAACTACTTTCACGCCTTTTGGATTACCACTCACGTCCTTCTATAGGTCCTTGGAAGAGTTAAGACCGTAAGCATTGATCTACTGCACTCGGAGCCTCACCGTTGGGCGTACATGGGAGCTTTACTCGCGCGTCATATCTGGACCTACATCCTGGAACTGCAGCGCGAAGCCGAGCTTGAGATTGTGGCGGCCGGTGACCCGAATGCTGTATCTGCGATTGCACGAGCCCTCTATAACATGGATGACCGGTCCGTCAGGCTTCTAGGCTTAGTTTGGTTTGAGGAACATAGTGCTTGGGTCCCAATTTTGGGATACACTCCTGAACCGCACGACTCGTTGATCAAGAGCCTTTCAATCTCATAGAAAAGTCTATCTTTTCAGTTTTCTTTTTTTTTTCCCCCTTTTGTGCCTAGTGTATCTTAATTCGATTTTAATGACCAGAAACCATACCGAGGCCTGAACTTGTCCATGATGTTCGAGAGAAATGACCTAGCTCAGGTTCGAACCGGCGAGTATGACAGCGCTCGGCATCAGATAACTCCTGCCCGAGCTGAGCGGCAATATGAAGTGTATACAGTACAGTGGCCGCGGTGGCCAAGTCACTTGAGGAACTCGACAGGGGAAAGTAAACTAATCGACAACAAGTGCACGGTGTCTCTCTGATCTTGGCACAAAGTCGCAAGTGTATCGCTCGGGAGCACTGAGAATTGAAACCTGACGTTAGGCAGTACTGTCGACATCGTCTTTGATACTCACCAGATAAGATCGGAATTCACTTTCATCTCCATTGGTAGCGGGTTTCCGACCTTATCCTTCGGCGGTTCGATATTGAATACCGTCAGGATGCAAGCTGCAACGAAAGTCAAGGCCTCGTTGCTGAGGTGGCGGCCGGGACAGATTCTTGAAGGATGTAAGTGTCAAAGTGAGCGTCGGTGTCTGTCGATACGCACCTGCGACCATACCCAAAGACTCCGATGTATGGGTCAAGGACATCAGGATCGATCTTGCCGCCCTTGAGGAAGCGCTCTGGTTTGAACTCCAAAGGGTCTTGATAGATTTCGGCGTCGTGCATGATGGACCTGAGGACGCAGGAGAATTATCGCTGTGAATTTGGCATAGAAGGATATTCTATTACCATGTGTTGGCCAATACTGTTGTGCCCTTCGGGATGAAATAGCCCTTGTACTCGTAGTCTTCGGTGGAAACATGGGGGAGGCCTGTTACAATGGGATAGGAGTCAACGAAACTAGAAGCGCATGCTGATTTTTGAACTCACCCAGTGGAAGAATTGTGTGCCATCGGCTGACCTCTTTAATAATTGCTTGTACGTATGGAAGCTGAGAACAGTCAGCAGGGGTGGGTAGCCGATCTTTGCCAATAACTGCCTCTATTTCCTCTTGAGCCCGCCTCTGGACCTCCGGATGTTTGGCGAGGAGGAGGAAGAGAACGTGGGCGGCTGTGACAGTCTGCGGGACGTGAGTAGGTATCGAATGCGACTTTATAGCATGCGATGATCAGTGTACTCACAGTATCAGAACCAGCTGGAATGAATTTGATGAGTCGTCGCTTTCTAAGTACTAATGAGGAAGGACGCTTACCAAAGTAGGATACCAATGCGACGTTTCGCGCTTGTATTTCTTGAGATGCATATTCGGGACTATCTTTGGGAGGTAGTTCGTCGATCAAGCTCGTTGCCATACTGATGAATTCGTTTTGCTTGCCAGACCTCTATGACATGAGCCCCGATTAGCCTAGTGTAAGAAACCAAGGCGCAACACACACCATGCGCTCCTGCGCTTCTCGGAAAGGCTCGTTTATGATTACTTGACATGCTGCCGCCATCGCACTAAGCCTCTTCTTCCAAGCAGCGCCGGGGAACCAAGTTGGGACATAGCGGAGCCAGGGGAACTGATTCACGAGCAGTCGACCCGGAAGGGTGACCTCGGAGAACCCCTTGTTCACAAATTCACTCTTCAATACCAGGTTCTTGTTGTATTCGTAGTCGTTGACGCCATATGAGACTCGCATAATGATGGCCCCAAAACAGCTGATGATCAAAAGTTAGGCGCTTCGAAGGATTGCTAATGTCCACTTACAATCGAGTTTCCTCGAAAAATTCTGCAGGGTTCTCCAACAACCGGTGGACGAATGCGATACCTTCTTGCTCGATGACAGGGCGGAAGTTGTTCTCCACTCCTTGCGGACTAAGGAAGTGATGGAAGGATTTTCGATGGGATCTCCAAGCAGCGCCGTATCGCATCAAGCCAAAGTTCCAGTCAAGTTTGATTCTAAATTGCAGTAAGCATTGCGAAAGAGGGTTGCACGTCGCGACAGTTGAGTTTTAACTCACATATCATAAGCAGGTAGATAGGTCCTGTCGGAGAAGATAGCAGCTTTCTTCTCCATGATCTCAAGGACAGCGGGCAGCGAGTTAAGGACGAGGATCGGCGCCCCGAAGGCTTCTAAATATGTCACGTCACCTAATGTTCGTGAGATCAGTTCGAGGTGTGGGATTCAAGTGAGGAGATCACTCACCATACTGCTGCGCCCAGTCCCTGTAAACTTCCCAGTGGTTCTCTGTGGGCATTTGGTGCACGTTTCCGATGACAGGAAAGCGTGGAGGACCAGGCGGTAATGGGAGAGCAGACCTGTGCACATTGAAGAGTTTCTTCGCGACGTACAAAGCTAGAAGAGCAAACGAAAAGCCTGCATAGGGTGCCCATGTCGGTGCGTCTGCAAATTGAACTGAAAAGTCGAGATCTGGAAAGAGAGGCATAGTAGGGAAAAGCGTCAGAGCGGAGGGAATTTCAAGGCGTCCATATATACTACCCGGTTATAGATAGCGGTGGCAAAGAACCACCAATCATGGAGCCTGGTGAAGCTTCGTACACACCAGGGCCTCCGGACTCGTGTCATTCGACAGGGTGCCGTAAAGTCAACGAAGCCTTCATTCTCCACTGTTACCTCATGATCACCAAAGTTGACCGTTATCACTGGACAGGACTGAAGCACCGTGTCTATGCCAGCACTCTCCGGCGAAGGGAATTCTGCGAAAAGTGGAGGCGGTGGTGGTTCTTTGACATGATCAGATCATTGGTAGAACGTCCATTGATCATCTGAGGTCCGATTAGGGCGCAAACCCTAAAGCTGCGCATTGTCGCAACCCAAAGCTGCAGTGAAAACTGGAGTGGGGCTGCGAGTTTCCGGTTAAACCGCCCATTTATAAGTCTAATTCGAGCTTGGTACAAAGTCCCTGACAAGTGCCAGGTGGGCGCGCGAACGAGGGGTAACCTCGCAATCGAAAGGTTCAGGGGCGCTGGATTTGTCGTTAAACACAGTAATGGCCCATAAACATAGGTCGAAATTAAGCTCACCACAGAAGGTCGGAGTTCACCTTCATTTCCATCGGTAAGCAGTTGCCAAGTTCGTCCTTTGGAGGCTTGATCTCGAACACTGCGAGGAAACATGCGACGAAGTAGGTGAGAGCTTCATTGCTCAAATGACGACCAGGACAAATCCTGCGCACCATTTTGATGGTCTATACATCAGCAACTGAGCCAAAGGATAAGAAATAATGAACGCACCTCCGCCCATACCCGAATTGCCCGGCGTTTGGATCTAAAACAGATGCATCAAGGTTCCCGTCTTCGGTTAGATAACGCTCTGGTCTGAACTCGAAAGGGTCTTTGAACGTGTTAGCATCGTGCATGATGGCCCTGTGCGGAGTTGCTTTAGAAATGCCCTCAACTGACAAATGCGAAGCGTTTACCAGGCGTTGGGTAGAACGGATGTTCCTTTGGGAATGAAGTAACCATTGTACTCAAAGTCTTGGGAAGAAACGTGTGGAATGGCTTCGGGAAATTCAGACGCTCTATACAGGACCAAAAAAGACCAGAATACAAACCGAGAGGAAGGACAGTGTGCCAGCGATTCACCTCTTTGACGATGGCATGGACGTAGGGTAACTGAGAGCAATCCTCGGGAGTGGGTAAGCGATGCTTCCCGACGATCGCGTCAATCTGCTCCTGCGCCCGGCGTTGTACTTCCGGATGGGTCGCCAGAGCGAAAAACAGAGCATGAGTCGATGTAACCGTCTATTTGACAACAAGATTAGCATTGTAGGAAGCTGAAGGAGTCCAAGTAGTACGCCTACTGTATCAGAACCAGCTTTGGATAGAAAGAAGTTCAAGATGTTGCAAGCGGTGAACACTGAGAGTTCTTTTCTCACCAAAGTAGGCCACGAGGGCAGTATTCCTCGCCAGTTCTTCTTCCGACGCATAACTTGGATCATCCTCATTTGGTAGCAACTCAATGAGGCGAGCGGCAACACTCATAAATTCAGTTTCCTGCCCACTCCTCTGATAAACCACACGGTCAAGCCAAGGGACACGAAAACAAAACCGGAAACGTACAATTCGTTCTTTAGCCTCTCTGAAAGGCTTCGCCAAGATAACCTCCGAAGCAGCCGTCACCTCTTCCAACCTACGTTTCCACCCAGCTCCGGGAAGCCAAGAAGGGATGTGCTCCATAATCGGGAACTGATTGACCAAAAACCGACCTGGCAGAGTGACCTCGGAGAACCCTTTCACGGATAGCTCGGCATGAGCGATGAGGGATTTGTTGTACTCGTAATCGTCCACGCCATACGAGATACGGAGAATTATTCCCCCAAAGCAACTGAAGAGGATTGTGATAAGCACCGGTGTCCATGCAGACGATAGCCATGCCTCGTACTATCGAGTTTCCTGTAATAGCGCCTTTGGGTTATTCGCAATCCGTCCCAGGAAGGCATGTACCTCCTGTTCGATAATCGGTCTATATTTCTGGACTTCTCTCTGGTGGAAGAACTGGTGAAAGGAGCGTCGATGATCTCGCCATCTCTGGGAGTAGTCCATTGTGACAAAGTTCCAAGTGACGCGGATCCTGGTTTTCCGGAAGCGTGAAGAAAGGCATGACGCTGAAAGACATGTGGACATACATTTCATAGGCAGGTACGTATTGCCGGTCAGAGAAAATGGGTGCAGCCTTCTCCAGGAGATCAACGACAGGGGCTAAAGAGTTGAGAACTAGGATGGGGGAACCGAGAACTTCCAGGTAGATTATATCGCCTAAATATCGTTGTCAGCGGTAATATACTTGAGAGGATACAGTGGCGGCACACCGTATTGCTTCCCCCACTCCTTGTACACTTCCCAGTGACGTTCCGAGGGCATCTGCAGTAGATTTCCAAGAATCGGGAGCCCTTTCGGTCCTGGAGGCAAGGACAATCCACTAGGATTCCTCTTGCGCCTGCAGAGCATCCGAGCGAGTGATACCGCACCGAGGAGAGTCATAAATAGGACTGCCAGTCGATGTGAGGTCGTTAAGCGAAGAGGAAACACCGGGTCACAAAACGTCATGAAATAAGACATGGAGGGAAGAGTCTTTCGTCAAAAGTCGGGGATTGCTTAGCAAGGGGATGCTTATAATCGAAGCGAGGGGCCTTTTTGGTCACTTTTATAGCCAGGACATGGATGGTCGACGTCGATTCTCAGGACAGGGTCCGACCTCCATTGATACAGCGTTAGGGCTGTCTGGGAGCTTCGAGTTGAGAGAAAAAGACCATACAAGGCGAGATTAAGGTGGGAAGATGAGAGCCGGCTATCTGCCAACAGGACGAAAAGCGGTGTACGCATGCTGAGAAGGCGTTCTCCAGTCAGGCATTTGATTCGACGAACTGCCAACCGTCCAAGAGCACCGAGCACGGCAGTAATTTAGCCATCCGGTTGTGAGGAGGTAGCAGGCCTCCCTTTGAGTCATAAAGTGAGTTGCGAACGAAGAAGAGGAGACTGTGCCTACGTACTTTGCGGTTGACTTCGAGGAGCACTTCGGAAAAGGCTCTTTGAATTTCAACGCCAATGCGTGGGAAGGGCTTGAAGCGGAGATTCGATACAGAGAGTTGCCGATGATGCTGATGATGTTGCCGGTCTCCAAATCTTCGAGCGTCAGTCATTACTCCTCTGTACAACCCATTTCCCTATGCTCAGTACCCTTAGTATGACCTATCTATAGATCCGGAGGTCTACACTGGTCGTCTGGGTCGAATTGTGCTTGGATGATTTTGGCGGCCGCCTTGAACGGAGATTCCGCCCATTCGAGACTAGGGGTCTAAGTTGGGTCCACCAAGCCTTCAGTGTTTTAACAACAGAGCTTGCTCCAGTAGCATGCTGATCTATTCTCTGCTGAACGATGTGTCGATGTGGCGTCAAGACAAATCATACTCCACTCACAACACCGTCCACACCGGCCATTTGTCGCGGACTACCCTTCTGACTTCCAACATAAACACCCCTCTCTTTTCAAATTCAGCCACTTACAACTTCTCTCCGAGGAAGGAGAAGAAGTTATCCAACGGAAACTAAAGTAAACAAAGAGAACGACGACAACGAGACACCCGAGCACACGCCGCGAAGTTCGCTCAAGCTTCCGACTTAAACACCCCTGTCTTCTAAGATTTAGTTAAAGATCGTTACTTGCACCTTCTCCTCCTCCGAAGGAGTTATCCAACGAACACTGATGTAAATAGAGAGAATGAGGACAACGAGACACCCGAGCACAAGCCGCGAAGTTGGCTCAAGCAGTGCCTTTCTGGCATTGAGGATCCTGATGCTTGCTCGGGAATTTCGCTTGAAGAAGTTTGTTGAAGAAGTGGAAGAAGGGCAGCAATTACCAGCCGCTTACACATCCCCTCTTCCAGAGCGGAGAATCTGAACCTGTGGTTGGACTCTAGTAAGCCTAGCTCAAAATAGCGTACATATGCACATATGGCGTTTAGAACGGATTGTTACTTAGGGTCCCTGGTATTGCATAACCTCAAATAGCACACCTTCAAAGGACATAGCGTGCTTAACATGCGACGAGAACCGACGACTTCAGTTACACAGAACAGGTTACGTACGGCCCTCCCTACCCGGCGGCACTTTACAGTTTCAAATTACCCCGTGCAGAATTTGAATTGCCCAGTTAAACCGCGACTTTCCTCCATTGTCCTCGATCACGATGATTATCAGCAAAGAAACACCAGTAAAGTAATCGTAAGTAATCGTCCCAAATCCAGCACATCGAATTCCAGGCAAGGCGGAAGTTCATTAGACAACTCTGAAAGTAGGCTAATTAGGGTAGAAAGAAAAGTAAGGAGCGTCATGGGTAGTTGATTAAGTTGTGGTAGAAGTTTAAGCTTTAAGTTGAGCCCTAGTAGAAGGCCGTGACTATGACTATGTAAACTAGCCATCGCAGTGCATGATCGAAATCATTTGCATTGGGCGAGGAGTACTATGTAGTTCGATAAAAACACACGGAAGACAGAACGAACCAGCGAGATACAAATACAACGGCATCAAACTGCCGATAACACTAATAGTACACAATTATCTTCTGATGCACCAGAGTCCGCAGAACGAGAGAGGGAAATATGTTAGTGTCCAAAATCGCCAGAGTAATAAATGAGTGTTGAGAAATAAGTTATCGCAAGAAACAGATAGAGAGGAAGAAAACAGAAATGAAAGTGAGAAGGGAAGCGGTAAGAAAAGGTCAAGATCAGCCTTTCCGGATGTCCAATTGTACACCCGGGACCTGCAAGGCCAAATCCCTCGTGAACCAGGGATCCAAGATCATCCCAGACCCATAAAGGACAGCTGAAACGGACCTCAAGGTCTTATTCCGTGAAAGAACCATGGACGACAAGACCCCATCCGTCGACCAACACTGGTCAAGCACCAGCGATTTAAGGCGAGGTAACGGTTTCCGGCTCCCCTTGGCACAGGTGAGTGCCTGGAGGTGCGCATCCGTGACGGGAGAAACCATCCTCAGATGGGTGAGGTGATCCAAGAAGCTGGGCGAAGGAGCCGATAACGCATGCAAAATGAAATCTTGGGGCGGATGCCCAACATGCCCGGACGGCTCGAACCACACGAACGAGCGGAGCCGGAACGAGCCCTCCCCCGACGCAAGCCGCGACAGCGCCTCGAATGCCTCATGGTATTGATACCCGAACGTCCTGTTCAGGTTGAGTTCCACCAACCCCGGAACATCCAGCGCACCGAAAAACTCTGTCGGTTGAAGAAGGTGCGGGCCCAAGGTGAGGCTTCGCAGAGATGGAAGCTTTATTGACCCGCGATTGACGTGAAAGATCCCGTCAAACCCGACACGGTCGATTGAGAGATGGCGTAGGGATCTCGAACACCGCGACAGGATAGCAGCGAGGACGTCCCAGCTGATACGGGTATTGAACTCGATGGCGCAAAGTTGCTCCCAAGGAGCATCGACCCATGCCAAGTGATTGATCTGGGGGCCTGCGTATCGAAGGGAGGTGAGGTAAGGAGCGGCGTATAGCGACTGTTGCAGTTGCCACGAGGAAGGGAAGTTGAGCCCGAACGTGCGCAGGACCGGCAGCGGACGGTGGGCAACGGCTTGGAGAAAGTGGTCAACGGAATACTTGAGGTGGAACTCGACGTGCCGCCAGCGGTGGGTTTGGGAGATTGCAGTGTGTAGAAGGGACAGGACGACGGGGTCTGGGCCCGATCCTGACAGCGACAAGGGCTCGTCGAGACGGAGGTCTAGAGGACAGTGGAGCCCCGACCGATAGACCCAGCGATTCACGTATGTGATGTCGTCCACCCGCGGCACCGTGATCCACAACTTGGACCACAGGGTGGGTATGGACAGCGTGACAGCCCTCCAGTGCGAGCAGACGGCCCCGAGGACAACTGGGGCTGCAGCGACCTTGCGTGGGCCCGAGGGCTTGAAGGGGGTTGGAGAAGGAACATCGACGGCGTAGTCGGCTTGGAAATGGAGAAAGATAGATTCTAGGATCTCGAACGGGAGCATGTCGATCTTGCAGGGACCCATCGAGGGACCTGAGAGCTGGTTAAGCGGGATGAACCATGTCCATAGCTTGATTCCAATGTCTTTGAGCGGTATAGCTAGGGCGCTGTCGTCCATATTCGCGCTATAGTGCTCTCGTCCACATCAATACAACAATGGGAAGGAACCGCTCTCACCAGTCGACTCTCGCGTGCGTCACGAAACCTGTCGTGCAGAGTCCTCAGAGGACAAAATGCGATTATTGCTGGGCGTTGGAGCTCTGATTAAGTACTTGGGACGCCATGATCCCCGGGTCTTGTAGAAGCGATAAGTTGATACAAAAGAAAGATTCAACCAGCTGGGCGCGCTGCTGTGACCAGACACAGCCGCCAGCGATCATCACACCTGTGATCTTCTCCAATCTTTTGATTCTCCGCGACAATGTCGGCCGTCGGCATTGCCACGAGCTCATCACTTGGCCAGCCGACTCGGACATCATTTCTCGGCCGGCCAATTCATTGACGGTCGCTCCATTTGGTTAGGCTCCGGAGGGGTTGTTAGGGCGACATTGTATCCGAAATGGTAGTCAGGAGAGCGGAAGAGAGTGTGCGCGACTTGGACGAGCTCTAGTCTGAGTTCAAAGCTACATTCCTTCGAATCTTGATACATTCACACCAATAGATAGTCTCTGATGGACATGTCAATCTTGAAACTCCAAAGAAACCCCACCTGATAGCAGCCCAAGAGCAGAATCACGTCCCATCTGACTTGGCCATATGGAGATTGATTCAAACGGAGCAAGTTCTCAAGGCGAGCGATGACGTTGAAGTTCTAGGCACAAACTTGGCAGGTCTGCCAACCGCGCACGACTCGAAATGAAAAAGTTTACTCTTACTCTTTTCAACTTCCACCTTCCTCTTTTCGTCGCTCCAGCGGGCAGGGGGGACCATCTGGTTCATTTTCCCCACTCCATTCGGTTTCGTGGCTAGCGGCTTGCATTTCCTAAAGCCTATTCGTACAGGGTATAAATATACCCAGGGTCAAAGGCCAATCTCGAAAGCCAAGGGCTTGTCAACCGGTGACCGTTGTACACATATTCTCCCTTCGAACTCTAGCCAGCCCATCGACCCTGCCTTGTTCGCCTCGCCTGGAGTCTTATCTCTGTTTCCTTCCAGCTCAGCGCCTTCACCGACGCCAACGTCCACTCCTTTGACCTACTATCCACGCTCGTTACACTCTACTTTTCTGATACCATGTTCAAGCGCTTGCTGAGCGCGTCGCTGCTCCTCGGCGCAACCACGGCTCATCTCGCTGCATTCCATAAAGGAATGTATTGTCTCAACGTACGTCCTCTGACACCCGTACAGCGTGGCGGCCGCCTGACACCAGGCTTGTGGATATCTTCACCTAGGGCGTGAGCGGGCAAACCGACTACAACTCCTACGACATCGTTTCTCCGCTCTACCAACTCCCATTCAGAGATTGGTGGTGTAAGCCTTTAATACATCATCCACTCTTGTCCTCAACCTAACAACACATTACAGTCCATCACGTTAATAGAGTCAGTTTTTTCATTTCATCCACTTTCCCTCCGACACACTCGAGTTGAACTTTACCTATTCTTACAAATTGGATTAGTGCGACGAATTCCCACCAGCACCAGGAGACTTTCTCGATCTGTGAGCACCACCCCCTTCCTACCCCCGATATTCGAGCACCCCCATTGATCGCAGAGTAGCCCGGCAGGAGGATCCTTCATGGTCGAAATCGCGTCCAACCGCGCCAAAACCACGCTCTCGTATGGTGGACGCGATGCCTCCGACTGGCCCGATGGTAACCATTATCCAGAGGACTACGTACGTCATCTACTTATGCTTCTCTTACCTTTGATTATCTCCATCCGAGTCCATCCTGCGTTGAACCTGACGACGATCATCGCCTTTTGCAGAACGAACCGGGTTGTATAATCCATCCAAACAGTGAGTCCAAACTTCGCGCCTCGACCCTCGTGCTTGATGCTTGGAGCCTCGCGTTTTGAACCCCTTCAACTTGCGCCGGGAACATGGCGCTTGGAGCATCGAGCTCGAACATCGCACTCGACTTTGGAGCCTCGAGCTAGCACCTCGAGCTTGACCTTGGAGCATCGAGCTCGTACATCACGCTTGGAGCATCGAGCTTCGCAACCTTCCATCTCCAACTCTCAAAAACTAACTTGAACTCAACCTCCTCCAAGTGCACGCCCAGAACCAGTCTATGGCGGCTGGAACCGCGTTTGCTATTTCGTATAACGTGAGTGTTTACTTGCTTCGTTGTGTTGTGTTCTTCATCCTCGTCGCGAGTACCTACACACGCTTCATTCTCGTCCCCCCTTTCATCCTCGTCCTCCCTTTCATCATTGATTATCCTGCTCCGAGTCGTCGATCTCGAGGAAACAGAGTGACATCATCCCTTCCTCGATCGAACCGCCCAACGTTCGATGTTCGATGTTAACGTGTCGGATGGGCTAAACCTAAACTTTCTTCGACTTTGGATTCTCTTCAACTTCAAGTCCCATTCTTACACTTTCTTCAACTTGAACTTTGACTTTCTTCAGCTTTCATTCCTAAATAAACTCTCTCCACTTGTTTGAACTTACAACTGGCACTCCCACCCCCACTAGTCCGACATCAAACAAGTCACACCCGAAAACCTCGTCGTGTTTACCGTTCGCCACAAGTGAGTCGTGATCGCTAGCTTATACGTCCTCCTCAGAATCTGAACCTCTGAACCTCTAAATCTGAACCTCTAAATCTAACCTTCCGAATATGAACTTTCGAATATGAACTTCCGAATTTGAACGCGCCGACTGATTATTATATGGACGCTTATCACCGACTTCTACTAACTCCTCTTCTATGGCCACTTCTCTTCAATGTCGACTCCTCTTCGATTGCGACTTGAAGAACTCCCTGGAAGCGAGTCGTCTGGTACGACGTCCCCGCCGCGATGCCCGCGTGTCCCCCAGAGGGGTGCATCTGTGCCGTGAGTTTCTCACTTACCCGACAAGCGTATACTTGGGTATCGGTCTGACTGACTGGTCGCTGTTACAGTGGGGCTGGGTACGTTCTCATCTGCGTCTCAAGGTTTCGAATTGTATGACTCAACAAGTTATTGGGTACTTCTACGCTCTTGGAAACTCGATAACTTTCTCTCTATGGATATCAGGTTCCCAATGGGTACGTCATCCGTCCATCCCATCTCACCTCCCATTCCCGAACTTTCTCCCGCCTGCTCTTCCTCCCTATCTCCCTCTCTTCCTCCCTCCTCACCCCTCCTCACCCAACCCCCCTTCACCCAATCTAACACCCCCTCCCACTCCCCAGATGCGGCCAACCAAACATCTACCACACCCCCTTCCGCTGCCGCGTAACCAACGTCAACACCCAAATCAGCACCCCGCTCGCCCCTCCCAAGCCCCCCGTCTGGTGCGAAGACAACCCCGCCACGTGCACCCGCGGCGCCAAGCAGATGATCTACTGGAACCAGCTGGAGGGGAATAATATCTTCGTGGAGGGGTTGGATAGGCGGGGTGACCCGAAGAGTCCGGGGTATAATGAGAAGTGCGGGTTTGCTGATGGTGAGTACAGAGTTCTTGGATGCTTGGGTAGTGGTGATGTGTGGTCGTTCTTGATTGTGGTGATACTCGATGCGGGATGAGTGGCGAGGGGTGATGGGGTGGTGCCGATGGTGGTTCTTTGAACATTTGATCGGGATGGACGACGTTGGGCGCTAGCGCCCACCCTCCGCCAGGAGGTGGCTAGATGCGGAGCCTTTAATTGGACGGATCACTGATCCCATATCCCTTTCGATTCCCATCATCTAGGCGCGCAGAACGACATCTTCGCCAGCGCTCCTTCGAACGGTGGAAATGGGAACAACGGTGGTGGGAGTGGGAATGTAGCTCCCCCTTCTCAACCACCCGGTGGGTCGAGAGCCGATCCCAACGCCAACCCAGGCAACACGAATGGGAACACGAACGGGAACACCAACCCCACCGTCAACCCCGGAGGAAGCGGAAACGGAAACTCGAACGCCAATTCTGGCGGAAGCTCCAATCCCAACGCCAACTCTAGCGGGAACTCCAACACCAACTCCAACTCGCCCACACCCGGATCCTCGTCATCCTCCTCCTCGACTACACCCACAGAAGCGGAAGAGTTCGTGCAGAACGACCCACCCGCGTGCAGGGCCGATCAAGCTAGGCGACGCCGACGGGGTGTCGAGCAACGCGCGCTCAAGTCGGGAAGACATGGGAGGCATGCGCGGTCGAGGGTTTCGCATTGGTGATCACTGTCGTGGCTCGAGGGAGGGATTGGGGCCGTGCTTCGCGTCGGCAATGATTCTTATTGTGACGGAGACGAGCCTGATTTGTCCGCGGCTATTGTGATTTTGTTGGCGACGATCCTGATTCCTCCGAGTCCTCGTGGATCGTACTTAGTTTTAGTTCCCCTATAGATAGTCGTTTTGCTTTCCTTTCGTAACTCGAGAATTTGGTACAATACCATTCGATGGCGCTAGGACGTCATCTTTCAATGTGCCTTCCGTACTTGCACCTTTGCTTTTCTTACAATTGGCTTTTTTCGCAATTGGATTTCTCCTTCCTTCCTTCCAACAGCTCTCCATTCCTATACATACCTGTTGTCACATCTACCGTACCACCTACGATATCGTCACTCTGCCTTATACCTCCCACATTGCAATATGTATGTATGTGTGCTACTACCCTGCTTGTGCCCAGTGCCGGTGATCGTGGTGGCGGTTTTTGCTTTATCTTCTCCTTCATTTGCATACCCCCTCCTCTCCTCTTCCCTTTCATGCGTCGATACGCATATACCAAGACTTGCGGAATTATAGCACCGCTGCTTTTCGTCTTCTCTTTCACTGCCTTTCCAGGCATTCTCTGCTCTCAAGTTGTACTAGATTCCCGGTTGTCTGCCGTTGACCGACTCCCCATCAACTCTCCTGTAGGCTGTGGCCCTACATACTCACCACTGGGCTCACGTTCTGGATGCCACCAACGTCCTCAGACCTCAGTCACACTCAACGGTCGTACTCAGGCGCGCCCCGTCTTTACCTCAAGGCATTCTCTTAAACCCACCCTTACTGTCCCACAGAGCACTTGGGCCAGCCTGACCCGTCCGCCCTCTCCATCGAGCGACCCTCCTACCTCATCGACTCCCAGTTCGTCGATCATCAAAGACCCTTATACTTAACTGCACTCAGCCCACTCGGAGGTGTCATTAATGTCAGAAGAAGCTCTTGGTTGTGTACCTGGCAGTCCGAGCCGGTTCCCGGTTTTCTTCATTTCATCAAAGATCGACAGCTCCAGCTCTCTTGGAGACATGAACCTATTCTGAATCTGTCCACCGTGAGATGGATCTCAAGATCCAAGGACTTCCGGGCTAACTTGAAGGCGAGAAAACAACAATCCAAAGGTTCCCTGACGTTTTCTGTCCATCTCAACCCGGCGGCCCGCCCTTCAAAATGGGATTCCAACTGACATGGTATGTACGCAATATGTACGCCTAAAAATATCTAGGAATTCGAGTTTACTCGACTTCTTTCCCGTTCGTTTTATGTATGGCGTCTGGCACGCATACGCTGATTCCAGAATCCTGAAGCATACACCTCCCCTCCCACCTGGGTCGACGTCGATCATCGAACACGACCTGAAATAGTTCACCAGGTCCAAAGTGTCAAACAGTCAAAGAGTGCTTTATCACCAGACCAAGGCCGGTCCCAGCCCCTTCTTCATCCATACATACATACTGCCCAAGTACTTCCCGTTGGCAGTACACTTGAAGAAAATTCGAATCGCCGCCGGGCCCTGACGTCGATTGAACCATTATTTAATCAAGCTTCGATTAAAACGTGGTCCTTTCCAATGGAGATCGCCAGGATCCTGGGAGGGACCCGAAGCGTTGGCGTACCTGACGGTTTCTGTCATCCCAGTTGCCCCGATATGTAGGACTCGTGCGTTCCTTACCACCAGGCCTGACCCCAGTGATCGCCCTACTCACCGATCGACGAAGAGTGGAACTGGTGGACGCACGCGAGAGCCAAACCGGGATATCGTTTGAATGTCGTATTAGATTGAGCAGTGGGGGAGAGAGAGCAGTCTACAGTCCTACATGAACATAAGTAAAAGAAAAAGCCCCGATTAGTATTGCATGGTCTAGTCTATATAAATGATAAGTAACTCTATATCGCCTGGTTGGTTAAATACGTCGTGGAAAGCGAGTGACTTTTAGGTTTTTCTTCGTACAATGCAGCAGTAGCAGCAGCAGCATACCGTTGGCATAGGACACGCGACATACCGTCAGTATAGCGTATACCACAGCGGAGGTATAGCATACACCATACACCATGGGCATAGCATACACACCACCACCGGCGTAGCATACAACACACCATCGGCATCGTCCTCCCCATGTCACAAGGGTCGTTGGTTGGAGCAGCCAGCGACGGGTATCCAGTTCCCTCCCCTCTATCTATCTATCTCCACCAAACACCCCCCACTCTACCACGTCCTCATAGCCCGGTCGCTAGGAGAGTGGTGGTCCACTTATACGTATTTGCCAAAGAGGGGGATGAGCGATTGGGCGAGGGTGTACGAGAAGACGAGCTTAGGTCCAACAACAAGGATCTACACATGCGATCGTCAGCGATCCCGATAGAACACAGAGACAAGGCACACCGCAACTCACCTTGGGCGTCAAACCCTTAAAGAACGCCGTCGGGCCCTCATTCTTGATCAACTCCTTCACCACCGTGACGCCGCTAACCTTTCTATCAAAATTGGCGTTCTGAATCCTGGTCTTGACAACATCCAGCGGTGCAGCGACGGTGATCGAGGCAACCGCACCCGCGACGGATGCAATAAAGTTTTGGCCCCAAGTGGCCTTGGAGTAGTCCTCGACGCCAAGGACGTATTCTTTGGTCGCGGCCGAAGCACCGAAGAGCGCGAAGCTCCCGGGCGCGTTTCGGGCCATCGTCCAGCCCCAGCCGCGGTAGAGCGCCGTACCCTCCTCTGCGAAGATGCGGAGCACGCCGCGGCCGCGGAAGGCCTCCGGGTTCACTTGTCGCTTGATTTTGAGGACGTCGAGCGGGAGGAGGACCTAGAAATCAGATGTTAGCGGGCCGAGTTGGGAGATTTCACGCGTTTGGTGGGTACGTACGACTTCACCGATACCGGTCAAACTGGACGTGGGGTTTCGCGTTAGGACGTGTAGCGTCTTGACCAGGTTATGGAACGCACCTTCCAGCAGCAGCCTGCATCATCATCTTGCCCTTCCTCTCTCCAAAGGTATTGGTGAACTGCGTCTTGTAATGCTTGTTGATCAAGTCGTTGAACCAGGGTTGACCACCAAACTTGTACACTCGCTGGGCGACCTTGTAACCTGCGGCATATCCGAGACCAGGGAACAGAGACAGAATCCTCTTGCCGAGGGGTGCAGTGGCGGCGTCTCGGAAGATGATGGGCGACAAGTTTGCGAACGTGACCTGTCGAGTCACGGACATGTCAGAACCATTTCGCGGTGTTCGGTGAGCGTTGGCGGACGAACCTTGGACTTGTTGCTCATCAGACGCTTCGCCACGGTGTCCACGGGGTGGAAAATGAGCAGCTCAGCAATACCTAACACACCGTTTTAAAAACTCGTGAGCTGGTAATGACACGACGAAGAACGCACCTGAAGTCCCGGAACCCAGAATCCTGGCAGTGCCAGAGTCCTTGCCTGATGTTGGTGCTGGCGACATTTTTGGAGGATGTGTATTAATTGAGGAAACCAGG
Source organism: Coprinopsis cinerea okayama7#130 (assembly GCF_000182895.1). Lineage (NCBI taxonomy): Eukaryota > Fungi > Basidiomycota > Agaricomycetes > Agaricales > Psathyrellaceae > Coprinopsis > Coprinopsis cinerea. The sequence continues at coordinate 3,277,467 of NW_003307543.1, read as the reverse complement.
AAAAGGGCAGGCGGGACCTTGGGGGCCTTTTGAAGAGAGCAAGGTGCTGAGCAAAAAGTCTACAGCGCACCAGCGTGGCGCCCCGAAATTTGATCCCGGAGAAACAGGGCCAAACACGGGTCTTTTTTAGCGCTGATCCGTCAGACCGACCCTCCTCGTTCTCTTCTGAGCCTATGTAGGTGTAGACCGACATGGAATTGAGCGAGATCTCGTCTGCTGAGATGATAAAACGGTGGTATGTTTAATTCCCCTGATACCTTGGCCCGACCATTTTTCGTGACGACTCGCATGAACTTACTCCGCTGTACGAAATGCAGCTGTAAAACCGAAGTTGAACGGTGTGTTCGCTTGGAGTTCGCACATTTGGGATACATAGCTTTCAACGAGAAGCTATACCTCACAGCCCATTGGCATAAAAACCTGAAAGCAGTATACCATGTGGATCTATGAAAACGGTATTCTACAGCAGAGGAAAAGATGTATGAATGTCGACGGAGGTGAGTTGCTGGAGTCTCTAGAAGATCTTCGTGGCGAGGCCAATAGCGAAGGGGATGCACACTCCGCATGCAACTCCCGTGATGATAACCTACAGCGTACGCGTAAACCATGTCAGCTTCGAACGATGGTATGCGTGAACGTAGTGAAAGGGACGCACCAAAAGCTTCAAGGCGGAGGGTAGATGTACCGGTGAATGGCAGAATTAGCCTTACATCGAGAAATGAACCACGGAGACTGGACAGACCTTATGGTAGGTAACACTAATAGGTGCCTCACTCGTGGCCTTATAGAAGAAATGTCGGGTCGAATTGATTTCTCGACCGCAGTTCTAATAGTAGTATTCCATCAGCCAGCCATCCATAACCGTCGACCAGGTTCTTGGTATGTACTCACAATGTCCGGACCGTCACTAACGATCTCCTTCTGCACTACGAACTGCCTATCCCTGAGGTAAATCCGCCTCTGGGGGCAGATCTCCCGGTAGGTGACGCCGCCGTTAGAGTCTGCGTTGCTGTCGGTGTTCATCGACATGGGGTCGGCGCTAAGAGCGGTTGAGGGTATTGAGGCTGGGGGATTCAAAGGGAGATGTGGGTTGAAGCTCTGGGGAGGGAGGAAGGGGTTTTTATATTTTCTGGCCGACCTCACCTTGCCAAATTGGGGGGTCTCATGGGCTTCAGAACAACCTCCTCCTCGCGCTCCGCTGCTCAAAATGTTAGGTCCCCAATGGGATACTACTACTAATCATTGGGTTACCGTTGCCACCTTTAATGTGATGTCACGGTCGCACACCTTTGCAGGGACGTTTCTTCTCAGGGAAACCCTCACTGGTCGATGACACCAAAAGGGCAAGGTTCGACTCCGCCTCGAGGTGATGAGCCTCCCATTTTGGCGAAAACGAGACCTAAAGCTTACGCGTCGGTTATACTACACAGCCTTGCCCTGCCCATTTGCAGGCTGTCGCTCGTCCCATGGCTCAGCCTCAGAGTGGCACGAGCGCCCAAAATCCTTTCCTTATTCAAATCGGATTGAAATGATCACTAACGTTTAAAGACCACTTTGCTTTCGATTGTGACTGGGAAATGAATACACGTTCCACCACATCTAGTTCACGAACTTCGTAAAAATCTGCCTGCTATGTATACATGCGGAAAGTGTTCATTCGAAATTACTCGAGGTATTCAGTATATTGATCTGACATGTTCGTATCATCACACGTCCGCCATTACTTACCGTGACATACATACGTAGCTATAGGGAGCATTGATCACAAAATGATTAACAGACTGGATTCAGCGATAAGTACCAACGTTAACCTGTCCCGTCCCTGCACCCTGCAAAACCGACAGACGGGCTCCGAATAAACAGAACCTTAACTGGAAGATTCTCTCTGTGTGCACTCGTACGTATACGTAACGAAGAATATCATTCAGAGCCTCGTCACATCCCTATGACACACATTCCCCAACTTGAACGCGGAAACGATCATTTCCTACTTAACGCGGATGAGGAAGGCGACCATTCGCGATCCGTTGCCTGTTCCAATGAATTGAGGTAATGGGCGGGGGGCGATAGAGGCAATTGAATTGTCGGAAGTAAGTGTGCATGCGGTAAAAACTATTCAAAAGGGCATCAACGTCAACGTCAAACGGCGAATAATGTCAATTTCAAATACTTTGTGCCACAGATGCTGTGTGTGTGTGTGTGTGTGTGTGTGTAATTCAAAGGTCTGTGATTGTTTAGCGGCTAAACCTTTGCACGGATCTAGCGCACGCCTCGTGGTTCCTTGCCAAATCGAGTCTAACTGGTTATACTCGTATGTATCAAAAATGTTCCGCAAGGTATGTACATGATTAGTTCCTATTCCTACACACGAGTCATCGAAAACCTTTCAGACCAAACTGACTCGTAGTACTTACGTTTAGCAAGCAGTACTGGTGGCAGGAAGCGACTTACTGTTCTCCGATGGAAACGCCCTTCGAGGAGACAACAGAACCGCGGGCGCCTATTTTATAACGCGCTAATAGCTGCGTACGTCTATGTACTACAGTTGTCGCTTACACCTGCCGAGGTGTTGTTCCAACGGAGTCAATTATCCAGTCGCTAGCAATCCTGATTCCCCCTGCCTTCCTTCGACTCGAGGCGACAAGCGATAGCTGTACCAGAATACTGGTGGTGGGCTATGTAATAGGTACTGGTTACCTTGAAACTGAAACACGGACACACCCTAGCTATAGACAGAGGAAGAAATCACGGATATGTCGCTAGCGAATGCCTGACTCCTTGGCAAATAGCCTCGAGGTCACCGAAATGACATGGGCGCTTAACAGCGCCGCCCTGGTACCGACTAAATTCCTGGCTAAGGTTCTCGTACCTTCCTGTCAATATTTGGTTGTAGAAGCCTACTAATGTCGCGTGCCGCTCCGAAAATGACGAGAATGTCATGGAAAATGAGACGTGCGGAATTGCAGTTCAACAAGTTGGCGCCGGGCACCGGTTCCTGCTGCATCCATAATCCCGACAGCTGAGCCACAGCACTGGATGCGCTATGTATTGACAGATAGTAGTAAGTATGTAATATAATGGCCAATAGGGTTTACGGTAGGCGATCACTTCCCCATATGCATTGCAACCTTGCTCGAAGGCGAAATTGGAAGCCAATGGGCGCTTGCGGGCGGTCCTAAACAATTTCACCCAGATCGAACCCCAAACGGCAGCGAGTACTTTTGGGGGCCGGGGGCACGTTCATAACTCGTCAGGGTTAGATAGAAGATCTGATATCTCCTTTCCATTCTCACTATTCGCGATTCAGGGTGAAGCCTCAGAGTGGGTCGCTGTGAGAACAATGAAAGAACTTAAGGCCGTGGAATAGAGTACTTTGGTGCGACCCCAGGATAAGTGCAGTGCGGTTCACACAAGAGTCAAGGTGTACATTAGCATATGATCATCAAGCTACAGATTTACTACAGTGTCCAGGGCGAAAAGAGTGAGGGGTAGCATACCAGGATATCCATTTTGGGGTGGCTCCCTATGCCAAGGAAACGGATGGCCAACAAGAGGCGGTTCCAGATCGACTCCTACGTGTTGAAGTGGTACGCAACGTGGACGGCAATCGTAGACACGACACCGAAGAGGAAGATGGCGACTGTCGCAAAGGCCTGTTGGCGATGTGTTAGCTCGAAAACCCAGAGGCGAGGTAAAGTTTCAATTGGACGCCATACTCACAGCGTCGTTACCGTTTACGAGCCACCGCGCTAACCCGAGGGCCGCACCACCCTCACCTATACCAAGACCTCGATCCTATGCGTAAATGACGCGTCAATATTCAGTTGCGTTGTCGGGCTCATGGATCAACAACGTACCGTCGCGTCTCTGACTTTGACCCCTCCGCCGTTTGTATCCTTTTTTTCCTGACTCCCCGTGCGGTAGTTGTAAATGCGATCCGAGAATGTCTCCTGGCCATAATTGAAGGTCTAAAGAATGGGGAGCACGAGAGACGAGTGGAATATTATCAGTGGAAAGGAAAGGGCGCGCGTCGAAAAGAGACTGACTCTATCTGCAGAGGCAAAGTCGAGGCCACGGGTCCCAGCCTCCTGCCTATCACGAATGTAAACACTCCGAAGAGCGGATCTGTCCGCGAACGTAAATCCCTCAGACATGGTCTTTGGCAGGGTACCGCAGGGAAGACAGCTGGGACGGAGGAAGAAAGAAGGATGGGGCACTATGGATTTGGGGTTTTCCTGGCTTTAAACTCCCTGACGCAAGGCAAATCTGTGTGTGAGAACACGCCCTAAAACTAAGCTTTTGAAATCGTGATAAAAACATCTCGATCTGCCCTTCTCGGTGGTTCCGCGGTATTCTGAGTGTATGTAACGGAATCGAGAAGATCGCTTTGGGAGAGGTACCGTCATGTTTGATCCCCGCCAAAAAACGTGTAGATTCACGCATGGGATCTCACTGCGAGCAGAGTTGCAGTGATACCGTGCGATCGCGACGCGTGTCCCCGTATACAGTACCTTGACTGGTGAGGCTGGAGGGGTGCATGGGTTGCGAAGAAGTGGGTTCAGTGGAAACGCGCCGTGCGACGGTACTGTACATCTAGGGTGCGCGATGCTCAGCTCTTCCTTCAAGACGTGATAATACCTGCGGCCGGCCTCGAGGCGATGGGAGGGCACAATATTAGCTCGGTCTCAACGTCCCAGGTGATTGGACGCACTGGATTCCATTGGATCTTTTTGGGGTGGGGACAATGGTATTGGGCCCTACGCCGCGATAAAAACCCTAGGGGGAGTCTGGTATCTCGAGCCCTGAGGGATAGGGAAAGATGCACCGTTATCCAACTATCCACGATCTGGTGTGGGGGAAAGTGGCGGGATGTTTAACGGTTCAGGCCGAAGCGAAGAGAAGGGACGACGAGAACAGTTATTTTTTAGTAGTAGTTCGGCTGAGAAGGCGCGTCTTTAACAGAAGTGTGACTGCTTCTAGGGTCCTATTGTCGTGAGACGCCGTCCAACATTGATTCGGATGCAAGAAGGACAAGGGGTGCACAGGAAATACGTGCGCCCAAACAGGAAAAGTGTGATTCGGCAAGGTTTGCCAAGGGGCAAAGGAGTCACATTTCAGAGCCTTATGCGAGTTTCTGTCAGTTTGCCTGTCTGGCTTGATTGTTGGCAGGGTGTTGGCAGGGTTTTACAGCGGTTTTGCCGCTGAGGGGTCCCAACAATGATTGGAGATTCCGAGCGGTTTGTTCAGATGTTAACCAAGGAGGCTATTTGTTTACCAGGATTCCATACCTCTGTAGATGTTTCCTACCGTCTTACTTTGAACGTTGAGGTTGTCCTTGTCGTTCTTTTCCGTCGGCGTCGTGCAACCATAAGGTTGAGGAACAAGGCCCGCTTACCGCATCCAGCAAGAATCAAACTCAGAATGATGCCATCAAAAAACAAACCGGTCCCACTGGCTCGTCATGGTCATTGACTTTCATCCAGTCCAGGATCTGGTTTCCAGGTAAGTTTTTGTTTTGCTCAGAAACAGGACAGTAAAGAACCAAAGATTGCCACAGCATCTAAATGACAGCGACAAGGCTCATGCGCTGACCTAGAAACCAAAGGAAACAAGCCAGCGCTTTTTCGGTGCGTTGTGGGACTAGATTCTTGTTTTCAGAGAACTGATTTCGTTTTGCTTAGAAACTATCATGAGTCTGAGCTCCTTGAGCTCAATATGTATGCGGTGTCGCATTACCTCGTTGCGCACGAAACCCCTTGATTCATGGCTCATTCTGGGACAACGAGGCTATAGGGATTCAGCCGGTTTCGACTGGTCGCGCAAGCCTCACAAGCCTACACACGACAAGCGACGAGAACGTCCCGGAAATGCTGACCATGAACCCACTGACTGGATTCTGAACAGTCTTCGTCGACCGGACAAGGGGAAAGGCCACAAACCACGGCATTTCGAGGCGAAAACCCACAAAAAGGCTGATTCTCGAACTCACCATTTCCCCAAGGGAACTTTCGATTGGAACAAGCCTCGCCACCCACCTCCACCGAAACCACGGGGCACATTCAACTGGGACAATCCACCCAGAGGGGCCTTCATTCGACCCAAACCATACGTTCCACCGCCTGAAATCAAACCGGAAGCTGTTCCACGGTACTTCGAGACCCATGTCCGTCAGTGGTCAGAAAACGCAGACCTGCGGGGTCACCTCGTCGACTTTGGGATCCCAGACGGAGACCTGCAACCCCTCCTCGACGCCTTCGTCGCCGATGTCGAGTCAGGATCGCTCACCACCCCCAACAACTTTGCCAAATATGAATTGGAGCGCTTCTCCCAACCCCTCCAGATGCGCCAAAGTCTATCCATCCTCTACTCCACCATCTTCTACACGTGGGCGACCGAGCCGTGCCGACGAGACATGTTAGTGAACAAGTACAAGGTCAACCCATCGACGCTGGACCAGATGACGAAATTGGTTGAAGCGACCGACCGCCGTTACGTGGCCGAGCAGTTCGTCGAAACACGGCGTATGCAGCGCAAGGTCATCATGCACGTCGGACCCACCAATAGCGGCAAGACGCACCATGCGCTACGCGCTCTCGCCGCAGCACCCTACGGCGTCTACGCTGGCCCCCTCCGCCTTCTCGCACACGAAATCTGGGAACGCCTCAACCTCGGGCACATTGTCCCCAAAGGCGTCGAAGACGGCACATACAAAAACGACGACGCTCCCTACCTCAAGGCCCTCCCCCACTTCTCCACCCTCTCAGAACTCGGCAACCCGGAATACGCGCGGCTCACGAACATGATCACCGGTGAAGAGCAGAAAATCGTCTCCGACGAGGCGAAGATTCTCAGCTGCACGGTGGAGATGTTGAGTTTCCATCGGACGTACGATGTGGCTGTCGTCGACGAGATCCAGATGATCACCGATCCGCAGAGAGGGAGTGGGTGGACGAATGCGGTGCTCGGGTTGGCTGCGAAGGAAGTACACCTGTGTGGAGAGGAGACGGCTGTGCCGATCGTCGAGGCGCTGCTCAAGGACACTGGTGACGAGTTGATCGTCAAGCGGTATGAGCGGCTGACGCCTTTGAAGGTCGAGGAGGAGAGCCTGGGAGGGGATTACTCCAAGGTTCAGAAGGGTGATTGCATTGTGGTGTTCAACAGGAAGGGGATCTTTGCGGTCAAGAAGAAGGTTGAGGCGCTGACGGGCTTGCGGTGTGCTGTCGTATATGGGCGACTTCCTCCCGAGATTCGAAGTGAACAGGCTAGCTTGTTCAACGACCCGGATTCGGGGTATGATGTCCTCATTGGAAGCGACGCCATTGGTATGGGTCTGAACCTGTAAGTGCAACAATTGACCGTCTTCCGTAGCATAGTTCATACCCTTCTCAGGAAAATTCGACGTGTCATCTTCGACTCCGTCAAGAAATTTTCAGCTGGCGGCGAGTCTCTTCTCTCGATATCGCAGGTTAAGCAAATCGCCGGACGAGCAGGTCGATTCGGCCTTCACGAAGAGCCTGGAGGATACGCGACTACTCTGCACGAAGAAGACCTCCCCTACCTGCGAGAAGCCGTCGGGTCACCGTTCATCCCTCTTCCCTTTGCCCGTATCACCTTCGACGCCAACACGTTCAGCAACCTTCTCTCCGTCCTGCCACCAAACAGCTCCACTTCCACCGTCATCCTTGCACACCATTACGCTGGCCGTCTCCCGCCCAAGGTTCGCTACCAAGACACAGATTTCGAGCTGACGTCGACCTTCAACTTCATCGACGAATTCTCGGACACGCTGACGGCGAGAGAGCGCGTCCTCCACCTCAACGCGCCTGTGACTTGGCGGGACCCCCTTACTGTTGCGATGGTCCGTACGTTCTTGGAGCAAGCCCGCGATAAGATGTACGTCGACCTCCCTGCGGCGCTCAAAACGACGAGGTTTATGGATATCATGGAGGGTATCGAGAAGGAGATGAAGAACGAGAGTATTCCGCGGTCTAACCTGCGCGACCTCAGCACCCTTGAATCCTTCCACAAGTCCCTCGTCTTGTACATCTGGATGTCCTTCCGCGCACCCATCTTGTACCCCCAATTCCAGCTGGCGACGGAGCTCAAGGCGAGGCTGGAGCGGGTGTTGGAGTGGTCGTTGGAGGGTATGTCGGATGCTAGTTATATCAGGAAGATGAACAAGCAGGCGGAGAAGGGGGAGGAGAAGGTGGAGAAGAAGACGTCGAAACCTCATATTCCTCATTATAATACGCGGTTGAAGGCGAGAGAGGGGATGGCGGTGGAGACTGCTGCTGCTGCGGCAGCGTCGTGATCAACATAGACTAGATCAGCATAGACAGCATATTTTCGTTAACCCCCCATACGCATTCCTGTATCTTATTCGTATATAATGTCCTGTGTAATGCACCATTTTGCTTTTGAGCCCAGGCCTGGGGTGAGAGCGTCTTTCCTCTGCGCTATCCTCGCCTCTTCGAAGATCCACGTGCAGACTAAGGGGCACCGATTCACGATACATATCAACCGCGACACGTTTCCCTCATTCTCACCCAAAATCGTATCTACAGCATGTCTCCCTCAGGTACTTGGAATCGTTTGAGAACTGTAAACCTTTGAATGATGATTTTCGTGAGGACGAGTCGGGTTCCGGGAAGTCCGGATCAAGTATTTGTTTCGGGGGATACCGCCAAACATTGGAATTCTTCCTCTCTGTCCGCGACGTTGACCTCACCGTCTGCTCACCGTCACCAACGATGCTCTCGACAATTCAACGACGGGCTTGCCGCTCCTTCTTGGAAGTCTCGCGGTCGTTCTCGACGACGCCGAGATGGTCTTACCAGCACGACCCACTCCTCAGCGACGCCCAGAGATTGCTGGCAGCGTCCCAACCACCACCACCGCCGTCAACGCCCGTGCCGACACCGAGAGTGACGCCAACGACGGCGACTACAACGCCAGCGACGACGCCAGAGTTCTTCGAGGTCCCACCTGAGCGCGACCCGGTTCTGCATTTCCTGACCACGAGCGTCATGGACCACGGCCGCTACGCACGCGCTCAAAAGGTCATTTCGGAAATGTTGCTGCACATCCACACCCTCACCCGTTCTCCACCGGTGCCCATCGTCCACGAGGCCATCCGTAAAGCGTCCCCGGCTGTGCGCGTCAAATCCACCAAGGTGGGCGCACGGTCAATTGTGCGGCCTGTCGCGCTCAGCGAGCGTCAGAGAACGAGCCATGGTATTCGCTGGATTTTGGAGGCCAGCAAGAACAAGCCTGGTATCAAGTTGCAGCTGAGGTTGGCGAAGGAGATGATTTCGGTTATCAAGGGGGATAGTGCTGCGTTGAAGAAGAAGGAACAGGTTCACAAAGCTGCTATGGTTGCTCGGTGCGTTCTTGCCTATACATTATGGTGGATTTGAAGGCTGATATGTGGTTTTTTAGTGGAGCTTTGTCTGGACGATAGAAGCTACCTTGGCTCTTTTCTTACCCGTTGCAAAAGTAATCTTTGGCCCACACCCTATAATATACAGGCTCGTAATATTCAACTTTGGATGAACATGAGGGAAACGGATTCACCCAGGACGACCCGGTCATGGAGGGCGAAGTATGTACGTGGAAAGAGCGCTGGCAAGGAGAACGGAGGGAACCTCCAGTCTCAACGCACAAGGTGGAACGCCCTGTCACTGAATGACTCGAACTTCAGAAACAGTGGTGCACAACTGGCGTGATGTTGTAGACGTCGCAACGACTTTCAGAGCGTCATCTCCGACGCCTCACTCAGGCCTTTTCTAGCGTTCATCCTCCCTTGGGATTTTGGAAAGGAGCCCCCCTTTGCCGCTGAAGCCGGCCCTCTTCTGACATGCTTGACATACATTGCGTTACGACGACCACCAGGTGACCAACTTGGTAGCCGAAGGGTGTCGGTAGCCGTCTGTGCGTGCACTTTCCGACCTCGTGGTAGTCTCACCTCAATCTTCAGCTGGTTTCTGGACGCCTGCTTTCATCGAGCGAACGTTAACTTGTCGCTGTCGCCCACCAGGCCCCGGTGCGTCCACCCTCCCCTGCGATAATTACCCACTTTGTCCTTCAAAGTAGTCAGCTGACCATTGATTGAACCTCACAGTCGTGCCGATCGATGCTTCAAAACCACGCAGAGAAGTTTTTTGTCCATCCAAATAACATTCATCGCACACACTAATTATACACTACCACTCCATGCATCTATTAGCTAAGTTGAAGCCGAGCGCTTAGTACCATCCTCCAGCATGGTAGCCACCGTACCTGGGACCGCCGTAGCCACCACCGTAGCCACCACCGAATCCTCCAGCGCGGTAGCCACCGTAGCGGGGACCACTGAAGCCACCCACTGGTCGTGGAGCGAATCCGCCACCGAGACGACCTCCAGAGAAGTTGTTGGGGCGGTTGCGGCGGGAACCTTCACCTTGCGTGCGTTGGTTGCCGTTGTTGTTCTTTCGGTTGGTGGAGAGGGGGCTCTTGCCAGTGTTGGAGGTGACCTTCTTGTTGTTGTTGTTGGCCTTGTTGGTGGAAGGAGTCGTCTTCTTCTTGGCGTCCTTCTTGGTAGTGGAAGAAGAGTTCCTCTTGTTGGAAGTGGTCTTCGTGTTGGGCGAGCCCGAGGGCGACTTGTTCTTCTTGGAGCTCACCTGCTTGTTGTTGGCAGGCTTGTTGTTGGAAGAAGTGGTCCGCTTCGTCGAGGTGGACTTCTTGTTCGAGTTAGGGTTCCGCTTGGTGGTGGAAGACTGCTTGTTGTTGGAGCTAGTGCTCTTCTTCGTCGACAAGGACTGCTTGTTGTTGCCAGTGTTCCTCTTCGTGGTCGAGGTTTGCTTGTTGGCGGCAGACTGCTTGCTATTTGAGCCAGTATTCCTCTTCGTAGTCGAGGACTGCTTGTTGGCGGCCGTGGTCGTCTTCTTCGTGGTAGAAGACTGGTTATTGGTCTTTTGCTTCAAGGCAGGGGAGTTCGCAGCTTGGGCGGGTGTAACCGACTTGGAACCAGTTTTGGAAGCGCCCTTGCCAGACTTGCGAGCCTCGAGCTGGACCTCGTCAAACTCACGAGCCTCAATGTCAAACTCGTCGAATCCACGGGCCTCGATGTCGAATTCGTCAAATTCGCGGGCATCGAGGTCGTCGAAGTCGCGGACTTCCAACTCGTCGGTCCACTCCCTGGCATCGAGGTCCTCAAAGTCGAACTCGCGGGCTTCGAGCTCGAGGGAGGCGTCAATGTCGCGCTCGACGAGGGAGAGATCGGCGGAGGCATCCTAAAAAGGGGAATAGTGATATCAGCGCCCGGGTCGGGGAGGGTGGCGATCGATGATGGGACCTACCATGGGCAAAGCCAAGACGGAGGCGCTCTTGTAGGCGAGGACGGCGGCCAAGGTAACGAAGCTGGTGGAGAGACGCATTGTGATTTATAAAAAGAGGGTGAAGGGTAGGGTGTTGAAAACTAGGTGGGGGTCATCGTCGAGGTGAGTGGGCGCTCATGAGATAACGATGATGAGGGAGACGTACAGTGTGATAGGAGAGGTTGGGGGTGGGTTTGTTATTTGGGGTAGGACCAGCCTAAGTCTGCGAGGGGGAGGAGGTCAGTGGACATTGGACTCGAAAGAGGGGAGGAATGCGGACTCACTGTTTGGATGTGGGATGGGAGGGATGCACCAGGCACTCTGAGGAAATCCCAACTCGGACCCGCATACCTTTAAATAACCCTCGAATCTTGTTTGTACGAGGTTTGGTTATCTTAGGGCGCTGAATAAAGCACGACGGCTGGTCTGCGGGCGGAGCTGCTGTCCATCAGGGTACTTTCCATCATCAATCCGGAGTGTCCGCGAAGATTGAGTCGAGCACAGCCGGGCGATGGGCGTTGCTACCCTTTTTCACTGATCACGCGCGTTTGCAGGATTTGACATCGCTTTTTCAGCGGCTGCGATGGCGTATTGGGGTGACGGCCTTGCTGGGTTTAGAATGAAATTGATCCAGTTGCTGTCATTATCTTCACGGGCGCGATTTGCTAGGTGAGATCTATCAGAAGACAGAGAAGTACTTCTGAGGAAAGTGATGTCCTCCATCCGAGGTATGTATGTCTCCATACCATCGGCTCGGAGACATATCCTACAAAGTTCAGGGAATCCACTGCACTGCAGCCCACTGATATCTTCCTTGTAGTGTTGTCGAATTGCCCGAATGTGCGTCGCAAAGGAACCCACAGCCTCATTGATAAAAATAGCATGATCATATCTACATTTCGCCATTTTGACTGTTCCATCCGTTTCACCATCCATGTATCCTGATCATCCGACCTGGACAGCCCTCTAGTGTTCTACTCTTTCAGGAAGAGACCCGAGATGACTAGCTCAAGCAGCGCTCATGCTCGTTGGGCGGTGTTTATGACGAGATCGATCCGCGTGCAGATTAGTAATTGAAATCCATCTGGTGGAGGGGAAACCCTTTGGTAAAGATCTCTCGTTAGGATTTTGCAGTGCAGTTGCCTCGAGCCTTGACACCGGCGACCAAGCACCGCTGTCCCGTCCCCAGGCGGCCCCTTCATACCCGGCGGACCCGCAGATAGTCCTGCGTGCACACAACTTGGAACGCCCATCGCGGGGCTATGTACCTTGTTTGGGTCCGCGCGCTTGCTTATCTTTGCAGGTGTCTACAGCGGGAAGCATCGGCAAAATCCTCCATGGAATGATGTCCCGGGTATCGTGGAGTTGAATTGATTTCGGACTATAGGTCCACTGAATAGTCCGAAGTGGTCGCGAACTCGAGCGACTATTTGAGAGTAAAAATAGATCGCTGAACTCTAAGTACGTCTTCTCGGTGGAAAGGATCCCCAATGGCCTCAGAAAAGGAACTCTCGCTTAGGGGATTCGCGAAAGAAAACTTTGTCAGTTTTGATTTGATGGTGGCTCGACGGTAAGAGCCAACCGAGCGGAAGAAATTGTGATGAAGCAGGGCGGGATCCCAGCCATCAATTTCTGTTTAGGCTCTGGCTTTCCCTACTTGGAACTTCAAAGAAAATGGTTGAATGCGCTGGCAGCGCTGCAATGGACTGGGAAGCATAGGGAATTTCGCAGGCGCGGGGCCGCGGTGATTGGTTACCGAAGTCTGTGTACATATATACGTTGCGATGTTCTTTCGTATGCACAAAGGGTTGGGTGCCGAGGTGGCTGACTGTCGTAATCTTCGTCGCTGTACAGCGAGCTTTAGTCAACGCCAAGAGCTCTGGATCGGGATGAGCGGGCTACATATTATGAAGGGGAGGGCACCATGTACGTTAGATGAGGGGATTTTTACAGAGTACAGAGTCGTACATCAAATTACAGTATTATTGCTAAGGTATCTGAAGTTCGAAATGAAAGTAGAAGCGAAATATACAACGATTATTTAGGCGAGCGCGAAGTTGAACGTGATCTAGATGGAGAAGGCTCGATCCTTGTTCTAGTCCGTACCAACTCGAGACTGTCCAGCGGCGGAGGTTGATGTGATGAGTGTGGTGGATGAGTCGAATTGGTACCGTGTGACGTCTCCTCGCGCTCGCTTCTCAATCTTTCGACGTAGATGAAAGTGACCATAATCAGATCCGAGAGGTGGTGCTCGGAATCAGATACGTGGATGTCGAGGTAGGATGGTAGAGGACCGCCTTTGTGTTTTGGTCTCCAACGGGTCGGGATGTATTCTGCGACGAGAGTGTCGTCTGTTTTTGGATCTTCGTTGATGCTATAGAGCTACAAGGGTGTAAGGAGCGAGGAACTCGAGAAGGAAAGGGCGGTGAACGCACTTTTAGACATCGCTCGTCTAGCTCCCATCGGTATCGTTTACCATGAGTAGAGAATATCCGATTTCTATCAGAAAGGGAACATCAGAGATGCACAAGAGTATCGTAGTGACAAGAGCTTACCTTCCAAAGAAAGACCACCCTTCCTTCTGAAATAGCTCGCTGGCGGTGATCTCTTTTCCTCCAACATTAAACCGAGTCGAACGGATAGTATGGAACTCGATGTCGGCAAACTGGACCCAATGCTCCCTCGTAAAAAAAGGATGGTTTTCTGCATGTACGGGGGTATGTCCTGCACTAGTAGACGTCGCCGAGCGGAACTCGTAGTCGGATCCAGTGGAGATCCTACGTTCCTCGACGATAACATCGTCCTGGGGTATCCCAGAGCCTCGTCCATCGGCTTCTGGATGCTCGGACCATGATGGATGCGTTTCGAGGAAGTGACGCTCCTCCCAAAGCTGCCTCTCGGATGTGGGGAGGCTTAGATCTGGCAGAGAGCGGTAGATGATAGCGCGCTTGTGGTTAGGGGACTCGACCTTGTAGAATAGGCGCCCATTCTCGTCAGAGTATATGCTGTTCCAAGGGCTACGCGTAGATAGATATAGACGCATCTCCCAGTCTAAATAATGACTAGAACTGCGAACGGGGTTGTTTGGGGGGTGGGGGTAATAGGAGTATGGTCAAATGTGAAGTTCTCCGATGAACTCCTGGGTTTAAATTCCAATTCTACTGGGGCAATGGGCATTTTCGAGTCTGCACCGTTCTCGTTGCGTTCTAGATGCATTGGAATAGTCTGTGGAACGACTGCATTGTAAGCGCTCCAGCACCAGAGCAATTCGAAGGCCAATTAACGAGGCGCTGCTTTGCGAAAAGGTCTAGATTCAGCTGGAGCGGCCGAAGAAGCCGTGATCTTCCTTCAAGTTCCGTTTGATGGCCGGGTCCAGCGCTTGGATGGCCGATGACGACGGTGGCCTTGGCGCTGCTCAGCTTTATCCTGTTCTATCATGTCGCAGCGTCCTCTTCAACTTGATCGTGCCAATAATGCCTACTTTGTAGTGACTCTGTCGCAGTCTGGGTCGCTTTATACGTCTCCTGGGTCTCTGGCTGAACAACACCCAGCTCTCAGTTACGTCGGTCGTGTTGGAGAGCTTGAAGATACCCATGTCTATAGCACCCCTTTGAACCAGGAGGATGTCGTCAGCCAATTCCTCAAGGAGAGAAGAGGTGGAGGGGAGGGAATTATCCACATCTCTATCCCAGAGGAGACAGTACTGGAAAAGAGAAAGAAGAGAGACGAGTTATAGGTCAGTTGACCTTTAACGAACCCAATGAACCCAGTTCTGACATACATTATAGATCCATAGCGAGAGTTTCTGCATAGGAAGGGAATAACGACTCTCAAACATGTATCATTACAATGATCTCGAATCGAAATATTTGTACTTGAAGATTCATTTGGTTCGGAAACAACCTGGTTCACGCTGATTTGTTCGTAACAAACTCATCGAGTTCCAAATTCGTTACGCTAACAGAGATAGGAAGAAGATGACAATAAACCCCAGTACAAACAATGTGGAACCTGAATTGAAAACCCCAGTGTAAGAGAACGAAATAAAAAATGGGAAACTAATCGAACGAGAAACCAACTGTCCGCCTCCTGATTGACAATCCTTCACGACGACGCCTGGGCAGGAACTGCCTTCAGCACGGGAGGTTCTGCCTCTGCTTCATGTACCGTCTCTCCAGAGAAGAACGAATGATGCCGCGTTGTTTCATTGGCCAGCATTTGCAAAGAGTGCAGTTCGGCAGGTACGCGGTATTTCATGAACGCGACAAAGGTCACGACAATCATGTCCATCACCGCTAACCCTTCCGGCATGATCTCCAGCGAGGCCTTGCGAGAACGGGATACTATCCCAAGTTTTGCTCTGCGGTACCTCGCCAAGGGCATCATGGTTGAATCTGCGAGCACCAGCTGGGCAAGTTGGTCAGTCTCTCCGTCACTGAAGAACCATATGTCATGTTACTCACGATGGGAGATTGGACAAACATTTGCCAGACGTATTTCCGGCTGTCTGGGCCTACGAATGCCCAAGAGCTGTGGATATATCCGTTAGCAACTGGCGCAAGCAATGCCGATTGGACTCACTTTTCGTGCACCTCCAAAGCACGGACATCGGGCTCGCTGTCTGTCACCGGCGTCAAACACTCCGATTTCCCCTCCTCTACCACCTGGACTCTCTGCGTGCCGATGTCAATGTGATAGTCCCCCTCCAAACATAGGCTTATAGCTGAAGCGCCCTTGTGTAGTGCATGTGGGGTGATGATTCCGACTTCTGTCTCGACCTGTCCCCTTGACGGAGAGAGATTGTCGAGGCGGTAGATGGTCGTCGTTCCAGTTTGTTCCAAGGTATCGAGTAATGAGAGCTGGCTTCCAGGTGAAGAGCTACCACTTGTACTGGTGCTCGATTTAGACGAGGAAGTTGAAGCCTTCCTCGTTCTTATCGCGTATAGGGGCTGTCCTGATGGTGACATCAACACCGTTGCAGAGGGGTCGTTGTTCACGAGGTAGAGTTGTAGCTTGGACATCGCGTCGAGCGGTCTTGATTGTCCGGTAACCCCACTAGTATCACCCTTTTATACCATAGCTCGGGATCTTCTTGTCGGTGGTGCTACACGAACCAATGAGACGAGAATAGGTGCTGTGGAATTGGCTTCTGGCCTTGCGATGATGACACAGCTCTCACGCCCCTATCATGTCTAATTGCCCACTACGATCGGCCCGACTAGGCTCTAAACACGGTTTGAAACCTACAGTCTAGGCGAGGCATTTCGATTGTAAGGTGTATTAATGGGACAAAGTACAGCCTATTGAAAGGAACGAGATATGTATGACGAGTTTAGTAAGTGTGCATCATTCAAGGCTAGTACCGCAGAACAGGCCTACCTCACTCGGAACTCAGGCCCAGGCGCTGGTGGAAACGAGAGCAATGTATAGCACAGAAAGATTAATTTATTTGATACCCCATATCCTATGAAACTACAACAACACAAACCATCCACGAAGCGTTTAATCGAGCTCGTCAAACTCGAATGAGCGCTCCAACATCTCATCCTCGAACGATCGCTCAAGGAGGTCCTCCACGTCCCGTTCATACAGCTCTCCATCAAAGTCGCGCCCCATCAGTTCCTCGTCGAAGAAATCCCTCCCGAAGAGCTCAGTGTCGATATCCCGTTCGAAGAGGTCGTTGTCGAACAGGTCCCGCTCGAACACGTCAGTGTCGATTTCGCGCTCGAGCATCTCTTCGGCAAAGTCAAGGGAGCGCTCGATGGGCTCTTCGAGGGATCGGGCGGCGGCTGGGGGCGGGGTTGCTTCACCACCGGCGGGAGCGGGAGCCGGAGCAGCACCGGGTGCGGGTTCACCACCACCGCCAGCCTTGCGAGCGTTCTCTTTCGCGGCAGCCTTAGGATGCACAAGGTCACGGAAGAATTTACTGTTAGAAAAAGAGAGGTCAGATTGAATGCGAAGGTGAGAACGGAGCATAACGTACGCAAACTTTTGCATCAGGTTCAATTGCTTGGGCTTCTCAGCTGGAGGAGCGGCAGCGCCCGGGGCAGGACCTCCAGCAGCGGCGGCGGCAGGGGGAGGAGGCGGAGGAGGCGGTGCATCTTGACGGGCTTCGACATCATCCACAAAGTCCCTGGCGTCCAAATCGAACTCGAGCTCTCGTTCCAAGAGTTCCTCGAGGTCACGGGTGGTGAGTTCTTCAATGTCTCGACCGAAGAGGTCAGAAAGCTCCTCTCGACCATACAGGTCGTTTAGGACCTCGACAACAGCACGGCCAAAGAGATCGTCTTGTGTGGCAACGTCGCGACTGTAGGGAAGAGCCATAGGTCAGATCCACGGGCGCTCTCCCGCCCAAACAGACGAGACTCACGCATCGACTTCCTCGACGAGAGGGATAACACTGGCAAGGGCAGGGGCAGCAACGGCGGCGGCGAGGAGGACACGGATGGAGATTTGAACCATTCTGAGTGTTCTTGAAAGTTTAGAAAGTCGGAGGTGTTGTGTTGTAAGTGCTTGCAAAGGATAGAACAAAAGTAAGTTGGGGGCGGGACTATACGCTCAGCGTTTCGTCGATGGAGGAAATTGAGACCAGCTCAAGTTGCCAACAAGAGACCGCAGGGGCGAGGTTTATATCGGATCCATGAGGCTCGGATCTTTTGGGGTGTTGCCGGTTGCGGGCGCTCCTCTTGGGCTTCGTCAATCAATGAAATGATGGGACCACAGCCTCAGTTGCCATCCCGCACACAGAAGGCGTCCTCTTACCCAGACCCAGGACCCCCGAAAACCACCTGTGAGGTCTTTTCTCAGGAAAAAATTGATATCCGGATTTCGTTTTCGAGACCCCTCAGTGTGCTTTATCCGGACGCGGAAAAGACCTCGTACCAAAAGTAGGGAAATATCCGGATTTTTGGAAAAGACCTCAAAAAATCGCCCAAAATCGCCGCAAGGCAGAGAAAAGCATGTATTACAGTATTAGGGCCTAGGTACATTCTACTCAATCATTGTTATCCTCCCCGTCCACCTTGGGCTGTTTGTTAAGAAGCTCCGCGGCCACTGTGGTGATTACTGCCGAATTCCGTCTGACATCTTCCAACAACTCCGCGCTTCTCTGATTCAAATTGAGCCCAGTCTAGTCTAGTCCACTTAGACCTCTATGAACGTCATGTTATATCGTTGTTTGAAGAACGCGAGGGCATTTATTGACATCAGGACGACCTTCCAAAAGTACTTCAGACCGTGATGTTGAAAAAGAATGGTAGAAATGAGTCTCGATCCTGGGACCTTCACATACAAATGCTGGGACAATTACACATAGACTATCAATCCTCATAGTGTTGTAGTCGAAGGGGGAAAGGTTCCTACACCGCCCAAATTTTGAAAATATCCGGATTTTGGAAAGGACCTCGACCTGGCGAACGTCGACTACCCGGATTTTCCCCAAAGACCTACCTGGCCCGGACCCCCCCTTTGTATCCGGATGGGAAAACACCTCTCGTCTCAGGACCCCCCGTTTATATCCGGATTTTCAAAGACCTCATAGGTGGTTTTCGGGGGTCCTCCAGACCCTTGGCCCTCAAACCCTTCTGAGATGGTTATCTGTCCCTGCCTCCACCCGTCGAGCGGCCTCGCATAAATGTCGATCAGTGATGTTTCTCATGAAAATCAGGAGGACAGTCCCCGAGGTTCTTCAACATTGTCCTATACCCTCACCGTGACTTGAGGTCCATACTTCACTTCCCCTCACAATCATGAGTCCGTTGCCCACAGTGCAAATGCATTCTTACAGGGCCCCGATTGCAAATTTAAAACACGAAAAGAGATTGATTTTATTTAACCCCAAATCCCATTACAACCATTACAACATACATACATCCTCCGAAACCGTCTAGTCAAGCTCATCGAACTCGTAGCTACGTTCAAAGAGCTCGTCTTCAAAAGCACGCTCAAGGAGATCATCAACGTCGCGCTCATACAATTCTCCATCAAAGTCACGCTCGAAGAGGTCCTCATCGAGGAAATCCCTCTCGACGAGTTCTGCATCAAAGTCTCGTTCGAAGAGGTCTTCGTCGAAGAAGTCGCGCTCCAAGAGGTCGGAGCCGTCGATCTCGCGCTCGAACATGTCGTCAACAAAGTCGAGGGAGCGCTCGACGGGTGAGTCTTCGAAGGCACGGGTGGTGGGTTCGTCGGCCTCCTTGTCCTCTTTCTTCTCAGATTTCTTCTCAGATTTCTGGGACTTCTTAGTCTTCTTGTCGTCCTTCTTCTTGCCCTTGCCAGAGAAGAAGTTCTTGATGGCGCGACTGGGGGAGATGATATGTTAGCATCAGAGTTGCCCAGACACGAGGACGAGGGAGACATACCCCATCTTCTGGAACCAGTTCAGTTTCTTGGGCTTCTCCTCCTCATCCTTCTTCTCATCCTTATCTTTACGAGCCTCGACCTCGTCGACGAACTCACGGACCTCGAGGTCATCAGCGAAATCGCGGGCATCGACCTCGGCGAACTCGAGCTCACGCTCCAAGAGTTCTTCAATATCACGGGCGGTGAGCTCCTCAAGATCGACATCACGTCCGAAAAGGTCGGCGAGCTCGTCTCGGCCGTAGAGGTCGTCCAAGACCTCGACGACGGCACGGCCGAAGAGCTCGTCCTGAGTGGCAACATCGCGACTGCGTAAGGAGCGGTGTATTAGCACTTGGGCGCTCACATTACGAAACTCAAAATGAGGACTCACGCTTCGAATTCATCAGCGGTGGAGACGATGTTGGCGAAGGCGGGGGCAGCAATGGCAGCAGCGAGGAGGACGCGGATGGAGAGTTGGACCATTGTAAAAAGTTCGTGAAAGATGTATAAAGAACGGAAGTGGTGGTTGTAAGAGTTTTGTTTAATAGGATAGACTTGAGTGTAGGGGCAGACTATACGCTCAGCGTTTAGTGTGTAGGTGGGGGATTGAGACCAGCTCAAGATAGGATCAGACACCACAGCGACGAGGTTTATATACCACCCACACGCCTCGGATCCGGTGCGGTGCTATCGGCAACGGGCGCTCCATTTGGTGTTGATGGATGGGGATGGATCTTCGGCAAGCCACAGCCTTGGTTGCTGCTGCGCAAACACTATGTGTCCTACAGAACCCTCGCTTGTCAGCCATTGGCCTGGGATTTAGTGAAGCTGCATCACTTCCTCAGGTGTCCTTTTGCACTATTGGCTACTCAGCCACGGTGTCCGGTACTCGCGAACACATGCCAGAAATAGGCATGCCATGCCCGCAACCTGCATCTGAAACTGATGAGTCTTTACGCTGGTCAGCTTGATGGGTGGATACCAATCTGGGGGCGTGACCTTCCAAGACCGAGAGGCCCTTCACCGTCCACGACGACATCGGCGGACCTGAACAGCCCACGCAGTCCCACAACGTGGCTTCGGATAATGATCAATCATGCGGACGGGTCGGTGCAATGTTCCAATTTCCCAAGAATTAAAGCACGTATTCCATTTCTAAAGACTAGTAGATAGTTGTAAGTTATGTGTATCACGAGCACACCTTGTTTCGTTCCTCTAGATCTATCGTCACGACGAGCAGCCCAAATGGCTGGATTTGCTGAAGTCGCCAAATTCCCAATTGAAGCAGTCCTGGAGGTCGAATTAATGATAGCACTTAGATGATTGACGGAGAGGACTAACCGAACAGACCCCATCCTCCCCTTCAACGTCTAGAGCAGGTCGAGGGAGGGGAATTTCTCTAACTTTGCTCGGTCCATGGGCACGGTTCATCTTCCTTCCCCAACTTGGCCAGCGAGCCAATAATGCCCAGAGCCCCTCCTCGCTCTCCTCCTCCTCCTCTTCCGTCGGCGTATCGGGCTCTTCTTGCCATTCCGAATTCGGCCCCAAGAGTTTGTCGATCACAAATTTGATTCCATGCGTTCGAATGTCGACCGACCAACCCAGACGATTCACAGTGTCGAATCGTATGACTTGGCCTAGATGGCATCGAGTTTCCATCGCGAAGCCTCCAAGGGCGCAACTTGAGGTGACGCCGTTGCAGATGCCCATAGCGATTGGCTGTTCGGATTTGGAAAAATCAGTTTCCATTACTACAGGTGTTGGAAGGAACCTACGTCGGCGGTGTGGTAGACGTGCGTGACGTGCTGCGTGGAAGGCTATGCGGGCGACGTGATGAGTGGATCAGTCAATATCAAACTAAAAGTGCAACTCACCGGTGACGGCAAGTGTAATCGAGTGGCTGCGAGCTTCTCGGCGGGCGCCTCGAACGCGACGACTGGAACACCGAAGGTCACTCCAATCAAGGAGGACATTGCTCCACCCAGAGAGTGGCCGGTGAGCCAGATATTTGCGTTGGGATACATGTAACTGACATTGTTGTAGAGGTTCTGAAAAGGCCATTAACACGAAATTCCAGAAGGCGCATGGTTGAGACCTACCAATCCTACGGGGTAGAACAGATCATCTTTGTCGACGAGTGAGCCTTCAACACATCTCTGGTCACATTTATACGACCCTTGGTAGCAACCACAGACCGTGGACCAGGTCGGACCAACACGAGCGCAGCAGCAGGAGAATAGGAGGTTGTCATTCAGCTTGTCCTTCCCCGTACTTGGACCACCTCCGCCGACGAGCCAGCCAGCCGAAGTACCCTTGATAGCAATCACCACTGTAGAGTTATCTGTCGACACAAATACGTGCCCTCTCATCCCATCTTCCCCAGGTAACCAGCCCCATGGTGATGACTGTAAAGAAGCGATTAGCAAGGATAAACGAGTCACTGAGAAGCCCAACCTTACCTTATCCCAACCATGGCCCTCGACATCGTACCAGTCTGTCGTATTATCAGCATAGTAAGCGTTGTAGGCCATATTCGCGAACTGAAGCAGTGAGTTCCGGTCTGTTAGAGCTGGTCCTGGAACTTCATCCTCCCACCATTGGATGTTGGTGTCTATTCCCTGCAAGCGCCGGCTGTCTCGGGCAGCAGCAAAGTCGGCATTCGACGATGGTCTATGCACTTTCATGCGCTTCCTGGGTATCGTATACTGGTTCTCTGCAGCAAAGCCGGTCGACGGTGGCACATCAGCGAACACAATCCGGGCGTCTGTGGTCAGGGCATGCTGGTGTCGCAGCTGGAACGTCAAAGGCGCTAGGTTATCGTAAGTAGTCGTTGTCGTCGTCAAGGGCGACGTCGTCGACGATGACAGGTAGGTCGTTACGAGTCCCAGCAATGTCGAGGGCAGCCCGAGCAACATGGAAGACGACAATCCCTGGTACTACGGCTGCAGCAGCCAGAGCTTACCAAATTCAGACTCCGACGGTCGCGTTGTGACACGTGCCGGGTTTGATCGGGGCCTTTAAGTCTCCCACCTTCCAAGTTGCTCTTGCGCTTTTCCAGTATCGACCAGGTTTCCTGTGGCCAATCTTCCGAATTATCGACTTCTTCGGGCTCGAATACTGCACCTAGGAACTGGGAAGCCAACGCGTATAAAAACCGACGTCTTTCACCTTACCGACCTGGGACAATACATTCTCTTCGCTGAATTGCGCAAATGAATAGGCTGTAACCACGACTCCCACTGTCCCCATTGGTTTACATTCTCGTATCCAGTGACCAGCGTTAAATGTTGAAATGGACACGATGCAATCGTACATGGGGAGGCCTTGTCTCTTGACTCCTTGCTCCAACGCCACCCCCCAAAATCAACCTCCAGACCTATATAAACCCTGCTACAATGATAGCCCCGTTCCTCAATCGTTTATCTGGAGCCGATAAGGATGGATATCTCTGGGGCTCAGAATCTACTTAGCCGTTTCCAGCCATTGCTCTCCAGTGCTTGGGAGATCATTCCTTTCACGAGCACGATCGTTGCGGTAGCTGGTGCTCTTGCACTCGTATATCTGGCCAAGCGCTCCCGACTACCTCTCCCACCAGGTCCCCGGAGGATTCCACTGCTCGGAAATGCCCTCCAAATCCCATCAGAACATCCTGCAGTGGTTTATAACGAATGGGCGAAACAATACGGTATGCCAATCCCCACTCGCATTGGACGACTGTAATCGATCCCTTCTCTCCTGTCTAGGCGACATCATGTATCTCGAAGCCATGGGCCAACCCATCATAGTACTCAACTCCCTCCCTGTTGTGGTCGATCTATTGGAGAAGCGAGCGCCCAACTTCTCCGAGCGCCCAGCGACACCTGCCTTTGAGATGTATGTCACAACTTCGTTTCGGTGGACCACTGTACTCAGACAATCAAATAGCATGAACTACAACTGGATGTTTGGACTCATGAGCTACAGTGATCCATCCTGGAAAGCCCATCGCAAGACGTTCCACAAGTTCTTTCACCAGTCCGAAATACCCAAGTACAGGCCTATCCTGGAACAAGAAATGCTCGTCTTCCTCCGCCGTCTATCCAACAACCCTAGCGCTTTCCATGAAGAGACTCGTTCGTACTTTGGGTCTATCATCATCCGCATCTCGTATGGCGTGAACGACAGGGATTACAACAACGTCCTCACAGAACGCGCTGAACGGATTATTAAAGGATTCTCGGAGGTTGCACTTCCTGGAAACTATCTGGTCAACATATTCCCGAGTCTCGCTTATGTTCCTGCTTGGTTCCCTGGAGCAGGCTGGAAACGAAGATTGATGGAGTTGGCTGCGAACATGAATTCGGCTCTCCTCGACTCGTGGAGCGACGCGAAAGAAAGAGTGGTGAATGCCTCCTGGGCCACGATTGGGGAAACCGCTCTCTCAAATCTAACCGTGATAGAGGAATGGATACCAAAGCGAATTCCCGAACGTTGCAACGCAGGTCATTGAGGCTTTGCCGGCCGAAAGTGATCCCAGCTACCTAGAGGAGGAAGCAGTAGCGAGGAATAGCACAGTGGTTGCATACGTCGGTACGTATGGGTCACTGCCATTGTGCTCTATTTCAGTTACTGACGAAAACCATCTTTAAGCTGGGGCAGATACGGTAACCCATCTACAGAATTCGTCACAGGAAGCGTCGACGCTTACATGAACTGACTTCAACTTGCAGACTGTCAGCTCCGCCCATGTGTTGTTCTTTGCTCTAGCATCTAATCTAGAGGCTCAACGAAAGGCTCAAGAAGAACTCGACGAAGTAGTTGGAGCAGAGAGATTACCCATGCCTGAAGATATCCCCCAACTCCCGTATATCCAAGCTATTGTTAAGGAGCTTTCCCGATGGCACACCGTCGCACCGCTCTGTTCGTATTCTCTGCCCGTTCTCAGCCAAATTGCTTACCGAACTGCGTCCCGTGCTTCTGCAGGCATTCCCCACGCCGTGAAGGATGATGACGAGTACCAGGGTTACTTCCTTCCCAAAGGAAGTATCGTGTTTCCTAACACCTGGTTCGTTCGTCCGTCGTTGTTCAGGGTCCATTCTCTCATCTCTTTTGCTAGGGCTATCATGCACGACCCGAAGGTGTTCGAAGACCCGATGAAATTCAAACCAGAAAGGTACCTGAAGGATGGAAAGATCAACCCAGACGTTCGGGATGCTATAAGTGACGGATCCTTCGGATACGGGCGTCGGTGAGTTTACTCCCTCCTCTAAAACCCGAAAGCTCAGGAATATGGATTTCCTTCTGCAGAGTCTGTCCTGGGAGATACCTCAGCAACGACGCGCTGGCATACTTCACAGCCTGCCTCCTTTCTGTTTTTAACATCACTCCTCCCAAAGACGAGAACGGGAATCCGACGCAGATGCCTGAGACTCTCGAGGTAACCTCTAAGGAACTATTGTCGTACGTGTCTAATACTATGAGGTTCTGAATGAATTAACAGAATGGTGCTAGATCCCCTCTTCCATACGAGTGCGACATCACACTTCGCTCTGCCCGACATGCCATCCTCTTCTCCGAGTGAATATGACTCTTGAACCACCATGTCTAGCCCAAACGTTTGACTATTCCGAAGGGATAAATTAGCGCTGTACACCTGTGCACACATGAAATGCAGCGCTCGCGCGACGGAAACCGCCCAAAGAGAACATTAATAAAGAACAGAGATAAGAGGACACGACGTATTCTGTCTCGATAAATCATCTACGTTGATTCGGCGGTTTGGCAATAGGCGCGCTTCGAACAGCCCAGAAGCCAAACTCCAATAATCGACCCTCCTCCGTTCGATGATTGGGATGGTGCTTGCTGAACAGAATCTCAAAAGCCGCGTAGCCTTCGAAGAGTTGGCGTCTCGTCGTCCTCTTTGCCTCGTTCGGTGTATCCCCAGGCTGATCAGGATCCCAAACCTTTCGAAGCTTGATGTACCCGGACGAACTCATCACCCCCTCGTACCCACCAGAACTATCTGTGGAAAGCGAGGATGCAGCCAGTTTCAGCGCGGCGATGATACCTGGCGACAGGGAGTCGTGCGATTGGAGGCCTGCGCCCTCTGCGAAGAACTTCTTTTGTTTCTCCGTGAAGGTGAACTCTCCAGCGGCGCGGAGGGAGACGTGGTAGAGCTTGACTTCGTACGGATGCTGTGGGTCGATAGGGTTCGCTAGGACGATGGATGAGAATTTTCCTGTTTCTTTGGGCTTCGAAGGAGGTTCCCCTGGTAAGCGAACACCGGTGGAGGGGATCTGGATCTGGGCTGTCCAGTCTTTCTCGGCCTGTAACAATATGATCTCGTTGTAGAGACCTTCATAATCTGGTAGCGCGGCCACTCTCTTCTTTGGTTTCCAGCTCTTGTTGGTCGCCTTTTTGCCTTTACCCTTGCCTGTGGGTTCGAATGGTTCAGACCGCTTCTTCCCAGTGAAGATGTCAGCCAAGAACTCCAGCGACATGGCGTACAAGTCGAAGTTGCCCGTGAGGTCATTGACGGCGGCCCCGTAGTTGGGAGATGGAGTTGCGTCGGTGACGGTGTCGGTTGGGCTGGTTGGTTTGGTCGTTGGAGAGGTCGCCTTGATGGACGGGCGGCGGGGTCGGACCAGCCCAGGTCGAATGACGATGGGCTTGATAAGTCTGGGAGGTATACGGACAGTCGGTTTCACTAATACAATGAACACACCGTTACAGGGGATTCATCTCAAGAAGAGGAAGAGTCGTACCTGTAGCTTGCGCTTTCGAGGGTGACCTTGGCCTAGTGGTGACGGCCGGTTTAGGGTCGTCTTCCGTTTGGACGGCTACGAGAAAAGGCATATCAGTGACCAGCTAAATGTGAGTGTATATATTCGACAGACCTTTTTCCTCAGCTCTGGGCTTCTTCCAGAGAGCCTCCAGCTCGCCAGGGTAAGCAATGATGCGAAAGCCTGCTGAAACCGGGGACTTCTTGGGGTCCCTGGTTCCCGCTTCAATTTGTATCCTAGCCTTCTTGCTTCGAGGTGGATACTGTAGCTGGCTCGCTTCAATTGAGTCTGTGCGCGGGCGTTTTAAATTGGGAGCAGATTTCTCCTCCGAGTCTTCAACCGCGTTCGCCTCGGGACGCTCGATGGGTTCCTGTTAATCGGTTAGTTCTGGGCAGGCAGTTTTGAGTGCTTCTTGCAGCTCACCGTGGTGGATGACATTGTTTAAGGTGTTAAAACATTCGGGCGCGGAATCGCCCTTGAACAATACCTCGGTGTGGTCCAAGCAGTTTCATGCATGTTGTCGCATCACGGCGCCTGGATTAAGGAATAGGTATGTATTAGTTGTTTTTATCATCTGTGGCACTCCATAGCAGGTATAAAAAGCCAGACACGAGCTATCCTTTGTGTCAATGGTTGGTTGAGCACAAATAACCAACGGGTCGCTGGACAGGGGGTCGTTCTTCCATCGTGGTGAAGCATGGGATGCCGCTTGATCCGCCGCATTCGGAATTTGAATTTCGAGCGCTTAAGGCCTTGGGCCGTCGACGACTGCCAGAGACGACGCTGTATGCTCACGTGTATGCTGGGTCCTGACGCATTGACGTGGATCAAGGCGCAAACTCAAATGGACCGCCAGCAAAGATAATGCTAACGTTCGACACGGCCTACTCCCGGGGACGTCTTTAGATGTAGAATCGGATTCCGATGATAGCTGTAGATGAATAGACTACGGATCCCATTGCTACATGCGAGGAGCCGCCCTTGAATAAAGTCCGTATTAGAATATTACCAGCGCCATTTTTTCATTTTGATCGCTCAAGGGTGCGCTTTGATGTCACGGTACCAACGCTAAGGTACATAAGACGGACAACTGCCATAAGGAGTCGATATGGCGACACTCCCAACCGAAGACCCGTCAATCGCAGCTTTTGTCCACGCTCCGAAGAACACCCTGCTCCGTCTCGACCCTTCAGGGCCTCCAATCGCAGTAGATGTGGTACTGGACTACAACCAGCTCCGAGAGACTCTACTAGTAATAGACACCTCTACGACCGACTACGTTCTCACAGTGTCCCGAGCGGACTGGACACACGACAAGTTCAACTCCGTCTTCGAGCCCTGGCTCTCGCCTAACGGATGCCACGGACCCATGTTCAACCTGGAGGATATGGCCAAATCGCCCGAGTACTGCGAGGCGGTGCTTCGAGGTGGGGGTGAGTCTTTCCTCGAGACGCTGCCGGATGAGCTGCACGACTTCCAAGAGCGCGTTTTCGGTAGGCCGCGTGTTAGAGTCTGTTTGGGTTTCTTTGGCCGACCCTCGTTGTCTATCTTTTGTGATGACGACGAGAGATCGGAGATGGGTCTGTGCACTAAAGGTTGGATGGCCTGGAGGATTGCGAGCATGGCGTTTAGGGCGATGGAGGAATTTGTTGTGGAGAAGGAGGAGTTTAGAGGGTTTCAGCCGGGAAGGTTTAGGATTTTGGGGATGTTGCATTTGTTAAAGAAAAAGGTGTCTGTTCCGGTGCTCGTGTACTCGCTTCGGAGAGTCTGATTCGCAATGCTCGAAGTTGAGTGTTGTCGCATCTCCTTACACAGAATCACCCTAAAAAGTGATTGGCGAATGTATATGGTATTAGGTTGAACTTGATACAATCTGCTTAACCCGTTTCAACGGACGGATGAGCTACGATAGACGCCACAGGTGTCGCAGGTTAGCACTTGACGATCATGCCACCCACTTGCATACGTTATTTCTGTCTGCCCAGCCCAGCCGAAGTCGATACTTCGGGAGAACCGTACAGACCGCAGATCCCATTGTCAACCCACGGAACCCTTGGTGAGGGAGGACACACCATTGGATATTGAAGGCCGTTTTAGGAAATTCCGGCGCTTCTTTGATCGCTTTGATGTGGCATCCGAAACGCTTTATAACGGCTGGAACGCCAGAATTCTTCTTTCCTGCTCACCACCACTCTTCACTCTATACTAGTCACGCAGAAGAGTGAATATGGCGACGTTTCCGACCTACGAGCCGCCCATTGCGGCTTTCGTGCATGCCCCGGAGAACACACTCCTACGGCTCGACGTATTGCAGCCTCCTACCGTCGTAGGCGTAACCTTGAACCGCGAAGAACTGAGTGCTCTGGAGTCTTCTACTCTTGATTATGCTGTTACGGCCCCTCGACATGACTGGACGTACGACTTCAAGTCTGTCTTTGAACCTTGGCTCTCGCGCAACGGATACCACGGACCTATGTTCAATGTGGGAGATATGGCCCAATCGCCTGAGTACTGCGAGGGAATACTTCAAGACGGATACGAGATATTTCTTAATACGATACCCGACGTGCTTCCGTCCTTTGTGGAAGAGCTGTTTGGCAGTCCGTTCATCAAAGTTTGTCTCGACTTTTTGGGAGCCTTTCAACAACCTTTGGAAATATTTTGCGATGATGATGATGGGAAGATGCGTACTAGGGGATGGATGGCGTGGAGGATTGCGAGCTTGGTACTGGCTGGGCTGAAGGATCTTGTGGAGGAGAGGAAGGAGTTTGAAGGGTATCAGCCAGAGAATTTTAGGATTTTGGGGATGTTACATTTGTTTGAGTATAGTTTGTCTGTCCCGGTGTTGGTGTACGCACCTCGTAGAGTTTGAATGTTCGAAATGTAGTTTCCGTTACGACTAATTAGCCGATGGGAGTGTGAGCGATTGGTCTAAGTTCAGCTGAGAAGTCACGATCGTCTGTTGACACGCAACACCAATCAAGGAAGGTTATGCGGTATCTGTACCCATCCCGAACGCGAGCAAGTAAGTCTCAGCGGGGATGAGCAGGCGCCTCAGGTGTGGCAGCGTCGGGAGGAACTAGTAAAGCCGTCGGCAGAGTGGCCACTCGCTTTACCAGTGTCGCTCGAGTTTGTATACCTTGGCGATGAACCACGTATGGTGGGACTAAGAACCAGACGCGAGTCGCTCGGGTATCGCGTACACGGGAAATTGGTGTCACGCTTCGGGCCCGTTTGTGAGAGGGTGTTTCGACATCCACCGAGCAATCACTTGCGATTGATCATTGCGTAGGCTTCGATAAGAGGGCGGCGGTGACGAGGGGCCCAGGCTGGTTTGGCGCGGTATTGGAGGGATAGTGAGGTGGGTGTCTATGCCACGGTTGGTAGCAAGCGGAGAAGAGGAAGCGGCGATTCAAGGGATGGACTTGATGACGTTGACGATGAGAGCCACGGGAGGGCGAGATTGAGGAGAACTGTGTTTAGAGGATGAACCCGGGTTCCGGTGCTGGAGAACAGCCTGAAGTACGATGTGAGTAACCGAGCGATAGGAAGTATGTATTTCCTCGTCAATTTATTTCTCTCGTTTGAACGCTCGAGGCTGGAGTGAAGGTGGGCTCTCAGACACGGTTGCACGTATAATACGGATACAATACCTGACAAGCCTATTGGTCGATGGGTAGCCCAGTGCCAGCGTGCCTAGAGGCTCGATGCTGCTGAGCAATGGCCTTGGAAACGTGTATAGTTCGAACTTCGACCTAGTCGGGCCAGTAGATATTTGCCAACTTAGCCACTGGTGCTAAGTCGTTGGGCTGGTAAGGGGTTAAATGGGACAGTATTATCGCTTCGAGTGAATTGTCATCCTGGCGTAGAGAAAACGTTAATTCATTGCGCTTTTCGACCAATAAACAAAAATGCCAGAAATTAGCGGAATAGGCGGCAATTTCTCATCGTAGGGCCCGACACACTGACCTGACCAGTCATAGAGCCTTCAGCTTCACAGCGAGTGGCCAAATTTGCCAAGAGGGAGATGGTCGGGGTTGAAACTGGTGATCGGAGCCTGCCAGAAGGGCGAGGTTTCCAAATCCAACGCGCTTCCCGCTGGGTCGCCGTTTGATTTCTTCCCATCACAATATACGACTCTCGACGACACAATTTACAGCTTTTCGCCACCGCGACGACGCAACGACGATGAGCATGAACTTTACAACGACGTGGACGTCAGTAGGGCGATGTAGCGAACCAGAGAGAGCCGCCTACCGACAATGATGCATTGATGACTCGAATCGTGATTTTTCGTCCCAAAACGCGAACGATGAGCTTGGAGGGTTGCTCGCCGTGCGCTACAGCTTGAGGCGGTGGAGACGGGTATTTGATGCTGTTATACGTTAGGCGAGGTCGCTGTCCTTGAGCGTCTTGAAGCGGATTGGAAAGCAAGGGGGAAGCGGGTGAGCGACGGCGCTAGTTATGGTGCGTGTATTGAAGTTTCTGGTTGTAAACTGCTAATGATCCTCTCTATTCATCCATAGGCTCGCCATCAAGGGCGTGTCAAGGCTGCTTCAGCGAGGCCCTCATCCTAAACCGTTGCAGCGCCGGCAGCAGCCTGACTTCAGCCTTGATGTTGAGCAGGGCGGGTTCTTCGTGTCTGCGGAAAGCTTGACTGCGGTTTCGTTCCGGGCGAGCTTGAGGTCCGCATGCACGGCGCTGAATGTCACACCAATTTGAATGGCTAATGGTCGCCTCTGCAAATGAGAAGATTATGCTTCCGTTGGGTAATTCTCGACGAACCAGGTGCGCTTTCGGTTGCTCGACTTGAGGAGGTTGGCTAACCTTCCGCCGCTAGTTGTTCTAAGGGCTTTTTCGATCTCCTAAGTCGTGAAGGGAAACACCAAAAGGCTGGCAGCGACGATGCGTCTCCGTGGTCTACTTCGGGAGGCTGCAGGCGCTGCCATGGTGCATGACACGGCGATCGACTTCGATCATCTCTGCCTCCCATAGGGCGCATATCTGTGCCCTCGTGCAGCTTCTGCTGTTGCTGGACAGGCTGAAGTGAACCATAGGGTCGTCGTTAGTGCCCTGCAGAGATGGCCCTGGGCGCGACTCACAGCTCGAGCCGTATATTGCGATCCCTTTATTGGGCGACGACGATTGGTCCGTTCAGTGTCCACAGTACAAGCACTGTCCGACTTGACGCCGCAACGGCGGAGCCGCTCAGTGTCAGCGTGCTAGAGTCTGTCGAGCTATGGCCTCCCGTAAGTCCAGGAGTCGAGAGTTCAAGAACATCGACAGGGAACGCACTTGTCTGCAGGACCACCACCGCCCAGCGATGCGCCCAGCATCACCCAGTTTCCTTGACGCCAAAGGTCAGCCACAGGTTAGTTCATGCCTCTGTCCGTCCACCCCTCTCTGACGGTTTGGCCAACACAGGAACCCATGTGAAGCTGAGGATGGATGGAGAGGGCGCGAAGTTGTGAGATGAGACCAGTCTTGCAGACCGCGTGGCTTGGTAGAACTAGGAGCGCCTGGCACCGTACACCGCGAACTGTTGTCGCTGAGTATAACAATGTTTGCAGCGGGGCGATGGAGAGAGGGGTGTATGCGACGTCGGGCAGCTCTGGTGGGGTGCAGGCATGGGCGCTCGACGAGTCTCTTGGAGCCAGGTTGGTCGACATCGATGGGGCCTAGGGAAACTGACCAGGGTGAGCATGAACTTTTATTGAACGGAGAGTGGGTTGGAGCGTCGCGCACAGCGACTCTTCCTACCTTCCAGCTCAGCACAAGAAGCTCGAGGCATAGCCCTTGTGGAACAACCACCAGTTGTTTAAGGCCGCCTGTCGAGCTGATGCTTCTGTGGACTTGCTGGCTCAATGCCTACGCCACCATCCCAGTGGGCAAGCACCGTCCACTCGGCTGAGGTGGAGGATGTGCGCTTCGTCAGGCTTCTGCAGCAAACATTCTCCATTCTGGTAAGCACCTCTACGTCCTCCTCTCCTCGAACGTTGGCACTCACGCACTGCTCCCAACAGGCTTCCCACCCCCATGCCGAGTCATCGTCGCGCACTGCGATCCCAAAGGATTGAACGAATCTCGATCGCCGTTGTCCCCAAAGCAGATTCCCGCCCATCCATCGGGGATTTTGGCAGATATATCCGCTCTACGGGCCCGTCGCCGCCTTTTGCAAGGTGGGCGGCCAACTATCTCGATATGGGTTGGACCGTATCTGATTCTGAAGGCAAGGTTTCCGATTTTGGCCCCTGTTGCTGTCGCGCAAGGTCCCCGTTGATGGTCCTTGCCCTTCAAGTCTCCCACAGAATTGACTCAACCTTCTCCTTACGGCAAACACAAGAGCGCCTTCATTTTCGTTGGCAGATTCATCTCAGACGTCAGCAAGACCACCGCCATCTCCTTCCCCGCGCCTTTCACCGTTGGCTTTTCTGCTTCTCCGTGGTTCAGAGCGGCCTCGAGCTACGCTGAAGCCCGTGGAAGGAAGGGAAAGAGCCGAGTCATCGACTTCATGTTGTTTCGTCTGGAGAGCGAAACTCTCTTTGGCTGGGATACCCCCCAAATCGAGATTGGGGCTACCGGCAACTAGGGCGATTGGTCACGGCCCTGAATCGACCAAGAACATTCTTCGTGTTCCTCTCAAATTTAGAACCTTGGAGCCTTTTTTCCCTTTCCTCCTTCGTGCGACGCCCGTCGACCTTATTCTTTCTTTCCTCACGACGCAAGCCACGACACCACCACCGCGTCCAACCACCATCTACTTCCCCGCCTTCCGCCACGCGCCTCCGCTCTTTCCTCTCGCTCAAATCTACGCTACGCCTAATTTACAGTTACAGCTTCATATTGCATTCATTTCATTTCTCGAACTTTCCGCCATCGACACTTCTTTCCTCTCCTTTTACACCCAATATGAACACCCAAACAACGCCCATCGCTCTTCGACGGCGAGCTTGCTCGTCTGTCGCTCGTCGAGTCCGCTTTGACTTGCCAGATCCAGAGGAAGAGGTCCAGACTGCCAGCGACAACCTGAAGAAAGAGCCGCAGGTCTCAGGCATCACCATCCATCCATCATCAATCGTTCATATCTCTACTCACCATCGACGAGTGAGATTCGATGACCCTCCCAAGCCGGTACACCTCAAGAAGGTCGATGACGTGTTGGCGGTAAGTGGTTGGAGTTGACGTTCTTTTCGTGGTTCTTCCTCTGACGTGGCTTCAAGAGAGCGATTGAATCGAAGCGCGAAGGCGAGCTAGTCTTCAAGATGGTTTACGACGTGAGTTTGCTTTACTTGAAGATGTTCTCTTACAGCTTCACTAACTCTCTTCTGCAGCCCGACCCTATCGAAGACGATGATGACGATTTGGACGATGGTGACGATTGGACGGCCTACGAAATCGACCGCCTGGATTCTGGTCTTTCTGGTCTTCACCGTCGGCTGATTCG
The DNA here is from genome assembly GCF_000182895.1 of Coprinopsis cinerea okayama7#130. Classification (NCBI taxonomy): domain Eukaryota; kingdom Fungi; phylum Basidiomycota; class Agaricomycetes; order Agaricales; family Psathyrellaceae; genus Coprinopsis; species Coprinopsis cinerea. The sequence goes on along the minus strand of NW_003307543.1, from coordinate 3,243,571 downwards.
CGGTTGGGTTGGTGTAGGTCTTCACGGCTATGTTGCTTCGGTACTGCTGATTAACTAGCGTTTTCAGATCTTCCAGGGGACTTTCAGAAAATTTGCGGCCTTTGCTTCCTGTAAAGACATCACCGTCTAACCGACTATCCGACACAACTAACAAAACTGGAACCGGGAGGCATGCCTACTGGGACCGCTGCACATACCATATCACCCCTGGCACCATCGGATCGGACCCAACGCACTTGCTCAATTCCGCTGTACATACCAGCCCGCGGAAGCTGGATCGTTTGACTCCTTCCCCATCCTTGCCCCCCTCGTTTCTTCGTGGACGCCGCCGCAATCGATGTTTTCGCTGTCGGTTCCCGTGTACATAACAGACTGCCCGACAGGCTGCTTTCCGCCCAGCTCGCTTGGAAAGTCGGGTCGTGGGCCCTTGACATCGTCTTGCAGTTGTAGAACAGCTTGACGGTGTTCTTGGTACGTTTCTTGGTGTAGATTGGATGGACTGGTTCACTCACTCATCTCTCAATCACGCAGGTCTTCTCTCCTCGCACTTCTTCTCTTCAGGTTTCTTGATGCTGAAAGCGACCCGCCTGGGTTCCACTTTCGTTCTTCCTTTCGTCTTCTTCGTTGCTTGACTCGCTTTTCTTGACGGGGTTCTTCGTATCTTCACGCTTAGATCTCATCACGCTCATTTGCTTTCAGTCATTTTCACGCACATATAACAAAGGATTGGGGTTGTTTCTTGTTTCTTCGCATCTTGCTATCTTCGCAGTATTGCTTTCGTTGCTTTCGTAGTCACACACACGCGCACAAGACATGCTGGTGTCTTCAGGACGTCTTGAGGACGTTCTTGATGCACACCGTTGTACATATAGTCGAATTCACAATGTTCTTGTTTGAGGGTTTGGGCTTGGGGGGGGTTTCTTCGCTCTTCGTTCTTCGTTCTTGGGTCTTAGTCTTGGATATTGGAGAAGTGATGGCCTCTTGGGGACTGTTGAGGATCTTAAAGCAGACATAGGGCTTTAGATGAGGGAAAGGGAAAGCATGTATTCAGGAGAGGTATCGTAAAGGTGGGTAAAGGGGGGAAAGGAGGGAAGGGAGGCCTTGCAGCAGAGCTGTTCGCTGGCAATGCCCAGCTGAGTAGACGATAGGATGAAGAAGGAGGATGGCGTTAGAAAAACGAAAACCGCTGGCGACGCAAGAGAAGAAGATGGGCGGGAGAGTCGTCGGGGGGAAGAAGCAATGAATGGGCGTGTGGAAAATGAGGCGCACACGCGTTGGTGTGGCGTGCAATGAGTCGGTTGGGTTCGGTTCCGGAGTCTTTGGTGCTTTGTGTGACGTTGTATGGCAGAGACGTTGAACGCAAATATCCGGATTTCGGGGATGTGGGCGCTTGGTGGGTGGTTCGAACTTCGCGGGTTCGATGCTGGGTGGGCTCGCTTTTCGATCAACCCGTGGCGGTCGGTGAGTAACCTGAAGTGAAAGTGTAAGCTCAGGTGCCAGATGCTCACGGGAATCCGATGTTCCGACTATTCTTTTAATGCTTTGAGGGTACTCATGGATGTGCAATGTACGTCCAGAGCCCTCACTCTGTCATTGACATGCCATAAGGTAAAGTAATCGACAATGCTTCAACTGTCAAGAACTAAAGCAGTCCACAGGTACATGTACCGGTGATCACAGAGAAAACATATCGACTGCCACTTTCGTTGCATCTCCCGAGACTAGCCTGTCCCGTTGGGTTGACTCGGCTTGGCCTATCGGAAACCTGCCGTTAGTCCTGAGGCCTCGAATGCTGGAACTGGTTGAAACCTGTGCGCAGACTCTAGGGATGTTCCACCGCGGAGGACCCAAGCTGGACTCTCTATCAGAGCCCGGCAATTTCGGGAGGATCGTTCCTGGATGTTTAATAACTATGCCGTGACTGTGGGTCCCTCGTATCTACTGTCCCTGGAGCAAGAATGCACACGGTATGTAAACATGGGCGCGTTGTGAGCGCAGAACTGCCAGAAGAAGTTTAGAACTTTCCGTCATCGGCTTCCGACCTCGTGGTTAGACATAGTAGAACCTACATATAGAGAGGCCCTTGCAGTGGGGTCTGGCGCCCACACCAGGCTTCTTCCTCGTCTTTCCCCATTCGCGCCTCAGTCTGCGCTCGCCAGCCATGTCCACGATGCTACAGTCGATACCGTACCTGGGCGACTTGTCCCTCGACTCCATCCTCAATTGGGACTTCTTCTCAGAGTGGCTGCATTCGCCTGGACATGCGACTACCCGGTCTGCTATCCTCGTAGCGATATTTACGGGTACTCTGCTTCTGCGCTCTGCTATTAACCGCCGGAAGAGGAACCCTCGTGGTTTGCCATTGCCTCCTGGTCCGAGACGCTTGCCACTCGTTGGGAATCTTTTCCAAATTCCGTCGGTGCACCCGTGGGCCGTGTATGATAGTTGGGGGAAGCAGTATGGTGTGTGGCGTTTTCAGTCTCTCAGTTATTTTGCGGATGCTCACAGACGTTCTGCAGGGGATATGATCTACCTCGAGGCTATCGGGCAGCCATTGATGATCATCAACTCGGTGGCGACTGGGACTGAGCTCCTGGAGAAGAGGGGTACGAATTACTCGGACCGGCCAGGGTCAACGCCTGCATTCGACATGTGAGTCCTATCCTTTGCGTCCTAGCCTGTTCGCGTTCGCTGACTGAACGAAAATGATAGCTTGGAGTTTGGATGGATGATCGGATTGCTGAACTATGGTCCTGAATGGACAGGACATCGACGAGCGTTCCAGCAGCACCTTAATCCACGCAAGGTCCACCTGTACAAATCCATCATTGAAGAGGAAGGTTTAGTCTTCCTTCGACGGTTGCTGGCGCGTCCAAAGGACTTTATGGCGGAAGCTCGATTGTAAGTCCACTGTTCAGGCTGTCGCTGTGATTGTAACTAACGATTGGGCAAGGTACTTTGGCATGGTCCTCATGCGAGTTTCGTATGGTTCGACGAATGCCGCGTATAATGCCGACCTCATCGAGAGGGCAGAAATGGTCGCAAAAGGGTTCTCCGAAGCTGCCCTCCCTGGAAAGTACCTCGTCAATGTATTGCCCTTCCTCAAATACGTTCCGGCCTGGTTCCCTGGCGCAGGATGGAAACGAGATTTGCTCAAGATTACCCAAGTTACGAGGAGTTTGATTCACGATTCGTTCGATGAAGTCGTGAATCGAGTGGTGCGTTTGTTGAAGTTTTTTCGGGTTTTGTATCCGTGTTCTGACGATACGTGTCTTCTGAGCAGAAATCTGGGAAGCAGAGCCGGGAGTACCACTCTTTGGCTGGTGGATTAATCGAGGACTTCCCTCCAGAGAGTGATCCTCGTTATGCCGAACAGGAATACATTGCTCGATGCACTGCTGTCGCTACTTATGTCGGTGGATCTGATACGGTAAGTCTTGTATATACTAGTAGCAATGTTGGATTGGCGTTGATAATCCTCGAAGACCGGTGGTACCTCGCAAGCGTTGTTTGTTGCTCTTGCAACGAACCCGCATTTCCAGAAGCGTGCTCAAGCAGAGATGGATGCAGTGCTGGGCCCTTGCCAGCTCCCCAAACCCGACGATGTCGCTCGGCTGCCTTACATCCAGGCTCTCACGAAGGAGATCCTTCGGTGGTTTGTCGTTGCTCCCTTCGGTATGTTGCATCCCAGGAGCAGTGCTTCTTCATCCTACTGACTCGGTTGCTCCTGTAGCCCTTCCTCATGTTATTAAAGACGACGACGAGTTCCGTGGACATTTCTTGCCAAAGGGAACTGTTATTTTCCCTAACCTCTGGTATGCACTGTCCACTCTCATGCGTATATTAGGCTCTTGTGAACTAATCGTCACACCAGGGCCATGCTTCACGATCCAAACACTTTCGACACCCCTATGGAGTTCAACCCCGAGCGATATCTCAAGGACGGAAAGATCAACCCTAACGTTGTCGATTCTGAGATCGCTGCCTTCGGTTTCGGTCGTCGGTGAGTACTGGTGCTTTCAATGGCTCACCTTCACTAAACCTCGTGTTACTTTCTTTTGAAACAGCATTTGCCCCGGTCGCCATCTCGCCCTCGACTCCCTCGGCTACATGATCGCTTGCTTGTTGGCCGTTTTCAATGTCAGTCTACCCAAAGACCAGTACGGCAACCCCGTTCCGATTGATATGCAGATTACGTCTGGGATGATTGCGTGAGTTATTCAGTAAGACCTTTAGGTTGAGGATGTTCGCTGATGTGCGGTAACTTGGACAGCGGTGTTCTCCCTTATGAGTGTGATATCGTTCCTCGTTCGGAACAGCATGCTGCACTTGTGAGAGACCAGTAGGTCGATCATGGTGACGTTTGTATCTTTTATGACTTGTATTCTCTTTCATTGTGTAGTTACTTGATTAAGGTTTAAGGATGTGCCTCCTAATGAGGCATGCGCGTGACAATTCATTGTTTGTTGTACCAAAGTTAAGCGCGCATGCGCTGATTGTCACCTATCTCCTGCAATCAGACCGAGTGTGTATCGACCCCACTAACGGGAAGGTTAAGTCTGGTTTCGGAGAGTTAAGATTGGTTATGACAGCTTGTGCAGGGCATTGACCTCATGACCTTTCGCCCTCGTCAGGGTGCAATGATTCGATTGGTGGTGATTCGCGACTAGGACATTGCTGGATGGTGGAATCATTTTGTGAAACACTATGTGTCAGAATAACAGTGGCGTGAAAGACCATCACGCTCAAATATCCAACAGAAATGCTCCCTTTGGCGCTCCCGAATGGGAAAGCCGTACCTGACCTCGTGACGAACGCATCCCGTAAGTATAAGAACTTGCAGCCTGGTCCCTTCAGAGTCCGTTCCATTCTGACCCATCTTGCGTTCCTCATGTCGTTTCCCAGCCTCGACGCCATCGTCGAAGCAGGTTCCAACTGGTTTCATTCAACATCCAACAATGACCGTTTGATTTTGCTTGCGATTCTAATTGCGAGTACTCTCTTTCTACGATCACTCTTTACTGGACGGAAGCGAAATCCTCGTGGGCTACCGCTACCCCCAGGACCCAAGGGTCTGCCTATTTTGGGAAATCTCTTTCAGATTCCATCTGAGCGCCCATGGCTCGTCTACAGTGATTGGAAGAAGACGTATGGTGAGTGGCTTTACAGATTCCATTTTGCTCGCCAATGCTGATATGCCTCATCCCAGGTGACATGATTTACTTGGAGGCGATGGGACAGTCAATGATGATTGTCAACTCGTTATCTGTGGCTACCGACTTGCTTGAGAAGAGAGGAAACAACTACTCGGACAGGCCTGGATCTTCACCCGCGTACGATATGTGGGTCGCTTCCTGTGCTAAGATGGGTTCGGGTTTGATGAACTTGTTCCTAGATTGGGCTTCGAGTGGATGGTAGGGCTGATGAACTGCGGTCCTGAGTTCACTAGCCATCGGCGAGCATTCCAGCAACACCTCAATCCACGGAAGGTTCCCATTTTCTCTCCCATCATTCACGAGGAGGGAATGTCCTTCGTTCGTCGACTGTTGAAAGATCCCAAAGACTTTCGTAAATGCAGTAGAATGTAAGTGGTTTTCCACAACGTCTAGCGTCACGGAAGGACTAACGTAGGCCCTAGGTACTTCGGCATGGTCTTGATGAGGGTTGCATTTGGGTCGACGGACCCTGTCTACAATGCTGACCTCATCGGAAAGGCGGAAATAGTATCGAAAGGGTTCTCAGAAGCTGGTTTACCAGGGAAGTACCTCGTTAATGTTTTTCCGTTTCTGCGATTTGTACCGGCGTGGTTTCCGGGAGCTGGTTGGAAGCGCACACTCCTGGAGATTAACGGGATCACGAAGGAGTTGATTATCGACTCATTTAATGACGTTCGAGATAGAGTGGTGGGTGACTTCCCATGTAGATCCGTCGAGCGTTTCAGGATACTTATGGTTGAGAATAGAGGGCGGGAAATCAGAGTCGCGAGTATCCTTGTGTAGCGAGTGGGTTGATAGAGGAACTTCCGCCCGAGAATAGCCCTGAGTATGCAGAGAGGGAGTATGTGGCTCGAGCGACCGCAGTCGCCAGCTATGCCGGTGAGCACCCATGTTCGATTCGATGGCTCGTAGAACCGATCAACTCAAACATACCCAGGTGGCTCTGACACGGTACGAGAACTCTCAGCAAGATGGCACTGGCTGATTCTAAGTTCTTACAATGTTTTATGTCTAGACCGGAGGCACAACCGAAGCTCTATTCGCAGCTCTTGCCTCGAATGTAGAAGTCCAGCTCCAAGCACAAAAAGAGATAGATAGCGTACTCGGCGTCGGAAACCTCCCAAGACCTGAAGATATTCCCCGCCTCCAGTACATACAGGCTATCACCAAAGAGATCCTCCGTTGGTTTGTCGTCACGCCATTTGGTGAGTGTCTTGGGCGATCAAAGAGGTGTAAAACATCATTGATTCTCGTGTATTGCAGCTCTTCCACACACTATCAAAGAGGATGACGAATACCAAGGCTACTTCCTACCGAAGGGAACCGCCATTTTCCCTAACCTGTGGTTCATGCTTCATGATCCGGAGGTGTTCAAGGATCCTCTCAAGTTCGACCCAGAGCGATATCTCAAGGATGGGAAGATTAATCCTGATGTCCTTGATTCAGAGACAGCCGCTTTCGGGTTTGGCCGCCGGTCAGTACATTCTTCCTTACGCCTGTTGAACGAGCTTAATCGTCGATGTTAGTGTCTGCCCAGGAAGATATCTCGCGCTCGACTCTCTCGGATATATGATCGCGTGCTTGCTTGCTGTTTTTATTGTGCGCCCCGCAAAGGATAGCCACGGAAAGTCGATTCCAATCAACGTAGAGATTACATCTGGAGTCATTGTGTACGTCTCTCCTGATCATCTCGTCGACGAAACTTACTGACCTTCGACGACGGTAGGGGGGTTTTACCTTACGAATGCGATATCATTCCTCGTTCAGATTATCATGCCAACCTTGTCAGGGAACATTAGGATAGGATTCGAGTACTCATGAACGTCTGCACTGATATTAATTTGAAAAGATGATGGTTCCCCTCAAAGGCAGGACAGACCTTGAAACCATTGACTTAAGCTAAGCGCGCATGATTTGGGCGCTTCGGCAGCTGAGTAGCCGGCACCGGAATCCGGAATCCGTGATAGCGATTGAAGATGAAGCAAGCTCCTACCTTATTCAGAGCTCTTATTCACTTCACCTCAATCAGATCTGCACAGGACGCCAATTGAGCAGGGTCATGATCCAGATAGTGGAAGTTAGGGGCGACTTTCCAGAAGTGGAGTCCAAACAGTTGATGGGGAAATCAAACCCCGCCATCCCGAAAACCGCCTGGCGGCAATCGCGTTGATTTCTCCTTTTTTCTCTCGTTCGAGCCAATCCTGGCGCCTATGTAACTGCAGACGCTGCCAGCTACGTCGCTTTGGCCCCAGTAACGATGCAATGACACAATTTTCGACGTTCACCGGCACCGGACGAGTGCGCAATTGCGGTCAGAAACATCATTTGGGGAATCCAAGATGGCGATGGCTTCAGTCGTAGACCCGTCGCTATCTTAAGTGTCCGGGGATTCCAAACTCTCAATACCAGTGGTTCGCGAAGGGTATGGTCACTCTTTTTTAACTTAGAAGACAGGTCTAATAATACAATCAGACCAGCCTGTCGAGGCCACGGGTTTCACGGTCTGAACGTGAATATCCCGAGAATATGTAAGAACTCGCGTTCGAATATAAACGCAAGTGCGAAGGAGCCCACCTGGATCTCAGAACAACCTCCAGTCAACGTAGAAGACGCAGTAATGTGTGCTCTCCGTTTTCCATTGCCGCCAGACCATGGTTATCCCATCTATGCGCGTGGCATTCTAAACTGGACTTCGGCTACCTGACCATGTTTCTTGGCCTGAAAGGAGTGCTTGCCAAAAGGCGTTGAGGACTGGCACTGCCTCCTGCTCGCTAACCGATTCTCATTTTTAGAAACTTACTCCAGGTACCCGTGGAACATCATTGGATGCTCGCTAACCGATTCTCATTTTTAGAAACTTACTCCAGGTACCCGTGGAACATGTTGCAAGGAATGGTAAAAGATCTACGGTAGGCGCGACTTACTGTTATCTACTCGTCTCTGACAATGCTTCTTTCGCAGGGAACAACATTTATCTCGACGAACGTATCCCGACGGCGACGACTGCAGTTGGCTACCGTACATCCAAGCTGTCGTCAAGGAAGTGTCTCGAGGGCACAGTCTCGTCCGCTTGGTACGTTCCATCTCATGGGTGACATGCTTGACTACGTTCTGCCTCCCATCGGATGATTATAAAAATCACTATCTCATCCACAAAGGCACCTCCATTCTCTCAAATGCGTGGTGAGCTCCACTTGGACCCAGGACCCGAAGTATGCAGGGCCATCACGCACGGCCCAGAAATCTTTGAAATTCCCTTCGAATTTCTTTCAATCCCGGCCAGTGTCTCAGGAATGGAGCATTCGACCAATCCGTCTTGGATCCTGATTCCGTGGCGTTTGGGTTCGTATGTAGGTATGTGGATCGTCCCCGCATGCTGTCGCGACCATATTGACTGTCCGATTGGCAGGATCTGTCCAGGGCGCGACCTGAGCAAAGAAGCGCTTCTTTACACTGCTGCCTGTTTGTTAGCCGTGTTCAAGATCGAGCCTGTGAAGGATCAGAATGGCGAAGATATCCCGCTCGAGCTGAAGACTGGGATAATATTGTAAGAGGTCCTTTCCCTTGATGAAAATCAGAGCTAAGCCGTTGTTCTAGCGGTCCTGAGCCATTTTAATGCGAGATCCAGCCTCGCTTGCCTCAGCACCCGGCGTTGTTAGTGGAGTAAACGCGATGCCATGATTGGATGGAGACAGTGAATGTCCTTTTGCCTCGGACAATTTGTACCGTTAAGTATGCTTTTTTGTTCGCGTGGGCATTTGTTTTTATGCTAGAGTATCAATACTCCGGTTGATTTTCAGGCGTCGAGATGCTCATACTCTGGTTCCTCACAGATACCGGCGAAATGAGAAGTTCGATTGTTAAAAACCGCATTCAGTAATCTACCTCGAGCATCACCAAGAGACGACCCACCCCGTGGTCCAGGTCAAAGTTCCTCCCCAATGCAACCTTTTGTATTTCTGACCAACCTTTGCGTTACCTGTCGACGATATTCAATTATGTAGGTACGCCTCTCCGCCAACATCCAAAAGCTTAACTCTGACCGGTATACAGAAGTGGTGCGAACACAGCAAGATGGACCCGAGTAACTTGTCATTCGGATGACGCCAGGAAAAGGACATATGGATATCCATCACCGACCCCCGCGAAGACCGTTCAGCGAAGAGATAGTCTAATTATGCTTCTGTTGGAGCACGAACTTCGTGATTGGTATCCTGAAACCTATTTCGGAGAACTCGACTGCTTTATCATTTCGACAGTGGCCAGTGGCCAAAGGATCTCCAGCACGAGCTACGATTCGGACTCATCGAGAGACCGAGTAATGCTGAATTGAGACTTCCGTGAGTTGCTTATCACTCGATTTGTATCACTTGCGTCCCACGCAGGATTGTGTCATCTTTTAAAGCCACTTTCTAAGCATTAGGTATAAAGGCAGCCATTGGGTTTCCTATATTTCCAATCCCCGGGACCCTCCCGATAGCGATGTCTCTTCCATTCTCTCATGTCTGGCTCAGCCATAACCAAAGCCTGTCCGGGCTGCCATCTGTTAGTCCTGCGTTCCTTCTAGCCACGGGGCTAGTCCTCTTGCCCTTCCTTTTGAAGAGGTGGAGGCAGCCCAGGCGACTTCCGCTACCTCCCGGGCCTCGTGGCATTCCCATCATGGGCAATTTCCTTCAAATGCCCAGCATAGAGCCATGGAAAGTGTACTATCAATGGGCAAAGGAGCGCTATGGTACGAAATGAGCCACCCCTTGCCCGACTCACTGACGCTCATTCTTCTTCTTTACAAGGTGACATCATTTACCTAAATGCCGCGGGAGAAGAGATCATCCTCCTTAACTCCCTGTCCGCTGCTGTCGATCTGCTGGAGAAAAAGGCTGGCATCTTCTCGAGTCGGCAATGGTTAATTGCTTTCGACCTGTGCGCCTCTTTTTGTTCCAATATTCCCTTCTGGTACTCACCATCGACGGCTATACTAGGATCGGTCTCTCTGAATGGGTTACCGCAAACCTTCCATACGGGGCCAAGTGGCGATCTCATAGGCGATCTTTCCACCAATTCTTCAACGCGCGCGAGGTCCAAAGCTATCGCCCAGTCATCGAACAAGAAGGCATCGCTCACGCACGGCGTCTCGCAACCAATCCGAAGAACTTCCTCCTGGACTCAAGATAGTTCGTCGTTCATCGATCCGACCCTGAGAATCGCTTTACTGACTCTTGACCAGTCTCTTCGGCATTCTCCTCTTGAAGATTTCGTATGGCTCCAGCGACGACGAATACAACAAACAGCTCCTCGCGAACTCCCATGTCGTGGTCAAGAGTATTTCCGAGTCTCTACTGCCCGGCGCGTACCTCGTCAACACTTTCCCGTGGCTTCGTCACTTCCCTTCATGGTTCCCTGGCACCGGATGGAAGCAGAAGTTTGCAAAATTCTCTGCCGCAAGCAAGCTGGCTGTTGTTGATTCACTAAACGACACCAAAGCTCGACTGGTGCGCGGGGTATTCGCTGCACTATGCATCAATTCTGACATGCTGTGTTGCAGAGGGCAGGCGTTCAAGATGGATTTCCGAGCATTGCGGCCCGTCTCATCGAAAACTTGCCCGACGAAAGCCACGAAACGTATGAAGAGCAGCTTAATGTTGCGAGAGCCATTGCTGTCAATGGATTCGTTGGTTCGTATGCTCACCTACTCTACAAGATCTGGAACCCTGATTTCAGCTTCTTCCTCCAGCTGGATCGGATACTGTGAGTCACCCCTACCACGCCCGATGGATGTTCCAGTGGACTAACTTGCATACAAGACTGTCATCTCGATGTATGCACTGTATCTAGCCCTCGCGATGCGTCCCGAGGTTCAGAAACGCGCCCAAGAAGAGATTGACTCGGTTGTTGGAAGCGACAGACTACCAACTTTCAATGATTTCCCGCGGTTACCCTATGTCCAAGCGATCATGAAGGAGGTGTCTCGATGGCATACAGTCGTTCCACTAGGTGTGTGTACACCTCGTTTGTGCGAATTCCGAGTTCAGCGCGCTGACACTGTGAAGGTCTGAACCATGTCTCGACGGAGGAATACGAATACAACGGTTACCGAATCCCCAAGGGCAGCTCCGTGCTGGTAAACGTTTGGTGCGTATGATTATTCTGGAATAATCCAACGCACTTACACGGTACTTCATAGGGGCATCATGCACGACCCCGAAATCTACGAGGATCCCTTTGAGTTCAAACCGGAGCGTTTCTTGAAGGACGGCAAAATCGATCCGTCCGTGTTGGATCCAGAGGCTGCCATCTTTGGATTTGGTCGTCGGTAAGTCACTCTTACAACTATGCTGGAACCGTGTTTACCGGTCTTTAGGATTTGCCCTGGTCGCCACCTGAGCAACGAAGCCTTGATGTATATGACCACGATCATCTTGGCCGTGTTCAATATTCGACCTCCCAAAGACGAACACGGCAATCCAGTTAAGCTTGAGCTCAAGACCACATCTCATATGGTTTCGTTAGTGTGCTCCTTCCCTACGACATCGAACAGTGCTCACTGACGCGAATTACAGTACACCTCTGGACTACGAGTGTGAAATTGTCCCTCGGTCTGAACAACATCTCGCCCTTCTGTCATTGGATTGATTCCTTGACTGCTTCAGTTATTTGCATAGAATACATGTTGTCATTTATTCCGTTATCTACACTACCTTGCAGCCACAATCAACAGAGAACGTAACGAGATGTCGAACTTCAGGATTCATCAGCGCCCAGCGGCTGTAATTAGCCAAATTCAACAGTTGACCCTTGACCGTGAGGCCCTTCATGTCTGAACTTTAGAACTCAGTCGCGAACATGGCGAAGGAGGGAGCTACTATCTCCGTGGTCCTGTGACAAGGCTCAATTCAGCGTCTTGACACGAACACCAACTGGATACGAGTGAACAGAGTCTTCGAATTGCCCTCATCTTCCCACCTGTCATCCATGTCGAACACCCCCTTAGCAGGACTGCAACTTCTGAAGTCTGGAGCCTCAGACTCGTATTTTTGGACGGCCATTGCAGTGGGTAGTCTTGTCATAGCGACGACACTTCGTAAATGGTTCCTCCGCGGCGGACTCCCGCTGCCACCAGGGCCAAAAGGCCTTCCGATCATAGGAAATATGCTTCAACTCCCATCGAAACATCCTTGGGCGGTGTATAACGAATGGGCAAAGCGATATGGTACCCTACCTTCCTCAAGCTCTTGGATAGATGAAGGGACTTACATTTCGCAGGCGACGTTATCTACCTCGAGATCATGGGCAAGCCTCTGATGATTTTGAACTCCCTGTCCGCTTCCGTTGATCTACTGGAGAAGAAAGCGCAAATCTTCTCGGACCGTCCGCAACTGATAGCGCTGGAGATGTAAGTGGGAGGCCCTTCGTGTCTGGAAGAAATCCCGTCTCACCGCTCATAGGACCGGTTTGGATTTTGGCTTTGGGACTATGAGTTACGGACCGCGGTGGCGTGCCCATCGAAAGGCTTTTCACCAGTTCTTCAACCAGAGAGAAGTGGCCAAGTATCGGCCAATTATCGAGCAAGAAGGACTTGCCTTCTTACGTCGCTTGGCTGCTGATCCATTCAGCATTCATCGGGAATCGCGCAAGTAAGTACGCTCCGTAGCTTTCTCTTTTATAAGCCTGTTGACCCTCCGGCATAGTTATTTTGGTACTGTCCTGATTCGGATTTCATATGGGATCGGCCACATAGGCGCCAACAAGCGGCTGATCGAGCATGCGCAAGCTATTGTGGAAGGCTTCGGGGAGATATTCGCCCCAGGAAGGTTCTTGGTGAATATCTTTCCCTGGCTTCGTCACTTCCCCTCCTGGTTTCCGGGAACATCATGGAGGGCGAGGTTTGACTACTTCAAGACAGCTCGCGAGCTTGCCGTTGTTCACTCATTCAATGAAACGAAAGAGAGAGTGGTATGGCATTGTCCATTTTCGTGTTCTATCAGGTACTCAGGGCACATGACGTAGAAAAATGGGTTTCAAAGCGAGTTTCCGAGCGTAGCGACTCAGCTGATCGAAGCGCTCCCAGCAGAGGGAACTCTAGAGTATTCGTCACAGGAGGAGGTCGCCAGGAACGTTTCAGTTATAAGCTACACAGGTACGGATATCTTCGCTCAGTTGGCTATGCGCACTGACACCCGCCGTAAGCCGGTTCTGACTCTGTAGGTCACCTAACAAAACGTGGATAAGGCAAAAGACTAACCCTTTTCGGAGGCTGTCAGCTCCGCATTTGCACTGTTCATAGCCTTGGCAAAGCATCCCGAAATCCAACAACGCGCTCAAGAGGAAATTGACGCAATCGTTGGCAGCCATCGGTTTCCAACCTGGGCCGACTGCGATAGACTTCCTTATATCCACGCCATAGTCAAGGAGGTCACGCGATGGCACACAGTAGGTCCACTTGGTGAGTCCAAATCTCCTGTCCTTCGAAGCACCTTCTACTAACTCGGGGAGCAAGGGGTACCACATGTCGCTGCCGAAGATTATGAGTATAAAGGACACTTGGTGCCAAAGGGTACTACAGTCCTTTACAATGCATGGTAATGGATTCTTGTTCTCATATACATCCCGGTACCCGCAAATTTGACGATTATTACAGGGCAATTTTGCACAATCCGGAGACCTATAACAATCCCTTTGAATTTAATCCCGAGAGATTTATGAGAGATGGTCGAATCAACCCGGATGTACTGGATCCAGACACAGTAGCTTTTGGATTCGGACGTCGGTGAGTGCTCGATTGAAATGACCTTTCACGCTCGAGATAACGATCGGCTTCTAGCATTTGTCCCGGACGTCATCTCAGCAACGAGGCACTGGTCTTCATGACAGCATGCTTGCTATCTGTATTCGATGTCAAGCCTCGGAAGGATATAAATGGCGAGATACCGCCATTGGAGCTAGAAGTAAGCTCTGACATGGTCAGGTACGTGCCAGGGTAGGGCTCCTGTAGCCGGGTAGACTGATTGAATCTTCCATCAGCAATCCGCAAATGTTCAAGTGCGAGGTCGTTCCCCGCTCCCAATCTCATTTGAATTTGGTTTTGGAGTAGTTTTCTCTCCACCCAGCTCGAAATAGCTTCCTTCGTCCCAGCCTTTCTCTAACTTTACGATCTATAATGGCATTCGAGTAGAAAGTGCAATCCCAGACCGAGAATTAAGATGTCCATTGTTTCGGTTGACGACTCCAACCACCTGCTCCACTGGACGCGGTTTCGGTGTCCATCAGTCTGAGGAGATGTGCATATACTAGCAATGTTACTCAGACGCGCTGCGATATCGATAATTGCTTTCACACCCTGGATCTGAAGCCCGTGCCTCGCGGAACTCAGGTTCGGATCAGAGACCGGCTCTCCCGAGGATTCAGTTATGATGAAGATCGTCAAACTCAACGAAGATCGGCTTTGGACTGACGATGGAGGCGATGGGAACTTCTTGTCCACGGAAAAGAAATGGATGTAAAGTACTTGCCGTTAGGAGACGAGACAGATCTGGAGACTTAACTAAGAGGACTTTCAATTTATGCGCCTCCCACACATACTTTCAACCCGTTTGCCATGCATACCGCTTTCGGCTGCCCTGAGTAGTGAAAACGCGTGATGTTGCCAAAGGAAGCCCAGCTGACTGGGTCACAGTGTCATATCGTAACAGTACATTGATACGAATTACACCTTTAGGGGATTTGAAATCGGCGCACCCGGATGATCCCCCTATCTACTCCGCAATTCACTCCGCAGCGGTGTACATGCTCCCAACTACTTCCGTTTCCTTGCTTCTATCTAGAGTCACAAGATTCTCGTTACCTGATTGGTAATGTTACGGAAACGGGGCATTGTTACTGGTAAAGAGGGTCAACTGTTTCATGCACTCGTCTGCATTTCTCCTTTTGGTCTCTACTGTGTAATTCAAACAAAAACCATCCAAGCCTGTCTCTTTATTTAGCCAAGAATCTGGATCATCGGCTGGCTTCGATACGGAAAAACCAACACCGGAAGGAGATCTAGCCAACATGACGGAATGTATTGGGGTGTTCCCACTCAAGGATTGTGAGTTCTGTCAAGGCTCAATTACGACACACATGGAGCGGCGCCCTTAATTCCAGGCCCTATCTTCTCGCCAGTTTCAGAGAGAGGTTGATTCCACGCATGGCTGAGCTTTCCTACCAATCACAACTGCTTTTGGCGGGTCCCCCATGCAATGACAACTCCATACATCTCAGACCGGAGGTATAAATGGCCTCACTTGATGCCTGGATATGGAATTCTACAGCATCGCCAATTGGTGACCTTGGTCATGTCTCTAGCTCGACTACAATCTTTCTTCGACCATGATTACACTCAGAGGAACCACTCGTTCATCCGTCTCAGCCTCGTGCTGATGATGGTCGCTGTATTTGTCAGGTCCTTTCTCCAGCGGTCGCGCAGGAATCCCAATAACCTACCTTTACTGTCGTGAACAGCAAGTACGAGCCCCTATTTTTCCTTATCTTATCTTATCGCTTTCATCGCTCTTATCACCTTTTCTTTATTCTCATTTTTGCTCTTATTCTCGACACGGACACTTTCTCCCATGGAACACTGCCTCGTTATACCCTTCGCCCTACGTCTTATTGTTCTCTCCATTCTTGCACTGCCTCGTTACTCCGTTATTGTTTCTTCGCTCTTCGCGCAGCCTTCGCGCAGCCTTGTGACTCTTGTTACGACTTCGGGCAACGAGGACTTATCGTTGCCAACAGTCGTTCTGGGATTCTGGAGCTCTAGAGTTCTGGATCGAAGTTCTGGTTCTGGAGTCGAGTTCAAGTGGCCTGTCACTATCGCAGACAGAGAGGATCAAGCTGAGAGCGATAGAAGTCCTGAGGGAAAGGTTCTCGATAACAGGCTGAGGAATATCTACTACAGAGAGACAGTATTTATAGTAGAGTTGGCGAGCTATCAAGAGGTTTGGAAGAGAGCGAAAGAAGGTGTGAAAGCGACAATGTAAGGAGTATCGATGGGTACGGAATACGAGAGAAACGGAAGTACGAAAGGTTCGGAAATGCGGGAGAATCGAAGAAGCGAAGGTAACGGAACTACGGAGAGAACGGAAGTCCGGAAGGTTTGGAAAGGTAGGGTGCGTAGAGGGAAACAAGGAGAAGAAATAGGGGAGTTCGTAACAGTACCCCCTTCGTATGCCTGATGCTCCGCATCAGGTGTTCAGATTGTGTTCTCCTTCGTCTCCCCATAAGTAGTCATCATAGTCTCCGTCGTCCAAGAGTGCGTCATACTGATCGGGTGAAGTGTTGCGGGGCGTTGGTCGGTAATCGGGACACCATCGGGAACCAGAGTTGTGTCCGGGAGCGTTCTTGCCGCATAGGGTGCATCTGTAGGAGTAATGGTCGCATTGCCAGTGTCCGGTTTCGCCACATTCGTTGCACCTATGACCATCCCTCTTGCGTAGTTCTTTCTTCGACAAAGGTCGAACCAAGCCGTCGGGCTCAGAAGGAACGTTGCTTCTGGCGACCGGTCCGGGAGCCATGGTGGAAACTGATCTGTGATTGCCAGAGGAAGAAGGTACGGGGGAAGCGAGATGGATTCGTCGACGATCGAAAGCAGAAATGAGTTGGGCTTGTCCAATGGCATTCTTGAGTTCGTCGAGGTCACGAAGGAGTTCTGCTTCAACCCGTTGGCGAGATTGTTCGAGGATCTGGTCTTGAGCGTTGAGTCCGTCTAGGACCTTCTGGGTGGCTTCGAAGAATTTGGTGACTGATGCGTCGAGGGCTTGGTAATGTCCGATAAGGTGAAACTTCTCTTTGATGATGCGTTCGTGTTCCTGGACAAGGGTGGCGTATAGGCGACAGATGGCAGGGGTACGTTCTCCAACAAGGAGGAGGGCGGCGTCAGCACCGACGACTTCCTTGATATCGTTGACGGTCTTGATGGCTTGGATTTGTTCTTCTGATTCTTCAAGGTATTTGCGGATAGATGGAGGGAGGAGCGAATTGTTAGAGGGACGTTCCGTCATGGAAGGGATGAAGAGGGGGTTAATAGCGAAAGTGGTAGATGCAGAAGGACGCGCGACAGAAGTAGTAGTGTTCGCGGGAGTGTTTGAGTTCTTTATCGTAGCGGTCGGAAGCTTCTTGGACAGTTTCTGGTCGGCCGATGTAGACTTGGAAGCGTTTGTAGTAGTTGGTGTGGTTGTACATGCTGTCGGATGGGGAGTCTGGGTAAAGGTTTTATAGGTTATGTCGTTGTTTGTAGGCGTTGAGTATTTCCTGTGCGTTTTCGAAGTTTCGCTCTGGTAACCAGCAATCTTCGCTTGATGGGTAGCCTTTGAAGTGGGTGAGATATTGGTATCCCCGTCCTCGTCGGCGATGCGCGATGATCGCTTCTACTTCCCATTCTTCTTCGTCATTGATAATGTCCGGTGGGGGTTCGGAGAAGGCAGTTCCGTGTTCGTCGGTTTCTTTGAAGGGTGAAAGAAGACTGGCATGGAAAACGTTGTGGATGCGCCATTGGGCTGGTAGGGCAAGGCGATACGCTCGGGAGCCGACTTCATCGGTGATTTCGAATGGGCCCAGTCGTTTGGGAGCGATCTTTTTTGATTGGTAAGGGAGTTTGAGGTTTTTCGCTTCGAGCCAGACCTTTTGTCCCTTTCTGAACGGTTTCCATTGTCGTCGGGATCGTTCAATCATACGAGATCGGGCGAGTTCATGGGCGGCAAGGGCTTCTGTTCGAGATTTGTCAAGGGATTTAATGCGCTCTTCGTTCGAAGGATAGTCCGTTCTGTCGAATGCTTCAGGAAGAGCTTGTAGGTTTGATTCCCATGATAAGTTCGAATGGTGACAAGGCTCGGTCAGCGTGGGGTCGAGAGTTGTGGGTGAATTCGAGAATTGGGAGGTGATCGGTCCAGGTTTCGGGGTTCATGGTGCAGTAAATGGACAGGTATGCTTCGATTTCTTGGTTGACTCGTTCGGTTCCCCCGTCAGTTTGCGGGTGAAAGGCGGTGGAGAGAGCTGAGTCGATCTTGAGAAGCTTGCAGAGGTCGCGGAAGACTCGAGCTGCGAATTGCGGTCCGCGATCGGAGATGAATTTGTCCGGTAATCCGAATCGGGAAAAGACTCGATTAAGGAAAAGTTGGGCGGTTTCTTCGGCGGTAATAGTCTTATGGCAAGGTTCAAGGACTACCCCCTTCGTAAGGCCGTGGTCCACCACGACCAGGATGGAGTCATATCCTTTTGATGGTGGGAGATCGGTGATAAAGTCCATCGATATTTGGGAGAATGGTCGGGAAGAAGTTGGGGCGGCAATAGGTTCCAAGGTGGGTTTAGTAGGATGACGATTGATCTTGTACTGTTGGCATTCGGTGCATCCTTCGACATAAGATTTGATGAATCGTCGCATTCCGGGCCACCAGTAGTGTTCTTTGACTGCGTTGAAAGTGCCGATTTCACCAGGGTGTCCAATAGTGGGGGAATCATGGTGTTTTCTGACGATTTCTCGTCGAAGGTCGGAGTCGTTGGGGACATAAGCTTTCCCTTGGTAGAAGAGCATTCGTCGGCCTTCTTTCGTCTCCAAAGTCCAATCGGAGAGATCTTGTCGGAGATCCGAGGGAGCTTCTTCAAGGAGGGTTTGTAAAGCTTGGTTTGCACTGTCGTCGTTTTGATCGGAGGATAGGATTCTTTCTTGGATGTCGAGGTCGATGAGGTTGATGAGATTGACGAAGACTTCTTTAGGTAACATGGTGACGAGTTCGGGTTCTTCATCTTCTTGGCAGAGGTCGGGTCGTCGAGAGAGGTTGTCAGATTGGATCATTTGTTTTCCAGGGGTGTTCCGTATTTCGTAAGGAGAGAATTCTTCGAGGAATACGCGCCAGCGAGCTTGTCGGGGGGTAATCTTCCGCGGATCTTGCCAATAGATAAGGTTTTTGTGATCGGAGAAGATGGTTAATGGGAAGGGGGACCCTTGGAGGTAGTGTCTCCATTCGGTAAGGGCTCGAATGATGGCCAGTAATTCGCGATCAAAGATGGTGTAGTTTCGTTCGGCATCGTTGAAGGTTTTGGACATGAAACAGACCGGGTGTCGGATTCCGTCGTCATCCATTTGCGTGAGGACGGCACCGGAAGCGTATTTCGAGGCGTCAGCTTCAACTTGGAAAGGTTTGGTGAAGTCGGGCATGCGGAGAACGGGGTAAGATGTGAATCGCTTCTTGAGTTCTTGGAAGGCTTCTTCGGTAGCAGTTGTCCATTCGAACTTGTTGTTCTTTCGTGTGAGGTCGTTGAGTGGTTTAGCAATCTTGGAGTAGTCTCGGATGAATCGTCGATAGAAGTTCCCGAAGCCAAGGAATTGTCGGACTTGTTTGACGTTTTTAGGTGTTGGCCAGTTGGCTAGGCCCTCCACCTTTGTGGGATCCATACTGAGTTCGTTATGTCGGACAATCAAACCCAGGTATTCGACTTCGGTGGCTTCAAATATGCATTTTTCGAGGTTGAGGGGGAGGTCGTATTTGTCGAGTTTGGCGAGGGTTCTTAATGTGTTTTCTCGACATTCTTCTCTGGTTCTTCCGTGGGGCATGAGGTCGTCCATATATCCTTCTGTCTTGAGAGGTTTGGGATTTCCGTCGTCTTCGTCGAGGATGTCGTTCATCATGTTCTGGAAGGTTGCTGGTGAGTTGCGTTTTCCGAAGAGCATGACAGTTGGTTCGTAGAGTCCTCGATTCGTCTTGAAGGCGGCTTTCCACTCATCTCCCTCTCGGATTCGAATATTGTGGTACCCCCATTTGATGTCCAGTTTGGTAAAGTACCGAGACCCTTGGAGTCGATCCATGAGTTCGTCAGTTCGAGGTAGTGGATAGGCGTTAGGGATGGTCCAATCGTTGAGATAGCGGTAGTCTTGGCAGGGGCGTAGTTTCCCGTTCTTCTTGGCGACGAAGAAAGAAGGTGATCCCATCGGAGATTGTGATGGGCGGATCCGTCCGAGTCGAGGGTTTTCTTCAAGGAACTTCTGTAGTTCTTGATCTTCGGCTGGGGTGAGTTGGTAAGTCTTGAATACTTTGGGAACGAATCCGGGTTTGAGGTCGATTTTGTGATCCCACTTTCTGTGAGGAGGAAGGGCTGTTTCTGGGCGATCTTCGAATAGGTGTCGATACTTCTTGTATGGTTCTGGAAGGATATCGTCGATAGTCTTCTTTTCTTTCTTTTCTTGGTTCTTGTGGCGGCCAGGAGTTGAGCTGTAGTGGTGTTTAGCGTTGATCCAGACGACAGGAGTTTCGCCCTCTTGGTCTGTTTCGTCTTCGAGAAGGCACATTACGGCGACGGTGGTTGTGTTTGGAGTGGAGAGGTTTGTTCGAGGGAGGTGATTTTCGATTTTACCGGGGTCGATCTTGTCTTGCCAATCGAGTGTTCCTTTCTTCCAGTCGATGATAGGGTTTGCACGACGGAGCCATGGGAGGCCCAGGATTAGATCTTGGTGGGCGATCTCTGTTGCATACCATCGGATCCGGAACGTTCGGCCGTGTAATCGAGCCAATGAGTCGACAAAATGAGTGATTGCTCCCTCCTTGTTTGGAGTTCCGTCAACATTGTTGACTTTGAGTGGTCGAGGTAATGGTCGAAGGGGAATGTTTCGTCGTTTTGCAAATCTTGTGCTGATAAAGGTTCCTCCTGCTGCGCTATCAATAAGAACTTTAGTGTCAACGGTTTTTCCTGTCTTTTCACCAATGAGAGTAATAGGGGCGCGCATAGTGTGGTCATTGATCTCGGTGACTAGTACAGAATAGATATCAAGCTGGGGGGAGGCGTACGTTGACTGAACCGCTCCCCGATTCAAAAATCCTTCTGGTTGTCGTCTTCGTCTTCATCGAGGGTGTCTCCAGCGGCTTCGAGGATTTCGGCTTCTTCTTCTGGGGAGTATTGAGCGAGGAGTCTTCGGATGTATTTGGCGGCTTCTCGAGGGGTCTTCTTCTTGGTATCGTTCGAGGTGGATGAGTTTCGATCTTTGCGTTTCTTGGGGCATTCCTTGGCGATGTGGCCTTGTTCACGGCAGTAGAAACAGCTGCCGGTCTTCATCATTCGAGTTCGTTCATCGGTGGAAATAGCATCAATGTCCATGGCATCAGGATCTCGTTCGGAGTTGTTTCTGGTGGATCTGGCGAAGGCGCTGAGGGTCTTGCGGAAGTTGGGTGTATTTCCCCGTTTGCCAAGCGACTTGAGAAGTTTGTTGCGTCGATAGACCCGGTCGTATTTGATGGCGAGTTTAACCCATTCTTCGAATGTATCGGGTTCTCTAACGTCAAGGGAGACTTTGTCGACGAGACCAGGGTCTAGGACGTCTTTGAGGTAGTCGATGGCGATGCGATCGTTCTTGGTGAGATCGAGACCAGCGAGGGAGGCTTGTTCTCTGAATCGAGTGATCGTCTGTTCCGCGCGTTCATTGGGTCGTTGCTTCATGTTGTTAAGGGCAAAGAGGGCTTCATCTTCTTCTTCAGGTTGTTTAAAAGTATCATCGAGTTTCTTGAGCAGTTCGTCGAAATTTCCGAGGTCGAGTTTACCGTTCTTGCGGCATTGTCTGAGGTAGTTGGTTCGCCAAATACGAGCTTCTCCTTCGTCGAGTAGGGCGAGGACGAAGGCAATCTTCTTCTGATCGGTATCGTGTTTGTCGTCTGTGATGAAGAAGAGATCGACGGCGTCGCGGAATGCCTGGTAGTGGTAGCGATTTCCGTTGAACCTCTTGGGGATAACTTTGCCATTGTCGCTCTTTGAGTCGTTCTTGGTGGTGTTATTGTTATTGTTTCCGGCCATATCGGTGTCGGAGTCGGTTTCAGGGTCTTCTTGGTTCTTCGATGGAGTCGGTTGGTCGATGTTCAGATTCTTCAGTTGGTCCGATAGGGTTCGTTCGATTTCAGTAGGGCCCCTCGACCTTGGTGACTTCGCAGGGTGGTCAGTAGCAATATGTTGATGTGAACAAAGCAGGTCGGGTTGTATTTTGTATGTTATGTACGTTGTATTTTGGGATAGCCATGGTCTTGCCGCACGCGATACCATCATCATAGCCAGTGTAACGCGCAACCACAGGTTTGCACCGCTGGCTGCCAATATACTCGTGTCACAATCGTCATGACTATGCCCTGTGCATGGCTATGGTTTGGGTATGCTAGTGAGCTAGTAGTGAATAGATACCCTTGCGTGCATTCACGGTTTTCCAACTAATACCCTCGCTCGGATGTTAGGGTTCAATCAGCGAAGGCATTGGCCGAGCCAGGGTCTTTGGTAACGGCTACCCCAGCTAGGACCTTAAAACCACAACCACTAGCTCACCTCGAGTCCAATGAATGCCCAGGCTATGGTGCCATCTTTCGTAGCCCGTATCCAGGGCGTTCGAGCCAAGGCTTCGAGACAATCCCCCTAGCTATGGTTCAACGGTGGGGTGTCCGCCGCCTGGGTGTTCCGGTCTGGTACCGACCTAGCCATGGTACACATACCTACCAGTGCCCTGGGTCGACACTAACCCCAGCTGAATCATCGACCATAGCTGTGATGATCGTCCCAGGACTCCATAACCAATGCCTGGGCTATGGTGCCATATTTCCTACACCGTAGCCTGGGCGTTCAAGTAGCCAGCCTGAACTATAACCCCAACCCTGGTCCATAATGTTCATTACCTACGCCGTAGCCTGGGTGTTCGGATCAGGAACTCGAGAGCATCCCCCTGGCTATGGTACCCACCTAGCCATGGTACACTGGGACCACAGGGTTGGCACTAACCCCGGCTGAAGCATCGGGCATAACTGTGACGATTGTCCCAGGACTCCATAACCAACGCCCGCGTTATGGTGACATCCGTCGTCTACCGTGGCCTGGGTGTACGGGTCGGGGACTCGAAACCATCCCCCTGGCGAGGGTCAACTAGCCAGGGTACACATACCCCATACCCCCCGGTGCTCTGGGCGGTAATAACCCCAGCTGGAGCATTGGCCATAACTGTGACGATTGACCCAGGGCTCCATAGCCAACGCCCGGGCTATGGTACCATATTTCCTACACCATAGCCCGGGCGTTCGGACCGTCAACACGAGGACATCCCCCTCTCCATGGTGCCCCTCTAGCCATGGTACACTAGGACCACAGGGTCGGCATTAACCCCAGCTGAAGCATTGACAATCGCAGCGGGGAAAACGACCGGTAGGTGAATGGGACGCCCTAGCCATGGTGTACACCTTTGATACCATAGCTGGGTTGTTGTGACCAGGGCCCTGACACTATCTTCCGAGTTGGGATAGTACACCTTTGACACCACAGCTGCGGTGCTGTGACCAGGGTTCAGAGACTATCCTCCGAGTTGGGGTGCAGGAACGGCAACTCCAACCATCGCTCGGTTGTTCGTGACCGCACATCGCCTCAATCACTCGAGCCCTGGTCAACATCTGTAATCGTCAGTTCCAGTGCGCTGGTCGACCAGATGGGGAAATGTCTATACTGGTGCTCTACCCTCCTCACGCAAGCTTCGTCGACTTTCACGACATGGTGCAAACTTCTCTTCTCTCTTCTTATCTCATTCCATCGCATTGAACACCGCACCATCCCACAATCATGGACAGTGACCAGGATTCCACCCCCCCAGGATTCGCCCTCGTCGACGAGCAGATTATTGCCCATCCTGCCGTAGACGCCGCCTTCCAGCTTGAAGGAGACTATGGTCGCTGGGACCGTTGGACCTTGGAGCATCCCCATGGACATGTTTACCCGCCCTGTGGCCATCCCCACTGTGCCAATGGCTGCGCCGGTCCCATCGATGGTGGGATGTGGTGCCACAACTGTTTCCTTGACCATAGCATTGGCTTCGAAAAGTGCCAACTGGTGGATCAGTATCTTGCGGAAGAGCTTTGTCGGGAACAAATTCTAACCCCACGCAATGCCGCAGATTTCGTTGCCAAGTATCGAGCCATGAAGAGCGATATCATGGTTGGCGAAACACCCTCCTCCAGCTTGGCCTCCTTGGATGGTCGTGTATGCCACGGTCCGTCAGCATTCAATTCTCCTCGAAGAGGTATTGACAATGTCTTTTTAGCGCTCGACAGAGCTCATGACCTACTGGCTACCGCGCAACAGGCACTTCGTCACAATCTTTTAACCACAGGGGCTACTCGGTGCGCTTCCAAGCTTGCCGAACTCGAAGAAACCCTGGCGCTGATCAGGATGGAGAACGTTCGCATCTCTAACCGTATGTCGGTCTTAACCTTCGTCGTTGTTCTGGCCTTCGAAATTAACCTTCTGCACAGTTTCCCTCCGTATCCGCAAGCGCTGGCTGTACATAAGTGACGTCGTCGACAGGTCGATCACCATATTAGACGATGATCGTGCCGACCCTGTCAAGGCTTTACATGACGGTCGCGACCTTCTGAAGCGCTGTCACTACATGCGCCTCCTTTTCGAAAGCTAAATGATACCCATCGTATTAGATAACATCTCTCGTGTTCAATACACTGTGTGTCTCATTCTCCGGCAATGTTGATTATATCCTGGATGGCATGTTCTCTCAATTACATAGGCCTTTTTATGTCTTCTCTATCCCAGTAACATATTGGCGATAACATGCGCCCCACTCGGCCCCTGCGATAACCATAGCCCGGATGTTTACTCCTGATGATGCAACTTGGTCCGTTTCGGAATTACCATGATTCGGGTGATTCATATACATTCCGAAGGTATCACCGTAGCCATGGTCGGCGCAATAACGCACCATGGCCATGGCGGTTCTTAAACACAGTCATTACACTCTCCATAGTCATGGCAGTAGGCCCCTCTTCTCAAATTTTCCCTCCCACCTTACGCCGGCACACCAGAGACTCAAACTCCGCCCAACTCCGCGATCGCCCTATGTTTAAAGCTCCTGGGGCGCACATCAAAGACATTTTCACCCTCTTCCCTCCCCCAATGAGTTATGAATCTCCGACCTCTTAAGGACCATCGGGCCCTCCCCGACGGTCTTCGTAAAGCTTATCTTTATGGTCGTTTTTGCCAGCATTATTTTCACCAACGTTTTACTCTCAACCACAAGATCCCCCATGAATTCGACGAGATCGACCTTGCCATCAAGAGCGAGCTCATCCACATAGTGGAGGTCATCTTCCAGGCCCTCGATAATCCATGTATGTTTTCCCACGTCTTCATCATCTACAATCCCTCATCTTTCTATGAAGATCACCTGGCCTGGTCTCTCGAACGCTATGCCTTCGCATTCATGGAGGACGCGGACGTCGACAGCGAGGAAGAGTTCCGCGCCAACTTCCCCCCACTAGATTCTCAATTCAACATCTCCCCCTCAGTGTATCTCGACTCCAGAAATATCCCTGTCGCGTGGCACTTTCCAGGGATGATCCAAGCCCACCGATTGGTTCGTCCTCTCTATAATCCTGTCTTCTATGTACCTTGTCTGAATCTTGTCTCAGGCTCGCATCTGTGACGCAATAGGCAATGCACGTGTTCGTGGACGCTCCCCCTTTATCACCTCTCCTGATGGTACTTGGAGGAACCATGATTCCCTATTCCGAGAGTCAGAGGCCTTTCCTCGTGGCATGGTGGATCTATTCCCGTTAGGGTTTACTGATGGTGACAAGGTACGACACCCCGTTCTGGACGAGTTCATCGCTTACACCACACATCCAGGTTCTTCCTCAACCCTCGCCGGTCTTTACGAGTCCCCAGTTCGCTGGCGCTTCCCTTCTTTCTGATCTCGAAGACAGTCTTCCAATCCTAGGGGCTGTATTCGCCGTCGTGCAGCCCACCCTTTTCTTCCTGGGCCTTGACGTTTACGAGAAAGTCTATCGCAAGGAGGTTCCAGGAGTGGAACAGTCCTGGACCCTTCGCGACCTGCTCGATCTTTGGGGCGCTCCATTCACCAACTTACAGGTATATTGCAATCACGACTCTCCCCTTCACCATGATCCCCGTACACCGACTTTTGCTTTCGAGAGTTTCCTATCCGTCGGGTTCTCTCGTACCAACCGCTTTTCCCTCACTGATATAGGACACACCTTCCCGTTCAACCCCGGTACCGTCATCCTGACCTTTCCAGCCTTGGTTACGCATGGCTGGACCAGTCATCCCGACAACTCCTTCGCGACCGTCGTTGGTTCGTTTCGCGAAGATCTTCTCCATTCTGTTTTGGGTTCATACTCTCTCTCGGTCGATGATTTATGGTCTACAGGTAGCTACCCTGAGATTGTTCGATGGCTTAGGTTAAATTCTTAATGACTTTAATCTTTATTCTGCTCCTATTTGTATTAAATTATCTGTTATAATACCACGCTTTCTGTCGATTGTCTCCACCACATTCAATGCATGAACCCCGAACACTCATATGCGAAAACAGAAAGGTTTTGTTGGCTGTTCAACCGGCCACCAGCTACTCTATCTGACATCCAGCGTAGCTACGAGTGCTATTTTCCCTCCTTGACCGAATCCAACGTCTTTTGAAAGGCCTTGTCTGCCTGTGCGTAGAGCAGATGCCACATATCTGCCTGCCTCAGGGCATAAGCGACGTGTCCAGGGGAATCTTCCTTCCTGAGGGCCCAACTCTTGCATTCCGCCTCCTTGTAGGAGAAGAAATTAAGAATCCAATCCATCTCGCTTCGGAGCAGTTTGTACTCCTCCCTCCATCTGTCGAACCTCGACCTGGCTCTCAACCAGTTCACCCGGTATACTGCTCGAAGGAAATCCGTTAGTGATCCCGCCGAAAAAGCCATGTTATCAGACCCACACTCTTCCAGATACTCTGACTTCGCCGAATCCCCAGCCACATCCATCGTCCAAATCCACGAAAGCGACTTGTTACGTTGGCCTCGCGCATTAGGGTTGTAGATAGCTGTCACTGCTTTGGTGTCCCCAGGTGCGATTGGTCGGTAACGTTGGAGTGTTTTGGCGTCGGCCCCCAAACGCCGCATCGCCCATCGAGCTTGATTGTAGACCTTTACATGGTTCTTAAGGCTGTCGTTAACATTCTTCACAGCAGCATACCCTCGCGTTTTCTGTTTTTTCCCCTCGGCCAGCCGAACGTTTGATCGGTAAAGGTAGGACTTGTGTCCTATGTCGTTCCTTATACCCTCCAGGGCGTCGTCGGCTTGGGAAAGGCGCAATTTCAGTTCTTTACTGCCGGCCAATTCGATGGAGGTCGAGCTTATGGAGCTTGACAAACAGCTGGGAAGGGGTAATCTGACCTCTTCCATCTGGTTATGTGTGAGAGAGAAGGGATTGTCCTCCTCGTCCTCACCATCCACGAGCACATCGTCAGACGGCGGGAGGTCGCATTTGAGGGACTCCAGGTCAGCGTCTGGAAACAGGTGGGTAGCCGCTTCATAGAAGCTGTCGATGTCGTTGTACAACTGTTCTCGACGCTTTTCCACCTCGAGTGCCTGTTCATCGCTGAGTTCCTTTGGTAGACTTCGAATGAAGGATTTGAGAGAGATTCTGTAAGAGATAGACCTATTAGTATATCGCCATGCGCACTCATAAGTTTGAACACTGACTGTGATTCTTGGATTTTCATGCCAATAGATAGCCAGGAGGTGACGCCTACACCTCTCCCGCTCTTCTTTTCGATTTCCATTAATGTCGTACGAACCTTTGCCATCGTAGGCGCTGAGGAGTGTAAGAGACCCATGAACGCCATGAAATGTTCTAAATAGGCTAAGAACTCACGTTTGACAATCTTCGCATTCAGAGCGTCCATGACAGCCACGTCCTCCCCACGTTTTACGTTCATCTCGTCGAGTTGCTGCTGCCACTCCTTCCTTTGGGCTTCGGATGCTGATTCGCTCAGTACAGCGAGCGCTTCTTTTGCGGCTGCCAACTCCTTGCGAGCTTTCAGCCAATTCTTGCAGATACTCGGAGCTGAAATGATTGAGTACTAGTCAGAATGGCGCTGAAAGCTGGGTCAAGACGACATACTAAGTCCTAACATCTTCTTCCAGTTGATGTCTCCGAATATTGCATCCAGAACTTCCATACGATGCCCCAGGGTCATGGTGGATGTGACTCTAGCCACCTCGTTAACGACGGCCCACAGGGACTCGAGAATTTCTCCTGCCGAGTTGCCTGCGCCTTTGATGAAGGATAGCGAATACCTTGCCAGACAAGACTCCTGGTGAGCATGGACATGAAACAGGCCAATGCCATACACCATAGCGAGGTCCTCTCTGAGCTTCAGGTAACGACCTTCGCTCATTCGCTTCCGCAGGTTCTTGCTAAACTGGCAGTTAATATCGTACGCAAAGATTACCCGCTTGTTCTGATCGGTAGACGTGTACTTGAGCGCCTCTGACAAAGAATAGTCCATGTTCGCTTGTCTAAATGGTTCATTAGTGTTAAGCTTAACGTCTAACCGGGACACAAGTACCCCACTCACCGTTCTCCTTTCTGAAAGTCGACGACACTTCCTGGTGCGAATGCTCCATGTCGCATGCAAGCGACCGCTCCAATGCCTGTGACGTCTAGCCCTTTGCGAACCTTGGACTTATCGGCGATTGCACGATGTTCGTGGCATGTGGGCGTCTAAGTAGTAGGGTGAGTTGGTCAGGTATAATCCGAAAATTCATGAAGCTCACCTCATTCACTTCAGTCACCTCTGCAAGATGCTTCGCGTATCTTTCAGGGTTGGTCATGTACCCTTCACCATGTTTCAATGCAACACCAACACTTCCACTTTCCCGTTTCCGATGAACGCAAGTGAAGTTCCCGTCGGCCACGAAACTTCTGGTATACTTCCAATCATCTGGATCGTTTTCCCAGCCATCCTGAAGGTTCACTCCAGGCTGAGGACAAGCGGCACAGAACAAAGCGAGCTGCCCTTTCCCTGGAGATACACCTAGATGCCCAAACCCGTAGCGTTTCATCTCTTTTAGACGTCGCCACTGCCTCCCTACTCGTCGCAACTCGCGTGTCCTATCCTATAAATGAGAAAGTCAGCTTCGACGAAACATCAATTGGCAGAAACAGACTAACAGGAACCGTATCCGGGAATGGTTCATTAGTGGCTCTTTTCAGCTTCGAGTAATAGTGGTAGGTCGACGTGTAGCACTCGATAGTCTCCAGGAGGTAGTCATCGAGCATTGTGAAGGTGAAGACCGTTCGAACGTCGGTGGATGTTGCTGGGTAGAAACCCATCCGAAGGAGCTGGTACTCGTCCTCTTCTCCTTCCACGCAAGTGCAGAAGTGGAACGGGAGGTGGTGGATACCGTTCTGATGAACGACAGTGACGACCTTCATTCCTCGGTACGAACGCCCTGGGGGCTTGCTACCAAATGAGAAGTCATCGTTGTTGTACCAGTCGTTTAT
The DNA here is from genome assembly GCF_000182895.1 of Coprinopsis cinerea okayama7#130. Taxonomy (NCBI): domain Eukaryota; kingdom Fungi; phylum Basidiomycota; class Agaricomycetes; order Agaricales; family Psathyrellaceae; genus Coprinopsis; species Coprinopsis cinerea. Next base: position 3,214,016 of record NW_003307543.1, on the reverse strand, counting down.
CCCTTCATTAGACTCGAGTGGGGAATCGACATCGACGTCGGAGTCCCGTGGGCACTTGCGTGACTGACACAGGTCAATGTATACCCCACACTTCCACAACCAGGACGGTCGGAAGTGGGAGCCTGTCCAAACCAACACCCGGTGAAACGGGTCTAATTGGTGCGACTTGAGGCAACAGTCCTCGCAGTACAGAGGTGCACCGGGACATGTTGTGCATCTCCACCATTGAGCGCTACTCCGCGCCGAACAGCAGGAACAGTCCATGCAGTCTGGGGGAACTTCCCGGCGGATCAGGGCATCGAGATAGTCCATCTGCTTGGGAATCCATTCCTCCATGTAATCATTCGAATCCTGGGCGTTTGAATACCCGCTTTTAGACAGGCTACATTGCACTTGCTACGGATGGCGTACCTTTGTGCGTGCCTTGGAGTCCACGTGCTCCTGAGGACCGAACGGTATGTAGACGCCTCCGCCTCCTTCATCGTCAGTCCAATTGTCTTCATCCAATCTCCGACGTTTGGCGCTAGTAGAGGGTGAGGGTGGTCGCTTTTGAGGTGATGGAATTGTGGGCTTTAGTTTAACTCTTTTCCTTCCCTTCTTGTCCGTGACCAGCGTTGCGCGCATAGGGCGAACCTTGTGGGCACCAACAATGTGGGTGATATTCGTGCGAGACCCAAATCCCATAATTGAAGTAGATGGCGGCGAAGAGGACGAATGGGTGCGAAGGAAAGAAAGATAGAATTAGGCGCCATCCAAGTTCAACATACATCAATTAGGATCGAGATCTGGACAGGGTCGGCGATCTCCTGCCATATAAGGGCTGTGTAAAAGACCCGCCGGCTAGATAAATACTGACAGGGCCCGGATCGCAAAGACGCAACCGTGTTTTTCCCCCCGCTAATCGACCCAACTTCCTCTCTTCCTCTTGGTTCATCTTGCTATGTCTTCTTCCGAAAGCGACAACGATACTCGGGGCTACACTCTCAGAGATAGCCAAGTGGCTCTACTGCAGCAGAGGCTCGAGGCTTACCGTCGTAAGCGCAAGAACAAGAAGGATAAAGTGGGGCGTGCGCAAGTGGTCAGGGACGCGGTTCGCGTATTGAAGGAAGACTACGAGAGCCTGGCACGGGAATTGATGTCCAAGAGTCATGAGGCGCGACTGAAGGCGGTGCGTACCATGTCTTGGAATTGGGATCATCAGCAACTGACTTTCCGAGACGCGGTTAGGCGGTCACCAAATGGTTTGAGCTGAACGTCAAGTATGAGAGAGGGCCCAATAAGAAGATTTGGGGCACTCGTTGGAGCGCTCGCCTCGTATTCCAACACGAGCGTTCTCGTGCTATTGTATATCTCGCGAAGCTCCTATCCCAGGACCCTCAGCCTCCCTTGCCCAACCTTCGCCAGCTCCTTGACGAGGAGGATTTAGTCATACCACCCGAGGCAATTACTCCCGCCCAGGCCGTCTACGTACCATCGTATGACGACGAGAGTGACGAAGATGAGGGTGGAGAAGCCCCTGAGGAGGAAGAGGAGGAGGAGGAGGAGGAGGAGGAGAGCAACGAGGAAGAGGATGTGGCGGAGCAGGAGGCCTACCATAGGCTTGCTGAGCGTGTTCAGGAGATAGAGAAGGTCACTGTGAAGCCCTTTGCGAGGTATCAGCCTGCCACCACACTTCTCTTCCGGGCCCTCTCCGACGAGGAACGCGCGTACTATCACAAGAAGGCAGGAATATGGCTGGCGATGGGACCTCCTCTCGCAGAGCGTCGAAGGTATGTTTTCATGACATTATGGGTGGGATGAGACGTACTGATGAAACCGACGAATCTTTTCGTCTCCGTAGGGTTGCAGAGCGGTTCATAGGGTCCAGGGTCTATGATTTCATCGTGACACTCCTGAACGACATGAACGCTCGAGTATACCTCTTCTTGGCGTACGAGAAGAAGGACGGGTCTAGGGTCTCTGTTGATGTCGACTACAACAAGGACTTGGGCGGATGCGAGAGGGCGTTCAACGAGGAGTATGCGCAGGAGTGCAAGGCGCTGAAGGATCTATGGGATCTTTGGGCGGGGGCAGTCTACGCCGCACAGGAAGGGGCAGACCCGGATGCTACCATGACGAAGGCGAGCTTAGGGAAGAAAGGGAAGCCCCTGCTCCCGATGGACTTGCGGGACGACGGAAAGCCCATACTGCCTCCCCTCTACACGAAACCCGATGGAGAAGAGCCTGCCGTCTGGCTCAGGTGCCTGTTTCGAAGCTATTTCACGCGATACTTTGGTACGTGCATGCCCATATGCTATCTATGTTGCGCTAACGAAAGTATAGTCATTGCCAGGGGTCGCGATGCAGTACCCCCCGTCGACCTTAAACCAAAGGGACGCCCAACTGTGAAATGGACGGCACTCAAGACTTATTTCAACGAATGCATCGGGAGCGAGTTCTGGCCTTCGAATCTACCTTTTAAAGACCCCTACAGAATGCTGTCAGGGGAACTCCACACGTTACACCAATTCCTCTACAAGCGGGAAATCGACAGTTCAGTGGAGGAGAAGTTTAGATTCAAAGCGTGCCCCGTCCCCACCAAGGGCGGTGGCTACGAGCTCATTCCCAATCAGGAGAACGCTAGGGTCAGTTCCGACGAAGATGAGCATGGAGCCAACTACTCGCACGATGTACGTCCCCGCAAAGGGAAGCGTGGGGGAAAGAAAGGCAAAGGTGGGTACCTTTTGGCTATACTCTTCACTTGTGGATGAGCTGGCTAACGTTCTTCTTGAGGCTCTCGCTCAAACCGCTACATCGAGCCAGACGACTACGACGAAGTCGAGGGAAGAGGTAGGCGAAGAATTCGAAGTAAGTGCTTCTTAAATTTGCTCTTTGGGGGGTTAACTTAGAATAATACATAGGTCCGTCTTCGTCACCTGTACGTTCATCGCGGGCTCGCATTCGGGAAGACAGGCAACCGCGACTGCCCTCCACAAGTTCCTCGCCTCCGCGAAGGGGTCGCACTACAATTCGAGGCTCTCGTGCCAACGAATCACCCTCCCCATCGCCTATACGCAGGTCTCGAGCCCCTCCCATCTCGTCTTCTCGCAGCCCATCCCCCTCCCCAGTTCGGACGTCTCGCGCGTCAATCCGTCCCCCTCCCATCTCGTCTTCGCGCAGCCCATCCCCCTCCCCAGTTCGGACGTCTCGCGCGTCAATCCGTCCCCCTCCCATCTCGTCTTCGCGCAGCCCATCCCCCTCCCCAGTTCGGACGTCTCGCGCGTCAATCCGTCCCCCTCCCATCTCGTCTTCTCGCAGCCCATCCCCCTCCCCAGTTCGGACGTCTCGCGCGTCAATCCGTCCCCCTCCCATCTCGTCTTCGCGCAGCCCATCCTCCTCCCCAGTTCGGACGTCTCGCACGTCAATCCGAGGAAACCTCGTGCCCAGCAGACACTCCCCTTCCTCTGACGCGGATGAGGATGGTGTTCGTGTCAGAGGGAGTTCTCTTACACGTTCTCCGTGTGTCCGGAATCCGGAGGAGGAGGAGGTGGTGGTGGAGGAGGAGGAGGAGGAATTACCTACTTTAGGAGACTTGTTGGAGGACGTGCAGAGGCGGGGGAAGGAGCAGCAATCTCGACCTCCGAATTCGCGAAGGGGGAAGGCGTTGACTGATGGGTTGGCTCCTTTGACCCGGCGGGAGCTCGAGACGCCTCGACTGACTCGGTCCGCAGCCAAACGTACTCGTGACGGTGAAGGAGAGGCGCCAGAGGGCGACGAAATGCCTCAGGTTGGTCGATCGACGAAGCGGCAGAAGGGCACTGTGTCTCGGGGAGGTAGTAGGAAAGTTCGTGGAGGGCGTGGTGTGCGTGGAGGGTAGATGCATTTACGGTAGATGCATTTACTTACATCTCTTCCTTTGACTTATGATCTCGATAGGCCCTATTTTCTTTCGTTTGATTAGTATTATTCGTTACATTGCATTTTGGTATTGACTATTTTCGTGCTGCTTGATTATGTCTGAACGACTGCCTGTCTTGCGCGAATGAGATCGTCTTAGTCAATGGTGTAGGGGTATGCACCCGGGCTATGGTTATGTAAATGGTGCGTCCATTCCCTCTCCATAACTAGGGTTCGTCGGATAATGCACCCGCACCATGGTGAAGGGGTCGATGCGCGACCCCTTCATCATAGCCAGGGGTCGTGGATAATATGCCCGAGCTATGGTGATCGATTCAGCAGGTCGATGGCCTCGCCATAACTAGGCTATACCCATCAATATACCAGCGCTATGGTGATGTCGATGGACTCTGACGGTTGACAATCATAGCCAGGGGTCGTGGATAATATGCCCGAGCTATGGTGATGGATTCAGCAGGTCGATGGCCTCGCCATAACTAGGCTATACCCATCAATATACCAGCGCTATGGTGATGTCGATGGACTCTGACGGTTGACAAACTCGCTTTGGCCGGGGGGGAGGGGGGGGGGGAATTCCAATCTCACCAACAGTCGAAAGAGAGTTTTGATGCGAGATTCCCTCATAAACACGCTGTGATTTGGTAGTATTCTAATTGTTGGGGTTAAAAAGGGCATACATATGTGAATACACTACACGACTTTGGAATCAAGTGCTAGGCTTGTTCGAGGATTTTCTGAGCCATGACGATCCATTGGTTGAGAGAGTTGCGGGTTGAGTCCATGGCGATGAAAATTTTCCTCGCCCTCCTGGTATGGCTTCCATGCCTGTCAGATGAGCCTTGATCCTTTTCTTCCAGCTTGGACTCCCAGTCGTCGGTGTCGATGAGCTTGCCGAATAGAGTTTCAGCATGGGCGAACTCCAAATTGAGGTCGCCAACCGTTTGGTGCCCATCTATGACATGTCGCCGAATTTGCTCGGTTTCTTAGCGTGTTCGCTTGTGAGTACATGCACGGTTCAGAAGGTGATGCTAAATACCTTGTGCCATGAGGCCCAGAATCGTTTCCAGCATCCTTTTGAGGTCATCAACCCCAAGTTTACTCGAACCTGGCCGAGTGTTTCGCCTCCTTGAGGCACGATCTAAGGTGGGGGCATGTCTGGCTGGGCCATTGTCAGACGAATGAACCGTAGAGCGCGGAGGGGAAGGATTGAACGTTTACTCACGCATTAGAGACAGGTTTCGAGAGAGGTTCCGGGGTAAGGTGGTGGTTAGAGAAGAAAGAAGGATTGACATTCGATCAGCCAGAGGGGGCCCGGAACCTATGACATTTGGGGCATGAGATGGTGTTACCCGATGGTGTTACCCGGGATGCAGTGAGAGCCCGGACTATGGTGAACGGGTCGGGGCGTTGACACCTTCGCCATAGCCCGGGCCATGGTTTCCTACACCCCAACTCTGGCGATAGTCCCGTATGGTCGATGCCATCAAGACGGCTCGGGTATCATAAACGCTTCATCCGAGCTCGGGTTTGGAAACCACTAATTGGGGTTGCACCATCAAAATGGGAGACATAGTTCTCGTTACACGGTTCAGACTGCCCAATAAGTGTTTCAATACCATTTGTTCACGGGAAAGGCGGGGTATATTGGAGAACCAATGAAATTTTACAATAAAGAACAAATACAGGAATGAATTAAGTTATGAATGATCAGCTGAGGTGAGGTGTAGTCATCGGGGGAGTGGCGGACGCTGTCCCCTGTGAATGCGCGGTTTGACCACCCATATTCATCGAGAGTGATGTAGTCTGCGAATGTGATGCTCCGACTCCCATCGACAGAGAGGTGGCTTGATTGGTCCGTGAAAAGGCATTACTTTCAGGAGGCGGATTTGGTAGGGAATACGCTTGCCCATTGGTGAACATGTCTCGGGGAGGGGGGTTGAAGGACTGGAAGTCCGTGTCGTCGTGCAAGGTCATGAAGTCTTTGAACGATGTGGCCTAGTGTAATTGTGAGTGAAAGGGCGCTAGAGGTAGATGAAGTTAAATTCACGCACGTCTGAGAAATTTGACTGGTGGTCCTGGATCCCGCGGCTGGATTCCTCGAGCTTGTCCAAGCGTCCCTCGATGTTGAAGATCTTTGTGTTGAGGGATGCGATGGTCTCGGATTGAGATTTGATGATATGTTGGTTATCGGACAGCTGTCGCCTAAGTTGCTCGTTCTCGCTGAGATAGCGTACACGATCCTCCTTGTAGTAGTCCATCAAAGCGATGTGGTGAGAACCAAATTCATTGAGTTTGTGACTTTGGTCGAGGTACAGACGGCTGAGCTTGGCGACATCGGTGACCAGAGTGTCCCTCGAGGTGACATCTGTGAAGGAAGGAACTGGAAGGCGTTGGCCCAGGCTGGAATTTGCGGGGGCTTCTGGCGACGCATTGGGCTGATAGGAACTGATCAGTCGGATCGGCGATTCCATTTCGGGGCTATGAAGCGCACCTTTGCGGGTCCATCGCTCTTGGTCGCTTTGACAGCAGATTGTTTGGGAATATCGACGGGCTCCGACGAATGATGTTTAACCTTGGGCTTCTTCAGCTTCTCATTGCCCAAGGACGCGGGGGTACCTGATTTCGAGTTCTTGACAGATTTGGCGGCGGCGTTGTCGTTGTCTCCGTTCAGGTCGGTCTCAGGTGCAGGGCGTTTACGTGAGGCCGACTTGCTGTTATGCGTTGAGGGTTCTTCCTTGATTTGGACTGCCTTCTTTGCTGAACAATGATGTGAGTGAGTGATGGATGAGGCAGAGGAGATAGGAATACACGCCTTTCTTATCAGGACGAACATTGCCCTTGTGATTGCCGGCTACGGGATATTCAAGGAGGAGAGGGGGCTTCACGGCGAATGAAGGGCTGTCGAACGTTTTGAGGTCGATTTTGTCGGCGGTGTCGATTTTGAGAACATCATTCAACCATTTCGTGTACGTGGGGCCTAAGTCTTTGGAGGACCTGGACTTGTCGTCGTCGAAGTAGTCGAGAACCTTTAACTGGGGATTCCAAGAGGTTGTGAGAGAAAACGTCGTCGTTTAGGGGACGAATGGAACGTACTGAGACGTAAAGGAGACGTTCCTTTTTGGCGGGAATGTCAGGTTCAGGCCATGCCAATGCCGTAGAGGCGAGCTGGTAAAGTTCATCGAGCCTGTCCAACAATTTCTGCGCGGGAGGAGCCATGGCTATGGGCGTTCAAGCAAATGTAGAGTGTGGGTACGAGGACGGGAAAAAACAGCGATGGGATAGGAGTCGTGACCAACCCGAGTGGGGGTGATGAGGAGTGATTGGTGGTGAAGTTGGGAATGAAATTGCGATAGCCATGACGGCTCGGTAGGAGACATCATAACCCGGACTGGGATGACAAATACGCGGGGGCGCCAGCGCGAGGCGATCGCCCGAGTTGTGGTGCGTGCCTCGCCGTGTGGGGATGGGGTTTCATGCGGGCCACAGATATGGGGAGGTGACAGTCGGCACTGTTGGTCAATGGTATTACCATGAGCATGGTGTTTAAATTGAGTATGTAAGGCTACATTGTGGGGGATAGGACGTCCATGGCTATGCAATTGATATCGATGTGTAGAGGGACCATGGGTTGCCCCAAACTATACCGCAGACAGCATGGTGTTTAAATTGAGTATGTAAGGCTACATTGTGGGGGATAGGACGTCCATGGCTATGCAATTGATATCGATGTGTAGAGGGACCATGGTTGCCCCAAACTATACCGCAGACAACGTACAAATTTACACCCCAGCTGGACTGATGTATACAAGGGTATGATAGGTAGCATTGTGGACTTCGTAGCTTTCTGATGTTTCTTTTGAAGTCTTCTTTCTTCTTTCTGTTTGTTTCTTCGTTCGGTTCGAGATTCGAGAGCTTTCTGGAGGGATTCTTCTACGAGGTCGGGATCGAATTCGGTTTGTTCCACGGTGTCACAGGGGACTCCCCAACTGGGGAACTCTTCGGGTTCTTTGGATAGACGATGTGGGCAGGGTTGTCGGGTGCAGTGGATCCACTTGTCGACTGGGTTTAGGTGGACGTCGAACTTCTTGTCGGAGTAGAATGCGTGTGGCTGGTTGTAGCAGCCGTAGGGAGGGGTCGAAGGAGTTCGGAGATCGTCGTCTGAATCCGTGGTTGAAGAGAGGGGGCCGCGCTTTCGAGGAAGGCGGCGATGGAGGAGCCTGTTATTCTGTTACGACTTCGGGCAACGAGGACTTATCGTTGCCAACAGTCGTTCTGGGATTCTGGAGCTCTAGAGTTCTGGATCGAAGTTCTGGTTCTGGAGTCGAGTTCAAGTGGCCTGTCACTATCGCAGACAGAGAGGAATCAAGCTGAGAGCGATAGAAGTCCTGAGGGAAAGGTTCTCGATAACAGGCTGAGGAATATCTACTACAGAGAGACAGTATTTATAGTAGAGTTGGCGAGCTATCAAGAGGTTTGGAAGAGAGCGAAAGAAGGTGTGAAAGCGACAAGTAAGGAGTATCGATGGGTACGGAATACGAGAGAAACGGAAGTACGAAAGGTTCGGAAATGCGGGAGAATCGAAGAAGCGAAGGTAACGGAACTACGGAGAGAACGGAAGTCCGGAAGGTTTGGAAAGGTAGGGTGCGTAGAGGGAAACAAGGGAAGAAATAGGGGAGTTCGTAACAACTCTCCTTATTGTTCTTTTGTGTCTCGCCATCCGTTCGTCACCTTGACTCATCGCGGCTATGTAGACTGTAGAATAGGTATATAAGCTAGGTAGATCCCTCTGTATTTCCTCAGCTTGACCTCTTCGTCAATATACCGCTTCAGCATTCATCTGCCTTAATCGCTCATCGCTCTCACCTCGCTCTCCGCTCTCATCCGCTCCGCTATTCTGGTCTTTGGTTTGGTTTAGTGTTCGCTCTTCGCGATCATTAGGTCAAGCTACCTTTGTGCACCGGCAACGCTGATCGTTGCTCCTGCATCATCCGCATTTCTGGCTCCTGGTTGACCTGCCGATCAGGTCCCTCCCTGGCAACTCTGGTCCCCGCACTCCGTCAAGATTTCCGCCGCACCGGAAGACACCTCCTGTCTGTTTAAGCCGCACTTCGTCGTTCGGGTCAGCGACGGTCACCCCATCATCCTAGACGTCCATCTACCGAGCCTCAACCGTTGGACCGCCTGCTCCGAACAGCCCTGCCCCAACCGTTACCACGAACCTTCCGTACACGACTGGGTCTATATCAACTCCCTCAAGTTAAACGCCGAATCTCCGTCCCCCGTTAATCAGCAAGCGGTTGAAGAATTCGCCCGCAACAACCCCAGGACTCCGCCCTCCGAAACGCAACCCACCGCCGCTGAATCCCCAGAAACCCCGTACCAAGCTTACCGCTCTGCAAACACCTCCCCTGCTGCCAAAGCCGGTTCATTCAAGCTTCCAGATCCCGACACCGATCCCGAAGAAGAAGACGAGGAAGACGACGACGACGACGAGGAAGACGAAGAAGAAGTCGTCCAGTCCCTTAGCGTCCGATCAGCATCCCCTGAACAGGAAAACATCCTCCCACCGTTCAATACCCTCCACTCCGCTTTAGCCGCATCCGCACCCCTCATCTCCGCACAACGCCTCAGCTCCTCCGGTCGCTCTACACCAACAAACCCCGCCTCTTTCATCTCTCGCCCGGTCCATCCCCCTCTCCACACCTCTCGGCAGTTGGAGGATACATCTGACGCTCCAAGCTCAGAACAGAAACCTCCCACTTCCACCCAACCAACTACTCTACCCTCTCCCACTTCCCAAACCACCGACAACTTCACGATGTCCGCCGCCGATCTCGCAAAACTCCAGGAACAGCAAAACCAGCTCACCACCGCCATCTCTACCCTGGTCAGCCACCTCACAGCCGCCAAGACCTCCTCTAGCAAGAGCCCGGTCAAGGCGCCTGAGCCCTTCCACGGCAAGGCTGAAGATGCCCGACGCTTCCTCCAGTTCTTTACCAACTGGGCCGTGTCGTGAACAGCCGGTACAGCCCCTATTTTTCACTTTATCTTATCTGATCTGTCTCGCATCTTATCGTTTCGCTTGCCCCTATTCCTTCGCTCCTTTATTCCCTCTATGGACTCTTTCACTCATGGAACACTGCCTCGTATTACCCTTCGCCCCACTTCCATTGTTCTTATTGTTACGCACTGCCTCTTGACTCATTCTGACACTCTCTTGTTCCATTATTGTTTCATCCTTGTTCTTCGCGCAGCCTTCGCGCAGCCTCATGACCTTTCTTATTGTTCTTCGACGTTTCGCCATTTGTTTGTCATTTTGACTCATCGCGGCTATGTAGACTGTAGAATAGGTATATAAGCTAGGTAGTCTGCTCTGTATTTCCTCAGCTTGACCTCTTCGTCAATACATCGCTTCCGCCTTCATCTGCATTCGTCGCTCATCGCTCTTATCTTACTCGCCGCTCTTATCTGCTCCGCATTACTGGTCTTTGGTTTGGTTTAGTGTTCGCTCTTCGCGACATTACGGTCAAGCTACCCCCGTGCACTGGCAACGCCGATCGTTGTCCCTGCATTCCGGATCCCCTGGCACTCTGGTTGACCTGCCGATCAGGTCTTACTCTGGCAACTCTGGTTTTCCGACACCGTCAAGATTAGCTGCGCAGGATACCCACACTTCTTCGCCTCTAGTAAAGACCTCAACCCTGACAAGTGGTTTGGCATCGACTGCCACCTCGATAGCAAGGAAGAGGTTGTAGAGTGTGACAGTTCCCCCTGCCCCTACCGCCTCAGTCTCCGGCCCACCTTTCACCAGTTACGACGCCTCCAGACAGCCAGCTTCTACGCTGCTGTTTGCACCTCCGACAACGCCGTAAAAGCCCGCGAATTTGCCGAATCCAGGAAAGAAGAATCGAAGAAGAAATCCCCACCAGTAACTCCGCCGCCAACCGTCACACAGCTCTTACCAGAAGATTCTCCCCAGTCTTTCCATTCCGCCGACTCTACCCCTGCCCCAGTAACAGCAACCACCAGCACCGCACCAAAGTCCTTTCGCCCTCCGTCAACATCATCTGAGGAAGACAGTGAGGAAGAGGACAACAACGACAAGGAAGACGAATCCGAAGAAGAAGACTCCGAAACACCTGTTCCCTTTCACGTTACCTACGCCGCGTTAGCAGAAGCCCTTCCCGCAGTAACAAGCCTTCGCCGCTCCGGACACTCCACCCCCACCACAGCCCTTACCCTCACTCCTCGCCGCGCCCTCACACCACTTCCCATCCCTAGGGAGTCGGAGGACACGTCTGTTGCCCAACGCTCAGATAACGAACCTCCCACTTCCACCTTATCACCATCTTTATTATTCCCACCCACTTCTCTGCCGCTCGTCCAACAAGACCCCGTTACCGAACCCGCAAAGCCTATCCCCGATCTCAGTATGTCCGACACCACTCTTCTCAAGTTGCTTGCCGAGCAACAAGAGACTACCAGGCGTATCCAGCAATCCCTGGATAAGCTCACGGCTGCTAAGACCGCTTCCACTAGAAGCCCCGTCAAAGCGCCTGAGCCCTTCAAGGGTGACTCCGGCGATACCCAACGATTCCTCCGCTATTTCACCAACTGGGCCTCCGCCGAGTCCGAACTCAAAGGAGATGATAAGAAGTGGATCTCAGCTGCCCTCTCGTACCTTCAGGGTGCGGCTGCCTCCTGGGCTGTCCAATACCTGGATCAGATTGCCGCCCACGAGGCTGCTGCCGACGCTGCTCAGAAGGCTGCCCACCCTTGGCCCTTCAGTGGCGATTGGTCCACTTTTGTGGCTGCCTTCAAGAAACGCTTCCAACCCGCCGACCAGGAGAAAGCAGCTGAAGCCCAGCTCGAGGCCCTTACCCAGGGTAAACAATCTGCTTCCCAGTTCGCAGCCAAGTTCATGGAGATATTTCCCCGCACCGGTCTATCCCAGAAGGATGGTATGGCACGTTTTCGTCGCAAACTCAGCTCCAACGATCGCCTCATGCTGGAATCTTATCGCCATCACCAAACCGGACGATGCCAAGCCCAAGACCCTTCAAGACTACTGCGACATCGTCAACCAGAACGATTTTACGTTTCACGGAAGCAGCGCCTCCTTCTTAACCCCGACCGCCTCGTCTCGCTCTGCCCCTGCCCGTGACCCCTATGCGATGGATATCGACGCGACCCGTGTTGGGCCTAGTGGCCGTTCCCGTGAGGACTTCCTCCAAGCAATGCGTGGGCGATGTTTTGGTTGCGGATCCTCCGCCCACATCAAGAAGGACGGCAACCACGGCTCACTTCGTTGCAACCACTGCCAGCGTCTCGGCCACTCCGCTAACGTCTGCCAAGACAAGTTCATGGGCTATCCGCCCGGTCGAGGACTCACCCAACGTCGTCGCGTTGCTGCCACCCAGGAGGCTCCCTTCTCGCTCTTCGATGACTCTTCCACACCTGCCGCCACCATTGCTGCCACTTCGCCTGCCCCACCTGCCGCCACCTCGTCTAACGTCTCACTCGCCGACCTCTTGGCTGCGCAGAAGAACCAGCAAGACATCCTGGAGCGCCTCGAGAAGATCCAACAACAGGGTTTTTGAAGCGGGTGCTTGTTCGTGCTGCAAAGCATGCACCCTTTTCACCGTCGTACGCCGTCTCTGAATATGACTCGATTTATTCATGTACTATTAGCTCTGTTCGCGAAATACACCCCGGTTCCTCGCATTTTCGCATTCGCATCAGACTCAGAGGCAGAAACCGTACGGCGGACCCCGCAGCAATGATCGACTGTGGCGCTACCGGCAAATTCCTGGATCAACCTTTTGTGGAGAAACACCGGATCACCGCTTACCCCCTCCGACACCCCATTCGACTTCTTAACATTGATGGAACATGCTTGGTCTTCTCCGAGTCCGAGTCACATCGCCTACCCGAACACAAACCCTGGGACCACGCCATCGATCTGATCCCCGGAGCCCCGGCTACCATGCGCACCAAGGTTTACCCCATGTCTCAGAACGAGCAAGAAGAGCTTAATCGATTCCTCGACGAGAACCTCAAGAAGGGATACATCCGACCATCCAAGTCTCTCCCTCTCCTCCCCGGTCTTCTTCGTCAAGAAGAAGGATGGCAAGCTCCGCTTCGTTCAGGATTACCGCAAGCTCAACGAGATCACCGTCAAGAACCGCTACCCCCTCCCCCTCGTCTCTGACATCATCAACAGACTCCGCGGTGCCAAGTACTTCACGAAATTCGATGTCCGCTGGGGTTACAACAACATCCGGATTAAGGAAGGAGATGAGTGGAAGGCTGCGTTCGCCACCAACCAGGGACTCTACGAACCACTCGTCATGTTCTTCGGCCTAACCAACTCCCCGGCGACATTCCAAGCTCTCATGAACTCGATCTTCTCGGACCTCATTGCTGGAGGAAAGGTTGCGGTATATCTGGACGACATCCTTATCTTCACGGCTACACTTGATGAGCACCGACAAGTTGTACACGAAGTTTTGCATCGCCTCAAGAAGCACGATCTGTATCTCCGGCCAGAGAAGTGCGAGTTCGAACGTCAGGAGATCGAATACCTTGGGCTGATCATCCGCGAGGGCGAAGTCAGCATGGACCCCGCCAAAGTCGAAGCCGTCCGCAACTGGCCAGTCCCCCGCAACCTCCGCGCCGTTCGAGGTTTCCTCGGATTTGCCAACTTCTACCGCCGTTTCATCAAGGATTTCGCCACCATCGCCCGACCGCTCAATGACCTCACCAAGAAGAAATGTCCCCTGGCAATGGAACGAACCTCAGCAGCAGGCTTTCGACACCCTCCGCAACACCTTCACGTCTGCCCCCATCCTGGCGCTCTGGGACCCTGACCGCCCCACTCGCATTGAAGTCGACGCTTCCGGCTTTGCCACTGGAGGAGCCCTCCTCCAGAAGCAGGACGACGGCCTCTGGCACCCCGTTGCATTCCGGTCCGCCTCCATGCAGCCCGCCGAACGGAATTACGAGATCTACGACCGGGAGATGCTGGCCATTATCGAGGCTCTCAAGGACTGGCGCCACTTCCTGGAAGGACTCCCTGAACCATTCGAGATCGTCACCGACCATTCCAACCTTGAATACTGGCGCACTGCACAAGACCTCAGCCGTCGACAAGCTCGTTGGGCCCTCTACCTTTCCCGCTTCCGGTTCTCACTCACCCATCGCCCTGGAAAATCCAACACCCAAGCCGACGCCCTCTCCCGCCTCGATATTCACCAGGTCTCCGACGCTGAGGACAACAAACAACAGGTGGTACTCAAACCCGAGCTGTTTGCCAAGCTCGCCGCCTCGAGCATGGTCGTCAACCCCTTGGAGGACCGTATCCGGCAGGCCAGCGCCCGAGAATCCCAGGTCCTGGATGGACTTGCCCAACTCCGCAAGACAGGTCCCCGTCGTCTCACCTCTGGTCTCGCTGAATGGGAGGAGGATAACGGCCTTGTTTACTACAAGGGTCGAGTCTACGTTCCCCCAGACGATGAACTTCGACGCGACGTTTCTCAAACAGTGCCACGACGATCCTACCTCTGGACATCCCGGCGTACACGGAACCCTCGAACGAGTTGAACGACAGTACTGGTGGCCGACCGTGCGAGCCTTTGTCAAGAAGTATGTGGAAGGTTGCGACATCTGTGCCCGGAAGAAACACGCCCAGCACCCCCGCGCCTCGACTCAGCCCTTGGAGGTACCCGATGGCCCCTGGGAGACCGTTGGAGTCGACCTTATTACCCAGCTTCCTGATGCCAATGGACATGATGCCATCATCGTCTTTGTCGACCACTACAGCAAGCTCCTCCACGCCCTTCCCTGCACTTCCGACATCACCACCGAAGGTGTCGCCGACATCTATTACCGAGAAGTCTTTCGCCTCCACGGCCTCCCACTCCGGTTCATCAGCGATCGCGGTCCTCAGTTTGCCTCCAAGGTCATGCGCACCCTCCTCAAGCGTCTAGGTATCGAGTCCAACCTCACCACTGCCTATCACCCTCAGGCCAACGGACAGACTGAACGAGCCAACCAAGAAGTCGAGAAGTATCTCCGCCTCTACGTCAGCCGCCGACAAGATGATTGGGACAAACACCTTCCTATGGCCGAATTCGTTATCAACTCCCGAATCCACTCTGCCCACGACCGATCACCCTTTGAAGTCCTCTACGGCTACATCCCTCACTTCAACATCCCTGTCGGTAAACGAACTGACATCCGCCCCCGTCGATGAACGCATCCAACAGCTTCAAGAAGTCCGCAAGGATGCCGAAGCCGCCTTACGCCTTGAGAAAGCGCAACAGAAGGACTCGTACGAATCCGGCAAGCGATCAGCTCACCAGTTCAAGGTTGGAGACTACGTCTGGCTCAACGCTAAGGACATCCAGATCAAAGTTCCTACTCGGAAACTTGGCGACCTCCAACTCTGGCCCTTACAAGATCATCGAACGAATTGGCGACCTCGACTATCGTCTTGAACTTCCCCCATCCCTTTCCCGCATTCATCCTGTGTTCCACGTTGACAAGCTCTCTCCCTGGAAAGGCAATGATGTCAACGGCATTCTGCCACCTCCGCCTGAGCCTGTTGAACTGGAGGGGGAGCTTGAATACGAGGTTCACGACATCCTCGACAGTCGTTGGAAAGGACGAGGGAAGAATCGCAGGCTGGAGTACCTGGTCAGTTGGAAGGGCTACGGATCGACAGAGGATACTTGGGAACCAGAAGAGAACTTGGAGCACGCCCCCGACGCCGTCAAGGAGTTCCATCAGCGATCACCCCTCTGCACCCCGCCGCATCTCAGCCACCACCTTCGCTTCTCTCCCTTGGCGCTCGCTTGAGAACTTCACGGATACACCACCTACCGACTTCGACTGGGAGCTTGGACGACGCCTGCCAGTGATCATCGAGGACGATGAAGCTTAGAAGGGGGGTAATGTCGTGAACAGCAAGTACGAGCCCCTATTTTTCCTTATCTTATCTTATCGCTTTCATCGCTCTTATCACCTTTTCTTTATTCTCATTTTTGCTACTTATTCTCGACACGGACACTTTCTCCCATGGAACACTGCCTCGTTATACCCTTCGCCCTACGTCTTATTGTTCTCTCCATTCTTGCACTGCCTCGTTACTCCGTTATTGTTTCTTCGCTCTTCGCGCAGCCTTCGCGCAGCCTTGTGACTCTCCTTATTGTTCTTTTGTGTCTCGCCATCCGTTCGTCACCTTGACTCATCGCGGCTATGTAGACTGTAGAATAGGTATATAAGCTAGGTAGATCCCTCTGTATTTCCTCAGCTTGACCTCTTCGTCAATATACCGCTTCAGCATTCATCTGCCTTAATCGCTCATCGTTCTCACCTCGCTTCTCGCTCGTCATCGCTCCGCTATTCTGGTCTTTGGTTGGGTTTAGTGTTCGCTCTTCGCGACATTTACTTTGGAAATCTGTTCCAGGTCCCCGATGAATATTCATGGCTGGTGTACAACGAATGGGCAAAGAAATACGGTGCGTGAGGAGTGTTTCACACAGCGGCACAGACTCATAGAACATATCTGACCGACCATGGTATACAGGAGACATTATGTATCTCAACCTCAAGGGAAAGCCAATGATTGTTTTGAATACCCTCTCCGCTGCGGTCAACCTATTTGAAAAGAGAGCACCGTTCTTTTCCGACCGCCCCGACGTCCCTCTCGCCAAAATGTCAGTGAACTACATGTCATGACTTGCTCAGATATACTAACCGTGTTTCAGAGTCGGGATTGACTGGTCGTTCGGTCTGATGAACTACGGACCCAAATGGAGAGCTCACCGACGCTCGTTTCACCAGTTCTTCCATCAGAACGAAGTCCCAAACTATCGTCCCATCATTGAGCAGGAAGGACTTAACTACCTTCGTCGCCTTGCTTCCCAACCCAAAGACTTCCTGGACGAGACACGATTGTAAGTGGCTTTCCCTCTCATCAGTGCCATTTCTGACCGACATTTGCTAGCTTCTTTGGCTCGGTCATCATGCGGGTTTCGTATGGAATGAGCGACGTTGAATATAACAGGCATTGGGCGAGAAAGGCTGAGAAGTCGATCAAGGGCGTGAGCGAGGCCTTGGTACCCGGACGGTATTGGGCCAATATTTTCCCCTTCCTACGCCATCTACCCACCTGGTTTCCTGGTGTTGGAGGTTGGCGAAGGAAGTTCGCGGACGCTGCGTCTGCAAATGAAGATCTCTTGGTTGGTTCCTTCAATGAAGCCAAGGATCGAGTAGTAGGTTCCCTTATCTCCGGATCCTAGGCGAAGGATAAATCTAACACACATGTGCATAGAATGAAGGATTCCAGAGCGAGTTCCCGAATGTTGCAACTCGTCTTATTGAGTTGCTGCCCTCCGAATCTGACCCCGACTTTTCTCGTCTGGAAGCTCTGGCCAGATCCACCGTGGTAGTTGGATACATCGGTAGGCTCACCAGCCATTAACAGTCTCAAAGTCCACAACTGATACACGCATCGCAGCTGGCGCCGACACTGTAGGTTCATCCAACACAGACCTCAACAGAAACCTAACTTGGGCTCTTATAGACTGTAACCTCCGGCCAAGCGTTAATTTTGGCATTGGCAATGCACCCCGAAGTCCAAGAACGTGCCCGAGAGCAACTTGACGCCGTCGTTGGCCCCTGTCGTCTACCCACACCTGACGAGTGTGCTCAATTACCGTACATCCAGGCCATCGTAAAGGAGGTTTCCCGCTGGCACTCAGTTGTCCCCCTTGGTAAGTCACTGAGGACTTGTTGTAAATTCTGTGCTTACTCTAGTACCTTAGGGATTGCTCACGTCGCTGCCGAGGACTACGAATACAATGGTTATTTTATTCCCAAGGGTAGTGAAATATACGCTAATTCATGGTAAGTCTTGAATAAGCCTCCTGTTTCCATCCTAATAACTCCTCGACTTAGGGCCATTATGCACGACCCTGAAGTCTTTGACGACCCCCTCGAGTATAGGCCTGAGCGATACCTGAAGGACGGTAAGATCAACCGCGCAGTTCTTGATCCAGAGAATGCCGCCTTTGGCTATGGTCGTCGGTACGTCCTCTTTCGCGAGAAAGGGGGTTCGTAGGCAACTGAAGCATCTCCCAGAATTTGTCCTGGTCGTCATCTCAGTAACGAATCCCTGACTTATATGGCGGCGTCGCTCTTGTCCGTCTTCGAGATCAAACCAGCCAAGGATGAGAATGGAAAACCAATCCCTCTGGGACATAAAGTTGGACCTTCAGTGCTTAGGTGTGCCAAAATTTGTGATGATCTGCCGTCCCTACTAATCCGAGCCCGAAGCATCGTTGAACGATTTGAATGTGAAATTGTCCCTCGTTCAGAACAGCATCTTGCTCTGTTATCGGAGTGATTTCCTTTTGGTCTCTATCCCAATCTGGTTTGTTAAGTGAGCGCTAATTACCAAAGTTCAATGAGTTCCTTGCTCGGGTAGTCGAGTTGTACCTGTATTTTTAAACCTTTATTCTGAATAGTACATACCAGTACGAGCGATGTCGATTGCAATTCAACTTGGCCGCATGAATCCTTAAGCCAATTTGAAAGATTCAAGATTGGAGCTTGACTGCACTCTATCCAGCTGTGGACACTGTGCCTGGCAACTCCATGGCAGGATCTTGGAAAACGGAAACCGTGACAAAGATCGTCTAATCTCCTAGGGGAGCGCCTTCTTCAAAAAGACCGGTTCAAACGGATTGCCTTTCGGAAGCTTTCGATCTTTTCTTCTTGCGCACGCGGTCGAAGCAGTCAGAATGCCCCCGCTGGGGATGTCACTCATCTTCCCGTAGGGGACTGCAAAGCACCGAACCATCCCCTTTCTTGGACGCCATCGGCGCCCAATGGCCTCCCCTGACATTGGAAGATAACACCTAGACTTGCCGCTACCTCGGGTACGGCAACATCAACCAGAACTCCACTTTCGCCAATTCTAGGACAGCTTCATGGCTAAAAAATGGCCTATAATTTCGCAAGATCCACAGTATATCATATCTCAGGCCCCGCCCTTCGAACGAACTACCTTCAGTGGCTGAAAAATGCATACCCCAACTTCGAACAGCTCGCACCCGTGCTCTCACTACTTCGTTGGATTCGGACTCTTCCAGGGTTCGCCTCCAGTCTCACTGGACTTGGTGCTCTTGGGTGCGTTGGTAGCGGCCATCCTATTGGTAAAGTCGCTTCTCGCAAAGTCGCGACGAAACCCACGCGGCTTACCTCTCCCTCCTGGTCCGAGGGGCGTGCCAATCCTAGGGAACCTCCTCCAGATTCCAAAGGAGAAACCGTGGGTGGCTTACAGCGAGTGGTCCAAGCGCTATGGTAGGTCTACACAATCCAATGTGCTTAGAAAATTCCATGTTCTGAAAACGATCCTAGGCGACGCCATCTATCTTGAAACCGCAGGCCAGCCGGTTTTAATCCTGAACAAGCTCTCCGATGTGGTCGAGCTACTGGAGAGGAGAGCTCCTTACTTCTCCGATCGTCCTTCACCCCACGTATTTGAGATGTGAGTCTATTCGAATTCCAGGGTCATGTTTTGTTGTAACTATGTCCTGACTCTACCTTTCCAGGGCCAAGGTGGGATGGACAATGGGAATCATGAACTATGGTTCTCGTTGGCGTTCTCATCGACGCACGTTCCATCAACAGTTCCACCAACGGACTGTAGTACAGTATCGTCCCATCATTGAGGACGAATGTTTGAAGTTCCATCGCCGGTTGTTGGTTAATCCCAAGGCATTTCTCAAAGAGACTCGCTTGTAAGTGCTTGTTGTACTGGGCGCCGTGGGTTTCCGCTAACATATTGATTTGACAGTTATTTTGGATGTGTTATCATGCGCGTTTCGTATGGGGTGGACGATTATGAGTACAACAAAGACCTCATCGATCACGCAGAGAAGGTTCTTCACGGGGTCGTTGATATCTTGACTCCCGGTCGTTTCTTGGTCGGACCATTCCCGTTCCTCAAATATCTTCCACCATGGATCCCTGGAACTGCCTGGAAGAAGAGGCTTGCCGATATCGCCTCGTCAGCAGACACACTGGTTATTGGCTCTTTCAATGGCGTCAAGGAGCGCTTGGTAAGCACCTTCTAGTGTACCTTTCAGGCATTTAAACTAAGCGTACCGGGTAGCAAAATGGACAGCAGAACGAGTTCCTAGGGATTGGAGCTCGCCTTGTAAATGAGCTACCTCCAGAAACCTCTCCGGACTATAAGTTACAAGAAGAGATAGCGATGAGCACCACAATTACGGCCTATCTCGGTGAGTATACGTTCTCAACCTTTCGCTATGCTGTTTTCTGACATCCTCTGGCTAGGGGGTGCGGATACCGTGGGTATACATAATCGATGGTTAAGCCATAAGTGAGGCTGACCCGTACGCCTTTGCCGTAGACTGTCAGCTCAGCCCACGCATTATTCTTCGCATTGGCGGCGAATCCCGAGGTCCAACGAAAAGCCCAGGAGCAAATCGAAGGCGCGGTTGGAGCATATCAGCTCCCAACGCCCGCCGATTGCGAGCGGTTACCGTACGTCCAGGCAATCGTCAAGGAATTGTCTCGATGGCACTCCGTGGTTCCAGGAGGTAAGAGCTCATTGCGATTTCTGATATTCAAGGTTACTGACGCTTCCCCAAGGTATCTCTCATGTCTCATCGCTGGATCAGGAATGGAACGGTTACTTCATTCCAAAGGGCACGACAGTGCTCGGAAACACCTGGTGAACTGAGGACCTTTTTCGTCCCCCTTCCCGGAAACTGATTCTTACTACTCGCAGGGCAATCATGCATGATCCCGAGAGATTCGAGGAACCACTTACCTTCAAACCTGAACGCTATCTCAAAGACGGGAAGATTAATCCGTCCGTTTTGGACCCAGAAGTTGCAGCGTTTGGATTCGGCCGTCGGCGAGTGCTGTCTGGATTCATTTTCGTATTTCTTTCACTTACACGCACGTAGAATCTGCCCTGGAAGGCATTTTAGTCACGAAACGCTTACCTATATGACGGCATGTCTCCTGGCCATCTACGAAATCAAGCCACCCAAAGGGCCGGGTGGAGAGGCCTTGGCTATGGGGCAACTGCAAGTAACCAACGACAGCATCAGGTGAGAGAGCTCAGTACTGTTGGACACACTCGTGACTGAATGGTTTCCAGTGTGCCCTTGCCATTCGATTGCGATATTGTTCCACGGTCCGAGAGGCATGCAGCGCTTTTGTCGATGTGACAAGGCCGGTTCTCCACCAAAGAGCAATATGAGTATCCTCGAGGCTGTATTTAAGCTCCTACATGAAAGAAAATAACTTGTATTTGTATCGTTGGTTTGCTCCTGATGGTTATTCGTGCAAACAAAATAGCCTGGTATTACACGCACTAGTGTATGGTATTAGTACTTAGCCCCAATGAACTGCTTCTTTACTAGAGTTACAATCGACAGCCTGTCAACTCATCGAACGCCGAACGGAATTCGACCCTCGAAGCAAGTGAGATCGTTCTTTTCCCGTCATTGTACGATATTTAGGACAGATCGGACAGCCTACAGGCAAGCACGCTGATAAGCAAAGTTGAGAGGAGCGGAGCAGCGGATGACTGACCTTCAACCCCTGAACCCAACTTGAAACACCCGAGAACCCCTGTGGGTAATGTTTGTGGTACCGTAGAGCGCCCAAGCCTAAGATTAACCCAATAACAAGCCGTTTCAATGTCACCGCCAAGCATCGTTTTCGCTTCCAATTCCCAGGTACGGTCCTATAGTGATTCCATTTAGGTCTCCGGAGGTACCACCAAAATCGGAGTGCGGCACTGTCATCAAGGAAGTCAGTCGTCCATTGTATGTAGAACCCCCGTGTCAGACACACGCACCCAGGGAACATATTCGTAACCTTGCCTTCTCCGCCGACACGGTACCAAGATAAGCAGTGAACAAAAACCGAGTTCTTCATCCGCTTCTGTATATGTTTGTCATACGCATCCGTGGGCTCGACCTTTGGCTCGACTGCTTTCAAACTCCCTTCCAGGATAGGTTTAATGAGTTGGAACGTGTAGTCAACTTGTACTTCGGTGGAGAAGATAACGGAGGTATGGCCTGTTGTCGTGTTTGGACCTGTGCGATACGGAGTGAACCTTGAGTCGGAAGCCAATAGGGGTCCACCTACCAAGGAGGATGAAGAAGTTCGGGAACTTCGGAACTGTGGTTCCGCAGTACGCTTTGGCTCCGTTCTGTTCGTTGAAATAATCCTTGATTGATTCACCATCGCGTCCGTAGACAGGAAGAGGGTAGACGTCCTGGAACAGAGGTTAGGAGCATGAAGAGAACGGTTGAGATATCGAGTCGTCGCTTACAGCGGAAAATCCGGTTGCAAAAATGATCACGTCGAAAGGGAGAAACTCGCTCTTCTTTGTGACGATACCATTTTCGACTATAGAGTCGATCCCGTCCCAATTTAGGTGTAGATTTGGCCGATGCAGGGCAGGCAGATATCCAGTATCAAAGATTATCCGTTTGCATCCCATCGCTAAGAGAGAAGAGTGGATTTTCAGTCCCCGTGAATAAGACCTGATGACTTCGACTTACGGAATTTTGGGAACAAGTTAGGAAGTTCCTCACTTGGAGCCGCTCGTGTCATGTAACGCCTTGCCCATGCAGTCATGAGAGGTCGCAGCAAAGGGAAGTGAACGCTGAAAACGGCGAGATAGAGTGATTCCAGCTAAGGCTCCGTCAGCCAGAGTGTATTGGTACCAGAAACGAGTCTTACCGTGATGAACATTGAATAACGCATTATCCGGTTGAGAAGGGGTATATTTCGAGTCAGCCACCTCCGCATAGCTGAATATTGTGTCCGTATCTTGGGTGCATGGTTCGCTTCAGATGGTACGCTTCATGAAGATCAGCGACTCACTGGAGGCATGAACCAGTTGGGAGTTCGGCAGAAATTGACGACTTCGACTGACGGATCTTGCGTTATTACTGGTACGAATTGGGCCCTAGAGCGGAAGAGATATTAGATACGCTGGGGCATGTTGCATTGCCCCTGAGAACGCACGCAGAAGTCCCATTCCCGATCACCGCAACCCTCTTGCCAGTCAAATCCACGCTCCTGTCCCATCTTGCTGAGTGGAAAACGGATCCCTGGAACATTCCAAGACCGGGGATGTTGGCATAACGAGGGTTCTCCAGTACTCCGACGGCGGATACAAGAATCTCGGCGTAGGTCTTTTGCTGTTCCTGTGTGGCGGTATTGGAAAGGGTGATCTCGTAACGGGAGGTGGACTCGTCCCATGTTGCAGAGACTACGTTGTGGTGAAAACGGATATGTGGGTATAGGTGGTATTTGTCGGCGAGGCCTTTCCAATAGTCAAGAATTTCTGGTTGAGATCCATGACTTCCTGGCCAATCGTGAAGGTCGGTTGATAACGAGTAGAAAACGGTCGGTATGTCGGAGGAACACCCCTAAATGACGGGTCAACAAGCGCAGTTCCGCGCACTAACGACACATACTGGGTAAACGTTATCCTGTAGGCAATCTGTAAGGAAGTGATTTTACAAAGAGAAGATACACGAACCCTCCAAGTACCACCGACTTCCTCGTGCTTCTCGTAGATCTGCAATGCAGTTAAAGACCTATGCCTTATCCCAACCAAGACTGCGACTGACGACGAAGTTTTCATATCCAAGTTGTCGCTTAAGCTTGATCGCAAATGTAAGGCCGCCAGCCCTAGATATGGGTAGCTCAGTGGAGGTGAAAACACGATGAAAAGGGAGGCCAGTACCCTGCTCCTATGATCGCAATAGTGGGCGCCATAGCGCGTACTTGATTGAGTTTGCTGTTGGCGTAACAAAATCCGGCGATGCCCTTGTGAGTTCTGAGCCCCAATGCTATGACGAAGGAGAAAAAGCGAAGAGAAACTGACCTTGGGTTCGTCCGAGCTGGAGTTGAACGATCCTGGGTGGGGTTGATCGTCAAGTCGTCGTCCGACATCGATGTGCAAGTTGGTCGGTGAGTGAACCATGGGAAATGGTGTTACCGGGACCCGGCTTTCTGTCCACCCGTCGATGGGCCGTCGTGCAAGGTTACCTGGCCCATATTGTCGAAGTGCAGAGCTCTGCCCACCTGACCACCGTTCGCGCCAAGTTCCGGCGCTGCGCTGGCTGCATATGAATGACGGATGAGTGGTTTGACTGCGGCCGGCCAGCCTCGCCACGGTCGACAGCAGCAGCGAGGAGAAGCGCGGGAAACCACGGTGCCAAGAATTGTATGTCAGCAGGAGATATGACTTATTGATCCGGGCTCCTGAACGGATCATTGCAATTGTGCCTGGAAGACTGTCGTCGAACCGAAGTTCTCGTGGTGAAACCTGTGTACAGTTCTCTTCTCCTTACAGACGATTCCTTTGCCTCGCCCGATTCGAAAGCATTCCTCGCACTAGTGGAACCAGGAGTTGCCGGAGCAAACCAGATATGCGGGACTTTTCAGCCATGGACGCCAGCCTTCCAACACCGTTAAAACAAGAGAATTCAAATGTCAGCGAAGTCTCTGATATCTCCGTTGCGTTCAAAAGCCTGCTGAAGCATCTGCAAAGCGAGCCCAATTTATCTCAGGCGTCGGCATTCTGGTCCATTCTTCCACTGGCCTCCTTCCTCTATACCGTCGCCTTCATTTCTATCACTCTTCGCTCAGCGAGGCCTTGGCACGGATCAGCCCTTACTTGGATGTACGCTGTTGGTTTGGCAGGGACTATCGGACTCCTTCGACTCTCCATCTGGATTGCGTGCGCATTTACGACATTCCTATGCAAGGTCGATATTATAGATTCGGGTTTAAGGGGAAGGGAAACGTCGGACGAGGGAAAGCTCGCAAAGTGGGATGAATTGTCTTCAACTACGAGACAGGCTATGTGGGCTGGGATGCTAGGTTAAGCGAGAGGCCTGTGGCCAATTGGAAGTTTAACTCTGCCAAGTACGCTATACCGTCTGCCCTGTATGTATCGTACGTCGTCGTGATAGCAGACCCGGGGTCTACGAAGGTTAAAACTGGTGGATCAGTCGAAGAGACCCCATACTGCTCCCAATTGTATTTGCTCAGTAAACTGTGAGTGTTGGATGTACTTGGATTAAGGATGTTTGCGAATGAGACTAGAAAGACTATTAGACGTGATGGACGGACAAGGGACCAAAGAACCTACTCAGCGCATCGGTCCCGATATAGTCTGGATTGTTTCCGGATGCGAAGAACTCTGGTATCTCATAGGTGTGGGCTGCGCCTACATACGGCAAGGCCTTCCCTCTTTTCCACACTAGATACGCCGTATGAATTAAAAGGAACAAAACCGGACGCAGAGGGTGAGATGACTCACAAAAGGACCAAGTTGGTTGGGTCTTGGAAACACGCGAGACGAAAAACCGCCTTGCTGCATGAAATCTCCAATCTCCATGGAACGCAGCGATACGCTTGAACTGTGGTGTGAGTGCATTGGCGCTTCCAGTGCCAAATGGAGACCCCTAAGAAATTCTCTAAACGGATTGATATTGAGTAATGCAACGTTGCGACATACTGCAGTGGGGTCTTCTGGATAGAGAGCAGCAATCATGTCGATCTTATCTTGGGTAACTGGGAGATACCTATTCAGAGGGCACATTATCAGCGTTAGTGTGTGTCATTACCATGATGGAATGCGGAATGCGCACCCTCGAAGAAACTCTTTAAACTCGGCGTCAGTTCTAGGTGACAAAAGGTCGGGACTTCAATATTCAATGAACACCGGTGCACGAACGAGAGTCGAACGTACGTTACGTTCTGACTGCCAAAGGAGAATATCGTTGCTTCATCGTCGCATGCTCCAGAGACAATCGGAACCTTCGCATACAGACCCTTAATGAGCGATACCTGAGGATTCCGAACCAGGACTTTGCCATCAATTGTTGGACCAAACGGGAGTTTCAAAGAGTGGTATCCGAGGAGGTTTGGTGCTTTTGTGATCACCGATTGCAGCTGGTCGTGTGGGACACTCCTCAAGCAGTCGATTTTGTCTGCAGCGTCGGAGCATCCGGTGTCTTCGACGAGCTTGTCGAATTGTGGTTGGCCCCTTTCGATATCCCCAAAGGGCACAGGACTACCTGATTGCTATAGATATCTCTGAGAAAAAGAAGCGCAAAGGGTGTAGTGCTGTGTACGAACCATGAACGCGCCATGAAAAAGGCCCTTCGTATCACCATCATTTCGGACGAGATGGAGACCCACTGATGACGCCCCAGCGCTCTCACCCCAGCTTTACAAGCCGCGTGAGTTGCATGACTTCTTGGACCAGACATCTCCAGACACGACTCACAGAATAACCTTGTTTGAATCTCCACCAAATCGGTAAATGTGCTTTTGCACCCATTCCAATCCCGCGACCTCTGGAAGATTGAATAGTCAACGCAGAAATCTCACATTTCCCCCTAGCTGAGGCACGACGCACGATCGAGAATACCAATGTTACCAATGCCTGCTTCTTTCGCCTCCTTACCAGGGAGGAAGCCATACGCAGACATTCGATAGTTGATGGAAACGTAGATGACGGGAGTACCAAGTGTCATCGAGCGCTCGACTATGGGTGTGCCGTCGTAGCTGCTCGTATCACCCAGCATGAATCCTCCCCCGTAGATCCACTGAATTCGCCCAAGCGAGTCAGGAAGGTCCGATTCGGGCGAAGCAAGTCGTACTCACGACGAGTACGGGAAGCTTTTGCTTCGAAGGAATATACGCTGGTTTGATGACGTTGACGAAGAGACCTGCCAGTGTGCGCCGAGAGAGTCGTCAGCAGTCCTACCTCGGTACGAGCTTCCAAAAGGTTGGTTCGAGTGGAGCCAATACGTACAATCTTCAGATTGATTGGTGAACGTATCTTTTCCGTTCGGTGGGAACCCAGGAAGGACGCTCTGTTGAGGGCAAGCAGCCCCAAATCTACTGGCGTCTTTTAGCCCTGGAAACGGAATGGGAGGTTTTGGTGGGGAGAATCGTAGGGGGCCAACTCTGTTGGAATCCTTTTTAGTCAATCTTCCAAATCTCGACATGAGGGTGCACGAACGGAGGAGCAGCGTAATGCATTCCGTAGAACCTGTGAGTATTCCCTTCCATCACCCCCTCATACGAACCATAGCTGAGGTGAATTCTGGGGTGCTCGGGATTAGTGTAGCTGTCGGGAGTGGGACACATAGAAGGAAGGGGAGATCGTATACTGATAGCGCCCGCTGCATTCAAGAGAACAGCTGCACACACGGACCAGAAGAGCATGGCTGTCCAGAGCGACGAGGAAAAGAAGGGGGAGTCTAATGGTTGTGATAAAGGGACGAAGCGAGAAACATGTAATCTAAAGATCTAGGACTTTAATCTAACCCTTCAGAGGCCATGGTGCTTCTCGTAACGACTCCGCAAAGGTGGAACGAGAACTGGCCTCTCCACCGAGAGTAAATATAAAGGGACAGCGCCAATGATGGAAGCTTGCGGACTGGAGTTCTGAAGGCCGCGCAAGATGCGCACTACTTCCTATCCGGGGTTTGGAAAATAGCGACTCTCTCACCTTGCGGAACGTGATGATATTGCGATAGATAATTTTAGATCGAGTTTAGAATTGTCGGCTAGACCTATCCGGTGGGCTGAAGTTTGAGCCCCTCCAACGCGCTTAATTCGGCGGCGGAACTATGTCTGTATCGTCAAGGTCTGTGAAATGAAGAAGCCTCAAGCGACAATACATGTGACCAATACAGCCAATACTGTGTGTTATGTCCCATTTCTCGCTCCAACCCAGTTTTGAGAACCTTAGCGCCCATGGGCAGATTAGACGCCCAAGGTGATGGCGAATGGTGAAGCCAGCAATTGAGGTCAAATACAGGCTCAATGGTGCTCAGAGAGTATATACGAAAAGAATATGATGGGATTAGGAGATTGGAATAAACGTCGTGAAAAAGAGTGGGATCACCTTCGAAAGAGTGGGATGGTGGTGGAGGGGTGGCCTCTCTCCATTTTCAGCATCTTCAACGTCATATTATTTGGAAGAAGGCGCGCAACATAATATTCCCTTCCCCAACCTTTTAACTACCCAACCCAACCCTAAACCCAACTCTAACCACCAACCCTCACCCTAACAGCTGCGCTACGCGCAGATAACTAATACTGACTCTAACGGCCGCCTTCAACGGGCGGCACGGAGACTGGGCGGGATTGGCGTCACAACACGACGAAAAGAGTGGGATGACGGCTGGGATCCCACTCTTATTCCCCCATCCCACTCTTGTGGGGGCAATCACACTCTTTTCAACGCAATATCATTTTGAATCTCCAATCCCATCCTATTCTTTTCGTCATCTCCCGTGCTCAGACAGCCTATTAGTTCCGTTTCTCTTGTCCAGAGGCAACATCATTTGGCCAACCATACAAGTGGAATCTCCAGGGATATCAGCAACGATGTAGTTACATGAGCGCGGGATTTGTCAGTCAAGCACCACCCCACCCAGCTCTAGCGTAACATTCGCCAGGTACGAGATACCTTCCACTCGGTACGTGTCGTAAGTCGTGATGATCGAGTTTCCAGGGTCGACAAAGGTCAGCCCAGGAGGTGCTGACAAGTTAGTCCCATACTGTTCCCACTTGTAGTACTTCAGGAGGCTGACTTCGTGCGAGGTGTTGGGATCGAACGTATTTGCAAATGAGACTATGGTATAATGTTTGGTCAGTGAGAGGATAAGTAAACGTCAAGGAATAAGATTACTCAGAGCGTCAGTCCCAATATAGTCGGGATTTTCGCCCGTTCCAAAGATCTCGGGTATTTCTTGTGTGTGTGCGGCACCGATGTATGGCGTATCCTTTCCGCGTTTCCATACTATCATGGCGAAGGTGAATGGTCAGTTCGGACCTACTTTTTCTCATCCTGAAGAGAAGCCAGGCACTCACGGTAGTACCAGTTAGGTTGGGTCTTCGAGGCATATGACATGAAGAATCGGCGAGTGGAGTGGAAGAGCCAATCAGTCTGGAAAGCAGCTATGCGCTTGAACTGGGGAGTGAGAGCATTGGCATTGCCTGTTCCAAAGGGTGAGCCCTAAACGACAGGGTATAAATTGGCTTTAGTTTCAACGAATAATGATGTCTGTGCATAATGACACACCGCTGCAGGATCTTCTGGATATAGACGAGCAATTTCGTCCAGCTGGGCATCTGACACGGGTAGATAACTTGGGGTAAGATCAGCCAAATTAGCCGCACCTCGACATACAGCAAAGTGCTTACACCCGAACGAAGTCCCTGAAGTGTGCATCGGTCCTGTTATGAAGGTTGATGAGCATACCAGATTGACTGACAAAAGACATCCATACGTGACGTTTTGACTCCCAAACGAAAACATCGTCCCCTCGTCGTCGCAGTTCCCCATGATGATAGGGACCTTTGCGTAGAGGCCGAGGGCGACAGATTGAAAAAGGTTTCTAGTGACCACAATCCCATCGGTTGAGGGACCGAACGGAAGCTTAAATGGTGCATAGCCAAGTAGATCTGGGGCCTTCATAACCGCGGCATGGAACCTCTCGTAGGGCAGGTCCCTGAGACAAGCGATCTTGTCGGACGCCTCGAAGCATCCGGTGTCCCGAGCAAGGGTGTCGAACGGCTCCTGGCCAGCTTCGATAGGGTTCCACGGGATTGGTCCGCCCGATTGCTTTGAGTCTATCAGTGATGAGACGCCTTTGGTGGGCAATGGACTCTTACCATAAAGGCTGCATGGAAGAGCCCCTTGGTGTCACCGTCATTCCGAACTAAGTGTATACCGACGGCAGCGGCACCCGCACTCTCTCCCCATCTAAAAAAAGCCATCGAGACAATGTCGAGTTAACCATGTTCCCTGTCACCAATATAAACGATGATGGGCTTACATCGTGACCTTCCCAGAGTCACCTCCAAATTTGTGAATATACCTCTGCACCCACTCCAACGCAGCGACCTCTGGTGAGCAAGCAGACTTGGCATCAGAGTCTACCCGAGCATGGCAGATAAAGCGTACTTACGGTCTCGAATGCCAATGTTTCCCAGACCAGCATCCTTCGCTTCCTTTCCACCGAGGAACCCGTACGCTGAGAGTCTATGGTTGATTGAAACGTAGATGACTGGTTGATCAAGCACCAACGAGCGCTCCACCAATGGTACACCATTGTAGCTGCTAGTATCGCCCAGCATGAATCCGCCTCCATAGATCCACTGTCAGGACACAAAAGGTGAGGAGTTGGGCACTGAAAGCACTGAAGAGAACGTACGAAGAGGACCGGAAGTTTCTTTCCCTTCGGAATATGAGCCGGCTTGATCACGTTGATGAACAGGCCTGATGTGAGGACCGCATAAGTCTCGGGTTTCGGAGGAATCGAGAACGAAGACAACTGACAATCCTCAGACTGGTTCTCGAACGTATCGTTCCCACCAGGTGGAAATCCGGGAAGGATACTCTGCTGAGGGCATGCCGCCCCAAACTGCGACGCATCCCGCAGGCCCTTAAACGGAAGGGGAGGCTCAGGTGGAGCAAAGCGAATACTATTCAGGTCCTTTCAGATCGATATCACAAATGAAAGGCATGAGGTACGCACGGAGGAGCAGCATAATGCATCCCATAGAATTTCTGGACGTTGCCCTCCGCAGCGCCCTTATACGACCCATAGTCCAAATGAACGACAGGCCTCCCTCCGAGCTCATCGTTGCGGCGGGCGTCCAAGACCGAGGGCTGTGCCACAGTGGAGAGAGCGTTGAACAAACTCGCAACTGCCAGAGCAGCCACAAGGTGCTTCAATGAAGTCGGCAGACGCGACGGCATGCTTCACCTTGACGCGAAGACTGAGAAGACTCGGACTGAGTATGTGAGTCGAATGAACAGCTTCTATTGCAAACCCGCACGCTTTTATACTTTAGCACCACCCTCATTGCCGGCATTAAAGGATCTCACCTGGCAGACTAACAGAATAAGCGATGTGTCAGAAACCTTTCATTTCGTACGGATGACTTCCATTCAGGGTGGGTAGTCTGCACTACCGACAGAAGAACTTGAAGAGAAGTGACGTTTTCGGTCCAGATATAGAACTTTTGATGCTCGTCATGCTACGGAGACCAACTCCGCAAAATGGTGCCAAAAACCTGGTCCTTTGGCTAATGCTGACAGAGCAAGGAAGAGAGCAGCGCCCACAGATGAAACGAAGACTTTCAGGGAGAAGAACGAATTCTGCGAATTTCGGAAATTATGATAGTCTCCGGAGGCAATAAACATGACTAATCTACCCCTATTCTATTGAAGCGCTCAAGGAGCGCGCTCAGGTATTTAATGGCAAAGTACCGTCTAGGTGCCGTAAATTGTACTCAAAAATGCCTGTAGCTTATTCAGAACGACAGCACGCCATCTAAGATCAAAGATCCAAAAAGAAATCAGTAAGCGAATCAAAGAGCCTCTGCCTAGTCGCCCCAACCCATTCGTCCCACTCTTTCCTACACCTCGCACACAAGCTATCACTCCCGACCCTACTCGCACCTGCACCGCCGTTACTCCCAGCTCCCTCTTCCTCCAGAGCCCCAAAGTTACTCTTGAGTGTCTTCAACGGGTCCCAATTCGCCAAAATATTGGTCTGGATAGTCAACAACCTCAACACGACATTGTCGTAACAATGTCTTTTCACCTCTCCACCACCATCCTCATCTCCGCCCTCCGTGGCAGATGAGACAAGCGGACACTGAGACCCCCACCTCTCCTCAATCCCCAAATTCTCAATCTGCATCCCAATCCACCCAAACATCCTCTCCCTCCCCGCCAACGCCTTAAACCGATCCTCAACACCCAACAACTCAACCCTCGCACTCCTCGCACTATAATCCGCCAACTTCAACACCTCCTTCGAATGGTTCGGGTAAGCCGTATCCACCGCCGTCCTCGAGAGGTGGTAAAACGCGATAGGGAGTATAGATCGCAAGTTGAACCTCCGCGCGACGCGGATGACAGAAGCAGGTTCGGGCGCGTGGAAGTCCATCGCTTTGTGAGGCTGAGACTCCCAGCGGGTGTAGAAGAGCCGTTCGCGCTCGTCCCAGGCTTCGAGTGTGGTTGGCCAGTCGCGTTGGATGTGTTCGAGGATCATGGATTTGAGGTCTTCGAGGAGGAACTTGTCCGCCATTTCGAGCACGCCGTAGAGCCTGTAGGCTACATCAACATCCTCTTCGTGCACTGGACTCTGGCTGACCACACCGTTAACAAGGGAAACGAGCACGCAGAAGGTAACGGGACTCACCTAGGGTCATAACTATACTTCAACACAACAGCCACATCCCGGGGGTCATCCACACTATTAATCATCGGGAGGTTGTCATAATACATCTGGGTATCATCAGGGTGAGGAATCGCCAACACGTTCCTCAACAGTTCCGACTTCTCCAGAACAGCCCGATGCACGCAGAAATAGGTGAAACTATCCTCTCTGTCCCGATTCCTACACCGCACTACGATGTCGCCGTCAGGGAAGTAGAGTTGAGGGTGGTGGGTGTGGATCGGGATGTCGGATAGGGCGCGTAACATAGTGCTGGTGCTCGAGGTGCGTCGTGGTACAGCGCGTGGATGGTATGGTCCGAAAGGTCGTCGTAGGTAACGAGCGAGATGAACGGCAGAAAGGAACTAGATGGAAGTCAGAAAGAAAGCTTTAGCAGGACGTCGTTCCAATTCATAGCACGCATTATGCACTCCTTGTTCCTGCATCCGCGACGCACGCCACCACTAGCGCCGAGATCCCAAATTTAGGTTCACACTACGAATGAAGCCAGGCAAAACAAGGCAAATTAAACATTCAAGGTGAGACAAAATCTCGCCGGAACTAAGCATGACACGATAAGAACAACAAAAAGGATAAGGAAAGCAGTTGAACAAACTGAGAAATTATGAAACATCGAAGCAGTAAGTGGAGCGAAACGAACGGAAACGGACTCCAAGGGAAGAAAGGACACAAACGCGCACCGACAAACAAGCGCTAACCGAGAAAAAAAAAAGTATCATCACTCGTCATCACCTCCCCCATCCTGCTCATCAAGCAACTTCCTCGCATACAAAACACCAAGCACCCTCATCACATCCTCATCACCCCCAAACTCCTTCATCACCTCCTTCTCAAACGCCCGAAACTCCTTTACATTCTCCTCCGTAACCTTGCTCGCCAATTCGTCATGGCGTAGTGACCACTTTTGCACCGCCTGTTCATAGGGATCGCGGGGATCGAATGTCCGTTCGGGGGAGGATAAGAGTCGCTCAACGTCCATGGCGTCCTCATCGTCTTCCCCGTCGGATGAGGATGGTTGGAGCTGGTCTTCTTCGTCTGATACAGAGGGTTCTGACTGCTGCTCGTCTTCGTCATCATCATCGCTAGCGTCTTGGTCTGAGGCGCTATCCTGGTCGATAGCGTTGGCGTAGACATCGTCGTCGCTGCTTGCCTGTTGATCCTCCGGGTACTGTAATTCCCCCTCTTCATCCGGATGATCCGGATAACCGAGCTCATCATCCTCTGCCTGATCTTCCTCCCCTGCAAGCTCACCACCTTCTTGATCCACTTCTCCGTCCTCATAATCGTCTCCGCCCTGATCTTCGTCAACCTCATAATCGCCTCCGCCCTGATCTCCATCGATCTCGTAGCCATCTTCGCCCGGATCCGGATTATGATCAACCTCATCTCCTTGCCCCTCCGGGTCTTCATCACCACCCTCCTCGTCACCACGTTCATCATCAAAGTCACCTCCCTCCCGATGCTGATCCTGATCCTGATACTCCTCTCCATCCACCACCATCTCTTCTCCCCCATCTCCACTTCCATATTCACCACCCCCATCTTCCTCTCCAACTTCCCCGCCCTCTTCCCCACCTTCTTCATCTACATCTTCTTCTCCACCAGCCACTTCCCTATCTTCTTCGTCTCCATCTTCGTCACCACCGTCCTCATCCTCACCTCCCTCACCACCATCATCCTCATCGTCATCAGATTCAGGAATCCCCACATCCGGACTCAGCACCCCCAACACCTCCTCCGAAGACCTTCTCGACCTCGACCTCGATCGTCGCCTATCAGCAGGCGAAGGCGAGTCCTCCCTCTCCTCTCCAGGCGACGAAGCCATCACCACCGAGTTTCTCGAGGTTCTTATGCGGTCCTTCCCATTCGTCGCAGAGTTCGTGTGGTCCCTCGTAGTAGAGTTTCTCGCGCGATCCGTAGTAGTAGTCGTGGTTCGTGTACGCTCCTTCGTAGTCGTAGAACCAGCTGAATGTACCGATGCCTTCTTGTCGGACCCCGGAGACTTTGAACCCGCCTTCTTGAGATCCAACAAACGCGGCGGAGAAAGCATGTTCTGCAGCTGCGGTAGACGCGGAGGCCGCTGCATCCCTCGCACCATTGCTATTAAATCGTTCAGCCCAACACGGGATCTCTCGCCTTGGCCCTCTTTTCGTCTATCGACTTCACCACGCTCTTCAACATCGACCCGTCCTCCAGCCGCTTCACCACCCTCACCCTCATCCCCCTCTCCACTGCTCTCCTCACCTTCCCCTTCCTCCTCCGCAACCATCAAATTCATCAACGTCAGCGCCTCCATCTCCAACTCACCCGGCACCGCACCCCTAAGCGACCGCCTATACCTCCCCGCCCTCGTCGACCTTGGCGGCTCATAAGGCGTAGGCGGCAACTCATGCACAGGCCTTATATCCAACATCGGTTTGACGCTTGATCGTCGGCGGGCATGGCCTTGAGCACCCCCGAAACTAGCCCGTGCACCCGAACGAGCCTGTGTACCCGAGCTAGAGCGCCGCCCCTGACCCAGCCCACGTCCATGTCCATGTCCAGCTCCGTGCGTAGCCAAACTATGCCGCCCCTTGTTCACTTGCCTAAGATCCACAAGGTCGCTCGGCGTCGTTCGCGAACTGGCGGGGCCACTCCCAGGCGGGTGAACACGAGCGAGGTCGAAGACCGATGTATCTTGCTCTCCCCCTCCTCCTACTCCATAGTGCCCTGCCCCTGCCCCTCCCCCACCCCCTCCTTCTTCCCCCTCCCCTCCCTCCTCCGCAATCATCGAATTCATCAACGCCTCCCCAGCAGCCTCAGTCTGCTTCTGCAATTCGGCAAGGTACTCATTCAGCTTCTCCAAATCCTTCAGCCTCTTGTACGCCTTGAACACCGTATCCTCTGTCACACCATACCGCTTCGCCAACGCCAACAGCACCTGCCTGCCCGCCATCTGTAGTAGCTGCGCATCCGAATGAGGGGAAGCTGGGGTAGTCGTGCAGGTGGTAGCGGTTTTATGCGGCGCTACAACAGCCTTGCCTTTGGCAATCGAAGCTCTAGACGACGTCCTCGAGAGGACACTCGGCGCCTTATTGCTATTACTAGAAGCACTCGACCGAGTACGCGTGCGCGTGCGCTTCCGCAACCTCTGCATCGCAAGCGTCTTGTGCAAATCGATCCGAGGCGGGGGAGCTTGCATGGTATACACCAGCGGCGAGCGGGGAGGCGGTCGGACATCGCTGAAGACATCGTCCAGTTGGATGGGCCTGTCATCCAGCTCCCCGGAATCGTTGACGAGGGTGACAGAGGCACCGGTGATAACGACCGACTCGACCCTGGATTCAGCGGGTTTTGAAGGGGCAGCAGGTCGACGACGCCTGAGGCTATCGGATATTGATCGCGGAGGATCGTCGTCTAAGCGAGTCCGGTGGATGGTAGCAGGAGGAGCGGGGGCGGCGAGGAAGTTCTCCTTGGGCGGGGCGTTCAAAAGCTCGCTATTGACAGGTTGATGCGGTTCAGTGGTGCCACCCGCCGCGCCATTGGGCGGGAGTTCAACCGCATCGAGAACTTCTTCGCGCGAGTGGTAGTGGCCAGGAGGGAGCTTGACCTTGGACGAAGAAGCTTCAGATGTAACGACGTTCCCAGACGATCGACGTGCGGGCGCAGGCGGCGGGGGGTGTGGTTGTTCCTGGACCACCCTGTCCTTGGGTGGCGGAGGGACCTCAGTCTGTTGCTCTTGTTCCCGCGGTTCCTGCACATTCGAGGGCTTTGGTCGACTATGGTGGTGTTTACGAACAGGAGGCCAGGGCCTAGACTGCTGAATGGTGGTCCTGAACGCGCCTTCCTTATACACAGGAGGCTGGCGTCGGACAGATGGCCGTTGCAGGGGTGGCGGGGGTGCGTTGTCGTGGTCCGAGGACGAGCCAGACACGAAGGGATCCTCATGAATCGACGACCGCCTCTTCTTCGGTTTGGGTTTGGGCGCCTGCGAGGGCTTTGCGGGCACGGGATCAGCTGCTTTCGGCACTTCGGAAGTCGGTTTCTTGGTGGCAGAGTCGGGAGGAGTAGGTGCGTTGCCGTTGGGTCGGGGCGTGGATGTTGAAAATCCGCTTGGCGGGGGATCGGCGGGGCGAGACAGTCCTGGGGAAGGCGCCGTATTCAGGTCGGGGTAGATTGAAGCCACACTAGAGGAAGTCAGTACATTGACTACAACGCTGGAATTCAAAACCTACGGATTTTGGTCGGCAGGCGCGTTGTTCTCGTCCGGCATGGGTTCCTCTGGAAAATCGCCTGGTATAGCCTGGTTCTGCTGTCCTTCGTTGTCCGCATCCTGGCCTTTTGACTGTGGAGGAGGCGCTTGCGACTTTTCCTTGGGCTTCTCTTTCGCTGGACACTCCTTATTCACCGCGCCACCAATGCCCCCATTACTCTGCGCCAACGTCCCAGTTTTCTGCCGTTTCTTCTCGTGTGTCGAAGCCTGGGGTTCGTCTCTCGCTTTCCGCTTCAGCCCCATCTCAGCCTGCTCCTCTTCTGCATACTTGGCCTGTCCCTTTTCCGCCAACTTTTGCTGGTGTTTCAAAATCCGTCTGTCAAACTCGGCTTGGTGTTTCTTGTACCGTTCGCGCCATGACTGCCAGGTATGTCTTCTGGACCACGACCATTTGCGTTCTGCCTATTACCCAATACGCGAGTCAGAGAAGTCCGGGGCAAGGTGGGAGTCGCATACGTTTTCGACTAGTGTTTTGTAGAGTGCGTTTCCTAGTCGGCCTGCAGGTTCTGGTCGGTACTTTGCAATGTATTGCATAAGTAGGTTGTCATCGGCGGACGTAAAGTCGTTGCGACCCGTGCTATTCAAAGTTAACTTCAGTTTTTTAAATAGCCTGGTAACAACGTACTGCGCAGCCATGCCTCATTACTATCTTCCTCCAATTCCTTCAAGATTTCTCGACTTGAAGCTGTACCTCCCATTTGAATCAATTCTATGACCATATCACGACTCTGAACGTACCTTTAGCTTTAAACGCCACTCCAGAGCTTACGAGACCCTCGTTTGTCGCAAAACGCAGGCCAGATGCGACGTTGGGCGCAACGACGGATATGGAAGAAGTCAAGAACCAAGCCAGGCCCAAGCACGCAAACGCGCTCCTCGTCAAAGTCACGTTACCGCCCCGTCACGCCCGTGCATCAACTTTCTCACGTTTTACCTTCAGGGGTACGAGACTATTCAGGGGCTGTGCCTTCCTCCTCCAGCAACCGGTACGCATGACCAGCCCCCGACGACGTTCCCGCCATTCTGCCCGTTTTCCAGATACATATTCAGGCTTTGCCTAACATCCAGCAAGGGTTGTTGTTCGAGAATCCTCTCTGTTGCATTGACAGACATCTACATCTACACTAACGATCAATGTAACTGTCGGGTTAATCCAAGTCATCCATGATGAATTCTCGAACTTCCACATCCTCGTCCCAAAGGCCACGTTCGTAGAGTTCTGCGTCGAAGTCTCGCTCGAAGAGTTCTGCATCGGGTTCGCGCTCGAAAAGCTCTGCATCGGGTTCCCTCTCGAAAAGTTCTGCATCAAGCTCGCGCTCAAAGAGCTCGGGATCAAACTCCCGCTCGAACAACTCCTCCATAACCTCCCTCGTCATAAGCTCATCTTCAGGCAACGAACGGAATCCGAGACTACAAAAACGCATCATCGTCAGCACCAACACCCTAAGAGAAACATGTAACATCATAAAAAAGACACCCACAGTCCCTTGAA
Source organism: Coprinopsis cinerea okayama7#130 (assembly GCF_000182895.1). NCBI lineage: Eukaryota > Fungi > Basidiomycota > Agaricomycetes > Agaricales > Psathyrellaceae > Coprinopsis > Coprinopsis cinerea. The sequence continues at coordinate 3,176,017 of NW_003307543.1, read as the reverse complement.
AACACCACCAATACCCTTCCCAACCTTCTTGAAAAAGTTCTTCACCTTGTTGGGTTCGCGGGTGTACAGCTCCTCCAACACCTCAGAGCGAGTAACCAACTCTTCCAACAAGTCGCGGGTGAAGAACTCCTCCAACGCAGATGAGGAGTCAGCGCGGGCGATCAACTCCTCCAAGACCTCACGCGCCTCCATCCCTGAAAACTCTTCAGAGCGGGGACGGTTGACATCGGAGACGTCGCGCGTGGTGAGGTCGGTGAGTTCCGAGGGTGCGACGTCGCGGCTATATAAAGGAGGTTGGAGGTTAGATTTATAGGCTATGGAGAGGAAGGAGAGCCTGGTGTACGTACGACTCGAGGTGCTGAGGCGGGATGCTAGCGGCCGAAGCGAGCGTAGCACCAGCGACGACGGCGGAGATGACAGCGGCGGTGGAAGTGAATCGCATGTTTAAAGACCGTGCTCGAAAGGGTATGGAAAGAAAAGCTTGAACGACGACGACGACGGAGGAGAAAGACGACAGAAGATGACGAAAAAAGACCTAGAAGAGGATAATACCACCAGCGATCAACGCTTCGGTATTCGAGTTCTGTGACTAGCGTGGAGGAGACCTGCTCTAAGGAAACCCACCAACCCCACTCCGAGCCTCCTTTATATACCCAAAAGATGAAACGCCATCTCCGAGTCTAGAACCCAAACCAACACATACATACATCGGGTTGACATCAGGAACTGGAAGTAGTTTCACATATGGCATCATTCCTCCAACGACGGCAGTGGGTCCCATGGTACCACCCACCCCCATGTGCATAGCCTCGAGGCTCGCATTGATTTCACCATCCCTCATCGATATTACTTAGGCTGCGAAATGAGAAAGGTTCGCCCATCTCTGGCCGTACATCAGATGCACGCGGCTTCATTTCGGTTCAGTTATAACAGGTCTCCATGGTACACCCTCAAGGGCATTTCTATCTCACTTACCGCGCCCAGGGGTTGCGAGGCTACTTGCTCCCTCCCAGGGAACGTCTGAACAGAATGACGACGAGGCTGAGCCAACCCATCCTTACATCTCGAAGTATTCCCAACTTCTTCCTTCGCCATCTACTGTACCAAACCCAACCCACCTCCGACCCCCCTCTCCCCTTCAAGCTTCAAGCTCCAACTGTTTCATCCCTGCAGATCGCGATTCGCAACCGACCCTAGCAAAGTAAAAACACCCCATTGCCATCACTCATCTTCAATCACTCCATCACCTTATGAAACGTTTCTTTGCCTAACTTAGGACAGCTACGTCTCCCCATCTCCGTGCCGCTCAACATCTCCGTGCTCCGCAGCACCGGATTCTCGTAACGCGGCTATGTACACACTTACGACAAGGGCGGAATCGCGGATTTTCGTTGCTGACCTCAAGGATATATCTGGCATGCCCATAAGTCCTTCAAGTCGAAGAGATATCAAATCACCCGGGTATGTCGGGCGCTACGTATATGAGCTCTGTCACTGTGTCATCCATGAAGCAGAAGCAACGCAGCAGTGAAGCGTAAGGTTCGCGCGCCCATGGCTGGGCAAGAAGAACGTGGATCAATACGAATTGACCACGCCCAACGAGAAGAACATAAAAGAGATCAGAAAAGCAGGGGTATTCTTAGTCTCTTCCTAAGGGCTTCAGTATAAAAAAAACTCGAGGATCATTATCAGCGCCCACCCTGGGTCCAACAGACATCTGTCTAAGAAGTTATTTCGAGCGTTCAGATTGAAGATTCCGGAAGATGCGCTTCTATCCAGTATCGGCGTCGCACAAGGTTATTATCGTCTTCAACTTCTCATATGCACCATCCAACGACGACAGTGCGGAAAACGATAATTCAATATTCAAGCCCGATGTCGAAACCAGGAGATACACACACTGGTTTAGTGATTTGGTCGCTAAAATTACGAGCACACTCATCTCCTTCATTCCCCTCCTTCCATACCCAATCATAATCATTCCCATCCCCCGCCCTCCACTGACACGTACATTCCTGATGTCACGCGTTCAACCTGCTGGAGGCCACAAAAGGCTGAGGGTGAACCGCGCACAAGACCACAGCACGTAAAATCACACGAACCAGTTACGACGAGAAATGGTTAATCCAATGACCACACTCGTCACTCGAATGTATGCTTCGCCTCCACCGCAACACCCACCTGCGACAACCTCCCAAACGCTGCCTGCACTGCCTCTCCCACCTGCGCGTCCACCGTCTCTTCGTCCAACCCTCCTTGCTCCCTCCAAAGTTCCTTAATCATACTCAAATGAAGCCGGAGTTTTTGAAGATGACGGAGTGGGCGACCAAGCAGATACTCTTCTATCGTCTTCCACTCCTTGTCCAGTTGGTGGCAAAGTAAGACATTCCACATGGCCACGATCTTGATCTCGAGAGTTGTCAGGTTGGGGATGGCGGCGACGGCGTCGCTGATGAGAGAGGAGACCATGAATCCGTGAAGAGGGGTGTACCGCGTCCCGGTGTAGGCCAGGTCGTCGACTATGTCACACGCGTTTATTTGGAACTTGAAAGTCTTCAGAGCCACAAGGGAAGACCAAACCGGGATATTCTGTCCTGCACAGAGCAAAAATAATCCCGTATTCTCTGGAAAATGCCGTTCAGTAACTGGTAGCCGATAGTCAACCTCTAGGAAGACCGGCACGTACTTGTATGGATTCCACCCGAGGACCATTCAGGTACCTCATATGTGAACGAAGTCAGGTTCGAGGCAGATGCAGACAACAGTTCAATTGCCCTGAGTCGATCCGCAACAACGTTGGAAGCGAAGTGGAAGTGGCGGAGCGAACCAGGCGCGATGGCATCGATGACCTTGTCGAGACAGGGTAGGTTGGTTTCGTAGACCAATTCTTTTGTCTGCAGTTTTTCCCCCGGATCTCCCACTGGTAACGTCCATGGGTAGCATTGGATGAGAGCGAGGGCGTCGAGTTTTGGGAACCTCTCGCACATTCTTATGAGTTCAATCCTTCGAAGGTTGGGAGAGATTATAGGACCGAAAAGGTCTCCCGGACGATGGACAATCTGTTGGATTCTCCAGCTCTCGAAAGTAGATTCTAGCCGCAGGCTTTCCAATTCCGTAAGGCGGGAGAAAACATGACCAAGGAATTTCGATAGCATTGCGATCATCACCCCCCGGATGCAGATCTGGATAACGACCATTTAAGGTGGCCCAAAAGTTCTTCACGTAGGTTCCCAGTCGAGGGTTCTCCTCGAGTGCTTGAGCAAACTTTGTGATAGGGCCAACCCCTACATCGAAAGACGCCGACCGAAAGAGATGCCGTTGGCAATGCGCTGTGAGGACCTTGGTGGTTATGGACCCTGCTCGCAACGTAGACATTTCGTCGGTGAGATGGTCGAATATAGCATACAGAAGGTCGATTGGTAAGGACATCGTGGTGGATACGGGAAGAGTTGTGGTGAGAAAACCGATGCGTTGATTCATTTGATCATCTTATCCCTTATCTTATCTTATGATAACCAAGGATCTCGGCTCCAGATTGGTCAGGACGAAGTCAAATGTCCTGTATTTTATTTGATCTCCAATGCCATGAACTGCACTCCTAGACCATAACTAATAATTCCCATCGACCAAGTTTGACTCCCCATATATACAGTCACTTTTTCCTTCTTCCAACCATGCTTCTCATACATCTTCATCGCCGTCTTCTGGAACGTAGTCGTGGCCAATGTGATTCTCTTGCAAATGACCCCTTGCCCCGTCGGATCCGATCCAAGTTTCGCGTTTGAATCCTTGACATGGTCAACAAGAGCTCGAATGAGCATGTGTCCAATCCCTTGTCGCCGGTAAGGTAGCGCTACGACCATGCGACGAAGCTCGAGGACTTCTGGGTCAGGATTCAACAATGCATCTACAGTCGACTCTATTAGCTTATGACTTATGGGTGGCGTCGGACGCAACACCCACCTAATCCCACACACCCCACGATCTCTCCCCTTGCAGGTCCATCAACAACTTCGGCGACCCAGAACCTACTTCTCCATGCCCCAGTCCCCCCTCCCGAGTACTTTTCATCCCTGCGAAAGCCCATGTAGCTCTTTCCAATATCCTTCAAATCCAAGTCCATGGACATCTTCACATATCCGTTGAATACAGTCCGTATGTGTCGCCGGTAGAGGAACCAGTACAAAGCGGGAACTGTAGTTAGAGCGACTCCAAGGGCGGTACCCGGTGATTTGATGGGCAGACGAGCAAGCCATAGCGATAGCCCAGAGGGAAGAAAGCTGGAGTACGAGTTTAAGAGTAGACTCGACCCTATCGTGGAGAGTCCAAGGCATAAGAACGAGGAGGGCGATGTAAGATGCTGTCGGAGGGCGTCGTTGATGGGAGCTCCAGGTACTCCTTCAATTTGGGAATCTACGAAGAGAGCATGGACTTTAGCTTCGTCCCGGTCTTCGTAGAGGCGTATGCGAATCGAGGGAGCGGCAGACATAGACATAATCACTCCGTATCTTGTGGGCGGGGGACGTTGATGTAGGGGTTTAACCGCTGAATACGGGGGCTTAAATACCGGAGTGTTGCCGTGATGTTGAGAAATCCAGTGAAACGCCGAGCACCATGTGCTGATCCCGTTGTTTACGTGAAGATCTATTCGCAATCGTTACATGTTGGGAGCACCATTTCTGTGACTATTCCCTTAGACTCAGCAGCGCGCTGGGTTCCGATCCTTCATCGTATCATACAGTACCTGCCATGATCACCCATACCTAGCATATAGCCCCTCGTGATCATTGACCTCCACCTCCGCCTCGAGTCCCCGCTTCTCCTTCGACTCTACAAAAGCTGCATTGGCCCACAACTGAAACGACTCCCGCATCTCCGAGGTAGTAATCTCTTCCTTCTCCAACCAACTCTTCCTCACGTTGAACACCAGCCGAACCTTGTTCAGGCGAGGGAATGGCCCACGAGCCAAATAGTCGTCGATATCGATGAAATAATCCACGAATTCGGTGGTCACGTCGACACTGTACATCTGTATGATCTTGATCTCGAGCGTAGTGATGTTGGGAATAGCGGACAAGGCGGTGCTGCAGAATGTGGAGGCCATGAATCGGGGCAATGTGCGGTAATCTGTCCGCTCGGGATGGGCAGCATTGAAGAGAAAGTCGCTTGCCTCGACTTGAAATCCGAACGTCTCGAGGCCGATGAGAGAAGCGAATATATGTGTGTTATCTTTGTGAAAGAACCTGTTCCTTCCTGTATTCAACAAACGAACACAGACGAAGTTTAATAATCAGTGTTAGGAAAGATGTCAAGGACCTTACTTGTGTGTATCCCGCCCGCAGACCGCTCGGGGACGGCGTAGGTGAACGACGTAAGGTTAGGCGACGACTTGGAGAGTATTTCCAACGCTCGAAGTCGGTCCGGCTCCTTATTCGAAGAGAAATGGAAGTGGTGAATGCTTTGGGGATCGACGGAGTCCAGGAGCGATTTTGGGGTGAATGGCATTCGCCCAGAGTCCACATAGGTGAAACAGCGAGTTTTAACTGACCCAGCCACAGACTTGCCTTCTGGTGGTCTCTTCTGTGCGCAGTCATCTATGACCAGTGTTTGTAGAGTCGCAGGCCAGGAGAAGTGGCGGGAATACAAAGGATCAGGGATAGACACACCCGGCCCTACGAGTCGAAGACTGCGGAGATTGGGAAATGGAATTTCGATGAGTTCTTCAAACCGTACTACCTGAATCAGCGGTGTAGCATGGGATATTCCGGCCTGCAGATGGATTGACTCCAAGTTCCCTAGCTTGGAGAAAGTCTGACGAAGCAAAGCCGTCACGTCGATGTTCCCTTGGCGGTACTTAGTTTGATCTTCTGAGGATTGCGTGTATCCACCAACAATTGTTCCGAACGAGAGTACGTAGGATCCTAGGCATGGATTACTCTCTAGTGCCTGAGCGAAGCATGCAAGGGCATTCGACACCGGGACTGTATCCTGGGCGTCAGGCCCGACGTCGACCATGAAATTGAACGACGGAGAACGAAACAGGTGTCGCTGGCAGTGGGAAGTGAGGACCTTGGCAGTGAGGCATCCAGCCTGCTGGGTAGGTCTGTCGTCCGCGAGAAGATCGAAGATTGAGAACAGGATGTCTGCTGGTACAGACATGATGATCGTTCTGGTGAGAGAACATGGTTTCGCGTCGTGATGAGTTTTGATAATTCCTTATCTAATCTTATCGCGATAGTAATAAATCACCCAAACTATTCCTCGTTATACCTACGGATAAAGAACATGCAAACCCTAGAGAGACAGTTGACTTGAGAAAGATTTGTCTGTATAGCAACTAGAATAGATAATATCTCGGGTCGTTCTTAGCCTCAAAATTATGCACGACCTCAACGCTGAACCCCCTGTCCTTCTTCAACCCATGCAGCGGTCCTTCTGCGACCCACTCCGCCAACAACTCTCCAATCCTATCATATTCAGACTTCGTATCCGAATGTCGGGCGCTTCTTGTCAAGTTCAAAACGAATCGAAGGACCTTAAGACGCGGGTACGCTCCTCGCAAGAGGTGCTCATTCAACTTCTTCCAATGAAACTTGAGGTTGAAAAAGGGATAAGGCGATGGTGTCCTGATAATTTCGACCTCGAGAAAGGAGATGTTCGGGCATGCAGAGAGTGCCTCTCCGGTCAAGATGTCGAGCATGAACTGGGACATGGGTGTGTGTCCTGTCCGGACCAGTGCGAATAGGTCTTCGGCTGCTACCTGGAACTTAAAGCGCTCGAGGGCCTCCAAAGAGGAGAATACAGCAGCATTTCCAGGGTCGAAAAGGGACCCTCGGATGACTATAGATTGGGAGAATCAGGGATTAGGAGTGGGTCCATTGGCGTGAAGCACTTACCCCTGTTGACCACAGCAGGGTCGAATATTGAGGTCCTGTGCGGTACTGCATAGGTCAGGGACACCAACGAGGAGGCCGATTTCCGGAGCAACCTGATCGCCTTCGGATAGTCGGAGTTACGTTTGGCAGAAAGATACAGAGTCTGGAGGCTGTCCTGGCCGATGAAGTCGACTGCGTAGTTGAAGGGCTCCATCTGAGGGCCATAGTACGCCAGTGTGTCAATGTTGAGTGGTGTTCTGGCCCCGGTCGTTGCGCTGGCATTGTCGCTCGTGAAGTCCCAGTCGCAGTTGTCAATCACGAGGCGCCGAAGGCGCTTGAGCTGCGGCAGCTTTTTCGTCGGAAGATGCATAAGCATTGCGTGTAGTCCCACTTCGCAAAGGTTTGGAGAGAGAACCGAGCCGAGAATCTCCTCTAGCAAGAAAAGAGGTCTTCGGAGAGATGGGTCCCCCCTGAGATGAAGGCTCTCTAATTCCGTAAATCGCGTCAATAAGGGAGCCAGACGACACGAAACGGCGCGCTGAACGTCAGCTGGATCCGTCTGGGTTCGACGATCCGGCCTGATGTTGACGATAACCTTGAACGACCGAACGTAGGCGCCCAAGCTCGGGTTGTGAACCAACGTTTTCGTGAACTTGTAGAGGGTTTCATGGTCGTCGTGCGCCTTCCTACCACACAGCACAGCTTCCAGCTCCTGAGACAAGCGATGCAAACCTCCTTCCCCGTCTACGGACTCCTCGCATCCTCTCTCTTCCGGGAGGTTGAGCCGGAAACTTATCGATCTGAATAGGTGACGTTGGCAGTGGGCGGTAAGGATTTTGGCCGCAACAGATCCAGAGAGCAGAGTCGGTGTGTCGGTAGCAAGTACATCGAGGATTCTGTAGAGGATATCGACGGGTAGCGTCAACATATGTCGCAGTTTGGGAAGACCTGTGATGTGGATCTTGATACGTGGACCCAACATAGGGGCCTATCTTATCAATTGCCCACGCCAAGATCCATTCCGCTCCTGGGTGACATTGCTCAGTTGACACCGCAAGAACATACCCGCTATTGAGTTCTTTACGAGATGGCTTAGCGCCCTAGTCACTCGTGATCCATGGTTAACATAAGTATGAAGCCATTTCAGCTTAAATACAGGAACCCTGGTGATGGTTTGAGGTACGAAATGACATACTTGTCTTTCCCACATTGGGGCTTACCTTCGCTCTCCCTACACTCTGGCTTCGTTGCGCTAGCCGGTAGTGTACTTGCTGTGATATTTCTGGTCCTCTTTCGACGTCGCGCACCCACCCTACCTCTCCCTCCTGGCCCCAAAAGGTTGCCAATCATCGGCAGCCTCTTCCATATTCCATCAAAAACTCCATGGGTCGCGTATAATGAACTTTCAAAGAAATACGGTTGGCCTGCTGCCTCTGCTCGCATCGCCACGCCTTGCTGATAAGATTCTGCGTAGGGGACCTCATCTATTTCGAAGCAATGGGCCGTCCGATTCTAATCCTCAACTCTTTGTCTGCCGTCCAAGATCTTCTCGAGAAAAGAAGTGCCAACTACTCCGATCGTGCCACTAATCCGGCCTTCCAACTGTGAGCGCTGTGATACTCTGACTGTCCAAAGAACCTGTGCATTGATAAGCTTTGTAGAATGAAACTCGAGTGGATGATGGGACTTATGGACTACGGTCCTTGGTGGAAGTCGCATAGACGCCCACTGCAACAACAATTCAGTCCACGTGAACTTGCAAGGTATCGGCCTATCCTCCAACAAGAAGTCTCCGCCTTTCTCCTTAAATTAACTGAGAATCCCAAGTCATTTCTCGATACAACTCACCTGTAAGGACGACGCCATGGTGACTGGCTGGTTCCACGCTAATTCTGCGCAGGTTCTTTGGATCAGTCATTATGAGGATATCATACGGTGTCAATGATTTCAACTACAACAAGTCATTCATCATGCAAGCAGAAGCTCTCCTCGACATGATCGCTCACGCCACGGCTCCTGGACATTTCCTAGTCAATGTATTCCCCCTGCTACGACACGTTCCAGCGTGGTTCCCTGGAGCTGGCTGGAAACGTCGACTACAGGAGGCGGTTCAGATTGGCCTCAACCTGCGAGTTGGGGCGTTCGAAGGTGCTAAACAGAGAGTGGTAGGTGTCAGTTACCCACACCTCGCCGTTACGGTTCTGACGAATCCTAGCAACTGGGGCAGAGGGAGTACCCATGCGTAGCACATCGGATGCTCGACTCTCTTCCACCAGAGGATGACCCACAATATGGCGCCCAAGCAGCCATAGCGACAAATGTGGCGGCTATGACTTACGTTGGTACGAACCCCAGTTCCCCACCATGTTGATAACTCACTTACGCTGGACCCTTCGCAAGCGGGAGCGGACACGGTAATCTCGGCCCTCTTTCTATTTCTTCTAAGGTTAATGGGTCCCTACAGATGGTCAGCTCAGGCAAGGTTCTGTTCCTGGCATTAGCGAACAATCCCGACGTGCAAAGACGCGGCCAAGAAGAGATCGACACCGTTATTGGACCAGGTCGCCTACCGACGCCCGGAGATCTTCAGAAGCTTCCCTACGTCCAGGCTATCGTAATGGAGTTGACTCGTTGGTACACTGTCGCTCCATTAGGTCAGTCGACCGGGCTCTTGTGCGATGCCAATGTTAATTCCGCAACTCACCCTCATGCATCTAGGGCTGCTTCATGCGGCGACCGAAGACGATGAATATCATGGATACTTCATCCCAAAAGGAACCTTCATATCCCGAATGAATATCAATGCCATTGCCGCCGATCCGCAACGTCAACTCGAGATCTTGGCCAAGCTCGAGCAACTCCAGCAGGGTTTTTGAAGCGGGTGCTGGCCAAAGCCGCAACGCTTGCACCCTTCTCTCCGTCGTATGCCGTCTCCGAGTATGATTCTATCCGCTCATGTACCATTAGTTCAGTTCGCGAAATACACCCTGGTTCGTCCCACTTTCGCATTCGGATCAGACTCAGAGGCAGGAATCGTACGGCAGACCCTGCGGCAATGATTGACTGTGGCCCCACTGGCAAATTCCTGGATAAACCCTTTGTGGCCCAGCACCGTATCACCACCTATCCCCTTCGGCACCCCATTCAACTCCTTAACATCGACGGCACCCCCAATCAGGCTGGTCATATCACCCATTTTGCTCGGCTCGAGCTTACAGTCGACGGACACACCGAGTGGACAGACTTCCTCGTGGCTGACCTTGGAGGCGAGGACGTCATTCTGGGACTCCCGTGGCTCCGCAAAATCAACCCTCACATTGATTGGCGCAAAGGCACGCTCCATATTCCTCCACCCAAGGTCGCCAGTGTCACCATTGAAGAGATCCCAGACGAAGACGCGCAGACCCCCTATCGTGGAGCCCCCTCTGGTGATGCCATCCTGGAGCAGATCACTGACGCAGCACTCACCCCTGATCTCACGACTACCCCAATTGCCTCCGACCCTATCCCCAACTCTACCCCAAACTCCGTGCCTGAACCCGAAGAGGAACCGCCGTTGCTCCGCATCCGTGCCAATCGCGTCACTCGTCGAAAATGGGTCCGAGCTGGGCTGATTGAGGCTACTGGTGATGAGCTCTGGTGTGCAGCCGGGTTCACCTACTCGCAGAAGATCGCGGAAGAAGCTCAGAAGGCCAAGCCCCAGAAGACATTCGAAGAGATGGTCCCTCCCCAGTATCGCCAACACGCCTCCGTCTTCTCCGAATCCGAGTCCCATCGCCTTCCCGAACACAAGCCGTGGGATCACGCTATCGACCTCATCCCCGGAGCACCGACTACCATGCGCACCAAGGTCTATCCCATGTCCCAGAATGAACAGGAGGAACTCAACCGCTTCCTCGACGAAAACTTAAAGAAAGGCTACATCCGTCCCTCCAAGTCCCCTCTCTCGTCCCCAGTTTTCTTCGTCAAGAAGAAGGATGGCAAACTTCGCTTCGTCCAGGATTATCGTCGGCTCAACGAGATCACTGTCAAAAACCGCTACCCACTCCCCCCTTGTCTCCGATATCATCAACCGTCTCCGTGGTGCCAAATACTTCACCAAGTTTGATGTTCGTTGGGGCTATAACAACATCCGCATCAAGGAAGGAGACGAGTGGAAGGCAGCGTTTGCGACCAATCAAGGCCTCTTCGAACCTCTCGTCATGTTCTTTGGTCTCACCAACTCCCCCGCCACTTTCCAAGGGCTCATGAACTCCATTTTCTCCGATCTCATCGCCGGTGGCAAGGTTGCAGTATACCTTGACGACATCCTCATCTTCACCGCCACCTTAGAAGAACATCGTCAGATCGTTCATGAGGTCCTTCGACGTCTCAAGAAGCACGACCTGTACCTCCGCCCTGAGAAGTGCGAGTTCGAACGCGAAGAGATTGAGTATTTGGGGTTAGTCATTCGAGAAGGTGAAGTGCGCATGGATCCCACCAAGGTTGAAGCTGTCCGCAACTGGCCGGTTCCCCGCAACCTCCGTGCCCTACGGGGTTTTCCTTGGTTTTGCCAACTTCTACCGTCGTTTCATCAAGGGACTTTGCCACTATCGCCCGACCCCTCAACGATCTGACCAAGAAGGACGTCCCCTGGCAATGGAACGAGCCCCAGCAACAGGCCTTTGACACCCTCCGCAATGCATTCATCTCTGCCCCTATTCTTACCCTCTGGGACCCTAGCCGCCCCACCCGTCTTGAAGTCGACGCCTCGGGTTTTGCCACTGGAGGAGCCCTCCTTCAGAAGCACGACGATGGACTCTGGCACCCCATTGCGTTCCGCTCCGCCTCCATGCAGCCGGCTGAACGCAACTACGAGATTTATGACCGCGAAATGTTGGCCATCATCGAAGCCCTCAAGGACTGGCGGCACTTCTTAGAAGGACTTCCGGAACCATTCGAGATCGTCACCGACCACTCCAATCTCGAGTACTGGCGCTCCGCTCAAGACCTCAGCCGTCGGCAGGCACGTTGGGCCTTATACCTCTCCCGCTTCAAGTTCTTCCTCACCCATCGCCCCGGCAAGACCAACACTCAAGCCGATGCCCTATCCCGTCTTGACACCCACCAGGTCACTGATGCCGAAGACAACAGGCAACAGGTCGTTCTCAAACCGGAGTACTTTGCCAAGCTCGCCGCCGCTCACATGCTCGTCAACCCCCTGGAGCAGCGCATCCGCAATGCCAGCACTCGTGAGACACACGTTCTGGAAGGACTTGCCCAACTCCGCACATCTGGTCCTCGTCGCCTCGTTAACGGTCTCGCTGAATGGGAAGAAGAGAACGGCCTGGTGTACTATAAGGGGCGTGTCTACGTTCCACCTGACGACGAGCTTCGCCGCGACGTTCTCAAGCAATGCCACGACGATCCCACCTCTGGTCACCCCGGCGTCCATGGAACCCTCGAACGAGTTGAACGGCAGTACTAGGTGGCCTGGTATCCGAGCCTTTGTCAAGAAGTATGTGGACGGTTGTGACACCTGCGCACGGAAGAAGCATGTACAACACCCCAAGGCCTTCACCCAGCCTCTAGACGTTCCCCAAGGCCCCTGGGAATCTGTTGGTGTCGATCTCATCACACAGCTGCCTGAAGCACATGGGCACGATGCCATCATCGTCTTCACCGACCACTACAGCAAGGCTCTCCACGCTTTACCCTGTACGTCCGACATCACTACCGAGGGCATTGCCGATATCTACTACCGAGAGGTCTTCCGTCTTCACGGCCTTCCCCTGAAGTTCATCAGTGATCGTGGTCCCCAGTTCGCTTCCAAGGTCATGCGTACCCTACTCCGTCGACTCGGTATCCAATCCAACCTCACCACGGCCTATCACCCCCAAGCCAATGGTCAGACCGAACGCGCCAACCAAGAAGTCGAGAAGTATCTCCGTCTTTACGTCAATCGCCGACAAGATGACTGGGACGAGCACCTCCCAATGGCTGAGTTTGTGATCAACTCCCGCGTTCACTCCGCTCACAACCGCTCGCCATTCGAAGTCCTCTATGGTTACATCCCTCATTTTAATGTCCCAGTTGGCAAGAGAACCGGACTCCGACCTGTCGACGACCGCCTTCAGCACTTGCAAGACGTTCGGAAGGACGCCGAAGCTGCACTTCGACTCGAAAAGGCTCACCAGAAGGATGCCTACGAGGCTGGCAAGCGATCTGCCCACCAGTTCAAGGAAGGCGACTACGTTTGGCTTGACGCTAGGGACATCCAACTCCAGATACCCACCCGCAAGCTCGGCGATCTTCAACTCGGCCCTTACAAGGTTCTCAAACGTGTTGGCGACCTTGACTACGAGCTCGAACTCCCCAAGGACCTCTCTCGTATCCACCCTGTCTTCCACGTTGACAAGCTTTCCCCCTGGAAAGGTAATGATGTCAACGGCACTCTGCCGCCTCCGCCTGAACCTGTTGAACTGGAGGGGGAGCTTGAATACGAGGTCGACAGCATCCTGGATAGCAAGTTCGTCAAGAGGGGAAGGGGTCAGAAGCTGATGTACTTGGTCAGTTGGAAGGGGTATGGCGCCGGGCACGACTCTTGGGAACCGGAGGAGAACTTGAAGAATGCGCAGGAGCTCATCACCGAATACCACCGTCGACATCCGAACGCACCACGTCGTATCTCCGCCACCGCCTTTGCATCGATCCCGTGGCAGAAGCAGCCGACAACTCAACCATTCTGTCGCATGGACTTGGATTGGGAGGAGGGGCGTCGATTACCTAGGATCATCGAGGACGATGAGTCTTAGGAGGGGGGTAATGTCGTGAACTGCTGGTATGACCCCTATTTTTCTATATCTTATCTTATCGCTTCCTTCATCTTATCTTCGCCTCTGCATTGTCTTTATTCTCGTTATGGACACTTTCCCTCATGGAACACTGCCTCGTCTTGCCCTTTGCCCTGTTTTCTATTGTTCCTTTCTTCTCGCACAGCCTTACGACTCATTATGACTTATTGTGGCTTCTTTATTGTTTCATCCTTATTCTTGCGCAGCCTTCGCGCAGCCTTGTGACCTTCCCTTATTGTCTCTCATGTATTGCATCGTTATTTGTCATTCTGACTCACGGCGGCTATGTAGCTTGTAGTTACAGTATATAAGTTGTGTAGTTGGTCTTGTAGATTCCCCAGCTTGACCTCTCTGTCAATACATTGCTCTACTCGTCGCTCCAACTTATTGCTCAACGTCTCTCATCGCTCCCACTACTCTTATCTCGCCTCCGCTCATCTTATCTGGTCTTTAGTTTGGTTTAGTGTTCGCTCTTCGCGACACTCCGAATCCCAAGTGCGCGTCTCAACTCTCTTCACCTTCGAGCTAAACTCGAGCTCAGACACCCCAGTCGTCCCACCCTGTGCTCCCAACAAGTACGTGTCTCGCGGACCCAATGTAAGTTTACTCCCTCGCATATGCAAACTCCTCTTCGCGGTCTCTCTCATCTTCAAAACGACGCGGGTCGAGAGTGTTGCCTTTAACGTTCGCTGAAGCCTAGTCCGAGTCATAAACGGGTGGTCAACATAAGCGGCAAATGCGGTAATATAGTGAGGGAGACGCACCATAGAAACATAATCCAATACTCCTTCTGCGACTCACAATTAGCAAAACACATACATGGGAAAGATAAGATGGACTTACAGGTCCGGAAACCGCAAGTCCCAGATTCACAGCGGTAACCAAAGCGATGGCAATAAAATAAAACGTCCCATCTCGATATATAATCGCCAACAGCGGGCTTTTGGATTGCCCGAATCTTGGCAGACCAAGATACAGACTGAGAATCATAGCCGCTTGAAATATCCGCACAGGAGTTAGAGCTTTTACAAAGAACGAATAGGGATACTATATTGATAGGATGGATACTGACAGATGTGGTGAACCAAAATGATTCCAAAAGCGGCTGCGATATATGCGTTGTTTCCTGACTGGAAATAGCAGGTTATCTGGTCTGGAGCTGGCGAAGAAACGTCTGTAGAGTGTCCCGACACGCGATAGAGGCTAAGCTTCTCCAACCATATAAAGGGAATTGTTGAGATGACTTACAAACCAACGACTTCAGGGAGAGAATCAAGAACGTAAATATCATTCCTAGGAAGAGCTATAGGAGTTTGTCATTAGCTTCATGGTACTTTAGATCACTGGACACCGTAGAGCGAACTAACGTAGAAATGAAAGACCAGATAGAGGCCCATCTTTTTCGAGCATCCAGAGAGGACGTATACCCGGAGAAACATGAGAGCTAGATCATGTCCAGTTGAGTATCACAGCGAGTTCTAATCCTCGTGATCGAAACGTACTTTCGCCAAACCCCGATCCCCCCAATCCTATCACTGGAGCCCAAGTCAGATGAGAGTACAGAATGCAGTGGCTGCTGGAAAGAACCCACGTATCGCCGCATAAAATAACGTGTTGCACTCCTGGTATCAGCACAGTCGTTCCTCAGCATCCGTTGGCCATACGTCCGAGGCCCACTCACTTTTGGTGTCAACTCAGAGGCATGGTTATCTATCAAGAATCCAGATCACAGTCAATCCTTCAGATCGCCATGTAAAAGAGAAAGAGAACGACACCGTGACGCCGAGACGTACAAATAAATATCAAAGGCCAATCCACCAACCCCGTATACCGAGCAAGGAAGTAGGCAACCTTGATCAAGGACCAGTTGCCCTTCTCCCACATGTAGGCGACCTCCCATTCGAACGTATGCGCCCAATCGCAGATGTAGTAGACGAAGGCCATTACTGGATGGGTGTTCAAGGGCTGCGATCTCGGGCTAGAGGGCATGCTACTGACAATTCACGTACTGTAAGGAAGAGGGCAGACAGAGGTCAGATGAGGAATCGTCCAGAATAGCAAATCCCGGCGAAGGACGTACATAGACATGACGACTCCTCAAAACTACCATAGCCACTCTTTCCGCATCCATGGCAGTCTAAGTTGAGAGCTCTGAAGCAACAGAGAGAAAGAGGGGAAGAAAGGGGAACCTGAAGCCTTCCTGCGGAGACCGGCTTTAATACATCTGAGCACACTTTGACAGCCCATCCGTCCGTCCTCGACGAGGGAAAAAGAAGATTGCTCTCGATTGAACGCAGAACTTCGCGGGGGCTTGGAGGTTAACCCGCACAACCCCTGCGGCTTCTTTTCAGGTATCTGGTACACATGTATCTGTACACGTCAATGTCAATGAGAATGAATCTATCCAACAATTGGTTGGAGCCGAAGGCAGTGAGTGGTGCCGATGCCGAATCGTGAAAGGCTAAAAACAAAACACTGACCTCGAATCCGGAATCCGGGTAATCGAAAACTACTATGCGTCCGAATTCGAATTAACTTTCAGTGACCGCCGATCTTCTAGTTTGACTTGGATATCGTATGTATAGACTTGCAAGCGGAATGATCATCGAAATTGCAGAGCTTCGGATTCAGATGGTGTATCACGAAGTCAAAGTTCCGCGCTGGTGTCAGTGGAGAAAGCGTCAAGTTCAGCTGACGGCCTCCATGTGAACCTCCGTGGTCGTTTCAGCATCCAACAGTCGAAAGAGACATCATATAAAAATAGCCATGGTGGAATTTTCAGGCAACGAAGTCAGGAACGAGGGGAGATAAGGTGAGAACTCGGCAACAGTGTTAATCATCGCGCACACACTGAAACGAAGACTTCATCTAGCACCGACGACCTTTCACCGAGGTGTGATCTTGAGGACCCGCTTCAAGGTGACGGCGGCGCTTCGATTCAATGTTCCAGCGCGATGCTATCTTTCTGAACCATATCTTCATCCATAACTTGAATGTCGAACTGACCAATTCCAAGCGTATCCCATTCAGAGTCATCAATCTAGCAGAAGACAAACGTCCGTCAGCTTCCGTTTCAAGTTCCCTCTACCGTTTGACGAACGGTAAGTAGCCACCATCTTCTACAATCCACAAAGATAAAGAAAAATATAATACATCGAACACATCCATACACCGTGACCTCGGCCTTACACTCCTAACCGACCGCCTCGAGGAGTCAACGTTCAAGGATTACTAACATAAGGATAATACTCCTCCTTCCAACTAACATTCCTCACCTCCACACAAACGCCCCTCTTCTCCTCGAGACCCGCAAACGGGCCCTCCTTCATCCACGCCGTCAAGGCCTCATCGGTTAAGTCCCTAGGACGCCTGTCAGACCCGGGGGCCGAGTTTGAGTTTGAGCTCGACCTCGTCCTCCACGGCAGCTCCCACTTTACACACGCACGAATCTCCACCTTCTCCAACTTTCCAAACACCCCTCCTCCTCCTCCTCCTCCCTCCATCAACACCTTCCTCACCCTCTCCCACTCCATGTCAAGACTCACAAAATCATCAACCGTCTGGGAACCAAACAGATCAAGTTGGAGGAGGGCGAGGTTCGGAACGGAGGATAACGCGCTAGGCCTCGCCGGCGGGCCCTCGGACTCGTCGGTGTTGGTGGTGGTACCCTCGTCGGTGGTGGTAGTGGTGGTGGTGGTACCCGGCAAGCTGTTACTGCTGCTGCTTCTGCTCTTGCTGCTGCCGGTAAGTATCTCAACCATGAATCTACAATGTTCCTTTATCGCGGTCCTCGTCCCCGTCGCAGGCCTATTGAACCAATCAAACAAATCCGCCGTAGCGATCCTAAACTTGAACGTCCTGAGCAAAGTGAGCGAAGCAAAGATCGGTGTGTGGCGCGAGGCGAAGATGGAGGTTTCGATAGTGGGTACGACTGCTGCTGCTACTGTTGGTTGGTAATCATAATCCAGATGCACACCATCGTCAGAAACAACCCTTCAAAAAACAAACCCCACTCACCCGATTGACCATCCCCACTAGCACTCCAGCTCCCCCCAGGATACGCATACCCAAACCACTCCAACGACGAGCCCGATTTCGCCAATAAATCCCTTAACGGCCCTGTTTCCAACACCATATTACGATTCGTGCAAAGGTACAACCGGCGCAGCGTATCGGGCGCTTGAAGAGCCACGAGAGGCGCTAAACAGTTCGTACGAGGACCATAAAAGACGAGTTGCTCCAGGTTTAGTTGCGCGACAGGCGTACCCGGGCTGGTATCGGGGGTTTGGATTTGGGTCGAGGTTGTGGCGGCAGGCAGTGCGGGTGCAGGTTCGTTCGGAGAATCCAACTCGCAGTTATCAACCTCCAACCGCTTGAGACGCTTAAGCGTCCGAATCAACTTCACATTTCCCACCCTCTCCTCCTCCTGGACCCCCTGATTCCGAATCCCCACCAACAAATCCAAAAACGCACTCCCCAAACCCAACGACTCAAACCTCCCCGAGCCTGAGCCTGAGCCTGAGTCCAAGGCCCCATCCGAGTCCAAGCCCCCAACCGAACCCCCATCGCCTCCCGAGCCCACCAACTCCAATATACGCATCACCGAAACCACCGATCGAACGTTCCTCTGCGGGTACTGCACTACAATATGGAGGTGCTCTAGCTGTGTAAGTCGGGGAAGGAGAGTGTAAAATCCCGTTTCGGCTTTTTGACGACATCGTTGGAGAAGTGTTTCCTCCAGTGGTGAACCGGAATTGGACTGGGAAAGCTCGGTGGGATCGTAGGTAGGAGGCTTGACAGCCACCAAAAACGATCGAACATACGATCCCAGCTTTGCATTCGTCTTCACCGCCCCGGCGAACTTGGCCAGCGGCTCTTCGGAATCCAACTTTTTCGAGTCTCGTCGCGTCTCCCCAACCTCGAGCTCACCATGTACATCCGAACGATCCAAGTCCAAGTTGCCCTCAACATCCGAATCGAGCACCCCATCGGAATGGTCCAAGTCCAAGTTGAGCACGAAGCACACCGAGCGGAAGAGCAACCGTTGGGAATGCGCGGTGAAGGATTTGGACGTTAGGGAGGTCGCGAGGAGGGTGGGTTTGTCCTCTGAAAGGAGGTCGAGGATGGCGTAGAGGATGTCGGTGGGTAACGGTAGCGTGCTGCTGGACATTGAGATACTGCTGGACATCGAGGTAATACTGCTGGACGTTGAGGTATTGCTGGACGTTGAGGCGCTGTTGGTCACTGAGTTAGTGCTAGACATCGAATCGCTGCTGGACATTGAGAGTCGATGCAACTCGAGGCACGAGCCTACTTGCAACGTGGTGAACGAACGAAGCCAACGTTAGACTCTGGGCAACCAGGTGTCACTGTTGTCGTCTCTACCACAAGTGGGACGTGATGGTGGCGCCGTCGTCAATATCAATTCCCATCCCTCAGACCCTCCGCAAGACACCGAAAAGGCGAGGCGAAGACTGACATTGAGCGTGTGCCTCCTGATCACCGAATTGAAGAGGACAACCAAGTCTTCACGATTGGATTCAAAAAAATTGATAGTCTGCCACCATGTAAAACGCATGGCCACAGATTAACAAAGGGCTTCGATATCCAACTTGTCCTTGCATTGACCAGCAGCCTACCTACATAAAAAAAGCATAATTAATACGCACACACCACAGCGCTATCCCCTGTGCCTAAAGCTTAGTAGCAGGCGCAATAGCATGCGCCCTAAACCTCGAACCTCCATCAAGCAAAATATGCGCGCCAGTAATATGCGCCGAGGCAGGACTCGACAAGAAAATCGCAAGACCAGCAATATCCGAGGGCTGGCCATACCGTCCTGTAGGCTGACCCGCGAGGAACGCCTCGTCTCCTGCCGTGCGGAGACCGTAGGCTGTCATCTTGGATGGGAAGAGACCGGGGCAGATGGCGTTGACACTACGAGGGGGGAGGGGCGGGTTAGATTAGGGATTTATGGAAAGATTTGAAGAAGAGGAAGAAGAGAGGGAAAGACGTACGTGATGTTATCACCAATCAACTTGACAGCCAATGTGGATGTTAGGTGGTTGACGGCGGCCTTGGAGGGTTGGTAGCTCCACGTTCCGTTGCCGTCAGCGGACAAGGCGCCTTCAGCGGCGGGCTCGACGGAGGCGGTGGAGGAGATGTTGATCACGCGGCCGGGGTCTTGGTTGGTCGCGTCCTTCTTGAGGAGGGGGGCGAGGCCGGCGGTCACTGGTGGAGGAAGAGGGGTGGGTTAGTTTGGGTGTTGCGGGAGGGAAAGTGGCGAAAGGAAAGGAGGGGCCAAGCAGTCGAACAGCGTTGAGCGAACGAGAAGGTGAGCCGCACACCCAACGCTGTCGGACAAGGTGCCAACGACGGTGGGCCATGCCATAGGCGGACCAAACGGAAAGGCAACGACGCGGTTGGAAAGAAAGGGGCCAGGGACGCAGAGAGGCGAAATCGAGCCCGAAGCGTGGATATGAAAGCACATTCAACGAACAGACCACTCACTATAAAAGATACTCTTCACATTAACAGCAAACACATTATCCCATCCCTTCTCCTCCGGGAAGTCTTCAAAGGGGCCGCCCCAGGTGATACCGCTGTTATTGACCAACACATGGAGTTTAGACTCGAGCGACTTGAACTTTTCGATGAGCGCGTTGCAGCCGGCTTTGGAGCCGATGTTGGCGACGATGTATTGTGCGCGGTGGGTAGGGTTGAGGGCGTTGATCTCGTTTACGGCCTATTCATGGGTGGACGTAGTGGAGTGGTGAGGTGAGTAGAGAGAGATAGAGAGGGAGTGGGAGAGCGCACCTCCTGCAACTGCTTCTCCTTTCGAGCGGCAATGTACACCTTGGCGCCATTCTGCGCGAACCCGGTGGCCATCATCTTGCCGATACCAGAGCCGCCGCCCGTGACGAGGACGATCTTGTCCTTCACATTGAAGATTGAGGGGATGCTGAGGTCTACGAGGTGCGGTTAGTCGGCGCTCTTTGGAGATGAACATGGGGGATGGAGGAACGAAGCGAGAAGGAAGGATGGAGAAAGAAGGGGCACAAGAGGAGATGACGTCCACATCGCCTCGTGCACACAGGAAACGAGGAGGGATTCGCGCAATAAGCTCACCCCTTCCCGTTCCGTCTTCTCTCCATCCACACCACACCACAACTCCAACGGCCAAAAGAATAGGTATACCGGTAAGTAAAACACTCACTCTGTGCCATATCTTCAATCCTTCTTGTTCTGTCCTTGGTGGTTTATCGTGTGTGGTCGAAGTCAAAGTCAAAAGTCGGAATGACACGCGAAAGCAGAAAGCAAAAGTCTCTCCAAACCCGGCTATATAACCAACCGCCTTCACAACACAGGAGAGATACGCAAATAACGGGTAAGCTCGCAATACAATCAAGCGCGGGGTTCACAAGTCGCCGGTGTGTGGGGTGTCGTCCTCTCCTTGCAGGGTTACGCTGGGGTCAAAATTCCAAAATACCGGGTGGTCGGGTTTGTTTGAGCCGGCTCTTCTGACTGAATATTGAATCGTCACTCGAAAACTTCAATCGCGGCTGCTGTCTTGCCGTGTCTGTCTTCCTGTCGTGCGTTCCACGTCCGTAATCCTCGTCGTCCGTGCGACACTCGAGAGACAGGGTCAAACCGCGCTGGGGAAAGACGGAATGACAGAAGTGTCGTTCAGAATTCATGGTGAGAAGAGCGTTGATGACATCCCGAGGAGCCGAGGGGCGAGCTGAACGAATCGAGTGCGGGGGAAACCCGAGATCAGATTCATTGCCTCCGGAGCATGTGATTTGGCTCGGCGGGCTCGCCCAATTTGGCGGTGATTTGATTGGAAGGGAGAGATAGGGGCGCTTGGGTAGTTTGGATTAGCCGCCGAGAGGAGGGGAGTGCGGCTCCTCGGCTGTGCGCTCGACGCTCGCTGAGCGCTGAAGGTCCCGAGTTCGAACCCTATCGGGACCAAAATTGACTGTGGATTCAACGGATTGCCGGCGCCTCCTGCCAGTGAATCAAGTTCCTCGCAATTTTTCAAGCTGTTGTCTCTGGAGACTGGCTACTATGTAGAACGCCCCGAATGGGTACATAACCCACTGTGATAGCTTTTGCGTTTAGCTTTGCTGCGATAAGTGCATACAGCTAACTTCAAACTTTAAGATGTCCTCCCTTGAGCCCGGGATAAGCGCCCATAGTACGAAGATAACTCGGATGATTGGTGTTTGGATTGGATTCAGACTGGACCCCGCCGTACATCCTCTCTCGTTCAAGTTGGATTACCCAAATAGTTCTTACTTACCTGATACGTCTGTCTGAGTTCGCCCACTATAGCTACTATGTACTAAACCAACGATTGTCTTATCCGACTAGATTCACCTACTAGTTCACTAGACTATTACCAACCAGCCAAACAACCTTCCAGCCTGAATCCTCCCCCCGCCATTTCCCATATCCTCCTCACCAGCCTCTATTACGCTGCTCTAGAGTCTACATAAAAAGGGCTGCTCTACTGTAAATACCGCACCAGTAAGAAGCACACTCACTTTCCCCAAACGTACACAGACAATACCTATCACCGGACCCGAACAAATCTAACCTAATCTAGTCCTATATATCAAACAGCTAACTCGGCTATGGACGTGAGTAGACTTCCAGCAACATTTGATGACCGACCATTCATTCTCCACGCGACCGTCTACACATAGGTGCTCATTTTGGCACACCGCAGCGCCTGGACTTTGGCCTGGGTTGGCCCCTGGTATACTGTAGCGACGAAACGGTGGCGTCGACGGTAACGCTGTCGGTTACACACGCTCTCACCAACACCAACACCAACACTATCCTTAGCTTGCCCTTGTGCTTGCACGCGGTCGTCGGAGACTGGTGTCCTTTTCGTTGCTCGAGCTCCAAGAGTTGATACGGTCCTCCCGAACTGGCGAAGAAGAAGTTATAGAAGAACTCGTCACAAGTTCCAGCCTTGCTAAAGAAACAATTAATCACCATCAAAACCTCTCCGGACCCGACTATCGCGCGCCGTGAGCCTCAAGAGAACTAGAGGTCGCCATTGACTCCAGCGTTCACGCACTCGCCTTCGCCTTCTCGTGGCGACCATCCGAGTCCACCCTCGTTGAACCACGAACTCGTTCGGTCTTCAAGAACACACTTCAACAAGGAGAAGGGACGACGACTGGTCACTGCGGAAGCGGCCGTGTCGTTCTCCTGACTAGTGCTCGTTCGGTAGTCGAACGAAAACGCAATGGAGGACTGGGACGAGCTCAGCATTAGCCTACTAGTTTCGAGGCTGCGTCATGTCTCCGTACGTCCCTCTTCTCTCTCTCTTCCTCCCAACCCCTCTCCTAATCTCGTACCGCGAACTTCTCGTCTGTCCTGTGTATGACAGTACGTACACAGTAAGCTCACTCCAACCCCATCCATTTCTCTCTCACTTCTCATTAACCACCTCCAAACCACGTCCTCCACCCACAACTTCGCAAATCCAACAGCCGCAGCACTCGTCTACAACATATGCGACTACGCCCAAACCTTCGAGCTCGAAGTCGACTACATGTGGCCGGGCAAATGGACGCTCGTCAAGCTCGTCTACTTCATGGGCCGGTATGCGGGGTTGCTGGATTACCCGTTGATGTTTATACGTACGTCCGAGTCTGAGTCGTTTCTTGGTTGATTACCACTCGTGTATTCTGTCTACTGACGACTTTGATGACCTACTATAGATAACCACGTCGGTGGACTATCGACTTCGGTGAGCACTCCAACTCTAGCTACTCGACCTAACCGGCCTTGACGCTCATCTCACCGGTTCAGACTTGCTCAATCATAATGCACATCGCCTCCTGTACGTCTACTCGCTCTTCCTGACTATCCACTACACCTCACTAACTACCGACCCCGTTCAAAGGTTCCGCCCTAATAGGCGCCTCATTCGGCGAAGGTAAGCCTCCCTCCTCCAACTCGAATCCCCCTCCCCTTCGAAAAGTCCAAATAACAAAGCGTCTGACCATGGTCCTATCATCATCATCGCCGCACCACAGTCCTCCTCTTCCTCCGCGTCTACGTCCTCTCAGGGTGTAGCAGGCCCGTAGGATGGTACTTGGGTATCCAGTACTCCGTGAGTAACGACTTCTTCAAGCCCAATCTTTAATCTCGAGTACTCACATCCCCTTGTTCATCTAATTAACCGTTAATCGCGCTACACAGCTCCTCTTCACAGCCATGTTCGTACTGGCCGTTCTCACTCTCAAATCCGTCATCTGTAAGCGCCACCTACACCCTCCTCCGAGCTTCCTATATCCCCCTTCCTTTCTCTCGACTCGTACTAACTACTCTCAAACTCAAATCCCACCTGGATCCTCCACAGACACCCCCTCCCCCGTCCCAACACATACAGGCTGCTACATCCACTACGCCAGCAAAGTCTACATCACAGCTCTATACGGCCTCGTCTTACTTCAACAAACAGGTAAGCCATTGTGATTTCACCAGGCTTCTCTATTATACCAGCTCGCTCAATCTGACTCGCTCCTTCCCCCCTCTCGTTCCTCACTTCACAAACCACTCCTCTCCTCACCTCACCACACGAACCCACTTCCTCCTCCGAACGACCTTTCCAATTTCTCGATGGGCCACTCGCTTCCAGGCGTCATCACCCTCAGCTTCTACTTTGGCCTCTCCAACTTTCGCAAAACTAAAAGCCCCCTAATCACGATACTGTACAGAGACGGAACGTTGTATTTTTTAATCTTAACGCGTAAGTTCCCACCGGATGCACCCATCCCCGCCTTCCTCCCTCGCTTTCTTGTAGTAACCCGCGATTTTGCTGTTGTCTTCAGTTGTCACAGCTATAAACATCGCAACAGTTATTACCGCTCCTGTACGTATACGTTCCCTTCACTTCTCCCTGGTACCGTCCCCACTCACAAATACACCCAGCAAGAATACTACATAATGTTCCTCGTGTACGTTATCCCCCTCCCCTCTCCTCTCCGCGCCCTCCAAACCACCCTGACTAATCCCCCTCCCTCCCCACTCTCCAACTTGAACAGAGTCCAACGCTGCTTCCACTCAACCCTCTCAACCCGCACAATCCTCAAACTCCGCCAAATGGCACGGCGAGACCTCGAACTATCAACTTTTATGCGCCAATTCGAACTCTGCTGCGACGAAGAACAACAAGTCTGTCTGTCAGGATTGGTGGGATCGTCGGATTCAGAGGTTGTTCAACCTGTCAGAGGGGAAAGAGGAGGAGGGGGAGAGGGAGAGGGACCGTCAAGCAGAGCACCACTGGCGCTTGGGTCTAGTACGACTGCTCTGGTGGCAGTTTCAGAATTCGGCCCAGCTCCAAGTCTAGATATCGATTCTGAGCCTCCTACGACAAACGCACCAAGACTGCCACTAGCAGTCGCATGGGCCAATGACCACACTGTCACCACCCACTGCACACCCACCTCACGCCCCGGTTCAAGCGGGCCCAGCGGACCCCAATTCACCAAAGAACAGCACGACTTTATCGCAGATGGCCCAGACGTCCGCAGTATCGCCAGCAGAGTGAGCTTCAGTCTCAATTATCGCAACAACGCCGCGGCGCGGTCCGAGCGGAATACGAATAGACTACTGCAGCTGCACAGTCCGAGCAGTCATAGTCGCAGTCACAGTCACAGTCATAGTCATAGCCACAGTTATAGACGCGGACGATCGACATCGGAGACGGCGGAGGAGAGTACAAGTACAAGTACGAGTAGGAGGAGGAGGAGTAGGAGCGGGAGGCTGGGGAGAATCTCACTCGGCGAGCGGACGAGCATTAGTATTGCGAGAAGGGACCCGGGAGACTCGGAGGATAGTACTGCGATTGATTTGGTGCATACATTGGAAGATGTCGATAGAGACCCACTGGAATATATGGCTTACAAGTGAATTGCTCGATGCGGCGTCAGCGTCTCTCTTGCATCCCTTCTCGCCCTGACCACCGAGTAATGCCAGGTAAGTAATCCCTGGCCGAGCGAGACTAGTTGCTGTATGACCGTATGTCAGACATTTACTTATCTGTTATCATGGCTTGCTCAAGCGGTTCCCATAGGGGTCGTTGGATAGACAACGGAGCCGCCGGTCCGCGAGACCGAGCATGCTGGTTTAGGAGCCCGGCAAAAGATAGTCTCGTCCAGCTGGCAGCAGCAATGGCACACCAAAGTCCAACAGGCAGCAGTACACTACGACGAGGCCCACAACTCGTAAACCTCCCCGCCGACATCCTCCGCACCATCCTCGACCTCCTCGACGTCGACGTCTACTGGGGCCCCGACCGCCGCACCCTCCGCGCACTCTCCCTCACATCCAAAGCACTCACCGCGCACGCCCAAAGACTGCTCTTCCGCTCCCCGTTCTTCACGCTCGACCTGTACCGGCACATTACCAGGATTATCGTCGACGAAAACAACCGCGTCGTCGGGCTAGAAGGTTCATTGGGCCCCACGGAGGAGGAGCCGCTGACCAAGTTTACTAGAGCATTGAAGCGGAATCCGGCACTGGGGCTGTATGTGAGATCTTTCAAGTTAAGCATCCGACCTCCCCGCACCCACGACTATGACCAAGTGGACCCCGGTCGCAAACACAGACGTCCCGATTCCCCAGACTCGGAAGACTCGGACGATTCAGATGACCTTCCAGTGAAGAACGACGACGACCACCACCACCGCGTCCGCCGCCCCTGGCACCAAAAACTCGTCGAAAAGGAGTTTTACTCCTTCCTCCCCCTATTTACCCGCCTGCAGCACCTCCACATCGTGGTACAGAGACACCACTTGGACAACTTGGACCCTCCACCCTACTCCGTGGCCCGCGTTTTGGAGCTGTTATCGTCCTCGGACAGGCTCGAGTCGCTCCATCTGGAGTCAACCCGTCTCGATCTCCCATTCTCGCCCACCGCCTCGCTACCACCGAACACAATCCCAGCTTTATCCCGCTTGAAGCGGTTGGTACTCGACAACTGCGAATGGGACTCCCCTCGGAGTCCGAGTCCGAGTTCCGAACGATCAAGCCCGCCGGCGCCTACTGGCACTGACATGTCGACTGCCTCAGGAGGTTCATGCCAACCTGAACACCCACCTCTACACCTGGAACACCTCACCATCTACGGCCCTCGAACGAGCAGTCTACAGCCCATCGCCGCCCTCCAAGCGCCCAACACCCTACGCGAATTCCACCTCTGCACAAACCGCAACATGTCAATGGACTACAAATCTCTCTACAGGTTCGATCGCACTGGCAGTTCTACTACTGAATCCACGTCACCGTCGTCCTCGTCGGAAGTCGTTCCTTTACGTGTGTTGTTGAAGAAATCGTCCAAGTCGTTGGAAAAGTTTATGTTTAGCTATCCCCCGGGGTGGGGCTATGGATGTAAGTACGTACTTTAGTAACGATGGCCGTGACTAACCTACTCTTCCCCCCTCCCCCTCCATCCCCTCCCCTCCCATCCCATCCATCCTCCACCTGACAGACCCAACACTCCAAACCTCCCTCTTCGCCTCAACCTCCACCTCCCTCTTCACCTCCCTCACAACACTCACAACATTCACATTCCGCATCAACTCATCCGACTTGTTCGACTGGAGACGGTACCCATCTCCAACATTTGCAAGTTCTGAAGATTTGTCTGATGAAGAGTCGTCCCCTCCTGAACATCCGTATTCTAGTTCTAATTCTATTTCTATTTCTAATTCTTCTTCGCCTCCTGCTCCTTCAACCAGCTCCAACTCCAACCACCACCGCCGCCGCCGCCGCCGCCGCCCCCTCCCAAACCACGAAACACTCCACTCCAAATTCGCATTCTCACTCCTAACCTCCCCAACCTCAGCCCTCTCCTCAGCACCAAACCTCACCCTCCTCCAAATCGACCTATTCGGCAACCAAACCCTAGACGACTTTCAAAGCCATAGTCCACATTGGCAAGTCGTCAGCAGACACTTGATGGATGAGTGTGATTATGCCAACTGCCAATGCCACTCTCCGGCAATGGGAAGCAGGTTCGAGTCGTTGCAAACTATCCTCATCCGCGTGTCAATCTCGGAGAGGGGAATGCGGAGCAGCGAAGAATCCTTAACCAAGTGGATGAAGGACGGTCCCTTTTCAGGACTCAAGGAGAAAAGGGGAATAGACGTCCAAGTTCAGAACGTCAATGATTGGATGTACAGATCTAGTTATCCCCACTATGATGAATGAGTGAATGAATGAATGAAATTCATGTTCTAGTCAAAAGAGTTATTACTCACTGGGCGCGCGTGCGTATTCTGTTACAAAGCGATATGCGGGGTATACGAAGCCGTACAAAAACGATATGCAATCAAACCATGTCCAAACCAAGAGCCATCGTAGTCTCGGTTTTCCCAGACTCTCCCGATTGAGCGACTACTTCCTAATCAGTAGTCCTCATCGTGAGAGTCTGGGATCCTTGCCCTAAGAAAAGCGACCACACCTGCTTCGGTGGCTATTCGCGAGCCTTGGGCTTTCGATAACGGTTATGTAATGGGTTGGCGCGAGTATCTTATCTATCCACCGACACATTTGTCCTTTCTTCCTGTACCTACACGTCGAATTTTCCAATCCAACGATGTCTGATTACTTCCCGACCTCCTACCATGTCAGATTACACTTCTCAGACGACTTTTCCGAGCCCGACGCCCTCAGCTCCAGCCCTGGAGTCAGCCGGCCATCAACACCTACTCAAGACGATAATCTCGCCAGTGAAATGGATATGATAGAGTTCCAGGACCTTCCGGAACTCCCTGAAGACTTGGGAGATGATTTCGAGTATATTCCGCCACACGAAGTTCACAAGCGACAGTCGCCACTTAGCACGACACAGAAAGTAAAGCTCATCTGTTCTTACATCTCGCAAATACCACGGTTTTCGCTCGGCACCTTCCTTCGTGAACTTTTCGCATCCACAGACCCTTCTGTAACTGCCTATAGCCATCGCTTTCTCTCTGGTTTGGGACACATACCAGTAATGGAGCTCATGGTGAAGGGTTGTAATCCGGAACGTGAATCCAAAGTCCGTGACTCCCTGAAGCAAGCCCGTCAAGCCTCGAGGGCCTGGATTATCCAGAGCGCCGCTGAAATCTGTGCTAAAGAAGCTAGCCACCTCACAGATAACGCCTTTCACGGCCCTTTTCAAGAAGAGGCTAGGTTTCTGCGCGTTTCAGCTCATGACATCGGGATTCAACATCCAAAAGGCTTCAGCCTCTCAAGGCTCCTGGAGATTTACAGACGGACATTGCCGCACCTGCAAACAATCCTTGAGGCGATAATTTCAAAGGAGACGAAGATTATGAAGCCTGGTACCCGTGACCCCGACCATGTAAGCCAATTTCAGCTATCAATCTCATTCAGAATTTTAAATTGAATTTGCATAATGTAGGGACGAACTCTCCTGACATCCATGCTTCTAAACCTCAGAAGCAGGCGCACCAACTATCATGCCGCGATGAATTCTCTTATTTTATGGGATAATCGTGTTCCTAAACGGTTGACAAGTGCCCTGAATAAACTGGGAATTACCACTTCATACGCTTTCCAATGTCGCGCGATTCTGTCTCTCAGTAAAGCAGCAGTACGCGAAGTCCGAAGAGTCGCAAATGACCCGTCGAAAATCACTGTTCTCCCCTATGACAACTTCAATTGGGTTCAGAACTCACCAGAATCGACTACCCTTCATCATTCCGTGCAACACGACCAGGTTTCTGCGCTACTTATTGTTGTTCCGACGGAAGGCACCGAATTGGAGGGAAAGTCTGCGCATGACATTCTCAACCTCAAAGATTTCGAGGCTACGAAACGCATGCGACATGAACTCCCAGCTCATAAGTCACTTTCGGACATACTGCCGTCCCTTGACGATCATCACACTTTTCGCCAGAACGCTATCATCCATGTTGCCCGCATATTGACTGAAGAGATTCCCTCCTACAATTACCTCCAATCCGCACTTCCCCGCCTAAGTGACCCCAAGGCAATCCCGACGAGAAAAACAGAGGAATACTACCTGCCTACATTCGATCAGGAGCAAGGATCGACTCGAGGCAATATGGTGGTACTCGAACATTACTTTCAAAATGTTCTTCAAGTCCCTGTCCAGAAATTCGAAAATTACATGCAGCTTCTCCTCGGCGATCGTCTTACCACTGCTCGGGACCGTGCAGCTCAAGATCAGCGCCAACCAGATACTTCCCCGCACAAATTCGACCATCTTTCCTCATTTGCTATGCTCAGCGGCCTTATGCATTTCGTCATGAACTTCATGCAAGCAGTTGGAGGTACCTTCTGGGGAAATCCAGACCCCTCTGATCCTCTAAGTCTTGTTAATTTACGAGACCACATCAACCGACAAACGATCAACCTCCGAAAGCTCGATTACTACGGGTGGATTCGATTCCTTGACGCCATACTACGTGCCCTTATACATCACGCATCGGACGTGCTCAAGGATTCAGGGCCATGCACGGACATCCAATCTGTGGATGATCTTATTCATCACGCAACAGAGATTGTGGATAACTTTGCTGTTCAGAGCATCAGTCGCCTCGAAGCCACCAAGGTTAAGGTTCTCCCAGGAAATACCACAACATCCAATGCTATCATATTATTCCACCACCTCCTCCTACTTCACGAAATGCAAAGTGCAATCAAGCTTGGCCACCCGGGGCGGATCACACGGATGCTCAAGTTCTGGTGTCCGATTTTCTATGCTGCTGGAAGCTTCAACTACGCCAATGAAACAATGGAATTACTGCACAACCTCATACATGACTGGCCTAAAGACTTTGCAACACTGGCTACACATGGAATGCTCGTAAATCCAAGGGGAAGGGATGGTGACTGGAAACCAACAGATATCTCCAACGAACATTACAACGACCATATCAAAGAGCGTGCACATGGCCCCAACTCCAGCCCCGAGCTCCTTGAAAAAGTAACTCCAGCAATGGGACATATCATGGAACTCACGATCGGACTCTTCGAGGAACTTGGGGTTGAGCAACAGAATCAAAAACATAGCCACGTCTCGCAGTCAAATGATATACGGTTGCTCCGGGAATACCTCGAGTCTCGACATGTATTCAAGTGGGATCGGGATACACCATCGACGGGGAACTTTATCAACTTGTTTACCGAGGGCCAGAAACGCTTATCAGGGCCTACTGGCGGGCATGCGAAGCACTTGGCTCGCCACACGCTCCGACATCGTTCCCGACACTCAATAGTAGAAGAGAGCTGCACGCAGCCGGACATCTACCAAGAGTTAGAGATTGCCAAAGATGCTACTATTACCCCAGCGTCCACCCACCTCAGAAGTACAGTGCTAGAATATCAACTGGATATACAAGACATAGTTACAGTAGGAGAGGAGTATAACGAAGGAGAGGATGTATAATATTAATGTATAGTAATAGAGATAAACTGGGCGATTAGGGCGTATTAAATGAGAGAACTTGTTCGCCAGGATAGAGCTGATGCATGCGAAATTGATTTCTAGTCGGTTTTGAAGGAGCAGCTTGAATTGACGGTGAAATGATGCGAGGATGGGCGGGTGTTGGTTCGACTTGCGTGTCAACTGTGTCAACCCAGCGAATCTGCGCGTACCGCGGTTCCTGCAGGTTTGGGGATGGTTGAGGACCTTGAGGTTGCTCTAACGCTGGCGTAGATGCGTGGGCAGTGACGGCGAGTTCTCCGTACATGTTGCGCCGGATGTTCTCGATTTCCAGAAGCAACCTGGGCGCAATTTCTTCGAAATGCGGGATCTGCGTTCGCTGATAGATGTCGTCGAGAGTGGTGATGTTGTGGATCGATTTTACTAGCGATTGAAGGTCCCTGTCATCGATCAGATCGTCTGGACCATACGAGAACCACTGCTCCTTCCAACTCTCCTCCCAATGCCTAAACCTCCACTCCTTCAAACGGGCCAATGTCGCTGCAATTTGCGCAGCTGTAGGGGCGGCGAGTGCTGCCGATGCCGATGCCATAGCCCTCGACGTCCCTGGATCGACAGAGATCCACGTATACGAGCGGACAAGGGCAATCAGCTCCGGTTTGCAGTTGGAGCAGCGCGTGCCACAACGTAAATCTGGGTTATGGCGAGGGTCTTCGAGGAGATAGAGAACAATTTGCTCGTAACAGGTGGTTGGTGGTGAACGAACGAGTTGAAGGAGTCCCGGGTCCTCGTACCCAGGAGAAGCAACTGTCAGCTGGCCATCAGCCATCGACTTCTCGACAAGGAGAACTCCGATGGCATAGGTGCCAGTGCTTCTTGCGCCTCGGCCACGCCGTTGTTCCCAACCCACGAGTGTCAAGCCGCGACATCCATACTGGATGACAAGAGTGACATGCGCAACATCGACACCAGGTCCTATCTTCTCGGTTCCCAACCAAATGCGTGTTTGTCCATCGCGGAAACGTCTCGTGCTCGCTTCTTGATGGTGTCGAGAAAGCCCTGCGTGAATGAGGTCTACCCAATGTATGGGCAGGCCCTGCTCTCGTAGTTTACCGCGAAACCACCAGAACATCGCTGTCAGGCGATCAATGTCGTCGGTGTAGATGATGCAGGAGGGAATGGTGGCGGGGTGTCGAGGGTCAATAGACCAAGTGAAGAGGAACTCGAGGTCTTTGAAAGTCGACATGTCGTACTCCATGTTCTTGATGATTACCGAGAGTTCGGGTCTGAAATTTCCGAGATTGATGAGGCGATAGTTGGGCTTGAGGCCAGACAATGCTGTAAGGGAATTGCGGTAAATGGTAGGGAGGGTTGCAGAGATTGCAACCATGGGTACGTCCGCCAGCCCAGCGATGCGCCTTAGCCAGCGCAGATTGCTATACGCGGTCCTGTACGACTGGCTCTCGTGGGGAAACATGGGCTTCGTCGATATATATTGCAGATAGCTGGGCCTTGAACGATTCGGAATGGAGAACGCGTCCCATGGAAGGACTTTCAAGCATCTCCGCGCAGATGTACACTATCTGCATGCCACCCCCCTTTGCCAGAGATTCGAGTCGTTCCGGACCTTTATTTTTCGAGTTAATGAACGTTGTGGTGATTTGAGACCCTCCATATCTAAGGGAGTAATTTAGATGCAAGTTGTAGAGAGAAAAGTCCAATACACTCACCGACGCAGTTCACCTTGGTGCCCCAGGCTCGTATACGGGACTATGACCAAAGATATACCGACTTTCTGCGCTAGCAGAGGTAGCACCCACACCAGAGACTTCCCTGAGCCCGTCGGAGCGATGAGACAAACGTCGGTACGCCGTTGAATAACAAGATTTGCGACGTCGAGCTGAAAGGGCCGAAGGGTCTGCCCCGGTGATATCAAGCCGGCGGTCTGGGCTGCCTCGTTCCATTGCGTCGTGCTCCAAGGATCCAGAGGTAGCAGACGATGCTGCACCTCAAAAGGGAACGCTCTAGACGTTCTTTGACCGCGTTTAAGCAGGAACTTCGCTGGAGAGGGGGTTGGGGGCTGAACCAGGTAACCGTTCTGGTAGCGAGGTCGATTTTTCTTTTCGGAAAGCGGTGGTCGATGAACCGAGGTATTTGACGCGTCCGAAGGGGTTCTGGAACAACTATCTGCGGGTGTAGAGGGTGTAAATGGGATGGGGAAGGCCACTGCGCTCCCAGGAGTTCGCATTCGAGATTTCGGTGTGGGGGTAACATTTTCCTTATGGGCATACCAATCATTGGGAAGTTTTCGCTTTTTCGAGGTACGTGGTGGTGCAGGAGTAGTGACAGTCATATTAAGTGGTGATGATTAAGACATTGCAGGTCGTATGGATAGTAGAAAGAACGAGAGGAAGGAGACGATGGTCGCGGTAATGATAAAAGCGTGTTACATAACCGTTATCGAAAGCCCAAGGCTCGCGAATAGCCACCGAAGCAGGTGTGGTCGCTTTTCTTAGGGCAAGGATCCCAGACTCTCACGATGAGGACTACTGATTAGGAAGTAGTCGCTCAATCGGGAGAGTCTGGGAAAACCGAGACTAGAGCCATCGAAAAATAAACGTTCTACTTCATCCGGTTTCCAAACCCAAGCCCATCCGACCCACCGGCCACCTTGGCATTCTCTGTATTACTCCCCTTCGCCGCAAACCCGCCAGGTCGATTGAGAGAATTCAAATAGCTGCTGAAACCCGTTCCAAGCGCAGAGTTCCAAATGGGAGATCCAGAACCAAGACCAAGACTCGGGATGCCAGAGTGTGCAGGGAGACTACCGACGCTGTTGGTTCCAGAAACCGTAATGTTGGTCGTGGTGGAAGGTAAGGGCCGGCCTATCGGACTGATACCAGGGGTCGGGGTCATCTGAGGCGCTAGACTAGGGGTACATGGCCCTCCAATCGCGCTCGCATTACTACTTGTGGACAGAGGCGAACTCGATTTGGATCCAGGGGCAAGATTCGCAGTCGGGAGTAAACGGTTGTTGTACGTTGATGAACCACCAGAAGAGTGAATCGAATGGGAAAGCCCGAGCCCGCCGCTCGCGAGGTCTGCGCCTGCCATGTTGCATCCAGTGAAATCGTTGTGATTGTTGCTCGTCATCGGAGGTGTTCCGGATGTACTCCCGGGCGAGGCTAGGTTGAAACCAGAAGTAGACGTAGTTGAGAAAGACGAGCCCGCCTTGCCCTTCGTAACGATAAACGGATTGAATTGAGGGCTCGACAAGAACTTGGACTTAGGAAGCGATCCAGGAGTCGTAGAAGCCATCAGGTTGGGTGATTCCGAAGGTGTCTTCGAGGACGAAGAAGCGGCGACCGCAGCTGCAGCTGCAGCAGTCGACTGAAGCAGCCTCGTGGATAATTCGGATACGACCTGGTACACCTCTTGGCTGAAGCCAACACACTGTAGACCGACACAAGCAAGTTTGAGAGCACCAGCTGCATACAGTTGCCCAGTTTCGTAGTTCGTCTGAGGAGTCGTGTTCTTCCGTGCTGCTAGAGTTTCCTTGATAATCGCCGTCTTCGTCTGAAGATTGGGGTAAGGAGGGGGAAGGTATAGAGAATTGGGATTGCTACCTCGCTTGTGAGGAACTCCCATTCCGCAGTCGACACAATATCCATAACAAATGCGCGGTAGATACCGGCGTAGTACCAGGTCCCTTCGTTATTATAGAAGCACTCTGGGAGAAAACATTAGTCGGCATAAAATGGAAAAAAATGGACCTGCCTACCCGTGGGCTTTGCCATGCGTCCGATGGGGTCCACAGCATTCCAGCGATGGGCCGTGACCGTTCGAGGATTGGTGTTACACTTGAACATGG
The DNA here is from genome assembly GCF_000182895.1 of Coprinopsis cinerea okayama7#130. Lineage (NCBI taxonomy): Eukaryota > Fungi > Basidiomycota > Agaricomycetes > Agaricales > Psathyrellaceae > Coprinopsis > Coprinopsis cinerea. The sequence goes on along the minus strand of NW_003307543.1, from coordinate 3,140,995 downwards.
GGACGTACATGAACCCATGTTCTTCACGCTCAGGACACCACGCTGCGGTCGCGCTTTGGAGGGTACGGTAGCCTCCGAGTCTGTGTTTCCATGAGTGCTCCGAAGTGAGGGGGAAAGGAAGCACACTAACGCGTGTCTCAGGGACTGTGTACCCGGAAATCAGTGGAGGTTCTACTAGTTCGGGCGCGGAAGGAAACTTACGGCTGGTGCTCCATTCAAGAATTCGTGCAATGTCACCTGAGGCGGCAGCAAGATTGGGGCTAGAGTCATGTCCGGCGCTGTGTCGGGAAGAGGAATGGCGGCGAGCAGTTCGTTTCGCATTCGAATGACCTCTGGTATATCTTCTACCTGCAGCGGTCTCTCCTCCTACCAAGGGTCAAAACGTATCTATCTGCATCAAGGTAGCCCTACCTTTCGTGAAGCTGCTAGAACAGCATGGAGAGCATCTTCCAAAACCGCAGCATTGGATGCATCTCGATGGTCGTCCGTCTGGACACCGCAGGACACCTGCGCTATCAGTCAGTATGAAGACGAAGGCCGATGAAGAGGAAACTCGCCTTAACGATATTCTCCTCATAGTTCGGCGGCGGGTCGCAGAGAGTCTTCCCCTCACAAGCATCATACTCTCTCAGATACCTGTTGATTTCCCTGAGGTCCTTGATCGTCGCCTCAAGCGAGGCAATGTGCGCGGTGGTATCCAAGACCGCCGTCGACCCGCCAGTGTCATATGCTGGCCCACTGCCCCCAAGAGACAGCCTTTCGAGGCCACTGGCGACGCGCTCTTCCTGCAGTCGCTCGATGAGTTCAGAATATCGCCTAACGAGACTATACGCGTCCGAAAGCCGCTCTACCGCGGCGTCGCGTGCTCTGAGGACCTCTACAACGCGCATACGCTCAACTTGGATCTCCAGAGCCATCTCGACGACCCTGAATGGTCCCGCCTAATGTGGATTGACCAGTCAGTACCCGTAGCGGTCGCCACACCCAACTTGGGAACGAACTCACTGTCGGGGACAATGTCTCCAAATTTCTCAGCCGTCCAATGAGTTGGTCTACAGTCGGACCCTCTACGTTGTCCCCTTCGGGATTGTTAGCGGTTTTGAGACCCAGTTCCCTGGTGAACGGGGTCGACATAGTCGTCGTAAATGGCCTGGACGACTGGACGGTGGTGGCTGGAAGACAAGGAGATTCGGGACTCGACCAGGATCACGCCGTCCGCCGATCAGGGAATTGAAGCGGAGCTTGAATAGGCTTATCTCGAGACTCGTCAAACCCAAAGTCAACCAAAGTACTACTTCGCGAAATTGCCGGAGTCCGTGCACTTCAGATTCCGGGGGAAAGTGAAGGGCTTCGGAGGCCGTTCATGATTCTGAACTCGCGACCTTCGCACCCTCGCCCCGGAAAATCCCCTATGCCAAAAGTAGTATGCTCTTGTTCTCATGGATCGACACTTTTGATGTCCGGTCCCTGTTCTCTGTCATCCTTTCCTCGAACTCAGGGGATCTGAATCTCCAAGGGGATCTCCGTGACAATCGAAAGCTTCCCCTCGACTATCGGGACCGAAGTCGCTGTTCACGCGTTGACACCTTCCTCCCACCATACTCGTCCAACTTAGGTGCTCGATTGCTCTCTGGCACGCTTCAAGCTCAGCCACGTAGGTCTCTCTTTTGTCCTAGGGGAAGGGAGGGAGGGGTGGTTCCAATGGAGAGCGATCTAAGTTTACTACTCTCTCGGCTTCAACAAGTCTCGGTGAGTCTCCCAATTGTTCTACTTCGTCCTTGTTCCTAACTTGAGCTCCACACCCAGTACGTGCACAGTGAGCACATTGTCTTCCTTCATAGGTCGTCGGAATATCCTCTTTAACCCCATATTGCCATCCTCCTCCCTGTCGCAATCAATCCTAATCAACCTCAGTCGCGGTACTCGTCTTCAATATCTGCGACTATGTACAAACATTCGACTTGGAGGTGTGCATTATTCGCTCCAAATCCGTCACAGCGTCCCAACATCTTACAGGTCGACCACATGTGGAGCGGGAAATGGAACGGGATAAAATTCGTTTACTTTATGGGCCGGTATCTGGGTCTCATTGACTACCCCTTGACTATGATTCGTAAGCCTCTCTGACTGAAATAACGATCCCGCCGATTCTCTGACTCTGCCCTTCACGACAGACAACCATGTCCTTGGGTTGAGCCCATCTGTAAGCCTGGAAACCAAACGGCGTCGCTCTGAAAATACTCAGCTCACATACTTCCCCAGACATGCAATGTGTTGCTTCATATTATATCGTGTAGGTGCTTACCCCTTTGAAGAGGCTAAGATGACTCCTAAAACATTTTTTGCAAGGCTCGGCCCTGATAGGGACCGCATTCGCAGAAAGTAAGGCCTCTATGAAATGTCGGGGCACGCCATTTGACCTAAACGAACTGGCTTAGTCCTCATGTATCTTCGCGTCTATGTTCTCTCAGTGTGTAACCCCCGCGTTGCACTGTTTTTAATCATTCAATACTCGGTGAGTGCATACGCGACGCTGCCTGTATTCGAACAGCAGTCTTGCTTGAACCCTCGTTCATCTAGATCACATCCCTATCTACATTCACCGTGACCATTCTGGCCCTCAGAGATATGACATGTACGCTCTCGGCGCTTCGCACGTTGCATCTCCCCGGATCTTATCTAATACCTTACTTCTTTGCAGACGGGCCATCGCCTATTCCTGAGATCCTAGGCTGCTATATCGAAGGAGCGAGTAGAGTATATCCTACTGTGATGTACTCACTTGTCCTCTTGGAGCAGTTCTGTGAGTAACGCGAGAGTACGAGCCCTTTGTTCCCGATGCTAACTTGTATCCAATTAAGCTGTGACTATACTGAGCCTTTACTTTGGCTTGTCGAACTTTCGAAGGAGTCACAGTCCGTTGATCTCGATATTCTATAGAGATGGAACACTGGACTTTATGATAATAACTGGTGAGTAATGTCCTCGAGGTTGTATGTTGATAATTCGACGCGCGCCACTGCAGCTGTAACGACCTTAAATGTCATGACTGTTGCCTTCGCACCAGTGAGTTCATACAGTTCAGGGATCCCTCATCGCCTGTTTACTCAACCTCATGTCGCAGAAAGACTACCATCTCATGTTCCTTCTGTAAGTGACCCCTGCCTCTCCGTACTCGAAGCGTCTAGAGTAACATGCGTTCCCCTACTTTGTCATCCAAAGCGTCCAACGCTGTGTCCACTCCACACTCGCAACGCGCACAATCCTCCATCTACGCGAAATGGCTGCCCGAGATCTCGAGCTCAGAACACTTCTGCAACGCCTCGACGAAGGTTATTTGGACTCGTCCATGGACTTTTCAGCAGGCTGCGGGCCCTTCAGGACAAACCGAAGACGTACGCTGGACGACGGTCCCTGGCGATTCACCCGCCAACAACACGAATTCATTGCTGAGGGGCCCAGTGTTTGGAGTGTCACCAGTAGAGTGCCACTCAACCTTGATGAAAGGTACCATACTAGACGGACTGCGGCAGCCGTGCCGGGGAGGTTGGAGCCAGCGGTTGAAAGTACTGAGCTAGTCTTCCTTGGTGGGAGTAGTACTGTGAAATGATCATGAAAATGCCTCCTCGATTACCTGGGTTCTCTTGGTCCGCACCAGTCCAAGGCGCCATTGCCCCTACAGGTGGCTCTGTATCGCTCCTCGTCCAGCTGGATGTCATACAGAGCAGCGAAGCTCACAGTCACTGCTGTGAACGAACGCGGCCGTCCTTAGGGGCTATATTGTTATTTCTACGCGATGCTTGTGTTGCCAGACGTGAGTCCCGCCCAACGCATTCGACCGGAATTGACCCACATTGATACACGGTAGTAACCGCTCTTCTATTCTCGTGGACTTGCAATTGCAACGGGCCAGCACGCCGTTGGCAACAGGTCAGTTACCAACTTTTTAATTTAGGCGCCCGTGGCCGGTCTTGGCACGGGAATTCGAAGCGGCCCACGTGATCGCGTCAGCCGCTGCTCAGAGTCAACGATTCCGAATCTCTCGTCTGCAAAGCAATGGAACTGTCGCTGCTCGGCAGTATCCCAATGAAAGAAATCCAAAAGGATGGGCAATATAGAGGGTTGATTACCGATTTCTCTATTTTCTAAACGACGTCCCTCCTCGACGGTGGTAGCCAAATTCCAGTTGCTTGAGCAACAGACAAGGTGTTCCTCAGTGTCAGGTTACAGTGGTAGCCGCCTGTTCTGACCAACGCGCGTTTGCGAAAAGACCGCCGCACGCTGAGCCCATCTCCCACGAGGTCCTTTTGAGGAGATTTCACAGCCTCCCAATCTACTTATGGTTCGACTTTCCAAGAATTGGAGCCGGAAACGGATCCAAATCTGTGCGTATCCATCCGCCAGTCCGCGAAATGACACCATTTACAAGGAAGTAGCCAATCAAAAATATATGCTGAAAAGTCGGCATCTCGGCTTCAAGTTGGGCGTATCATCTCGTACGAGGAAAATCTCTATCGAATGGTGTAGAAAAGGCAGGAAGGAGTTGGATAACTGTATAGTTCCATCCTGCAGCCATTCCGAACCTCCCTACTATGTCTGCGAACACTATTGCTCTCAAAGACGGCCGCGTCCAGAACCGTGTTGAGAACTACACCAAGTTCTGGAAGAAGGATCTCAAGACTGAAGGACAGTCGGACAACGACGCCCGCCTGGACAAGTACACCGACGTCGTTAACGGTCTGTCCTTTCCCCCACTCGTATCGCTCATCGCTTGATTTAACCACCGAAAACCCAGGCTACTACGATGGTGCGACGCAGCTCTACGAGTACGGCTGGTCCCAGTCGTTCCACTTCTCCCGGTTCTACAAAGGCGAAGCCTTCGCCGCGTCTCTTGCCCGACACGAACACTACCTCGCAGCCCAGATGAAGCTCCGACCTGGTATGCGCGTCCTCGACGTGGGTTGTGGAATTGGCGGCCCTGCGAGGGAGATCGCCCAATTCTCCGACGTCGAGATCGTGGGTCTTAACAATAACGAGTTCCAAGTCCAGCGTGCTAGAAGGTATACCAAGCAAGCTGGTCTAGAGGGGAATGTTACCTTTGTCACTGGGGACTTTATGAAGCTTGTGGAGCAGTTTGGAGCGGATTCCTTCGATGCTGGTGCGTGTTCCCGTTTATCGACCTAGCCCTGCCTGCTTTTAGCTGACCTTCGATCTGATGATCAGTGTACGCCATCGAGGCGACCGTTCACGCGCCTAGCTGGGAAGGTGTCTACGGAGAAATATTCAAAGTTTTGAAGCCTGGCGGTGTCGTACGTCGTTTTCCATCCGCCACCCCTCATCCCCATCCGCTGACACCCTTTCTCGCAGTTCGGCGTCTACGAATGGTGTATGACCGACGAGTGGGACCCATCTATCCCCTCGCACAAAGAGCTCGCCCACCGCATCGAGCTAGGCAACGGTATCCCCGAAATGCGGCCTCTCCGGCAAGCACGACGTGCCCTTCAAGACGTTGGATTCAAGATCGAACACGAGGAAGATCTCGCAGCTCGACCCGACCCCGTTCCCTGGTACTATCCCCTCGAAGGTGACTTCTCCAAAGCGCAGACTGCCTGGGACTATTTGACGGTTTGGAGGACTAGTTGGAGCGGACAACTGGTGACGCACAATGTGCTGAGGGCCATGGAGTGGATCGGTCTCGTGCCGAAGGGGACGCATGATGTGGGCGAGTCGCTGAGGCTTGCTGCAGCCGCTTTGGTGGAGGCGGGACAGGCTAAGGTACGTTGTCTTTTCTCATATGTGCTTGGGTCCTCGCATGATGCTTACTACGACTTGCACAGTTATTTACTCCAATGTATCTGGTTGTCAGTCGCAAGCCAAGGAACTGAACGCCATGGGATTCGAGGACGTCTATTGATCCGGTAGTTTGTGCTGTGTGCTGTCCAGGACCCCATCCTCCATCCATGTGTGTAGAGCCGTGGTAGTGCTGAACTATGCTCTGTATTTCACTTCTAACAGCCGCAGGTGACGTCGTTGTGACGCGCCACATAGCCGACAGATCCGCATGTAAGCACTGTTAAGCGCCCATAGCCCTGGGGTTGTTCTCCCCCGCCCTTCGCCTTGAGGGATCTGCGCCTGTCGTCCCGTCTTTTAGATACCCACGGGCCACTGAGAATATGAGCCGCCTCTGGACGTTTCGACCCAAATCAAAGTCACAGAGCGCCACTTTATCACCCGCTGATGACAGCCACCCATGATCCAGGAGAGCAAGTGGGCATCACGGTGGAAGTGCCCCCTTTATACCCACGGTCTAGAAGACAGGGAAGGCCTGGATACCTTACCCGTCTAACCTTGCCTTGCCTTAACACCCAGGCTGTCAATTCTGAATTCAAACCCTCTCGATTCTCAAAGACACCCTGCAGCCTGTATCCCTTCCAAGCTAGACGACTTCCGCATTTTCTCGCGCACGTCTCCGAGTCGCTCTATGCGAGACCCGTGCTTCTGACGACTAAAATTGATGGAGCGTGACATCGAGCTCCTGGTCTCGAGGCTTCGACATGTATCGGTGCGTCTCATCATTCAATCTGGTTCTCGCACACATTGGTTCACCTAATGAACCACTCTCGAACGTACAGAATTTGGACCGTACGTCTCTTCCACACAGCTCTTCGTCATGGCAAGACCCTTGACAAAGACTCACCGCCTATTACTACGCTTTAGTCGCAGCACTCTTCTATAACATATGCGACTACATCCAGACATTTGAATTGGAGGTTCGGACGAGCGGATATTTATCCGCCTTCGTTCAGTCAGCTTCATGAAAGTCGTTCTGACCTACATATCGTTCCTGGTTCACGCCGCAGGTCCAATATATGTGGGGCGGAAGATGGACACCCTTCAAAATCGCCTATTTCTTGGGGCGCTATACGGGTTTGATCGACTACCCTCTGATCTTCATCTGTACGTGCCATGATGATTTGGTATTAAGTTCAAGTTGGAGGATAACTGAATCGGATTTCAGATCACCACGCCAAGGGATTGACGCCTTCGGTACGCATTTTCTGTCACTCTGACTTCTCCGCGCACGGCCTGACACTTGAGTCCAAGGAGTGTCGCATTTTGCTCTATGTGGCTAGCTGTAAGTCTCTATCTCTCCACGCACCGTACATACATGCAATGGGTATTTACACGGGTTTTTCTACGAAGGCTCAGCATTGACGGGGTCGACAGTGGCCGAAAGTTAGTACTAATCATCTCGCCGATCCTCCGGGCGCTAATTCAAGACCAATGCGTCATCCTAGTCCTGATGTTCCTGCGGGTTTACGTCCTCTCAGGATGCAGTAAAGCTGTAGGCTGGTTTCTGACAATTGAATTCACTGTGAGTAGCTCTATACTTACGTCCATACCCAGTATAACGAAGGAACAATTCTGACTTCTTGTTCAACAGGTGGCCGGTCTCATCATATTTGTTTCCGGCGTTCTATCCCTGAAATCCGTATCCTGTGCGTTCTTTAGTGCATCTGAGCCTCCCCGCAATTAGCTGACTCAATCCGGTTTCGTAGTTGAACCCTCGCCAGTACCAGCTCTAGTTAGCTGCATTCTCCAAGACTCAAACAAAATATACCTCTCGCTCGTTTATTTCTTAGTTCTGTTTCACCAGACGAGTGAGATATTCTGCTTATCTTCAGTTAACCAGCCCCAACAATGACTTCCTAACATCCGTCCCTACAGCCGCGCTCATCCTAAGCTTTTACTTTGGTTTATCAAACTTTCGACGCTCGACAAGTCCGCTCATTACCATATTGTATCGTGACGGAACGCTATATTTCATGGCGCTCGCTGGTAAGGTCGAAATGCTCTCCCAGCTGTATTTTATTGTGACCTTCTTACTTGTAGCTGTCTCCATCGGAAACCTGATCGTTGTTCTCGCTGGTCCTGTAAGTCCTCCCTCGTCTTCAACAGATCAACGGAGATCTAACCACTAAGTTCCTCGTAGATCGAGCACCGCCAACTCTTCCTGGTGTCCGTAACCCCGCGCTTCAGTGACTGCTAATAAATCACTGACCCTCCAATTCCACCGCAGATTCCAACGATGCATCCACTCCACTCTCTCAACCCGCATCATCCTCAAAATGCGCGAAATGGCAGCCCGAGATCTGGAGGTTAACAGCCGCTTGCACGTGGACGGAGTCTCACTCACGTCTGCTGGACTCTCGCAGTTGCAGTTTAGCGATCGCGACGAAGGTCAGAGCCCCAAGTTCACGCGGGTGCAACACGAGTTTATTGCAGAGGGACCGGATGTGAGGAGTATGGTTAGTGTCGTGAGTATGGGCGTCGGAGTCGGTGGACGACGGAGGCATAGTGCGAGAGGTGACAGGGAGGGGAGCATACCAGTAAACGTGAGATCTAGAGAGAGCCTGGAGCTAGGAACACTCAGCGAGAGATCCGAGGCGCTGAAATGATTGGGAATGTCCAATATGTCATTTTGTTGTACTTGACTCCTGAACTCAGTACTCTCTTCTTGAGCGTTGGCGCGCGACATAGCCGAGATACCTATATGCACCAGTAATTTAAATTAAGCGCCCGTTGGCCAAGTTCGGGCGGCTCCACGCGCACACCCACGCGCACGATCTCCAGGGCGTGAACGAGGGAGAGGGAGAGGATGGAGCTCGGAACTAGAGTTCAGCAGTGACGCAAGTCCTAAATTCACGCGGGTGCAGCACGAGTTTATTGCGCAGGGGCCGGACGTGAGGAGTATAGTGAGTGTTGTGAGTATGGGGAGTTGGAGCTGGTGGACGTCGCGGTGGAATGGGACGAGAGGCCTTGACAGGGAGAGCACGGACAGGAATGGGAGATCCGAGAAGAGGGAAAGCTTGGAGTTGGAAACGCTTAGAGAGCGGTCTGAGGCTATAGACTAATGTCTGATTGGGTTTCCGAAAACCATTTGCATTAGTAGTTTAGGTAGTACAGGGCAGATCGGAATCACTCCTCTCGTTCATACCTCAGCCTCGAGTTGCGCTTGAACCTGCTCTATGCGGCCATCCAAGAGCTTCAGAACGGTGGTGATGCCCAATAGTACACCTTCGTCGCGGCCCAGACCTGCCTCGACCTTTGTGTGTGCAAAGTCGATGAGTTTGACGACCAATGCTGGAGGTGGTCCGTTCTCCTCATCGTCGTCTTCTTCTTCCTCCTCTTCATCCTCCTCGCCTTCCTCGTCTTCTTCGCCAGTGTCCTTTCCACTCGCAGCAGCAGCCTTCGCCTTCTCCCGATCCTCGAGGTACTTCTTGATCCCGTCATCCGCCTTCTCCCAATCGCCTTCGTAGACGATGAGCAAACTCCCCCCAACCATCCTCATCTCAATGTCAGATAGCGCGTCCTTGATCTCCTCGATTTCTTCTCGAATCGCGCGCAGGATGGGGAGGAGAGTGCGAGCTGGGAGGCCCAAGTTAGGTTCTTCTGTGGGCGTTGGCTCGGCGGGTCGACCGATTGGGAAGAAACGAGCGATGCCTTCGGGGAGTTCGGACACCTTGATCGACTTGCCGTACGATTTGGGTGTGTTCACGGCCAGGCCTGTATTGTTGTCGTGAACCTATTCATAAAGTAGCTGCATTCAGCATGTCAACACGGTGGCGATGACGAGGCGACGCACCTGGAACCCAGTCAACCGCACACCAGTCTCCAAACTCGTGGTATTCCGTGCGGTGTTTATCATACGCTGCTTCTTCTCCTCGCTCGCCTTTTCATCATACAGAACCGTACCCAGCTTGACGTCCATGATATTCGGGCGCGTGAAGCCATGCGAGAGGTTCTCTAGGACAATACTCTCCGTCCTATCCGACGCCGGCTTAATCTGCAGTTGCCCGCCCTCTCCCTCTGAACCCGTAGCCTGACCCTCCAACGTCAGAGTCCCAAGGAACTTGGGCGTATGTTCCCGCAATAGCGCAAAAGCACGGCTGGTCTCGATCTGAAGACGCTGGTAAAACGCGAGTTCTTGCGGCGAAGCTGGCTTGATCAGGAGCGAGCCGTCTTCAGTCGTCATCACGCCTGCATGACCGCCGACTTGCGAGGTGAGAGCCTGGACGGCTAGGTTTGAGGTTGGAATTGGTGCTGGGCTCGGTGTTGACACTGTGCTTGGTGTGGACATCGTGGATGCTGTCCAAGTCGTTTGAGGCACCGCAATCGATCTCCCCTATTTTGTTATGCCATGGTTTGCATCAGATCACGATGACCAATCGGGCGTTGTGCGTTGTGTAGCGCCCGTCTTGTCGTTTCTGGGACTAGCGTGCGACGACGACCTGGAAGTAACTGGGGATTTCCTGGAATCACGTAGAGAATTGGAAGGTGGTGGATGACAAGCCTGCGCCCCTATTGAAGACGACAGAAGGTGGTATCAAGAGGTCAACAGCTTCTGAACCAAATACGGCAAAGCAAAGCTCAAACTCGCTGTCCTCTTGCCCACCCCAATTCTCGTTCCAAGTCATACTGATTACCGCAAAAACTATAAAGCAAGCTCGCAAGAGTGGGTATCACATGCGGTTCGACCAACTTCGACAGGAGTCCTCCAACAGAACATGCTTTGGTCTCCTGACTTTTGGAGCCAACTCCTTCGGCGACAATCACCGCAGAGAACTAGAGTCTTTACTGCCATAATGCTCCTTCAAGCCCTGCATAACCTCTGGAACCACTCCAGCTGGACTAGTGCTAGTGAATCAGCGACCATCGGTCCACGACCTCTAATCTTGGAACTTCGAGACTCAGTCTTGTGTGACTCTTTGTCCGGCATGACTTCACCCATACCGTCACCTGCGAGCCCCTCCTGCTGGCTGGCCATGATCCTGATAGCCATTAAGCTCTCTCTGGGCCCGGGACTCTGATCATGATACGGAATGATCCTATTACCTTTTGCTTCTTGCTTGCTTTCCTCGAGAAGGGGGCGCGGAGTTAAAAGCTTCTAAATACGACCCGCGACTCCATCTCACGACTTTCGGATCTCTGTGCATTGCAATGACACAACTTCGTTATCACCTCCGCGGCAACGTGGCTGGATTCTCCAGGAATGGTTGGGTGTGGTCTCACCGTGTCTCGATACTTACTGGCTGCTCCCGCTGATACTTACTTAGTCTCGTATCCACGTATACGTATAATATCCGACGGTCAGCCGCGAAGGTTCTCTGGGCACGTGTATATATGTACTTATCTCCAACCCCACCGCTGACCGAGTTCGCATCAAACTCTAATCAAGTAAATCTGGGAGAGCTCTATTCTTCGACCCTCTGGGAGTCTGGGACCCCCAGCTTTTCTTAGTACTCTCCACTGGACACCCATCATCTCATCCCTCCTCGCGCCCACCCTCGACCTACACCTCACAGTGAGTCCTCCCTATTTTTTATTTTCCTCCTGCGGCTGACGATTTCGTACTACATAGGAATACTATGAATTGGAGAACGGAAGTCTCGGCACCCATCCTAATACCTGAAATCGCGTCCCAGATCGTCGAAGCTTCGTGCTCCTACACCGGCGATGGCGTCTGGAAGTTGGATCCCAGCTGCACCAAGTACCTGGCGCAACTCGCACTAACGTGTACCTGGTTCAACGACATCGTGAACCCCGTCCTTTGGCGCTCCCTGAGAGACATCGGGCCCCTCATAAACCTCCTTCCAGAGGACGCCGTCGTAGTCAAAGAGGTTGGGCCGTTCTGCAGGTTCCAGCTGGTAAGTACATACACACATCAACCGAAAAATGATGATGGTAGTACTCACTAGTTTGCCAACCCCCTTCTCCATCGTACGATGACTCCTGTACTATAATTAGGTGCTGATGCGACCTCTGACGCACGAAGACGTCAAGCGGTTCAACCATTACGCTTCCTTCATCAAAGAAATCACCAACCTCTCGCGCAGGGAACTCCGTATCCACCGCATACGCCGGCACAACGCGGGGAAAGACGTACACAGGCTGCTGGAGGCTATCCACAGCGCCAACCCCCACACCCCCATTTTTCCAAACCTTCGATACGTATCGGGCGCGGCGGATTTCTTTTACGGCTTTGATTACAGGACGGGGGTGTACACCACTCGTCCACCGGCGGAGGAGATATGCAACGTGCCATTGATAGAATCTCTTCGACTTTCCTTCGCGGCTGCGGAAATTGAAGCGTGTTGCGAGAGTATCGGGTGGCTCGCCGATGGCGCGAGTCGTGTACGGTCGTTGGAAGTTTCGTTTAGGGAACCGGATGCTATCGGTTTGGTGGACGGCCATTCTATCCAGGTTTACGGAGATTTTGTTTCCAGGTTTGGGAACCTTACGAGATTTACGGCTGGGCGTGTTTCGTTGCCTCTGGAAACGCTGTTTCATCTTGCTACTCTTCCTGATCTTCGACACCTTGATATGTACCTTTCGACTGAGTGGGAGGGGGAGGAGACAAGGGAGAGGGTTCGGGAGTTCCTCGAGGGAGGACGTGATGAACCGCCTTTTGCGGCTCTCCGGACTGTTAAATTGGAGACTCTGCATCTCGGTCCCTGCACGGACGCCTTCCTCCCGCTCATCTCCCACTCCCCCCTCCAATCCTTCACTCTAACAATCCTCTACGGTTCACCCACCCCACCCCTCCACCTCGACCCTCTCTTCTCCTCCCTCTCCTCCCTCCAATCCACCGGCCCTCTCCTCCACACCCTCCAAGAACTCGTCATCGAAGGAGGTGGACACTACTTCCACGATGTTTCAACTTCGTGGGAGAGGGAGGGGTTGTATTTTGAGTTAGGACCGAATTCGTTGGAGGGGGTGTATGGTTTTAGAGGGATGGAGAGGTTGAGGGTTTGGCCGTCTGTTGGTGTTGGGGGGTTTAGGAGGGAGGAGTTGGTTGGGAGGTGGGGGAGGATGGAGGGGGTGCCGGAGGTTGCGGAGGGGGAGGTTGCGGTTAGTGTTTGATGGTTAGGTATGGACTAGAGTAGGATGGAGAAATAGAAGAACGTGCTTGAGAACGAGCGAGAACGGTTACAGCCTAAGTATAGAGGCTTAGAATATTATGATAACGGTACTCGACTAAAGTAGAACTTGTAGAAATAGAAGTGTAGTAATAGGCGCGGATCTATCTTGACTCCTTATCCCGTTCTGAATTAGCCCAGGGCTGAAGGACTCGAGGATCGGGGCGAGATGATCGGTTTGCGACAAATAGGGGCGGGCAGACCCACCATGCTTGGTGTATGACGGAATGTAGTCTTTCAGCGCAGGTAGCTCTTCAGGCATTCCTCTTATCTACTAACAGCTGATGGGAATCTACATCTTATCTTATCTCTGAGGCTCCGCCGCCAAGAATGATCAGCTCAATGCATCTTGAACCAATCCCATCACATCGCGTTCGCCGTCGTCCCCATCTCCCGACGCCCACCACCCTCAATATTTCGCCTTCCCTCCCGCACCCAACCAAACACAAATGTCCGAAACACAAGCACCACAAAACTCTCTAAAACGCAAAAGCGGCGGGAACCACCACCACGGGGACAGGGGAAAGAAACGGCCTCGTTCTGTGAGTTCCCGAAAAATTCGCTTGAGAAGGGGTTTTTTTGGTCGCTAATATTCAGTCTTTTTTCGTGTGGTGTTCCTTTCTTGTTGGGGTAGGATGGAAGGGGTATACAGTCGAAAAGGCAGGTTGAAGGGCCTGGAGTTTGGATTTCGTGTGAGTTGGGCTTCGATTGGGAAAGAAGGGTGATGGTTGAGCTGATTTTTGGTGGCCTCGATGCAGGTGTGAAGGGAAAAGAGAGGCAGACTGTAGGCGAAATCTACGATATTTTCGACTCGGTGAGTAGTAGGCAGTCTTCTACTTTTATCCTTTCACCTCCATATATTGAGATCTTTACACGAAGCTCGCGTCAGAACTCTGGCCAACAACAACTTCATCTTCGGGCGGGAACGATAATTCTGACGACGACGACGATGGTGCGAATGAAGGGTTGAGTTTGGAAGAACAGATAAAGAGAGAGGTGTCGGATATGAAGAAGCCTAGGAAGGAGCAGCTGTTTGGTGCGTTCTACCTCAGTCCTCGTCGTTCTTTGTCCATGCTAATAGAGTATGCAACGTCGTTGGTTTTGGATTTGAATCTGGATTTCGGATTCTGGATAACCAGCAAACTGCCAAACTGATACGCAATGCGGTACGCGTCGTACACGAGACCATTATCCACCGGAAAACCCAGCTTAAGCACCCTCCAGTCGTCTTTATCTCGTGCAAACCGCCTGTTGATCCTGTGGAGCTGGTGATGAAGTATGTTAAGACTGTGCAGGAGACTGGGGCGTCGAGGACGAGGTGCGTTTCGGATTGCGTTCTGGGTGGGACGGGGTGCTTAAGTCGCATTTGTTTTAGGCATACACAACGCCTGGTACCAGTCATGGATACCTGCTACGCCGCTATTCCCGATATCAAGGAACTCTGCCAGAAGGTGTTCTCTGCGTTTTTTGAAAAGGAGGGGGATAAGAAGTTCAAAGTGCGTTTCCCAGTCAGAACCGGGGATTACCATTCGTTTCCTGACTGCTCGTAACAGTACAAAATCGAACTTCGAATCCGGAACCACACCACCCTCAGCCGAGATACACTCATTCAACATATTGCGTCTTGGGTGCCTGAAGGACATACAGTCTCGCTAAACGAGCCTGATATCTTCATTTTGGTCGAGGTGTTTAAGGTTCGTCCGTGTCCCGTGTCCACCTCTACCCTTCCCAATAACGTTCAGCTTTTCGGTTGATTTCTGACCTTTGCCTTTTGGAACAGAGCATATGTGGCGTCTCTATCGTGAAAGACTACTACAAGTTTTCCAAGTTTAACGTTCTGGAGTTGGCTAATGCGAAGAAGAGGAAGGATGCGGATGAGGGGGCGGATGGGGCTTCAAGGACGAAGTGATTGGGACCTGTACCGTTGTATATCTAATTTACTTACACTTCTACAATTCGTATGGATTTTTGGAACGAGAGGAATGGTGGAAGCCCGTCGATGCTGGCTATTGCCAGGGCTATCGGGTACGGTTTGGTTCGGATTGCTTCGTCCTCTGAAACAAACACTCACGCTCCAGAGTGCTCTCGTTTTCTAGCTTTGTACACTGGGCATCCGAAGGGCGACGCCATGCGATTCTAACATTTGCAGCTGTTAGATTTGCGCGGCAATGACCTCCACAACAGAGGTGACTTCGACGCTCAGATGGCAGAGGGACGACAGCCTCACCACTCTACGTTCTCCACTCTGCTCGTGCAAACTGCTCCGTTGGATTTCAACAGCACGCTCTTTTCCATCCCACTGATCACGGTGATATCAAGCTCATAATACAGGACAGAACAAGACATCGCCCGCTTGTATACATCCCGGTGTCCACAGCTGATTTAGGCAATCTGACAGACAGCTATGGAACGGATGAGATCATGTTAATGATTGGCGTAGCGTACGCGGATGCCCACACCGTCATGATTACCTGTGCCTAAAGGTACTTACAGACGCTCCAGCGCTGTTCCAACGTGCTCGGAAATCGAGCAACTTCGCAACTATCATGGTTTGATACTTTTGAGCACAGGTCTGGATGCCAACTATGGGTGTTCGCAATTCGGTAGGTCCTCGTCCGAGAGGTATAAAAGCTGGCCATATCCTTCTGCTTTTCGACAAAACGACTACCTCTTCTCTTCTCCGCTTTGGAAATTACGCGTTGACCGCGCACTTTTGCTTTCATTCACAACACTCTACAGTCTATCTACCCTCAATTTTTCACAGCCACGTCATGGTCCGACTGTACACCGTCACTTCCGCTATTCTCTTCGTTGGAGTTGCCTTAGTCTCTGCCCAGGGCCATGCTGGTCAAGGGCACGCAGCCCCCTCCAGGTGCGCAAAAGATTTCGGTTGCAACCTCCGAGATACAAACGCTAATGCGTGCTGTTCCTCCAGCTCCCCGCTTTCAGCTCGAGAACTCTTCCAACCCGACCTTTACGAGCGGGCCTTTGACATTGACGAGCTCGACGCTCGCCGGATCCACTGGGACGCAAAGAGTATGCAAACCGTCAAAAACGTCGCCAAAAAGGTGGCTAAAACTGCCCTCAGAGGCGCTGGCTTGTTGTACGTTTTCCCTACCTTTTCCCCCACTGTGCCGGGCTTAAGACCTTTGTGCCATGTAGTTTGGGAGTCCGCGAACTCAGCGAGATGAGCGATCTCGAATTACGAGATCATGTTTATGACTTGTTGGAAATTGCCGAGCGCAGTGTTGAAGCTTCGTCCGATCTAAACGAGCTCGCTCAGCGCGACTTGGGCGATAACGAGGAACTCTACGCCCGTATCGTAAGCAGCCCGCGACATGTCTTCAAGAATTTTGCCAAGGACGCAGTCAGAGGTGTCATGAAAATCTTGTAAGTACCTCACAATGGTTCGCATCTAGTCACGATTTATGATGCTCATGCCCGAGGTAGCCGCCATCCAGGAAGTCCACGAGGATTTACTGGTGAAGATAGTCTTGAAATTAGGGAGCGACTTCAAGATCTGTTGGATATCGTCGAAAGGGACTTTGAGGGAACGTCCCCTGAGGTCTACCAGCGTGCCTTTGATGGCAGCTACGATGCAGTGGAAGCCAGGCAGCTCGACTATGACCTTGACTAGGCCCCTTTCAGCTTGTGACCCTAGGTTCTCCATAGATGTGCCATTACCCCTTGTTATATGTATATAGCTTCCTATGTATCCCTCAATATATCCTCTCCTATTCGACAGTTCATTGTCCAATAAGTACATATTCTAAATCCGGCCAGTACCCACGACATTCCTCGATGTTGTCCATAATATGGCGAAGGTCGCCGGCCTCTTCTGCAGGAGAAATGACGAGCTTACGAAGTCCTTTGAGTTGGTAAAGATACTTCAACGTCGCTGGCGTCATATTAAAAGGGAGAATTCCGTCTTCCCAAATGTGAACGTGAGGGTATGCGTAGTGGTTCTCGATCGTGACTGATAGATTTTCGAGAATTGGATGAGGTGGACTGGGCCCAAGCGAAAGAGTTTCCACGAAAGGCTCTATCTCGGGGGGATCGCGGGGATCTGACAGAAGATAAAGTTCCGCTTGGAGGGTACGCAGCGGCGACGTAGCGGTTAGCGGAATCAGAAGTCTACCAGCGTCGACGAGGGAGAACGTGCGCAGGACAAGCGTCTCCAATGCGGGAAAGGAGGGTTGCCCGTTTCCATCAGCTGGGCGAACCGAAGTCGAAGAGCCCCGGGGGTCGCTGAGTTGGCTTTCATTGAGCTCCGAGATTTGCCAATCCTGGGCCAGCCACATCTCCAAGCGACGCAGAGTGGTGAGTCGCGCCCAGTGGTTGATGACGCTGGTGGATATGGGGATTCTGCCGGTGTTGAGTTCGACCAGAGAGTTAAAACTGAGGAGAAGGTCTTGGATAGGTCTCAGCGTCGGCACCTCCCCCACTGGGATATTATCTCCCCTGCACAGCAGGTTGAGCGAACGTACGCAGAATTTCGAGTTGAACTTGACAATAGCTTCGTTCGACAACAGCAGCGATGCCAGATCCCACTCGATCCGAGCGTCGAGGGTGTGGAATGCGGAAGGATTGAGTGATTGGATGTTATGTGACATCGGGTGCAGGGCATTGGCGTGGCAGAGGATGGTCGTGACGTTCGGGAAGAGGGGAACCGAAGGAGAAGCAGCTTGTTGCATCGCTGAGAGAATGCCTTCAACGTTGATCCCAGAGAATAAGCCCAGTGTAAGACCAAATGAGCGGCCTGAGACCAATGGCGCCCCGAATGACCCAATCTCCCTGATGAAGGGCGTATAGTACATAACGCGGACAAGGTCATTCGTCTCGAGAGGTCTCGTTAGCCCCTTGATATCCTGGTATAAGCCGCGGATTCGATCAATGAAGATAACGCCAACTCACCAAAGTATATTTCGTATCCCAACAAGCAAAGGGATCGTTAGGGCGCCTGTAATAGCGCTCTGAATTGATCCTTCGAGAGTCTTCTGGCAAGAGCGCCATGACCACCCCCAGATGTGGTATGGTCTCCCAGATAATTCTAACCGCGATTTCGCTGAGCATGCGAGAAGTACAAGCCAGCGCAACCAACGTTGAGGCCGATTGCGATTCCAGTTCCTTGTGATGTCGCTCTAGTCGACGAGGGTTGTAGTCGATGACATGGTTGATAATCTGTAGGGCGATTTCTGCCACAAGAATATCAGGTACCATGATTGTGCGAGGGAATAGAGAAAGTCGTGCGGGCGTTCAAGTGATCGTAGTACGGCTCCTCCGGGCCGCTTATCCGTCGCACAACTTTGACCTCCCATGAGCAGCATCATTCAGAAGAAGTACAATTCGACCGGTAGATATCAGACTACTCCAGAACTATATGGCTCATGTGTGGCCAGTGTTTACGACATTCGTCTAGGTTATCGGGAGTTTCAACAAACCCAACCTTGACTCCAGGTGAAATGGCAAGTGTACGAAGTCCGTTAAGCCGACGGAGGGGCTCCAATGTCTCCGGTGTCACGTAGAAGCGGGTGTCTCTGTAATAGCGAACCTTGTAATGCCCACGGGATGTCACCGATAAATGTTCTAGCCGCGGCAGCGAAAGACCTTCAACGAACGGGTCGATCTTGGGGGTCACGTCGCCCTCTTCCTGCCCTGTGACATAAAACTCTGTTTTCAAGGTAGAGAGCGGTGCCGTGGCGACCAACGGAATGACAAGCTCGATGACGTCGGGGAGGGAGAAGGTGCGGATGATGAGCGTCTGTAGGGAAGGGAATGGACGGGAGCAGGGAATTTTCGACGATGGGATCAAAGTTGAAGTTTCCGGAGAGTGATTAAACTGCCCTTTACCCCCAAGCGCCGCGATTTGCCATCGCTGTGCCAGCCACATGTCCAATCGCCGCAAGGTAGGAAGCTGCGCCAGATGGTTCAAGACACCCGTCCCAATGGGAATCTTTCCTGTAGCCAGTTCAACGAGATGTTCGAAGTTGAGGAGGAGGGTTTGAATAGGGATTAGCACAGGTGCGTCCGCCATTGGCGTGTCTTCGCCTGGGTAGGCCAACGCGAGCGAGTGTATCCGGGCTTTCGAGTTGATATTGATGATTGCCTCGTTACAGGTCGAAAGGAACCGCAACTGGTGGGTGAGGTTTGCGTCAAGTCGACGGAGGGAGGCGACGTTGAGTAGTCGGATGTCCCCTGAGGCGGCACGCAGGCTTATGGCGTCACATTGTACCGCGGTTACGTTAGGGAAGAGCGGTTGGGAGGGCGAAATCATCCTCTGTATCGTCGGGAGGATGCCTTTGACCTTGACTTCGGAAACCAAGCCCAAAGGTACATCGAACGAATTTTCTGGGACCGATGGGGAGCCAAAGCGCCCGATTTCCTTGATAAACGGAGCATAGTAAATTATGCGACAGAGATCCTTTGCCCCAAGGTCCCTTGTTATCTCCTTAGAATCGATGAGCCGGAGTGACGACGGAAAAATATGCTACTGGAACGTACCAAAGTATATTCGGTGAGGAGGGATTCGGAAGGGAGCTCTATTTGGATTTGTCGAGCATCTTCCGGTATGAGTGCCAAGACCACACCGAGATGAGGTATGGACTCCCAAATGGTCCTGACAGCAATCTCGCTGAAAATTCGCGAGGTGGAGGCCAATGCTACCAGAGTGGCGGCCGATTGCAATTGTAATCGTTTGTGTCGTCTCCCAGATAGAAATGGCTCGTATTCGACAACATAGTCAACGATCTGGTGCAGAATTTCCGGAATGACAATGCTCGGCGCCTCCATTGCTGGGGAGAAGTGAGAAAATGAGAAACCACCGTGGTGTTGATAGTTCCTTGCATCCGTGCGGCCTTTTAAGTGGTTGGGATGGTGCGGTCCGCATATCCTCACACTGCCACAACAGCCTTTCAGACGCTCGAGTCAGATGGCGTAGGATCTTCTGATCGTGACACAGAGCTGACTCTTGGGTTCACTGCTCAACGTCCAACTCCTCTCAGTGGGGACAATATTCTTCAACTACCGCGAGAGCAACACAGACTCGATTTTTAGATGTACATAGTAGGCTAGTCGAGTAGATTAGATTCGATCATCGCAGGTTACTGCCGTCGACGCATCAATTTCACATTCTTGGCTCTTGCCACCGCCATGGCGATGCACTCGACGCGATTACACGCTAGCAAGTCCAACACAGGCAACTCCACCGGTACCGACCTGCAGAGCCTTGTATACTATGACCATTGATGCTCTGGTGACTTAAAGCGGTCAGGGCCGTAGTAAGTCCTCGCGTACTACAGCCATCGTTGCACCACGGGACCCCTGTACAGCCCTGTACTCACCCAAAGATCGGTCTGTCTGGCCTAGGAACTACCTCAAACCCCCAGGGCCCGCCTCACAGAAGCATGCCCATGCACTGGCAACTTTGACGAAGTATGTACATAGTACCAGCCTCGGTGCTCCTCAGGATCTTAAGTACAGGCTTCGGTACCCACCACCCGCTCTACTTCAAGTTATTGTTGTTTTACGGCCAATGGCCACCAAGCTATGTACTCTGGATGTCAGAAGACTCGGTCGATCCCCCACATATGGACTAGCTGGCTGACGGATGCTTTTTTCTCGGCGGTAGTACTTCTCCACCCTGACACACGCCTCCATCATGGCAGCATGATATCCATTCCCTGGGGGCTACAAGTAGATCCCTGTTTCCTTGGTCAAAGACAGAGCTCCTTCCCCCTCCTTCCCATCGGCTAGCCTGTCAGCACCATGGAAAGACTGGTCTCCTACCTCCGCCTTCCTTCAGACGTGAAATATGACCGTTGGCCGTTGGTTGGAGCTGCCGTCGTTGGAGTTGCGATCGTATGGACCGCTCTTCTTCGAAGCAAGAGCAAGAAGCGCGGACACCCTTTACCACCTGGTCCCAAAGGCTTACCTGTGGTTGGTAACCTTCTCCAGATCCCAATCGAGCACCCATGGCTCGTTTACAACGAATGGAAGAAGGAATACGGTCGATGTCCCTGTCGTTTGCTGCCCCCGTCTTCTCTAATTCTCTGTACAGGGGACATGATTTACCTCAACGCCATGGGGCAGGGAATTCTGATTCTCAACTCTTTGACGACGATCGACGACCTACTTACCAAACGAGCAACGAACTACTCTGACAGAGTGCAGAGTGCTTTAATTCCTCTGTCGGTTCATTTCCGCCCCTCTGAACGTTTCGAAGGCTGACGATGTCAACAGGACTAAGATTGGATGGGCATTCTCAGTTATGAATTACGGACCTTGGTGGCGAGACCATCGCCGCGACTTCCACCGCTTTTTCAATAACACGCAGATTCCCAACTATTATCCAGTAATCGAAGAGGAGACGCTTACCTTCCTTCGGAAACTAGTAGCCGATCCCAAGGACTTCCGAGAACAGGCTCTACTGTACGTCTTGAGGTTTGCCTCCACTGTCCTATCCTTCTGATCCCTCGAGTAGCCTCTTTGGCTCAATTATCATGCGGCTCTCGTACGGCGTCGAGGATCTCGAGTATAACAAGGTCCTCATGGAAGCCTCTGAGACCATCTTGCAAGATTTCATGGAATACTCAGCTCCAGGCCGTCTCTTAGTCACGACATTCCCGAGTTTGCGACACGTTCCCTCATGGTTCCCCGGTGCTGGATGGAGGCGGATCACCGACAGACTCGCAAAGTTGAACGATGAATTAGTGGGGAGACCATTCGACGAAATGAAGGAGAGGATTGTAAGTCGACACTGTCCCGTACTATCGCTACTAAGGCTGAGCACGAGTACGAGTATACCTGTCGTACTCGCAGGTTTACCCGTGGGAAAACCCGCAAAAACCCGTATCCGTGAGTATGAGTACCCATGGGAAATTAAACCCGCGGATACAGGTATGGATTTTTTCATATTTTTCCGCAGGTACCCGTGATTTTTATGGAAAACCCGCAGGTAACCTGCAAAAAACCCGTACCCGCGAGTGCGGGTACCCGTGGGAAAGTAAAACCCGCGGATACAGGTTTGCCTTTTTGAGTCGCAGGTACCCGCAGTCACGGGTACGGGTGTATCCGCGGATGTACTCGTGCTCAGCCTTAATCGCTACGTGCTCTGACCTCTAACCGTTTCCGAAATTCAGCGCTCTGGAACCCAAGGCGACTATATTAACGCAGCTGCGAAGCTGTTCGAAGACTTGCCCGAGGAGGATTCGCCTAACCGTGCCCATCAAGAGACGGTTGCTCGAAACGTAGCAGCACAGGCCTACCTAGGTCAGTCTACTCTCAAGTTTGAAGACCTATACATTGCTGACGTATCTATCCAGCTGGTGCCGATACTGTGGGCAACTTCCACCTACCTTTTCTCCATTCACTTATTCATCATCTTGCAGACCCTCAGTGCATCGTATGCCCTGTTCCTGGCGTTAGCAATGCATCCAGAGGTCCAGCGCAAGGCTCAGGCCGAGATAGATGCGGTCGTCGGTAGCGAGAGGTTACCGACATTTGCAGACATGGATCGACTTCCGTATGTACAGGCCATTATCAAAGAAGTGAGCCGCTGGCATAGTGTGGTTCCTTTGTGTTCGTCATTTTCTTTCCCTTTTCCATTGAGAGGCTGATGTTAACGTCCTCCCAGGCGTTCCACACATGTCGACTGAAGACGATGTGTACAACGGGTACTATATCCCCGCGAAGACGATCATCCTTTCGAACACATGGTGCGTAGAATTTGGTTCTATCAGCGCTGAGTGATTGAACATTGCCAGGTCTGTGATGCATGATCCCGAGGTCTTTGAGGATCCCGAAACGTTCAGACCTGAGAGGTACCTCAAGGACGGCAAGCTTGATCCTTCCGTGCTAGACCCAGAAGCAGCTGTATTTGGATACGGGCGAAGGTCAGTACTCGTCGACTTGCCCTCGCATTTGATTGCTTACTTCCATCCGTTGGAATACAGGATCTGTCCAGGACGGCATCTGAGCCATGAGTCGTTGCTGCTATTCACAGCCTGCCTTCTGGCAACTTTTGACATCAAGCCCTCGCTCGATGAGGCCGGCAACCCTAAGCCATTGGCCCTGCGGGTGGCGTCGAGCTTGGTCACGTAGGTCTAGCGTTTGCGGTTAATGGCGACATAAACTGACTTAACACTCCAAGGACACCCTTACCATTTGAGTGCGACTTCTCTATTCGTTCATCTAAGCACGCTACCTTGCTGTAATCCCCGCTACCTTTAAACATCGTTCTTCTGTACCAGCTCTCCAGGCGAGGAGCCGCGCGACGAAGTCGGTCGGCGGATGGCCTGGCCTGATGGCTTTAGTGTTATATCAGTTACACTTAATATCGCTGGCCCACATTGAATTGATGTTTTATGGCACCTGAATGCCTGTCCTCGGCTATCCAAATGGACTCCGGGTCGGTCCCAATTTTAGCGCCCATACAAACAGAAAACTCCCGGGCCACAATGTTCCCTGGAAATATGCTTCCTTACACCACCAGTGATGTTACTACTGTTCCTTTGGATACACCTACGCTAAGTAATTGTCGCGTATGATGCTTCATGCACCACGAACTACTTTCCCTTGGCCACCTCCCCACGTTGTGTTGCCGATTCTGTTACATCACATCTCGCTTCCGTCCATGCCCGCGCGGCGCGAAATGTTCTAAGTAGGATGTGCCTGCAGGAGGGAACTTCCCGAGCTGCTACATTCTAAGCGCCTGTTATGGTTTCATGAATGTTAGGAGCGTTAGGCCCCGATGGGCTGTGTTGCGCCATGCGCTTCCATTTGGGCCTTATCAGGGCTTATCCCAGCGCCGTTTGCGCAATCGATTTTTACACATACAGTACATAACCGACTTGACATATGTATCATCAGTCGGTTCCCCCGATGCCCTTTGCATGGAGCCTTCATGTATGACATCACATTCAAGGAACACAGGGACTGAATCGGAGTCAGCTATAAAATGGTCGACAGGCCCCTCAATATTCAATACTCAGTAGGACTTCGCAGGTGCTTGAAGGGGGAACCGGTAGCAACGTTACGACTTACCAGCTCAGGCGACGTTTGAATCCCGTTTTCAAAGGCGAACGCTCGATCCTTCGCCCAAGGGACTCGGCGCTCGGCGGATCATTCCCTGTTCGGACTGCATCTGCCCACAATGGAAACGGTGTGACGCTCACCCTGCGTATCTCAGCTCGTTATGCTACGGTTCCCGCCCTATGCCGGCTGTGGGAAGGCTCCCACCGCAAGTAAATGAAGTTCTCGGCGTTGGTCTGTGATCGTCCAAAGCTTCTTTCAGGTCGACACATGAATAGAAGCAGAAGTGGTCGCCTGTGTATGGTAAAAGAGAGAGTTAACAACGTCACTCTGGTCACAAGCCCAGCAAGCTTATGTTAATCGAGCTCATTCTGGTTGAGAGACGTAAAAGACTTCGTCCACATGCTTTTCCAAGCTCACTCCGGTTTTCTATTCGGAAAAGAGGAGGCGCATCAGCCAAATCAATCGAGCTCTCGGGGATTGATCAAGCTCAGTCTAACCCAAATATGACAGGTCAGGGACAATGCTCCGAGCTTTTCACCCATGCCTTCCTTTTCGTATCATCATGGATTTGGTATATAGAGCCCAACGCACCCGTCCGTCTGCCAACCTTCCCGCTGTTTGCTTCTTCCCTGTTATCTGCGGCTACCCAACCCCAGTTCCCCGCTCCTCTATTTATACGCCCTTGAAGGTCTCCGTTATTTATTCTTAATATTATCTCCCCCTCGTCCCCTCCTTTCGAATTTCCAGATTCCTCGAGACGGTTAGTGGCAGGGGTTAGCAAACACTCGAAGCCATGGCTGTCAGGGCTCCTCTCCCATCATTTGGCCTCGTTCTCTCAAAGCTCTCTGAAGAGTCTAGCTACCTGGCTCCCCAGAACGTTATGACGAGAGCACCTGTGGACTTTATGGTAGGCCCTTGGTATTCTCCCTATTTGTGCTGTCGGCTCAAAGACCCGTCTAGAAAACCATTGATTGTCGAATGCCCAACTACGACGATTATTGGCTCTGGGAAGGGGTAAGCATTTACTCACAGTGACGTCTCTACCCCGGCGCTAACGCAGTGCAGGAGTCATTCAGCGACGATGAGTATGAGGACGAAGACGAGACCGACACCATTTTCGATTGTGTGCCAACAACGAGTCAGCCATACGTTCCATCACTTGTCACCTCAAAAGACCCGTGTAGCTATCGCTCAACGTCTCCGGTGAGTCCCTTCAATCTACCGCTCCAAAAAGAAAATGGCACCCTGACCCTGCTCCCCTAGAAACTCTCTGTCGCTTGGACCACGCTGCTACACTGCTTGAAGCGAAGAACACTGAACCGTGTTCCTACACTGAATCATTGAAACCTCCCGAGCTCTGCCATACCCTGTACTACCACCACAAATCACGGACACTTCATAACGACATTTACGGACACATACCCAAGACATATCCTCATCGGACATTCACCCTCATTCAGCAGAATTTGCAATATCCCTCTCCTTAGTTTCATATCATAGCAAAGATAGTCCTAACGCCTTCAGATTACATATTGTAGTCTGACCTTTGCATGTAACCCCCCTTCAGTTGTACATTAGAAGTCTCACTTAGCCTCCAATCTCCATTGAATTCGCGCGTTTAACGTGAAGAGGCTCAGATCTCACATTGAGGCGAGGCGAGAGAGTCCGTTGTGATTCTGGATGCAGGATATAGCAAATGGAACATGAGATGCGAAAAAAATGGACTATCTACCCTACTTATGATTTTTGAATTAATGACACAGCAGCAGCGGAACGGGGAACAATATCGCATTTGAAGGGCAGAGGAGCACTGAACGAGCCCATGTTAGCAGAAAGAAGCATATGGTTTAGACTAAGAGTGAACTTACGAGACGGTATCAGAAGTGACATCCAATTCGAGGGGGATGGGGTTTCCTGCCTCGTCTTTAGACTGTTTGATATCAAAGAGTGCAAACAGGGTCGCGGCAAGGATGAAGACGGAATCGTTGCTGAAGTGACGTCCGGGGCAGATCCTAGAAGAAGTGGTCAGTCCCAAGGCTGTAAGAGGGCAAATAGAGAAAGATGGGCCTACCTGCGACCGAAGCCGAAAGCCACGTTAGTGGGGTCTGGAACCTCAGGATTAAGCTTGCCATCCTTGATGAATCGGTCGGGGTTGAAGGTCATGGGGTCGTCGTAAAGTTCGGGGTCGTGATTGATAGCCCTGGGCGAGGATTAGTATGCCAGTGAGAATTTCCGACGAAACAGGAAAATCATACCATTGGTTGACCATGAGGATGGCCCCCTTGGGGATGTGGTATCCCATATATTCGTCGTCTTCGGTGACCTTGCGAGGAACACCTATTCAGGTCTACTGTCAGAGCGGAATTCACCACATGGAGCAAGGGACATACCAATGGGCAGCGCAGTGTGCCAGCGAGTAACCTCCTTCACGACTGCTTGAACGTATGGGAGACGCTCTCGGTCGCGAATGAGAGGCAGACGTCCGGGACCGATAACGGCGTCAATTTCGGCTTGTGCTTTTCGTTGAACTTCGGGGTTCATAGCGAGAGCTAGGAAGAGGGCATGACCGGTACCGACAGTCTACAGAGCGTCCATGAGCCTGAGAATTCGAGTGCCCGGCTAGTGCGAGGAGGGACTTACGGTATCGGCACCAGCGACATAGGCGTTTGCAATGGCTTTCTTGACCACGGTTTCCTCCTCTTCGCGTTTAGGATCATTCTCGGCGGGAAGCTGTTCAATCAGGTCAGTGGCCATGCTGGGGAGAGCATTCTCGCGTCCGCGTCGCTGAAAACCAGAGTATCAATGAGAGGGGGAACAACTAATGGAAATGCGAGATGTTCGTACCTTGGCCATCTCGAATGGCATGCAAACAGACTTCTCAGACAACCGAGACATTTCCCAAACCTTGCGCTTGAAACCTGCGCCAGGGAACCACGAGGGGATGTGTCGCAAGATGGGGATGTGGTTGACGAGGTATCGACCTGGGACAATAACCTCGGCGAAGGCGTGGAGGAGGTTTTCGGCGTCAGAAATCAGCTCGTCGTCGTAGTTGACCTTCTCGAAGCCATACGACGCTCGCATGATAATTGAGGCGAACAAACTGCAGTTGGCGCCCGTTAGACACTGTGAGCGCTACTATGAGCACACGGAAAACTCACACTCGGGTGTGGAGGAGGAACTTTTCGGGGGAGGTTAAGAGGTTACGAGCGAACGGGATAACTTCTTGCTCTTGGATAGGGTTGTAGCGGGGGACCATGTGTGCATGGAGATATTGGTGGAACACCTTGCGGTGGCGACGCCAGTCCTGGCCGTATGGCATGAGACCGAAGCTGAAACTGTAGTCCATCCTGGAAAAGCGACAGCTTCAGTGATCAAGGCCGACAGTCCCTGGCGGGCAACTCACATATCCAGCATTGGCAATCCTGGGCGGTCAGAGTAATTCGTCGATCTCTTCTCCAAGAGGTCGATGACTTGGTCGAGTTTGTTGATAACGACAATAGATTGTCCCAGAGCGTTGACATGGACGATGTTTCCTGTCGTAGGAAAACGAGGCGGTCAGCGGCGAGATCGACGGACATTGACATAATAGGCGTACCGTAGGTTTCGCCCCATTGCTTGTAAACCAACCATGGCTTCACTTGCGGAATATCCAACATGTTACCGATTATTGGCTTGCCCTTGGGGCCAGGTGGCAAAGGCTGCTTGCTTTTGGCATTCTTTCCAGAAGAAATCGACTTGGCGGCAAAGTAGAGGAAAACGGGAAGCACAGCGAGGACATAAGCTTTAAGTTCAGAAGAAAAGGAGTGTGGGGAAAGCAAAGCCTCGAATGCGCTGGTGCTCATGGTGAAGGAAAAAGTGGCGGAGGGGTTTGTTGTGGAGGCCCAGCAACCTGCCTGACAGGTGTTCTTTAAAGAACTGGTCACGCCACACGGATTAGCCTTATGCGACTAGTGGTTTCTGTGGGTACGTTCAAGATCAATCTATATCCTTAAGAATTCGGGGTTGACATCAGATGGACGACATTAAGGCTAGGGTCGTTTGTTCAATGGAGGCGGCGTCCTCTTGGATAGCGACGCTTTGGAACGGATGTTGAAACCTGTTGCACCTAAGGTCATACCAAGTATTGGAAAAACCACAACCTAGAGTTTCGACTGTACCCAAGGATCGGGCTGAAAAAACAAAGTCGGTAAGTGCGATGTGGCTGGAATAGGAAAGAATCAGGAAGGAGGATATGTGAGAACAAATCCGGTCCAAGTTTACGAAAGTGGACGAGCTTCTGAAAGACTTCAATCAGTGAAATCAACTCACCCGCACTTCTGTACTTCCAATCATTTGCTGTTCGCCGCTGTAGAAAGCCACACGGATACCCTCCGCCAGCCATCATCACTCGCCTCGTTCCCGAGCAGACCCATTTCTTGCGAGATTCAGCGTAACACCCTATGCCGCATCCTGGCATAGACCTAAAACTTGACAGAAGAAGCCTTGCAAGGGAAGTGAGATGACAGCGCCGACATGAAGTCAACGTAACGATACTAGTCCCGGCGTCCACAATATCAGAACATCTGACGCAGGATGCCGATAACCAAATGTCCGAAGACGACGCTGAGGAAAACGACGGGGGAAGAGTGGAGTGAAAACCATTTGCGGTGAAGGACGTGATTTGAAACCCCACGAAAGGGAGAAAGAAGGCGATCGCGGCGAACCGAAAATAAAACCAATTCGGAGAACGCCCAAGCCCCTGTCAACACGGATCACTATCATTGGAAGAACGAGAAAGACACTCAATCCACGATCGCCTTGAGGCTTGATTACTGTCGGTCCGAGTTTACTGCAGTCCGCCTCGTGTTTGCTTCATTCCGAATATTCATCCATGGTATGTAATGGTTGTAACCGAAGACGGATGTTCTCGTACAACGGATAACTCAATTATAGAACAAGGTTCTGGTTGTTTGTCGACGATACTTAGTAGGAGTTGGCAGTCCCTGTCCGAAGCGGAGGCGAGATTCTGGGCTTTGGCGATCCTGAACCAGACTATGCTGAACGGCGAGGGTTGGGCATCGTGGGTGGGACCAGACTGAACCAAGGACACAAGCCAGGGACCTGTGGTCACAAGGTCAAGAGCTACTCCTGTATCAGGGTCGCATGGTGTTGGGAGCGAAGAACAATGTCGCATTCGTAGGGAATGGGTGTACTAGGAATGCCACACGAGCGAACGTGGACCTACGTTAATATATTTGATCTGGAAGGTAGAGGAGCACTACTCACATGACAAGAACGGATTCCGGGTCAGCCTCCAATTTGAGGGGTGCCACGTTTCCACCAGCGTCCTTTGCAGGCTTGACGTCGAACACCGCCAGCAACGACGGTACGACTAGGGTTACGATCTCGGAGCTGAGATAACGCCCTGGACATATCCTGCGCCCATACCCGAAGGATCCCAACTCAGGATCCGGTACAGATGGATCTATAGCACCGTCCTACAGGTAGCGCTCTGGCCTGAACTCCATGGGCTCTTCGAAAACTTCGGGATCGTGCATGATGGCCCTATACCGCCGGAAGTTAGGGCATGGGTAAGGAGCAAGGTGATAGAGAGGGGCTGACCATGTATTGGAAAGAATCACTGATCCCCCGGGGATCAAATGTCCTTCGTATACATCGTCCGCCTTGGAAGCATGAGGCAAGCCTGCGGAAAAAGCGGCAGACGACTTCAGCAATGGCTATCCATGGGTGGAGTACAGAATACTAACACAGGGGAAGAACGCTGTGCCATCGACCATCTTCCTTGACGATTGCTTGGATATAGGGCAGTCGCTCGATATCAGTGGAAGTGGGAAGACGGTCCCGACCGATGACAGAGTCAATCTCCCTCTGCGCGTTCCGCTGAATCTCCGGGCTTGTTTCATCTGGAAGTGCTTCCACCAGAGACCTTGCGAGGCTTGAATGTTCTACAGTCTGGCCGGAGCGCTGTTACTCTGGTCAGGGGTATCACTGTGGTTGATGCATACTGAGATACTCACGACTTCCGACTTTACATCCGCATAAGGCTTCCCTACGACATCGTCACCTGCAATCCGAATACGTTCCAAGCTTCTCTTCCAACCAGCGCCCGGAAGCCAGGAAGGAATATGTCGCATCCAAGGCAACGCACCAACCAGCAAACGACCCGGAGCGACGTACTCTGAGAATCCCCGCACGAATTCGTCCGCCAGCTTGACTACTCGCCTGTTGTATTCGAAATCCTGCATCCCGTAGGAGACCCTCATAATCACAACCCCACATAAGCTGACAGTAAAAGATAAGCTGAGTTGGGTGACCAAGTCGGGCATTTTCCAGAACGACTCACAATCTCGCATCTTCAAGGAAGTTCTTTGGGCGTTCATATACCCGTCGGAGAAAATTGTAGACCTCCATTTCGACGATGGGGCGGTACCGAGGGACTTCATTCGGGTTCATGAATTGGTGGAACGTTCGCCTGTGTTGACGCCAATTGGTACCATAGGGCATGATTGCGAAGCTCCAGTCATTCACCCCCCATCCTGGATGATGACTGTCAGTTTCAATTTAGCGTCTAATATCTCCTACTTACAGTGCAGTCACGGGAGACTCTACGCGGTCAGAATAATTTGCAGCTCGTTTAATCAAAAGCTCTTGGATGGCCGACATGGAGTCGAGGACCACAATGGGTTGGGAAATGGCTCTCAAGTAGATAACGTCCCCTGAGTGTTCAATATCAATAAGACTGACCGTTCATATAACGACAGTGCTTACCGTATTGCTCGGCCCATTCTTTGTACACCCGCCGGGGTTCCTGTAAAGGAATCTGGAAAGCATTTCCGACCAAAGGAAGGCCCTTTGGTCCAGGTGGTAGCGGAGTGTCAGTGGCCAGCTTGGGTCTCCTGAGGCGTCGTCCGATATAGAGCACCAAAGCTCCCCCAAAGAGTGCGACAATCCATGGATTATCCGAGAGCGCCTTTGCCGAAAACCGAACGGTCATTGGGTGAAAAGGTCAAGACGGTTTCTTTGACCTCGAGGCTCTATATAGAGCTTTCAAAGACTAAAACGGGAACATGAAACGCAGGGCGTTCTGTGCCACGCTACCGATGCCCATGACGCTGACGAAGAGAAGAGAACCAAAGAGCGCCCTGTGGCGGCAGGAGAAAAACCCACCTGATTGATGGAAAACTCGCCCAAACCAGACGCATCAGTTCCGCTTTAATCGGAATGACACTTGTGCACTCAAATTCACCTTTGACATCGGCGAGCTACAAAATTAGGGTCGATTCAAGATAAGGAGACCCAGCGTTTTGGAAACGCGTCTACTGGTCTGTTCGTAAAGACCGAGGCCATCCGAACTTCACCAATTACTGCTGCCCGGCGGGCGATAATGGACGCAAAGGGACGTCGAGCCTTGCATCATAGGTTCTTAGACTTCATATCACATTCATAAGACAAGAATTGCCAATGTACTAATGTACGGACATTGATTTCCCGAACAGGATGAGGGAGAAATAATAATCTTCCTTCTACGAGCGCAACAGTTCTGCATGCCTCGGGGATCTGGGCACGAGTTCGCACTTGAATGGAAGTGGCGACCTAGTGTACTCAGGTCGGTTAGTTTCTAATACTATGGCTAGCGGCGGCTGGAGAAGTCGTGACTCACACTAGCACCCCGGACTCAGTTATATATTCAAGTGGTATGGGACGTCCTGCTTCGTCTTTGACTGGCCTCACATCGAATACAGCCAGAAGCGATGCAATGGTGAGAGTGATCGTCTCCATACCAAGGTACCGCCCAGGGCATATCCTACGACCATAACCGAACGATCCAGACTCTGCGTCGAGGACAGAGGGATCGATCACTCCGTCTTTCAAGTATCTTTCGGGCTTGAATTCCATAGGGTCTTCGAATATTTCCGGATCGTGCATCACAGCCCTGCATTATCCGATTCAGTAACGTCCTAACAGGAAACTGGAACAACTGACCAGGAATTGGGGATGATCCAAGTTCCAGCAGGGATAAAGTAGCCATCATAAACGTCATCGTCCACGGACATGTGAGGTAGACCTGGAAAACCGACATAGAGACCGTTAGGTGTCGTAACAGAATCCCAGAGCAAAGACATACACAGTGGAAGAACTGTATGCCATCGCCCTCCCTCCTTGACAATGGCTTGGACATATGGCAGTTCCACTTTATCCGAACAGGTTGGAAGGCGATCTCCTCCAGTTACGGCGTCGATCTCAGCCTGAGCTTCGCGTTGCACCTCAGGTTTCATGGCCAATGCCAGAAGGAGCCCGTAAATTGAGCTGATGGTCGTGTCAGAGCCAGCTGACCGTTCGAGATCGTTAGGTCAAGGAGTTATGGGGTTGCGATAATCGTACCAACGTAAGATATCCCCGAGACGTTGCGAGCAATCTGCTTCAATTCAGCGTGCGTAGGGTCACTTTCGTCAGGAAGAGACTCGACGAGGGACCTAGCAATGTTGTGGTACACCCCCTGCTCCCCGGCTGCCTATTCGTAGCTTGAGTCCACGAGCAAAAGCTGAAATTGACGAAATGCCCACTCACCACCTTAGCTTTGACGTCCTCGAATGGTTGGGTGATTACTTCGAGGCCCAGTTGGGCCAAGGCCTCCAATCTTCTCTTCCAACCCGCTCCCGGAACCCACGATGGAATCCACTTCATCGACGGGAAGAAACTCACCAGCAACCGTCCCGGAGCAGCGTATTCTCCCCACCCTCGCATGAACGTGTCGACCTTCTCAATCAAACGCTCAGAATATTCTCCCCGTACTCCGTAGGAGATACGCATGATAGTAGCCCCTGCCATCCTATTTTAGTGAGCCAAAGGCATTGAGAGACTCGATTCGATGATAACTTACCGACGGATATGGTCGCGCAGATCGGCAGGCCCGGTTGGAATCCCCTTCACGAAGTTGTATACTTCTTCTTCAATGATAGGCTGGTATAGCGAGATTTGACCTTGGTTTAGGAACTGGTGGAATACGCGACGATGTTCACGCATAGCGCATGAGGACGAAACTCCAGTCCGTCCTCATTCTAGAAACGAAGAGCATTAGCCAGTCAGAACATCGATGAGAATAGGAATGTGTAAACCTACATGGCATCCGGATGCGAGATGATTCTGTCCGAGTAGTTGGCGGCTCGCTTTACCAAGATCTCCTGCATAACCTTGAACGAGTTGAGAACAACGATCGGCTGTCTCATGGCCTCAAGGTAGATCATGTCTCCTAAGCTTGTTATCAGTTTATTCATAACTTGAAGAGCAAATGCACGCTCACCGTACTTGTGTGACCATTCCTTGTAGACACGCCACGGTTCGGCCATGGGCATTTGATGGGCATTTCCCAAAAACGGGATGCGCCGTGGACCAGGAGGGAGCGGGTAACGCGATCGACGACTCTGGCGAAGGAAGACATGGGCGAGGATGGCTCCAGCGAAGACTGTGGCCGCGGCAGACCAGCTCAATGCCCAGTCGCGGAGAGTGTCAGTTATCATGGAAGCGAAGAGATGAGGTTATCGCCAACCACTGTCTTCTCCAGGCTCTCGCTTTATACAGTGCAGAAGTGCCACCTTGACAGTGATTCTAAAGACACACGGTCGAAGTTGACGTTTAGTTAAATTGACTCCCAGGCGGAAACTTCTCTCAGATGGCGGCTTCTCTGTGCCATGAACTTCCAGTCCTGCTTCCTCGGAGACACCCAAACGCCGATAGTTCATTGGAGCCCTGGTGGAAAGACCCTACCTGGCATGTCAGTGGTCACATTGTGGAAGTCATGGCAGATTTTCACTGCTAAATGGGTTGAGTGACATGGATTACATGAGGCAGACGGCGTTTCTCCGCAAGAATCTAAGGCTGCCAACAGTAGTTCAAGATAACGAGGAGAGCGCAACTCTATCTCGCACTTGAACGGCTCCGGGGAACTGACAAAGTTGAAGCTCAGTCACAACATAAATTGCATTCGGGGACTGAGGCTCACCAGATGAGATCGGAGTTGACTTTGAGCTCCATCGGTACATCGTTCCCCAGCTCGTCTTTAGAGGGCTTGATTTCAAAAACTGTCAATAGACACACAATCGTGTACGTTAGGGCCTCGTTGCTCAAATGTCGACCAGGACATTTACTAGACAATGAGTGTGCGGCTCCAGTCAATAAAGATGCAATATGAAATAGGGAAGGAGCTTACCGCTGACCGTAACCGAAGACTGCAACATCGGGATCCAGTACAGAGGTGTCCAACTTCCCGTCAGATTTGAGATATCGTTCCGGTCTAAATTCCAAAGGGTCCTTGAACGTGTCAGGATCGTGCATCACAGCCCTGAGGATTTTTCAGTCAACCGAGGTAAACGAACGGTCTGGTCCTACCAGCTGTTAGGTAAAATCATTGTTCCTTTCGGAATCAAATAGCCCCAGTATTCAAAATCCCTCGATGAGACGTGGGGTATTGCTTGCGTTTCGCTGGGATGGTTGAGAACGGATGGGCTAGGTAGGATGAGCAGGAGCTTACCGAGCGGAACCACAGTGTGCCACCGGTAAATTTCCCTCACGACAGCTTGGACATAGGGTAATTTCGCACAATCGCCCACCGAAGGAAGACGCCCTTCCCCTAGTACTGCCTCAGCTTCGTCCCGGGCTCGCTGCTGAACCTCGGTATGTGTTGCCAAGGCCAAAATAAAGGCCCGGCTCGTGTTCACTGTCTAACCCAATCCATTAATTCACCCGAAGTCCTCGATTGCCAGAGGGACTCACCGTGTCAATGCCAGCTTTCCGATGGCGACGCAATGTATTGACGCGGAACTTACCCATGTAAGTCACTAGGGGGATGTTTTGAGCTTTTGCTTCCTCTTAAAGGTAGTCGGGATGGGCTGGTGGGGGAAGCCCCTCGATAAGGCGGGCAGCAACACTTTCGAGTTCGTGTTGAGACTGTCCATTCTGAAACCTTTTCCAGTTGTGTACAATAAATGGCGGGAGGGGACGTACCGTTTGTTGCATTGCGTCACGGAAGGGACCGACGACGATTCTTCGACTAACAGCGGCTATCTCAGCCATTCGACGCTTCCAGGAGGCACCCGGAAACCATTTTGGAACGTAACGGAGAATGGGGAAAAGATTGACAAGGTTGCTCCCGGGGAGTGTAACCTCTGAGAATCCGTGTCCCAAGTAATCAGCGTCATCCATCAGCTTTTGGTTATACGAGTACAGAAACGGGTATCAAGTGGCGAACTAACGTTCGGATATCATGGAATATGTCTGGGGCATTGGTCGCCATTCGACCGAGGAATATACGTATCTCCTCCTCTAGAATGTGATGATACTTTGCCACATGTTGACGGGAAAAGCACTGATGGAAGGTTCTCCGGTGGGCCCTCCACGCCGAGCCACAGTTCATGACACCGAAGTTCCAATTGAACTGGATCCTGAAGAGAGGTGAGCGAACAAAACGGATCGGTTAGTCCCAAACACATACAGGTCGTAAGCAGGGATGTATGGACGGTCCGCGAAGATCGAAGATTGTTTTTCCAGAAGGTCGATTATACATAGCTGTCAGCGAGTTAAGGACCACGATAGGCTTCCCAAAGGTCTCGAGGTAGATAACATCTCCTACCATACAAAACCGATAAGGAAAGAGGAGAGCGGCACCTGTGCAATCCAGTACTCACCATAGAGCTTTGACTATTCCTTGTACGTCACTCATGGCGTTCTTGCTGGGAGCTGGAAAAGATTGCCGACGATAAGGGCGCGTTTCGGGCCTGGTGGGAGAGGCTTTGGAAACCTCAGTGACGGCTTCACCCAACATGCAATGAGAATTAGAATGACGAAAGTCGGCCACGGACTCGGCAGTGACGTCGCGGGTCGTAATGCCAGCCAGCCCAGTCAGCCCCAAAGAGATTGGCACTCGAGTTCAACCAGCGCCATCGAATAACGAGAGTTAACTGGTTATGCAGTTCCATGAAGCCCTTTAATAGGAATCCCGTGTCCCTGGAATAACCTTAGGTTGAATCGATGATTGGCTGAGTAGTGACCCGAGGACAACGTAGGCACACTGTGGCGGTTACGGAACAAGCCAGCTTGTTTAGTAGCGAGACTTCAGAATGATAACCAGCATCCATATTCCAGGTTGAAAACCCAGATCAACAAAATTTCAGCCTGAGGTCGTATGAGGGGGAGTTCGAAACCGTTGGTTTTCGACAACCGGACCAGATCGAGGTTTCTGGAAACCACGGAAAGTGTGTCGACGCAAAAGGCTGAGGTCTGTAGATTAACTTGAGGACAACGCAAGCCTTTGGCGGAAAGTGATCTCGAAAGTGATCGCGACGATGGCCTCGCGAGTGAAACGAGCCCGAAGTGGAATCAGAAAAATGAGATCAGCGCAGCGCGTGGTTTGTTTTCATTTCATGGCCTTGCTAAACGCGAAAGGTGTTTGGCCCTCAAGTCGAAGCCAAATATTCGCCAAAGTTGGGCCTCGCCCAGGCTCCGTGTCCCTCACAAAAGTACTGATGCTCTGGGAGAGGGTTAGGTACGTCCGTAGCCCAAATGAATTACTGTCTGACATTATCAGTCCATGCATCTAACCTCTTACGACGCACTGCGGAGAGTGACATAACATTGCACCCCATGACTGTCCTCACTCCAACTCCAAGGCGGGGAGACAAGGAGAAAAAGGCCGTGTGGGAGGGAAACTTCCTCTCGGTAGGGAGATAACAGCGACAGTGCGTTCATAGGGGGTTGTCTGAGCTCGCAGCACTCCTCGCTGATAAACAGGGCTATCTTGCAAGAATGCGCACTCACTGGCGTCTACCGTGAGTCTCCTTGTACGGGTTAAAAATACGAGGATCCCGACAATGATCACTTTATAAGTATATTTGGCTTTCGAAGTTTAACCAAATGAAAAGCCAGGTATGTATAGCAAACACTTTCATTATCCATGGTGGAACGGTTGGGACGGTCCTATCGGCTGCAGTAATTACGCGACTGAGTGGGGTCTGACAGAACTTTGTACCTCATGATCATGTTCCTCAGCTGCGGGCCTGTTATGGCATTACACATGCACATACGATGGTGGTAAGAAGTTCCCCAATTTCACGACCTATCACTGAATTGGTTGCTGACGATTTGGACAGCTTCGTGTTAGGGTATAATGATTCTCCCCGTCAAGAAGTCGAAACGCCCCTAATGTTCTTCACGAAGATCTGAGATAAGCACTTCGACCATTTAAAGCACAGAGCCAAGTTCTGCCTGGGAGGCGAGTACCAAGTACCGAGTTTGCCCCTTAGATGCTCTCCGCTACGACCAAGGTTTATTTTTCGGGCGACAATGCTGCTCTTGGGCTAGCATTTATCTCCCTCCTATTCGTCGTATCCAAGCTTGCGCTCAAGCGCTATGCCCAGCGCAAAAGAAATCCACTTCGCCTCCCTTTTCCTCCAGGTCCACCAGGCATCCCTCTCTTCGGAAACGCGCTCCAAGTCCCTCGAGAAAGGCCGTGCGATGTTTACAGAGACTGGTCAAAGGAATATGGTATGCAACGAGTACCCGCCGAAACCTGATCTGACTTTGCTTGTGCGAAGGCTCTGAACTGATTTATCTCGATGTGTTGGGTCAGCCTATTGTGGTCCTAAATTCTATGGAAAGTGCTGTTGGTGTACTCGAGAAGAAGGCCGCCAACACATCTTCTCGCCCTCTCACCCCAGCTCTTGATCTGTAGGTTCTCATACCCACAGCTCTATGGTCATTTCAGTATTGATAAGCTCGTAGGATGCAAGTGCAGAAGTGGAACTTTCCTTTGATGCCCTACGGACATCAATGGAGGGCTCGACGTCGTGCGTTCCACCAAGCTATGATGCCGGCCCGCATTCCAGGGTATCACAGTGTCATTGAACAGGAGACGCGAGTGTTCCTGCAGCGCCTTGAGCTCCAACCGAGCAATATCTTGGCTGAGACCCAAAGGTAGTTTGACTTTCGAGTGCTCTTGCGTACCAGAATGCTTATTACTTGATTAAGGCTGGTGGGCCAGATACTCATCCGCGTTGCATACGGGTCAGAGGATTATGACTATAACCGGAAGCTCGTCGAGAATTCACAGTACCTCGTCGACGTCGTAGGTGGAGCTCTACACCCGGGGAAGCTCTACCTGGTGAACGTCCTTCCATTCATTAAACATTTGCCTCGTTGGTTCCCCGGTACTCAAGGGTGGCGGATAATCTTTGACGAGGTCATCAGAGCGGCTGATAGGGCACTCACACCGCCATTCCTGGATGCCAAGGAACGACTGGTGCGTTGAGCTTCAGCCTGGCGATCATGTCCCTGACCCGGTGTACTGCCAGACGAAT
The DNA here is from genome assembly GCF_000182895.1 of Coprinopsis cinerea okayama7#130. Taxonomy (NCBI): domain Eukaryota; kingdom Fungi; phylum Basidiomycota; class Agaricomycetes; order Agaricales; family Psathyrellaceae; genus Coprinopsis; species Coprinopsis cinerea. The sequence continues at coordinate 3,102,636 of NW_003307543.1, read as the reverse complement.
CGAGGTCAACAATCAACGCAGTCCGAAGAACCTAGCTTGCTACGCACATTGTTCGAGAGGATGCCGCCGGCTGATAGCCCTGAGCGCCAGGAACAAGAGGCCATCGCAAGACAGGTTGCAGGTTTGTCTTATATCGGTGAGAGTTGACATACCGCCCTCTGCCCCACTGGTACTCACCAAGAGCTTTGTCCTAAGCCGGAGCCGACACCGTAAGTAACGCCTCCCACTTTGCTACGCACGAGGCCCACCTTCCTTTAATAGACCCTCACTACCGCGCATGCCTTAATCTTTGCCTTCGCCAAATTCCCCAAGGTACAACGAAAGGGCCAACAAGAGGTCGACACGTTCATCGAATCTACCGGTCGTGTCCCAAAGATCAGTGATAGAGGCCAGGTCCCCTATATCGAAGCTATCATAAAGGAAATCCTTCGCTGGTTCAATGCCGCCCCGCTTGGTAACTCCCTTCCTTTGTTGCACCTCTCGATGAACGGATCTCTTACACTTTGTGTCAGGCTTGCCGCACCAATCGACTGAAGACGAGGAATACAATGGGTACTTTATTCCCAAGGGGACAATCCTGCTTCCGAATGCTTGGTGAGCGCCATATTCGTCTTCCACTTATATCTCTGACAGATACGCGTAGGGCAATCTTACACGACCCCAACAACTTCGAGAACCCAGAGGAATTCAAGCCGGAAAGGTACCTAAGGAACGGGCAAGTCGACCACTCAATTCCAGACGGAGAGTCTGCTGGATTTGGATTTGGAAGGCGGTGAGCACAAAGGCCGCTAACCCGAGAACCTTGACTGACATACATGTTCGACTCACAGTGTCTGTCCTGGGCGTAATCTTAGCAAGGACGTACTCTTCTTCTTGACTGTCGGGCTTCTCGCTACCTTCGAGATTCGTCCACCGTCGAAGAGAGACGAGAGTAAGCCCTTCGAAATGGAACTCGTGCCTGAAGTGATTGCGTGAGTGGCATACGTTCAACGTACCAGAGGTCCTTCACATCTGACCCAATGTCGTCTCCAGCAAGGTCCTTCCCTTCGATTGCGAGGTGGTCCCGCGCGCCACAAAGCATCTCGAACTCTTCAAATCTTACGAATAATCAATTCTCGAAGACGAAGTTTCAAGATGTATTGATTAATGCCAATCTGGTCCTGGTGGAATGGGATTTGAATAGTACATAGCGTGTAATGTTCAATTCAACCCAAAATCGTCGGTCTTTAGTTCATACCTTCGAGGGCGCCAAGAGCCGAAGTGTTTAAGCACCCAGCGCTTTCCTTGCACGTTGTCTCTTGGTCGAGCAGTCTTCGCTTCATACGTATCCACACACCCTGTTCGGTCCTTGAGGAGTCTTACTTCCTTTCAATAAAATCAGATCGAAACGAGGTTGTGAAATATCATCACGAAAAGTTCAGCGCCCTGACAAACCTCTCTCCCAGGTTACAACTATCTTCGAAGACCTCAAAAATTTCAGGCCACTCCACGGCAGTCGGGCTGGTCGTCATTATTACTGTCAAATGGCTCACCGACTTGCTCACTAACGCCGGTGTGCGCGCAGGTTGTCTCTGAGTATTACGCCCGGTGGGCCCGGACTTGGGATCTGGAGGCCACTGTCCGACTTGGTAACGGGCGAAATTCGACGTGCACATCGGCTTAAATTCACCAACAGTAACTTGAACAGCTTTGAGGGGGCCTCTCTTCCTCTTCCTGGTGGAGAGATTTTTGTTCACATCTCACGTATTCACACCAAAGAAACCCAGGGTATTACGCGCAAAAAACATGGTTTATTAAAGGATGTCGGGTATCATAATACGTATGATGGGTGGTGGTGGTGGTGGTGAGCACAAAGTCTCCGAGTCGACGGCTGTAATGATCAGGTATGCATGTACACTCCTGAAGCACATCCACAGTCAGCCATAAATCCATAAATCCAAAAATCGAGAATCAGGTAGACCCACCTATTCACCAAACCACGAAGACCAGTGCAGGGTGGTAGTTCACCATTTAGGCGATGACGCAGTAGGCACCGTTGCCGGAGCCGCCGCCAGTCTCGAAGTTGGTGGGGATGTTGATGGTGGTGAAGGAGTCCATTGTTGATGTGAAGTTTGTTTGGTTACTGCGAGCAGTGAGGAATTCGAGGAGAGTGGGGGTGGGGTTTTATAGTTTTTGGTGAAGGTCCATGCACCCTACGAGTCAACTCGCCGTGTTTTCGCGCACGAGTGCAGGCCCAAGGCAAGTAATTGATTCAAGTCAGTATCGAGTACAAGTTGATGATCGAAAGAACGAAAGGACAATTGTACTCGATCGACGACTCTGTTCTCATTCCTTTTGTCGGGTGGGCGGGGCCTTCGGGACGTGTTGAAGGAGGTTGTTAGCCGACAACCGAGTCCCGACCTTTTTGTCCAACCTTCATTCCCCATTCCCGCCCTTGAATTTTCAATTGGAGACAACAACGTTCGGGACACGGGAGAGCGGCGGTGATCATGATTTCCGGTGCTTATTTCAGTTGTCCGGCATCCGGCCAGCGCTTATTATTTTGGCAAGCGGGGCGTCGCTCGGACCCGTTTCAGGCTTGTTGAGGCGGTGGTTAACTGATCGATCATTGGCTTCGACCAGGAGCACGTACTACGTAGCAGTTTATGGATGCCCCGCTTGGCATATACCGGGCGTGCTAATCAGAAGTTGAATTAGCTGAAACCTTGAGTACATACATATAGAAATTGCATCTGATAGCCAACTTGCTTCCGCGCCCCTGCTGACTCTTGAACATACTTCTCTCTCCCCGTGTCTCAGCATAGACCCACCTTAGTTAAAGAGGGATATCCATAATGACTCGGACCACTCCATCTCCACAATTACCTTTGGAACTTTCACATTTTGACTCGATGCCGGACATCATGAACCACCCTGAAAATCGATGAATGAACACAAGTGGATCTGACCCTTCCACCGGTTTTCAGCGTTCAAACGTCCACCCCGAGACAACAAAAACTCCAAAAAAGAATTTCAGGTCCGAGCGCGCTTACGCAGACTTCGGAATTAAGCGCTGGCAGGAGCGGGAACAATTGCCACTGACGATCGCCGCTCCCGATTCCCGACTCCCGAATGTCGATCGAAAATTCAAAAAAGCCGAGGAATGAAAGTAGAGACCACAAAAACACGAAAAACAACGTGAAACCATGAACCCAATTGTCCTTTCGACTTGTACTCGACGCACATGCCTTGGAACGACTCAGACCACCGGGTACCCTGCGTGCACTCGCCCGTGAAACCACGTTACACCCCAAGTCGTAGGGTGCATGGACCTTCACCAAAAACTATAAAACCCCACCCCCACTCTCCTCGAATTCCTCACTGCTCGCAGTAACCAAACAAACTTCACATCAACAATGGACTCCTTCACCACCATCAACATCCCCACCAACTTCGAGACTGGCGGCGGCTCCGGCAACGGTGCCTACTGCGTCATCGCCTAAACGGTGTTACTACCACCCACCGTGACACTGGTCTTCATGGCTCGGTGAATAGGTGCGTACACCTACCTGATTTACGATTCTTTGGATTTGGAGCTGACTGGGGACGACGATTATAGGAGTTGTTCATACCTGCTCATCAACATCCATCGAGACTTTGTGCTCATGCCCATACCCAACTTCTCCAAACCAACGTGTTCAAGTTGGAATTATGCTAGATAATAAATAAACCCTTTTTTTTTTGCGCGCAATACCCTTGAGCTCGGTGTGCCATCTCAGAAGTGAGAAGTGAGAAATGTGAGAAAACAGTCCCTGAGGGTCGACCGAGTGGATGAGTGGACGAGTGTCAACTTTCAAGGCGATGAAGATGAGGGGAGGCCGAGTTCGTCGAAATTCCAGTTGTACCGTTACAGCTGGGCTGGGCAAAGGCAGGCTCGTCGGTCGACCAGTGAAATGACGATCAGTAATGTGGGGAGGAAGGCGATGAAGGTTGTCAAACGCTCGATCGAAGGGTGATGGGTGGAGAGCAGGTGAGATTTCATTGAGATACAACAAAGAGACTTCCAGAGGAGACGCAGATGGATGTGAACTGATCGAATTCATTGGTGCAGCCACGTCGATGTGGACATGTAAAACAAACACGGTATCGTCGTCTTCATTCATCGCATCCCAGTAGGAAAACCGGCAGTCCTTGAAACAACCGGGAAGCTGAAAGCGCAGCGCTGGGTCAACCTGCACGACAATAACCCAACCAGTCAGTACGCCCATTCCACCAACAATCCAACCAACCAAAAGAAAAGAAAAAAGGAAAAGGAAAAGAAAAAGAAAAAGGATAGAAAGATCAGATTGCAAATTAACATTTCCCCTTCATCCAGCCAACACCACCTAGCTCTCCACAAGAATCGAGCGGTTATTAGCACCACCTACAAACGCGCGTGTCCTTTACTCGACCGAACATAACAAACGCAAGTCGTCTGAAGCTCGATCGAGAGACAAACGCGTGTCGTCTGAAGGGGGCCAAAAACGCAGCACGGCTCCGGGGAAAGCTAGGGAGGCTATCGGGTACGGTTGCTTGTTTTCATCTTTATGTGAAAGGGAGAAGGCGTTGGGGGATGGAGAGGGAGGATGAGGGCTCACCTTAATGGGAAGTACGAGGCGACAATGCGATTTGTGAGTGGTGGATCGTCCAGGAGGCTTGCCCTAGATTTGTAATGTGATTCACCAGCCCAATCCTTCTTCTGTCTCGTCGCAAGAGCTTTACATGGTCAAGCGACTAGCTGGCTGTCAAAAACATGTCGCGGGCTCTTCATGGCGATTGAGGCCTAATCGACGTCCTCTTCAGAGTTCCTTCGGGGCAGACGTTCAGAGGTCTTAGCCGGCAGCACCAATCAGCTCTACAGGTCCGCAAGTTGGCCAAAACAATGTTGGTCGTCGGGCACAGCGAGTCGCAGTCATGGTCATGGTCGTGGTCAAGAGTGAAGCCGTCTCCCTGCCGCGGATGAATTCGCAGGATTCAGGGACAACGACATCATGCATCAGGTCGCCGGTTCGATTCCTCGTTGCTCCACTTCCCCAACATCACGACCCCGACCATCTCAAAAAAAGAATTCGAAATCTATGTATATCGCACTCGAAACCACATAAATACGGGGAACACAAGCTCGAATACAACAACGATTCTCTCTCCCTCCCATCGCTCCTCCACACTCCTCCTGTGTACTCAACCCTCCTCCAACCCCTACTTCCGCCCAGCAAAAATACCCCGCATGCTATCCCACACAACACTAGGGCTCTGCGCGGCATCAACACCATGCCAGAGGCCCTTCGCCTTGTAATAGTCAACGACAGGGCCGGTTTGGGTGTGGTACGTCTTGAGGCGGCGGGTGAGCGTTTCGGCGTTGTCGTCGGAGCGCTGGATGAGGGGTTCGCCAGTGAGGTCGTCGATGCCGGCCTTTTTGGGTGGGCTGTACGTGTACGTGTACGTCGCGGGAGATGAGGTGGACGTCCGTGGTGTAGGTGGTGGCGGAATTGGCGGAGGCGCGAGTTATGCAAGTTATGCATGTCGATGCGGATGCAGTAACGAATGATCACGCCGTCGCACAATGCAGAGGATTAAAAACACGAGAACACAGAGCGTCAGTTCATCCATCCATCCATCCCCCACACTCCCCTAGGCAAGACAAAAAAGGACATGAACCACTCACTTGAAGATCTTGTGGTACGACCGTCCACTGGCGGGGTGGATCAGGCGGCCGGTGATACGCGAGATGAGGAGCTGGTCGTCGATGAGGAGCTGGACGACCGAGTCGAGCTTCTCCTTGCGTTCCGCGAGCATGCCATCGAGTTTTTGGGCTTGTGGGACTGTGCGGGGGAAGCCGTCCAACACGAATCTGGGAAGAAGGGATTAAGTTAGTTTATACATGTTCGTGTAAAGCGCTCGAAATCAAACGGCTGGTTCATCATCGAGGGACACCCCTCGCACACAGAAACTCCTCTCCCTCCCTTCTCCAGCCTACCCAACAAAAAACACTCACCCATTCTTACAAGCCTCATTATTCTCCAACTGGTCTTTAATCATATTAACCATAATATCATCCGACACCAACCCTCCAGCATCCATAATCTTCTTCGCCGCAATACCCAGCGGGGTCTTCTTCTCCACCTGGTCCCGCAGCATGTCGCCAGTCGCCAAATGGCAGACGCAGAACTCATCCCGGATGCGGGGGGCTTGGGTGCCCTTGCCTGTTGGACGTGGAGGGGGTGGTTCGTTTCCGTTTCAATGAATGCGAGTGCGTGGAGGGTAGCATTAGCAGGGGGATGTAATGCAGGACATGAGGGAAGAAGAGGAGAGGTCATCAGTGCCCTGCGTTCATACACCCCAAAGGAAGAGAGAACGCACCAGCACCAGGAGGCCCAATCAAAATCGTCCTCAGCTGTTGCGCAGGCGTCTTCGAGGCAGGACCCTTGGCTTTAGCCTCCAACGACGCAATCTTGTCATTCAACTGCGCAACAAGCGACTTGAGGTACTCGAGTTCTTCAGAGGCGCCCATCCTTGCTTTCGAGTCTTGCCTTTTGCTGCTGCTGCTGCTGCTGCTGGTGTTCCTGTATAAAAACCCTCTCGTCAACACACTATCCTCTTTAACCCAAGCACAAATGGCAGAGGGAATACGCACAGGTGCTAACGAAGAGGAAGAAGGAGGAAAGACAACTCAACGACCAACGACGAAGGAGAGCAAGAAAAGAGCCTGCAAGCAAGCCCAAACCCCGGTTTAACCGTGTCCCGCTTTTTCGGACGCGTCGTGGCATACTTGACGCTCTCTCATTGGTTCGAACCGGACGTGTGGAATCCCGATTGTCGCCGACCCGGAGCGGGGTGCCCGATCCCCGATCGCCCAATCAAACACGGGCGCTTGATTGGGCCTTGGCGGGGAGGTGGAGGCCCATTGGTGGGGCAGTAGGACCTAGGTTGAGAAATTAGGGTTGGACGAACTCCAGGTAAAATAAAACGGGGTGCCTACACTCGGTACAGACAGGGATACCCCACCCTGTGCATGTTACTCTGTTCCGACTCTCCGTACATACGACACCCACCCCGCCCCGAACTTCAAAGTAGTAGATACACCAACCTCACAGAGCCAATCTGCAAGTAAACATCATATATTCATTCGTAGCCAAAACTATTGTGACTACATATGTACATGCAAAGAAGAGAAACGAATCGCAAAGAAAAAAGAAATAGAAGTATTAAACCAGAAACACAAGAAGTACGACTTGGAACGGTACAGAAATACACAAAACTCGAAGAAAGATTCGGCATTCGCTCACCCTACAGGTTCACGAACTACACACACAATACGAAGAGATCAATGGAAGAACAGAAACCTCGATACTTGAAGCGACATAACCCAATAAATACGAAACACAAAACGACAATGATGGACGAGAAGATGGAGACGATCGATGATGGAGACGGAAGATGGAAGAAGATTGATGATGGAAAAAAGGAACTGGTTGCGTGGTAGGCAAGAAAAAAAAAGAAATCATGAATCATGATACACGTCGTAAAAAGGGGGGTCATTCATCATCATGCAAGGCGGCGTAGAAATAGTAGAGTATCCCAACAAAATGAAGCTAGGACATCATCATGAGTGGAAGGAATTCGAAATTGGAAAAAACGTAGATGCTGCGAATGTACATAAAAATCGTCCATCAATGCAAAGAATAGGAGGGCGGCATGCAAGGCGAAGATGAAAATAAAGAGGAAGGAAAGGGTAAGATGAAATGAATGAAATTTCTGGCCATCGCGTATGACCGAAAGATGATGATCATCGCATATGACCTTTCGGAAAAGATGCATAAAGGACGGAGTCCACAAAACGACAGACGAGAAAATCGAGGGAAAAGAAACAAAGACGAGACGACTGACCAACCAACCAATAACCATCGGCTATAATGATAAGATTAAGATAAAAACGGGGACAAACCCCGTCCAAAAAAGGGTTACAAGCCTTCAAAGCAGGCTGTTTTCGACTGCCAACCGCCAAGTGCCAACCCTCTTCACACCACAAAAGGCACAGGCGTCGCAGACCTCGACTCTGTAGGCGTCAACGAGCCACCACGAACCACAACCGTATCAAACCCAAACCGAGTGGACACCAAACGAGGCGTCGCCTCCTCCTCCCTCTCCCTACCCTCTTTGGAAGGAGGAATGTTGAACGAAGACTCCACCAACAACGCACCATCCTGCACAGGCGACGAAACTAACCCATCCTCAAAACCAGTGAAGAAACAATACCTATAAGCACCCATCGTCAGTCAGTCCAATCAAGACATTTAACACAACCAAAACTAAAGGCGAATAATACTCACTGGCTAATCAACTCCCGATAATGATCCTCCGGACTAGGCGGTCCATCACTCTCCTCACTCTCCGTACTCTCCGACGACGACGAAGATGAAGAGGACGTGGAAGCAGAAGCAGAAGTGGAAGTAGAGGGCAACTCCTTGAACCCCTCCACAGGCGACGGTGTCGTATCCCTCGAACTAGTCGGCGTATTCCCCAACGAAGGCGTCGAAATCTCGCTGGAGGTGTCACCACCGAACAACCCAGCCACCATCGTACCCAACGACCCCGCACCCACACCGAACCCACTGTTCAACGACAGGGCTGGCGGCGCAGACTTGGGCGGCTCAGGCAAAGGCAGAATCGGACTCCTCAGCAACACACCATCGTCGTCGTCGTTGTCGGGGACGTAGATTCCAACGGTCGGATTCAAACGCGGCGATATCGGAGGAGTGTGTTTGACGTTAGGAGCATGGAAGGCATTCATGTCAAAGTATCCCCGTCGGTGATGACGAGTCGGTGATCGCGTTTCAGCTCGAGGAGGAGAAATAGGGAACGGGATTTCAACATCGTCCGAGTGGGTGGTGGCGGGCTTGACGGGGACGGCAGTAGCGCATTCCGTCAAATCGCGGGGAGAACCTAGTGGGAGGACGGGCTTGGTGGAAAAGGAAGGGGAGGGCGAGTAAGATGATGGTGGTGGTGGAGACCTCGAAGCCAAACCAGGCTTCGTAAACTGCGGAAACGAATTCGTCCTCAAATGCGGCACGACAGGCGTATCCTGGTACCTCCACGGATTCTTGAGCGACGCACTAAAATCATACCGAGCGGCAAAAGACGTCGTAGACTTGAAAGTGGGCGTCTCAGGGTCTGCATCCACAGGTGAAGGCTGCCGCGGACTCGCCAAAAAGGCAGGAGGTCCACTCCTACCACCAGCCACTTCCTTCCCCTGCACCACCTTCTCCAACTTGTTCTGCAAACTCGCCAAATTACCCGTCTTCGAATCATCCACCTCCTCATCCGACAACGCCCGATCCCTCAGAACCCGACTAAACTTGGCAACATAGTTCAGCGTATTATTGTTATCCCAAAACTCCTGGCCCGCCACCGAGTACCTGACAGCAAGAACAAGCGTCTTCTCCTCAATCCGCGCCAGTATATCGGTCAGATTGATCGTGAAAGTGAAGCGATCATACTCTGGACTAGGCGAGTTGCTGTACCGCGCAGTGACCTCGCTCAGCGTCTGCCACGAGTCAAACGTGAACCTGACAGTGACGAGCTTGGCATACGCGATATTGCGCACCCGGACGACACCAACGATGGACGAGGAGTGGGGCGTGGATAGCGACATCGACTCGAGTGTGACCTCGCCTCGGGGTAGGTTGATCCGAGGAGGCATGTTGACGACGTCCAGAACCAGACGCCGTCGTCCGCTGCGGCGACGATCCTCCGAATCGCCAAAGATGAAGGAAGGGAAGTCGCTGTCGGTGCCACTTGTATCGTCGGTGGGGCTGCCGTCTCGGGAGACCGCGAGTGGCTTTTGCTCAGCGAGGAAAAGCTTGACGTGCTCCAGCTGCGAGTCGAAGTGAACCGCTTTGGAGATCGGCGTGGTGGGCTCGCTCTTGGACGAGGTGAGCCCGCGGTACCCCACATCGCCCGTCGAGCGCGAACTCTTCAGAGACGGTTTGACGAGCTGACCGGATTTCTTGCGGATAGGCTTGGGTGCGTCGATGCCGGCTGCAGACTTGGGTGCGTCAGAGGAAGGTGTGCTAGGGAAGCCATGGCGTAACGACATTCCAGGGACGTAGATCATCGGGTGGGATCCAGATCCCTTTTTCTGAGACAACGTGATGTTGTCCTCCGTCTTTGAGGCCTTGAGCCCTCCAGCCGTCGATGAGGTCGAGGGATCAGCTGGCTCGTGTCGACGAAGCGAGGTGACGGGAGTGGTGGTCAGGGGTTCAGGGAACGGAGGAGGGTTGGGGCCTCGAGCTCGTCGAGCACGAAGCGAGAGAGGGGTTGCCGACCCTGAAGACGATGACCTGACCGAGCTCGAATCCGATTCACTGCCTGAAGACACAGACCGACGGAGTCTGTGGACGCCTGGGGACTTTGGTGTGCGCTTGATGGGCTGGTTGAGGGTGGCTCGGGATGTGGATGTTCTGCGGGGAAGAGTGGGGAGACACCCCACCGCCGCATTGGAGTAGAGAGGCTGGGAGTGGTGGGCCATCCTGACGGGTTGCGCTGAGATCGTAGAAATCATTAAGAGGGGGCTAGAATTATCTAGTGGGGCGATGCATGCCTACATTAGTATCGGCCGACAGAAAAAAAAAAAATCAATGGGCGGTGGAGAACTTACGAGATGGAATGGACGTGGGGCGATAGGAAAATGTGGACGATAGGAGGGAAATGGAAAGAGGAAGAGAGGAACGACGAGGTGCTGAAGCGTCGTGCCTTGTGTTATGTAGTTTTGAAGTGAATCAATTGCGGTATTGATAGGTGGAGTCGCCGAGGGAGGGACGGGCAGGGATGGCGGATTTGGAAGGCGGACGACCCGAACAAGGTAATGACCAGGTATAACGAGACAGGAACCCTTAGCAGGTCAAACAGGGAGACAACACCCTTCAACGTCGTCTCTTGTGGCGGGGTTTTACTTGGAGGGTGCTAATGTTCCTTCCCTCTTTTGTGCTCCTCGTTCGCCGGACGACAAATGAAGAACTGGCAGGTGTCGCAGGGAGCTTTGGAGAGACTCGAATAACGTTATAATATACAGTCTAGAGGCAATCAAAAGACATAAATTAGTACACGCTCTGCAGACAATAGCACCCAAAGTCGATCCAAGGACAACGACGACGGGCGGTTGTCTCAGGGACAAGAACTCACCAAGGGATCCAGATGCCAGCCAATACTCCTAGCTACAATCGTCCAAAGCGCCTCTAGATCGTCAGAGCGTGTAGAACATGGGTGAGCAGGGGTGGGACCGTGGGGGCTGACCAGCGTCAAGAATGGCCCCAAAGACACAGGTCAGAATTTAAATCGAGCCCAGTGGGCGTCCAAGAAATGGGCTGGGCATGTTTTCTTGTTCCATCGGCGCGTCCTGCCCCCATCAATTTCCCACGTGTCCGATCATGTCAGTTCCTGATTAGGCACCGACGAGATCTAAATCTTGTGATCCCCGTCAACAGCTTACAGTGCTCCGAGCTGAGCGAAATCCGAGAAAGTGTACTCTGTGTAGCGGTTAATGGTGGATGTGGGGCAGGATGTGGGGTAGTAACGCTCTCTCAAGGTGGGTGTGCCCCTGTAATATCCCATTCTCATCCTACAAATCCAATTTTCTCGCTATCACATCGGGAATAGAAGTCCACTCGCCTGCGTCGCCGGCGACCTTGCCCATCATCATGGATGACCGTTAAAACCCCCGAAGCTCCAACCTGAAGTCATTGATGATGCTTTCTACGCGTCTTATCGCTACCCTTAGCTCTTCAAAACCATTCAAAAGACGCAAGGCCCTCGTCAAAAATACGTCTTCCAAAGGTGGTGGTTCAATTCAGCTGCTTATCGTCGTCACGCGTGCAAGAGACGCTCCTATTTTTCTGATGCTTTATGGGCTTATTTTTAGGCAGTTTGGGGATAGGTGTCAGGCTGTGGCGGCGGTCGTTAGTTGGTCGTATGCATCAAAATGCCGGCGTATGTGAAGGGGCGGTAACAATCATCGAAAAAATTGTGTTCGAGGGTCACCCCTCTGTCTAATCACCTTCGTGGCATATGTTCACGTCAAAGACACGGGAAGTCCCAAAAGCAATACAACACTCTATTTCTGTACAATTCATTTACCTTTCAACGAACTTCCGTCAAACTGAACGACACAACAAACGCCCAGAATCGAACAAAGCGCTAAGCGAAATTATTTCTTATCTACGCAGCAGACAATTCCTCATCACACCAAACAGCCCGCTAACCGACCTCCAGTCACAATTGATTGGATCTTACGTGTCGCTCACAACAACTCTTCTGGTCCTGGAATTCTAATTTCTGTTCGCAGACCAGCAGCCTTCCCGCCCGTCCCAGGTATCTGGTGCGCCTTCCCGCCTATTTCCCCCATCCGGCTAAAGTGCCCCACAGAAAGGTCCATATCACGTCCTCACCTTCCCGCTCTCGCAAACCTTGTGTATAAAACAGGTAAAGCAGACCCTGGTCCATAGGTGACAGTGTGGTCCATAGTTGTCTTCCCGCTTTTCTAGATCTTTTGGGGCTCACTTGACCTATTCAGGGTGGCGAAGGGAGATTCCGTGCAACGTTCCCTGAAGGTATTGCTTCGATTGGAGGGCGTCTGTCACAAACGCCGCTCGCTAAATAGTAAATTCACTATCTGTTGTCATACGATGAGGAGTCCAGAATGGCGGCGCCCAATCCTTTGGACCAGGGTCCCGCCTGCCTCATGCGAATATGAATCTTTCGGAAATTTCGGTCTTTGAACAAAGGATTCTGTCGAACGAAATTAAATAAGTACATAAATACTTTCGTAAAGTTCCATTTACATGTGGACTGGAGTCTCCCGCGGACCCTACGCCTCGTGCCCTCGCAACCATGGAGCTGTCCTTCTGCGCCCAGAGTCAGCTGAATCCAAGGGGAAGACAGTACAGTAAGCTGTGTAAGAGGAAGATGTCATGGGGCTATCAGACTATGACCCGGATCCCGAGTTGGGTGCAATGACCAGAACCACTCGTGGTCGTGTGAGCCCCAAGGTTACTGAATTTACATTCACACACATCACTCCAGGTATAGGTCGGTGCGTCATTTGAGCTATCCACACGATTCGTAGCTTCTACGTCGGGGTACGGTTCGTATGGGGTCCCTATACGATTATTCTCGATATCGTCCACAGAAAGATGAGACGCACACTACCACCTCAATCCTTCCTGCCCACTGGCAACAACTCAAGGAACAAAGGAACCCCGATGCAATCTGAACCCAACAACCGCAAATCGTCTCATCTAAATGCCTAAAGTACCCGATTTTGTTCCTCCATAGATTTGAGCACAGACAAGGAGGCAGTATATAACTTACCACTATCCAGCTTCCCTCTTTCCCGATACGTCTTCGAGACTTGAGAGGGGTGTAATGTCGTGCGGGCAAAACATCCGCATTGAATCAGCCAACACATACAACCGCATCAGATCAAACCGAAAAGTACGTACCCGTCCGGTGCAAGTTAGGCCCTGTACCCGTCAACGCGTCATCTGTGAGCTCTCAAAAGCGTCAGTTATGGGCCTGGCGTTCCACTATGTACGACCCCAACGTCTCGAACGATTCTGCTTCAGAATACCGTTATGCTTCTCGAAAGCACCAGCATGGGACCTGTTTGAGATTCAGGAAGTTCCAGCAATTTTGCTTCGTGTGGTTACCGGATTCCTTGAAGCAGCCGTGGGGGTCGCTGGGCTGGAGATTTTGGTGTGTCCGCGAAGGAACTTAGAAGAAGTATAGACGCCCATACTAATTGCATAGGATACTGCTCCATCGCAATCAATCTAGCCTGCCGCAACCCATACATCATCAGCGATGGAGTCTACGGTCAGTAGGCAACCAGGCAGACACTTGCCAGTAGGGGACTGTTGCTTCATTGACTGGCGCAGTGCTATTCACTCACAACCAGGAAGCCCGATGGAACATCCACATTAGCGCCCATTGGCGCCTACCCCTATGCGCTGAAATGGAAGTGTTCTCCCATGCCAAGCCAAGTCCGGTACCACGACGACCAGAACGCCACTCAGGGTTTACATGCAGGGCAACCACTTCGTGAGGATACACCTCTACATTCGACAACTCTACTGACACGCAAGAGAAATGTAGCCAAAAGAAACCCGCTCCGAGCCGAACATGACCTCCATGACCCAACCAGACTTCAATTCCTTCCCCTCGCCGGTCCAAAGCGAGCTGCAGGTGCGTTTTAGGCGTTATCAAGCACTGGAAGACGAACGAGAGCGATCGAAGGAGGAACAAACCCGACTCTCAGAACGAATCAGGCTTTTGGAGCCCAAAGTACTCGAAGCACGACAATTTCGGTTCCATCTACAACACAGGCCTAACCGTCTCTCGCAAGATCCTGCTCCGTATCTTCCACTCCGCGCAAGCTGCGACACGAATGGACTCGATACCTTGCACGCCCATCGCCGAAATCACCTTGACGCACATTTGTGGGCATTGGAGAAGAGTAGCAATCGAGTGTCCGGCTTTGTGGACGAGCTTTTGTGATAGGCCGCGTGGTCCACGGGCACCCAGGGCGAGAGTCCCGCTGGACCGACTCCAAGCCTACCTCGAACGATCGCAGAAACAGCCGTTCGACCTCCACTTGGATTTCGGCTGGTACGCCACCGAACAGGGGAGTACTCTAACGCACCACGGCGACATGTTGCAAATGATCCCTCCTCACCTTCATCGCCTGCGCCGTCTCTCTATCGTCTTGAGGCCTTCGACTCCCATCATGCAACTCGCCGAACATCCGAAAAACGTGTCAGACTGCGCCCAAACTGGAGCTTTCAGGTTCTTACCTGGTGTTGTACCCACAGAAGACCTGGACAACAGGCTTTTGTTTGGGGTCATCGGCAAATGGACGCAGAGCATGTTTGTGGGTGGTACTCCTGCACTGCGGTACATTCACCTCGAGCGACCGAGCCTCTGGAAAACAACGTCGCGCACATCCGCCTCGAACAACGCGAGATCGTCGACCCGGACGAAGGCGAGGACTCTGTCATCAACGTCGAATTGACCTGGTCCGTCTTCCTCCACTTCCTCCAAATTCCGACATTGGAAACACTCTCGGTGTACGGGCAGATGCTTCGCGCCCCGGAGTGGGTAGGACATGATTCAGATAAGATTGTGTGTCCGAACCTCCAGCATTTACAGTACGGCCTCGCACCCGACCCAGTGGAACACTTCCTTCCCCATCTCGTCGCATCCAAGCTCGAGACCATCACCCTCCGCCACCTCACGCTGTTCGGCGACGGATTACCCGTGTCTTCGGTGGAGAAGACGTTCCCGTCTTTGCGCATCCTGACGCTGGCGTGTGTCTACGGCACAGTGGAGGGTTTCCGCGACCTCGTCGTACTCACAAACGAGGTGAAGCATCTTTCTGTGGCGCTTTCGCTGTCTCACAGGGTCCCTGGGTTGTTATGAGAGGCTAACAATTGGGCGAAAGCTCATCCCGACGATAGATGGAAGGACAGCGTGCTGGAAGTGGTGTCCTACTACGACCCTGTCGACATGGATTGGTTCCAAGCCTGGAAGGGCGTACCTATTATCAGGCTGTGGAAGAAGGATTTGGATGCATTCGTTGCGGTACATGGACCTCAAGCCCAGCTCATGGTGATCGAGGATACTTTGGATGGGGAGTTCCTCCCTAAACATTGGCCTCCGCATTTCACCTGGATGGAGAATTGCGAGGATCCATTTTTGACGAATTTGGAATCGACGGAGTTGAGAGGTAGAGCCTGCGAGAACTTGACAAGTTCTCGTATCGAGTCGTTATTAATTCTACCCTACTCGAGTTTAATTTACAGTAAAATTAACCTTCCATCCGTCAGATTTTGATTGCTGAAGTCGGATCCACTAACTTGATCATCGAGAAACGAGGGATTCAGTACATGGGAATGCAGGTCGACCAGTGCCACTGTCCTCTCTTCCTCGTGGATGGACATCTCTCACAGTTCTCACAAATTCGGACTTATCACACCAAGCCATTGCACGCAAAAAGAGTATATATTGTATAGCATAATTCCAACTTGAACACAGCGGTTTTAGGAAGTTGGGGATGATGGTGAGCACAAGGCCTCTACATCGGCGATGAGCAAGTGTGAGCACTCCTGGGAATACAGTCAGTACAAATCTGATACTCAAGAGAGATCCAGGTCAAACTCACCTATTCACCAAGCAAAAGAGACCAGTGTCACCGTGGTGGTAGTACATTTAGGCGATGACGCAGTAGGCACCGTTGCCGGAGCCGCCGCCAGTCTCGAAGTTGGTGGGGATGTTGATGGTGGTGAAGGAGTCCATTGCTGATATGAAGTTTGTTTGGTACTGCGAGCAGTGGGGAATTCGAGGTGAGTCCGTGCGGGCTTTTATAACTTTTGGCGAAGGCCATGCACCTGTACTGGCATCTCAGCGTTTGTGCGAGACGAGGGACTCTCTCCCTGAGTACCCGGCTCACTGAGATCTCGAATGCTAAGTTCGAAGGACAATTGGGATAATTGGAATACCGTTCGTTCTTTTGTGAGGTGGAGCTGAGGCTAATGCGATCGGTGAGTGAATGGCTCGTGAATTCCATCCGCATACATTCATACCTTGAATTCGATCGACGTTCGGGTCTCAGGCCTCAGGAGCTGTGATTGTCAGTGCTTGACCCGTTTCTGCCAGCCCTTATTTTGGAGACGGAAGCGCGCGGACCCATCCCTACTTTGTCTGGCTGGTCTTTGATTTAGGGGACATTGAAGCTACACAAAACAGACAATCACAGCTCCCGAACGTCGATCGGAAAGGGGGACAGCAATGAACGCAGAGAAGAATCGATCATGTTCATGAGTCCCCGATAACTCCAACTCACAAAAGGGTGAGCTAGTGCCCATTATTCCCAATTGTCCTTTCGACTTGTAGTCGATGGCTTGAGACGACTCTACTTGCATTATGGACTTGCGCGAAACAACCGCGAGTCGAGTGCAGATGCATGGACCTTTGCTAACGTTATAAAAGCGGGCCTGAACACTCTCCGTGTTTCCTCACTGCTCGCAGTACCGAATCAACACACCAACAATGGACTCCTTCACCACCATCAACATCCCCACCAACTTCGAGACTGGCGGCGGCTCCGGCAACGGTGCCTACTGCGTCATCGCCTAAATGGTGTACTGGTGACCTTGGTTGACACTGGTGCCCGTGGTTTGGTGAATCGGTGCGTCTTTCATGTTATAGTGGATATGGGACTTCGGCTGACATGGGAGGATATTTAGGAGTGTACATACCTTTTCATCACAACCGTCGAGATCTGGTGCTCACCACAGTCATACCCGACCCCGACTTCATTAATGATTAAACCAATGTGTTCAAGTTGGGATTTTACTATATAATACACTATCTTTTTTTGCGCGTAAGATGTTGGTGTGAATACGTGAGATGTGATAAATCTCTCCATGAGGAAGAGAGGCGAGTCACGGTTGGTGATTCATGACGATGCGCACGTCGAATTTTCGAATTTCGTCCGTTGCCGAGTCGGACGGCGGGTGACACCAAGAACCGTGATGACATCCACCCAAGGCTCGTCGACTTTGTGTTGGCAACCTGAAGTGTAGTCGGAGGATGATGGTCAGCCGTGAATAATCGTGAGGTATAGAATCGAATAGCCCCATGAAACGAGATCAAATCCCATGATGAACAAAAGGAAACTTGGTGAAATGGCCTCCCAAGGTCGCGCAGCTTCTTCGCGGCAAGATGTACTAGACCATTGATACGTCGGTTATGTCTGGAGGGATCGCGCTACCGATATGGGGTAATAGCTGAGAGTTGGATATAGTTAGTTAGAAGCAGCTACCTGTATTCGATGGTCCCAGAAGCCGGCGATCCAGAAAGTGGGTCCTCATGCCGGTCAATCACTATCGCTATCACTATCACGACGAAAGAGGTATGTAGCGATAGAAATTATTGGCCACAATGGGTGCACTCGAACTTAAACTACTCCTCTAATTGTATGGCCCCTATTTTGCCACTTTTATCTATGGCTATTAAATGTCCCGAGCCCTCATCGAACTGAATTCCGCTGGCTGTAACAAAGGTGTTTAGTCGGTCGATTATCTTGACGGACTTTTCGCCATCCTCATCTTCGCTTTCCCATTCATATTTCAAAAGCCAATGGAAACCATGGTGCAGATTAAAGAAAATCCCTGCATTGTGCCCAAACCACGCGCTTCCAGGCCTAGCGACGAAATTCCCCTCTGCAAGTCGGATAACCACCGGCGATGTCGATTCTGCTGTACCACCCGCTGAAAGTAACGGTATTTTGATCCCGAGCAAGCCCTCGAGGCCCCGAACAACCATGTGAATGGAAGAGTGACATAGGAACGGAGCCATGTTGTGATGGGTTCCGTCATCAGCCAGTTCGACCCGGGCAGTCCAACAAGGCGGAATGTACGAGAACTCTTGCTGTGAAGGGGAAAGGGCGGATTTTGGACACACCATGCCCCAGTTCCAGATGGCTACGCGGTGATCATAATCAAGAACAAAGATCCGCTCCTCGGGGAGAAGAAACAGTGCCTGAGAGATCAGTTGCGTTCAGTTGAAGGATACAAAATCAGGCAGCGGCGAACGTACGGCAGGACTAATGTACGGGACGTACACGCGGACCACGTCGGATGTGATATTGGTCCAATCGATGATGGCAATGGAGTGTCGATGCGAATTCACAGCGTACCCAACATGTTTACCATACAACGAGCACTGACGGATGGTAATATCGCCTTCCTCGGAAAAGGTCGAGAGCAATCGAGTCGAGTACCCCGTGGTAGCGCCTTCGGTATCAATTTGGGCGGAAAGCTCCCAAACCTCGACTACAATACGCCCTTGAGAGCTGCGCTAGTCATAGTGCTGGTGGATGACTGCCATGTTGAAGGCGCGAGGGAAAAGTCGGTCTTCAATGGAGGCTGCCGGATCAAGCGACGTCGACAAGAGATCGATCGAGGCAAAAACGCGCACCCCGGTAGATTTGGGAGGGAACGGGGAACGTATGAGGAGCTGGGGGGTGTACGTAGGACTTTGAAGCCAAACCGCGCGCGGCGCCGTCCTCGTCGTGAAAGACAAAGAAGTGGCCAAACGGAAGGAAAAGCATGTGTGTGCACCGTCCGTGCAGTGGAGTCCCAACGGTGAACACATCTGGGCGAGAGCTCGGGGATTCCTGTTTGTCAAGGCCTGTCCACCTTCGCATGATCCGCTTGTTGATGTCTAGCGCAGTACAGTTGGCAAGCGGCTTGGACAGCAAAAAAGGTTGGTGAAAGGACGTCTCGTAGTAGCGGTTCAGAAGAGCGACCCAAACGGATCGTTCCTTGGATAAGTTGCATAGCATACGACAGCACTAAACATATTTTAATACGTGTTCATGAAGATAAATAAAGTGACATACCTCTCGAAGGTAAAGGACATCCTGCAACTCGAGGTACTGCATAACAGCGATGATGAGTTCTTCCGGAAGTCCCGTGAAACCAGGTGGTCCTAAGTCCATCATCTAAGGTCGCAGGTTAGACTCCCAAGAGACCGTCCCCAACAGGCTAATCACCTGGTTTGGAACGCTGTATATCTTGAGTTTCTTAAAGGAGGTCCCGTAATGGCGTTGTTCCAATAAGCTCCAACTCATATTTGCGTTGTTTCGCGAAGTTTGAACGTTAGGGCCGCTCGGTGAAAGTCGTTCGCCTCGTCGTCGTCCAAGTTCAAAGCTGCAGTATGAGGCTCGAGGCTTGAGCAGAGTGACCCACAACTAGTACACGTGACCTCAGAAGTTGCACCGCCACTCACCTTAAGCGCGTAGAGTTCTCGGGCTAGGCGCCTACCCCTGCCTTCGAATCCCATCATTAAACTCGTAGAAAACCTGCAAAGCACAAACTCGAGCTTTGCATGCTCTTATTTGGCGCTTTAGCCACAGAAGACCTGGACGTGGATTCCATTCGATTCGCATACGTTGATGTCCTGAATTCGATCGACGTTCGCCCCTCAGGCATCCCTGTCAGACCTCAGGATGGGGTGATTGTCGATACTTGACCCATCTCTGCCAGCTCTGTTGAGATGGTAGACCTGGTGCTCACCACCGCCATACTCAACCCCGACCTCCTTAAATCAATGTGTTCAAGTTGGTATACACCCCTTTGTGCTCGTAATTCATTAGTGTAAATATGTGAGGTGTTCCACGGTGTGTGCGTTGGCATGGTCAGCGGTGGAGAGTAGAGACAATATCGTGATGTATATATTTGGATAGCCATGAAACGAGGTCAAATCCCATGGTGAACGAAAGGAACCCATTGGTGAAACGGCCTCCCAAGGTCGCGCAGCTTCTTCACAGCAAGATGTAGGCCATATGCTGCGTCGGTTATGTCCGGAGGGTTCTCCCTACCACGGCGAAAGAGGTAGCGATAGAAAGTATCGGCCACAATGGGTGCATCTTCATCGTGGATTGACCTTTGTTTTCAGATCGTCAGTTCCAAGACCTTTACATACTGAGAAAAATGGAAAAGAGGGATGGACGACTCACCACATAGTCGCGACTACACTTCGGAATCCGGCAAACTGCATAGCTGCAGCCAAAGAGAGAGACTCGTCAGGGCGTTCTTCGTCGCCCATGGCAGTCTCACAGGCGCTCAGGTAAGCGAGCGAAGCGTTGGAGGTACGGCAACCTCGTATGAGCGATCCCATGGTCAGACGCCCTCCACTGAGAATTAACGAGCTGTCCAAAGGATTCGAGGAATCCTGGGTACCGTGGCACCCAAAGTGAACGATAGATGCTGTGTTGATGTGATTTAGGATTGCGTCGGGGGTGGAGGGAGTGTCTGCTGAGCCCACTCGGGCAACCAAATGCCTTTCATGGGGAACTAGGCCCTGAATCCTCTTCAGTTCCTCCATGGTAAATGGGAGGCGGTGTATACGCGGCCCTGAATCTCCTGGCTCGACAACAACGAGCACTTCGTATTCGGGATTTGGTGTTGGCGGCGGTGCAATGAGGTCTTGAGGCGAAGAGCAATAGGAAGAGACGACATAATCGGATAGGCAGTCCGACGCTTCAGCGCTATCGGAGTAGATGCCTGCGGCATGGATGGGAAGAAATGCAAATGGGCCTGTTGGACACCACCATATTCTTTTGGGGTTGTCAGTCTGATAGGGTGGTCAGTTAAATTCGGGCAAATGGGTGATGACAAGGACCGTACCTTCTGCAAACCCAAAATTCTGATGACCGGCTCCGCTACTACAACCCAGAGGATCTCCAGAAGCTGCTTAAAGTCGTCGTCGGCTGAGCGTCCGCTTTTACGACGTAACTTCAAGCGCGTATTGCGGCTTTCACAATAGTTGTCAATCTTGCGCTGGAGTTGTTGACCCACTGCCTGGCCTCCCGACAACCGCCGAACTGCATTTGTAAAAACAGTGATTTGCTCCAGATCAGTGGCAAGTGGGTGACAATGTAAAATGTCCTGCGTCAGGATGAGGATATGGCATCCATACTTGCTGGCATTGAGGAAGACGATAGGATTATCCGTGGCAGCAGTCTTGAGCGTGTCGAAAGAAGGAGGAAGGAGAAAGTCATGGAAGCCGTTGATCTCCCGAATTCGTGCGATGACTGCTTCTCTCTTCTGGGCGAGAAGATACGGGCGTGTCGACAAGCCTTTATCCAGAGTTGAATGAGACAGTGGATGCTCGCTTTCGTGAGTAGCAATCTCCAGCTGGCGAGTAACAGAACGCAGCTCTGCCGCCAACTCGGGGTGGAGGGCGTCCAATCGGTCAAGAGAACCTCGGAACTGTAGGGCCTGAGACCAGAACACCGAGCGTGCGGTGGAGAGAAAGATGACTGCTGTGTCTAATTGTCCTCGTTCAATAGCACACTGTACTGCATCCCTCGACAGGTCGCTGGCATGGACTAGGGCGTTTTGGCGCTGCTCCAGTGTAAGGTCAAGAGATGCTAATTGAGGGAGAATCGCTACCCCATAACTGTAGGCCTCCAGCGCGGATTCCAAACGCACGAACTCTCGGCAAGTTGTGCTCCAGTTGACCGCATGGCGCATCTTCACCAATGGCGACGACGCACGGGACCCAGTGCCAGACCGGAGAAGCTGGAATATTTCATCTAGAATAGCGCTGTCTCTGCTCGCCTGGTACTTGAGTTTGAGTTTGTGCACAAGGTTCCCCGTGACAGTGAGCCAATAGGGATGAGCAGCCAACGTCTCACTGGAATTGAGCTCGAATCCATCCGTCTGTGAGAGCAGAAGAAGAGTGTTCCGCAAACACGAAATGGACTCTTCCAGGTCCTGGAGGTCGCCTTTGTGCTCGAACCGGGCACCAAGCGAGGCTGCAAGGTCGTTAAGGAGGCGTGGGCGGTCGGGGTGGTTTGGAGGGCGGAGATCGAGCGCTTTTCTGAGCAATGTGACAGACTCTTCTAGGTCACTGACGTCGCCTTTGTGCCTGAACCGCGTGCCAAGCGAGGTTGCCAGCTCGTTGAGGAGGCGTGGGCGGTCGGGATGGCCTGGAGGGCGGAGATCGAGCACTTCCCTGTACAACGTGACAGACTCTTCGAGGTCATGAAAGTCACTTTTGTGCAGGAACCTAGTGAGAAGGGAGCCTGCAAGGGTGTTGAGGGACTGGGGGCGTTCGCGATGGTCTGCATAGGTTGGTGAGAGCGCTTCCCTGAGTAGTGTCACGCTCTGTTCCAGGTCACGGAAGTCACCTTTGTGCTCGAACCGAGTGAGAAAGGAGTTCGCCAGTTGGTTGAGTGAGATGGGGCGGTCCGGGTGGTCTGGAGAGCGGAGAGCGAGAGCTTCTCTGAACAATGCGATGTACTCTTCCAGATCGCGGAAGTCGCCTTTGAGCTGGAACCGGATGGCAAGCGAGCTTGCGAGGTGGTTGAGCGAGATGGGGCGGTCCGGAGGGTGGTGATCCAGCGCTTCCCTGTGGAGTGAGATAGACTCATCCAGGTCGCTGAAGTTGCCTTTGTGTTGGAACAAGGTGAGAAGCGAAGTTGCCACGTTGTTGAGCGAGAAGGGGCGGTCGGGGTGGCCTGGAGGGCGAAGGGCGAGCGCTTCCCTGTCCAGCGCGACGGACTCTTCCAGGTCGCAGAGGTCGCCGGTATAACGAAATCGGTTACGGTGGGCAATGGCACAGTGGTCAAGTGCCTCAAGGCGCCTTGGATGCGGTGATGGTCGGAACGAAAGAGACTGTCGGAACCGTAAGATAGATTCATCGATCTGAAGATTATCGCCTTCCATCAACTCGGACCCCAACATGTACGCATTCGAGCCTTGCTCGTCCTCCCCCTCCATTTCCTCTCGCAATTGCTCCAACTCCAGTAGTAACCCAGTCGACTCCTCTCCTTTACACTCCACGAGCTTAATGGATGTAACAAGCTGGAGATTGAGAAGCGCAGTGAAGAGTGCTGGACCGCTTCCGAGAACCCGTCTAGCATCCTGAAAAGATGCCTCAGCCAGATTCAGGTCTCTTTTTTCGCCGGTCGCCAGGTACTTCAGAACCAGTGCACTCCCAACCCGGAGCAATAATTGACCTCGACTGTTGGTCGAACCACGACACGAAGGGCCAAGAACTCCGCTAGCGACGACGAGAGCGTCTTCTAGCTTGCACATGTCGATAGATTGTCGATACTCTCGGAGAGAATGGAGGGTAGAAGAGACATTGTCGGGGAATGTTTGGTCCTCTGAACCCGAGATTGGTTGTTGATCCTGTGCCTTGTCGAAGTTAGTGCTTAGTTGAGTGTGGTTGAAACTTTGGCAGTCACCATGAACGCGAAGGGATTTAAGGTCTCCCTCAGCAAAATCGCCATGACTTCATCCAGGTCATCTACCCATCCATATCTAGTGAACCGGGTTAAAAGGACCTTGACCAAGCCAACTTCAGCTTCCACATGCGCTGCGTCATCCTCTTCGTCAAAGACGATCTCCTGTAACTCAACGATCGCGCTTGCAAGGACATCGTCCTTCATCTCTTTCGTGGCTTCATCCAAGAGCTCATTTACACGAGATAAAGCACCCTCTAATTCGTCCTCGAGCTCGGCTTGGGTATTTCCAACTGATGTGAATGGTTCGTAAGGGCCATCCCAACGAGGGAAAAGACAACAGAATACGCACTCGATGATTCAGGTTCGTCGACGACCTTCGCAACTCGGTTAGTCAAGAATCTCTCGTGCTAGCAGTGGGCGCGCAGGCACTAACACTCGTGCAATCAGCACTGGGCGGCGCATTGGTGGAAGTATCCATGAGTCGAAAGACAGCAAGTTGCAACGACGATTTAGTAACGAGGGAGGGCGGGAGATGTTTTGTTGCAGGCCAGAGCCAGCGCTGGATGGCTCACTGACATAACGGTGGCAGTCAACCATACTAGTACCAGAGCTATTGATCATGATGTTCATCAAGGCATCACTGTTTTGTACCCATGCCATCCCAATCAATCTCTTCAATGCGGAGTGTTGTGAGTAATGGGTCGCGAAATATGCATACTAGAAAGCGACATATCATTGGGTCATTTTAGCACCGGCGACCTTTGTTTCGGTACAGTCACGAATGTAGTGCCTTCTCGCTGAGTACTGGCCGTCCCCTCCGGCGCTTATTAGAAGGAGCGTGGGAATTAGCCTGGACTTGATAACAGGCCTTACAGACGTTTGAGGTGGTTGCAAGGAGATGCCTTGGACTTCATGAGCTACGGTGGACCTGAGGTAGGTTGCGCATTCATTCCGATCAATTCAATTTATGATGACGACAGATACATTCTCTCTAATGTCGTCTAAGGAATGACTGGAATCCGTCCCTTCCAGGCCAAAGCAGGAATACACGAGCAATTCTGGGAGCTTGGCTCCAATCATCAGCGCCCTACGCCTTAGCGCCAAGCTGAGTGCAGGTAAGTCATTTTTACAGTCGTACCAGGGACATGAGGGCTTCCCAATGACCAGTTTCATCAAGGACGGGGTAGCCTTCGCCTCAGAGATTATGTCGAGAAGAATCGACAAGGCCTCGGAGTTAGCACATTGAACGGGCGGCGTATAATGGGTAGGCACGATGGAAATGCTTTCAAGGGACTGGAATCGCGATATGTAAGCGTAAAGCTCACTCTCCTGTGTCCCTTCAAATGCACCGAGGTCGACTTCGAGATCGCGAATAAGGAAAGGGTCGACGAATGAATGGACCGAGTCGATCATGGAGAGGAAAGGAATCTGCTTCTTGGTCTTGCTCGCCAGGCGAGGGAAGGTCACAGTCGTTTGATACTGGGGGTATATTGGCGACCACCCAACTACTTCAGGATCCCACCTAGTGGATTGGGGGAATAAGCTGAAGGAGCCTTCATCCAACCGAAGCGTCATATGCGACCAGTCAGGGCCTCCAGGTGAATCATCCTCCTCCAACCAAGAAGGTCCCTCGAGCTCAGAAAAGGATGAAACTGAGTCGGAGCTCGTACCGGAAACGAAGAACGAGAGTTCGACAGCTCGAGGGATGGCTAAGCATCTGGTGATGAACGAAATCACCCTCGTGGGGGCAGCGAGACTGAACTCCTTCAGATTGCGAAGGGCGAATTGAGGGGGATTCGCTGTGTCATAATCGCCGCCACATCCCCCAACTTCAGTACTCGTTTCATCGGTATCAGGAAATTGGTTCCCAATGATGTAGACGTATTCGATGTGGGGGGAGTGAAGAAGGATTCGGTGGAGCTGGGAAGGTGAAGCCATTCGGCTCTTGGGTAGACCTTTGATGGAAAGGTGATTCAGATTGTTGAGAGAGGCCGTGTGCCAAGCGATGGGGATTCGGTCGAGGGAGAGGAACCGAAGATTGGGTAAAGTGATTTGAAGGCATTGAGGCACCGAAGGGTCACGGAAGTTGGGCGACTTGAGGCTCAAGTGTGTGATAGAAGTTGAGGTGAGAGTCGAAAACAACTCCAACACGGCGACGTAATTGAGCTGAAGATCGATATGCGAGATGGTCTGGCCCCTAGAGACCACCTCGTGGACGGGGAATGAGATTCGATTGGATGAAGAGCGATTGTTTATGGCAATCGTTGTGTTTCTGCTGAGGTCCAGGAATTGACGAGTGAGGTTGACTTGCCGATGGGAGAGGTCGATGTCGTTCCAGAGGAGGGGAAAATTAAGGGCGACCGATCGCCAACGATGGCAAACTTGTGTCCAGGAAAGTCTGTTTGTGAGAACGGGGTCGTACTTCCATCGCGAGCAGATCCAGAATATGTGCCCCAAGAGTTCACTGGGGACCCGATTGACGACTGGGAGATGTTGGTAGGAGTCGAGCGATTGAGTGAGCTGGGCCATGTCAATTGCAGCGGGGAGATCCTCTCGTTTGCTCAGTGCCTGCTGGGCACTTTTAGCTTTGGAGCAAATGATCCTGTATCAGCGGGCGCGTTGGGTCCCGTGCAGACCCCGCTGTTCAGTCGGCCCCACACAGTGCCCACCTACGATGCGTTTCAAAGTGAGCACCAATTTCTTGAGCCGTGGATCGGTAGGCGATCATAGGGCTAAGCAGGATGGGCTTGTTATCGTTACGATTTTTGAAGATCTTTACCAGACGCACCTGCATTCATTCTGCACTGCGGCCTCCGAGCCCATCGGGAGCATCAACACGGGACTGGGTCAAACGCAGTGAACTCGTATTGTATACCCGTTGAAGTCCTCAGTATAGGATTCCAAGGTTCTAGACCATTCAATCAAGTATCGGGAACGAGGGTATATATATTGAATACTTACCTGACGCTTCATTAATGAAAGAGCTTGACACAATAGCCCACTGAGACGTCAGGATCTACTTATATGAATGGAAAACTTCGGGAAGGGACAGGCCTTGTGAACACGGGTGGTGACGTACATACATACTTCATAATCGCCTCCGTCGAGTTCACCGCTCAATTGCAAAGAGGAAGGCACCGCGCGTAATGGAACAGCGGTGCATTCACCGCTGGCCTCGTGTCCCCAATAGCATTAGGATCCCTTTTCCGAACCTCTGGGCGCTCATGTGTGCAGCAACCAATGATGTCGCTGGGCCAAAGTGCCTACAAACCATACAAACCAAATCTATACTTACATCAGGCTTGTTCACCTGGCGTTGCCCTCAAACCCGGACCAAGCCCGACAGATGCACAAACACAGGCCTCTGATGCAAGGCTGCAGCCTGCGAGGGATTCGCAGGATGTCTTCTCCGGCCGGATAGGGTTTGATTCAAAATGCGATCCGAGTCGTGAGGAGGGACGGAGTGTCGTTATTACTTACAGCGGGTATTGTGGTAAAGGCCTTTATTCCAACCCGGACTCCAGCGTCAGTGGCTAAGAACTGAAGCAATCAGACCATTATAAAGTGGATGTAATTCTAAAAGATAGAAGCACGTACTCGCATCTATCTACGGAATAGCGCTCCGAGAAAAGGCCAAGTCGTGCAATCCAGGGTATGTAATCAAGTCATCCCCAAGCGAGGGCCGTGAAGAAAGGGATAAAATCGATCCTCCATGTCCGCCGTCATACCATGACACCGATAGAACTCTAACGAGCCAAGCGGGGCGCCTAGAATGTGGCGGTGGTACACACAGTCAAAGATAGGCTGCAGCCAGTGTTCGGCAAAATTCCACCAAAAGTCTCCGGGTCTATTGAATGACATGACTGACAGGCGGGGACAGAGGACGGCGGATGTGGCGGGTTCGTGAGGAGTGTCGGGTAGAGGGGTCAGGAGGTGCAGGAGGTAGGCGAGGTGATTGAACGCGATGCGGATCGATTCAAGGTTGCGGGTTTGGGAGAGTAGCCATCGTAGAGCGAAGTCGGGGATGTCTGTTAAAACACCGGTGCTCAACTCGATTGAAGTGATAAGCAGCGGATTGAGGAGGGAGGGGATGGAGTTGAGGACGTGCATGGATGCGAAGGTCGAAGAGCTGATGGAGAATCTGATGCTTTCGATCGAGGTGGACCACGGGGCCGCGTTTTCATTGAGGAAGTAGGCTGCATGGCGTGCCAGCCTCACAGTTTGGGTCGCGGTGCGGTCTTTTTGGGAGTCGAAGGGAAATGTCCCGCGGGGAAAGAGGTAGTGCAAGTCCTCCGACAAGGACGTATAAAGTTGAACTCGGGTACGAGATGTGAATTCAACTCCGTGGATAATGGAGGATATGACAGCCGGCGGGGCTGACAAGATAAGCGCCCGTAAGTGGATCAGGGGAGCAACTGTGTCCGGTAAAGTTTCGCCTATATCAGCGGGGATAATACTCTCCAAACGGACGTACTCCAGGTACGGCGAATTGAGGAAGATTGAATAGAGGGATGAAAGCGTAGGACTGAGGTCAGAGTCGAGACCGCGAATGGACAGATGGGTCAGCTGTCGACAGGTCTCCCAGCGGACGGCGACACAGCTGAGAACGAGGCGTCGGACAGATGGAAGGGAGATGTCAAGGAATAGGCCGGGTGACAATGGGGACAATTGAAGAGTGAGGTTCGTGATGTTGTCGGTCCGGAAATGGATGGCTTCGAATAGCTTGGCCATGTCGTAGGGGAAGAGGCGAACATCTATGGAATGAATTCTGCCCGCGTGGGGCGTCAAACATTCAACATCAACCTTCAGAGGTGAGTTTGATATAATCGATAACGGCGCAGCTTGGGAGCGGTCGACGAATGCGCGTGCAAAGGTTGGCTTGCAGAGATCGATTGTACTCCACAGCCGGGGGGAGTTGAGAGCAACTTGGCGCCATAGTCGACAGACCTGGGCCCAGGCGAGGGGATAGCGAGGGGTGGAGTACCCATATAGCCCTGAGACGCACAGGGCGAAGAGTCTCTCGAGAATTTCAAGAGGGAGACGAGAGATTAAAGACCGGCCGTAGAGATTGGTATGGTCCACGTCAAGGATGTCCATCGAAGGGAGTTGCTGCATCTCCAACGGAGCTCCTTGACTTATATGTAGTCCGGGGCGCTGGAGGAGGTGACTGTCCGTCATGCCTGCGTTTCAGCCGTCAGTGTCGGGGAAAATGGATACATATCAGAAGAAAACGCACTGGTGACTTCGAGAATGGCGGGACAAAGAACAAAGAGGGAACTCTCAAAGAGACGGACCCCGTCATGCTTTTATAGCAAGGAGGTAGAAGGCACGGTTTACAGCTGGCGACGCGGAACAATCTTCTGCGGCAAGGCAGACTATGTAATGCCTAAAGAAGATAGCTCCATATCAGTTCTCCTAGATGAAATCAGTACAGTTGCAGTCCCCGATTTGTGGTCTTGAGTCTTCCATGGTACACACATGGCGTAGCAACCGTATTCCTGGTTCCTTTTGCCTCCAAACTGCTTCAGGCTAAAGAATAGCTATCCTTCATTCAATATCAGGAAGAAGGGATGAAGAGCAACCTATATACACCGTGTATTTGATGCTTCAGAAGCCTTCATCGAACGTCACCTGCTTCCTAAACTTCAGCTTCAAGCTCACAATGAAAATGCTATCTTACTAGTGGGCCTTGTGGACGCTAGGGTCAGTCAAATGTTTGATCCAATACCAGATCTTTGCCTCCTCTAACGAAAGCCAAACGGACTTCACGCTTCTAGGCCACGGAAACGCCCAAGGGAGCAATACAGGCAGAAGGAAGAAATTGTATTTGGCGTATTTTCTTAGCTAATTCTGAGAACAGCCAAGATTCCCACGAACCGCGCGTCGGCGCCTGAATATTTCGTGCGGCGTCGGCATCCGTCAGGCCAGCTTTCACCGTAACCACCATGTCGCAATGGGGCCAGCCCCAGCAGGGGTTCCAGTACCCGATGCAGACTGGTTTTCAGCCAGGGAACCCCCAGTTCCAGCAGAATGTTCAATTTCAGCCCCAGGGCCCACAGATGGGCCAGCAGCAACCGCAGTTCCAACCTACAGGCCAAGGTTTCCAGCAGGGCGGGTTTGGTGCGCCGGGAGGCGGTCTACAGCCTCAACCAACCGGATTTCCGATGCAGAGACCTGCAGGATTTCAGCAGCCTCAGCAGACAGGATTTCCAGGTGGCCAGCAGATGCCTCTACAAGCTCAGCCGACGGGATTTGTCGGTGGTAACTTTGGCCAGCAGCAGGCAGCACCACCCCCTGTTCCCCCTCTTCCCCAGCAATTCCAGCAGCAGAACCAGGGAGGCCCGATGCAAGGTCTACAGCAACCCCAGCAGCCAAATCGATTCCTGACAACGTCGCCCGGACTCGGCGCCGGTCTCGTGCCACAAGCAACAGGGTTTCCGGTTCGAACTGGCCCCTTGGTCCCACAGGCGACAGGTTTCGTCGATCCTCGACTGCAGATGATGTCACAGACGTTCATGCCCATGAACACCTCCGCGCCCTTCACGCCTGGTGGAATGCCGCAGCTCCCACCGCAGCAGAATCTCCAGCAATCGTTCCAGCAGTACAATCAAGATCAGCGCGGTACTGCCACGCAGCAGATGTCCTGGGCCCTCAGCAAGGCTGAGAAGAAGAATTACGACAGAATCTTCAGATCTTGGGATACCAGCAACTCCGGTTTCATCAGCGGTCAGAACGCTTTGGAGGGTTTCAGTCAATGTGGTCTTCCGCAAGCTGAACTGGCGAAGATTTGGTTAGTCCTTCTTCGATTATCATTGTTTCTATGCTCTGATCTTTATCGCAGGTCGCTCGCCGATATCGATGATCGAGGCAAGCTGAATATCGCCGAATTCCATGTTGCAATGGGTTTGATCTATAGACGTAAGTCGCGCATCGCCCCTGTGCCCAAACGCCAACTCACATCTTTCCTCAGGACTGAACGGGAACCCGATCCCTGATGTCCTTCCCCCGGAGCTCGTTCCACCATCTGCACGCGATCTCGACAGCTCAGTAGATTTCCTCAAGGATGTCCTCAAGCACGAGTCGCGTTCCAAATCCCCATCCAGTATCGACTCCCCCGTATCTCGTCTCAAGTCCCGATCATTCAACAGCTCTGGAAATTCACTGGAAGGTCGCGACGCTACCATCTACAAGCATAACGACACCGAACCTCCTGGTGGTTTCTACAAGCCCCGTTCGCGCCACGTCGATCGAGATGCTATTCGACGTACCGACGACGACAGCCCCTCTTCCGACTTGACGGACATGAAACGCCAACTCGCCAACACAGCGCACATGCTCGACCGCGAGTCGGAGGCTCATGCTGCCCGCACGCGAGAGGATGAAGAGCTCGATCAAGAGATGGCAGACCTGAAGTACAGGGTGAAGCGCGTCCAAGAAGATCTCGACTACAATTCACGTGGCCCTCGCACAGCTGCAAAGGAGGATGAACGAAGGAAGCTGGAGCGCGAGTTGCTGAGCTTGATGCACGAGCGCATCCCGGAGGTCGAGAGGAAGTTGAAAGCCCGAGAAGAGAGGAAGGAACGAGAGCGTAGGGAATGGGCCCGTAACCGCGACCGTGCCAATGAACGCTTCGGAAGGTTTGACGCGAAAGAAGACTCTTACTCTCGCCGATACGACGATCGCGACAGAGACTACGATCGACCATCGTCCCGCAACTACGACAGAGACAGGGAGAGGGACCGTGATTGGGACAGAGAAAGAGACAGGGATCGCAGCTACCGCCGTTCGCGCTCGCGGTCTCGCTCCCGCGACCGAAGGGATCGTTCTCGCGACAGGGATTACGACACTCGCAGTCCACCTCCCCGCTCTGGTGCATCGCCCGCGCCGCCTTCTCTGCGACCTGACTCTGCCGCCTCTCGTGCAACTCCCAAGCCTGTTCGTTCGCCTGCTCCAGACCTGAAGAACATGACCCCTGAGGAGAGGAGGGCACATGCTCAACGACTTATTCAAGAACGTCGAATTGCCCTCGGCTTGGATGTTGCGCCTTCCCCCACTCCAGTCGATACCAGCATCGAGGATCGTTTGCAGCAAGAGAAGAAGGAAGCTGAGGAGAAAGCGAAGGCTGCCGAGAAAGAGAGGGAGGAACGAGAACGTGCAAGGAAGGAAAGATTAGAGCGGGAGAAAGCAGCGAAGGAAGAGGCTACCGCACCCCCGACTGTTGCTGTCACACCGCCAGCGCCTACTACCGCTCCAGCTCCTCCGGCTCCCACACCCAAGGCTGCTCCCCCTCCACCTAAAGCTCGAGGCGCTCCTCCCCCACCTCCTACTCGCAGTCGCGCTCCTGCTCCTCCTCCACCAACCCGCGCAGCGGCTGCCCCAGCCCCTCCAGCTCACAAGGAACCTGAAGTTGATCCCGAGGAGGAGTTCCGTGCTCGAGAAGCCGAGTTGAAGAGACAGCG
The DNA here is from genome assembly GCF_000182895.1 of Coprinopsis cinerea okayama7#130. Classification (NCBI taxonomy): domain Eukaryota; kingdom Fungi; phylum Basidiomycota; class Agaricomycetes; order Agaricales; family Psathyrellaceae; genus Coprinopsis; species Coprinopsis cinerea. The sequence continues at coordinate 3,070,344 of NW_003307543.1, read as the reverse complement.
CGAAGAACGGTTCCGTCAGCGCATGAAGGAACTCGAGGAAGAGGAGGAGAGGTTGGCTAAGGAAGAAGAAGAGCGCATCAAGGCACGTATCGAGGCACTGAAGCAAAGACAGGCCGCGAAGCCACCCTCGCCCCCTCCCGCTCCAGCAGCACCCGAAGCACCCCCGGCCCCTCCAGCCCCTCCAGCTCCCCCCGCTCCTGCACCCCCTGCTGCAGCTGCCGTATCGGCACCCGTATCGGCTGTATCTCCTCCCGTTGAGAAGTCGACTAATCCTTTCAGCAAGTTCATGAAGGAGCAAGGAGGAGCGGCGGCGGCGGCTACATCCAGCCCACCTGCACCACCTGCAACAACTAGTACCACTAATCCTTGGGCTCGACCTCAGACTGCTCCTCCTCCTAGCCGAAGCCCAGCACCTCCCGCCCCCAAGGGTTCATATCACATTGCTCCCTCTTCCAACACCGACGACGACTGGGACGATATCAAGGAGAAGGACGACTCGGACGACAGCAGCGACGAAGATGAGATCGACAAATCTAGAGCAGCTCGTGCCAATATCGCTCAGCAACTATTCGGAAGCATGCTTCCTCGACCTCAGTCGGCTGCTCCCGCTTCCACCGGTGGGCGATCTGCGACCGCTTCGCCTGCACCTTTGAGCGCGCCTCCTACCGCGCCTCCAGCTCCTCCGGCACCTGCTCCCCCTGCTCCCCCAGCACCCGCCGCGCCAGCTGCCCCTCCCCCTCCTGCTGCTCCTCGAGCACCGGCACCCGCATCCGGTCCTGGTGATGTCGGTGCATTGATGGCCTCGATCCAGGGAGGTCTGAGACTCCGCCCGACCAAGACTGTCGACAAGAGCAGGCCCGCTGTCACAGGAAAGATCATCGGTGACGCCGCACCACCCGAGCACATCAACAATGCTCCTCGACCGGCGTCTCCTCCCACACCTCGACAGGAGTATACCTCCCCTGCCCCTATTCCCGAAGCTCCAGCTGTGAATGACGAATCGTCTTCCTCTCAACCTTCTCACAATCGTGGACAGTCTGTTGATTGGATGTCCAACCGTGCGGCGGCAGATGCTGGAATTGCCCCGGTTCCACAGCTCCCCTCTATGGCTGAGGCTGAGGAGGATGATTACGAGCATGTCGAGGTTCCGACTGAGGCGCCAATCCCAGCTATTCAAGTCGATGAACCCGCCGATCCTTCTAGCGAGCTCATGAATGATATTGACAAGTCCATTGGTACGTTTGTTTGATTCTTCTTCCTTGCGACCTATTCTGAGTATCAATTCAGAGCACCGCGTTCGTTCGTTGTACGCATATGAGGGTGATGGACCAGAAGATCTGTCCTTCGCCGAGAACGTTATTCTCACTGCCCACCCTTCCAAGACTGGTGGCGATTGGTGGTATGGCAAGACGGTCAAGGATGGCAAATCGGGTCTCTTCCCCAAGACTTACGTCGAAGTTGTTCGTCCATGTGAGTTCAGCTTTGCGGTCTTAGACAGCCCAGTGGCTGACTGCTCTTTCTAGTCAAAGCTAAGGCTCTCTATGATTACGCACCTGAGAACCCCGATGAACTTCCGCTCTCCGAAGGCCAACTCGTGAGCGTTGTCGACAACAGCGAAGAAGAATGGTGGAAGGCGGAGAAGGATGGAGTGGTTTTGGTCGTGCCGGCCGCATACCTGGAGCTGGTCGAGGGTTAGTCGCTTTACCCACTCACTCTCCTGAGTTCTCCCTTTTCTGTCATGCTTATGTTGAATAATAGGCTAAAATTTCTTTTTCTGCTCTATATCCGTGTACACGTTCTTCGAACTCGATATTTTTACGAATACTATCCCCACTAAATCCTTGGTTCTCGCTTATTCGATCTCGGAATGGAATAATGGCTTTATATTTCGTTTGAATTCTTTTTGGATTATCTCTTTGTTGTGCTGATTATGTTCAGATACAGAACCTACCGAACTCCCTCCAACAACACCTTCAAGAATGACGTTGTCCATAGCAACCGAATCGCAGAGCTCGACAAGCGTCGATCATAGCTTTTCGCCCAGGAAAGGAGAAGAAAGCTTAAACGCCCCTGAGAATGCGGCGAAACAAGAAGCACCTGACGATTCCCAGACCTCGAGCGTGGGCGATAGTACTGACGTAGATGCTGAGACTGGTTCTTCAGATTCCGAATATCTATCTTTCGAAGAAAGCGACGACGATGATAACGACGCCCAACTCGAGGATACTGAAGAGGAGAGGATGGCTAGGGAGAGGGAACGGCAGATGGTCCTGGAGGCTGCAGGCCTCATTGTCAAGACTATCGATGGGGTGAAGCCTCCGCCGACCAAGCTAACGCGTACGAGGTCGAAAGCCCATCGACGGCCAGTGTCACCATCGACGACCAGTTCTCCACCGAAGCGAAGAGCGCCCCCAGAAGCACCAGTGCGACGGAAGCCGCGACCGAAGAGGCTGCTGTCGACGGACAAGGAGTTGCCACCCATCCCTATCGAGATAGAGGAGGAGCAGGAATCTGCGAAACCGATGGACCCTGTTGTGCAACTGGATGACGCCTACGCCCGTTATGAATCCTTCAAGAACCAACAGATGGAGAGCTTGAATATCAATCGGCTGTCGGTTATTTCAACGGATTCAGGAAGCTTGAGGAGCTTATCCCCGACTGTCGCGAGCTTTACGCTTGTCCAACCTCCTTCTCCCGGTGCCACATCCTCTACATTCTCGCTCGGTTCGAAGGAAAATGCAACCCCTCACAAGGAGTCGGAGCCGCAACAAGACAAATATCGCTCGCACTTCCGGCACTACTTTTCGAGAAGCCGGACGCCCGAGTCGACTGAAACGACGCCTTCTAGCATCCGCAAATTGCAGATTTCTGGTCCAATGCCACTAGGCTCTGTCACTCCAGCGTCTAAATCAGCAGGAGCCAGTCCCCGCAACAGCGTTCATGGTGGAGCAGCTTTGCCTGGCAGTCCAAAAAGCTTACAATTCCAGTCCATAAGTGTGGTTAGGCCTGGGACGAGTGGTGACCATTTGACGGTTGGGCAGCCCTTGTCAGCGGCTTCGACGGTCACACCAGGAGTGGACAGTCCCTCAAGAGCTGCGAGTCCGACGTTTGGTACTGTGAGTCCTTTCCTTGCCTTCTTGTTTCTCTTTGGTTGTTGCGCTTTCCGTGGTTGCTGATGGGCTTTTGTTACCAGTCGTGGGCTAGTCTGGTGGACAAAACTGCGCTGGAGGGTATCCCGAGCAACGAGAGGAAGCGACAGGAAGCGATCTTTGAGCTTATCAACACCGAGGTGGCGTATGTTCGGGACCTGCAGCTGATAGTGGAGGCGAGTGTCCACTAGGTAGCGGCTCACGGGCTAGCAAACTAACGATGAGTTCTGCAGGTCTTCTACTCCAGCATGCTTGACATTCTCTCACACAAAGAAATCACTGTCGTCTTTGCCAATGTTGAGGATATTCTCTTGACCAATACTGTATGTGCGCTCTACTTTACAACTGGGTTCGGTTTAAACGATCAAATTCGTTCTTAGGCATTCCTTAGCTCACTGGAAGAGAGGCAGAAAGAATGTCGTCTCTATATCGACAGGATAGGAGACATTCTTGTCAACCACTTCCCTAACATGGGTGTCTATCTGGAGTACTGCGTCAATCAGCAGCAGGCGAACAAAGTCCTTCAATCGTTAATACAGAGCAAGCCTGCCCTGGTGGAGCATTTGAACGTAGGTGCCTTGATTATGACGTGACGTGTAGGACGACCTGACATGGCATCTGTTGCATAGAAACTGAAGGAGAATCCTGCAACGCGCAACTTGGACTTGTCGAGCTATCTCTTGGAACCTAGTGAGTGGATACCGATATCTTGAGATCTGTGTTGGACTCATGCGTCGTTTCAGTGCAACGCATCACCCGATACCCGCTACTCATCAAACAAATCGCACACTACACCTCTGCATCGGAGTCGGCTGAAATCTCGGAGCAGAAGGCGATTGCTGAAGCCAAGGAGCTGAGCGAGAAGTTGTTGGATTCCATCAACGAAACTATCCGCGATCAAGAGGGCAAGGAGACGCTGAAGAAGCTCAGTGAGGGTGGATTGTGGATAGGACAGGGGTTAGTACTCTACTACTACCTTGTCGACCGGACGTGATGGTTCTAACATCGATGTAGGAGACTGGACCTCACCGCTCCCACTCGTTACATGGGTGCGAGGAAGCTCTTGAAGCAGGGTGTAGTGGCCAAAGCGAAGAGTGGTCGCAAGTTGAAGGCATTCTTGTGTAGCGACATCTTGGTTTTGACGGACCAGAGCGGGCGAAACCTCTACAGAATGGTAAGGTGCCGCTCCCTCCACCCCAGATGCCCCATGCTCATTCTTCGTACAGCCCATTCCATTGGCACATGCCGAGGTCAAGGAGATCACTGGTACTCTCAGAGGTGCGTTTCCCTATACGACTGGCAAGGCGTTCGCTGAAAGTACACGGGTGCAGACGACACCGGATTCCAGATTCTTCAACCCTATCCAAGAGGAGGGGAGTCGATCAACCTGAAGGCAGCTTCGCCTAAGGAGTGTAAAGGTCCGTCTTGACGGTTCTCATACGCACATACTACACGTGTCTGACCTGTCTCGCAGAGTGGATCAAACAAATCGAACTGGCTAGTCGGCGGTGCCGACATGCTGAAGAACGGGCTATACGCAAAGGCTACCATTCTACCCCTCGCCGATGAACTACACTTTATACGTTTTGAGATCCACGGGCATTACATAGCAACCTACCATTTGGACATTGCACATCTTTTCTATCATTTGCACTCATTGAATCTCGTTTTCCCTCCTACCAACTAATCATCCACACTCCTTCCCTCTCTTCTCTATCTTCAGATATTAGCATACTATGATCTCCTTTCATTATTGGGTAATTTATTGGCTGCTACCTCTCAACACTTAGACGAACGGGCTCCATCATTGTGCTAGTTTTCTCAAATATCGTCCATATCACAATGAATGCATTGACATAGTTGTACTCTGTACAGGTGTGCAAATTGGTGTCGGGACGCGGTACTAATCTAGTTCGTCAAGGCTTCGTTGTTCCCAGTCTCGGAGAGAGTCGAGAGTTTGACGATATTCCAAGAGATATTTGGTAAGGTCCCGGTACAGTAGTCGAGTTTCGGCATCAGGTTCAGATCGCGGTTGGTTCTGCCAGGGGGTGGACTTGATGTCGCGATAAATGAGACTGTGGAGGTAATTATGGGTGGGTACCAGAATAATCAGTACGTGTACCTCGATAGTTGGGCACATAAGGAGACTCACAGAGCTTTGCCAAACCAGGACATTCGGGGAACAAGGTCTGCTCCATCCCTCATCTCTAAGTCTCCAGAGTCGTCGGCATAGCCTCGGGTTGCGATATGGCCGTCCTCCCACCTCCGCCGACGGTCGCAGTAGTCGTGAGTCCGGGCTTCAAGGTCGACGGTATCTCTGGCAATACGATCTCCTGACCATCGTCTTCGCCGTTGCTTGTAGTTTGTGTGGATACGAACGGGGAAATCCCTGGACTCAAGAACTGGTGCCCCATCCGTGAACTTTCTAGATGTGATCCTACGAGGGTGCCGGCGGAAGTCCAGGATGGCCACACTGTCCACGAGGCGTCAGATTTCATGGCCAGAACAGTATTGCTAGGGAACTCGCTCGTCTTTCATGCCGTTCCAGTACGCTGAGCACATGCGTTTGACGAACTGGCCAATACCCTTGAAGAAACCTGCCACTTGCTCTCCTCCGCGCGCATGGATGTCCTCGAACTCGCGAGCCTCGAGTTCAGAGAATGGATTGGACCCTGTTGCGCGCCGTGCCAGGATTTCTTCCACAATCGACCGGATGTTCTGTTCCTGCTGCTCAAGGTCTCGGATTGTTGACCTGAGTTCAATTAGGTCTCCACTACGAGTGATCATTAGCCCACAAAGACGTGAAAGAAACAGAACATCACATACACCGTGAATTCTCTCGCAACGACCAAAGTCTGCGCGTAGCCTGCAACAAGTGCAGCCAATACCAATGACGAAGCTTTGATTTGAACCATTGTGACGAATGTAGAGGATTCCTATACTCTTGTTTTCGAGGAACCAGTCCAGGAAATTGCGCTCAACGCTGATGAGGAGAGTATGGGGAGAAGCCAGCTCGAGGTTCCTGGACACCGCCTTGCGCGGTGATAGAGATACGGGAATTGCCGGTTATCCGGATCTCACGGATCAGGGAGGACTTGGGAGATAGGGGCGGGTGACACTGATACAGACATCGGAGAGGTAATGGTATAGGATGCGTCGTGCAAGGGCCTGCCAAATAAATACAAGTACACTAGGACAATATAGAAACAAGGTAGAGAAAATACCGAATGCAAAAACATAATATACAACCCAAGACACCAAAAAAGCTGAATCTACCCTTCGTATGACTGTGACAACGTTAAAAATATCTAGCGTGTTCTTGATGCATGGGTTCTAACGTCTTGAAGGATGGGGACAGTCTAGGAAAGTGCTGTGACTGAGCAAGGCATACATCGAATAGGGTTCAGACTTCTGACCTTGTCAATTCTTCGTATCCGTGACTGACCAGTCCTCCCATCCGTTTCTTCCTCCCACCGCTCGCCCAGGAACGATGGAGCACACCCCTCTATCCACTGCATCAAATACTGCACTCGCCACAACGGCAGCTGCTACAGGAGCCCAGGAGCTCCCTATGCATCGGAGATTGCCTCCTCCAAAGATGTACCCCAAGGCCTCTGCTCGACTTGGCAAAGTGGAACTTGGATCCTGATTGTGTCGCCAAGGGTTGAACTCGAGGGAATTCGATCCCCAGATAGCGGGTGATCGAAGTACTGCTTGAACGTCGGCGTAGTGCTTGACCCAAGAGATACGAGGAAGAAACCTGACCAGCAGGTTGGCGATGGGCTTCGGGAGTTTCGACAAGGAGGGTCGGATGGTCTTCCTTGCGATGTGCTTGGATGGAGGTTGCAGGCGCATGGATTCTTCTACGACATTCTTTGGCGATATGTTCGCGTCGGCGTTGGCCTCTCTGAAGGCGTTGTCCGTGGGGTAGGCGTAGAAGTCTAGGAAGAGCTGGGTGATGGCTTTCGAGTTGTGAGAGTAAGCGACCGTTGTCGCCACCACTCTCCAAAACGTTTCCCAAGCGGGAATGACGATGTCGACAGGATTGGGGAAAGTGGTGATATCAGGGAGTAAACGACGCAAGGCATCGTTGAGCTCTGGAAGGAGGTGTGAGGGAATAGGCGAAGGGTCCTTTGAGAGGGACCAAAGTTTGTTGATATGACTGGCGGCTGTGTAGATGTCGTCGGGTGAGAAGTCCTCCATGGGCACATTAGCGCCCAGAAGCCCGACCAAGATCACCCGCAGGGTGACGGCCTGAATGAAGATACCGTAATTGACTGAACCGGACCTGGCGAGACTCAGCTCGACATGGATAGCCTGTGTAGAAATATCGCGGAAGGTCCCCCATCCGCGTTTATTAGCGCGCGACAAAAGGGATCGGGCAGCGGTGACAAAGCTTCGATGTACGCTCGGGTGGGGTGAGACGAAAGTGTTGGTGATACCAAACGCTCGAACTAAGCGCTGGTTTGGTCTGGCGCGGTCAGCCAGGAGGGTGCCAACGTCGGCACCGTCGGGGCTGAAGAGCTGGCGGATGCCGCCCAGTGAACTATGACCCACAGCACTCTCCTGATTCAAGGAGATTGCAATGAGGCATAGCAAACTGGCCAGCAAGAACGCGGCAATGACGATTGAAGTGGATTGCCAGTCGAGCATGACGAGGATCGAAGTTTACTGGAGATCGATTGTGGGGCATTCAGAGCTATTTAACATCTTTCCCCAATCGTGGGATACCTCCAGTATGACTCGCGAGCTTGGAAGGCAGTCCTTATCTCTGCCGCATGTCATAGTCAATCACAGAGCATACGTGCGTTATTAACGCTTGGAAACATCTAGTGACATGGTGAACCGCAGAAGGAGAAACTGCGGGTCTGCGGAAATAGAGCAGGTTCGACATGTGAACGATCGAAGAACTTGAAGATGGCTGCGGGTGTGATAAGCGCCCATCGTGTAATTAATTCATTTCCCCGCCCGCGACCCCACAGTGGACCTGCGTACCTGGCTCATGTGAACATGTCAAGTATCTGCACATCGCCTGCGATGGTCCAACATTTGTTTGAAGCTGCGTCTGGGCGCAGTCTGGTGGCGAGTATGGGAACGCCGCCGCAGTATCAATGCCATGCGTTCCCCGTACCCACTCGGGTATTATGTAGCTGATGTGCTTCGGAAAGAGGGTGCATCCATGCAGTTGCCAGGCCTACTAGCTCAAACATGAGGTAGGAAACTACTCCACTGGATCGTCAGGTGCGATCCCAATCGGAGAAGGGAGACAAAGTCGAAGAAAAGCACAGGCGCACATCCAAGAAAGAGTTGTGGGGCTACTAGGGCATCGTGAGTTTAGCGATACTTACCTTTGAAGTAGAAAGATACTTGAAGTATACTCACGTATCGCTGTTATATCATAGAGCCAGACTTATGCGAGTCAATACTGTTTGTTGCGTTCGTCTGTTGGGGTACGGTTAAGTAACTCGTGGCCTGTGAAGAGACGGGATCCGCCGTCGAGGAGAGGACGGTGCTCAATTCGATGAGTATCTGCCGCAGCACAGGACGCGGCATTCGGTGCCCCTCGGGTCCCAATTTGGACCTCCTCGGACCCCCTTCCTCCCTCAATCGGCGAGTTCATCAGCACTGCTAAGCCCAAAAGGGGAAAGGGCAGATACCGGTTCTGCCTCAAGCAGGAGTAACTGCCTTCCAATGCAGGCGCCGGTGCACCCAAACGCGCCTCATGCACATGCTTTCTGCACTTGTCTGCAGTAATTATAAGTGGTCTAGCGCTTACCATTTGTTTTGGGCGGGCGACTGTATGTAGTCATCTCACTTATTGCATTTTGTTCCATTCGCTCGTCATGGTATTTTTGTCACCAGCGGAAAAGTTGCATCTCGGCACATCGAACTCTCCTCAACGTATTTTGTGCTTTACCGCCATCATCACGTGGATGTAGTAGTTCACTCAAATACATTTGTTTGGACTGATAACGATTCACCATGCACGCGATAGCATATTCTGTGCAAGAAACCAAAATCTATTCACATGAAACGACAACACATGAGTATGGCTACGGTACAAGAAGCTACAAATTAGGGGGCTGCAGGCGCATAAATACAAAGGTGGCGAAATCTGCCGGGGCCTGGTTATTCTGGGCGCAAAACTGGGTGTAAAGTGCATAGTCCTGAGCGAGTTGTTGGGGATTGCCAAACGGCAGGGATGATGATGTTACAGCAGGGGTGGATGCCGCGGTGGCAGAGGACGAAGAGGGTACGGCATGATTCGATGCGAGGTTGGGTGAAGCCGACGAGGGTACGGCCGTCAGGGGCGCAGCTGTGGATCTGGAAGCCATGAAAATGGACGACGAGGACGACGCTACACTGTTGGCGTTGGCCGTCGTCGCCGATGGGTTCGCAGGAGTGGCGGAGGTTACGACGAAGCTGGGCAATGGCGCAGCAGGAAGCGGGGTAAGGGGTATAGCGCCTCCCGACGAGGAGGGTGGGTGGATGCTCTTCAACCGTTTGGAGTCTGGGATGGAGGTCTCGTCATTGTCTGGATTCGCCCTCTTTTTCCCCGCGGTGCTTGGCCTCAGGGAGGAAGCCCTCGGAATAGCATCTCGCGCTGCGTGATGTCTGCCGAATGGGACAGCGGATCCCCCACGAGCCGTGTGGGTAGCGTTCGCCTGTGGATCGCGAGGGGGGGGGGTGATGATTCCGGACTAGGCGATGTGATGTCCACGGCGAGTGAGCGGCGACGGCGGGGGCTGTCGGGCTCTTCGTCGACAAATGCGAAGTCTTCGTCGTCATCGTTATCGATAAACGCAACCGGGCGCGAATGTTTGGTGGCGCGGATGAACTCGACCTCTTTTCCTTTCCCCAGTGCGGACGGCTTAGGTTTGCGACGGGGAGGCGCTGCCAAGGGGGTGTCGTCGTCGCTGATGATGACGTCTACGCGTCTCTTACCGTTACGAAGTTTGGGCGGTGACACCTCAGGGGGGTCCTCATCGTCACGGACGTCGGCGTTGGAAGGTTCAGCAGATGTCGGTCTTGGTGATTTAACCTTCGACGCCGGTTTGGAGGAAGGGTTCGCTGCACGAGGGAGCCGACGAGGCCCGAGGTTGTCGACCCGGTCGTTGTAGAAGCGACGTCGTGCGTATTTTGCGGAGGAGGTGGGGGGCGGCGGAGCTTCAACGAACAGAGGGTGTTCGCCTGCCTTGAGTGCTAGTGAACGATGTCAGCTCGCTGCATGCTAGTGGGAACACAGGAATGACGATCTCACCTTCGGGTGTATGTTTGACAAAACGAGGCGGGTTACCCCCCTCGAGCGCCGTCTTGAGATACCGGATGTTGTCGACGCCGATGGTACGAATGCCGTTCCGACTGGTCGTCAACATTTTGGCACTATTTTCGCCGGGGAAGGGACAGTTATGTGGCCAGTTGTGGAGAGAGACGCCAGCGTCGAGCATTTTCTGCGGAAGTTTAATCCAGGGTATGGAGCTGCCCTTCACATCCACCCCTGCCTTCGAGAATAATGGCAAGAGGACGGACCCCAGCTCTTTTCGCGCGAGGGAAACCGGGTCGTGGGCTGCACCTTTGCCGTCGATGACCGGCTTGACGTCCTCTTCGTCATCGGACATGGTAGGTGGTGCGGCAGGGGTGGTGGATATCGGAGCCGAGGATGGGGAGGCAGGCGGGCGCGACGGCGACAGCTGGACCTGGTCGAGTTCAGGCAGGCTTTTGGTGTAGGCGCGGGAGACGGTGTCACTACCGAGAGCGGAGGTCAGCACGGAGGATTTTCCAATGACATTATATAACTTACAAGACGTGAGAACGCAACTGGCCCACTACAGCCGACTCTTTGCAGCGTAACCGGTCCTCGAAAAACCCACTTGCGTTCGGAGTGGAGTAGATGTATGAAATGCCTGCATCTTCGTTGACACTCGAGCCAACGAGGACGAATACACCCTCCACGCCTAGTGTCTGATGCATGAGGAGTACCTACAGACACTCCGTTAGATAATCGCGCTGTCAAGACTAAAAGATCCTACATACCCGACTCTCAATGTCGCTTGCACGCTTGTTGAAAGCCTTCTTCTTCTGTCGATGGGTTTGACTGTCGGCGAGGTCCATCAGGGCGGATTCGGTGGACAGAAGGTCCTTCGCGTTCGGGACCTTATCACGGAACGTGGGCCAAAAGTCACGGGCTAATGGCACAGCACAGGTCAGCGCCGATAAGTAAACGACAAGGAACACATGTACGTACGTGTAGAACCTTCAACTCCTGGGCACAGCTGCTTCACGAGGTCCGTGTTACGGTGAAAGAACGGCTGAAAGACATTCCAAGGGTGTCGTACACCTGAGGAAGCTACAGCAGCACGACTGGCGAGGGCGTTGTAAATGACGGATGGTTGGCGTTCGATTGCGGCTGCCGTCTCTTCTGCGAGCTGCGCCATCTTATCGACGCACGCGGAGATTTTCTGCATATCCTCTTTGGTGGGCTTGCCAACACGGAAACCGTCCAAGCGGTCCCCTTCCTCACCAGAGAGGATGCTTGAGGCAGGAGAGGGCGGCAGCTGGACAGGCGGACTGGGTGGTGGTGGAGGGGCAGTGGGAAGGGTCGTGGGCTGGAGAGGCGAATGAGAAAACATATCCACAGCCCTGGAGACCTGGTGTGGCTTGGAAGCCGAGCTGAATAGATCGTTGACGTGCGTCGCAGGCGTAGGCGTGAGCGGCGATAGTGGCGTATGGTGGACCCCTTTGGGGGTGTCAGTATTCTCCAACGATGATGCTGGTGTTCCTGGCGCAGATGCTTGGTGGGGGGCGGTGGCATTGTGAGGGGTAGCAGGCGTCCCAATGAGGCTGGGTGAGATTTCATTGGTGCACAGGGTCATAAGCTCCTCCTCAGAAAAATCCTGGAGCAGCCTGACAATCTCATCAGAGGCCCTGGTAACTGCGACATCGCCAGCGTTCGAGCCAGGAGTATCTGAGAGGGAGGCAGTGGAAGGTTTGTCGGCGGCGGTGGATGCTGAGAGATGGTTAGAGGAAGACGCGAGCGCCGGTGCCGGCACCGGCGCCGATGCCGCTGCTGATGCAGAAGCCTCAATCCTTTTCGGGGTGTTTCGGAGCGAGTAGCGATTGGGTATAGGCACCACCTTTCGAGGGGTTCGAGTCTTCTTCTGTGGGCTTTGATTCACCGGCACAGGTGGGGGAGCCATAGAATTTTGGGCATGTGACGTCTGCCCGCGAGGAGCGGGCGTCGGAGCAGGAGGCGCCGGGACCGGGCCGGTGGCAGGCGCACCGGCGGGAGCAGGCGCAACGGCGGGAGCACCGGCGGGAGCAGGCGCGGGTGGGGGAGCACCGGCGGGAGCAGGCGCAACGGCGGGAGCAGGCGCGGGTGGGGGAGCACCGGTGGGTGCAGGCGCAACGGCGGGAGCAGGCGCGGCTGGGGGAGCACCGGTGGGTGCAGGCGCGGCGGCGGGGGATGGCGTACGAGCGGGCGCAAGCGCAGGCGGATGCGGCACGACGGACGATGGATAATTATGCGTCTGGGCAAAAATCGCGCGGGGGTCGAAGGGCTGAGGTGGGACTTGGCCAATGAAGCCTGGAACAGGCGCACCGAAATTGCCGAAGTGGAAAGGCGAGGGTGATCGATGCTGCGCTTGAGCTGGCATCGGTGGCACACCCGCTACCTCCGCAGAATGTTGATGGGGTGAAGGTTGGTTCAAGTGGGCCTGGGCTTGTAGCATGAACTGGAAAAGGTTCTGCTGTTGGACTGGGTCCAGATGGAATGAGGGTGTTCCCGGGACTAAGACATTTGGGGCGGACGCAAGATTGTTGGCACCAAGAATGGAGGTATTGGATGGTACATTGTAAGCTCCAAAATTGAACGCTGGAGGTGGAGGAGAAGCCGCCGGATTAACAGCGAACGGCGTAGTGTCGCGCGGTTGTGCATCTCTGCTGAGAGGACGGTGAGTGGACGCGGACGATGACTTTCGTGAGTATACATACTTGGCAGACATAATGTTTTGTCGAGGCGGGGAGATGCTCCTGGATGTTCAAATCGCACGCAGAGGGGAAGAAAGAAATTGGGGGATGCGAAATTCCATCATGCACCAATCCCTTTGCTTTTCTGGCACCAATTCCTGGTCGCCAGTCGAATGCCGCCCCGCTTCGTGGAGGTGACATGCAGGAGTTCCTTTCTAACGCAGAGGTCGGCACGTCGTCCCTAGTAAATTATCTATCAGGGATTCGCAGAATTTGGGACTGGGATTCGGGGAGAGCACTCACCTGCCCGAATTCTGGAAGGGTGACCTGCGTCATGGCCACCTCGCCCACAATTCACGCTGGTAGTCGTCGCAGGCCAGGGGGACCGTCTCTGAGAAATACGATCGAGCGTCGAGAACTGAAGAACATTTATGCCTTCAAGGTTGAGTGCAGCATCCTTTTTTTTTTGCATTGGCGCACCAACGTGTCCTGCCTGGCACCCGCCGAAGGACTCTCCCACGCCCGGACTTCCTTGATCGGAACGCTGAGCTGTCCCGCATCTTCGAGTTGACAGCTTTGGTACCTGACCCATTCCTGCTGGCCCCTCAGACCCGACTCCCCATGTCTAAACTCCTCGTTCGTTCACGCCCTGCTCCTTGTCTCCATTATCGAAACCTCACGTAACACTAGTGAAGGACACGGGTAACCCGCGGGTAAATTTACCCCTACCCGTACCCGTACCCGCGCTTACCCGTACCCGCAACCCGACGGGTATTCTGCACAAAACGAGCCCAAGAACGTCCAAAACGGACCAAAAATGAGCGAGATATACTCAATTTACTTAAATCAAGCGTAACCCGCCCATTTTATGGCCGTTTTGGACGTTTTTGGGCTCGTTTTGAAGGGCGCGGGTACGGCAACCCTTACCCGTACCCGCACCCGCGCCTACCCGTACCCGTAACCCGCCGGGTATCGAAAACCCGTGTCCATCACTACGTAACACTGGCAAGGGCAGGTATCAAAAAACAAAGGCGCAAAACATACTAACGCTCCCTATCCAGTCAACGCGCCTTCTTCAAATGGGCTTGACTCGTTTCCTGTCACCCCTGGAGACCAGAAGAAAGAAGCACGACATCGAAGTGCGTCGAGAACCGACTGGCTCCTTCGCTGCCGCGCGCAACAGCCTTTCCAAAGAGAGGTGCGCAAGTCAAGGAGACCTTTGCTTCGCGAGTGTTATTAAACGTAGTGTTTTGGTGTGTTCGCCACCCCCCTTGGCTGCCTCTAACGTCCAAGTTCTCATGGCTCCCGTCTACTTTTCCCTCATTCTCATCGACCAGTTTATTCAGGAGCAGATTCGTCGGCACTTAGACAGGTATTGTATTGTGTTCTCGCGCATTTACCAGCCGAATCTGACTTTGCGCCTGACGCAGGTTGTGGCCTCCAAAGGGACTCGAGGAAGGTGGACGCCTTTCAGGTCGGCAGAAGAGGTACCTGTGGGACTGTGCCTTCTATGCCCTCGAGGCTCTCGAGAATGGGACTTTCGCCCGCTTCGTGGCGGATGTGGTCATGCGTTTCTACGTGACTTGGAAAATCGCCTACAAGCCTTCCTGGACGGTGAAAAGGCAGGTCGAGGAGGACTTCGTCGTACGTTTTCCCTGTCAATGCCTACTCTTAGCAGCTATACTCACATCGAGCTTCAGAGCATTCTCGTGGTCCTTCATCAAGGTTACCTTCACGGAAGGTGGGTGACGCCGGAGTTGTCGTGGCCTATGATGCTGGCGTTGGACAGCAATGAGTGGGAAGGGTACATGGTGTGTTCAAAAACCTCGATTGGGATACATGTACACTAACAAGCGGTGCCCAGCGCCCCCTTCGACAAGAATTGGAGCCAGTCCTGCAGCGTAAGGACGAAATCGAGGTCTTCAACATGCTCTTGCACCCCGCTGCGGTAGCGCCTGCTGAAGGCAATCCTTCAATGTCCGATGGCGACCACGGTGAAGACGACGAGTCCGAATCCAGCGGGGCCGACCGTATGAGCGATGTCGACGAGAACTCCGACTCCCAAAGTTGCACCTCCGAGAACGACAACGAGGACGACGACGATGATGATGATGACGACGATGATGACGACGATGGTGACGACGATGATGGCGACGACCGCCGAAATGGGACCGACGGTGCCATTCCTGCGTCTGAGAGCTGCAGTCCTTCGCACCGCACCCCATCCCCTCGCAAGCCTGCGCCGGAAGTTATACCATACGATTGGTTGGAGTACCTGAAAAGCATCAAGGACCCCGAACCCTCCGATTCCGAATCATCGATGGATTGCTATACCCCGTTGCGCTTCCAACGCTCGCCTAGCCCTTTAGGCGTGCGCCACGTTACCCCGCCCGTCGACGATCGAGAGGGAGAGAGCATGGACGCCGATGCGGACATTAGCGTAGAGTACTGATTTTGTTTTGTTTTTTGGTTTTTGGCTTTTTGTTTTTATGTATATTCTTATCGTATCTTGGCGCATCTGTATATTGGGGAAACTGTGACGAATGTAGCGTCCAGATAGGCAGTCGAATATAATGTACCATGTGTGTCCTCGATGCATGACTTGCTTCTTGCGTAAATCGATTCCGTTTGTGGCACATAGCCATCCCAACAGTGATGGCGGAAGATGCCGTGAGGAGTGTATGAGGCAATTAAGCGCCCGCCTGACGAAGACGGTGAATCACATTAATTTATTATGACATACATTTGCCTCGTTCTAAGCATCATTGTATACACCACCTGATGCATTCGATTTCGACATTACACAGGCGCAAGGCAAGGCGCTCCGTGCTGCCCAAGGCAGCCAATCGTGGGGGTAACCATCCGACTTCATCTGGGGGAAGCCCGGGAAGGTTTTTCTGTCATTCTCGGTATTTAGAAGTGGGGTACAGCGGATGTATGGAGTACAACAAATTCACTACGACACGAACACATAGCAGCGACAGAGTCATTGTCCAGTCAGAAGCAAGCGCTTAGTTGGTCTTGGGGGTAATGAGGTGAGCGGTCTTGGTAGAGAGGGCATACAGGAGCGCTTCGTACGCGTCGTCGACGCTGTAGACGGCGCGAGGGACGCCGCTGACGAAGGAGTCGGCAATGCACTGATAAACCCGGTAAGCGTTTCTGTGTGGATTGAATGCGCTAGAATTGGCGATGTACTCACAAGATTAGTGAACACTCCGATGCTGGTACCAGCCGTAACGACGTAGAAGACTTCACGGGGGATGGTGGCCTCGTTGACGGCCTTGCAGCTTCCGCACTCGACGTGAACGATGTCGGACCTGACACCCTGCACCGGGGTAGCATGCATGACAATTTCTTGGAACGTGGCCTTGACGGCTAGCGTGGGCGAGGTCAGTTAGTGAACGATGGAGCGAGGAGTGGAGATGAGGTAGCATACCCGGGGTGTTAGTGGTGTTAGTGGTGGAGGACATGTTGCTTTGTTTTGGATGAACTGTGAATTGCAAGGGGAAGTGGCGGATGAAGAAAATACTGGGATGCTCTGGCCTTTAAATACTCTCGAGGCGATGTTTGTATGTGAAAACTGAATGCGCAACGGAATACTACCTGGTCACGATGGCCAACGGCAGAATACTCTCTTCATAGTCATGAGCTTATTGTCGTGTGGCAGGACAGAGATTACATAAATTGTCTTTTGCATGAGTACTTGAGTGCTATCCATGGAAGGGTGATTTCCACTTTCATGTAACACGTGTCTTCCATATACATTGGGAAACTTTTATTTCATTTGATGGTTTACATACTCGCACTGCCCGATCGTCTGGAACAACTGCGTTTGGTCGAAGTTCTGAGCGTCACCCTATTTTCCGTTCATATCGTGAAGCAGAGTTTACGCACCATTTCCCTCTTCCATTCCTCGAAATTACTTTGAAGCATGTCCCTCCAGTCCCAAGAAGTTTCCAAGTGGCCTCGGAACGTCGCCGCTGCCCAATAAAGGCGACGGGCAAGTATGGTGTCAGGCGGCATTGGAGAATCCCTGACTTCAAAAGATCGCACCCTACGGATCTCCTTCCGCTTGTTATGGAAGGGGCTATCATTTGGGGACCATTGGGTCTCGAACATTCCATGGAACTTCTGCAGAAAAGCTTCTTGCTCGTTGGTGTCGAGGGCACGCTTGAAGTAGACGCCGCCCGTCAATAGTGTTTCGTTTTGGTGGATGGAGAGTATCACTGTCGCATCCCGATACCATTTCTCCCTCACCACGAGATCGTAGGAGACGGGTGTGCGTGAGTTTCGAGGACAGATAGCGAAGCACATTGGATTGTTCGGATGCTATTCTCCACGTCGAACAGTGAATAAATAACAAGATATACTGTAGATTTTCGGGAGAATATAGCGTTCTCTAAATTAAGGAGGCGGGAGAATACAGTACGTTAAGCTACGAAGTAGAATCTAACAGGTAGGGGATGACGGTGGAGTTGATGTGGAGGTAGCGCGGCGTAGGCGGCGTCTTCGGGGACCAGTGGGGCTCTGGGGATATCCCAACTGCTGGAGCAGGGGCGACTGGAAGAAATCAGCACATGTATGCGATGGAAGACTTGAAAACGCACCACTTCCTCACCCCACCCACGATAATCCAATGCCGCAAGGGTTTTCCAGTTACTCTTCGCAGTCAAACGAGGCCAGAGCCCTAGGGAAATGTGTATACGAAGGTTTAATTTCTGTCGCAAAGAAGGTTAGAACGAGGACGATATCGATAGCGGGGGTAGGGTGCGTACTCGGGAAGTTTCCTCTCTGGCACTCATCTCAGCCTCGCGCGTTCGATGCACTTGCCGTTGGATGGGCCATCGGGAGAAGTACAGCCGGTAGAATAGCTCCATGAACTCTTCCTCTTCTCCCGAACGCAAAGCTTGTCGGAGATATGCCGAACAGAGGCAGACGAAAAGCGCTTGAGCACGCGTAAGAGTGGGGGCGGTGGGTGTAGACATGGGGAAGATGTGGTTGCTCGTCCTCTGCCCCTCCAGCATTTATGAGTGGAATGGGCAGGCGTCTTTTCGAGAAACCCGTTTGGCATTGACAGGCAGTGAGTTGGTGTCCATGGACAGGTCAATTCTCTGATTAAACGCCTTGTCTGCACTCTTCCTGGGGGGATATGCATCGGTGCTTCTGCCCGAGATGCATGCGTAGGTGCCAGGACTTCCTGCGGAAACCGGGATCTAAGATTTACGGAGCTCTCGGATCGGAACCCATTGCCAACGTTTCGAAAGTGAAACATATCGTGAGTTTACCGCCCTTGTACATACTCATTTTCTTTCAAAAATGCCACCACGTAAACCCCGCAGTCAGCGCCTACGCAAGGGTTTTTTTCCGGGCTCGATCCCATCCAATTTGAAAAAGTCAGACAATGCACCCATTCCTACTTATTGAGTTTACACCTCGCACTGGTACACTCTGTTCAAATCGCTCTCATCTCCGGTACCAGCCTTTCAGCATGCCTCGCCCCAAGAAATATTTCACAAAGGAGGAGCGTCGCCAGGCTCATTGTGCAGCGAATAGGCGTCGGTACCAAAAGTAAGCCTTCATCGTGCCCTTCCCAAGTCTTTTAGACTTATGCTTTCCCGAAGGAAGAAGAAGGAAATCAATGAACAACGGCGCCAAAGATATGCCAAAAAGACGAGGCGGTGAGTACGTCGTGATGGAACGACATATGTCCTTCTCATGTTAGCAGTGCGAAGAGAAAGCAGGAAAAGATGCAGCGGAATCAAGATAACGAGGATGCATCGACGAGCGCCAAAGATCCGGCGCTTAATCAGTGCGTCGTGACTGACATCATCGGCATCCGAGTCTGTGTGCTGATGCGGCTATTACAGAGAGAGCTGCGACCCCAGGATGAAATACGCCATCGCCAGGGTACAGGCGATCGAAAAGAAGATCCTCAAGCGCACGGGGAATTGCTTGAAAACATACTTGGAGTCAGTGTATGAGGCAGCGATCGCTCACGACCGCCCTTCCGATCCCATCGAGGACCATTTACACGACCTGGAGAACCAATCGTCGAAGCTGTCTCGGCATTACGACACCATTCTCGAGGTAGCTGGAGTATGTGCTGCAACTGAGGCAATCGAGAGGCAGCGTGCACACCTGACGAAAACGGTAGATATGCTTCAAGAGCTGTGTGCTTTTGCGCTCGAGGGCAAGGATGTCCTTCGTTCACAATTCAGGCGAGGTCGGCTGACTTTCCAGTCCATCTCTATGTTCAAGAGGGGAGAGGTTTCGCATAAATGAGTCACGTATTCGAGCAGTTACTTTACACAACAGGGAGAGCTAGTACATGCTGCAAGAGAATATGACGGAAGAGGTGTACTTCATTTTCTGTGATTGCTGGGAGATGAAAGCCGCGCAGTAAAGATGCGATGCACGCCAGTGTCCATACCCCACAGTCATACGAGTTGCTTTGAAGTGGCGAGAGCTGAGAAAGTACATTGAGTGACGAGTGTGCAAAGTTTCAGGGAGGCGACTTACGGTAACGGGACTCGCGCTCCACCCTTCCTCAACAACAATGGGAAGAGGGAACCCATGGGCATTAGACGCGATCACCAGTCGACAGACGAACTTCATAATGAGCTAGAAAACGCGCTTGTCAAGATAATGTCAGTTCATCACACACACTGTACATGCGCACCTGAAGGTCATGGTCCCATCCTCGGCGCCTGCCCAAGCTGTCGAATAACACTACGCGTCGCTCTCGCGGGTAAACCACCGCAAGCACCCAATGGTGCTCGTCAGGACGATGGATGGGCAGGATCCAGAGCGCCTTGCACCAGTAGCTTGTGCCCTTCGTCCGTCGCCAGAAGTCGCCGTCGGTGTATCGAGCCTTCACCATGAGGAGGTCGTGCGAGGAAAACAACGCGCACTCGGGCGCGCAGTTGAAATCTCCAAACGATAAGTCAGGAACTATCGAGTGGTAGAAATGCGCCGCCAAGCCGTTCATGCATTCGTCGTTCAGACAGTTCGGTCCGCTCAGCATGTCGATTTCCCGGCGCCCAAATACGAAGCTGGGTCGACTTTGCTCATGCAGGTAAACTCCCCGTGGGTCCAGCGATTGGAGAGCTTTGCGCTGCGGAGGGTATCGAAAGTCACTCAACAGGAGTTGGTCGCGGAGAGGTGCTGCCGGGGCATGCCATTCGAGTGTAACGGGCGGGGTGTAGTCATGCGCCGACGAGGGCGCGTCCTCCAGAGTGTCGTCTGCTTCGCCTCTCACGAGAGTATCCAACACCAAGAGCTCGATGGGGTCAGGTGCTCGGAGTGGATTTGACGAGTCATGGGGAAGGTTCGCATCTTCGTTGGCATGCTCATCGTCGTCAAGTTCCTCGGGTTCCTCGTCACTATCCTCAACTGCGGCGCCCAACCCTGCCGTGTCTGGACCGTGACTTGATGGGGGTAACGAGTGTTCTAGGTCGTTCGGAACTTGGGGTTTCGCCTGGTTGGCCTGGGCGGGGATTGTCGCTGGAGGGAGAAATGTGAATCGCGGGTGGCCGCCCAACGTCGAGGAGTCTATGTGTGACTGGTACCGCACATCGGAAACAAGAGAGGTGCGCCATCGATGTTTCAGTTGGAGGTGCGCGTCCCGCCAAAGGTGCAGGACTTCTTGGAGATGGGAATCTGTCGGATGGACTGTCAACGCTGCACTAATGCATGGCGGTTGGGAGAGAAGAGAAAGGGCGAACGAAATAGGAGGACCAGAATACGTACTTGCCGGGTCGCTGATTGCATGGTCAAGCGCCTTCAATTCGCGCCCAAACCACCGACACATGTTATCCGCTTCCACCCCAATTCTCCTTCTTTCTTCCTGGGCGCGGTCTCGTCGATGAAGTCCTCGAATACCTTCTCGCACTGCAGGATCACCAAGCCACGGTGGTATGCCTTCTGGGCTGACCGTAATCCAGACATCTTCATAGAGGGTTGGATCGTCCCGAAGGGTGACTAGATTTTCGGTAAGTGGGCTGGGAAGCGGTAGGTTCCATTCCTTTTTGTAGATCTCCTTCAATTCGGTGCAATAGCGGTTAAACAGTCGGATATCCCCGAGAAGGGCTGGCGTGCGTTTCGACATGGTGCCTACGTGAGAATATGTGATGAGCGCCATCGTGTTACAGGTGGAGAACACATACCTAGCGCCTGATGCCTTCCCCCTGCGGCCTGATGCAACCGTTCCCATTCGAAGAAATTGCCCACCGCTCGCTTCCGGATGTTAATTTTGAGATCGCGGAGGAGGAGCAGCTTTTGAACGAATGCTAGGTCGATCCCCTCAAGTTGGGGAAACATCTCCGCAACATTCAGCGACGCGTAGAGCTGCTCTGCTTTGGCCTTTAACCTGCCATTCATGTCTTCAAGAGCCTCGATTGTCTTGTTAACGTCGGAGCCTTTGGCGGAGCCGAGGGTTGCACGGGCGTCTTCGAGGCAGTTGTCCACCATGTCCATGTTTCTGTGCAGCCGCAGCACGGTGTCGAGTTCCTTCTTGAGGCGTTGGGGCGCATCTGGATGGTAGGTCAGTCCCATCGTCACCTGTCAGGGCCGAGCACTCACGAGCACGGACAGATAATTGGGCCTGCTTCTGAAGTTCCCATTGCTCTCTCAACTGCGTCTCGGAATAATTACACCCCGCCAAACACTTCTCAGCTTCCTCCTCGTGGGACGGTATGCCATCCTTCAGGCGCCTACGTATCCACATTCCGAGCTCTTCGTGGAGCTTGGCTGCCGTGGCAGCTGCATGCAACTCTAGATAAAACAGCCTTCGCTCTCCCTGCCAATCCGTGAGCTTTCAACCCGTAGACACCGAGGTAGTTGCCTACCAGAGCCATCCGCGTCAGTGGTATCAATTTCCGTGACCCTGACCAGTATCGTTCCACCCCTTCACCATCAAATGTGCCTGCTCCCTTCACCATACGCGGGTTGTAGACGAGCTGACACGACCATTGGTGCGCATATGCGTGCATGGCGCTTGTAGCCCAGCGCAGTCGGTCGGTTACGTCTTTCAGGAGGATCTCGTACTGCTGGTGTTCAGACATGCACGGGAGGGCGAGCTCGACATTGCGTACCTGTTTCAAGCTTCTGTCCACCACACACCCAACATCGTAGAAGACACCGACAGTAGCATTTGAGGGTAGAAGGGTGAGGAGTCGGGTGACCATCGCCAGCGCGTATTTGTGCTGCTCTCCAGGCGTATCGATGTTGACAATGAAGATAGGGATGTCGTGGCGGCAGATCAGGGCGGCCATGCCTGTGTCATCGAAATGGTCGCTGTTGGTTTTTGCCTTGCTGCCATCCCCTGCTTCGTGAGTGCTTTGGCAGTTGTCGATTGCTTCGTCGGGTACCTCAGGCTCACGCTCCTTGCGCTCACCATTACGGGCTCTCTCTATCAGCTCCCCAACTCGATCAACCTCTTCTTTAGGAATAAGACGTTGGCGCTTGAAAATTTTGGAACAGGTGCCCACCGAACGGAGGTGGCGTTGGGAGAAGTTGGCGTCCGTGGCAACTTGTATGTCACATCCTCTACAAACCTCCGTGTAAGTCATCAAGAGTCAGGTGAACAATGGCGTAGACATACATGTTGAAGGGACGGCCGAATTGCTGACCACCGAAACACGCTGCACATATGTTCTGCAAGTACCTATCACACTCCCGCCGTGGTTGCTGTGGTTGCTGGGGCTCCTGTCCGGCAAACAGCGAAGCGCTGTCTCCGGTTCCCACGTCACCTGCTCCGGTCCCAGCGGGATCGGAAGAAGTTCTTATGTGCGCGGGAGTTTGGGCAGGCGCGGGAGTTTGGCTAAGGGCGGGGGGCGGGTTCACCACGTCGGGAGTTGCTGCCGCTTCGGGAGCGTCGTCGGGAGCGGCGCCTGGGTTTTGGCCTTCCACTTCCTGTTGCGCCTTGCATATGGCACTCTCTATCTCGGCGTCAATATGCTGCTTGAGGACGGCATACCAGACCCTGGCTCGCCCAAGACTTTTCCTGAAGGGATCGTCGACGATTTGTCCCTGTCCGTGGGTATTCATTTCAGCGCGGACGCAATTCTTCTGGTCGGTACTCACTGGGTGTTGCCTGTTCGTAAGAACATACCCCCTCTTTCTGTAGAAACTGTTCTGAGCTGCGGCAATGGCGTTGTCGGCGATAAACGACGCTTGAAACAGAGCTTCGTAGTAGTCGAGTAGGTCTAGGTCAATGGCGATTTGTGGCTGCGCAGGACCAGATGGGAAGAAGCCATGGGACAGGAGGACGGTGGATATCGGATTGCATCGACAATGGGTAAAGGTCGCATATTCCCATCCTGATGGATATCAATTAGACAACGCAGGGAATTGCAACGACATGATAGACTTACGGTCGAATAGCAGGCACAGCAAGGTTTTGGCCTTCATGGATTTGCACTGGCTGATGCATGGAGCCTTTTGCTCTAATGTACGGCCATCCACAAGGTCCTTCTTGGGTGTACGGTAGCGACCTTGTTGATACTGTAGGTAGCAGGCGGCGAGTTGGGGGATAAGTCTATGCCATCGGTCGTGCTCTCTCATCCTCTTCGTGGTCGTAAGGATGGATTTCTTCTTTTCAACTGGCTGCTTGGATGTGTGATTGTCGGTGGGCTTGGAAGGGGGGTCGGGAGTTATACATGCGTCAGAGGGCAACATGTCCATGTTCATGTGGACGTCGTTATCCACACTGACCGCCCGACCCGGTAGCGCAGACTGTATCAATTGCTGCATTTTGAGAGCCAGGCTTTCCTTTTGCGCTTGCCGAACGTAGGAATTCGTCTTCTGGCGCTCCTTTCTGGTAATGCGTTTCTTCACGGGGGATTTATACGTGTTCCCTAAAGCTCGTGAAGGGGCTGGGTTCGTGACATTCTTTTTCTTTACGTTTTGGGTAGTGTCGACAGTCATAGTCAATGGCCGGTATAATACAGCAGCGTTTATGAACGGTAGATGAAGGGGGTAGTTACGGTGGTGATGGTCAAGGTCAAAGATCTAAAATAGTATGTCCATCTCACGCCTGCCTCCTGGTCCAGAAGGATTCGCTGCATCTGCTCCGCTGCATCAGCCTATCCGCTCGGCGCCTAGTGGCGCCTACAGGCTCGTTTGGGCGTCTGATGGCATCAGTGCACGGGCAGGTGGTTCCTGAAGGGGTCTTCTGGATGGTCCAAATTGCCACCCGTCAGGTCCATTACTAAGCGTTCATTTAGGTGCCTAAGGTGATCTGCCGGTTCCGCCCAGTACCGGACGCGGCTTAACGCGTCGAGCCGTGGTTATGATCGTCTCCGTCGATATGTACTTGATGCCTGGCTGAATTTCACTCTCAATCAGAGGGCCTCTTGTCTACTCTTCAGCTGAAAGGCAGGCAGAGGCATAAACTAACACGTTGAAGTCCACCAGTAAGAGACGCTCAATCTCCATTCGTTCAAATGGTTCTTATTTTCTTGCACCCCAGAACCCTCGGGAGCATGGCGGTTTACTAGAGAGAATACTTAGGCTTATTTGTGGAACAATAATGACATCAGCTTCTAAGTTTCTGTTGGAATTTGGAGAAACCCACAAGTTACCGCTGGCATGGCTTCTCGAGGCTTCAGTGTGGGCGCATTCAAGGGCAGACCATATGGTGATCGGAGAAGGTGTTTTTTTCTGAATCTGCCTCAAAATCTCCTCTTCATAGTCTCAATCCTTGTCACTGTCCCTCGCAAGACGATTGAAAACAGACCAGCGCAAGGTCGGAAAAGGTTTAGCGCCCATGCGTGGTGCCAAATAAAGGAATTGATCCGGGCTCATGCCGATTCATTCCGCCTTTGGTTGTGCCCAGTCCTTGGCTCGCGGGCATTTTGCGCGACGCACACAACTCTTTTCTGTTTCCCCATCGTTGTCCCTGGCGCCCGTTGGCTCTCGTCACAAACAGCCGTGTAGCCGTGCGCTGTTCACAAGAACCGTCATTGAAGCGATGGATATCAGCGAATAGTAGGCCGGAAACGACTCATGGATGTCATTGCACGCCAATACTAATCACCAATTGGCTCTTGGGTGTAGGTTGTGCTCGTCTGGGTTGATTGATGAACGCCGGGAACTGGTTATCCCGCATGCAGGACACGGGCAATCACTGAATATTCCCTGTGGAAGGTCCGAGTCGTCACCCTCCCGATCTCAGCCTCCTCTGGGAACGCGGCTGGAACCAGAATGGTTTCAGTTGACAAGGACATAACACGATCTGCTTCCACAGTGTTATAAAAAGGTTCTTGATGTCCATCAACGACGAGCAAACACAGGAATCCTCGAAGCAAGCGTGGTGAGTATGTTTGGTCGTCATCAGGGGTGGTTCATGTGGAGCGGCCTTAAATACTGATCACCCACACGGGAAAACAGTAGATCACCCCCATTCCCCAGCCGCAAGACCGTCAACAAACCTTTGTCCTTCCACTCGTGAGTACCCTCGTTGCGTCTGGGATGGGCATTTTTCACAAATCTTCACGAAAAGGATCCCAATGCCACCCACAAGCAAGCTCGACCTTCGCAAAGGATTCTTTGGCGAAGGCTCTGTCGAAGTCTCACCACCAAAGCCCGGGGAAGGTGGTGTTCGACGTCTGGCCGTGACTGCAGACCGCCTGCTTACAGAACCTCGACCGGACGTGAAGACTGTACCTGATGTCCTCGACTACGCTGCGAAGACCTTCGACGGCGATCATAGGGCAGTCGGTTGGCGCGATATTGTTCGCATTCACGAGGAGAAGAAGATGGTCAAGAAGGTCGTCGACGGCGAAGAGAGAGAGGTCCCCAAGACATGGTCTTATTACGAACTGACCGACCCGAAGTACATGACGTTCACAGAGTATCGCGCAGCTGCTCGAGAGGTTGGGCGAGCACTCGTCCATCTAGGGATCGGGGAGAAGGATGATGTCATCAACATCTTCGCCCAAACAAGGTCCGTTCATTTGTCCATCCCCGCCTCTATTCTGCTCAGCGTCGCGTTCTAGCGTGAATTGGCAACTCATCGCCCATGGATGCCAGATGATTTCCACTGCCATCGCCACTTCCTATGAAACTCTAGGCCCCGAAGGTCTTACGCATTCTTTGAATGAACCCAACTGTCGCGGTATCTTCACCAACACCGACCTCCTGCCTACAGTCCTCAAGGTCCTCGACAACACTCCTTCCGTGCAATTCGTATTTTACGACGGTTCACCAGACTCATCCTCAATTGACAAAATCAAGTCGATTCGCGATGGATCTGTTCAAGCCATTCACATTGACGATTTGCGCAAATTGGGCCGGGAACAACCCGAATCGATCCTCGAAGGACGACGACCGACACCGGAGACCAGTGCCTGTATCATGTACACCAGTGGGACCACAGGAACGCCCAAGGGTGTCCACCTCAACCATGGAAACCTCATTGCCTCTGTAGCGGGCGTCGACTTCCTCTACGCTCACCACATCCCGGTGGGAACAGTTTACCTTGCCTACCTCCCCCTCGCCCACGTTCTCGAGTACATCGTAGAACTTTGTGCCCTTTATACCGGTGCAACCGCCGTCTACGCTCGTTTCAAGACGCTCAGCGATTCTTCTGTGAGGAATTGCAAGGGAGACCTCACCGCGTTCCAGCCTACTGTCCTTTTCGGCGTTCCCGCTGTTTGGGAGAACATTCGGAAGGGCATCCTCGGCAAGCTCGATGAGAAGGGATGGCTTCTCCAGAAGGTGGTGACGACCTCTTTGGAAGCGAAGAAGCGGGGAGTGCCCGTCTTGGGATGGTTCGCGGACAACTTTATTCTTCAGAAATTGAGGCAGCCTACGGGCGGCAACGTCCAATGGGGAATCAACGGTGGTGCTGCAATCAGTAAGAACACCCAGGAATACATCAGCTTGTCGGTGATGCCTCTCATGCAAGGTCTGTTTGCATCCAACCTTCTCGCAGGCGTTTCTTTGGGCTGACCCACGTTGTTAGCCTATGGTATGACGGAATCATGCGGCATGTGCGCTATCCTTCCCCCTGAGCTCCACCAGTATGGCGTCGCTGGTCTCCCCGTCCCGTCCGTCGAAATCAAGTTCCTCGACATCCCGGATATGGGCTATACATCCCAGAACGATCCTCCACAAGGCGAGATCTGTATACGTGGCCCCTCTCTCACCAAGGGGTACTACAAACGACCCGACCTCAACAATGACCCCAACATCTTCACCCCTGATGGCTGGCTGCGAACAGGTGACATTGGCCAATGGAACAAAGACGGTACTCTGAGCGTCATCGATCGGTTCGTAAAACACTATATTTCATCTACTCGCTTTGTCTGACCACGAGTTCGCCACATCAGACTAAAGAACCTTATCAAGCTTCAGAACGGGGAGGTTAGTGACTTCTCATCTTATATATCCTCGCCATAACGATGTTCATCATTCCCTAGTACATCGCACTTGAGCAGCTCGAATCTGTGTACAAGTCTTGTGAGCTTATCAGCAACCTGTGCATCTACGCCTCCCAGGACGCCTCCCAACCCATCGGTATCATCGTCCCGCACGAAAATAACCTTCGCGCAGCTCTCCGCAACAGCCCTGACTCCAAGCTCTCCTCCCTCGCCTCCAAGCCCATTGGAGATCTCTGTCACGACGATGATGTGAAGAAGTTGGTCTTGAAGACTTGCAATGAGCTAGCGAGGAAGAACAAGTTCAAGCAGGCTGAGATGTTCTTGGCGGTAATCCTTTCCTCGGAGGAGTGGACGCCAGAGAGTGGGTTGGTGACTGCTGCTCAGAAGGTGAATAGGGGTGCGGTTTCGAAGAAGTTCAAGGATGAGATTGCGGTGCGTTCTCTTCTATGTGTTTCCCTGTTGCGAATCCGTAATCTGACTTGTTGTTCGTCACAGGCTGCTTATGGAAACTAGGGCAATGACGCTAGTGCTCAGTGATCTCATGTCGACATTTGTATCAATCATCTGGCTTTCCTGATCAACGAAAGCGTTCTTTCTCCGGTTTCGTCCTGTTGTTTCTGCGCTGTCGCTTATGCTCTCTTTTGCTGTGGACCGAATTCTCTTACATTAATTACCATCACGTAGTGCTGTATATGGCTACGACTCTTCGATTGGATGCAAGTTTTTGAACTTGGCGCCTGTCCTATTCTCGTCTCGGTTTTTGCGTGGATCAAACACCAGGAGGTTATATAGTATTATGGACGGATGCAATACGTATGGATATCGAAGCTTTGAGCACAACACGTGAACAAGAAGAGTAACGGGAAAGCATACTAAGATACTTGGGCAAGTCGGATCTCACTGCGGAGATGGCCCGGGAAATGTCCAAAGTGCAAACTAGTGGGGTCTGTGCTTCCAATGGTCCTGGAGTCAGGCTCAGGCTGTAGTGCAACAGAGACGTAGCGACCGGTCGCGAGGCACGTTGACAACATACCTCCCCTTTCCAGCACCCAACATCGAGGGTTAAATAAAAGGGAATGGGTATACAATTGCACCCAGCATGAGGAGTATACCGATATTTAAAATGACGAGGGTCGCCCTTCGGACGATAATGGTGTGTTCCACAGTGTTGTATACCCACGCATACCAGGTTAGCGCCCAGCAGGAAACCACGGTGCCCATGCATGACAGCCATATGAAGGAACATGTGTCCATCGATGGAGCCTTCCAGTTGCTTCGGACGCTATGAGGGAGCAATATATCCTTCACTAATGCAAATTGACATATCGAAACTATTGCCAGGAACAGCGCCTAGTTTTCATCAAAGGATAAAATTGAGAAAGAGCTTGATGTAGAGAAAAAAGACCCACGAGGTGGAATGCGCCGGTGGCTGCTAGACTGTTCGTTGAGTCTGCCGCGCTTGGGCAATGGTAGACGAGAGGAAGCGCGTGTTCTGCGGCATGGACCTGGAAGTGTTATGATATCCATCAATTGGTCATCTCGCTCTCCTGGATAGGTTCTGAACGAGGGACGGCACTAACGAGTTCAACGTAGCATGGATGGTCTCGTTTCTCCATTTTATAGGAAAAGAAGTCGTCGGCGGAGGGAACTGAAGAAGCTAGTGTGGGGGCTCAGATGAAGAGCTGAAGCTGTCGATTGGAGGAGAACGAGGGGGTGCCTTTATACTTGCTATACTGCTGTGTATCTCGGGAAAGGATAAAGGCGGTTCTGACCAATATACCACGAGCATAGCTTCTAATATGTACTGAAATGGACATCTGACGCCTTCCACAGCTTTGCGGCAGGTTCGAGGTCGCCGAGGTACTCCAGTGACCGATCTCCTGGGCACAGGGTATGCAGTTAAAGTGACATTAAGCGCTGAAACTCCTTTATGGCATGGTGTGCACGCTGGTAGTTCGATCGCGCCCCTAAATGGGTGTGTCATTTCCCGTCCCATGTCAAGGAAATGAGGACTGGCATATTTAGTACTGAGAGTACAGAATTCAAAGGTTTATGACGAGACGTATGTATCGTACCATCCCTCTGGCGCATGCCTACCTCGTGGCCACGGTTAGCCAGGTGAGGCCTTGTATGGAGGCCTCATTGGGTTAGGGATACCCCTGTAGCTGGCGCTTAGCCGGGGGGACCCGAGCCACTGGGAATTCGCGTTCAAGGTGTAGATGTATGCTTCTATATGTAGTTACTGGAAAGGGATTTAGTAACAGTGTTCTAAATTGACAGTACTGTGATGGTTATGGGGTTCCGTTATCGATTTGCAGATAAGCGCCCGGGCTGCACAGCAGCCCCAGTGCTGTCACGACACTGCGGGGCAGTGGCCTCTCACACGATCATCTCTGGCAGCGAAGCACGAGATGACGATGCTGTTGAATTTCGAATTGTCCCCACAAGAGAGCAGGCTTGCGGCATGCAACGCCTTCTCTGTGGGAAAGCACCCCGAAAACATAATAAGCGCCGATATACTTGCAACCCTTCACATCCATCCATCTCGTTCAGGTTGAAATGGCTGGATGTTTTATTCGGACGAAATAGTGTAATGGGTTGGAAAGGATTAACTCGACGATGTGATACCGGGTCGGATTCGGGTTGTCCAAAGGAGTAGTAATCCGAATTTCCGACCTCGTGGCTCAGTCCACTGAGCCAGAGATCGGTGTGTATCGGTGCTCAGCACCGTGGTCGTCGTCTTCGCCATCGAGGCTGCCAACCGGGGCCCAAGTGCAAGGTGGTGGACTCGGATATTCATGGCGGATTGATGGCCTGCTGAGGTGGCAGTCAGGGTCCTCTTCTTGGCCCATTATACGGATCATCCAGTGCGGTAAGGGCATATAAACCTGTCGCCTGCGTCTCCCTCCTACAGATATCTCTTTTTCCCCGACCTCATCCGCTCTCTTCGCTTTCAACCCACCACGTTCAAGATGTTCGCTCGTTTGACCACCGCCCTCGTCGCATTCACCCTCGTCTCTGCCGTCGTAGCGAACCCCGCTCCAACAGAGATTGAGTACGAGCAATGCGAAGGTGGTACCGTCCAATGCTGCGCCAGCTACCAAAAGGCCACAGATCTGAACGCTGAGTGGACCAAGTGGCTGGGCTTCCTCAACATCAACGCCAGACAGGTTGATGCAAACGTGGGCTTCACTTGCACTGGCGTCAAGGCTGGCGGTATTGGAGGTGCTGCTTCATGGTACGACGTGGCGCCGCCTATTCTTAAGCGGTTGTTGACTGATTGATTTCGTTGTCGTGGTTAGCACCCAGCAAAAGCTTTGTTGCACCAACAGTAACTTCAGTGAGTAGCGCCCCAGACTATCCGCCCAACAATGACTGACCGATACCACTACAGACGGTGTTGTTGCCATTGGATGCACTCCTATTCTCTCCGCTCTCTAAGCGAGCACTTGGCCGTAATCAAGTGGGATGTGCGTATTCACTCCGATTTGCTTCAACTTCCATGGCTGACTCTCATCTGCGTGTAGAAATACTTGCCATTTAGAGTCCCTCTTGGTTCATACGCACACGTTCCTTACGCTACATTCATTTAGTGTATGAAACATTCAGTTCCCCATAATCTTCCAATCACTGGATCAATTGATTTTATTGCACGACCTTCCACGATGACCTCTGTTTTCCGACCGAACAGGATAAGGATAATAGTATAGTGCGTCGAGGGACAACGCGACCCTGCCCGAAGGAATGAATGTTCGAGACTGCTACCCACATTGGGGCCCTGTCATCCTATTAGGCGCCCGCCAAGCCTCTTGTGATGAAGGTTTCCGAACTCGCCGAGCTCCCCCCCCCCCCCCAGTGGGCACTGCCACACCACGTTTGGTCGATCGTTCCCGATTCTCGCTTAGATTTTTGACCCAGTCCTCATCCTTGGTTTCGTGGCCCAGTGGCCACCAACCTAGCAATGGCTGAGAGTGTCCAATAGTTTCTTCTGTCAGCTCATATCGAGGTTACTTCCCTCTGTATATACAGTTCTATACTTGAAATCCCCGTCACCGGCAGGGACATTGTCGTGAACAGCCGGTATAGCCCCTATTTTTCATCTTATCTTATCTAATCTGTTTCGCATCTTATCGTTCCACTTTCCTTTACTCCTTCGCCTCCTTATTCCCTCTATGGACTCTTTCACTCATGGAACACTGCCTCGCATTGCCCTTTGCCCTACTCTATCGTCCTTATTGTTACGCACTGCCTTCTGACACACTCTGACACCTTCTTGTTCCATTATTGTTTCATTCTTGTTCTTCGCGCAGCCTTCGCGCAGCCTCATGACCTTTCTTATTGTTCTTCGATGTTTCACCATTTGTTCGTCATTCTGACTCACTGCGGCTATGTAGACAGTAGAATAGGTATATAAGCTAGGTAGTCTGCTCTGTATTTCCTCAGCTTGACCTCTTCGTCAATACATCGCTTCAGCCTTCATCTGCATTCGTCGCTCATCGCTCTTATCTTACTCGCCGCTCTTATCTGCTCCGCATCACTGGTCTTTGGTTTGGTTTAGTGTTCGCTCTTCGCGACATTAGGTCAAGCTGCCCCTGTGCACTGGCAACGCCGATCGTTGTCCCTGCATTCCGGATCCCCTGGCACTCTGGTTGACCTGCCGGATCAGGTCTTACTCTGGCAACTCTGGTTTTCCGACACCGTCAAGATTAGCTGCGCAGGATACCCACACTTCTTCGCCTCTAGTAAAGACCTCAACCCTGACAAGTGGTTTGGCATCGATTGCCACCTCGATAGCAAGGAAGAGGTTGTAGAGTGTGACAGTTCCCCCTGCCCCAACCGCCTCAGTCTCCGGCCCACCTTTCACCAGTTACGACGCCTGCCAGACAGCCAGCTTCTACGCTGCTGTTTGCACCTCCGACAACGCCGTAAAAGCCCGCGAATTTGCCAAATCCAGGAAAGAAGAATCGAAGAAGAAAACCCCACCAGTAACTCCGCCGCCAACTGTCACACAGCTCTTACCAGAAGATTCTCCCCAGTCTTTCCATTCCGCCGACTCTACCCCTGCCCCAGTAACAGCAACCACCAGTACCGCACCGAAGTCCTTTCGCCCTCCCGTCAACATCATCTGAAGAAGACAGAAGAGGACGACAACGACAAGGAAGACGAATCCGAAGAAGAAGAAGACTCCGAAACACCCGTCCCCTTTCACGTTACCTACGCCGCGTTAGCAGAAGCCCTTCCCGCAGTAACAAGTCTCCGCCGCTCCGGGACACTCCACCCTCACCACAACCCTTACCCTCACTCCTCGCCGCGCCCCTCACACCACTTCCCATCCCCAGGGAGTCGGAGGACACGTCTGTTGCCCAACGCTCAGATAACGAACCTCCCACTTCCACCTTATCACCATCTTTATTATCCCCACCCACTTCTCTGCCGCTCGTCCAACAAGACCCCATTATCAAACCCGCAAATCCTATCCCCGATCTCAGTATGTCCGACACCACTCTTCTCAAGTTGCTTGCCGAGCAACAAGAGACTACCAGGCGTATCCAGCAATCCCTGGATAAGCTCACGGCTGCTAAGACCGCTTCCACTAGAAGCCCCGTCAAAACGCCTGAGCCCTTCAAGGGTGACTCTGGTGATACCCAGCGATTCCTCCGCTATTTCACCAACTGGGCCTCCGCCGAGTCCGAACTCAAAGGAGATGACAAGAAGTGGATCTCAGCTGCCCTCTCGTACCTTCAGGGTGCTGCTGCCTCCTGGGGCTGTCCAATACCTGGATCAGATTGCCGCCCACGAGGCTGCTGTCGACGCTGCTCAGAAGGCCGCCCACCCCTGGCCCTTCAGTGGCGATTGGTCCACTTTTGTGGCTGCCTTCAAGAAACGCTTCCAACCCGCCGACCAGGAGAAAGCAGCTGAAGCCCAGCTCGAGGCCCTTACCCAGGGATAAACAATCTGCTTCCCAGTTCGCAGCCAAGTTCATGGAGATATTTCCCCGCACCGGTCTATCCCAGAAGGATGGTATGGCACGTTTTCGTCGCAAACTCAGTTCCAACGATCGCCTCATGCTGGATCTTATCGCCATCACCAAACCGGACGATGCCAAGCCCAAGACCCTTCAAGACTACTGCGACATCGTCAACCAGAATGATTTTACGTTTCACGGAAGCAGCGCCTCCTTCTTGACCCCGACTACCTCGTCTTGCTCTGCCCCTGCCCGTGACCCCTATGCGATGGACATCGACGCGACCCGTGTTGGACCTAGTGGCCGTTCCCGTGAGGACTTCCTCCAAGCAATGCGTGGACGATGCTTTGGTTGCGGATCCTCCGCCCACATCAAGAAGGACGGCAACCACGGCTCACTTCGTTGCAACCACTGCCAGCGTCTCGGCCACTCCGCTAACGTCTGCCAAGACAAGTTCATGGGCTATCCGCCCGGTCGAGGACTCACCCAACGTCGTCGTGTTGCTGCCACCCAGGAGGCTCCCTTCTCGCTCTTCGATGACTCTTCCACACCCGCCGCCACCATTGCTGCCACTTCGCCTGCCCCACCTGCCGCCACCTCGTCTAACGTTTCACTCGCCGATCTCTTGGTTGCTCAGAAGAACCAACAGGACATCCTGAAGCGCCTCGAGAAGATCCAACAACAGGGTTTTTGAAGAGGGTGCCTGCTCGTGCTGCAAGGCACGCACCCTTTTCTCCGCTGTACGCCGTCTCTGAGTACGATTCAATTTATTCATGTACCATTAGCTCTATACGCGAAATACACCCCGGTTCCTCGCATTTCCGCATTCGCATCAGACTCAGAGGCAGAAATCGTACGGCAAACCCCGCAGCAATGATCGATTGTGGCGCCACTGGCAAATTCCTGGACAAACCTTTTGTGGAGAAACACCGGATCACCGCTTATCCCCTTCGACACCCAATCCGACTTCTCAACATTGATGGAACCCCAAATCAGGCAGGATGCATCACCCACTTCGCTCGTCTGGAGCTCACGGTGGACGGCTACTCCGAGTGGACGGATTTCCTCATCACCGATCTCGGGGGGGAAGATGTCATCTTAGGTCTCCCTTGGCTTCGCAAGATCAACCCCCAGATCGACTGGCGGAACGGCACACTAGAGATTTCCCCTCCTCGTATTTCCAGTGTCACCATCGAAGAAGTCCCCGATGAAGACGCACAGCCCCCTCGAAAGGAAACCCCCCTCCGGCCAATGCTGTTATTGAACAGATCTACAACGACCCCGATCCGCCCGTTCCTACCGCTTTTGACGATTCCCCGGCACCCGACCCTGACTTCCAACCAAGCGAACCTCCCCTCTGCCGCATCCGCGCTAACCGAGTGACCCGGCGGAAGTGGGTTCGCAAAGGATTGATCGAGGACACAGGCGACGAACTTTGGTGTGCCGCAGGCTTCACATACTCCCAGCAGATTGCCGAGAAATCCCAGAAGGACAAACCCCAGAAGACATTCGAGGAGATGGTTCCACCCCAGTACCGACAGCACGCTTCCGTCTTTTCTGAATCCGAGTCTCATCGCCTCCCGGAGCACAAGCCTTGGGACCATGCCATCGACCTCGTTGCAGGGGAGCACCGGCCACCATGCGTACCAAAGTCTACCCCATGTCGCAGAACGAGCAGGAGGAACTGAACCGATTCCTCGAGGAGAACCTCAAGAAAGGCTATATCCGACCATCTAAATCGCCCCTCGCCTCCCCGGTTTTCTTTGTCAAGAAGAAGGATGGAAAACTCCGGTTCGTTCAAGACTATCGGAAGCTCAACGAGATTACGGTGAAGAACCAGGTATCCCCTCCCCCTTGTCTCCGACATTGTCAAACCGACTCCGCGGCGCCAAGTACTTCACCAAGTTCGACGTCAGATGGGGCTACAACAACATCCGTATCAAGGAAGGAGACGAATGGAAGGCCGCGTTCGCCACCAACCAGGGTACTCTTTGAACCATTGGTCATGTTCTTCGGCCTCACCAATTCCCCGGCAACGTTCCAAGCACTCATGAACTCGATATTTGCTGATCTCATTGCTTCAGGGAAGGTCGCAGTTTACTTGGACGACATCCTCATCTTCACGGCTACCCTCGACGAGCATCGCCAAGTCGTACACGAAGTCCTCCGTCGTCTCAAGAAGCACGACCTCTACCTTCGTCCGGAGAAATGCGAGTTCGAGCGGGAAGAGATCGAGTATCTCGGCCTGGTCATTAGGGAGGGAGAAGTCCGTATGGACCCTGCCAAGGTAGAGGCAGTCCGCAACTGGCCTATCCCCCGCAACCTTCGCGCTGTCCGTGGGTTTTTGGGCTTCGCCAACTTCTACCGCCGTTTCATCAAGGATTTCGCTACTATCGCCCGACCTCTCAACGATCTTACTAAGAAGGACATGCCCTGGCAATGGAACGAGCCGCAACAACAGGCGTTCGACACCCTCCGAAACGCGTTCACCTCCGCTCCAATCCCTGACGTTATGGGACCCCGATCGACCGACTCGCGTTGAAGTAGACGCCTCTGGGTTTGCCACTGGAGGAGCCCTCCTTCAGAAGCTCGACGATGGACTCTGGCACCCCGTTGCTTTCCGCTCCGCCTCCCATGCAACCGGCCGAAACGCAACTATGAAATCTACGACCGAGAAATGTTGGCTATCATCGAAGCACTCAAGGACTGGCGACATTTCCTGGAGGGACTCCCCAAACCGTTCGAGATTGTTACCGATCACTCCAACCTGGAATACTGGCGCACTGCACAAGATCTCAGTCGACGACAGGCCCGATGCGTCCCTCTACCTCTCTCGCTTCAATTTCACGCTCACCCATCGTCCTGGAAAAGGCCAACACCCAAGCTGATGCCCTATCCCGCCTCGACACTCATCAGGTTGCGGACGCAGAGGATAACAAGCAACAGGTTGTTCTCAAACCAGAGCTTTTCGCCAAGCTCGCAGCCGCCCACACCGTCCTTGCCAATCCCCTCGAAGATCGACTTCGTCGAGCCAGCGCCCGCGAATCTCAGGTCCTAGATGGACTCGCCCAACTCCGCAAGTCAGGGCCTCGTCGCCTCACATCCGGACTCGCTGAATGGGAGGAAGACAACGGCCTCGTTTACTACAAAGGCCGTGTGTACGTACCTCCAGATGACGAACTCAGACGCGACGTCCTCAACCAGTGTCACGACGACCGCACCTCTGGACACCCTGGCGTACATGGAACCCTCGAGCGAGTTGAGCGACAGTATTGGTGGCCAACGATGCGAGCCTTTGTCAAGAAGTATGTCGACGGCTGTGATGTCTGCGCCCGGAGGAAGCACGCCCAGCATCCTCGAGCTTCCACCCAGCCGTTGGACGTTCCTGAAGGACCTTGGGAGACAGTAGGAGTTGACCTCATTACCCAGTTGCCAGAAGCCCATGGATACGACGCAATCATCGTCTTCACCGATCACTACAGCAAGGTCCTTCACGCCCTCCCCTGCACATCTGACATCACCACCGAAGGCGTCGCAGACATCTACTATCGTGAAGTGTTTCGTCTCCACGGCCTACCACTCCGGTTCATCAGCGATCGAGGACCCTCAATTCGCTTCTAAGGTCATGCGCACTCTGCTCAAGCGCCTCGGCATTGAGTCCAACCTCACGACCGCCTATCACCCTCAAGGCCAACGGACAGACCGAACGGGCCAACCAAGAAATCGAGAAGTACCTCCGCCTCTACGTCTCCCGCCGACAGGATGACTGGGACAAGCACCTACCGATGGCCGAATTTGTGATTCAACTCCCGCGTCCACTCTGCTCATGATCACTCACCCTTCGAAGTCCTCTATGGTTACATTCCTCACTTCAACATCCCCATCAGCAAGCGAACTGAGATCCGCCCTGTTGACGAGCGTGTCCAGCAGCTACAAGAAGCACGCAAGGATGTGGAAGCTGCCTTACGTCTCGAGAAGGCCCAACAGAAGGATGTGTACGAGTCCGGCAAGCGAACGGCCCATCAGTTCAAGGTTGGCGACTACGTTTGGCTTAACGCGAAGGACATCCAGATCAAGGTTCCGTCCCGCAAACTCGGCGATCTTCAACTTGGTCCGTACAAAGTTACCAAACGCATCGGCGACCTCGACTACCGCCTCGAACTTCCCCCGTCCCTCTCCCGTATTCATCCTGTGTTCCACGTCGACAAGCTCTCCCCCTGGAAAGGCAATGATGTCAACGGCATTTTGCCACCCCCGCCTGAGCCTGTCGAACTAGAGGGGGAGCTTGAATACGAAGTTCACGACATATTGGACAGCCGTTGGAGAGGTCGAGGGAAGAATCGCAAACTGGAGTATTTGGTCAGTTGGAAGGGTTACGGGTCGACGGATGACACTTGGGAACCGGAGGAGAACCTGGAGCACGCACTCCGAGATTGTGAAAGGAGTTCCACCAGCGACACCCCTCTGCACCACGCCGCATTTGCCGCCACCGTCTTCAGCTCTCTCCCCTGGCGCCCACTTGAGAACTTCACCGACGCTCCGCCTACCGACCTCGACTGGGAACTTGGACGCCGCCTACCATTGGTCATCGAGGACGATGAGGCTTAGAAGGGGGGTAATGTCGTGAACAGCCGGTATAGCCCCTATTTTTCATCTTATCTTATCTAATCTGTTTCGCATCTTATCGTTCCACTTTCCTCTTACTCCTTCGCCTCCTTATTCCCTCTATGGACTCTTTCACTCATGGAACACTGCCTCGCATTGCCCTTTGCCCTACTCTATCGTCCTTATTGTTACGCACTGCCTTCTGACACACTCTGACACCTTCTTGTTCCATTATTGTTTCATTCTTGTTCTTCGCGCAGCCTTCGCGCAGCCTCATGACCTTTCTTATTGTTCTTCGATGTTTCACCATTTGTTCGTCATTCTGACTCACTGCGGCTATGTAGACAGTAGAATAGGTATATAAGCTAGGTAGTCTGCTCTGTATTTCCTCAGCTTGACCTCTTCGTCAATACATCGCTTCAGCCTTCATCTGCATTCGTCGCTCATCGCTCTTATCTTACTCGCCGCTCTTATCTGCTCCGCATCACTGGTCTTTGGTTTGGTTTAGTGTTCGCTCTTCGCGACAGACATCGTACAACCTTCTTGTAACCCAACTATAGTACAACGATAGACTCGCCAGCCCTGTCTACGAAGGAGAAAGTCCAAAACGACAAGGGGCGGCAACTAAAGACGGGGAACGATAGGTGTAATGACAGGCTACAGCCTATTGGGCAAGCGTTGAAAAGAAACGGGTCGCTGACGGTGTGTAGGTACATTGTACCACCAGCTCGTACATAACATAACGAGGCTATTCAATGTGCAGATAGTTATGTACTACGTTCATGAGGCTCAATGAGGGCTCCTGACGTCTAATCCGCCGTGGTGTTGCCACCAAACAGTATCACCTGAATCGTGCAGTAGATGGCCCACAGCGACGATTTCTAGATGCAAAATATATCAGTGAGTGAGGCAAGAAAAGGAGGGAAGGTGCTCACAACGGTAGAGATACGCGAGCCCAGATATCCTGCGTAGACATCCACTGGAGAGCCGCGCTCTGCTGACTGTGTGTCCTTCCAGCGATGTCGTCAGCAAGGCTCGGGAGGAGAACGACAAACCAAGGAATCACCTCGATGTAATCGGCGCTGTAAGTGATCCAGGATGTGGCCTATTGACGCTGGAGATGTTAGTGAAGATCTTAGAGGCGGTCTCGTGTAGGTCCTACCGGTCCACCGACTTCAGGCAGCGCATACGGTACAGGTGACGGAGCCGGGCCCAGGTTGATGTGCAACTCTCTATGAGTGGCAGGCATGGTGTCCTCGAGCCTCGCGACACTGTCCCCGGTATTGACGACGATGGAGAGGCCTGGGCAGACTAAGGGAGAAAGAGACATTCGAGAATGATGGTGCGACGTGGAAAACTGAATGCAAAGAGAAGGGAAAAGAGAGAAAATAAAGGAACGGGTAGGCGAAAAGGATGCTCCATTCAGCCCAGCCAGTCAGACGTAATAATTGCACGGGATCGCTGGACATTCAGGGTCCAACAAGTCGCATGACCCCAGAAACGCTGGGACAGGAATGGCAACTAACATTTTAGAACCGTGAAAATAAACCCACACAGCTTGGTTATCCGGCCTGTTTGCGCTATCACTCTGCATCTCTCTCGGGAAAAGTGTCTATAACGTCCTAATATTCAGCGGTATAAGGT
The DNA here is from genome assembly GCF_000182895.1 of Coprinopsis cinerea okayama7#130. Classification (NCBI taxonomy): domain Eukaryota; kingdom Fungi; phylum Basidiomycota; class Agaricomycetes; order Agaricales; family Psathyrellaceae; genus Coprinopsis; species Coprinopsis cinerea. Next base: position 3,030,631 of record NW_003307543.1, on the reverse strand, counting down.
ATTGAGTGAAACTGAGAAAGGGACGAGTGAACTCACCAACGAACGAAATATTCAGGTAGACTCCTTTTACTCCTTTTGCCCTTTTTGCGACTTTGTTGACACGTCCAAATACCATCAAATCTTTAAATGTGGCGGTTGTCGCCATCTCGGAGGTCTCCTCTCGACATCCATGTCAACTGACACTCGAAATGTCTGTTGCGTTGGCTCAACGGTAAACCACAAGGGTCCCTGGATGGAAAGCCCTCGTAAGGCGCTGGCTCCCCGTGGAGAAACCGAACGTGTTAGTACCGATTTGTGATTCCACCGGTACATCTCCAACCTTCGAGAATGCCGAGGAGGGCCTGAACAGTGTGTTGACCAATTCGGATTCCTGGCGGTAAAGGTGAGTTGTTTCTTAGGCACGAGAGCCTGTGTTCCCTGACACTGATGTTAGCTAGCAGGAACACGCCGACTGGTTGTATCGAAGAGTCATACCGGTTACTTTGAGCTTCCAGAGCCGTCGGATTCCACAGGAGGGAGGGGTTGGGTTGGGTGGGAGTTGGATTGCGATGATTTAATCGTGCTCGGTTTGGGAGGTTTACCAACTGTGCAGGATGGAAATGGGGGCTCGATCCAGCATTTTTTGGAGCTGTTCTCCGGGAATGGATGGATTGGATTGCGATGATTTAATCGTGCTCAGTTCTGGGAGGTTCCCAACTGTGCAGCGATGGAGATGGGGGCTCGATCTAACATTTTTCGGAGCTGTTCTCCGGGAATGGATGGATGTACCTGGGGCTGGTAACCGATAGTCCCGTGGCTCCAAAGGCCAATCTTATGGTTGTTCACGCCCCCACGGTGAACTGGTACTGAGCGTGATTCGCTGGTTCCGTGACACTTCCGGATAAGGCCTATACCTATGCTTCCATCAGTTCAATGAACACGCCAGAAACCAGTGACAATGATTTCACCGCGATGCACCCTTCGACAATGTTTGGGTCGCGACCTGACATATCTGTCGCGTACTAGGAGCGGGAGACCGACATGGTACCCGTTGCTACGTCGAATTCCGAGGCCAATAGAGATTTAGCGCGCTTTGAGCACTGCACTCTGGTCCGTTGAGGGGCACTCACAGAGCCGTGTCATCCGGTACTGTTCGAGAGTAACTGCCAGTGAGTGCAACCTAGGGAGGGTCAGGCAGGTCCTCCAAATTTTCCAAGGCATTGCGGGTATTCCCAGCTTGGAGGCTTTGAGGACAGGGATACTGGCGTCTGACAGAGGGTCTCCCAGAGGCACTACTGGATTCATGTTGGGATTCAGATACCTGAAACTGGAGCCTTCCCTCTCCTTCAGCTCCCTGGGATGAACCTACGAATTCCGTACGGGAATCTAACCATGGCGAACACGTATGCTGTTCGCTGGACGAACTATCCCTCTTGTCACTCGGTGTCCTTGGGGAAAAGCCATCCGTTCTGTGGGCAACTCATGTCTAGAACGAAACGCAGCGACTGGAGAGCGACGTCCTCCTGGTGAGGTGTTTTGGTTCCTGGAGCATGAATTTCCATTCAAATTACCAAGCGAACCCTAATCGACCCACCAAACTCGACTCCAGTTCATTTCAACCAGACTATGACCAGCTAATGTTGCAGTCGTCGTCTCTACAGCTGTATCCGCAGCTGCAGTCACTCGGCTAGTCTTGACAACCAATACTTGGAGGAACGTGGTTCGAGCGAAGATGAGTTCATTTGGCGATTCTGGAGGTCCTTTGCGTAACATCCCGCTGGATTAACGCCCTTGACGATGGCCATGGGCTTTCTCTGAGCCACTAGCAGAAGATGATGGTGGTTGGAGGCAAAGGACGGTTTCATTGTGTCAAGGGCGATTCAGGAATCCCGGTGCCCGTCCCGCCCCCGGCCATCACCAGGTTCGCGGAGTTCCTGCCCTCTAGGCCTCCAGGAGCTACATAATGGCAGGGATTTCTGATTTTTCAGGTAAGGTCCCTTTCAACGTGAATATTTTCGCCCTCATGCCAAGGTCTTTACCAGCCATAAGATAAGAGACATGAAGGCATGCGCATCCTCAGGCTGGAGCGAATCCGAGGCTGAGCGCTCAGCCTCCAAAGTCCTCGTGGCCGTTGCGAGCGCAAATTGAGTCGGACACCGCTATCCCTCTGCCGATATCCACGTTGTGACAATGTCTCAGAACGAGGTACGTAGGTGCTGCTGAACCATACCCCTCTAGTAACCATCAGGGAAGGCGTGAGGGAAAGATCATTCTATTTAATGGTATCTATACATAGCTCTTCATAGGTCACAAGTCCCTTGTTGCTTTGTTTGATAGGACTATATAAAGGGTGATGGTCCTTATGAGCTCCAATCTTAAGGACTTGGACTGAGAATTATTCTCCTTCCTACGCTACTGACAAGGCCCGTCACCAGGTAATGATTGGTCGCGGATAGCCTTTAGCTTCTATATGATAAACACCCGTTAAACTGGATGATCTGGCCATTTTGCCCATGTCGATTGACTTTGTCTACCCAATCAACCTGTCTGCTACTGTCAACCATGGATCAGGATGGCCAGATGGACATCGACTTCCACATTTCCCGGAGGGATGCATCTGACAATAGCCCCAATGAAGGGAGCACCTATAATGCATCTCCGAAAGCAAGAAGCGCCCAGCCTCTCTCTACACGCCCGAGGTGATCACAGCTGGACTCGGGGCATACGTCATCAAACCCACAGTCCAGGCACCGTTGACAAGGCCCCGCCGTTCAGGTAGCGCTGATAAACCATTGACATCTTGTTGTCTGTGACGATACCACCCAGTTGGGTACCAATGAGGATCATGTCAAGTATTACACTATTGACAGTGTCCAAAACCGATGGCAAGGATGATCTACGGGCTTTGGGAAGGTGCGAGTGACAACGCGCGACTTAGGGACAGTGGTGATAGGTGCGACCGAAACGAGGTCATTGATACACAGGCCCGGAATTATAGTGCTTACAACCATTTAACTGACGGAAAACGATGACCAGAGGAAACCTCGATTGTCCATCTGGTCATGTAACCCTCTCAGATGTGTTCGTCAAGGCTCACCAGTATGGAAAGGATGGTACAACTCACGATAATGAGCCAGATGATACTCAGTTCCCAGTGGAATAGTGCTGATGGCTCTCGCGCAATGATGAATCGAAATTCAAAACGCGACCGGTCACCGCGCTGCCTATCATTACTCACACCAGATCCATGTCCAAAATCACAGAACACATTTATTACCGCAGATCGTAATCTAAATCACAGCCAAAAAAACAAAACAAAAACAAAAAAGGTGAAATACGAAGCATATCAGAATGGTAGTCCACGCCCGGACTGCTGCTTCGCGACGGAGCGAGTAATCCTCGCGGTGAGTGCGGCAGTCTGAGCCTTCGGGGTGGAGATCGTACCGCTGGCAGAAAGTATTCGCTTCTGCTTCTTGGGCCTAGGGTCGTCGGGGGGGGGGGGGCCTGATTCTCCTCGTCCCCTTCAGCGTTGTCCACGTCATCTCTGCCTTCCTCCTCATGTACGGGATCCAGTATTCTCGATGATGAAGCGACGGGCTGCTGGCGGCGACCGCCGTTCGACGGCTTGAGAGCTTTTTCCTGAGCCTTGGCGTCTTTGACTGATTGGCTAAAGGCTTTGAAAAGTGCGTACGGGCTGTCGTCGGCGACGATGCGCTTCGAGTTTGTGAATGCAGGAAACACCTGCCTGTCCACCACGGGCTGTCAACGCAAGGTCGGGTAGAAGAACTAAACAAACTTACTGATTGTACCAATTCAGTAGCTCGATGACCTTGTGTTGTTGATGAACATCCTCGAAGATGTCAAGAAGGGCCTCGTAGAACTGCTCGCAATCGCTCTTGCCCTCCGAGCGGATGAACGCGGTTTCAGAGGACAACGCAAAACGAACCTAATGCATGGGCGGAGTCAGTATCACAATGGTGCTCGTCTGAAGGATAGGCGTGCTCACCTGTACAGCGACATACGCTAGCGATGGAGGGGTAGCCGCCGTCATTCCATGAATTCGCGCATTCCCGGATCGCGTGGCCTTGGGCACGTCACTGACTGAGGTTGGAGATGTAAAGATGTGTTTGTATGCCTAGACCATTGAGTGTATGTTAGTGAGGTCCAACTGTTCGAATGTGACACCAAACCTTCACGAGAATCGTGTTTCTGAAGAACCCCTTCCAGATATCCTTTCGGTCATACATACCGTCTTCCCAAAGGAAAGACGGGAGATCGCTCCCAACCACAACAAGTGATTTGTTGCGAAGCTGCTGTTTGATCCTATAGAACAGGGCCACTAGATTAGAATACGGGGCAATATAACAACGATAAACCTTACGTGGGGTTTGACCACTTAATATGGGGCGGGCAGAGAAGCTCTCCAGTACGGTCGTGATTGAAACCCCTGTCGACCTTGACGGTGCGCGACAGAGAGGGGTGCAACGGCTCATCGGGAGGGGCCAACCAGTCAATTATAACGGGCTTGAGGCTTTTGGTGTCGTCCGAACGAGCTTGATTGGCACCTTTCTGCAACTGGACAATCAAGAAACTTAGGATAGGCGAGACTCTGAGATGACTATCGTGGCTTACATGGCGAGCTATGGTATTCAAGTCTTCGTCATCTGCGGTGGCCAGGCGATCTTCGAAACCCGGGACAAGGTTAAGAAGCTTCCGATACACACGATGAGCGCGTCGTTGTCTGGTATCTATCCGTCAGTTGCTCGAGCGCACCAGTACTTTCCGAAAACTCACTGCTGGGTTTCTGGTCGCGTCCCGCTGTTGTCTACGGCCAGACCGTGGGTGATGACTGCATGGATGTTGGAGAAGGCGTAGATGGTTCGGCAGAAATGACGCCCGTGGTGGACCAGCTTGTCCGACTTCGTGCTGATAAGTAGTTGAGGGGATATCATGTAATACCATTAGACATCAAGACTCTACGTACGGTGGCTTCCGCGGGACCGGGTGGAGAGCAACCTGCTCTAGCTCGACATACTGCCTCTTTCTTGACGCCCGTTTACCATTGCGCGTCGGAAGTTGGGAAGGATGTAGGACGCCAAAACGAGGTGGGTCGAAGAGTTCCGAATCAGTGGCCTCTTCCACAAGCTTGTAACTCTCGGGATTGTTGAAGGCCTCTTCGTCGAGGATTGAGAGGGGACTAGATGGACGTTCGGATTGGGGCATTTTGCGAAAGCTCAGTGGAGGATGAGGTGCAGGAGAGGGTGAAGAATACAAGTTAACTGGCGTATGGTTCATCGAATATTTGTGCATGTTTAATCATACTTCTATATTTGGCATTACCTTTTTTGAAGTGTATGTTTCCATCTGGAGGTGATGACGGAATGTACCAAGGCATCAGCTAGTTCTACCGTCCGCTCACGCCAGGCTGTCGAATTCTCCAACTTAATTCACCCTATGTATATCACTTTTATCCACTACTAGTCCAGCAAAGTATTCCCATTCCTCAATGTAGAGGGATTTAATTGAACACTCGACGCATCCGAGTGTCTTCCTACTACGGATCCCTTCGCTTACTGAACTCTCGCCCGTGGGATTGGTACCTGAAAAGCCTAATTTGGGCATACAGCTTTTTGCCTTTCTAGTTCTCCTTGTCCGATTTGTTACTTACATACCAACCAACCGAAGGACCCTAATTTGGGATGCGGGGTTTTGCCTTTTTGGTTTCTGTCTATCCATTTCAGGCCATGCCCTCTTCTAGGGGCCGAAAGTCAGCCGAGTATCGCAGTCTATGCATCGATTCGGCTGTGACTAACTCGGTAACGAAACGTACCGATGGGTTCGCCGCAAACCACGGTAATGAGGAGCGGGAACAATCTTCGCTGACCACCGTGACTGACTAGCAAAGATGTGGACTCCGACCTTTAGGCTGAGGGTCTTCTGGTCTTGATTGGCCTCGTATAAACTGATTTCAAACTCCTCCAAGTTCAATTCCATGCGTTTTTTCTCCCTATCTCCGTCCACCATGATTATTGAATACTATTATTGAATACTACGGTATACATGTCAGCAAGGGTCTAGATATTAGCTCTCGACAATGGTCTCGCAATTTAGCCCCCAGAGACTTGTCAAATCGTACAAGTCTTGAAGACCCACATCTAGTTCCTGGACAATTGGAAGCGAAGGGCTGCGGTTAGTTCCAGAGGGATTTCGCGATGGTACCATTCCAAGCGCACCTGACAGAGCCGTACTTCCTTTTCCATGCGTGTATGAGGGCTAACAGTGTGCATGCCATCCCATAGCTGAGGAGGAATGACGCCAATCTCGGCGACGTTGGACGGCATAATGTATGCCTTCCCGGAGATAATGTGGAAGTTCTCCAACCTCAACTAGAGATAACGATGTCATTTCAATGCCACATTGAGCCGCGATATAGAGTAGACACACCTTATGTCCAACGTAAGTCTCGTCCAGTGAAATATGAGGGAGCGGCCCATTGATCTCGTAAGCATCGATCTCTTGGGAGCCGTCGGTGAGACGGAAATGGAGTGTCTTCCTTGGGTACTTTGGAAGAGAGGCTCGAATGGCAGCGGACTCCTCTCGAGAAAGCACTCTTCGTTCGCGCGCAGCTTGGGAAATTCGATCAAATATATACTTCTGACGCTCGATGCGAACCTTTTCCAATACGAAGGCGCTGACCCCAAGGTCGTCAATGGCTACCACCTCCATCCAGATCGGCCCTCGAATCTTGAGACAGGCGGTAGCGACGTTGGAGAAAGGAGGGAGTCCATGCCCTGCCAATGTCGATTGGGATAATGGGGTTCGGAAAAATATGGAGGCAAATTCTGCCAGAAATTGATCATCTTCGTCTTGAAATTCTGGATCGACGGGGTTCTCCTCCTGCCATCGAAGAGCCCGAGCAAACGCGTCATCGAGGAAGGCCTGTATGAATGGGAGGTTTTGACCTAAGACTTTGCTAAGACTGGTGCAAGGCCTTCGCGGACGTACCTGAACCAGGTTAGGGAAGGTCACTTCGATGGCAATTTGGATGTAAGAGTCCGTGGTATCCTGAGGTTCGTGGTCGTCTCCTTCCTCGCCGCGTGGTAGTCCTTCAATACAGCGGGCTGCCAGAAGGGGGGAAAGCATTTCAACGCGATGGGGAATAACGGCTGGATAGCTATAGAGGACGGAGGTGGTTGGAGAAGTTCTTTCAGATGAGTCCATGGTTTGAGATGACTTTCGTCTGCGCTTACCTTCAGCTCCACGGGTACTTTGCTGGTCAAGACAGATATGTCATCCCTGGGAATGTTCGGCGAATTATTCGAGAGGAAACGACGATACAATCGGAGGTGAACACAGATTGGTGAATACGAGCCGAGCCTGGAGGTAAGGTTCCTGGTGTCGGTGACAATTTTTCGAAACCACGGCATATCGTACAATGAACGGAGTGTCCGCTTGAGTAGGCGGCGTAAGGAATGAATACTGTTACCGCAGCCGTCCCAACCAAGGCTGCGAGTTCGTCTAAAATGGCAATGGCATCTCCATTTGCACGTCGGTTATTTACCGTTTTTGGCATCCCATAATTCAGAGGGCTCCGACACTTACCAATGAGTCCAATTGGCTGCTTTCACCGTGATGTTTGGACCAGCTCATCCCAGCTCGATTCGTCGAAGACATAAATACCTGGGTTGTTCGCTATGGTGTCGACGACAAGCCCTCGTTCACAACTTCCACTCCTCCCCATTCCGTCAGACCAACCACTACCATGCCTGCGTCGTACAAGCACCCCAGGTCCGAGCCTAAAGCTCGTCGCGTCTCTTTGAGGACGACTGGCCGCAGCTTGATGCCTAGCAGAGGCGGAGCTGCTAAACCCCTTCGCCACGAGCGTACCTGGTCCGGTCCAAACCCTTCCCTCAGTTCCACTCCATCCAACAACCCTTTCTACATACCTCCCAGCGATACGGCTCCTTCTACCCCCGTTGCCGCAGACATCGAGGCGTTCAAGCAGAGCTTCCCAAAGCTTCCTAGTGGTGGTCGAGAAAATCAGGATGAGGTTACACCAACCCCTCTCACTCGCCAGCATGCGGTTATCATTCATGGGAAGCCCCTTGGTGCTGAGAGACGTACAGGGTCCCATGTGGAGCTGCGTTCCACAGGTAAGCGTCCTGATTGTCAGAGATGGGACTTTTGACTCACCTCGTTCTTCATTAGGCGCCAAAGCCGAGGCTTCTATCGTCCAATCCTCTCCCATCTCAATTAAGATCGAGTCGTCGCCAACTCAACTAGAGCTGATTCTTAAAGGAGTCCTGCCGATTTTTTCGAGTCCTGTAGACGAGACTCAGAACGGTACGTTTGGCATATCTCTCTGACGCGTCGCGTCGAATCTTACCGAGTACTTCTTTGATCGCTAGTCTCCAACACACACTCGACCACTGCCCGCGCTGGCACCAGAACATCCCCGACCGCCAAGTCCTCGAGCCAACCCAGTTCTTCCAAGCGTCCCCTTGATTCCGCCAGCGACCATCAATCGCGCAAAGCTCGAAGGACCTCGAGGGCTGGCTCAAGCACCCGCAACCCCATCGAAGAATTGGTTCTCCAGTGGGCCCAAGAAGCGCTGGAGGAGGAAGAGGCTGTGACTGGGGAGGACCTTTTTCACCTGCCCCCGTTCTCGCGCCTTCCCCCTCCCCCACAGCAGACCAGATACAACCTTAGAGATCGTGCCAGGGTCGTCAAGCAGGAGACCGTTTTCGCTGGGCGAACGGAGCAGGATTATGTCGGTAAGTACTTGAAATTCCTATCATTGAAGTTTGTTTGGCTGAGTGATGTCCGATATAGATATCCGTCCGGCGTTCTTCCGCAAAGCTGCCATCAAGACGTTCAACCCAGCACGCCTTCCTGTACTGACAATCGACTTACTTCACAATCTCTGCTCCAGGACCCCCCGTGGACTAACCGTGGTTGAGTTCTCCAAAGTGTTCCTACAATGCGAAAGCTGCTCTTATTATCATTACGCCGAGCGCCTTGAGCAGCATTCATGCAGCGCGCCGCCAGTGCAGACCACGGAGTACAGGTCGATCGAGTACGACATCGGTATCGACTTCCTTGGATATCGTCGTCGGGGCATATCTGAAGAACGACTAAAGAGCATTTTTATTACATGCACGCTATGCGACCGTGTTTTTCTTAGGAAGTACAACCGCAGTCATATTTGTGATAGTGATCAGTAGGATAATCGATTAATCTCACGACTTAGAGAGCTAATTTCAGTGTTATCAACAAGCCTTGCGTTCAGACTTACTCAACACCCGTGCTTCGCACGGGCAGACTGCTAGTAAGTTAACAAAGCACAAGATCGGGAGCCTCGAAGGAGTGAAGGAAACGCATACATGAAACATATAATTTACGCCATGGATGGTGAAGAATTCGGTACAACATTGACGATCGAAAGCTGGGATGTAACAGTGGAAAGCAGCGAGAATAGCGATAGATGCAGCGGGTATGGGTAGGCAGTGGACAAAGGGAGATTGAGTGGCGGGGAAGGAATTGAATATCTTCAAGTGTATGGCCACATTTCTTGAACGTGCTTGGCGACTGCGGCGGGATTTGTGCTGTATGCGAAACCCAACCGTCGGACTTGGCAAACAGAGAGGCGCGACGAAAGAGGAACGGTGGCTTGGTTGGACTGGGTCTGGGAAGGAGCACGCGGGTTTACGATGGCCCCAAGTGTCTGATGATGGAGAAAAGCGTCGAGCATTGAACTGAGCCGTTCAGCTTCGGGGTAGTTTCGGAAATGCTCTTCGAGCACCGTGGTATTCTCGCTTATCCCTTCATCGAGAGACTTTTGGTTGTTTTGAAGTTCGATGAGCGTTTGTACGAGCTCGAAGCTTTGAAGGATCGTCGCACCGAGTTGGAATGCTACCTCATTCGTTCGTGCAATATTCTCTCCCCGAGCTTGGGCAAATGCTTGAGAGCGCTCTGCGGCATTTTGGAGAGATTGTGACGAGGAGTGAGATGGCGCTGGATGAGTAAGTGGTGGGACAGGAAGGGTTCTGGGGGGAGGCGTGTTTGGCGGGACAGGGGACGGTAGGTGCGCCAAAAGTGGAAGTTGTCCCTGCTGGAAACAAGGGTGAGAGACTCGGCTATCCATAAGGGAAGGATACATACGGTGCCAGCTGCAACATTATGGTCAGTTCTTCCGATTTTAGGGCGTGAAAACATCGTCGTTAGGCTGTGAAGATTCCGTGCATAAGTGTAATCCTCCCGAGTTTTTCTGTCCATTTTGAGTGGATAGTCCACAGGGACAGGGGCGGGCACAGGCTTCTCGTTATGAAAGGTCTCCTCTTCTTGCCTGAGAGATAGGTTAAAAGCTAATATGTGATGGGAAGTGTGCAGAATGAACTCACCGAATTCAATTGACGGGCCATGTTCATCGTCGCATGCTCTTTCGCGCATAGATTGGCGAGGTGTCGAGGGGCGTCCAGGGACCCTTTCCCTGTCTTTGCAGAGGGAAGAGGTCGTTACGCATGACGAGCTTCCCCTGGGGCGGGCGGGGCACCGAAGTCGTTCGAGGTGGCTCGACGGCCGCTGTTCGACAAATAGAGTCTGATCCTGGGCTTTGTTGGGCAAGCTGCGTAGCGCCATCGACTGTTCCAGGGAATCGCATTGAAGGAGGGAGGTGGGATGGCTTGAGAGAGGCATGGGCGGAGAGACTATTGGTTGAGGGTTGAGGCCGTTTGGAGGAGGGTGAGATCTTCGTCGAAATTCGACCGTCAAATCTAACAAAAGGGGTCACGCGTTCTATGACAGCAAATTGCCTTTTATTGTGATAAGGTGGACGGGTAGGAGGTTGGACGTTGACTGGAATTGGATTGCCAGTTTGCTTTGCCACATTGGCCTCAAGTGGACACGCGGCGTGCGGCGGAGACCGGATTTTTGTACTCCGACTCATCGCATTGAACAGAGCTGCCACTGCCCTCATGGTCATGCGCGCAGCCATTGGAAATTCGGTTTGTCATCAGTCTTGCCCTTTATCCGCCACTGCTCAACTACACACAACCGTAGACGGGTCCTCTAGGATGATTCTCGGAACTAGAGTCGCCACTTGTGATCAACAAGTACAGAGGTTTCGCCTTACGAAGCGCAAGTATCTTCAATCAGTCCCCAAATCAGCGATAGAAGGTCTTGGACAATGTGTTTTCGGTGAGGCTTGCCATTCCTTTCCGGCTTCAATGTCGTCAAAACTAGGCCTTGGAAGTCCTTGCCACTCATAGATTTATCTATTCAAGGTGCTGAAGCAAATTCGCGTGTGAGGATGGTGCTCCATACTGCGGAACTTGCCATGTTTGCCCCTTCGACAAATCACTTGCAGCGACCTTGTTCCTCCTTATCGATGGGGAAGTTGACAAGGGGATCAGGGTCTAAAGCTTGGCCTGTCATCCCCAAACACGTTCTCTTGGTCTTGTTCGCCTTTATAACATCAGCGTGTTTTACCATCCACCCAGCAATATCCACCATCCCCTGCTTACCATCGCCCTCGGATGCAGCCCCCGCAGTATCCATTCCTTGAAGGACAACATGTCGAGGGCAGCGAATTCACTGCTCCCTCGATGAATGCTCCCTCGTTCGATGGTATGGATGCGGCGTCGGGTCATCTTACGCTGGCCGATGCCCTCAACGTCTATCAGTATGGGTGTAAGTCCTTCCCTTGATGTTCGGAACCGGAATTGACCCATCAATGACAGCCTCTCTCACCGGTCAAGAGCCCATACCCCAGTCCTCCGATCGTGGATTTTCATCGGTCATCGCATCGTCTTCGCCTTACGCCAGTTCTGGTGAACAGCTTAATTCAGCTTCGTCGGGGAGAAACTATCACGGATCAGAGTCCACCCAGCCGTACACGCAGTCGCAGCACCAATGGGCCGACCAGCATCAGGGAAGGGAAGGTTAGCCATCCGTTCTAACCGAACTCGATCGGCGTGCTCACTCTTTGCAGCATTGTATCCAATGGGGAGCCAATCGATGGGCTTATTAGGTTAGATGCTAGGTCCCCAACTCTCGCGAACGTGGCGCTCACAGCGTCCTGTAGATCCCGGCTTCCAAGACGCCATTCGCGAGGCCGATTATTCAAATCCACAGCCAGTAACTCCGCTGTCTTACCTTTGTAAGTGTCCACTTAACCACGCCATCGTGTTCACAGTGCTGATGGGACGCGAACACCAGATCCACGCGGCGAGCCTTCAAGTACTGCCCGGCACGGTGGGTACTCCCAAGGGATTACCTCACACAACTTCAATCTCGGCAAGTCAATTACATCCTAGTGTATAAGGTTCATTCTGACTTGCCAGTATCAGAGCGTCGCCCAATGTCAAACGATGGTGCTCCAGCTTCCTATCCGGTTTCGGGTGCACCCGGTGGTTGGTTCACGTCTTTTTTCAACAAATGAACCTCATCATTTTGCTAGGTGTCGTTCCCCAGCCTATTCCGAACTTGCCCAACTCAGGATTGACCATACATTCAATGTCGAATCCAACCGGTAAGTCTTGCGAGTCTTGTGTCCACCTGGAATGTGGATGTACGAACGAGACTGAATGATCGTTCTAGGGTTAGCCCCAAACACCCCCCAACAATATCCCCAGTTCAATCAAGGCTCACTCCTTGGTGGTAAGAACACATCTTCATCGCACGACGTCGATCATGTTAATCGACTGTACTTAGAACGTCCCCAAGCCCACCCTCCACCTTCCCAGAATCCTTTACCGACGCCTACCTCGAACCTCGCCTCTTCCGCTGTCACAGGCTCAATTCCTGGTATTTAGCTTCTCTTTCCTTCCTCGACGTTCAGTTTACCTAACCATCTCGCTCAAGGTCACCACCGTCCCTCCCAGCATTTATTTCCAGGGCCTAGCTCAAACCCCGCTCCTCCCGTTACAGTGAAACGCTCAACATCTGGTATGTAGTTTCTCTTTCCTCGCTTGACGTTCAGGTACCTAACGGCCCATTCATTCAAGGTCGACGTCGTCAGTCCACCCGCGAAGTCGCGACGCAGTCAGACTCGAATCCCCCAGCAATTCAAGGGCAAGGTACGAGCAGATCATCCCCGCCAGTCACTAAGATACGGAGGTGATCATTGAACATACAGCCCGGACGACTAGTACCACATCCACGCTCCGTACTCAGATTAGTCAACCGCTTGGCCAGGGCCAACCCACGTCGACGGTGCGTAGTTTCACTTCATATTTACAATGACCACTCGTGACTTACGTCGTACTCAAGAGTCGTCGTGGTAAGTTTACTGTATGGGTTTCGACGGAGCCGATTCCGTCGGATGTCGACGAGGTCCAGGTTGGGCAAGTTCTGGGGTCTACCATTGTTCACAAAAAGGCCCAGGGCAACCAACCGTCTGTTCTGTTCGTCAACCACACGCCGGACACCCTGCGCAGTAAATATGAGCCCAAAGACGAAGGTTCGTTCCGGGTTACTTCCCAGCATGTTAACTTAGGAGTGACTGTTGTTGCCAGAGACCACAGCAGCTACTTCTTCATCTGCTCCAGCCCCCACCTCAGGCAATGGCGGGGCGGAAGCGTCCACCTCGTTGCCCACCTCGTTGCCAGCCCATCTTCGAGAGAAGTTACTTGATCCGAAATTTCTGGAGCGCTTGGGCAAGTCGGATCCTCGTTCAATAACCACCATCACCGACATCTTCCAGACGTTCCACGACAAACTCACCGAAGAACTGGCGAGAACCGCTCCGACGTGCATACAGCAGGAGCCCTTAAAGGAAGCGAAGACCATTCTCATTTCCTGGGGCCTGCAGTACGTCTTGAACAATATGACCACTGGGATGATCGTCTCGCAAGAGGACCTCGAGCAGAGCCTTACAAAGCGCCTCAACAGTGGCGATGTCATCGGGCATGTGTGCCAGGCTTGGAAAGGTGCCCATAGCAAAGTCGCTGAGAGTCGCTCGCGTTCTGGATCCACTCCGACGTGTCGTCGCCCGCGATCGACATCTCCGTCCCGGATGAGTCGACCACGCTCGGTATCATCTCCAGGCTTAAATGCTCGCCCTCGCTTATACTCCCGTTACTTCGCAACCGACGACTATACCCTCCGTAAGTCCACGCCATCCTCAGTACTTTTCCGCTTTCTCATAGCAGCGACCCATTTTCTATAGACTTCTCGCCCGAGGTGGCCAAAGAAATCAAGGAACATCTCCTCACCGACTTAAGCATTTTCGTGAGTCCATTTATCCTCCCACCCACCACCTCCGCTCACTGCCACCTCATCATACCTAGCTCACCGACAATGTCACGGCCCCGTTCATTGAGGGCATGGTGGACCACGCCCTTCGCCTGCTCGTCGACCTTTTCCCAGAACTCAGACGCTTCTTCGACTCGACTGCGGGTTTTGACATCACCGATCTGATCAATGTCATCCTCAATATTGCTCTGAGTGGATGCTACATGCACTACTATGGGACGAAGCCCGACGGCGTTGATCTCCCTTTCATGCAGACTGAGTACCAGCCCCATGTAAGTCATCTCCGAAGGCTTAAAAGCGTTTGTAGTCACTGATAAACCAGATATTAGCCCACTACTCAAGAGTCTTTCCAGATCGTTCTTTGCCTCAGGGCAAACACGATGGTCGCCAAGAACCGCGAGCCTTACGTTCTGCATTTCCGAAGCGGTGGGGTGGTCGCGCTATTCACCTGGATGGTGAGGGGGTTCCGAAGCCTCGTCGGTAGCAGCCCCAATCCTGTTCTGGAGCGACTCGCTGGTCAGGGATGCCACCCACCCCTTGATCAGGACTTTATGGATCAAGCTCTGGTTCTTCCAATCGCCATCGTAAGTTTCTACAATCTCTACATCATTTTGAATTCGTTGGCGCTGATGCAAAACTTCTCCAGATGAGTATGGCACTGTATGGTTGCTATCACTTTCGCAGCCTAAACGTCAAGGGTAGTGAGATACTCGAAAGCGAACAGTGTCGGAATGTACTTTCCCGCAAGCTGGCTACTGCAGGGAGCGCCTTGAGGACATTCGTCAAGGAAGACCCCGTCGAGTATGCCGAACTACGCCGCCATCTCCTTCATTGTGTCGACATGTATACGACTCCGGCGCCGATACCCGCACCTCTCGATCTCGGCCTGACCTGGACAGTCGGCAACGCCGTGCACCTCAACTTTGGACGTCCACTCCTTGCACACGCTAGTCATGTCGCCCTTCACGAGGAGCATGAGATGGATGATACAGATGGTAGGTCTTATTTGATTAGTAATTCCGTCCGAGATATGGTTATGAAATTCCTTCTTAGGCGACTCTGTGTCCACCAACGCCGTAACCAGCCACCTCGCGAACATCCCCGATCCTGACGCCTTCCTCATTCCTCGCTTCGACAATCGTCCTTCCGCTCAACGACGTCGCCTCTTCGAAGCCCTCAGACCTCCTGAGCCCCGTCCAATCATTCAAGCCCGAAAGCGGCGGCGGAGCAATTCGCTATAGGCTGCCGCATTTTCCAATACGCTGTGAGCACTTCGGAGTGGGTGTAGGGACGTTTTCAACATCTTCCTTCGTCGGATATGGTCGCCATTTACCCTTTTTTTATTCGTACTCGCGCACTTATTCTTTGGTGTAGCAATACTAGTGACAATGCTACGAACTTTACATGCTGCAGCTTACCTCTCCCCGCCTCACCCTTTTAACGGATCCCTTCCGCTACCGAGTCCGTGCATTTTTCGGTTTCCTCTCTCTCAAACTACTACTCCCTTCCTTGTTATCCCAAGTACTCACTCACTATTACTTCTTGTAGAATGTCAAATCTTATCCTGCTTCTGATACATGCGCTACATTTCCCTTTACTTCCTCACTCCCTCCGAAGGTTTTACAGGGCTGATGCCAAATTTAGAAAGATCAATGCCAAGAATGTTCGAAGCCTTGATTAGGCAACTCTCCATGTTTTGGTGGTGGCAGTGCCGCCCAACCGCCAACTTTCCATCAGGAACTTGGTTGTGACTGAACAAATCAACCTTTTCTGCGCTACGACCCCACCTTTCCATCTGCGTGCCCGACGATGTCCAGAAATAACGACCTTCCTCAAGTCAATCCTCAACCGAACCCCAAATCCCGGAAGTCTCAGCAAAAACTCGTCCGACAGCGACTTGCGGAGGCGGCGCTTGGAAGGACTAGTGATGCGACGATCTTCGCAGAATGCGTATGCGGAAGACAGTCAGCAACAGAAGGCGCATATACTGCTCATATCCAAAGATGTGCAGAGTACATCACCCTCAGCACCCAGGCGGTCGAAGAAAACCGGGGAAGACTGGCAGGTGCGGATCCGGAAAAGCCGCTAGTAGAGGCCCACACCCAGCAGATCAACAAGCGACCACGATTAGAAGCGACACGTCCAGCGCCAAACTGGTTTGATAGCAACAACCTGGATGTGGACTACGGCTCTGATGACCTTCATCTTATCGAGAAGGATGATTTGGAGGAGGGGAGTTCAACGTTTGACGATTTGGCAGAAGTCAGTTCTCTTCTTCTCGTCCTACCCTTCTTATTGAACTCCAAATACTGGTATATAGGAGGTAGTTGCCCAGGACACTCACGCCTCACCGCCTCGAGAACACAGTCGAGGGAAAAGAAAGCCAAAGCCCATCTGGCTAAGTTCTCGCTACGCCGACTACCTCCCGTCGTCTACCGTTCCTTTTACGATCGCCGGACCCGCCCAGAGCCACCCCGAGGTCACCTCGCAACCTCGCAACCCCGTCGAGGAACCCTCTTCTTCATCCGCCCAACCTCTGCCCGAATTACGTATTCGTGAAACAGCTCCCAATGTGTTTGGGCTGTACAAACGATTCCAGACTATGGAGGATCAACCTCACGATCCCGACCTATTTGCCACTCCATCCGACCTACACGACGACGAATCGGCCCCGATTCCTCCCCCTCCGGAGGAGCTGGGCAGCGACGCCAACCCGCTTCATCCTTTCCCCAACCTGAGTTCTGGTGGAAAGATAGGGAGGGAAAAAGTCAGCGGGATTTTACGGAGCTTGTCTCAATTGTGGGCGACGAAAACTGGGATGCCGCTGGTGTTCGTAAAACAAACTGGAGCCAAATCGACAAAGTTCTTACCTTGGGAACTCGACCAGACGACAAGGAGGAATGGGTAGACGATGATGGCACCGCTTGGGTCACCGGCGAGGTCACTATCGACGTTCCTTTGCGGTCGAAGCACACCAAACGCGGAAGCATCCCTTACACCATCAACGATTTCACCTACCGTCCACTGATGTCTGTCATCAGGGACAAGCTATCTGACGCAAAGCATGGAGAACACTTCCACTATGTCCCTTACGAACTCCGTTGGCAGCCAGGTGAAGGCAAGGAGAACGTCCAAGTGCACGGGGAGCTATATACATCCGCGGCCTTTCTCGACGAGTACGGAAAACTTCTCGTAAGTGCCGCCTCGATCTTAATTGCTAAGTTATTGGCATTAACAGTAGACATTACAGAAGTCTCCAAAGGAACCCGGTTGCGACCTTCCTCGGTACATCGTTGGGCTGATGTTTGGCTCTGATGCTACCATGCTAGCCCAGTTTGGGAGCGCAAAAGCCTGGCCGGTGTACATGTTCTTCGGGAACGACTCGAAGTACCGGAGATGTAAACCGTCCACTAAGCTCGGGGAGCATATTGCTTTTTTGGAGAAGGTCGGTAGTCCTTGTATATCTTCATTTCAGTAGGCTAGTACTGATAATTGATTTCCCAGCTCCCCGATGCCTTCAAAGACTTCTACCTCGAGGCGTCCGGAAAGGATCGTATTGACCCGGCCCTCCTTACCCACTGTGAACGGGAGCTGTTCCATGCGCAATGGCGCCTTCTCCTCGATGACGAGTTCATCGAGGCCTACCGGCACGGCATTGTCGTAGACTGTCCCGATGGTCGTAAGCGGCGTTTCTACCCCCGCATTTTTACCTATTCTGCAGATTACCCGGAGAAGTGAGTCCGATTGCCCTGTTGACAAGTCAATATCCTCGCCAATTAACGATGAATCCACTCCTTTAGAATTGTGGTTGCCAGTATCCGCAACCTTGGTAGATGTCCTTGTCCCCGGTGTCTCATACCCTTGGATGAAGTGCACCTAATGGGACAGGTTAAAGATATACAAAACCGAGACAAAAAGAAGCGCGTCGATGACCAAAAGCGTCGCCGGTTGATTGCAGACGCGCGAAACCGCATCTACCTCGATCGTGTTCCGGTCACTAGCGTCAAAGTTAATCGTCTCCTTCAAAATATGTCTTTAGTGCCGACAAGGGTAGGTCATTCAAGAAACTGCCTTTTGAACTGAGCTACTCACGGATAATCGTAATTTGTAGAACGCCTTCTCCGAACGACTGTCGCCCTTTGGTTTCGACTTTCATCAAATGGTGGTCGTCGACATCCTCCACGAGGTCGATGCGGGTGTTTGGAAGTATATATTCGTACAGTTACTCCGCTTGCTGGAGGCTGTACAGAGTGGACAGGTTAATGAGCTGGACAAACGGTTTGTGAATTCACCTTGGTGTCTACGCCGGGCTAATTCCTGACAGTTATCGTCTCATTCCCACCTTTGGTGCGGATACCATCCGCCGTTTTCGCAACAATATATCCGAAATGAAGCAACTGGCCGCGCGAGATTTCGAAGACATGCTTCAGGTACGTTGAATCCAGCTGACCGGAAATACTTGGACGCTAACCCCGTTTCAGTGCGCTATCCCTGTCTTTGAAGAGCTTATGCCATCACCTCATAATCGAAGAATCATGCGGATGCTATTTTCATTGGCCCACTGGCAGGCCCTGGCAAAACTCCGGCTTCATACTTCCCATACGCTCGCGCTGCTTGAGAAGTGGACACGGATTTTGGGCGACGATGTTCGAGAGTTCGAGTCTAAGACCTGTAGGGAGATCGCGACCACGGAGCTCGCTCGCGAGTTCCAGGCTAGGCAGCGTCGAGAACTGGCCAAAGCTCAAGAAAAGAGGAAAGGTGTTCCGACGAAATCGACTTCTGCCACTTCTGGGCAGAATGAGATGCATTCCCGGGCCACCGACGAGGGAGGAGCGGCACGGAAGGGAAAAGAGAAGGCTGCCATGGTTGATGTGCCCCCACCAACTCCGGGACCTTCACGTGTCCACCACACCGACGCAGGAGGCGCATCGATTGAAGATCGGCGGCAATCGGTCGTAGTACCAGACCCATCCGAGTCTATGGAAGTGAACGGCACTAGGCCGCCTTCGCCGACAGCGAAAGGTGAGTAAACCTTTCAAATTTCTACTCGCAGGCGCTTAAGCCCAGTTTCTTTCTGCCTTTAGAAATGCGTCGCTACAAGACGTTGAACCTGAAGACCTCGAAGTGGCATTCATTTGGTGATGTCGTGAAGCATATCAAGCTTTTTGGAACAACGGACTCTTATTCCACCCAGTTGGTACGGTGTTTCATTCCTCTCAACTGATTATAGCATGACTGATCATCGTATGAATACCTTGATAGCCCGAGCTATACCACAAATTCTCGAAACGTCGCTACAAGAGAACAAACAAGAAGCGTGTAGCCTTACAGCTCGCAAGAATACACATGCGGCAGAGCCGAATCGCCCGAATTCGTCGGCGACTATTCCCAAATCCCGGCGAAGAGGGATTCCCAGAGGAAGAATTGAATGAATCTCATTTCATTGGAAAGTCTCAGAACCGCCCAGTACCTCTCCGCTCGTTTGCTCGTGGAGAGGCCGATGGAACCCAAGACCCTGCCTATCGAGTACGTCTGATAAAGTTGGTTCGCCCAGGGAGTATAGAACTCATCCAATCCGAACTGGCTCCAGAACTTCGTCTGGAAACTCCGCAAGCATCTGTACCCGAGGGTCATCCATACCCTCCTTCAGGAAGCCACCACTGCGCACGCCAATAGACCAACACCCAGTCTCGCCCAGAGCATAGAAAAGCTTACCGCTTTGAAAGAAGACGCTGACAGTAACGGACCGTCTGTGGACAACAACGCATGTCACGTACTTTTTCAGCCTGAACGCATCTACGCCCACAGTCGATTTGTCAAAAACTTCACTACCTACGATTTACGACGAGGCCAGGACGTGATTAACCCCAACAGCTCGAGACGAAACGTCATGTGCATCAGAGACCGCACCCGGACCGCCATCTTCGAAAACGACGGCAGCGGTGCCTTCGACGCTGGTAGTCGCTTTCACTACGCACGCGTCCTCGGCGTGTATCATGCCAACATCATCTACAACGGCCCTGGGTCCCTGGACCTCAGGTCGCGTCGTTTCGAGTTTCTTTGGGTCCGTTGGTACGAGCATTGTGGGAAGGGTAGCTGGGACTCCAAGCAGCTAGACCGCCTCAGGTTTACACCACTCACCGAGGCTGAATTTGACCCCGACACAATCGGATTCCTGGCGCCGGAGTACGTTCTTCGCGGCTGTCATATCATCCCGCGATTTGCGAAGGGCAAGGTTTATGGAAAAAATTCTCGTGGTAGCCGCGGAGCGTCCAAGAGGGTCGGCGATGACGAAGACTACCAAGAGTACTATGTCAACAGGTGAGTAACCATACATGTTTCCTAATTGCCTAAGGTCCAGGCTTCTCACCTAGCTCTATGTTCTTCAGGTTCGTAGATCGAGACATGGTTATGCGGTTCCACTGGGGATTGGGGGTAGGTCATGTGTATAGTCATGACGACGCACCACCGGCCACAGATGACATGACTCCGCAGTCACTGGCAGTTCGAACTTCGACTCAAAATCTGCCAGACGCGTCGACTTCGTACCAAACAGATGAGACGACCGGCGAGATCGACCGCGACAAAGACCTTCCACCGGTTCCAATGACTCTTAACGACGGCTACGACCCCACACTCGATGTTGACGACGCCGCGGCGGAGAGTACTGATTCTGAGGTGGACCCGGAATTCAAACTGGAAGATAGGGAGGCGCTGGAATGGGAGCTTGAAGGCATGGAACCAGAGGAAGGGGCTCAGGAAGGACCGTTATGTGACGAGGACTGGATCGTGGACGAAAGCGAAGAATCGAGCGAGGAGAGCGATAAGGAGGGTATTCTAGACTTGTCGGACCTCTAATGGTGCATTTCTGTTGTCTTTAGTACTCGTCTCTTCTGGGCTGTCTGTTTAGTGGTTCACCGAGGCCGGCTCTACGCCCTACGCTTCATTAGCATTTTTATGATCAAGATAACCATTCATTGTCATTGACCACAGGGGTACAATCCATTATCATTGGCGCCCTAAGCACGCACTAGGATCCTAATATTATCGCAGGGCTATCACCTCATAACATGGTGCTATGGCAAATGTCAGCTATATCTGGAGGGGAACGAGCTGGTCAGGGGTTATACGTGACATCTCATCACGCATCACCCTGATTGACGTTCCCAAGTACCACTCAGAAAGATTTTACCTGATAAAGTCGCTATCATGGTGCGACACAGTGATTAGACTTCATAATTCTGGCAGGGAACGACCTTGAGTTGGGATGCAGTGACAATTGATGTCTTTCAATGATTAGGTGATAATCTATCGAAGGGAATATCTACTTCGCACAACACCCCTGATGACGACGGCCCGTCTTCATCCCAAGGCAACCTCAAGGCACCTCGATATCTCTCGCAGGAGGAGTGCTAAACTTGAAGGAATAGCTCCAATTAACACCAGGTTTACTTCAGCGAATCACCTCGTACAAAGTCATGTGGGAGATCGCTGTATCGACGCTACGTTCTCGCCTTGTTTCTCATCAAGCGCTAAATACACCTCTCTCACATATTCGTGGGCTGCGGGGCAAGTCCTGCTCATGCACCTTACTCATTTCCCCGTCCCATCAAGGTGATGGCTTTACAATTGCCATTCGGAGCCTTGATAGCTGCGGCACATGTACCGCTGCGATGGGACGTGCCTCTATGAGATGGTGAGCTCCACATCGATTAGCATTCCATCAGGCTATCTCCTGACACATTGCTCCCCTTTCCATGGGCGCTCATGTTCGACCCATTACCTCCAGAAACATAAAACCCGGATACATCGACAGAAGCCCAGGATACACCCTGACTCACCCACATTCCCTTCTTACCGATGAACTGGCAGTGGTTATTGACAACCTGGTACTCAAAGCCTGGCGCCCTCACTGCGGCCGTGGCGACCCTTGGACTGTTCATTGTCCAGGTAATCGCTAAGCACAGAAAAGAACGCGCCAGAAACCCACGTCGACTGCCACTACCACCTGGTCCCAAGGGCTTGCCACTTCTTGGAAATCTCTTCCAGATCCCGACTGTCGAACCGTGGGCAGTGTATAACGAATGGGCCAAAGTGTTTGGTGAGTAGGAGGCCTCTAGGTTTTCGACATTTGTTATGATAACCTGGCCTCTAACAGGAAATGTTGTCTACGTCAATGCCCTTGGCCAAGACATGGTCATTCTCAATTCTCTTGAAGACGTCGACGAACTTCTCGAGAAGCGTGCTGCAAACAACTCTGACCGCACCCGCTTTGTGTTATTTGAACTGTGAGTGTTCCCGGGCTCTCACATCGTCTTCTAGCGCTGATCTACCCTAAACCGTACCCAGGATGGAGCTTGATTGGATTTTCGCGGTTATGAGATACGGTCCGCGATGGCGAGCCCACCGTCGAGCCTTTCATCAGCAGGTTAATCTGGGTCAACTCCCAGGCTTCCATCCGATCATCGAAGAGGAGATGGTCATCTATCTAAAGCGACTGCTTGAAAAGCCGGAGGAGTTCCTCGAGGAGACAAAATCGTGAACTGGTACTCTTAATTCTTCCCTGACTCCTGAGGCTGACTTCCACGGTAGAGTCTTCGGTCACATCATCATTCGGATTTCCTATGGATCAACGGATCCTGAATACAACAAAGAACTCCTTCAAATCTCGAGCGAGGTCGCTAAACGGGTTTCAGAGTCAATAACACAGGGAAAGTACCTCGTCAACGTTTTACCATCCTTGGAGTATATTCCCTCCTGGTTTCCTGGAGCGGGATGGAAGAGATACATGCTGGCAGGCGCGGTTCCTAGTCGTCGCTTATTAACAGAACCTTTCGACGATGCAAAGGCGAGATATAAAAACCGTGAGCGGGGACTCGGGGGCTCCGAACCAGAGTATCCGAGCATCTCTCGCGGTCTCATAGAGAAATTACCTGCCGAAAACGATCCCAATTATCTCGAAGAGGAAGGCGTTGCCAAAGCTATTGCAGCCATAGCGTACCTAGGTAATAATATCGCTCATGACTGCTTTAAACGTGGACTCACACTGTTTCTGCGATAGGTGGCTCTGATACAGTAAGTTCTATATTATAGCACTCGCTCTTACTTCGCTAAACCTTAGAAACAGACTGTAAACTCTGCCCAGGCACTCGTTCTTGCTCTTGGAGCAAACCCGGACGTCCAGAGGAAGGCGCAACAGCAGCTCGACCGCCTCATTGATACCACGTCGCGTCTCCCAAGTATCGATGATAAGAACGAATTACCATACATCCAAGCCATTATCAAAGAGCTTGGTTGGTGGTATAATGTCCTTCCACTAGGTCCGTGTGTCTCTTTACGCCCTTCACCTCAGCGTTGACCCTCTGTTAAGCAACACCTCACTTCTCTATGGAGGACGCAGAGTACAAGGGCTACTTTATCCCAAAGGGCACTATGTTCCTCCCTAACACCTGGTGGGGGGGCTCCATTTTGACATATCCCTGTCAAAATCTCACGTTTTCTCAGGGCGATAATGCATGATCCTGCAGTATTTTCAGAACCTCTGGAGTTCCGACCAGAACGATATCTGAAAGACGGCAACCTGGATCCTTCCGTCCTCGGCCCAGAGTCCGCTGCGTTTGGTTACGGACGTCGGTCAGTTCTGCCTTTGTCGTTTCTTTCACTCAATTCCAACTCTTCTGACCCGATTTCATAGCATTTGCCCAGGTCAAAACCTTAGCAATGACTCCTTGTTCGAGATGGCAGCATGTCTATTGGCCACCTTTGATATCTTGCCTCCATCTAATGCCGACGCCAAACAGCTGAAGCTGGAAGTCGAGTCCGAGTTGACTGCGTGAGTAACAGCCTCGTTCTAGGGAGTGGAGGGGAACTTGACTTCGGTTTTTACACAGGAAAGTCAAACCTTACCAGTGCCAGATTGTTCCGCGTTCGCGCAAACATGCCGACCTAATTCGGTCGTTATGAGTCCGACACACTTTCCTAGTAGGCCTGTGGTACAGCACAACAGGCCTATGTATTCCCTTTCTATACAGAGGTCCCCAATCTTCTTGAAGAATTGGATTGAATTTTCCGCCTGAGTCGTGTTGGCACAAATAAGCGCCCACAGCCGCCCAGGGTCTGATCTCTCTTCGTTGGTTTCAAGTCTCGCTGAGAGTGTAGTTCGTGTGCGAGTGTCAACAGCGTCTCCGTACAGGACTATACCTCTTACACCAGACAAGGGGCCCATAATTTCTTCACATTTCGAAGTTGGAGGCTGGCGCTTATTGTCGGTGCACCCGGTATCCTGGTACCTCCCAGCACAGGAGATTGTCAATTAAGCTTTTTGCACAGCCGACTATGTAATTATCGGGGCATTTAGACGGGAGAAGCAGCTGGCAGGCCCAAAGGTGTGCAAATGTCAGCGCTATATATATCGGAGGGCTAAACCCATTTGCTGACACGCCCTCGATAAAAGGGACAACTTCTACACGTCATTCCGCCATCTCTTTAACTGCTTCTCCCCCCTCTGCCATGAGTGTCACCTCAGCCGCCATCTCCAAGTCTCAGGCCAGATCGCAGGGTAACCTGCCTCTGGCCAAAGGGCACCTGCGACAATTTGAAGAGCTACAGTCTCTGGAGGAAGGGAAGACAGAATTTGCATCCATTTTTGAAGAACGTAAAGGTATCCCCCGCCGATAGTACTTACGCCTCCGCTTGCAAGGAAACTGCTAACAGTTATCTCCTGTGGCCTACACTAGAAACCACGATGAACCATTCCGAAGGTCTTCAACCACAAGCCATGCAGGTTTCTTATATTCGAGGTGCTGTGACAGTCAGTACAGACAGCCAGTGCCTTCTTCTCCCATCTGACAGCCCACGTGTCTTCAGGCCAGCCTTCCTTCTCTCATCCTGTTCTGTATGATCAGAATGCTTGAAATGCAGCCTTGGTCGAAGGGGGAAGGGGCGAAGAACATGATGCTTGACATCCTGTTCCTCTCTACCTTTTTCACCGGCCTCGGTGCGAACGGTTGCCTCGTTGGCTATCGCACCTTAATTAAAGGCAGATATTTGACAATCGGCAAACAGGCATCCCCGGTGGAACTCATCGAGGCTGGGAAAGCCCTCGCCACCGTGTCCTGGTCTTGTGCGGTGCTTGTTCTTTGGCTTGGCATGCAGCCTCTCGTCCATGCCACGCTCCATGGTACCGGCCGTACCGCCTAGGATCCGACGAGACACCTTGGAATTTCCTTTGGTAGTTTTCTTGGTTATTATTTCTGCCATTCACGACTATTTCTACGTTAGTTTCTAGTTGGTATTTCCGAATCAAAGTGCTAAACAATGAATGCTTCAAATTATAAGTCCATTCGCGTGGTAGAAGATACAGCAAGAGACTAAATATCAGATATACATGAGGGCCACTAACCCAAAGTCCATCGGTGCTGGTCGATCGTGAGAGGCCATTAGAGTCATGAATCATCAATACATCACCAGGCTACTCATAGCAGCCCAAAAGCTGTTAGAGCAGCGGAAATCATCCACACGCTCAACATGGAAGGCCCCATCTCTAGTGCGCCAGAATCGGATTTAGCACTGGGAACGGGAAGGAATTTGGCAGAATCCGCTTTCTGTTGCTCCACGTCTTGCTGTTAATATAAGAAAGTTCGTAAGTCCTTCGAACCACCAACGAATAATCAGAAACGAACCTTGAAAGCAACCAAGCCGACGATGACGCCCAAACCGAAGAAGATGAAAGCCTGAACAAGCCAGATGAAGCCCCATACTTTGGATGGGCAACATCCACATATTTCAGCGAAAACGCTTGCATCGGATGTATTGACCTTCCGTGCGAGGGTATCGTCTGGGGCGAGTAAGGGTTGAGCGATGGCAAAGAGAATCGAATGGACTGATCTCACCGATAATATCCCAAAGGCAGTATAGGCAGGACATGACGCCCACGAATAGAACCTAATAGCGCGATCAGCGAACATTGCTAGAGGAGAAAAAGATAAACGCACGAAATATCTCAAGGCCACGCTTCCTTCAATGAACCAAAACATCACAGTGAGGCCCGACATTCCCAGAATTAACACCCAGGTCCTACAGGTGCTTTAGCATTTCGTGCTTTTCCGAATCGAGGGAAACCACCTACAGCCAATTCCTTCTCGCCCACCACAAAGTGAAAAGGAAGAACACAGCCATCACAAGCGACGCTACCTTACTCGCATTCGTGTTGAAGCCGCATGCGATCAGGCATGCACCAATGAACGAGCTGCCAAGGTAGCCCGCGGGAAGGGTCAACCACATGATACCGCCTTTCATCCGTGTTGCTCCTCCCTCATCAGCTGTACAGGGAATTCGGATAGCGGATTAGGTTTAATAATGTATACCGGATGAAAAGGAAAACGTACGATCCAGCTCTATGGAATGAATCTTGGCGCATGTCAATAATCCAACAAAGGCGTGGCTCATCTAGAGTTATCGGTAAATGGAGGCATGGTGTGGTAGAACTGCGGGCACTTGCTTCGTGGAATCCAACAGTCAAAAGTCTGCATGTACAAAAGCAATAAGTAAGGGTTAAGTCGCTGGAAACATCGAATACGCACTTAAATGGGTACACTACATCGCAAAGGCAACCATTGTCAATTACGAGGGCCAACAATCGAACAGAGTACACCTACAGATTTTATTCAGGTATGGTACATGCCTGGCGAGCACCCACATGGTTAGGACACTATTAAAGTGCACAGAGGACCATGAAACGCACCAAAGAATACCAATAGCGATGATATAGCACCCAGCGACGATCAACGTCGTTCTCTGCGTCTCGTTAGGTGTAACTCGAGTCTTGAAGTCCCTAGCAAACAGGTATGTCCCTGCATCCGCGAACGAAGCATCTGGTAAAGCTCCAGGTGCCATCCCGTCTCGTTCAGCGACCTCCTGGTTAATCGGTATATAGTCGTGGTATCGCCCAGATCAAGTTCCTAGTCGTTCCAAAGGCCAACGGCGCCCAAAAGACTGTCCTGCGCCCAGCGAAGCGAGTAATTCAGCCCAAAGCTTAGCAGTGGTGGTGGTAGCGGTTGAAGAGACAGTAAGGCCAGAGAAACCCGTTTCCGAACCAGATTGTCGGGGATAATTGATGCATGGCATGGCCTAATTTGGCTGGATTCGTCCTCCCAAGTCTCCTTGGCAATCCCTTTGCTGTGCTTCCGCAGGCGGCCTTTTCGTAAATTCCTCGTCGAGTTTGGCAAAAAGGCCAGTTTTTTGAGGGTACATTGGGACCTGGTTGGTATTGTGCTGTGGACATTGTGGACAAAAGCAAAAGGCGCCGACTCCGTGGCGCACGGTGCGCACATCGCCTTTTGTTCCCAAAGAGGAGATATGCCGGTTGGGGCAAGTCCCAAAAATCTACGGTATTGAGTTGGGGGGATATGTACGTACAAAAACGTAGCTCTCAAGGCGCAATAACGAATACGAAGGAACCAGAGTCCGTTCATAACAAAGCCATAGCAAAGTAGAGACCAGAGCTCCAAACCACTGCCAGTGAAGAGTCCCAAATTCTAATCTATAGAACACAGTTAAATAACCCTCAGGTGTGCACGTGAGTGTCCATCTTTTACACCAGTGCGATTACAGATGCAGCTCGTCCAGACGGCACTTCTTCGTCCTCTCCATTCACCTTGATCCTTTTCAAAGTTGGGCAATTCTTTACCAACGCGCGCAAAAACGACTCTCGATGAGAGTCGAGTTCGAACGGATCTTCAGCCCCCATGGCACATTTCCTTCCCCCTATCCCCCACCCAGAAGAACTAGACAGAGACACCAAATCGAAACACTTGGTCTTCTCGAAAGCCCTGACCCATTTCGGGAGGACGAGCACCAGAGAGTGAGGCAGGACATACTGCTTCACCTTCACCTCCAGATGGGTCACACATGTCCCAGTGAACGTGATACTTGACGTTAACCCCGCCCTCGAAGTCGAGCTCGATCTTGACCCCTCTTCATCGTCCCTCAAGTGCTCCGGCAATTCGTATCGCGGCCCTTGACTCCCCGAGCGAACCATAACCAGCCAATCCGTCGCTGCTGACTCGAGTATCACCGATAATATCACTTCGCTGACTGATCGCAGTCGGAAACAGATGGGCGCGAGATCGCTGTTGATGGCGTTCGACAGGAAAAGAGTCACCCGACGAGTGCGGTAGAGGACGCGTACGGTTTTGAGAGTCGGAAGTGGGTGCGTTGAGATGGATAGGAGTACCACGAGGTGTTCGATTGGGGCTGTCAGAGAGCGGAGCTTGGACAGCGCACTTTTCGGAAGCGGGGTTGTTGGAAGGAGGCGCGGTAAGTTAAACCCAAACGAAAGGTCTTCGATGTTGGGGTGGCGGGCGAGGAAGCAGTATAGGTCGTGAGTTGCGATTCGACAATGGTTAATCGAGAGTTTCGTGAGGTTAGGGATGTTGATGAGCGGAAGGAGAAGGTTCCAACTGCTCTCGGACATATAGGAGAGTTGGTCGAACGATACGGAGGTCAGAGAGGGGGAGTTCAGTATGCACAGTGTCCAATGGCATAGGGTCGGATGGAAAAGGAACTCAGCGTGCACGTCAAAGTGTTCCAACTTTGGCGACGGCAGGACTCCGAGCCATCGAAAAGGGGCCAGGGCGGGATTGGGTAAATGAAACCGTACGCGATTGATCGACGAAAGGCCGTAGTAGTTGCCCCATATACCCTGCTCTATAGGCTCGGCCAGTCCACCTCTTTCCACCTCGCCTTCTACATGCAGCACCCGACACTGTGAACGCGACAGGTAACGATCCATGAACCAATCCCATTCCGTCCTCAAGCCCCTCGCATCCCAATTATGGATGGCCCTCCTGTTGGCGAGCAGGTCCCGAGACCCTTCTCGACCCCCATTGCCCGAGCCGGGTGGGTACGCGAGCTTGATGTAAACCTCGTTGGAGCATGCGATCCTATCCAATCCTGCTTTGATCGAGGTGCCGAAAACACGAGGCTGGGAGCCCCCGTTCGCCGTCGAGTGTCCAAGGTGAAAAGGAACGAGCAGTCGATGGAAATTGAGGCTGGAGAGAGAAGAACGAACCGCCTTGACGACTCCTTCAGACCGTAGGTCGGCGAAACCCAGTGTTCCATCGTCGTGGTGACCCACCCCGTGTCGTGCCAAGTACACCGGGTGCGCGACTTGGTGGACATAGCGGCAGATGAATCCAAAGTTGAGAAGGTCCTCGTCGTCCAGGAAGGTGCAGACGGTGTGAAGAACTTCGCCAGGAAGCTCCGCGAGCAACAGAAGAGCCTCGCTCATTGTGGTCGGTGGTGGAGAATGCACATGGCTGTTGCCCATCAACAACGACTCTGGTGGCAGGCGCGCTGTCGCCTTAAACGTGCCATAAACGATGCAGACAAACAGAATGCTGCTTGGCTAATGAAGATTACACGGGGCTTCTATATCAGTGTGACTGTATTCAAGGTTAATCGCGCAGTCTTTTCTGATATCAGAAATGGAATCGCACCTTGTTCGGTCGTAGGTGGGCAGATAAACGGGGGCCTATTGATCAGGTTTCTGGCAGGCGTTCGTAGGCCCTTTTATCGCCACTGGAAAGGCGTTGTTGCTGAATGACAAGCGGCGGTGACTCGTTGGACGGTCGACATCATCCACGTTTCGCAGCTTCTCCCCTGCCAACAGTCGACATAGGAGATATAAGACCCATGCCGTAACCTGTATTCAATTGTTATGTACAGCATCAATCGTCAGTAGCGCTCACCATTTCATTCCGGGCTCCCTTGGTCCTCGAAGGCTTGTCAGAGGCAAACGCGCTTTGCGAAGCTCCGAGCGGCACCGCCGCATGAAAATAAATAGATGCAATTACAGAAAGACAAAGGTATCAATACACCAACAACGAAAACACATAATCTCTGTAAAGATTCGTAACTAGGTCGTGTGGGGTGCACAAGTGGATTAACAGCATTTGCCACCCTTATCTGCAGGTTCCGGGGCAGTAACGCTGATACCTTGTGTGGGCGGTTCGATGTTCGTAGATGAAGACTCGAGTGACTTGGCCGAAACGATCCTGTAGATATCTGGGGAAAATCAATTAGACATAGGGTTCACAATCAGAGGTAAGAAGCTTACCGGTCAGAATGGTCTGGAAGGCACTCTCGACATTCGAAGCGTCCAGCGCGGAAGTTTCGATGAATGACAATCCATTCTCAGCTGTAAAGAGCCGGGTCAGGGGCTACGCGAAGCAGTGGAATGGAGCGTAGCACGCACTGGCAAATGCCTTTGCCTCGTCGGTGGGCACAGCTCGAAGGTGCTTCAAGTCGCTCTTGTTTCCAACAAGCATAATGACGATGTTCGAGTCAGCGTGGTCCCGGAGTTCCTTCAACCATCGAGTGACGTTGACATAGGTGGCATGCTTTGCGATATCGTAGACCAAGAGAGCGCCGACGGCACCACGATAGTAGCTGAAACGGGGTTAAGTACGAGCGCAGGTCCAATAAAACGCTAATACCCACGCAGAGGTAATGGCCCGATATCGCTCTTGTCCAGCTGCAACCACGAGTCAGTCATTGAGTTCCCCGCAGCGATGCACACCACGAGGCGCAGCACCCTGCATCGGCAAAGTCGCTCACCAGTGTCCCAAATTTGAGCCTTCACAGTCTTGCCGTCAACATTTATGGATCTCGTAGCAAACTCGACGCCGATAGTAGATTTGGATTCGAGATTGAACTCGTTTCGAGTGAAACGCGAAAGGACTGTGCTCTTGGGTCAGACGTGAACAAGACAGCGGTTATATCGCAAACATACGGTTACTGGATGAAAGTCAAGTCAGAATACAGTTCTTGAAAGGCCAATAAAGACAAAAACATACGATTTTCCTACACCGGAGTCTCCAATAAGGACGACCTGGACAGCAACCGTTCAGCATAAATTCCTGCCCAAAAGGCTTGCCAAAGCGTACTTTGAAGAGATAATCGTAATTGCTTCCTTCAGCCATCGAGAATCAAGATCGTTATGTTATAATTTGAAGCAGAGCTGGTGGTCGTGAGGTCGTTGTCGTCGTCGTTGGAAACAACGGGCGATGAGCTGGGCGTATTGATGCCCAGCGGAGTTTGAATCTGACCCTTTATAAACACCACCATTTCAGCGATTTTTTGTTTTCTCCTTTCGCTCTGCTCCAGCATTTCAAAATGACATGGTTTGGGTTCTAGGAAAGCTCCGGGCCTTAGGCGTCTGGCCACTTTTATCGTCGACCACGAGACTCAGGGAAGAACTACGTCTCGAGTATCCAATGCCAAGTTTTCTCTCTGGGTCTCAGAACTCGGATCTCTTGTTCTTCAATTCGATCCAAGATCGATACCACAACGCCTCGATACCTGGGGCTTGCACTTGTATTCCATCTGCGCCGTCCAACCGCGTTCAAGTGTTCTTTGAAACGTGAAACCAAACTATGTTCAGTCGATCTATTGAGCCAGCTGATAACTGATATCCTACAAGTTTGGCCTGACGGCTTTACGGCTTTCCGACGATGAAGCCACGGCCTCATGTCAAGACCAGGTGAGTGAAGTCAATTTACAGTCGCAAGATATGTCGCTTATGCCGGAATTAGGACACAGACGACTGACCAGGATTCCCATCGTCGGGCACCTTGGCAGTCGGCTTTATATCGAGGGGTTATTGTACCGCCAAGGACAGCCCCTACTAGATTCCCGGAATTCGTCCTGGATACTTGACAACGTATTGGTGAGCCATAGATTTTGACGTAGACGCGCTTCGATTGCCAAGGACTCCCCTCCTCATACAGCTTGGTAGCCGGTTATCATTGGAGGATGACATCGCCATGAACAGCCCTTGGATTCTCGGAATCGCCACGGATAGGCGACCTATCGGTCAGTTGAAGGGTTTGGGGTAAGATCTTCTTCATGCTTCCCTTCTCTACGAATGTATCAAGTTCGAACCGCGAGTCCAGGCCTTGTTCCGTTGCGTGAACATGGTCTGCTACGCGCTGGCGGGTAACCAACAGGAATCGACGTGTCTGGCTGGACAGCGACTTGTAGGCTCATTGCTGTTGGACATTCCAGACCCAGTCTGTCTTTCCTGCACTGCAATATCTACAGCACATCCGTGCTGTGGACCGTACCGTCAGACACGCCTGTTACCTCTCCCTGGTGTTGGAAACGGCGTATAAAACGAACGGACCCCGTGGTTCTAATCAAATATTCGTGCGATTGAGTTCGGTATCATCGAGGAGTCTGCAAACAAGAGGAGCGGTGTACTAGGACATGTGTACAGCAACAACACAGCAGACTTTGGGAGAATTTGAGGGTGCCAGGCGATAATCAAAGAAGATATGTAAGTAAAATTTAATACGAGCGATCGCCATGAAAAAGTCAGCAAACGAGAGCCTCTTCACCACTGCCGATGTTGAAGGATTGGACGCTTAACCAAAGGCCAACCAGGGCGCAGCACCATGAAATGGCGGTGATACTCTGAGCAACGTGGTTAATGGCCAGGAAGACGGAGGACAGGATGCACAAGCAGAAAGTCGTCGTAAGCAGCAGGTGTGGGATGAGGCCGACTTTGGGAAGAGTGTTATTCTGGTGGATGGGCAAGGCCGCGATGAAGACGGTGAGGGGATAGAATGCCTGTATGGGAAATGTCAGCTGCCCGTTTGTAGGGATTTAGTTCACTGGACTGCTGACCGATACCACATAATTAGCAAACTTTTCAGGCTGGTAGGGAGGCGGGGGAAATTGTTTCCCTTCCTCGACCCCTGACTCCATCGTGACCACAGAGTCTGTAGTAAATCCTCGACGCGGGAGCGCGCTGTGCTCTGGTGGATGAGTGTTATCAGCCGCACCACAAGGAAGAAAACAGATATGACTAACGATGAACACCATTGCCTTTACTTTCACCTGGGGAGGATGTGGGTGTAGGCGGCTCTTGGTCGGACATGATACAAAGGTCAATGCCAATGGAGCCGTGTCGGTAAAAGATGGTTCGAGTGGGTGTGGAAAGAACCAAAGTGATGAGGGGGGCATGTTATATACATGTTTGGAGAACTGCTGTTAAAAAGGGGTCTGAGACGGAGGTGGTGGATCCAGGTCAATTACAGCACAGTAGCTGAACCTATACCGCGAGGCATCATATGTCGAAACAACATAGAGCTCCGTAGGCTGGGACCACTGGAGTTACCGGTCAGGTTCGCAGCCTCTACCGACTCATTTGGACACCTAAAGTTAGCCCGGAAAAGTTGGGTAACGAATACGGCTGCCGAGCCGCCTCCAATTGTCACAGGTTTGGGTTTGGGTTGGTGGTATCCAGGCAGGGCTTATTGAAACGGATTGTCAAAAAGGTTCCTACCAGATGGTTTGACTCCCCGGGCCGCCAAGACTGCGTCTATCTGAGCCTATCTGAGGGGGCCTTCCGATTCTGCCCCCAAAAGAGCCCAAATCCCGGTGAGGGTGATGCGAATAGAGGCTCAGGCCAAACATGTGTTGTCTGTGGGAAGAACAGTTCATTTCACCGCCCACTGCGTAGAATTATGATTTGATCCCGCCGTCTATTGGCACGGCACGAGGGGGTATTAGGGTTCATGATATCCATTGGTACTGAGACTTGAGAACAACCCTCGACGAACGACGAGATTCAGAGATCGGCTAGATTCATACTCAGGGCCCGTTGCCTTATTATCCGCTGATTAATCAAATTTAATCCGAATTTCCGGCTTGGCAACGTGAGTGGAATTCCAATGCCTACGAGTCTCATGAGGGTTGCATACAGGCTACACTGTCAGGAACAATGGAGCAATATAGTCCAACAAAAATGGAAGGATGTAAACAGGGAATGAAAGTGATGGCGGTCCTAAACTAACGCCCACGATGCAGATTGCAGAGGAACGTGCCCTTCGTAAAAGGAACGATGTTTAGATCGCACTGCCCGGAGGCTGAGAGATCAAACGACTGCGCGCGCGAGCATGAAAGCCACGCCACCGTTCAGAATACTAAGGGTAGCTCTGCGAACGGCGACCGTGTGGGAAGGGGAAACAGTATACACTGAAGCAAAGAGGGAAAGCGATACGCAGGTGACAACGGTCGCCATGCAAGAAAGCCATATGAGGGATTGGGTATCAGGCGATGGGCGGTGTTCTGGTTTCTGAGCTCGCAGAATTGTCCTGGAAAGCTCGAGCTCGCACATAGAGACTATGGCAGTAAAAACAGCCTGAAAATGACGATGAATCTGTGGTGAGTGGAGAGAGTCGGAAGAAGGGAACCATTTACCAGATGGAACGAGTATGAGGCCGCAATATTGGGAGCGGTGGATTTACAAGCCGGGCACGGCTGTTGGTCTACCACCACGCCATAGTATTCAGTGTCGTCTTTTTCAGCGTGGATGTTCGCGAGCAAGGACTGACAACTTGAATGTGGCATGTAGTAGCTCGAGGGAGGGATGCTGGTTCAGCGAGATGACTGTAGTTGCTGCGACTTGGGGCCAATTGAAAGTGGCGCTGAGGTAGATGGGGCGAGATCAAAGTACTGTAAAGCCTATGTTCCTGTTTTATACTCACCGCGTTTTCTATGGTTGATGGGCCCCTCATCAGGGAACGAAGGTGGATATGAAACTGCCTTTAGACAGAGTTCGACATCTCGGCGGATATGAGCACGGGTACACGTACACCAACTACCAGGGTCTGTAAAATGTAACAGCATCTTCGGAATTCGTACGGAAACGTGTTTTCAGAGTGTGACCCTGACTCCAAGGGTGCTCGAGGCTGTTCGGTGCTGTCCAAGTTCCGTGACAGACGTTCTACACGAGTTGGTGGCAAATCCAATCTATTACAGGCCGTGTACTAGATCGTATTCATCGATATGGAACCGCCCCACTAGGTCTATCGTCGAGCTCTACTACCAGGAAAAAAAAAAAAAAAAATCCAAAAAAGGTGTTTTTGTCCTTTTCAATGCGGACTAAACGGCAAATAAATCGCTTGGGTTGGGAGAATGACAGAATGGATTATGGGAATTCTCGAACTACCCTTCCGACCCTCTGAGCATTGTCCACTCCAAGACCCTGCTCATTCTTGGCGTGGTCGGAAGCTAGTTCTCTCGCAAGGGGAGACAGGACCAAGTAGATACCGACGGCTGCGCTGATCACCGCTACGTAGGACGCAACGTTTCCGACTTCCAGAGCGACCGCCGCCGAGTATCTGACTTGCCGCGCCCTACGGGACTGAAGGGCATGGTGGAGAAGAGTAATCCCAAATGCTATCAGGGTCATTATGGCCGTTGCCCAGAATAGGGTGACCGGAAGAGCGCCATTAGGAACCACCTTGCGCCCCTCTTCTCGGATTGCTGTGACCCCGGAGAACCCAAGGATTGGAGCGAAGACCTGCAGGCGGAGGTCAGATATCGAAGAACCTAGTAAGATGTCGACAGGCCCTTACTGCGCCTAATCGGTCACCCAGCTCGATAGGTCGGTAGTCTGCAATGTTAACAGCACCAGCCATCTGCGTTGCGCAGGTAAGTATGAAGTAGATTGTCAGTGGTGGAAAGACAACGCAGTCACGGCCACGTCTCTGTTTTAAACAGCCTTAGGTCATTTTCAACTCCGTTTGTACTTCCGTCACCATATGCGGCACTCTCCAAGTTCAATGCCCTCGGCCCGGATGCAGTAAACGTTGAGGAATATCCTGAGCATGTCAAAGATTATGAGTGCTTCACTCCCCTTTGGAACCCGGTCCCCGGCAGACAGAAATTCACTTTGTGGACTCAAACTATTTAAAGTTATTTCTAACCTCTTTACATGAATCGGAGGACTGTTAGCGTGACTATATATGTATGCGTTCCATTGGCAGAGGTCGAGTGTTCGGAGTTGCTTTACAAAGTGAACCTGCTTGACGAGAATACATAAAGCCAATGATGCTGATACGCGAAATTGAAAGGACTAGGTGCAAAGAAAATAAGGCCGATCGTCTACGGAGTTGAATTGACAGGCGCCCAAGATGGCTGTGCCAGTGTTTGTCTGCACTAGCAGCTGACAAACAAAGTGAGCGCTCATTCGTTGGCTCCGACGGTGGTCCGACCTGCTCTCCGTCCCGACATAGGGGCCACCTAAGCTGGCTGCAACTACCACTTGGCGCTTAGCCCTTGAACCTGGAGTTAAGAAAACTTTTTAAACCGAATGGGTAAGATAAATGTTCCCCAACTGCTTTCCTTGCAGCGACCGCGACGAATTCAAGGTAGGTAGCACTCGCACTGTTACTCCGAGGCCAACACACTCACAATCTATATAACAGACCATATACATTGCCCTTATGACTCGTAGCTCATGGTCCTCACAAGCGCCCAGCCGCCCAGCTAGTGGCTTAAGGCCGCCAAAAACCCCTACCTGGAAACCAAAGCTCACATGGTAGTCGACATCCGTCCAAGCCTGATAAGCACGCCAAATGGCCGCAATATCAAAAAACCCTGTGCTATTGCGTTTCAAGCTCTGCATCAGATACATCTCGACCTATAGCCATGGTCTCACAACTTGAAGCTCCTTGTGATGTTGCCGTATTCGTGCGTGTCTTTCCTTCTTTTCTCATTCACTTGATAATCCATAGAAGCCTCCTGTAGAGGAATATACATGCAGTAACCTCGGCCCGGGTGCTTTTGCTCGCTGTGGGCGCTCATGATGAAACCAATATTC
This sequence comes from Coprinopsis cinerea okayama7#130, assembly GCF_000182895.1. Lineage (NCBI taxonomy): Eukaryota > Fungi > Basidiomycota > Agaricomycetes > Agaricales > Psathyrellaceae > Coprinopsis > Coprinopsis cinerea. The sequence continues at coordinate 2,993,727 of NW_003307543.1, read as the reverse complement.
CTCCAATGTCTCCGGAGTTTTGAGAGAAAGTCGATCTGCGCGGTATGATCTACTGCCAACTGTCACCGTCGCCGCCTTTCAACGACTGCGATGGAGAAGAACACTTTGGATGAACAGAATGGAAGATGGCATCCTTTGAGGATCTTCATCAGATCAACAGGTCTACCGGTACCCGTCAATTAGCCACCCATCGATTAAATCCCGGCGATTCCGCGACTGGATGAAGAGCGCCCAGTGGCACACGCTGTGTAGGGTCTTGTGGCGACGATAGCACCTCTCTTCACAGCGCCCTCTCCGGGAATCCAGAAATTGCAGATACTGATATATGGGGATGCATGACGATGGAAGACCACAAAGCCCGACTGCTTCAAACAAATCCTACTGGGCGGTATCCATGGGTGAAACCCTATATAAAGGCGGAGTAATCGCAGCCTGCCAGGACTTCCCCCCTGATCCCCTCCCACACCGACTGTGTGGTACGTCATCTAGTCGACAACAGACGAGTGACATCTCTTAAACCGAGTTATCAGTGTCGAGACAGATATCTCTCCCACAATGGAGACCTTTACCTCGTTCTGGTCGAAACCTCCGACATGGGCGTCACTCGCCAGCCGAATGTTACCCGTGTTCGACGGATATTCCGCCTTGAAGACGTCCGCCCCCGACCCCCATAACGTCGTGGATGATCAGAATCACGAAGGGGCCGAAATAGGAACCCCAGGCGTTCAGGTCGCAGGGATGTACATCCCACACGAAATTCTCAACCTCATCTTCCATTATGTGCGACTGCAGCCCATTCTCGACAGCCACAGCCAGGTGCTGGCTCCAGAGGTCGTCCTATCTCACGTTTGCTATTCCTGGAGGATGGCTTGCCTCGATTCTAGTGACCTCTGGACGACATTCCACGCACGACATCCCTCCCGATCGTCCCTCGCCAGGTTACAAGCCTACCTAACACGCTCTGGAGCGCGTTTAATCGACATCGCTTTCGATTTCGGATCCAGCCCAGAACCAGGCATTTCTTCAGAATGTTTTATTTCGGAGATTGTCCCCCATCGGATTCGCTGGCGAAGGCTGCTCATCTCACTCCCCAACCACTCAGAACATCTCGCCAGTCTCCAAAGCTATCTAACGCCATCCCACTCCCCTAATCTCCTATCCCTAACCATCCTTCCTCGACGGACGAACACTGACACGCTGTATGAACACCCCGACGACCTCAACATCCATACGCCCACCAACTCCCTCGACGACGAATTTCCCAGGAAGGCCCCATTCTACTTGTGTATGAATGGCCACAGCGCAGCCACTTGTTTTCCCCTCCTCCGTCACGTTACCGATCTTCGCCTCAACGTTACCTGGGATGGACCTATAGACGGGAACGGACCGGTCCAACAGATGCACTGGCTTTCGTGGAAGACGTTTCTGCAGGTCCTTACCCTCCCGTCCCTCGTCAGCCTCTCCATCGAAGGACAGCCGTATACCCTCCCCAGATCTGCTCAAGGCACTGTCGAGAAGATCTCAATGCCGCACCTCAAACTACTCCGGTATACGGCATCCGTGGATTCGAGCACTTTCGAAGATCTCATTCTTCCGAACTTGGACGCGCCCGGTCTCGAAACCCTGACCTTGGAGCGGATGGACCCACCCAACGACCCTACGTACTGGATCTCAAAATCTATGCAACCATTCCCGTCCCTCCGGACCCTCCACCTCGTGGATTTCATGGACTACGACAGGTCATTCGCCAACTCCCTAGCTTTCCTCACCTCGAATGTTGGGCATCTGGTTTTGACTGGGGGCAATCCAGTCTTAGGGCTTCTCTCAAAGGTTGCCACGGACAAGCTTTGGGGAGGGCTGGAGAAACTGACGCTATGTTGTCCTGGAAGGAGGCCAGATACGTATATGGGAGAAGAGATCCACGCAGTCCTTGCTCTCACCCTGTAACCACTGGCAGCGCTCTATGTCTGCGAAAAGCATGTAATTTATTCTTATTTAACGGTTATTGACCCAACGTTTCCACTGTGGTGCCCGAGAAGCAGCTTTCCCTTCTGCCCTCATACGCCATTGAGGGTGACTACGCTGAGCACCCACAGGAAGTTACCGCAGCTCGGTTCAGACCATCAGTGCTCCTCAAACGTCTACACCATTGTGCCCACCGCCCACCCACCGATCTAAACTCACCGAACGGTAAGCTTAGCAATATCTGTAAGTTCGTCAGATCTTACTCGGCTACAGCCCTCGTTCGTTCCTGTTATGATAGACTCTATCAAGCGCCCATAGGCCTGACGGCAAGAAATACAACAAGCAGACAGGGATAATGATGCGCATGGTTGCTCAAACCCGCGATAAACAGTGCTTATGCGCACTGTAGATCCTTCTGGGCATCAGCGCGAGGCGAGAGTCTGTCAAACATTCACTGGATGCTGTCAGAGCCTCATGATGGACGAACACAATGGAGAATGAATTCAATTGAGCGACAAGACCTGTACCAGTGCAGAAGTACTAAACTTTAGCTCTCTGGAATGGAATGGCCGAGGTGAGCAAGCGATATTTGGCATGGATGCAAGACTAACCTTTCCTTTTCCCGGCCTAGTCACAGGTTTGGGGGCAATTTTCTGTTCAGATGGTGGTCGTCAATGTCAAGGCACATCACGTCGTGTCAGAAACGGAAAGCAAACCTTTGGCAGGTTCCTGGCGCGCGCCTTCCCTTTGGCAGCTGAGGTCTTCTTGGGCTTATGCTGGTCCAGAGCGGGAGCTCCGCCCTTCTTGACGCCCTTGGACTTACTCCTGCTAGTCGTGACAGTCGAGCTGACTTGGAGCCTGGGCCCACCATCTCCACCACTGCCATATTGCGGTGCTATCATCTGTAAATCAAAGCGAATCCACATCAGTAACTGTCCAGTCAATGGTACACAACAGAACAGAAACCCACCTGACGGTGGAGATCTACAGCACTAAGGTGAGCGGGTGGAAGAGGTTGAGGTTGAGGCTGGGGTTGTTGGTCGGTTGGTAGATGCCCAACGCTCGGGTTAAGATCGGTGAGTTGATGCCACTCGGGCTCTCGAGCAGGTGTCCCGCCTAGCTTCTCCTTCACTTTTCCCCAGAGTCTACCGCAGAAGCCGTTGGTACAAAAGCGCTCGTAGAGCTCTGGGTCGAATTTGCGAGCGTCGAGGGTTTGGTAGTAACCTCTGTTGCCGTACAATTCAGAAGTTGTTAGCGCTCGAGCCTCGCGGCCGTCCTAGTAAGTAATTCCACATAAGCTCGAGACACCGAGCGAGCTGGAGTCGAGTGCCACTCACTCCGACAACTAGAGGTAAAGCCAGAGTCCCAACGAAGAGTGTTGCAGCGAAAAGGAATCGAACAAGAAACGAGCGGTGTGCCATGGCGTTGATACAGTTCTGGGAGATTGGTTAGCAGTTATGGACCAGCCAAGGATGCGAACCAGCGCAATGAGGGACATCGAGGAATGGGTCACTCCTTTTAACCGTCCTGGCAGTCTTTTGGTAAGTCCACAGTCGACACAACACCAGTCATTTCCCCGAGATTCAATGTCCTGGGATACGAAACCAGCGCCCTAACCTGTGCTATGTAAACCCAGCGATAGTAAAATTAGAGGGGCGGGAGAAAGATAACTGTGAAGCATACCCTCGAGCACCCTCATATGGGCGAGAGACCCTACAAGCAGCGGAGAAACAGCGCCCCGGACTTATCTATGGAGGGCGTATTGAAATAGACCCTCAATAAAGTATTCTGAATGAGAATAGCCCGGCGTTGGAGGCTCGAACACTGACCAGGACGAGTTGTGCGACTCGGAGTCGCGCCAACGGATGCGAAGTTCGAACCGCTTGTTCTCAAGATTCATTGACCTTACGACAGTTCAATCTTCGGAGTCTGGCCAGAACTGGATTTTCCCCAATTCACTTCGAATTCATTTTCGGGAATATAAATTAGCATAGATCTATGCAGGGGAACACGATCTAATTCACCGTTCACATCCTGGTTCCTGACTCCTGAAATGCCGGCCTCAGCGTCGAGTTTGACTGTACTTTCTGCATGAGCAATCCAGTCACTCGTTCCCACCAGGATATCCACCAACCTGCAGCGGGGGCCCCAGGGAGGATTAAGCGGCAACGTGAATTCAAGGAGAGAACCAAACGTCCACCTTATCAGGAGTGCGATAACCAACCACGATGCCTCCTTGTGGTGCATGCTACACACTTCCCCTCGAACTTGGAGCCCAAGAAGGAAAGGAGCGAATTACAAAAAGATGACGCTCCACGGAGCCCATTGTGACCACGGCCGCTCGTCATCCAACCCCTGAACGAATGAAAGGCGATAGATAACAATGTGCCAAGTACCTCCTCCACCGTGCACCATCTCCTGCACGTTCGTCGCCAACCAAACCCACACCAATCCACAAACGTTCACGCATTCAGACACACACGCCAAAGTGAAGTAGAAAAACCAGTCGATGGTATTGGCCAATAAAGTAATTATGCGGTGAATAATACAAGGCGGGGTAAAGAGTACAACATGGAATGCAACAAGGAAGAAGATCGAGAGCGGCATGACAAGGTCGTAACGAGGATGAAACGAAAATGTGGGGGGAATGAAGAGAGACCGAATAGCATGTGCGAACAAGGAAAGCGAGGGGACGAATCAAAAATGGACAGAGAAAGAACATCACCGGGAGAACGACAAACTTAGAGCTCGTCGTCAGTGAAGACTTCCTCACCACGCTTCCTCCTAGCCATTCGCTCCTTCTTGGCCTTGCGAGCCTCAGAAGCAGTCATCTTCTTGGCCTTCTTGTTCTCAATCTTGTTACCCATGGCGTCGTACTGGACGTCGTCTTCACCAGCCTTCTGGTCGATACGGGGACCGGAGCCCTGACCCTCAACCCAGTTGTGGCCAGAGGCTTCAAGGTGACCGTCACGCATGGCCCAGACTTCAGAGCAGATAGACTCGGAGAAGTCACGGTTGTGAGTGATGATGAGGACACCACCCTCGAAGGTCTTGAGGGCCTCGATGAGGGCGGCGAGCGACTCACGGTCGAGGTAGTTGGTGGGTTCGTCGAGACAGATGACGTGGGGGCGACGCCAGGTGGCAGCACCGAGGACGATCTTGACCTTCTGACCACCGGAGAGACCACGCATGGTGTTGTGGGAGACGAACTCGGGCTCGAGACCGAAGTCGGCGAAGTGCTTCTCGATCTCGCGACGAACGAGGGGGCGGAGGAGACCGAGACGTTGAGCCTCACGGGTGTCGACCTCGAGGACTTTCTGTAAACGAGAACACAATCAGTAAGAGACTGAAGAGAGAAAAGAAAAGCGACAAAAAGACGAACCTTCTCGAAACCACGCTTGATGAGCTCATCACGAGCGAGCCAGATGTTCTCAGAAGAGCTCAAGCCCTTGAGCGAGACCTCGTACTCGTAGGACTGCTTGAGCTTCTTGCGGTTGACAATCTCGTCGATGAAGCGCTTCTGACCCTCGATGACGATCATAGCACCCTCCTTCATCTTCTGCTGTTCCTCCTCAGAGATCTGGCGAGTAGCCTTGCTCATCTCCTCCAAATCCTCACCAGTCTGGTAACGCCACAACATGTACTCGAGGGCGGTCTTGTCGAGATGGTGATCGATATGGTGGAAGGCGTGCTGGGCAACGTAACCGATGACCAAGTTGGGGTGCTTCCAGATCTCACCACCCTTGTTGGGCTCCATCTCGCCAGTGAGCAACTTGACGAGAGTAGACTTGCCGGAACCGTTGGGACCAAGGATGGCGACACGGGAGGACAAGGAGACTTGGAGAGAGATGTCGTGGAGCTGCTGGACAGAGGAGCCAGGGTACTGGAAGTTGACCTTGCGCATCTTCAACAACGACTTCTCCTTGGTCTTGACACCTTCGAGGAGAGGAGGGTCGGGGAGCTTGAACTTGTAGTCCTCGGCGGCCTCGAGAGTGTAGTAAGACTTAGCCTCGGGAACAGCCTTGACGAAGGCCTCGAGGTTACCCCTGTAGCGACGAAGCTTGAAGCGGTTGAGGTGGAGAACGTCGGTGATGGTGTTGTTGAGGAAGCCAGAGTCGTGAGAGACGATGATGGAGGTGCAGGTGGTAAGGCTGGTGAGGTAGTTCTCCAACCAGGCAACGTTGACAACGTCCAAGTGGTTAGTAGGCTCGTCGAGGAGGAGAATGTCAGCCTTGAACAACATGGCGCGGGCAAGGGCGAGCTTCATCTTCCAACCACCAGACAAGCTGCCGATGGACTGAGCTTGACGCTCATCGGAGAAGCCGACAGAGGCAAGAGCCTCAACGATCTCCTCGCGGGAGGCGTTGATGCGCTTATCGTCGAGGACCCACTGGAGGACAGAGATGGCCTCATCGCTGCCGTCAATGTCGTGCTCGACGTAGAAGGTGCGGACCTCGTCGGGGGAGGGGAAGCCCTCAACCTGGCCGTTGGTGATGGCACGCATGAGGGTGGACTTGCCGGTACCGTTCTTACCGCAGAGACCGTAGCGGTGACCACGCTTGAGACGGAGGGTAGCGGTGTTCAAGAGAATCTTGGCACCATAGGCGAGCGAGAACTGGCAGTTGCAAAGGTCCTCACCCTCCTCCTCGTCGTCCTCGACGTGACCATCACCAGCGTCCTCAGACGCAGAGCGGACAACCCACTCACGGGCCATCTCGACGGCGTCGGGGGTGGCAGAGACGATGGCGAGGTAGGGAGCAAGGGTATCCCACTCAGGGACGTCAAAGTTCTTGGCGTTGACGAGGTTGGCGGCGAGGTTGGAGGCGTACATGACGTCGACGTTGCCAGGGGAGATGTCGACGCCGCGGGCCTTGTAGATGGCAACGAGGGAGTGGGAGAGCTGCTTCTCGTCGGCGTGCTTGATGGGAGGGAGGTCGGAGCCATCAGAGTCGTCAGGAACCTGGCCGACTTGACGGAGGGTCTTGATAGCACGCTGGACGACACCACGGGCTTCAGGGTCAGCCACAACAGTCTCGATCTTGATGAGACCGGGGAGCAGCTTGGGAATGAAGGGTCGGACGGTGATGTGAGAGTCGACGAGCTTGGCCATGTTGTCGACAATACTATAAGCGACCGATAAGCAAACCGCACAAGAAAGATAAACAAAGAAAGGGGGAGGCTTACACAGCAACCTTACGCTTGGTAGCGGTGAGCTTCTCGTTGAGACCACGAGAGAGCAAGGGAACCATGAGCGAAAGGGTGGCCGAGTCTACTTCAGTAACGAACGTGGTGGCCGAGAGGAGGGCAATGGTGTTAGGCACCTCCTCAACGGGGTTGATAAGAGCCTTGATAAGAGCAGGAATAAAGCGTTCAATGTCCTTGTTCGAAACCAACGCAGTCGCCTTGGTCAAGGCATCCCGCGCAGCCTTCTTGACGTCGGACTTGGTATCCCAGATAGCCTCAGCCAATACGGGGACAATGTCAGGCATGAGACGAGCCATCTGGAGGGGAGCGCTCTTGACGAGCTGGTTGACAGCGACGAGGGAACCAGTCTTAATTTGCCACTTGCCGGCAGTCTTGATCTGGTGAAGAAGGGCGGGGAGGACGAGCGCGGTGGCCCAGGGGTTCATGTTAGCGACATACTCGCGAACCGCCTCGACAGCAACGGTGCGGACGGGGACGACCTTGTCGGCAAAGGTCTCAAGGAGGGCGGCGTACAGCCCAGAGTCGATGAAAATAGCCTCGAGCGCCTTGATGGCTCCGCTCTTGGCAACGACAAGAACGGCGTCGGCGGCACCCTCGCGGGCAGCCTGCGACTTTTTGTCACCGAGGGCCTTGACGAGGGCGTCGGTGAAGCCAATGGCTTGAAGGGCGGCGGGGCCCTTCTGCTCAGCGGCGGCGATGAGGGAGGCGAGGGCCTGGTCGCGGGTGGACTTGTCAGCAACCAAGAGGGCGGCAACATCAACCTGGGCGCCTCCAGTGGCGGCGGCCTTGAGGGCGGCAGGGTCGGGGGTGGCAACGGTGGAAGCGGTAATGGCGGGCATTTCTAATGATATCTGAACATTCAACCCCTCAGTCAGTCCACACAATCTTCTAGCCTCGGAATCGTTCAAAGACGCACCTTTTTAGGGTCTATAAGGTCTAAACGTTATAGAAGGATGGAAAGTTTTTTTTTTGGTGGTGGTTTTGAGGGTTTCGAGTCGTTAACACAGACGGGTGGACTGAGCAAAGGACAAAGAACGCTCTATTTTTCTATAATGGCGATGAACGCCTTTAAAAAAACAGTCAGCTCGCTGTCGGGACCGTCGTGCTCATCGCCATAGACGACGACGAGCTCAAGAAAATGCTCACCTCTATGAGTGGGGGTGGGGGTAAGAAGAGAGGAAAGAGAAGGGTGTAAAGAAAAAAGAAAAAGAGGCCAATAATCCAAACGGTCCGAGCTTAATACCTCCCTCAATGATCGGAGTTTCAAAAAATTTCGAACACAAAAAGCGGTGCTTATCCCCGTTGGATCGGTTGGAGCAGCGCTTCCGCTCCCAAAAACTTATCCCCTTTCCGTACCTTGAAACCGGTCCTGCCTCCGCACCGCGCCTTCCAATCAAATCTCTACCAATTGATTTTTTGGTCCTTTCCTCCTGAGGACCTTCGCGAATATTTAGCATGATAACTCCTTGGGATTTTGACGAACAGAGGGGCACTCAGTTACAGGAACATAGAACAGAAAAAATGCGGGGTAGATCTGGGCCTGACTACGTGCTCGCATCGCTTCGCATGCACATAGGAGAATCATAATTATTCCGTTGGGGACCAGGACGCCCCGGGATCCACTTTTGCAGCGAAAAAACACCCCACGCACGCACCAGCCCAAGCCCAGAAAAAAAAATACATTATCGCCGCGATCGTCCAGAATGCTCCAAGTCATGGGATGACTCAATAACAAGACCCAACTCAAGCCAACTCATGTTCGTTTAGAAATGCACAAGGGTATCCCTGAGCCGCCAGGGCACCGCGGCACCGCAAGGGTGGAGAACCAGAACGAGATGTCCCTCAGGGTGGAGAGAACGAGAACGAGATGGCCGTCAGGGTGGAGAGGACGAGAGCGACATCGTCCCTCAGGGTGGAGAAGGACGAGAACAAGATGAGGCCCCAAGGCCACAAATTAGCCCTCGACTCGAAGGGGCGAGGCGGACATAAATTACCAAAAACAAAACCCGCCCGCCGCACGCTCGGAGCCTTGAAGCATTTCCATTACACCGACCAAACATCGACTTATTACATCGACTATCTCCAAATCAGACGCGGACGAAGTGACTGTGATTAACGGTTATCTGCATTTCGGGTATGGATGGGCCCTTAGATCTTAGACTAGTATGGACTGGACATACCTGACAAGCTAGTCTCGGCAACCCCGAGCTAGCTAGTTGTACCCTCGAACGTTGCACAGACCCTCCGACGTGACAATAACACGCTCCCAGAAATAATAATAGCGCACTCAGATCTACATACCATCTCAGGGCCAAAACACACACCGATACGAGCACAAGAGAAATCACATTACAAGCGAGCACTATGTAAAAGGTCCAGGATTGCAAGAAAATGAATGAATGAACATGAACGAGGCGCCAAACGACCGCAGAACGACTTCGGAGCGAACGGGATAACAAACAACAAATGAATGAATGAAATGCGGTTAGGATCACCTTCCCAATCCGAACCCGAGATGGGAAGAAGGAAGCAAGGAAACGAAAGAAGGAAAAGAAGTTGCAAAATCAAGGGTACAATTGAAACTTGACATCCACCGACGACGCCGCTCGGAAACGTTCAAGAATCGAAGAAAAAACGTGGTTGGTTGGTCCACCTCGCCTTCCTTTCCTTGCCTACTCCCGTCTCCACCGCATCGATCACCATCATCAACGGCAGAACAACGGGATTCTCAAGCTTGACGCACCCCCATCGCATCTCCGATCCTCCATCCGCCACCTTCTATGTATGTACGCTAAACCACCCAATAGCATCCATCCAATCACAAAATGTCATCTACATCCATATCGCCCTAATTCATCCATCACTAATCCTCGCTGCTCGCAACTTCCACAAACGTCAACGGCACAAATTGCTAAAATAACCCAGCGCGATTAGAAAAAAAGAATGCAAGTGGAGAAAACGTGTTACTCACATGTCCACCACCCTCAAAGTGCTTGCTATTCCCCTCAACCCAGTGGAGACGGAGCGCGTGAAGGAAAGCCGAAAGACCCTGTGAAAAAAAAGGAGACACAACCAAAGGCGTGATAAGCGATCCAACCAGTCAACCATTTGATCGTCGTAAGCAGCAAAAACGAACAAGAAACGTGAAGCAAATGAAATGGAGACAAACATCATCCCATGTCGGCCATGTTAACGACACAAGTGGGCGCCCCCGAACGTGAGATCGCCAGAAATAGGGGATAGGGCATCACCAACCGCAAACGCCACGATCGCGACCAGGGAAAAAATAGGGGAAAATTACACCACAAACTCACGCGTTCCGGGGGCTCGGATGTCGGAACGCGTGAACGGGCGTGAACGAGGGAAAGTGAGAGCTCGGAAGTGTACGAGACAAGAAACCAACGGCATAACGCCGGAATTTTTGACCTGCTGACAGCAAGCCGACCGGAAGATCGACGCGAAGTGGCCATACATCCCAAGAACGCACACTAAGAAGGGACAACACGCGGCGCGCCACCACGCAGACCAATAAAGTCCATCCGAGGAGAATTGTGAAAAGATAAAAGACCAAAACGAAAGAACGAAAGAAAAAGAACGTTCGTTCGAAGAAAGAAGAGGAGAAAGATGGAAAGAGGCAAGGAGTAACCGGAATGATTACACTCACCTCCATAAGACAGAGAATGAAAACTGTCAACGAGAACCACATCGAGCCCATGATCGCAAGCGCAATCCACCCAGTCACACCTTGCGGATTCAAAAACCCAGCAATCGTCATATCCCACAACACCTCCGAAAGCTGCGCATGCGCAAGCGAAAGAGCCCACAACCGGAGGTACGAAGCAGTATGCGAGATACAGCCCAGACAAAACTCGATGGTGTGGATGATCTGGTGAATCACAACGTCGCCGAAATCGTGTTCCTCCTATCATCAAACAAGATAATTTGCGGTTAGCAAACGATCAACCAAAGAGCTGATATGCCGAAATGAAACGCACATGATCACCCTCTTCATGTTCAAGAACAGCCCTTCCATGTCCCTCCTCTTCACCCTCAAGCACATCATCCTCACTCTGCCTGAACCCATTCTCACCCGAATCCCGGGCAGTCCCCAGCTCATTTGACGCTCCCAAACTAACATACCCCTCATCCCTCGGCTTCTTCATATCCCTCCACGCCAAATACGGTTTGGTGATCAACAACCACGGCACACAAATCCCCGCCAAACCCAACAACACCAACTGAACAAAACCCTGTCCAGGATAGAGCTGCTTATCAGGCGCCACCACACCCGGCTCCAGGAACATGGTGATAAGCATGTTCAGAAGCGAAGGAGGCGACACCGGGGATTTGGACCAATCGACTGTCCACTTGTACAGGATGCAGAGGACGAGGTAGCCGAAGATACTTTGGAGGAAGATCATCTGCGGGATGAAGTTGGTCCAGATCTCAGATTTGCGGTTGAACCTGAAGTGGTTAGGGACTTGGAGGCAGAGCGCGAATGTCATCTAATGCGGGTGGCATTTGTTAGGGACGAGATTGGAACGGACGCGAACGGTGAACTTACATGACAGACACCAAGCACGATCGACATCTTCATCTTGTACGAGTTGGTGAAGACGAGGGCGTTGCTAGCTCCATGCCAGCCAGGGTCCAAACCGAACGGGTACGTCGATCCAGTCCATTCACCAGTGGTCGAACCATTAGCGAACTTCCATCCAGACTTGAAGATGGGCAACGTCTTGGAGAAGATATCGTTGTAGATGAAACCGGTGTAGATCGAGAAGATGCCCATCAAAAGAATGATGTATCGACCGCTAGAAGCCAACATTCATCAGTCACAGCCGCCACTAGACGAGAAGTAAGAAACATACAAGAAGAATTGTCCCATAATCTCGCTGTTGCCCATTCCACCCTTCGCCAGACTCTTCTCCCGCGCGATCATGTAGAGGGCAGCGAAGAAGATGATGGCACCATGGCCAATATCACCGAACATGACTGCGAAGAGGAAAGGGAAGGTGATAACGGCGAAGAGACCAGGGTTGACTTCTTGGTAGGCCGAGATACCGTACGAGTCCATGATAGCCTGGAAGCCTTCGGTGAACTTGTTGGTACGGTGGAAGGTTGGTGGGGTCTTGCTGGTGTGAAGCTCGTGGAGGATGGGAGGAACGCTTGTACCGGATCCTTCCTGTTATGCGGGTGGTCAGAGACAAGAAGCAGAGGGGTATGTGTAGCCACGAACCGTAGCATGCCTCAAAGCCAACTGGATCTTGGTAATGTCCCTAGTGGGAACCCAGGCTTCAGCAATGAGAGTCTTCCTCCTAACATCATAGTTGAACAAATTCAACGTCTCATAAATCAACTTCTCCTTCCTAACGACATCCTGCCACATGCGCAGGCCCTCTCCAATCTTGACCAACTCTGCACGTCGAGTCAAGCCGGTGTTGTAGAGGACAGTCTGGAGGTCCTCGAGGCGGGTAGTAACCTCGCGAAGGGCATCCGAGCGCTTATCGGCGTTGGAGTCGATAGGGAAGAGAGTAGCTCCCATGGACTCGGCGACCTTCCTGATCTTGGCCAGGAGAGCGTCTCCGTGGGCGAAGATGATGAAGACGTTCTTGAAGGTCTCCTCATTGGTGGATGGGTCGACGAAGGGCTCGGCGATGTCGGTGTGGTTCATGTAGAGGTTACCGCGGAGGACACGCCAGAGAACTCGCTCGAAGGTTGGGACACGGCTTCGCTCGATGGTACCAGCTACGAACCTGAGAGAGAGTCAGCACAAAGTATAGCGTCATAGGAATGGTACGCACTCGAGGTCGAATCCGGCGCTCATAGGGGCATACGACGCTTCCCGGTCATCGTGGCTCAACAGCGGAGCGGAAGCTTCGTCGAACGAGGACCGAATCTCGGCACGACTGTTCTGAGCCTGCACACAGTCAATACCTCCGTCACACCACAAAACCACTGAAATCATACCTTGTCAAAGAAGACGGCGGTCTCCTTCAACACATGCTTGGCCTCCTGAAGCTCACGGGTCCTCTCGCTGAGGGTCTGGTAGCTCTCGTTCATCTTGGTCAGACGGGCTTCATGCTCTGCGAGGGTGGTGTCGAGCTCGTCGATGGTGTGCGCCGCGCGGGGTCCAGTGGTCAGAACGGGTGCACAGTCGATGAGGGGTCGAACCGGGACGACATCCTTCTCCTTTTCGATCTGCGTGGCGAAGAAGCGAACTCGGCGGCCCATTTCGTCGATGCGCCGGATTTCCCCAACGAACGAACGTTGGAAGGGGTTGACGCTTGGGTTCAACTGTTCTTCATTAGATTATAATATTGCATAGAGGGTTGAATACCTACATCCTTGAATTGGACGTTTCCGAGTTCACCAAGTTCGTGAACAGTGTCATGCGCAACCTCGGTGGGCACAAAAAGTTGCACCAAGCTCATACGCTCCGAACCTATCCTTGCACTGTCAACATCATCCCAGACGCACAACAGACCAGAAACATACGGAGCAGGCTTGGATATTCGTCGGCCATTCTAGGTCTACACGACGTCGACGATGAGTGTGGTGAACGACTCGGACAACTGCGGCAACCTTCGCACCACTCCCAACTTATTTGCGCCTATTTGTCTCAAAGCCTTGGCACTGCCGAAACGGTCGAGCTCATCGTGAAACGCGCTCTTAACGCCAACCACGACGAATGTCACTACCCATTCTCTTACCTCCAACAGCGCTGCCAACGCATCTGAGGGTCTCAAGAACATCTCAGCAACAACAGCAAGACCAACAACAACAAACGCAAAATGAGAGCCAGAACCCACTAGCGCACCTGGAATGGCGCCCCAAAAAGTACCTGACGGATCCTCAACCACCGTCGAATGAAGACGCGCGGTTGCAGGAGGAGTTTATTCAGAAACAGGCTTTGGAGGGGAAGATTGTCAAGAAGACGAGGCCTAGGAGGACAGTCGATTATAATGGTGGTATGGGCAGATGGATTCTGGTAATTATTAGCCTTGACCATTGTAATGTCTTGTTGAAACTAATGGACTAGTCAAGTCTAGAAAACTCGCACCGAATCCTGGGTATGTGCCTCAAATGAGGCCTGCACCTCCATACATTATCGACGTGCGTTAACCAATCTCTGGAACTTGAATACCAAAGCTTATGGTATGACTAGCTATTACCACCCAAAGCTTACCCCTCCAACGCCTCCACCTCCCTCTGCACAAAATTCGTGCACACATCCACGAACAAAATCCGGTGCCCAGTGAACGTCGTAACCTGGACACCCGAGGCCCGACGCATCCTCACAGGCTCGACATCCGGCGAATTCACCCTCTGGAACGGGCTCACCTTCAACTTTGAGACCATCCTCCAAGCGCACGATACAGCCATTACAGCGATGCGGTTCACGCATTCCGGCAACTACCTCGCCTCGACGGACAAGTCGGGTGTGATCAAGTACTTTGAGCCTAACATGAACAACTTGACGGCGTGGCAGGGCACGAATAGCGGGAATAGGGAAGCGATACGGGGGTTGAGTTTTAGTCCGGATGATCAGAGGTTCGTCACTGCGAGTGACGATTCCAGTTTGAGGATCTGGTCGTTCAAGGAGAGTCGCGGGGAGAACGTGTTATCCGGTGCGCAGTAACCTCCAATATCTACAACTCTCAACTAATAAATGCGACAGGCCACGGCTGGGACGTCAAATGCGTCGAATGGCACCCCACAAAAGGCCTAATCGTCTCCGGCAGCAAAGACAGCTCCGTCAAATTCTGGGACCCGCGCACCGGAACCTGCCTCTCCACCCTCCACCAACACAAAAACACAATCCAAGCCCTCGCCTGGTCGCCCAACGGCAACCTCCTCGCCACCGGCTCGCGCGACCAAACCGTGCGCGTCTTCGACATCCGCGCCTTGAAGGAATTCAGGGTATTAAAGGGACACAAGAAGGAAGTATGCGCAATCACTTGGCACCCTGTACACCCTGTACTCGTATCGGGCGGTTCAGAGGGCTCGATCCTCCATTGGGATCTAAGTTCAGCTGACATGGTCGATTCCACTCCTGCACCCGCTCCCCCAAACACAATCGCCAAAGACCGAACCTCCTCATCCTCGGTACCTCTATTCACGGGTACAACCCCCGTCTCCCAACCCCGCGCCGTGCTCAGCCAAGCACACGACTCGAACGTGTGGTCCCTCACCTACCACCCGCTCGGCCACATCCTCGTCTCCGGCTCCAATGACCACACCACGCGCTTCTGGTCCCGCGAGCGCCCGGGCGACAAGACGAGCGTATTCGCGGCGGGCGGGGAGAAGCCGCCGGAGGATATGGGTGGAGGCGAGGGAGAGGGAGACGAGGATGATGGGATGGGCGGAATGAGCGTGCCTGGGTTTGGGGGGCTGCCCGGGTTTGGCCCGCCCCCGGGCGAGCAGCCGCAGGCTTCGGGAAGCGCGGCAGGGAGGAGTGGGGGGAGGGATATCTCGGGTGGGTGGTGGAGGGAGCCTGAGCCCCCTGCGCAGACGCAGGGTGGTGGCTACGCTAATGATACCAATATGGTCGACGACTTTGCGGTGCCTGGGTTTGGAGGTGCGCCGCCTGGTTTGGGAGGGTCGAGTAGTGCGGGTGGAGGTGGTGGTGGTGGTGGTAGTGGCTATGGCGGTAATACCGGTGGTGGATATGGCAGCAGTGCGGGAGGATATGGCGATCATGACTCGAGACGGGACACGTACGACCGCGATAGAGGGGATCGAGACCGTGGAGGAGGTGGGCGAGACGCGTTCGGACGCGACATCCGACCTGGGGAAGGGGGTGGATACGGGGACGACTCGTGGGGTGGTGGAGGTGGTGGAGGTCGGGGAGGACGAGACGACTGGGGAGGAGACCGACGGAATTATGGGTATGGGGGTAGGAATGATAGGTATGGTGGTGGCAGGAGAGGTGGAGGGAGGTACTAGACCTCTCAGTTGCTTTTTTGGTGGTGGTGGATACCAGCACGCGCGGGGTGGTTGTATACCTGACATTACTTGGTGGTGTGTAAAGTGTATTGTTGATTCTATTCTATTCTTTCCCCATGTATGACTCGTTCCACCTCCCGGCCGACTCGGACACCAAAGAAGGAGAGGCTGAATGATAACCGTCAAGGACCATGTGCTTCGCTGGATCTTGGAATATGACTCGAGTCCACGGTATAAATTTGGCTTCTGCATCCATTCTGTTTTCCCTCCTCTCGCTTTCTCTTGCTTGCGCATTCTGGCGGAAAGCTAACACTGACGGAAAGCTAACACTCTGGTGGAAAGCTAATAAAATAGCCATGCCGAACCCTGCCACTCCCGGATCCACCGGACCAACGATCACCCTCGAGGATAACGCCCAACTCTACAACTCCTGGGCTAAGACATACGATACGGACGGGAACGTCCTCCAACAACTCGACGCGCTCGCGTTTGAAGATACCGTCATACCCCTTCTAACCTCCTCCCTTTCGAATCCACCACTGAAGATCCTCGAATTAGGCTGTGGAACTGGACGAAACACCGTCCTACTCAAAAAGTATGCGCCGAGGGGGAGTGTGATCTACGCTACGGATATTAGTGAGGGTATGATGGAGGAGGCGAGGAAGAAGCTTGGCGAGTTGGTGTTTAATGGGAGGGGTTCCAGCGTTGGCAGGACTAGTGAGGGAGAAGGCGGGGAGGAGGAGACGAGGGCGAAGTGGGCCTTGATCGATTTGACGACTCAGCAGAAGGAGTTAGTCGAATTCCTCCGGGATGCCAATGCATGCACCACCTCCAACACGGATGACACAGAAGAAACATATAAAGTCGACGCCCTAATCAGCACCCTCGTCCTCGAACACGTCCCTCTCAACTCATTCTTCCCCGTCCTCAGCGCCGTCCTCAAACCAGGCGCATGGGCATGGGTGACAGACATGCACCCCGAGATGGGGGCCTCGAGGGCCGCGTTCCGAAACGCTGAAGGCGTCAAAGTGACAGGTGTCAGTTACATGCATGGTATAGAGGAAAAACTGAAAGCTGCGAAGGCGTGCGGGCTGGAAATTGTAGGCCAGGTGGATGAGAGGGGTGTGGGGGACGAGGAAGGGGAGGTTGTGCGTCGTTTTGGGGAGAGAGCGAGGAAGTGGGTGGGGAGGAGGATGTTTTGCGGGATGTTGTTTAGGAAGGGTGCGTAGTACATATGGAGATCTGGCTTTAGTATCCGATGCTTGATGACGAACGAAACTTGAAAGAAAGAAACTTGCGCACACAACAAGCATCGCGCCACCGTTTTCTACTTTAAGTACCAGTGTCGGATATTACAATCCTCTCCTGGCGCCAAAATAGATTGATTGGATAACAGAGTAACGACGCCGGTATCCTGAAAACCTTCCTGGTCTGCGGAGCCGGGCTTTCGGCGCTTATCCGAATGACCGTGGCGCCTCTTCCGGACAACTCTGAGGTTGACGTCCAAGTTTTTGGCCTGTGCTACTGCACACTCTTTCACCCTTTTGCTCTCCTCAGTGAGAATACCGCGCCTGTGTGTGTCCATGTAGGCGGTCTTCTCCATTCCATTGCAGTGATGCCGCGCCGAAACCCGCTCAAGTCGGCTTGTTCAATAGCTCATATTCAATGCCATCAATATTTAGGTGTATCAGTAGTTTGTACATCGGTGAGGTCGGGACGTCTATGACAACGAGTGTGTGGGCCAGCTTCGCTTTTAGCCTTCACCGAGATCGCCTTCGGCGCACCCCCACAAGCTTTTCACGTTTATAAAAACTCGAGGGAGCAACCTTCAAAAATCAGTGCGCTGGCTCGCATCTCCCTCTTCTTCTACACCTACTCCCTAAAGAACAAGTACGTTCCTCAACCATCTAAACTGAACTTCGTCCAACGAAGCTCATCCGAACATCCGTCGTACAGACTCCTGTTGGCCGGTCCAACATCTACGCCCCTCAATCAAGCACTCATTATCACAATGGTCTCCCCCAAGTTCACCTACCTCCTCTGCCTCTTCGTCCTGTCGTCCGTCACCCAGACGCTCTCGGCGCCAATCCCAGATCTCGGCGAAGATGCTACCGGAATCTCACTCTTCTTGCGATCTCCGCAAGGAGGTAAAGACCCACTTAGGCGCTCCAGTACCTCCAGTACCTCTTCCACGGGGTCCGCTGAGGCACACAAAATGCCCAACTTTGGTTCGGGATCTTCTAGTTCTGGTTCTACTCCTAATAGTAGGCCCGGAAGTCCAATAGCGATTGTTGATCCCGGGTCCGTGCGTCCCGAACCAGAGAACTTTGACAATCCCAAAGATCCCAAAATTCCCGCAAAAGCCATGAAAGTAAGCTAACCTCACGCGTTTTCTTTGCCAAGTCGTCATCATGTCTAACCTTCCCCCGATACCGAAGAAGCTAGGCATCGACTCAGGGAATCCAACGGCTGGTGGATCTGGATCTGGAGGTCTATTGACGGTTCCCGGCACTTCCGCTGGCGGCGACAACAATTTGAGCCGCAAGTCCTCAAAGGCCAGTTTACGCAGCGTTGCAAGTAGTGTGAAAAGCACTGTTAGCAGCCTCGGAGGAAAGGTCAAAAGTGTCGCGAAGACTGTCAAAGGCGCCTTCACCCCGAATTCCAAGAAGAAGGGCCCCGGCGGCGCAGGGGGCGCAGGCGCGGTGCGTGCTCATATCTCCACTCCCTTATCGGACCCAAAGCCTCGATACTAATTCATAGATGTATACCTTTCTGCACTCACGACAGGCTTCAGGATCCGGTCAAGGCAAAAATCGCAAGAGGAGTCTGAGCTTTGGAGATGCCGGATCACCTTTGTACTACTAAGTACTAGGCGAACGCCAAGGCCACCGCCCCTTGAACACCCCGCCCAATGATAGTGATAGATTGATCGGTGTTTTCGTAGAATGTATGTAGTAGAGGTTGTATACTCGTCTGTGACGAGGCTTAATTAACACCGTTCAACCCTGTTCAACGATCATTTCGAGTTGCACACCTAGCGTCCGTGTGTAAGCACGACGTGGCCATCGGCGCCTACTAATATCAGCTCTATCCCTCGGCGCTTCGTTATCTCTGCATACAAGACTCTAGCACCATCCACTCCAGGACCTACCAGTGCCACGCTTCCCTCCCTCAACAACAGCGCACAACTTAAGCCCAACCTACCCTTGGCAGCCCGACCATCCCATCGTCCTCACCACTCACCACTCACCCAGCCTCGGACGGTAGACCCAGACCTCAGACCTCAACCTCGCCAACGGCCAAAGCGATCTGACTTTGAGGTTTTTGGGAATTAAGACATTAAGTATTGAGCGGCTAATGATACAACCAGATTATGGTATACAGCTCTAACTAGGTAGTGAGAGATGGCTAGTAATACATTGTGGACGTAAAGCAGCAGAGCAGGGTCTGCATCAGACTGAGATGATCATTATACATCTTGACTATCAGATTGCAGCCAAATCACGAAAACGCGGCAACGCAGGCTTCGAACGTTGCAAAAGTGACCATATTCACCGGTATCGCCCTGCGCACCCACCAAACATCAGTCGAAGCTTCAATGATACAAAGGGAAGTAAGCTCACCGGATAAGCGTAGGCGATAACCCACGGAAGAACACACCCACGCCTTCCGACCGATAAGAGTTCACTATCGTCGACCAAGTCGAGCGATACGGGTTCGTATCTCTCGGCACCACCTTCGCCACCGTCCGTTCTGGTAAGAGTCCATGGAGTAAAGGAGTCGAAAGTGTAGCTGTTGCATATCCTCTAGCGAGTCTGTTGACGTGATGGTGTGGTAATCCTGCGCCGGATGGGGTGGAATAGATAGGCTTGCTGGCTTGGATCCGGGTCTTGACGACGTCGAAAGGGAAGGTGAAGAGCCAGCCAGCTGGGTGTGGACATCAAAGTTAGATTGGGTTTGGTGTTTGAGTTTTGTGTTGGTTTGGGGGTACGTACCGATACCTGCTACTCCGCCTGCGAAGAGTAAAGCTGGCCAGGAGAGGGTGGATACTTCGGATTCTACATGTGCCATGATGTCGCTCGAGTTTCGTGCTGGAGGGGCGAATAGTCTGCATGTGGCTTCGTACTGGCGATACGAAATGCCTTTAGCATGCTTATGAGCCAACGAGGAATGAGAGTATGTACTCACAGCGAAGAAGTAAGCGCCATAACCCGTATCTCTAAGTGCCGTCGCGGTTATTCCGCGATACAATCCCTTTATGCCACTCTCTCTAAAGATCTGCCATGCAACCTGTCGTGCCGTCGAAGGAGTCGGTATAGATTGCTGTCGGATCTTGATGAGCTCCGTTGGAGTCGTGATTAACCTATGATACAGACATCGTTTCAGCATCCCCGAGTGCACCGAAAGAACATGACTAGGCAGAGGTGAATTGAATGTAACGTACGAGCTGACGATGCCACTCCCCGCCCCTGCGAGTGCGATTTGTGTTAACGTCGGTGTATCATCTGCGTTCTCTAGTTGGAGCTTCATCAAGAAGCGGTAGGATGCGAAAACTAGGCCGTTCATTAACGCGACCGTGGCCTACAATCCACGCATTCAATACACATTATTCCAACCAATCGGAGAGGTACAGCCACGCACCATGGGCGATGTAATCCCTCTATACAATCCAATAAGCTTCTCCTCCCGCATAATCGTCCGTAGAGCGCTAAACGTCGAGGTATACTTGCTCGCAATTGCGGGACTTTGGAACCGGACTTTCACTGTGGACCAGGGCGGGTCAGCCACGGGTTCATATCCAACATTCCGGCATTCTGTGGTATCTAACCTGTGTCAAACGGAAAGCCGACCGCGAGACTTGCCATTCCCTGTAACCACAGCCATCCTCCGATGAGTCCTCCCTCCCAGATCCACGACCAACAACACCTGACATACCGCGATAGTACCCGCCACGAAGTCGAGGGTCGGGTCAAGTTGGACTATTCATCGTTACAGAGGTTCTGGTGGTTAGTTTCGTGTTGTGGAGGTTGGAGAGTGAGACGTACCCTTGCCATCGCCGTTGGAAACATCGTCCATCGAGGTGTGAGGTCAAGATAGAGAGCCAAGATCCGACGGGCTTGTCGAGCTTCCAGTGTTGCGGCCTGAAAGCCCCTAAAAGTCCCATCCCGGTTCCGATCAGGAACGGAACAAAAAGCGATGGTGTATGTCCTTGTTTGACGAGGGCGTTTGGAATGCCAAGCGCGCGGTTGGGGAGGCTTCACTTCGAGCATGTCCCAGACTCTATCTGACAGGTGTCGGTTTTTGAGCTCCCTCGAAGGCTAAAAGGCTACTATGAATCAACCTCTCTGGTCCTTCGTCCCATAGAGGCTTGAAGTCTCTCATGCTTTCTGTGACGCCAACCTGCACTGAACTCGACTTGTTCACTCGACTTGTTCGCTCGACTTCGACTCGCGGGCATCTCTTTCACTATCTGCGCTGAAACAAACGCCGCCTGAAGTCCCTGTCCTCTTGGGTTAGACTCACCGCTGGCTGTCCCTCCTGTCATCGCTACTACAGTAGTCAATCCACCATACCTGGCAGAACAAAAGCTATTTCCGGATCCGAGGCGACATCCCTTCGCAGAAACTTCCTGGCAATTTCCAAATTCACTCTACATCTTACGGTAAACTGGCAGGAAAGCTTCAAACTCGACAGCGTGTCAAAGCCTCAAGGCTAAAAGAAGTTCTAGCCCAACCGAATAGGCGCGCAATCTTGACCAAAAAGGGTATGGCCATGGCTATATTTAACCTTCGAGAACGCTCGTGTATTCCTCGCGACTATTTTCGCCGTGAATTTCATTTGAAAACACGAAACTTTACTTTCTCAAGTCTTGTGCGGAGACAGGGAATATGGACTTTACCCCGGAGAGACACCCGACCTCCCGACCTCTCGAGGGTATAAAAACCCTGCCAAAATCCCTCCGATCCCCCAGAACCCAGTTCTATCTTTCCCCACTCTTTCAGCAGTCTACCACTCACTACACCAACCTTCTACACACTCTTTCAGAGATGTTCGCCCGTCTTACTTCTACCCTCTTCGCTCTCGCAGCCGTCTCCGCCGTCTTCGCTGCCCCCGGCGCAACCACCGAGCAGTGCAACGGCGGTGAAGTCCAATGCTGCAACAGCGTCCAGGACGCCAACAACCTCGACTCGTCTGTCAAGAAGATCATCACCGGTCTCCTCCACCTTGATCTCAAGCAGATTACTGGGCAGGTCGGTGTGACCTGCACCAGTGTCAATGTTCTTGGAATTGGCGGTGGCAGCTCTTGGTATGGATTCGCTTTTAGTTATTCCTATATTTTGGCCTCTGACTGGGCGATTGGTGTTTGTAGCACTCAGCAGAAGGTCTGCTGCACTAACAACTCGTTCCGTAAGTGATCATGTGTTATGATCCTCTTCGTCGTTCGTCGTGCTTATATGGGTGCTCTTTCTAGATGGACTCATCGCTCTCGGCTGCACTCCCATCAACGTTTCTGTTTAAAGTGGCTCTCATCTCACAGTGAGTAATACCGAGGTCTTTCCCATATCAGTCCGCTAAGTTTCCTTGCCGCAGGCCACGCCAGGCTACGACTGTCGTTTCAGCTAGACTTGCAGGATGATGTACTTGGTTTGCTGTATACCCCCTGATAGCCCTCCGAGTAGCTATGTACATCCTCTCCAGGCCCTTTAATACATTTGTTCAACCTTCTTACCCCCGCTGGTGGGCG
Organism: Coprinopsis cinerea okayama7#130; assembly: GCF_000182895.1. Classification (NCBI taxonomy): domain Eukaryota; kingdom Fungi; phylum Basidiomycota; class Agaricomycetes; order Agaricales; family Psathyrellaceae; genus Coprinopsis; species Coprinopsis cinerea. The sequence continues at coordinate 2,970,863 of NW_003307543.1, read as the reverse complement.
ATATCTCTGGACGGATCGGGTGTAAGAGACGCATTGTAGCATGCGGCCCCACCGGGGGAAAGAGTAATCCCAGGCTGACAGCCAACTTCGCTCGCTCCGAGTCTTGGTGGTGAAAAAACAGCGATCTCACGTATGTATGCTTTCTAACACCGGTACCTCAACGATCTGGATTCTGGTTCTCTTTTATCGGTGTAGAGAATCTTAAATTATGTGTATGCAGCGCCCGTCAGGTCTTTAAGAAACCGATAGGTTCTCGGTACCCATTTGTGGTGCACTAAAATGCAGACGTACGCCGTGTGCACTCGTAAGTATGCCTTTTTGGAAGAAAGAAATTGATATTTCTGAGGATGTCGCTGCGTAGGAACCTCCGTGCGTGTCCACTAGGGTGCAGACCAGCGCCCCGAACTCCCCGTGGTATATACAACGGAAGGCTTTAAATGCAGGGAAGAATGCCACCCTTGGATGCCTTGCGCTGGTTTCGCATCGGTTCATCCCTCTGAGCATACTCGTTTGTTTTGTTTCTTCAATTTCTGTCTTCGCCCGTCTTACTCCATTGTTTTTGGGTAGATTCCAAGTTAAACGTTGGCTGGTCCAACCTACATATCTTCCAAGTGACAAGTCAAATCATGATCCTCCCAACCTCGTCGACTACTACTATCCTCCTCCGCCTTCTGGTACTCTCAGCCTTGGCACAAACCCTCGTTGCACGACCCGTAGACGTGAGTATTGATAACTCTGGGCGCATTAGAAACCACAGGTCCATTTCCGTGCGACACTTATATACGTGCATACTTTAAACTAGCTTATCAAACCGCGATCAGAAGAAAGTAGCGGCTCTGCTTCGACTAAACTCAATACCAAGTTGGACGATGCTGTGAGCGGGTCTGCTGGGACGCTCGTGAGCGACGCGGCGTCGACGAACTTGAGCTTTAACCATCCGAATGGGTCGGGGTCTCAAGTGTCTCTTGCTGGTAGCGAGGGAAATCAGGGTTCGATAGGCCAGGCCACAGGTGATGAACTTGGAAGTCCTGCGCAGGTGAGTGCTAGATACTACGCGGTACCCATGATCAGCGGTGTTGCCATACCCCATCCCCCGAGGGTTGCTGGATAAAATGATCTGACCGGGACGCTCTGCAACTTACAGGGGTCTAGCTCTGGACAGCAGGATCCTTCGCACCAACCTCCAGACAAGAAACCTTCAAAGTTGAAAGAGTTCTTCGGTAAAGTGGCGAAGCCTGTCAAAGACTTTGCGGGCAAATTGAAGGATGTTAAGAAGCCGGTACGCACTCGGTTCTGATGCGCGCTTTCTGCATCACTATTGTGTGTATTGCTAGAGCTGACACGGTTGGTACAGAAGGAGGACAAGGGAAAGAAGAGAGAAGACGATCCCGGAGCAGGCAGCGGGGTACGCGCGCGCTTCCCATTCACAGAGATACGCAACAAATGCTAACGCGGGAAGTACTAGGCTTCCAGGTCTGGTCAACAGCTGACTCGGAGCAAGTCAAGGAGTGCATCTCAGAACGCTCAGGCTGGTCCGAAGACAGCTTCGACTCGGGCAGCCGCCAACACTCCTCGAGGCAAGAAGCGTGCGGTCACCGTGCCCAAATCGAACTCTGCAGCGAAGGTAAAGACTTCACCTGCTCACCAGAATCGTGCAGGGACACAGAAGGTGAGTAAAGCCTGGTATCAAACAAGTGTACGGAAGTGATGGGAGGTCGTTAATATATGTTCGAGCAGCAGGTCAAGAAATCTGTCGCAACACCAGGCGCAAAGCCTGTTACCAAGGCGAGATCCCCGCCCGCTGCGCAAAGGAAGGCTGTCCAGGCACATCGCGCTCCGCCAAAGAACGTCGGTGCTCAGCGAAGGAAGTAAAACGAGTAGTAGTGACATATGTTGTATCGCGTTGCTGGCTCAATTTAAGAGTACTTCCTGTGTCAGATTGTGAAGATACGAAAGACCTGTAGGTGCCGTCGAAGTCGTCAGGGGTAGAAGAGTCTAGATTTCTGCATGTTTTCCTAGCTCGCATTCCTGGAAGTGAACGAGTTCGGAGTATGATAGAGAACATGGGCGAAAACCAAGATGTCGTCGACTTGACGCCGGTCGAGGCTCGGATGACTCGGCAATTCATGAGGAGAGTAGCGCCCGGGAAAGAGCACGCGGAAAGCCGGAATGACTGTGTGTCGGAGTTTGAAAAGGGGCAAGCCGGAATCACGAGCATATGATTGGTTGGAAGGGGAACCGGGACGACGACCAGAGTTGCTCGCGCCTCTTTTTCTTGATCCTCTTCGTCGTCCGCAATGTTGGCTGCAAGGTCTGTGCGACGCTCTCTTTTGGGCCATGCCCGTGCATTCCACGCTTCTTCCAAAGTATCCCGCGTCGTCGCGACCAACCCTGTAAAGGCTCAGGAGGTCAAGGTAAGCACGACCCGAGTTCCCCGTTCTTCTCCACACTAACAACTTGCTCAGGGCTGGGGTAAATACCCGCTCATCGAGCACGAATACGATGCTGTCGTTGTGTAAGTCGCACGGAATCTACTCCGAACCTCAACTGACCTCGAAACAGCGGTGCTGGAGGCGCTGGTTTGCGAGCTGCCTTTGGTCTCGCTGAAGCCGGCTTCAAGACCGCCTGTATCACCAAGCTTTTCCCCACCAGAAGTCACACCGTCGCTGCCCAGGTTCGTGCACAGCAGCCCTGCATATCTCGCTTAAACTGACTTTTATCTCCAGGGTGGTATCAATGCTGCACTCGGAGTGAGTTTGGTTTCTCAACGGAATCGTGACAGAGGCCTTATATTTGCGTAGAACATGACTGAGGACGACTGGCGGTGGCACATGTACGACACGGTACGTCTCCAGTTGCCCATCTCTTCTCCTCGTCAACCTTACCCCGGAGTGACGTTCAGGTTAAAGGCTCCGACTGGCTCGGTGACCAAGATGCCATCCACTACATGTGCAGAGAAGCTCCCAACACTGTCATTGAGGTACGCTCTTTTGTCTATCAGTAACGCGTTTTCCTCAAAATTTTGCAGCTTGAGCACTTCGGTGTGCCATTCTCAAGAACGAAAGAGGGCAAGATCTACCAGCGTGCGTTCGGTGGTCAGTCGTTGAAGTTCGGCAAGGGTGGCCAGGCCTACCGTTGCGCTGCTGCCGCTGACAGAACCGGCCACGCCATTCTCCACACTCTTTACGGTCAATCTCTCCGACACGACACCAACTTCTTCATCGAGTACTTCGCCCTCGACCTCATTATGCAAGATGGCGAGTGCGTCGGTGTCATCGCCTTGAACATGGAAGACGGAACCCTCCACCGATTCCGTGCCCACAAGACCGTCCTCGCCACTGGCGGTTACGGACGAGCCTACTTCAGCTGCACTAGCGCTCACACTTGCTCTGGTGACGGTAACGCCATGGTTGCCCGTGCCGGCCTTCCCCAGCAGGATCTCGAATTCGTCCAGTTCCACCCTACTGGTATCTACGGTGCTGGCTGCTTGATCACTGAGGGTGCGTAAAAGGTTTTCCCGCTACCGCGACTTGCGAAGGTTGAATTTTCTTTCAGGTTCTCGTGGTGAGGGAGGATACCTCCTCAACTCGGAGGGTGAACGTTTCATGGAACGATATGCCCCCACCGCTAAGGATCTTGCTTCTCGTGACGTCGTCTCCCGATCAATGACCATTGAGATCCGTGAGGGCCGTGGTGTTGGTCCTGAGAAGGATCACATCTACCTCCAACTCAGCCATCTCCCTCCCGACATTCTCCATGAGCGATTGCCCGGTATCTCTGAGACCGCCGCCATTTTCGCTGGTGTCGATGTCACCAAGGAGCCCATCCCTGTCCTCCCCACCGTCCACTACAACAGTGAGTTTTATCCCCCTTCACCCACGCACCGTTATGTTAACAATTGAATGCAGTGGGTGGTATTCCTACTCGATACACCGGTGAGGTCATCACCGTTGACGAGAACGGCAACGACAAGGTCGTCCCTGGTCTCTACGCCGCCGGTGAAGCCGCCTCCGTCTCCGTCCACGGTGCCAACCGTCTCGGCGCCAACTCCCTCCTCGACATCGTCGTCTTCGGCCGTGCCGTCGCCCACCACATCCGTGACACCTGGACTCCCGGCAAGCCCCACAAGACCATCCCCGAGGAGTCTGGTCTCGAGAGCATCGAATTCCTCGACAAGATCAGGCGCGCTGACGGACCTGAGCCTACTGCCAAGATTCGTCTCGACTTGCAGAAGGCTATGCAGGCTGATGCTGCTGTCTTCCGTACCCAGGAGTCTTTGGATGAGGGTGTTGAGAAGGTTAGGGAGATTTACAACAACTTTAAGAATGTTGGAATCAAGGATCGTTCTATGATCTGGAACTCGTGAGTTGTGCGTTTCTATTCTCTGGGAGAGGTTCTGACATCTCGTGTTTTTCTTTTTTCTTTTTGTGCATAGTGACTTGGTTGAGACGCTCGAGTTGCGCAACCTTCTCCAGTGCGCTATTCAGACTATTGTCTCCGCTGCTGCCCGTAAGGAGTCCCGAGGTGCCCATGCTCGTGAGGACTACCCAGAGGTACGTTGTCATGTGATTTTTGCGTGTCCCGGTTCAGCCAATCGCTGACGTTGGATTACTTTTTTTGCTTCTTTTTCACCTTCCGTGATTTGCCGCCGGTGTCACTGCTTCCGCTACCTCCACCACTCGGCCCGTCTTCCACTCGCGCGCCTCGGTTTGTCTGCATCGACCATCACCGCGTCCACCACCACCGTGTCCTCTCCCCTCACCGCCAACGTACCACTCCAACTGCACCCTCATTCCAACCTGGACTTGTACAGCGTGACGACGAGAACTGGATGAAGCACACGCTCTCGTATCAACCTGATGTTGAGAGCCCTGATGTCAAGCTTGCCTACCGACGTGTTATTGAGACCACTCTTGACGAGAACGAGTGCAAGCCTGTGCCTCCTTTCAAGCGTGTTTACTAAATGGCTAGCGCGTGTCGGGGTGGGGTTGTCCTGTTCTCGAGTAGGATTGTTCTCGAGTGCGTCGGTTTTCGAGTGCACCTAATTCGAGTGGGCTTGCTCTCGAATGAGTCTACTTTCGAATGCGCCTAGTAGTAGTTCGAGGAGTGCGTCGCAGCCATCGTGGACGAAGGGACTAAAAAGTTGATGGTGTCTCTGTTACATTAATTGATTCGTTTTTGTTTTTTGTTGCAAAGTGTAGGCAAAGTATACTAGTAATTTAATTAACCCTTTGTTTGAAGGATTTGGTGTGCTGGGGGCGTGATGTGGAGTGGGTTGAGATTTCTACTCGCCTGTGTGAGTGGGTGCAGTGGGGGCGATGGGATGGTCGTTGACAGACTAGGGAGGGAAGTGTAGTACTGGTAGGTCTTGGAGTGGCTGAGGCCACCGTGCTGTATGCGGAGTTAGTGTCGATCGTGGGCTACTAGAGGCTGAGGCGCAGGAGATCCTGTTCGTGGGCCCCAGGTTAGGCAAAGAAGCGCTGAGGGATTGTCCTATAGGCGCCGACGAAACTCATGATGATCTTTTGAACAGGGTTTCGTTCTTAAAAAAGTAAACGGTGTTATTTAAGCGCTCGCCACTGACGAGCGCACCATTTCTTCTACATACTACATACTACGGACAGCCTCAATCGATCAATCTATCACTAAGTATCGTTGGACGGGATCTTCAGGCTTCGAGAGGCGCTGGGCGTTACTGTTGGGCGTACTACCTTCTAGTAGTAGTACGAGGGTGATCCGCCTTCTCCAAAGTTCAGGCTCCTCTTGCGGTTTTTGCCTTTGCCGGATCCTGAGGCCTGTCGTGGACAAAAAGGCATGTAGGATTCAGTATGAGGCGTTGGGTCGGATATGGAAGATGAGATATGTGTACGTACCGCGCTTGCGCCACCTGCGCCGGGGTCCTTCTTGCCCTTGTCATCCTTTTTGCCCCTACTGAAAGCACCGGTGAAACCCTGGAGTAGCGACTTGGACGGCTTATCCTTGACGGTTTTGTCGTCGTCTTTGGGAGGTACAGGTGGAGGTGGCAACTCCTTGTTTCGATTTGGGTCCAAGGTACCTTCCTGATGTATATAATATCCGTTCAATTCTCTTCTTCGATATTCATGGCATATACCAAACCTACCTTCGGAGCGGGCTTGCCTTTTCCCGGAGGAGCTTCGGCCAACTTAAACTTGTTCTCTCTCTGCGGAAAGTAGTAAACCGTGAGTTTCGCGATCGGTAGAGCGACGCGGGCGTCTGAAGTCGTTAGCTTACCTCTTTTCGTTCCTCTTTCGTTAGTTCGTTTGCGGTCTGTCCGGAACTCACAGAGCTTTTGTCTGACTTGTTGCCGTCGGTGTCGGGTGTTCCTGGACCTCCATGGAGGGTGGGAGAAACAATGGCAAGGGGTCCTTCTTTGGAATCTGTACTACCAGTGCCTCTGGAACTAGCACTTTCATCGCTGCTGACAGGGGTAGTAGGTCCTGTCAATTTGACCGGCCCCAAGGTACTGTCATGGCTGTTGGTACTTCTACCAGCAACCTGAGGGCCTTCACCACCTGGCGGACCTCGCAAGAAGATTGAGGTGCCCGCGGTCTCGTCATCGAAGAGGATAGGGACTGGTGCTGACAGCGTCTGAGTGACCGAGGAGAGGAGGAGGAGGCATAGGAGGTAGGAGAACTTGGGGGAGACCATTGTGATAGCGAGTGATTGAGGGGCGTAGACGTTGGACCGGCCAACGAAAGCTCTGCGAGACGGATAGTCAGTCAGGTGAGCCACACGCCAGAATTTGGTGAATATGGCTTACGAGTTGTTTAGAAAGGAGTAGTAGTAGAAGAGGGAGAAGCGAACCAGCGCACTGATTTTTCGAGGTTGCTCCCTCACCCCTTTTATAGCCGCGGATACTGTGAGTGCACTGAAACGCGACTTGGGGTGCAGACCTCCGAAATGGGAAGCCGTCATCACGCGTACACACGTATGGCTTCGTAGTAGACGCCCAGACCTTACCAATGCACCCACGAATACCCATAGATACTGATGGCACTGAATACGAGCTCTTGAACAAGCCTGCTTCTGTGGGTTTCGCATCCCTGCTGGAATGGAGAGGCGCCTGCATGGACACACGCACGAGTGGGACCAGCGGGTATTCTCATAGAATAAAACAAAAGAATGGACGAGTGTGTGTCCATAGTGGGCCCTGAAAACCCATGCATGCCGTACTCGTCGGTCGTGAGTCGGTGGGCGCGCAAGAGGCGCCAAGATCATTCGGATAGGCGCCGAAAGTCACTCACCGCAGACCAGGCGGGTTTGAAGGATACCGACATCGTCTCTGCCACCACCGAATCGCTTTATTTTAACCATAGAAGATCTCTGAAACTGGTAACGCGAGAACTATATTCCGCGCAGAAATTCGAGAGGATTCCACATCGCAAGCTAGATACATGCATACATAATCCACTATGCTTCTAGTGGCACGTTGATGTCATGTGTACACAAGTATCTTCATCAAACATCGGGTACTTATGTACTCTTAAGGTGATTCAAGACTGCTGGATGCTGGATATACACCGGCGAATCCACGCGATGCTGTTTCGACTTCAGGCCCAGGACCGCCAGGGTGAAGGTGGTATTACACTGGGTTATGGCTGTTATGACTTTAATTTACCCTTTCCAGGCATGGGTGTTTGGTGGGTGGAGGCTAGAGAAAAACACAGACTTATCTTTCTATAGACGACAGGACTCTCACAACTGGCGGATCCGAAAGCCGATGCCGGTTGACTCGGATACCGCATGCGCACTAGATTCTCACGGACGACCTCGATTTTACCTCCACCACCACAAACGAGTCTACGATTTTACGCCTTTGGGATGCCTTAATCTTTTCCTCCATGGATGTGCCTCTGGTGGATTTCTCTTTCCGGCGACGCTCTGTCAACACCTGGCGCGTCGCGAAGAATGGCGTATCTGCCAGACCACTCTTCCGACAATCGTTTGTGTGCGTCGACGACAATGTCGAGTGACACCTCATCGACATGGGACTAGACTGGCGACGTATATCCACTTGGGTCTCTTGTCTTCGATGACTTGAACGCTCATACATGGGTATCAGCCATCCACCGGCACCTTCTGTCAACCTGCTGCTGTCACCTCCACCCCGGATGGAGGGATTTGCGATATGTAGTTCGTGTCAACGCGCCTAGTCGATCGAAAGCTCGCCCATCCTACTCACGTCATAAGCTCCACTAGAAGAAACGAGGCAAAAGAAAGGTCTATGCTGGGACAGACCTGCAGGGCGCTGTGCCCATGCTACCCAACCCTCTTCCGAAATTGATATTCAAATTCAAACCCCGTGAAGCCTAAAAGCTAATGTTACTCCACCTTTTCCATCGTCAGGCCATTGTTTTCCAAATTTGAGTGGCGCACTGACGTCGAATGGAAGCCCTTGGGCGCTCAAATGCGAAACTCGGACAGCGGAAATGATATTCATATTGGAATTCGAATTCAAAGTATTGCCTCGTTGTTCTTTTGAGCTCGGCTCTTGGAATTTTCAGAGCTTGTACGCCTTGTCTCTGGCCCAACAGTGACCTCATTTCTTCTACGCTATTCGCTTGGATGCGTGTAGGCTTTGATCTGAAGTCATAGACGACGCAAGACTCGAGAGAAAGGTGCATGGGCCCGAAACTGGGGTATAAAAGTCTCTATCCCAGCCCTCGAAAACCTCAGAACTCAGGTTCACAAACCCCACTCGCACACCTCTCTCATTCGCGTTCAAACCACCCACCCAATTTGATTTCACGATGATGGCCCGTTTTACTTCTGCTCTCTTCGCCTTCGCCCTCTTCGCCGCCGCTGTCGCTGTCCCCACCCCACAAGACGTCGAATATGTGCAATGCAATGGCGGTCAAGTCCAATGCTGCAACGACGTTAAGGAGACCAATCAGCTCGACGCCCCATACAACCAGCTCCTTTCCGTCTTCGACGTCGACGTCAAGCAACTCACCGGCAAGGTTGGTTTGACCTGCAACACCGTCAATGTTTTGGGTATTGGCAGCAATTCCTGGTAAGGCCGCTCTGTAACTCTGGGACCACATCCGCTGATGCTTCCACGCATTCACGTAGCGACGCCCAAACTGTTTGCTGCACTGATAACAGTTTCGGTGAGTAGCTAGCCCTTTTCGTCGAGCCTTTCGTGTCTTACGAACTCTCCCTCTAGACGGCATCATCGCCCTTGGATGCACGCCCATCAACATCAATCTTTGAACGCTCACCACAAACCCTATCGCAAGTCTAGCATTACCTCGCTTTGCTCGCAGGCCCTAACCCTGCCTCAGATCTCATCGCTCTTACCTGGCTTAATTTCACCCTTGTTCGAGTAGTCTATTTGTATACCATGTTGTCTGTGTGTATGTGCTAATTCACGATCTTGCTATCTGTTCGGACTTGGGCCTGTATGTTTCCCGTTCGCACTGCGTTGACATTTAATACGGACGACAAAGCGACTATCGTACATCCGCTCGACTCAAACATTCACTTCCTCCTTCCGGATCCCTGTCCGTGCTAGTCAGTCATTTATTCATCGGTGTCAAGAGGAATCTAACTGACCTTGGGGGGTTGCGCTTTCAGATTGTTCTGGGGAGGTTTTTGCTTAGGAGCAGGAGCATTCTTGGCAGTCCCCTTGCTGACACCTTTCAAAGCTTTCGCCACAACACCCGTCGCCTTTTTACCCAAGTTGGCCAGCGGACCTGCCTTATTCTGCGCACCGTTCGGTTGCTTCGCGTGTACCTTGGGCTTTGACTTCGCCGCGGATGGCATGCCTTTGGACCTCGGTGCACCTCCGGACATACCCCTGGATTTAGTTGTTGTCGTAGATCCCGACGCTGCAGGGGCACCCTATCGACGAGTCGACGACGAACAAAGTGTTGGCTTCAGTGGAGGTATGTGTCGCGGACAAGAGAGAAACATACCCCTGCAGCAGGCGGTGGTGGTGGAGGCGGTTGGTCATCTTTCTTTTTGTCATTGAAGAAGGATCCTATTGATTTAACTTTTCTAACCACCTTAGATCGACGTATCGAGTCAATGATAGCGGTCCTGCTGCTCCCGGCCTGAGCATTTTGCGATCCGCTACCGCTCCCGTTGCTGTTGCTCCCAGCCTGGGCGGTTTGCGACCCGCTTCCACTTGCGTTGCTGCTACTTCCAGCCTGACGGATCGCACGCACAGGATATGCGTCAGACAAAGTACCGACGAGGGACAGTGAATTTACCTGGAGGTGCGATGCCTGATTTTGGTTTCCGGAGCTCGATGCAACGTTTGCCTGGTTCTGCTGTGTTCCAGGTGCAGGCTGTGGAGCCTGGCTTGACCCGCTCCCGCTTGCGTTGCTGCTACTTCCAACCTGCCAACGGATCGCACAGGATACGCGTCAGACAAGGTACCAGCGACAAGGAACAGTTGACTTACCTGGAGGTGCGATGGTTGGCTTCCCGACCCGTGGCTTTGGGGAGTTCCTGGTGCCGGCGGTACCGGTCGATTCGGTGCAGGTGGTCTTGAGCCGGACGCCTGGTTTTGGCTTCCCGACGCCTGGCCTTGGGGAGTTCCTGGTGCCGGAGGAACCGGTCGATTCGGTGCAGGTGGTCTTGAGCCTGACGCCTGGTTTTGGCTTCCCGACCCCTGGCCTTGGGGAGCTCCTGGTGTCGGCGGAATAGGTCGATTTGGTGCAGGTGGTCTTGAGCCTGAAGCCTGACTTTCGCTTCCGCTTCCGGAACTTGATCCAACGTTTGCCTGGTTCCGCTGTGTTCCAGGCGCAGGCCGTGGAGGCTGGTTTGGCTGCTGAGCTTGACTTCCAGAGCCCGATGCAACGTTTGTTTGACTTCCCTGCGTTCCGGGTGGCGGCGCCTGGTTGGACTGAGCTTCACTTGCAAGGTTTGGTAGGGTCTGTGCTCTTCTTAAACGGTGCCAGGGAGGGGGGCTAAGGGGTTGCATTGGTGGAGGCGATGGTGGCGGTACAGGGGGTGTTTCTGGACGCTCAAAATTGAGCTCACTCCATCCTTGTCTGGGAAGCAGACGCCCGGGAAGCTTGCTGGTCCTATAGTAGGCCCGGGATCTTAGCGCATTTCTCCCGAATGTGTAAACATCCTGCGATTTTGGTACATGAGAATCATAAAGTCCCACGATAGAGTGAGATATGCTCCTACAATTGGTAAAGCCAATGATTGAGCTACGAGAGCTACAATCAAGAACTTTGCGAGGAGGACGAGCTTGCTGTTCATGATACACTAGGAATAACGGAATGGGGAATGATCCAAGTCGAAGGGTTGGTGTGAGATCGAGTTGAAATACGGGTACCAACCAGGGTACGTAGACGGAAGAATGGGATGCGAACCAGCGCACAAGGAACCAGTGTCGACCTGGCGATCCCTTTTAACGTCTTTTTCTGTGGGTCTCCCTGGGTCGTTGCTGTGCACTTTGTAGACGTGCGGTGTACATGCCGTGATGTTCTTTGACACTTCTACCATGTTGTGATGTCAACAACGCAATATAAAAGAGTGATCGCTCCGAAATTGACGTCTACTATGAACCAAGGATAGTTATGCAAATCAGCGACTATGTCCGCTCTTCCTGATACTGTGTGCGCACGGGCGCGAAAAAAGCTATCCTGTAAGCAGTTTCTACATGAGCGCTCAGTCATTGGGGTAAAGATGAATCAGAAAGATGTCAGAGTGAAGTTTTTAGATGAGCGTTGAAGGCCGCGCACGGACAGACAGTTGCACACAGGGTGCCCATACAAGTCGACTATGGGACTACTTCGGATGGGGGAACATAGCCTTCTGGTCCAGCAGTCGTAGATTGCACAATCAGTAATCAGTATCAAGCGTTATAGGTTTAAGCGAAAGACCTTCGTATTGTGGTAGTAATGCTACAACAGCAACCCACCACCAGGATCCATATTCGCTTAAACGGGCGCTTATTGAACCATAAGACACAGTCCTTGAATACGAGATGGTGTCATTTAAAATCGCTGTGCTAGAAGAGAGGGAGATAGCCATCTAAGCTTAAGAATGACTTCTCCAGGCCCAGATTGGCTCTAGGCCAGCCTAAAGAGCGGAGCGCTGGGTGTTAAGCGCCCGCCAAGCCCAATCGCACGCACGGACCCGCGCCGCTGACTTTTGACAACAGACATGTCGCTTCGGCAGTTTCTTTCTCACCCTCATTTCGTCCCCACCGCCATCACCTCTGTCCGCCGCCCGCTCGTCCCTTTCGTCATCGTCCCTGCCGTCTTTGCCGTCGTCGAGAAACGCGCCCTCCCAACATTTCGGGCGTTCCTCTGTAACTTGTAAGGGTATGACATGCGTTACCTACCTATTTAATGCCACCTAGGTGCTCTGAACTGTTTACGCTACTGACCTCATTTAATAAACCGTCGTCGCTCATGACTACCGCGTGAGGCCAGCCTTCAATTTTAGGGACACTTCTACACTGCAGAAAGTCGACAACCGGATGCAGCAAAATGATGGCCTCAAGCCCGACAGGCGATTTTATCAACGGCGGCAGAGAGAATATACAAGACAATCTATCTTACATGCTTTTTTGACAAGTGAGCGATCTCGATAACTAACTGTCCATGAGAAGGAGAATACGCATTGCACTGCAGTGCGATTTTTGAAAGAAAACACTGTACAGGGTCTCCAGAACCGAAGAAAGAGTACGTCCGTCGTTGGAAGCAGTACGCGGGCCTCCGAACTGCCGAGCTAACGGTCAATCCAGCTTCCAGAGGTACATCGCCGCCCTCTTAATGGTGGCGTACATCGTCAAGATGATCTAGGGTAGTGGACCGACAGTCAGACATCGGCGACACATGAAGGCAACACCCGGGGACCAAGTGGAAGCTGGGATAACTCACCTCAAAACTCCAACCAAGCCCGCCAAGATTTTCAGCCGCACCATGCGCGGTTCTATCGTCGCCTCGAGGCGTGTCCTTGCCCGTTCGTGAGCAACGAAATCCAGCACCCCCAAAAACAGGAAACTTACAACGTATTCGGCTCGATACTCAACCCTGCCATTCGTGTTGCCGGTATCGGTGGCGGGAGCCGGAGGCTTCAAAAGGCGTCAGCAAAACCACGGACAGGAAGACGACTATAGTCTTACCGGTGCCTGATGGCGACGATGGCGAGGTGGCAGGGTGGTGGGTGGTTCATGTTGGGCGGCGGCGGTGGTAGCAGGAGAAGTGAGGCGCAAAAGAAGCTCCCTGCGGGAAGCGCGATGAGGGTCCCTAATCGACATCCTTCCATTAGCATCCATCAACCTCAATGTAAATGAGGGTGGGGTATGCGGCGGCATGGACATGATGAAGAAGATCCGCGGTGGGGAATTGACCGTCCTAGCTGTAGTCGTTACACGGTAGCGTAGGCGAGTACAGACTGGAACAGAGAAACGAGAGGATGGCAGAGGTGATGAAAAGGAGGAAGGGGAGGACTGCAGGGCTTTTATAGCCTGGCGAAGGTCCCGGATCGCGTTTGGTCAGGCTTGACCGTCCAAACGAAAATGGAAATAATCATTGGGGCGGGTCCGGTCCCCCCCCAGGTTCATAGAGAACCGTGTCGAGAGGAAAATGAACGGACGAACACCGTTCATTTTCATATCGTGATGGTTTCTAGAAGATAGCACTCTGTAGAACAAAACTCTGACAGGCAAAAACCACTTGCCGTAAGACCAGTGATGTCGAAACGAAGTTGAGAGGACGAGGACGCCTCATCAAGCTCATGCCAAATTTCACAGCACTTTGAAACGCGCACACCCTTTCCTTTGCAACCATGTTCAGTGAGCTGACATGTTGACCCCCAACCTACTTGATTACGCACCGTGGTGAATTGGCTACTTAGCAGTCATGGAGCGAAATGGGAACCCTTGTTTTTCTGTGCCAAGTCTGCCCCCGCGACTACAGGGCCGTCAATACGTTTGTACAATGGTGGATATTCTTCAAGCACTGGACGACGGTCAGTTGTCGGGTCGACGGGGCGTTGTTCTTTGCGGCGGAAGGTGCGTGTTTTCTCCGATCCACCTATTTTCCTCACCGTTTTATGTCGCATTTTAAACTCTGTTCTCGCCACAACTTTCTCTGACTACCTAGCTGCCCCGCGTTTACCGTCACAGCACTAAGCGACCTCGTCGGCGGCTTAACCCCACGAGCCACTACCCATTCATCAACCACCTGCAGCCAGACGTCCACAAAACCCGATTACTTGGGCTTGACAACGACCACGACAGCGAACGGCCGAAGGACAAGCCCCTCTACTGCCACGCAGCAAGTGGCTACACTACACTTGGGACCGGGGAGACCGCAGCGTTGAGAGGAAGGATGGTGGACTGCATTTGAAGTTTGAAGCGACTGCAGAAGTAACGCTTTATTTCCCTTGGAACCCAACCAATGACCGACATTCTTCGACAGCAGAGCCCAAGCTGTTACCGTACGAGTCATCTAAACCCCAATGTCCTAGCCCATCAACATCAACATTCAACACCGTTCCAATTCGAGGAAGGGATCGAGCTACATCCCATTCGCAACGCCCTCCCTCCTACGAGTCAACCGCTGGCAGTCACCAGTGCAACCATCCCCCTCCGTTTCCTTCCAATCCCTTCGCACTGGCTCTCGCTGTTCCTGCAGTCGCCCCCGCAATTCGAATCGTGTAACATGCAGAGTTGGGTGGAGTGCAATGCGTGGGCCGTTGGGAGAGCTATGGCCGGTAGAATGAACCACCGGCCTATGGGTGGAGAGGGTGCGGCGAACGAGCACGGGACTGATCGTTCTCTCCGTGCTTCAATGTGCAGTTACTGCGCTGTACCGGGCGTGTTGCTTTTGTATGGCAGAGGCAAGTAGGTTCTGGGGACCGGTGTATCCTTGTCCTTGTCCCTCGCCCTCCGGCAAATAGCCGGTGGAGAGTGGCCAATGCTATGTGGCCTCCAAAACCGGTGGATCCAGCTCGTAGCCAGAATTCTTGGCTCATATCCTTCTGGAGACATCCATCGACGGAGCGTTCACTGCCGCATACTGTGTTGACCGCCCGTCCTGTTGATATCCCGCTTCAGAACCAGACTGAGAGGCGATGGATTCCGTCGGTCGAGGTGCTGCAGGGAACGACAGACGAGTTTGGCTGACACATGGGTGATGGCGCGGGATTTGTCGTGATAACGGATACCATATCTCGCCGAAGATCTCTGGAGGGATTTATTGGGTGCTGGGCTGCGCGATATCAGCCAGCATCGTTTGAGGTGTCGCTGCACCTGATGATCGGGTGCGACTGGAGGGGTCACGGATGGGTGGAAACTTTTGCTGGTGAGGCGAACGTATGGATGGCAGGGAGACATCAGCCAGCTAGGCCGACTGACGGAAAGTCGCCATCAACGCTGGGCAAGTCCTGCGGGAGGTGGTGGAGGGTGGCACGCCTTGGTCGTACGTTGATAAGAAGCGATGCAGGAAAACAAGCGCTGGCTGCGAACCGCCAGGAAGAACGGGGCGGTTGTACTGTTTCTGGTGGACAGAATAGCTCAGTATTGACCATCAGCCACTAGGTGTTGGTTCCAGCCATCGCGACTCCTTTCCAATGGCGCTGAAGCGCGTTTCCGAGCGCCGCAGCGCGCCGCGTTGTCACGAACACGTCGCTGGAGGTAGGGGTTTCGAGTCTCGACGGGTAACACGAGGCGTCTGGCGATTGACTCAACATTCTGGGGTCTTTGGAGGCTCTGAAGAGAACGTCGGTGCCAGCGCAGTCAGCAATGGCTACAAGTCAAAAGCTTGACCTGGGTACCACATACCAGATCTTTATCTTCTCCCTTGTTCCCTCTACTGGTTCCTTCGGTATTAAGAGAGGAATATATGGCTTTTCATCTGCAATGTGCTCCAATATCTTCCAGAATCCGGCCCTTTTGCGTGCGTATTGTGCAGCAGCGATCCGTCAAGCACGAAGGCATTGGCAAACTTCAATGGTGTCATTTCGCCACGGAGTGAATGCCGACCAGGTCAGGGTCTTGCTCGCCATTCAAGAAAACCGTTTTCGTCGTTGTTTGTCGCTGTGAACAGAATCGAATGTCGAAATAGTAGCAAGACCGTCGTGTGTGGTGGTGGTCAAGACGCTCGAGACCAAGTTGTCTTGGCGTCGCGACCCTCTCCCCCCGACCACCATCACGCGGCTGCGGCCATCCGCAGCTTCGACGGCAATTTTACCCTCAATGTCCTCCAACGCCTTGGATGCACGTTTTCTAGGCTCTGACCAGAGAGAATGCAGCGAACTAGCCGAAGACCAAGCACAAATGCTCCTGGTTATCCAATTCTGAGTTGGCTTTTCGAACAAGAACCTGGATACCTGTGTTATCTCAGTATCTGCAATGGAAGGTGAATACTCTTTGTATTTGACCTAGGCACAGTGAGTGCTGACCACGCGTTTCACAGTAAAGTCAACTCTAGATCGGCACAGTCAGGTTGTATAACGACCCGCCAAAGACCTCACGAGGGCTAGGAGCTCAGTGAAGTCGCCTCTACGCCTGGTTGACATCTCTGCTCATGCACACGTCCTATCCTTGCGATTCAGCTCGAAATCCAACGTTCCCTGCTAAGGTATGATACGATGCCGGTTATTTTTCACCCACGTCGATGCATTTCCACTGCGTCAAGCCTTACTCCGATTGCCCGGGACTGGTCCAGTCATGTCACGTTCTCCAGACAGAAAACTGACGCGTGAACTTGTAGGAAAATTATCCCGTACAAATGCGACATTGTCCCCCGTTCAGGGAAGTATGCCGCGTTTATTAGGTCACTAACTTGACCTTCAGCGATCCTAGTACGAGAAAAATGTACCCTATCCCGTATCCGAGTACGTGATACAAGCGCCTCTCCACTTAAATTCCTTCCGTTCATCAGCACCACACTCTTGTTCGTTCCATTACCAGGACTGTTCTACTTCTGAAAGTGGCGTAGGTTAGTCAAGAGGCTCAATGTCATATATTTCTGGTAGCTCAAGAGCCTTACCTTGCGGCTGGTACCTGAGCCAGATGCCTGGATAAGATGTCAGCATTGGTAGGGAAGTAACTCGTGCACCTGGGCGCGTACCGCTGCACCACCACCCCTGCTACTAGGGTCATCATCTTTCTTGGGCTTATTTCCCTGGATATCGAAAATACGACTCTCAATTTCATGTCCATATGATCCTTTATTGAAAAGCTTACCTTCGACGTCGACTGGGCCTTGGATCCCTGAGGCTCCTTACCCTTGCTCTATTGAGAAATGTAAGTTTTTATTCCAATGCTCGAATTTCGCCTGCTGGGACTCACCGATCCGGGCTTTGCGGCGTCTGGCGTCTCCGATGTTCCAGATCCCTGTTTCGGTTCAGCCAGCGTACTTATGAGATTGAATATCTCTATATTTGAGCACTCACACTTGACCCAGATGCTCCTGTCTTGACATTTCCCGCTGGCGAACTAGACGACGGCCCTGACGATGGTGGTACATGGCCATGGTCAGCCGTTGTCGACCCATCACTGATATAACCATCTTTTTCATGCGGAGGCGTTGTAGGCGGGGTAAGTTTAGGCCCTGAACCATCATCAATGGTTATACCAAAGCTGGCTGGACGCGAGGGGGCTGAATTGGAGGACTCGGAGGACTCGGAGGACTCGGACTTTGTGTCGAAGGCATTTGGATCGGAGATGATTTGGGAGGAACGAGTCAGTGTTCCGACTACCGAGCTGCTTGGACCTGAGCTTGAGCCTGAGTCTGAGTCAACGGCGCGTCCTTTCCCCTTGTCATCCTTTCCGGCCCCTAGAGTCTGCACATTCCTTTTCTCAGCTTGGACGCCAAAGGTCAACAACATGGCACTTACAAACTTGGGAAGTTTAACTTGTGGAACTGGAGCGGCCAGTGATTGTACAATGCATATGAGAAGGAACAACCGAACGAATGTAGTGAGCTTTCGGGAAGTCGGCATTGTGAGTGCAGTGGGTGAAGTGAACTGTGAAAGTGAAGTAGTTGGACCAGCCAACAGACTGGCAGACGTCGCGTTAGTCCAGAGATATAGATGTGCAAGTAAAATCTTGCTTACCACGGGTTTGTAGAAGTTGGGAACAGTAAGATGCGAACCAGCGCAATGAATTCGACTCCAATTTGAAAGACTTATACCTTAGCGTGCAACTCCATGTAGGTCCAAAAAAGGCCCTATCTGTTTCATCGGCAATACGGTGGCACCAATAACTCTGCGGTGGGTACTTCCGCAGGATAGCAAGAAAGATGGACAAGAAATCGTTACAATTAGCGACCCTCCCGATAGTCAAGGAAGTGGGCAACTCCGAGTGCGGGAGCGTAAACATATACCCACAATCGTTATTTAAATCAGGGACTGAAGTGTTAGTGCGTAGACATCCAGTGCTATCCGATCATTAGGGAACATACACTTGCAGCACAAACAAGCCCACAGCCCATGAAGCGCGACTCGCACCTTTCTCGAGCTATGGAATTTGGGCTAGGCGGCCACTCGTAGGCGGAGGCCAAGGAATTCATTCACATTGATACCTTCGGATGACATCAATTATAAGCCTTGTTCCCTACAGAAAACATCGTCTATTGGCGTTTCGGCAGCCACGCACAACACCAGTTGGGCTCTCGAAAGCGCTTTTCGAAAACGAGCGCCATATAGTAAGCGCCGGCCAAGCCACACCCTCAGGCTAATTCCACGCACAGACCGTCGCGGAGTTTGAATTGGGTGATGACGTGGTCATCCCGCCCACCGACGCGCCCCGCCTCTTTCTTCCCCACCGCCATCACCTCTGCTCCCGCCCGCTCCTCTCCATTCAACAAACATCGCCTTGGTCGTTGTCGACGACGATGACCAGCGCCCCCTTTCCCGAATCCCCCTCTCATCCTTCACTTACCTATTCGATGGTTACCCACCTCACCGCTAGGCGCACCCCTACTTTACTGACCCATTACAATATACAATTGAAGTCTAACCTAAATCTTTGCGTGCTCCAAGACAGAGAATAGGAGGGCAAGACAGAAGACGGAAGACCATAGAAGAAGAGGAAGAAGAGTATGTGCAAGAAGAAGAGTATGTACATGAAAATTCTACAAGAGCGTGAAGGAACTCGAAGGACGAAGGCGGAAGGCATCAAGCCATCTATTGTACAAGCAAGACTCAAGAGTCAACTATGGAGTGAAGAAATGAAGCAAGAATCGTTATGTGCATGAAGAACTGTCCGTGTTTGAATGAGATGTAACGTGAGTGACCTGTGTGATCATCTGGGACCGAACGAAACCACAGAAGGCGACAAGAAATCAAGGCGCGAAGACAAGAAGATATAGTAAAGGAATAATGTACAACGAAGACACCAAGGAATCAAGCAACCTTTGCAAGATCCAGGTGTGAGCGAGAATTCTCAGCGCTAATTCCTCAATGAAGCCTGCAGAGGCGGAGCACCATCCTCCGAATCATCGAGTAAATCCTCCACAAGATCTGTGCAACCCGAAGACTGTTAGGTGTGAACGGACGTTGGAAGACACTCGACCGCAAGCGCAATAGTGACGAACCTCGAAAAGCGATCCGTACTTCGTGTAGGGAGTGGGTGTCAAGCTTCGCCGCGCCGATGGGTCGTGCGGAGAGACATTGGTGTCCTGAACGAAATCGTGAGCCAGTTCCATCAGTCCAACGACGGAAGGACTTACGATGTATTGAACGCTGTAGGAGACATTCAGTGGTTGTGCGATGTTGGATGGCTCTGTTACAGGCTTTCAAAGACTCAGCACGCGTTCCGCATGGACATGAGGCGACTCACCGACGGATGTGGACGGCGAAGACGAGGCGGGAGGGAGCTTGCTGCAGATATGGTTGGATTGGGAAGAGGTGCGAGCGGGATGACTACATCCCGACGAGATGCGGGATAACTGTCCTTTAGTTCCACCTTTCCACGCGCATCCGAGATGCTCAGGAAGAAGGATGGCGGTACTCGAAGGGGGCCAAGGGACATCTCGTAGTAAAATTGATTGTGTTGCTTGTATTGTCGTTGTAGTCTTTAGTTCGTAGTGTAGCCTTGAGGAGACAGTGGAGGGTGAGTCGAAGGAGGGCGGGAGCGCAGAAAGAGAGTGGGGAGAGGAAAGAAAGAAAGGGAGCGTCAGGGTCTTTTGAGGAGACACGGGATCCCTTAAGTTTGGACGAGCTTGACCGTCGAAACGCAAATGGAAATATCCATCTGCGTCTTGATGACCTGAACGAAAGGTCAGGTCAATCTCTTTCGAAGTTCGAAGATGAATGACCCGTGTAATTTCCCGTTCGAAGCACCGTTGGAAGAGGAAAAAACATAAGCCCTTGAGGTGGGTAATGTTGGAAATCACCGGCGTAGAAGCATCAAGGAACTGTCATCGCGGGGGAGTGTCACCTCCTATAACCACGTTGTAACGCTTCACGGCACAGTCGTTGCGAAACCTCCAGGACAAGTGGGCTGGTCGAACACAGTGGCGGTACGTCTTGGTTGTCTTCCCAGCCAGTCACAAAGACCAGAACCAATTGGCATTACATAGAGACAAGGCTCAAGCGAAGAAGAACAACACAGCAGAGTTTCAACGTCAAGCCCTCGACTCGGTCAAAGCCAAGCCAGTTCTCGCCAACGTCGACTCTAGTCCCCACCATCGTCCGCGTATCCCTCTTCCAGCTCGTCGGCGACCACGTCTTTCTCGAACACAACCGACTCGACCACACGGCCGTTCGCGAACAGTCGTCCTCGTCGATGGGCGCTTGTAGGCCGCGGGGTGCTTGGGTAGAACGATTGGATCGTTGAGGCGGTATATGGCGAGGGATGGCTGGGGACAACAGTGGCATGGCTGCTACTGGGAGGTCGAGGTGCGTAATGCTCTGGCTGCTCGATGGCCCACCTGACCAACCTCTCGACAGCAGAAGCCCATGTACCGCCCAATTCCCAACCCACGCCCACTTTCCCATCGCCCCTTCTGCCAGCTATCCACTGGCAGCTACACGACGACCATCGTTGTTGCAATCGTGACCCCAAGGTGCTTCGTCCCCGGTGCCCGCTATGCGAGGAGGGAGCGGACGCCCAACCACCAATGACGAGACGACCCCACGGCTCATGGAAACTGCCCATCTAGTTCTCTTCCCTGCACACCGTCCTCCACATACGACCTCTGTGGAATGCAATAAATGACGAGATTGGGAGGTTGGTGTCCGAGCCCCTGAACCCGGACATCCAATTGCGAGGTGCATGTCGTGCTGGAGCTATGGTCGAGCCTCTTGTCTGCGATGTCCATCCAGTCCAACCGCTGTTCACTCCTCGCTTCTACAATTCCCTTGCTGGTCTGGGGAGGACCACTCCTGGTCTGCCAGTGTTACGGCACCACCATTGGGCGAGTCGCCAAAGCTGCTTTACGGGATCCCAGTCGAAAGCTTGGGCATGGTGCAGCTGGGTATATTTGTTGTGATCTCGAGTAACCAAGGACGATGTCGTTTCAGCTGGACGATGCTTCGTCGGACGCACGTCTACGACCGAGGGTTAATTGGCGGGAAAGGTGGTTGTTAACTGATATGCGTGCCGGATCGACTTTGCCTGGGGGATTCCCTGACACTGGTTCAGTCCACAGATGGCCTATCGTTGGGATGTGCTGGGGTGACGGGTCCGACGTCGACAGTTGGAAGAAGAGGAATGTGCTGTCGATGTAGTCGCCTCTGGACGTGACACGGAAGATGTCAGTTCGGTCAACTGACCGAGACGAGGAACGATGGATGGTCACAGGGAATACAGAACAAATGGGATCCGCAGCATCCCCCTCGTTCGCCAGTTGGAAGGGTCTGCTCGCGAAAACCCATGTGGAATAATGCATGACTGGTTCCCTAGGAAGCAGTGCGCTAGGGTGGGTGTAATTATACTTGTACGGAGTATGAAACTAATAAGAGATCGTCAGTCATGTCGTCAGAAGCCGGAGAAGGGAACCCGCACCTAACCAGGACCTGGAGAAGGTTACACCGTACCGGTGGCTGACCAGAGGTCATCCAGGCTCATTCGAAAGCAAGACCCCACGAGTTTGCATCCACCAAAACGCTTGTCGCAGTGGCCAACTGTGCCATCGCCACTCGTCAACAGGCAATGACCTTCGGCGTTCGACACCCTCGCCAATCCATTGAGCAGCACCTGGAGAGTGGAGACGTTGCGCTTTGCCAATAAGCTTCTGGCCGACAATTTCGAGGGTGTTGGCCGTAACAGCCAGTCGTAGACAGCAAGTCGGATGCTCAAGAAATCCTCAATTCTTTCCAGTCTGCAAAAACGTCAGCCAAGAACCACACATCGTGTAAATGTGATGGGCGTACCTCGAGGCGACCCATCTCTCTGATTCTCCAGCTACCCTGTCCCCTTTCCTCCTGTGTCTACCATGCCCAGTTGTTGGAAATATACACGGGATTCTCCTATCGAGAAGACCATTCCCAATCGCCGCCTGGTTCTTTGAAATGCTGTTCCAGGAAGACGTAAACTCCCAGCCCCACACACTGAAGATCCCCAAATTTCCAGTCGTTCACAGTTTTGAAGACGTTCAAATCCTCTTCAAACGAGAATTACGAGCTGAAAAGTATTTTTCTTTCTTTGGCATGTATTGGGCGGTGAATGTTGGGCATTTTGCGAGAGCGTGTTGGGAGGATGATGGTGGTCGTAGAACGAGTGGCACTGGCGGGCCTCGCGCCTTGGCGCGACCAACTGCTTCAGAGGCTCAAAGGTTGTTCCTCAACCGCCATCATCAACATCCTACAGGGCCCCTCAAGGCTTATTTTCAATGTCTGATTACCGCTAGCTACAGGTCGCCAACAACGAGCTGCGCAGCTTATACCCACAAACACAAGGCAGCGCTTGAGAAACCCCTGCATCTATACCAGCGTTGCAAAGGGATGGTCGCGGCTCTTCTGCCAGTTATTTCGCCTCTGGGGACAAGATGAGGGTGTTTCTTCAAGAATCCCCCTTTCCAGGCTTTGTTTGAGCTTCGAAGAAAGGCGGGCAAGGTCGTGAATCGGTAAGTGCCCGACCTTTTTCTCCAAGAGACTCGCAGGGTTGATGATGGACGCCCAAGGCAATCTGCCTACTTCTCAGAAGACCTGTGGACGTTGTGAACACCCGAACCGCGCTGTCTGCAAGAGGCCTTGGTACATACACGCCCCCTTCGTGATATATCTTCGAGAACCAGACCGGGTCGCAGCCAGTCTCGTGAACCAGACGGGAGAACGATTATCTTGTCCAATGAATCGAGTCTTTGTTCGCGAGGATAAACTCATGGCCAGGCACCAGACAGGCCATCGTACTCGACTCCTAACAGAGTTTTTACGCCGTGTCTCTAGACAGTAGCTTCGTAGAAGCGTTTCGAGGTGAGCCCACCACACGCAGCATGGATTACTGTTTCACTCACGCGCTGCCACGCCAGAACCTCGCTGTACTTACTTCAAAGGAATAACTTGGATCAGGATGAATGTAGCAACTTCAGAAGTTCCAATGGACCCCAGTAAACCGATTCCTCTCGGTTCTCGCAAGCAAGTTATCAGCGTGCCTAAACCGCACCGGTTGGCGAAATTCCATCTGACTTCTTACGGATATCTGGTCGCGCACTACCGTATAGGAATAGCTGATTGATCACCTGGTCGCACCAAAGCACGCCAAAACCCGTTGGAAAACCGGATGGTTTCACCCTGAACGAGAAAGCATCTGGGAAGCGCGAATGCTGAACCAGTACGTGGTGTCCTCAAGTACATTCCCTCTTGGCTCCTGGAGCCGGGTGGCAAGAGTATCTTCGGCGATGCGCAGAGATCACTTCGTATTCTCTCGAGATAGGCCTTTCAATGATGCGATGGTGAGATCCAGTTCTGTTGCGTTTTACCAGTGCAGTTGCTGATAGGAAAGCCAACTTGCAGACGAAAGGAACCACTTTCCTGCCGGACCCCTGGTAAGGGCGTCGACATTCATGAGGGCGGCGGGCTTCGATCCAGACGTCGCTGCATTTGGCTGTGGTCGTCGGTACGCCCTTCCTATCCCCCATACGTGATATTCGTCCTGACGTCTATCAGACGATTGGCCCAGGCCGACATCTAAGCCACGACTCGCTCCTCTACATGACTGCGTCCCGCCTATCCATCTTCAACGCACGCGAAGAGCAAGGAGGGAAACCCTTGAAACTAGAGATCACCTCGGCGCTGATGCCATAAGTGCGGTTCTTCCGTTCTCACTTTCCGCTCTAAACGAAAGGGACGATCCTGATGCCTCGCTGAAAATGGGATGTAGGAAATTTGTCCCGTTCAAATGCGAGATCGTGCCTCGTTCGGGAGGCATGCTGCTTTAATTCGGTCATTGGGGTAATAACTTGGCAGTTCATTTCAACCGGTGACCTACCTTTCTTTCTGTCTAGAAGTTCTGAAGGTGTGCAAAGTACGTACAGCAACACCGAGTAAACGGCCCTGAAAGATGGAACGTGCATTTGTGTACCTCCGACTCCACTCCTCCAAATAAGCGCCGACTTCTGAATGCCCGCCAGTGGAGAGTATCAGATGGCAGCGCGAATGGACACCCGTCCAGACCACCGCCAAGAGGACCCCCCAAAATCTCGACGAAGGTCCGAGCGGATTCCGGACAGGATTTTCAGGTTTTGGGGACAGGCTGGAGGTCAAATCCGGACAGAAAAGGGAATTTTGAGGCCGCAAGGCCAGTGAAATCCCGGACAAAATTGGCATTTTTGGCCTCAACGGCGGAAAAAAAAAACGCCAATTTGCGAAACGAGCGCCGCACCCGGACATTTTTTGCGGTTTCTGAGGCGCGAGGCCTGATAAACGCCCGGACAGGAACTCCAAATTCGAGATTTTTGCTCCGGACGGGAGACCGGGAACCTGTATCGGGCCTTTATCGAGGTATTGGGGGGTCCTCCGCCAAGGGCCTCCTGCATGCCAACGAGGCGCGAGACCAACGTCATCGAAGCCCAAACGTTTCATCTCGTTTGGACCCCAGTTTCCCGGTAAGCCTAGTCGGACACCCAGAGCCCAAATTTCGCGCTCAAAACGGAAGACCAAGAGTATTATTTTTTGCGTATGATTGCTGGATTTGGATTCCTTTGTTTAGATCTTCGAAGAAGTCCTGAAATAGCACATTCTTTCCGCTCCAAACACGCAACCTTGGCGGTTGGTGGAAGAAAAAAGTGGGTGATTGTGGGCGCCGACCCCGCCGTGGGAACCCTGAACGACCGGCATGTCGGCGAGGCTGCTAAAGCAGGACTGCTGTTGTCTACTTGCTCGTCTTTTTCATCCACCAGAAGCTTCGCTTTTGACCCTCAGTTTCATGAACTCCGAGTACATCTGTACAGAAGAAAATAAAGTGCCAGGAAGAGGCATTTGCTCGGAATAAACGTGGTGATTTCGGAGAGGCTGTTACATCACGAACGGAATCCGGAAGATCTCCACAAATGGATTCCTGAATCGTTTTGGACTGGTTACAGCCTGTTACAGCACCCTCTGATAGACCCCAATCGTCACTGTTCTCGACAAATCAAAGATAATTCACCCGAAACTGACCTGACAATATCCGATATATAAATCGTTGCGAAAAATCTTCAAGATGTCACAGGATTTAGGCCTCATGGCGCGCAGCAAACACGGTCCACCGTGCACGATCGTCATCAAGCTCGGTATGTTCTTCGACAGACTACGTTTAGGCTCTTCGTTGACGTCTTGGCTTCAGGCACATCGTCCATTGTCCATGAGACGACCCATCAGCCTTTACTCTCGACGCTGGCGTCGGTGGTCGAGGTCGTCGTTCGGTTGAGGAGCTTTGGGCACAAGGTCGTGTTGGTTAGTTCTGGTGCCATCGGTGTTGGCCTGCAACGGATGAGCTTGCCGCGGAGGCCAAAAGGACTAGCGAAGAAGCAAGTGAGTCGCTGTTCAAGTCTTCTTCGCGGTTGAACTAACCGATCTGTCCTGGTAGGCTTTGGCGGCTATTGGACAGGGGAGGCTGATCGCCCTCTGGGACAATTTGTTCGGACAATTCGAGCAACCTATTGCGCAAGTTCTACTCACCAGAGGCGACATCTCCGACGTAGGCTTCGATGCTACGCCCTCACCGTGATTCAGCTCATATCCTCTGCAGCGAACACGATACCTCAATGCCGTGAACACCCTCAAGGAGCTGCTCTCGATGGGTGTCGTTCCCATCGTGAACGAAAACGATACCGTGTCTGTTAGCGTACGTGGATTTCTATCCGTATATCCTGCCCAGACTTACAGATAAACAGGAAATCAAATTTGGTGACAACGACACCTTATCAGCCATCACTTCCTCCATGATCCACGCAGATTATCTCTTCCTTCTTACGGACGTAGACGGACTGTACACCAGCAATCCACGAAAGGACCCAGATGCAAAACAAATTGAGGAGGTTAAATCGATTTCTGAAATTCGTGCTCAAGGTGCGCATCCCATCTCATCATTTTGCATTCCGTTCTGAACGGTGCCCTTCAGTTAGTACATCGACGTTGGGGTCCAGCCTCGGTACAGGCGGGATGGAGACCAAACTCATCGCAGCAGAAATAGCATCTGCAGCTGGCGTAACCACCATCATTACCTCAAGTAAAAAGCCGGAGAACGTCCTAGGCATCGTCGACTACCACAACCGCTACACCCTTCTCCGCAAGTTCTCCTCCAGACCGTCTAGTCCCACTGTGGCAGGTTCTGGCCGCGCTAGCCCAGAGTCGCAGCCGGGCAGCGGCTCGGCCTCTCCCGTTCCTTTACCTCGCCCACCACATACCGTGTTCATCGCTTCCTCGACCCCATTGCGCGACCTCAAGTCGTGGACGAGTCATACCCTATACCCTGCCGGCAGTGTGGTAATCGATGCTGGAGCACACCATGTCCTTTCGAAACGACAGTCTGGAGGGAGGTTGTTGCCAGCAGGTGTGGTTGGTGTGATTGGCGCGTTTGCCTCTGGCCAGGCGGTGCGAATAACGGTGAGGAAGGGTAAAGAGGGGGATAAGGAGGTTGAAGAAGAGAAGCAGCGCTACGTTAATTCCTACGATACGAGCAGACCAACGACTCCTGCTTCCGGACTGCAATCGAGCGCGGCCAGTTCGAGCGATGACCATGACCATCCACCGGCAAAGGGTGTCCATTTCGAGGAGGATACGGAGGAGCAGATTAGCGAAGACGATGTGATCGAAGTTGGGCGAGGACTGGCCAACTTCAACTCTGCGCAGGTGTCCCGCGTGAAGGGACTGAAAAGGTGTGTGGTTGTTACAACTTCGATTCTACCCCCAGTTATTAATTACTTTGCTAGTTCACAACTCAGTGTGGTACTCGGGTACGCAGACTCGGAGTATGTTGTTGAGAACATTACGATTAGAATTCCCCCTAGCCAGCTGGCTACCCTAGGTCAGACTGCGTCTCCGTGACCGAGCTTTAGTTTCGTTCTTCAATAGATTTGGGCGTTGAGCGCCTTTTAGTAGACATCCAACCAATCAGATTGCGTTGTTTTGGACTGGTTTTGGAATTGCATCCGCTGTGGAAGATTCCGGAGTGGCTGTGATACCCCGTTTGCCTGATCTTTGATAATTTTTTGGCAGCGCTTCATTATTATCTTCCCCTCTTCCTTGAGCTTGAACCTTGATGCAATAGACTCTTTATTTCTTTCCCTTTTCTTCTTCTTTTCCTTCAAAAATGTACCACAACAACTCTATCCGAATCTTGACGGGTGAGTCCCTTGGTGCTCCTGTATTCAAGCCCGAAACCTCACAGAAATGTTTCAGGGAACAGTCACCCCGAGCTCGCCCAGGCAGTGGCTGAGCGGTGAGCCTCTAGACGCGCTCTGCAGCGTAGTCCTCTAGTTGGGCCACAGTGACTCATGTCGCCTGCGCAGGCTAAACGTACCCCTTGTGCCGTGCACAGTCAAAAACTTCTCCAACGGAGAAATCAACGTCAGGATCACAGAGTCTGTTCGAGACGAAGACGTCTTCATCATCCAATCCGGCTGCAACGACGTTAACGACCACCTAATGGAACTTCTCATCCTCGTCTCCGCCTGCAAGACCGCCTCAGCCAGGAGAATCACCGCAGTCATCCCCTGTTACCCCTACGCCCGCCAAGACAAAAAGGATAAATCAAGGGCCCCAATAACTGCCAAACTCGTCGCCAATATGTTGACTGTGGCGGGCTGCGACCATGTTATCACGATGGACCTCCACGCCAGCCAGATCCAGGGCTTCTTCGACATCCCAGTAGACAACCTCTGGTCGGAACCACTAATGATTGGCTATATCAAACGTTCGATTCCTGGCTGGCAAGAAGCTATCGTAGTCTCTCCCGATGCGGGTGGTGCGAAGAGGTCCGTATGACGTGCTGCATCTTGACTTTATATGGACACTGATGATGGGCTCCGCTCTTTCACCCCACCCCCTCACTTCTTTCTGTGTAGGGTCACTGCTATTGCCGACAAACTCGGGGTCGAGTTCGCCCTCATCCATCGGAAACGGGCTGGAAAGTCCCTTACTGCACCAGAGAGGATGGAGTTACTTGTTGGAGACGTAGAGGACAAGGTGTGCATGCGCGCTATGCCTTTATTCTTGAAAGGCTTACTCATAAGGTTCTGTGTGCGTTTAGGTTGTTATCCTTGTCGACGATATGATCGATACCGGCCGCACTTTGTCGTTGGCGGTGCAAACGCTTCACGAAAAGGGAGCTCGTGAAATCTACGCGCTTATCTCCCATGGTCTGCTCTCCGGTTCGGATCTGGAAGCGCTGAACGAGCTGCCCATCAATAAGCTGGTGGTATGTCTCACCCCAACCTGTTCTGCGTTGCGGGGCTACCTCTAACTGTAAATATTTCCAGGTCACAAACACCATCCCACAAGACAAGCACCGGCACATTTTGACCAAGCTCGTTACGGTCGACGTCAGCCCAACCATCGCTGAAAGTATTCGCCGCACCCATAACGGCGAGAGTATCTCCCTCCTCTTTGGCGAGTGGGCCGAGACCATTGGCGTGCAGACAATCTAGGATCTTCCCCATCTTCGAGTCGAACGGGAAGAAGCCAACTTGAGTAGCAGTAATCCAACAGTCACGACGAGTGCGGATAGGGATGGGGATAATGGTAATGTTGGAGATTCAGACCACCACAGGGAGACAGAAGCCCCCGTTACTTCCTATGATGCACATTTCTACTTGGGTATATTTTTCAACATCTACGAAACTGTTGTCGCCGTCATTCGGAGATGGGGTTTTGCTTTGTGTGCTGCACTGGGGACAAAATATCGATCGGAATGATTGATTTGGGGTAGACGATTCGCATGTATGTAGATATGTAGTATGATTTTCACTACAATGGACTTTTTTCGAATGAGGTGGAGGGCTCGCCTTTGAGCATCCGGGCTGGACTCGTGTCGCATCTCGAGAAATAGGGGTATCGGTCTTCCCGGCAAAGCAGATGCCGGAACGGAAGGAACCGTCGCGGGGATTGAAAGGCTTGATGTCGGAAACTCGGCCGACAGAGCACTGCCAAGCCTGGACTTGAAGTCTCCACACCGACTATTCTCTTTCTCCGTGGTAGCTCGTCTCTACAACTTTGCTATGATGTAACTTCTTCTCTTGTCTTATCTGAATCTAGGGTCTTTAAAATAGACCAATGCTCAGATGACTGGTTCATCAGGGGCTCATTAGTCTCGAAATGACTTTTGGATGCCCAAATGCCGTCACAAGAGTGGAAATGTACCGATGGCTAGCCTCGTTCGAGGGGCTGAAACGCTGGGTCATCTTTGAATCGGTATGTCCTTGCTTCCGCGTCAGTGTGCGACTATTTATGAACTAATACTACAGATTCTTAACAGACCTCTCCGTTCCCTCTGGATGCCAGCCTGTCGTTCCGTATTCGCAACGGCTCTTGAAATCCACTATAACGTGCGCATTGCAAATGTTTTATATTTGTGCATGAGAGGTCAACTGGAAGCCCTTCCGAGAGACGCCTTATGGCTTTCTTCCCCTTGGTTCTGGCATGCAGTTACGGCTTTCTCGTTTGATCATGGGCGCCCGCCCAACAAACTTTGGAGCCATTGGGCCGCCTTTCACGAAAATGAAAGAATCTCTGATTATTCCTCCATATGTTACGCTCCCTGTCTCCTTTTCCCCATTCCCCATGCCGTGGGCCATCCAGTCGCAATCCCATTCTGTCGAAGTCCCTCGCACTACTAGGGCAGGCGGCCTGAATGAATCAGCGATAACCGGTAACCTCAAACGGAAAGGCGCTCACCGACCGCTCAGAGTCACATCTCCAACAAGCAAGTATTCCAAATATAACTCGAGTCCCTTTCTGCTTAGAACAAACCTTCTTGGGATTCGGATGGGTTTGACAAGGGACACCACGCGAACACAGTAGAGTGACGCAGACCAGGCTGTCGGCCGTATACATCCCGCTGGCGATAGAAATCTGAGACCTGGAAAATCGGAAGGTATCCCATAATCTGGCTGACACACTCTAGGCTACAGAGATGCGAGTCTCTTGAGCCTGGGCGGTGCATCCTGGTGGAAGGAAAGGTATATAGGCTCTCCACTTGGGGATGGTATTTCGACCTTCTCAATAACGTCTGACCAGCCTATCCTCTAGCTGTCACAAACCCGCTATGTTCTCAAAGACATTCCTTGCTATCGCTGCGTTGCT
The DNA here is from genome assembly GCF_000182895.1 of Coprinopsis cinerea okayama7#130. Lineage (NCBI taxonomy): Eukaryota > Fungi > Basidiomycota > Agaricomycetes > Agaricales > Psathyrellaceae > Coprinopsis > Coprinopsis cinerea. Next base: position 2,940,194 of record NW_003307543.1, on the reverse strand, counting down.
CTCTACCGCTCTTGTCTCTTCAGCGACCCCACTTGAAAAGCGACAGAGAGCGCGACTTGTTCGCCAATGTACTGTTCCGAACACCGTTGCTCTAACTTTTGTGAGTGACTAGCCTTATTCAATCTGGAACGATAGACAGAGGCTTGACGGCGACGCTCCGTAGGACGATGGCCCCTACAACTATCTGCGAGACATCGTCAATACCCTCGATGCAGCCGGTGCCAAAGGCACATTCTTCTTCAGTGAGTTCGAATCCAACGACTGTCGCACCGAACCAGCCAGCTGACCAAGGTGCCTTTTCTCCTAGATGGTAACAACTGTGAGTGTACAATCCATCCACATGCGGTTCTGCTTCTCGAATTCCTTCGCTTCATCCGCCATGTTGTCGTTCTCCCATTGCTCTCGGATTCTGATACCAATGAATTTACTTTAATTAGGGGGATGTATCTACGATCCTGCCAACAGGGAGCGAGTTAAGTATGCATACGACCACGGCCACCTAGTCGCCTCCCATACTTGGGGCCATCGAAATCTTGCAACACTCTCATGGGATCAAAGTCAGTTTACACTTTGTTCTGCTAGGGTTGCTTCCCCAGGGCGGATAACATTATGCTGATGTGTCTTTTTATAGTTCACGATGAGATGTGGAGAGTCGAGCGTGAGTGTCGACCTATATTTAGCCACCTCTTTTCCGATGCTCATCCTCTTCTCAGAGGCGCTCATGAGAATCACCGGCGCTAAGCCGGCATTTATGCGACCTCGTAAGTCCTTGACCATGATAACTATTCTCAACGTAGCATTACCCACCTCTCGAATCAAGCTTATGGCAGTTACAACGACCTCGTTTTGGACGCCGCTGGAAACCGTGGACAGACTGTCGTTATTTGGGACTTTGAGTGAGTCTGTAGCCCTGGAAGGAGAGACCATTACATGTCCTTACCACTTGCAGTTCACAAGACACTGCGGGCGCTTCGGCCCAGACCTCCCGCAATTTGTACGACCAAGCCATCGGAGGCCGTCCCAATACTATTCTTACCCTTAATCATGAGACCATTGGTAAGTCTGCCCCAGTTCTTCGAGTGTTGATATAGACGGCTGAGCGTCATCTTTCATCACGATTATTTTAGCAACCACTGCGTAAGTCACTCATCTAGCCAGATTCGCGTTCGTACCGGTATTAACTTTCGATTATAGATACGAAGTGCTTCCATACGCCATCCAACGGCTCCAGGCGGCAGGCTATCGACTTGTAACCTTATCTGAATGCCTCGGCACATCGTCCTACCAAAGCGTATCTGCCCCAGGCACACCAGACGTGAGCCGCTCTCTCTTTCGTGCCTCCATGTTCAGATTTGGTAACTCGTTACCCCGTTTTAGGCGAGCTGGAGGTGTTGATTCGAATCGAACTGATACTCCTCAATCTCCCACCTCTTATTGCCCTCGCTTATGATATTTCCCTTTGGAACTTTTCCTGTTCTCTGGACTCTTGGTCAACACAAGGAAACGTATTCGTTCTTTGTCTTTCCCCTTGGACTACTTCACAACTCCAGCACCTTCGACCTCAGCTAACTACAGTAGTTACGACTGGATGATGATCTCTCCGAACCATAACTAAAGCTAATATACAAAACAGACATCCCCTGTATTCTTTGTCACGGTATACTGTATGAATAGCAGTTCGAATTGCTGTTCCCATCCCAGTCCACTAGGAATTATTCCCGGGGAGGCGCCGGTGCAGCCTCTTTCTCGTTCTTGAGCTTCGACTCTACAGCATCACCAATCTTCAGGCGCTGCTCCAGGGTCAATGTCGGTGTCGCCGAATAGCCTAGTTCTGTGTACAATCGGCCCAGATAGTCGGTGAGCGGGTGATCAGTTTGGGACGCAAAAGAGGGCATTGTCACTGACTGAGACTCGGATATTGGATGGGAATCTCTTCGCTTTCGACTGGGAGTGTTGAGAGGTCCAGCGGGTATGAAGGCCCAATCCAGGCCACTCGGGTATCGTGGTCACTGGATTAGCCACATGATAAGCACGTCATACTTCCTAAAGTGAGGTAATTAGACCTGGCTTACGCTCTCTGCAGATTATAAGCCAATGGATGAGTATCATTCAATAGTCGTCAGAGGCTGAGCGCTGGACAATAGGACAGGAGAGGCTGACCTGTTGGCGGGTAAGAGGGTGTACTAATATGCTATCACCCCGACCAATTAGTAAACTCGTGGGCCGCTGAAGAAGTGCGCCAGTTACCTGAGATTCCCGCGGTTCATGCATAGATAGGAGAATACGGACGAGAAGGTCTCCGCAGGACACCATATCTCGTAGGATCCTGTGCGCAATTGTGTCGTGAGTCACTGGCAGATCGTTCCCAACACCGATGTTCGCTGCTTTACCTACTGGGTGGGGCCCAATCGGACCCTCGTTAACTCGGGAAAGAGGCACTGCGACGAATGCACCATCGCGGCGGAGACGGAGCACAGCGTCTCGTAGTCGTAGCGCTTCTGCATGTTCATCTGCATTTCGTTGATGGAAGTAGATATCTAATGGTTTTAGGTAGGCCCAGCGTAAGTCTCAGGGTAGTTCCGATCCTGACTCTTAGATATTGGCGTACGGAAGTGCCATTCCCTGAATTCCAGGATCAAGGCTAATCAGTAGTTTCGAGGTGATAGGCAAGAGGAGTGTGTACTTGACTTCAGAGTCGACCACCGTCTGCAGGTCCGTAGGCGGAGCGTGCGGAGACGTCATTGGGCGATGGCAAATGGGGAGCTGGAGCTAGAGGGGACGGCAAAGTAAGAATGGGACAGGCCTCTTGAGAGAGCTTACAGCTTCCGAGGTGATTTATAAGGTACCAGAGGGACGGAATTTCAAATCGGAGCTTACTCAATAGACGCCAGTGAGTCCAGCGCCCATGTGTTTGCTGCAACTTGTACATCCGTGGATACAAGACAGCGAAGGTATTTATTGACAGGAAAAGATCACGTAAAACGAGATGGCACGAATAGTTCACAGCCTCTTCATGAAATTTCTGTCGTCAAGAGAGTGACCTAACCAGAGCAGTGTGCTTCTCAGAGCGAGGGGTGATCTCGCATTTGAACGGGACGATTTTCCTACGGTAGAAACGTGATCCAGTCAGTGGCTATACGACTGAATATTGTATTGAAATAACTTACGACATGGTCTCTGGTGTGGCCTCGAGTTTGAGAGGTTCACCATCCTTTGGTGCGCGAATATCAAAGACTGAGAGAACGGTCGCTGCCATGTAAAGGAGTGAATCGTGACTTAGGTGACGACCAGGACAAATTCTGGTAAAGGTATCAGGGATTCACGTCAGGTCAAACCAACGGTTTCTGTGGAGGACTCACCGACGACCATAGCCAAATGCAGCTAAATCGGGATCCAAGAGCGTGGTATCGAGGCGGCCATTCTTCAAATACCTTTCGGGATTAAACTCGTATGGGCTTTCAAAGACGTTTGGATCGTGAAGGATGGCCCTGATGACAAGTCCTGTAAGTAGCGTACCCTCTGGCAACGCGACAGGCCTCCTTACCATGTATTTGGTTGGAAAGCTGTTCCTTTGGGGAAGAAATAGCCCTTGTATTCCTGGTCCTCCATCGATAGGTGAGGGACGGCTGCAGGGAAGAGTAAATCGGAGAAGACAGTTAGTGCCAGCGACTAACTTGGTCATATGTTGTACTCACCCAAGGGAAGGACGTTGTACCACCGATTGACCTCCTTTGTGACGGCCTGAAGGTAATGCATTTCTTTAAGGTCGCCAAAGCTGGGAAGCTGTTTAGTTGTGTCGACAATGCTGTCGATCTCTTCTTTTATCTTGCGCTGAACATCGGGGTGCATAGCGAGTGCCAGGATCAGTGCATGCGCCGAGCTGACAGTCTATCCCATGTCGGTTGAGTCTATCAAGCGAATTCCGCACGGGTGGGTGGACTCACGGTATCAGAACCAGCTTGAAAAAGAGAAACGTCAGAGCAAAATTCGAAAGCCACGGTCAAGAAGCAGGCTCACCGGCGTATGCTGTAGCGGATACATCTTTCGCCATTCGTTCCATCTCAGGGTATGTTGGATCATCCTTTGGTGGCAGTCGATTCACTAATCCCTGAACAATACTCGGCGTCTCGTCATGTGTACCTTCTGAGCCCTGGTTTTGTTAAACAAGGCCAAGTAAAATGATAAGCATAGTGGAAGTGTTGGTGACAACCATTGGAATAGAATACACACGTACCAGACGCTCACTAGCATCCCTGAAGGGCGTCTCAAGAGCACGCTCGGTCAATTCAAGGCCTTCCAGTAGGAATCGCTTCCATCCGGCACCAGGAAACCAAGCAGGTACCCATTTCAGCGCTGGAATAACATTGACGAGAAACCTTCCCGGGGTCATTGAAACGAGAAGCCTGTCGACGATGGCCTCAGCGTCACGAATGATTTGGTTGTTGTACTCGAAGTCTTTGGCACCGTATGCGATGCGCATGATGATGTGCGAGAACAGCCTAGGAAACCATTGATCAGGCTTAGGACATGAGAAGCAGGAGAAGGGCCTACGATCGCATCTCGGCCATAAAGTCATCCGGTTGTTCGAGGAGGGCGCGTAGAAAGGTGGCTGTTTCTTGTTGGATGATTGGGTGATAGTCTGGGATTCGCCCTTGATTGAGATATTGATGGAAGGCTCGACGACGGGCCCTCCATTGCGGGCCATAGGTCGTGAATGTGAATGCCCAGCTAGCTTCCATGCTAAGGACTTGCGGTCAGCAAGCGTCGCCAATGAATGTGGGTCCTTGGAACGCACATGTCATGAGCAGGGAGTTGGGCTCGGCTCGAGTTCGCCGCCGACTTCTTCTCCAGAAGTGCAACCACATCCTCGAACGAGTTCAGGACAACGATCGGCTGATCCAAAGCCTTCAGATAGATAATATCGCCTGCAAGTGGAACTCATCAGTCCTTCAATATAGGTACGATGTGAGTAGTCCACTTGCCATATTTTTTTCGCCAGTCATTATATACGAGCCACGCGCTCTTCACGGGGATCTGGAGTAAGTTTCCAAGAAATGGGATGCCTCTTGGGCCTGGAGGAAGAGGAAGCGTATGATTGGTCCCGGTTCTGGAGCTATCGAGAGCCCTGAGGAGCACCGAAGCAATAGAGACTGAGGATATCGCAAGCAGAATGGCCTGACTTGCAGGCCATAAGTAGTCTGGGAGAGTCATAAGGAGAAGAGACCGCGAAAGGAGAGACTCGACGACGGTGCTGTGTACTCTGTGTCTCGCCTCTTGCATTTATACCCCAACAATGCGTCCGACATCGGGAAACGGGGGGTTGGCGCCTGTAAGAAAGGCATCCAACATTGGGTGCTACAATAGAGGACTTACACGTACCGAGATTAAATGGCCAGCTTCACACCAGCGCGTTTGCAATGGCCCTCTACGGACGGCGTCTCTGGCCACATGACTGCCTTCTGGACACGCCCTGACAGATGGAAGTAAATGCAAGGTCCCAGAATTTCGTTATCGCACAGTATCGGCTAGGTTTTAAGAAACCGTGACGGGGGCCCTGATACATCGACCTATCCATGTGGAGACCAGCAGAGCTCCTGTGACTATCGCGAGGCGAAATGCGGAATACGAGGGTGCTGCCGTCTGCTGGATCCACTCACGGTAGTTACAGGACCTTGAATAGTTTTTATCCAAGCAGATTCCTTCATAGAGAGCCTGTTAATTCCCAGCGTTTTCCAGAAATCGGACTATTCAAACTCCGCGGCGCAGTCCGAAAACGGAACCCGGTGAGCGCTTAACAGCTGGCATTTGGCAGGCCCCATGAAGTTTGGCAGGAAGAACGACCAAGATGGGCAACGATAGTGATATGGAGAATAGATCCTGAAGGCCGTGATAATATGCATATGGACCTGCCATCTGTGCATATGCTACTCATTACCTGGGCAGAGGAATTCCCAGATGACCTACCAGTACAGGAACGCTTCTTTAAAACGGGGGTAATTTTCGCCGCTCGAGACTTTGACATGATTGTAGTGTCCCTATCACAGCCTGACCGCTCAGACCCTTCCTGATGCTGAATGAGATGTAACTCAGACGATCATGGCACCGTACTCGGGGGGATGTAATTTTGTAAGTAAGGCTTCTCACCCTTTGCTCCGCATGCATGGAAGAGGGATTAAGGATGTCAGTCTGATGCCCTGTAAGCTGCACTTCGAACGCCGTGATATCCCTCGCGCAGTCCGGATTCCGCAATACGATTAACTAATTGTGAATGCAGAAAATTGGGAGAAGATCGATAGTCGAGCGGCTGACTTGCCGAGCATACGAACGCTACCAGGAGGGTAGTTTTATCTCCACCGTTCTACCTCGCCATCTATCCTCGCCAAAGGTCTTCGCAGCACAGGGGCTCGGAAGTACGTACATCCTAAAGGAGAATGATGCCAACACGGTTATGGCTGCTGGGCATCTTGGCGTACACGCTCACCGCGTCGGCCTCTGTCACTGTCTATTATCTTCCTGGACAAGAACCCTTATTTTCTCCAGGAGCCTCAACAACTTCAGGGGCGGCGGCCACTTATACAGGTGCAGCTGCGTATAATCCAACAGTTTTGGAGCCTCCACCACCGCCAAATCCACCCATTACCAAACGATTTGCTTTGCAGCTACGAAATGGCGGAACACCAGGCGTTTCAATACAACAAAGTGGGGCTTTCTTTGGGTTCTCGATAGAGATGTCGGTGGTTAATCAAGTCTGTAAGCCATTCTGAACTGTCCTACTTGAGACCTTTCTGATCTCATGAGTATAGTGGGCAAGAATTCGTGCGTTCAATAGGTCCAATCGAATGCTCACCGGCGCTGACTGACCATCGTGTGTTTCTGATTCCAGAACGGTCCTCATGGTCCCTTTTCTGAATCTCATGTCGAATCTTATTCGAAGAGGTGGAAGTGTTCGTGTTCGAGTGGGAGGGAACACCCAAGAGACCGCTGTTCTCGTCCCAAGTTTGCCGGACGGCCGCATCTTGTCGAAAGATGAAGACGGTCTATCCAACCCCGTAAATAGTTTCAACCTCTTCGCTGGCTGGAAGATAGCTCTCTAAACTGTTCGATACCTAGACGCAAACCCCTCCTCTGGACTACACAGCGGACCTGATCTACATGCTAGGGAACATATCGTCCCTTGTGAACGTCGACTGGTTCCTGGGTGTCCCGTTCATGGACGCTTCCAACTTTCAGCTCGCCATTGCCGAAGTTGGCCAGCAAGTCTTGGGATCTCGGCTGATAGGCCTTCAAGCTGGTAACGAACCTGATCTCTACAAGCGCCACGGCCACAGGGACGAGGTAGGCCATTCTCTTCCTATGACCCTTTGCCATCCCTTATGGAAGCCCTTCTAGAACTATGGTCCTGACGACTACTTCGATGAATTCAGACGCTTGGTCGACGCAATGTCGGGAGATGCACATGTAACCAACAAGCACATCCTGGTGGGACCCAGCATCGCGTCTGGCGATTGGACTCCGGAGATGGTCTGGGATACGGGATTCGTCGACCAGTTCTCCGACAATCTAGCCTTTCTTTCTGTCGAACAGTGCGGTTGACAACATTCTCTTGACAGTTTCCATATTCTCACCTTCCACACTTGCAGTTACCCTTCCGACAACTGTTACGCCCAATTCGGCGTTGGGACACCTCGAGATCCTCAAGAAATGTTCGAGAACTATCTGAACCATGAATCCGGGGTCAACACGTTGGCCCGATACCTGGATGCCACTGCCTACGCGCAAGCGAAGGGGAAATCTATGCTGATGTTCGAAACGAATACAGCGTCGTGTGGGGGTTTCGCTGGCATCAGCGATTCCTTCGGTGCAGCACTCTGGGCATTGGACTATTCAATGCAAATGGCGCACTCCAACTTTTCTGGAGCCATGTTCCACATTGGTGGCCAAAACGTGTTTTATAACGTACGCCAATCTATTCGCTTCGAAAGTCACGGTCGTTAACATTCAGGTATTTTTGACAGCCATTCACTCGTAAGAGCTTTTACATTCTCCTGGATGGACTGTGTCGTTTGTTGACATCGACCTCCAGCTCCTCCAACGAATCAAACTGCTTACCACCAGTGGACGATTGGCCCTGTTTACTATTCTGCCTTGGTCATGGCTGAGGCACTAGGCCCATCTGGTAAAGCCCAAGTCCTCGATTTAGCCGCCAATAACAGGAGCACATACACCCCTGCCTATGGCATCTACGAAGACGGGAATCCAGTCAGGGTACTCCTCATCAACTTCATTGACGACCCTTCCGGCGCAAATGATGTGACTGTGTCTATATCCGTTGGTGGTGGACATACTGGTCAGCCGAATGCAAGCCCCTCCCAGGTCAGGGTAAAGTGAGTGGAATACTTTCTTACAGTGTGATGGTTGCTAATTTCTCTTGGAAAGATACCTATCGGCTTCGTCCGTTTCGCAAAAAGGGAATTTCACTTGGGCGGGGCAGGTAAGTTCTCCTTCCCGCCTTGAACAGTGCTTGCTCTACATGTCCCCTAGACATTCGGTGCCAACTTCGAATCGGACGGCCGTCTACAAGGCGACGAGGACACCTTAACAGTCTCATGTGACGGCACGACGAACGTGTGTTCGATCAAGGTTCCAGCACCTGGGGCAGCACTGGTCTTCCTTACAGACAATTCTTTGGATGAAGTCGAGGATAACCCGGTTCAGACGTTTGCAACGAGCGTGAGGACAAGGATGTTCAATACTGCGACAGTGGACCCTGCGGTGTTGGCGACTTCGAACGGCCATGGCGCGTTCTCGAAGAAACATTTGGGGAGTACGAGTAAGGGGAGCACGGGGTCTGGTGCAGCCAGGCGGGCGGTCCAAGTTGACTTCTGGCTGGTTGTTGGGGTATCCTTTTCCTTTGCCTTATGGTCTTTCGTTTGATGACTTTACTGCGGTGGCGGTTAGCACACCCTTCTATACATCCTTTCGTTCTTTCGACTTTCTGTTAGTAAGCACATTTTTTATTCTGTGTTGCAAATGCAAATGTGGACATTTATTGGAGTACGCACGAGCGATGCAAGCGCCCAGTGACCTAAGAGCTTCCGATCCTACCCCCTTCACTTGTTCCCACTCTTGACTGAGCCTGTAGCAGGCTTATTGCCAGTCTGCTGGCTCAGCTCGTCGTCGATTTCTGTAATGGAGTTCGGTTTGACTCTGCTCTCCTTGAAGCACCTGTTCCGACCATGCGTCACTCGACACTGGATTCGGGTTTTTCGCCTCTTTGCTTGGACTTTAGCAGCTGCACCTGCGGTGCTCTTGGCCAACTTGGACATGGTTACTGAGCTGTATCTCGAGGCCTAAGCGTAGGTCAGAAATCAAACCAAGGCCCTATGTGTGATCTCGCACGAGACCTTGACTCACTGGTGAACCCTTGTCTGGGGCTTGGCCCTGCCCGTGACCATGACGAATCTTGAGCTGTGTGAAGCGCCTCTTCGGCTTAGCTTCTGTCTGGGCCGCAATTGCTGCTGCGAGCTCTTCATCGAAACTACGAGCTTCCAGTAAGAAGGATAGGAGTTCGCGGCGTATCAGGGATTTGGCGTAAGCCATGTTCCGAAATTTCATCCTCATGATCATGTCCTGTTTCGTATTGCGGGGGAAAATATCTGAAGTATCTCTAGCAATCTGAAGAGTCGAGACCGCAGGTAAGGAAGCCATTCGAACCTACTGGATTCAAGTATTAAAACTCACGATTGGAAGGGTGAGAACTGAACCTCCATAGGCCAGTAAAGTGAGAAAGAGATGGTGTATTCGCATGGCTATCCCGAGTCAAGTTCTTGCTTTCCATCAGTATTCTCCCCACTCCCATTCTCGCCCAGAGACTCACATTTATTGATGCATCCAATGGGACCAGCCCTGAATAGCAAGACAATGAGCATTGAGCGCCTTACGTGAGCCAAAGGGGAGGGCGCTCACCGTTATGGATGGGGGGCTTGCGCCGGGCAAGCTGAGGACCAATAGCAGGGTGTCCTTTGGTTCAATCGTGATTGCGGCGCCCATTTATATCTCTTCTTGTTCTAAGAATAGACGGCCATCATCTAGAGTTTGGCATCTGCATCAATTACGAGAGCTATATGTTTTCAGGCGGTGCTGTCTCCTTGTATCCTGCTCCTCACCAGGCCCGAGCAATTCTCCACCACATTGGATGATAGGTTCTGCGTGTTCATCCGCCGTCAGTGCCGAACGCAGATTGGTTTTAGGGAGCTATATTTACAGACAACATTATTGCACAACCTTAATTTAAGATCTGAATGTGTGATCTCTATTCCCTGTCTATGTAATCGACTCCCGGTCAGGGGAACTCCCGCGACAGCCCTCATCTTGTGGGCTATGATTCGCCGTGGAGAGGTACAAGCGGGACACGGTCATGGTTAGGGATCAATTTTGATGTGGCTGTGTTTGGGTGCCTCGCCATCAAGCGCGGCTGGGCGACGTCAGCGGCGATGACTCTTGCCTCCCGCCATCATTGCAGGCAGCGACGACAATGACGGTTGCTCGCCAATGGTTTCCCAAAATTCGTCGGACTACTTTGAAGAGGAAGACTCTCAGTTCCTGAGGGCTCTGCAAGAGGCCACATTACCTGGTGATCTGCCGAAACCAGCACCTGAACCTCAAGATGTCGACGAAGACGGTTCGGATTCGGATTCATCTGAGGACCTTGCACCCCCACCTCCAGCTCAGCCGTATCTAAAGCGTCGCTATTCAGATCTGGAGGAAGAAGAGATACGAGAGGCAACGACTACCACAGCAGAAAAGGTTGCGAGCGAAGATGCGGACATCTATGGACCTGCTCGCTTTGGAGGGTTTGGGCAGTACATGCACCGGAAACGCGCCAAATTGCAAATCCAGAATGATTCGTTGAAAGGGAAAGAAGTAAAGGACGGAATCTTCAAAGGGCTCGCGATCTATGTGCGTTCTAGCTGCCTTTCGTATGGACAAAGCTAACGCGGTTCATAGATTAATGGATGGACGCAACCTTCAGTCCAGGACCTCAGACAATTAATAATTCAACATGGTGGTGTATTTCAGCCTTACCTCGATAAGAAGAGCATCGTGTGCGTCGTGAATTGTATTCAATTGGAGCCTATTCTGACTTCCGTGTAGTACCCATATCATTACTTGCTCGTTGACTCCTGCCAAGATGAGGGAGTTCAAGCACATGAAGGTTGTTCGACCGGAATGGCTCGTGGAAAGTGCAAAGGCGGGAGGGCTCCTTCCCTGGCGCGATTTCATCTACATTCCAGACGGGCGACCTGAGAGCTCTCAGGGCAGTAAACAAAGGGCACAAGGGCTGGGAGACCACGTCAAGCTCTCAGGTTCTTCTGGGTCGACCACAAAGGCTGCCAAAGCGCCAACGCCCAAGCCTGACCCGCTATATGTCACGGATCCCAAATCCAAGGAAGAGGCGGCTAGGGTGCCAGGGTATGCTTCGGCAATATCCAATCCTAACGCCCAACGTGCAATGGCGAATCCTGAGTGGAGGAAAGCCCACACATCCGTTGCACCTGATTTCATCGAGGGCTACTACAGGAATTCACGTCTTCATCACCTCGCCACTTGGAAAGCCGAACTCAGAGAACTTGTGCAAGAAGCGCAAGAACGCGCCGAGTCCAACGGAGGCGCGATCGCAGAAGGCGCTGTCGCGCACTTGGGGAAAGTCCCTTCCGAAAGGGGTGGGGTGAGCATGCGGGGGGTGGAGTTTGTAATGAAGTCCCCAGGTAGCAAGTCCAAGTGGAAAGGAAAGGGAAGGGCGGTAGAAGTACACGACCGCGTCATCATGCATTGCGATTTTGACTGCTTCTTCGTGGCAGCAGGCCTCGTCAGTCGACCGGAGCTGAAAGGCAAACCCGTGGTGGTTTGCCATTCCCAAGGAAGCCAAGGAGGAGCATCTAGTACCAGCGAGATCGCTAGTTGCAGTTACGAGGCAAGGAAGTTTGGCGTCAAGAACGGGATGAGGTATGATGATGTTCTTTCCCGCTTGCCGAAGATGTTCATGCCCCTTGTAGCCTTCAACAAGCCCGCCAGTTATGCCCCATGATCATCACGATACCTTATGAATTTGAACGGTGAGCATCGATGCCTGTATCTACTGTCCGGTGTCTAATGGCAGTAAACCAGATATAAACAATTCTCTCTCCAATTTTATACCGTTTTGATGTCACATGCGGACGACCTGCAAGCTGTGTCTGTGGACGAAGCGATAATCGACGTGACGGAGGCTGTTTCACAACTACGCGCCAGAACGGAAGACCCAACCATCGACGTCGCCAAGGATTACGCGGAGACGATCCGCGCAGCTGTCAGAAACGTGACCAGTTGTGAGAGTACGTGCAGAGACGACTATAGCCTAAGATAGAGAGCCCTCACCGTTGTTCTTCCAGTCAGCATCGGAATTGCGCACAACATTCTGTTGGCACGACTTGCGACTCGTAAAGCCAAGCCAGGAGGGTCTTACCACCTTCGTCCTGAAGAAGTACCTCAATATCTCGCCCCTCTCGAGATCACGGACCTGCATGGATTTGGGTGGCAGACGAAGAAGAAAGCTCAAGAGAAGCTTGGTGCTACATCGTTGGGTGAACTGACGAAGAAGAGCAAGGCGCAGCTTATCGACGCCCTGGGGAGGGCGACTGGGGAAAATCTGTATAATGCTCTCCGTGGTGTCGATGATCGCAAGCTAGAGTCGGACAAGCCCAGGAAGTCGGTGTCCTGCGAGATCAACGTACGTCGTTCGCCCTTATCCAGGCGAGCCCGCGCTTAATGACCTTCGCAGTATGGTATTCGATTTGAGAATAACGAACAGGCTGAAGAGTTTATCCGCCAGATGGCAGCGGAGGTCAAGAAACGGTTGGATGCTGTCAACATGGTCGGGCGGTCTGTTACCTTGAAGATCATGAAGCGAGACCCTTCTGCTCCAGCGGAGCCCGCAAAGGTAACCATGAATCCTTTCGTTGTCACCGTCTTTACTCACACAAGTTGCAGTTCTTGGGACATGGTCCTTGTGACGTATTCAGCAAACAAGGCGCATTGATTGGTCCTGGAGGAAGAGCGACGAGTGACGACCAGATCATTGGCGACCATGTGTGGAGGATGTTGAAGTCTTTCAACTTTGACCCCAAGGATCTCAGAGGAATCGGCATCCAAATCCAGAAACTGGAAGCCCCCAACTCAGCCCCTCAGGTGCCACTTGGCCAGGCCAGGCTTCCCTTTCAGCGACGCAACGACGGCTCGAGGGCAGCAGGAACTTCGAAGGCTGGCGCCAACAGTATTGGTGGCCACGCAGCTGTAGCGGTACAGGCGCCAATAGGAGACCCGGTGAAGCCGTCGGTTGAATCCAATCAGAATCAGAGAGCCTTCGACCTTCCCTCGTTCTCTCAAGTCGACAAGTCGGTTCTGGAGGCTCTTCCCCGTGAAATCCGAGAAGAATTGGAGAACGAATACAGACGCCAACCGTCCACGCCATTCGTTTCACATTCTGGTCCCACCAACCAGCCTCCTGGCCTCCGACCTCCCCCTCGCGTCACATTCGAGTCTGGTTTCCCATCTCGGCGATCCAATACTCCCAATATTTTCCCGGAGAAACCTGGTGGTCCAGGAAACTACAAACGGATCACGCAGCAGCTAGCTCCAAAGTCACGGTCGTCCATCTCGCCCACCAAAAGCGCCCTGTTTGCGTTGTTGGAACGAAATATGCAGAAGAAGCAGAAGAAAAAAGTCCTTGCTCAGGTCACGGATGCCAAACTGCGGGACTTGGGAATCGACCCTGAAGTGTTCGCGGCGCTACCAAAATCGATTCAAGCGGAGCAACTTTCTCGAGCGAGGTTGATCAAGGCGAAGGGAGAGCTACCGTCTCCGCCCTCTGAGCGCAAAGTGCTCAAGGCGAAGAGGCTCACTCTTCCCCCGGGTTTCAAGGTCTATCGCGCACCTCCTCCGTATGCTCGATACCGTACCGTACCGACTCTCCGCCGACATGGGAAAACCAAGAAGGAAAAGCTCGCTTTTACGGATGCGTCTGACGTACAGAACGTTCTGGAGACGTGGGTTACAACTTATCGACACTGGGCTCCGCGGCAGAAGGACGTGGACTACCTCTCCAAATTCCTGTTGCAATGTGTGGATGGGAATGTGGCTGCTGATACTGGCCTTGAAACGGGAGTGTCTGTGATGAAGTGGTGGTTGGTGTTGTTGAGGCGGTTTTGGCCAGGGTCGGAATTGATCGAGGAAGGAGAGCCTGATGGGAGTCAGACGGATAGGGTTGGGCAGGCGTGGTGGGATACGTTTAGGGAGTTGAAGGAGAAGATGGATGTGGTTGTGAGGAAGAAGTTTGGGGGTTGTCTCTCGTTGAAGTGATACCGTTATCATCACTTTGTTTGTCGTACTATTTATCCTCCCTGGTCCCTTTTGCGATGAAGAGGCGAAGATCGTGACCGCTCTTCTTGACAGCGATGTCGGGCCAGAACTCGAGTCGCAATCCACAAGTTGTGAAAGCTTCCTCGATGTCCTCCTGTTTGAATCCACCTCTGTGAGCTACGATGTTGTCCTTGTGTTCCGGGAAGATGACGTCCAGGTCGATATCTTCTGCTTTGAGCAGGTCTACTACAAGGAGACGTCCGTTGGGTTTCAGGTAACTCGTCAGAATACGAGTCATGTCTGCAATGGACTCGAAGTGGTGATATGCCATGGCACACTGGCATGCGTTCAAGGGTCGGCCAATACGTTTGCTTGGGTATTGCCAGGAAAGAAGAAAAATATGTGCTCACTATTACGACGTCGAAACCGGACTGTAGCTCTTGGGGGCTATGCGTGGACAAGTCAACGCACATGCATCTCATCTCCTCCGGAGGGATGCCTTGATTGGAGACGAAGCTGTTGTAGATGTCCGTCATGCCCTGGCTGATGTCCACCCCCACTATGGATTTGACATGGGGTGCTAGTTGTTGAGAGAGTAGACCTAATGAAGCAATCAATGCTGTCAGAGTTTTGTTGTGTCACGGCTTGCGAGCGGGTATTACCAGGTCCGCAAGCAAAATCCATAACTTCTGTCGTTTCATCGTCAAATGTTTCGCGACGTAGAACGGCGCGAGCAATACTATCGCTCTGCATGAGCCGAATACTTCGTGATCAAGTACCTTCCCTCGACGCTTACCGTCTAGCCAATTCTGAAGATGACTTGGAGGGCCGATAATCTGAGGCTGTTTCGTTGAAATGCTTCCGGTTAGCCTCCACGAAGTCGTGTGTCCGGGTATCCATCACTCGGTCACCAAGTCAACGCCAGGGCCTTGGGCGATCGACCAAGATGACAGTCGGGAAGAGAGAAGTTCAAGGCACCGACGGAAGCATCAGCAGCACCGGCGGATGCAAATCCGGATCCTTACAATCAGATCGACAACATCTGACTCCTGAGCAGTGGTACATGTGCTAGATTCCAAGCAGGGGGGCAAGTAAATGATACAAAAAATGCGCTAGCGCTACAAAGGGGCTGTAGGTGTAGATATGTAGCAACGAATCGTCGAGATCCGGTATGAGTACAATAAGCATCTCTAGGATGTGCCCCGCAGTGGACAAGAAATTGGGCATGCGATCTAGGGGTTCATGATCATTAGTGTCATGAAGCAGCGTCGATGCTTGCTCGATGCTGCTAGATCGTGATAGTGCAAGACAGTCTGGACTAGCAGAATGGAGACAAGAAGAGAAAAAAGGGCGCGAATGTTGCTGTACCAATCGATGGCCAGCGTCTAGTTGATCGATTGTGTCCGAGAGGGACCTGCGTTTTGTGGAAGGAGTGTAAGGTCGTCATCAAAGAGTCGTAAATCTTTTCCAGAGGTGGGGAAAAGGAGGTTTGTGCGGTCGTGTCGTCGTGTCTAGCTTTTAGCTTTTAGAGTCTTTGGGTGATCGCAACCGAGAAGTCGGAGAAAAAGACTTCCTGGTCCTTGGGGCTGGCAAACTCCGGCTTGGAACCTGAAGAGGAAGAATTTTAGAGGGGACAAGAGAACCTAAGGAGGGGTAACTTGACGTACCACCGAAGAAAGTTTGCATCTGCATACCGCGAATTCGTCCAGCACCACTGTCGCGGAGGATGAGGCCACTGATGTTGACGACGCTCTTGCCGTTGACAAAGAGCTCGAGCTCGCCGTTGGCTTGACCGACATCATTGAGGCGAACGCGCTCGCTGACGGTAGTCCATGCACCGGTGGCAAAACGGAAAGAACCACGACCGACGGAGGCACCGTAAGTGGGGTTGCAGTGATTGCCAGGCCCGGAGCAGAGCTTGTTGTTGGCAGCGAAACGAGCGTCGGTGTAAGGGGGGAGGTAGGCGTAGAATTCACCCTCGCCGTCGGCGCGCCACATGAGACGAGCAGAGAAGCACGAAGAAGATTTCCTTCCACCAGAGCATCCGACAGCCTCGCCGTCACTGTTTCCACCATCTAGAAACAGGTAATAAGTGTCGGCAATCTGGTATCCGAAAGGATGTACTCACAGAGACCGGGGAGCTTGCCACCAAGCTGGAAGCCGAAACCTTGAGGGAAGAATACGGAGTACGAGAAGGTAGCTTCTTTGGCGGTAGTGAGGTCGACAGAGGCAGGGCCGGGGGCATAGAAGGAGAATCCACCCTGGGGTTGGAAACCGAATGTATACGAACCACGGGGATAGAATGCCCTCATAGCTCGCTTGCCATCAGGAGCGTTGGTGTAGCTGTGGACCACCGATCGGAGAACGTTTCGGGGTCGGAAAGTGCTATCGGAAAGGGCGAGTGCATTGCCGAGGACGTCGGTGGTGGACCAAGCCCTGTTACCAAATCCTTGAACGGGGAACAATTGCCCAAGGACGCCCGGATTCACACTGGTGGGCTGTGCAGGGACCGCAGATGAGCTTGAAGGCGTGACAGAGGTGGTAGCGGGGGCAGAAGAGCTTGCAGGGCTTGAGGTCACGGGAGAGGAGCTGGGGATAGCACTGGAGCTTGAGCTGGGAACAATGCTCTGGGTGGGGACAACACTTGAACTGGGCGCAACGCTTGAGCTTGGGATGGAGCTAGAGCTCGGGGCAACGGTGGAGCTTGAAACGGCTTCCGAAGTGGGTGCGCTTGAGCTAGCAGAGCTGGGAACAGCGACAGAGCTGGAGGATGGTGTAGAAGTTGGAACGATAATAGGAAGGGTCGTAGCGGGTGGAACTGCGGTCGTCGGTTTCTTCGGGCATGTTGAACGGCGAAGGCGCATAATCTTGACGTGCGGTGGGGTTGGCACCGCGGTTACGAGTGCAACGAGGAGGGCAAGGGTGAAAAACAGGAACCGTGTTGCGAACATCGTGAGGGTCTGGTCCTAGTGGTCGATAGGATGGGAAAGACAAGAAGAGACAGACGTAGCACAGTTGGCGTATTTAGAGAGGGAGGATAAAAGTCGGAAGGTAGAGGAACCTCAGAACCAAGCTGAAAGGTTCAACGCACAAAAAAGAAGGACTCTGGAAAAGAAGGGGAAAAGACGCAGATGAGCGTTGGAAAGAAACAAGCCGCAAGGGAATCGAGACTTATGTGGACTTTGAACGAAATTTTGATGGATTTTGAGATTCATTTCGGGACCTGCAATGATGTCTTGGCACAGGGGTCTTATTCTATTTGAGGGCAACCAGCCGATCGCCAAGACACGGCCCAGACACTCCGTAGAGACCTTCATGGACATGAATGAGAACCTGCTCCTTGATGCTGGCCGGAAATCGTGGATTATTATCTCGTAACTATTCATGAGCAGTCCAGCAACAAGCCAGAATAGCTTCAGAGCGAAAGCGGTCGCCTTCCAAGGCCCGTTGTCAATTTGAGGGTGCTGTGCAATTAAAAAAATTGGAGATAACAAAAAAGGGTAGTGGCTGAATGATGGTTCGGGCAAAGACAGTGTTCCACCTTGTGATCAGTAATTTTTCCAAGCTCCACCTCATCGTGTCCTACTTCCCACTGTTCCAGTCTCAAAATAATGTTGCAGAAGCTTCGAAACCCGAAGAAAATCGCGAAAACGTGGACGAAGTAGAAGATAGGAGCTTACCAAATAGGGAAGGCGCCATTCTGATCGGAGGCGATGCCGCGCACGTGGCGCGGCGACGCGAACCCCTCCCCAGCAGAGGGGTCAAGAACGACGCGCGACAATTGGTGTGGTACAATTGAAACAAAGTCACTCAATATCCCTCGTTCTATAAGGCGTTGTTTCCACGATTGAAAGGACTGGGCCAATCAGTGTTGCGACCTCATCCACAAAAAAAAAGTGGGCCCAAGGAAACCATCCAACTTTGGCCTTCCGAAAACAATCAGTTGAAAGACTATTACTGGCGAGTCGAGTTCGACGTTCATTCAAGGTCCAAATGGCACCCTGTGACAACCGTATTGTACGTTGGCTTCTGTCTTGTTTCCAGGCAGCTTCTCCACGATGTGATCGAGAATGGAATCGCCACGTCCCCTCACGACATCGACAGAGTCAATTTTCCCAGAAGGATGAGGAGTGTGAAAGTCACAATGTCTCCTGAAAATGGGCGCCTTGCGTTCCTTTCAGACAGCTGGACGTGACTAATGTGCATGTGCATTTTCCCAGTGTGTTCTGAGAATGGGGGGCCTTGGGGCATTCCTGTCGGAGAGCTGGGGGTCACGAGCGAACGTTGTTCCCGAGCACCCAGTCTGTAAGTGGCAGCGTCGCAGGGTCTTCTACAAGCTTCGTCAAAATTCCAGGTGAAGTACGGAGGTCCGAATAACATAAGCATAATTTAAACGCAGGGTAAGTGACAGGCGTTAGTCAGGTAGTAACGACAGTGATTAAAGCTTAGTTTGTCAAAAGGAACGGCTTTATCTGGTCCAGGGTTCTCTCAACTTCAAGGCTCTGTGTCGCGGCCACTCGGTTCTGGAGCGCATCACCGGACAATGGCAATCGAAAAGTCCCTGAAGAAGACTTGCTGCCACTTGGGACTGGCAAAGTCAGGACTGGAACCTAAACCACCATCTTGAATAGGGAACTCAAAAGAATGAACAAGAGAACCTACTCACCACCAAAGAACGTCTGCATCTGCATGCCTCGGAAGTTACCACTACTGCTAGTACGTAGCTGAAGTCCCTTGAGGTCGATCACCGATTGTCCATTCGCCCAAACCTGGATCTCTCCATTGGATTGACCCACGTCGTTTAGCCTGACGCGCTGGGCGATGGTAGTCCAACCACCAGCCCTAAAGTGGAAAGCGCCACGACCAACAGAGTCACCGTACTGGGGATTGCAGTGAGTATCCCCTCGATTGCAGTACCTCTTGTTGTCGGCATGGGGAGGAAGGTAGGTGTACAGTTCGCCAGCGCCGTTAGCCCTCCACATGAACCGAGCGGAGAAGCAAGCTGAGGAGTGTCGTCCACCGGAACATCCTATGGCCTCTCCATCGCTGTTTCCTCCATCTGCCATTGAGAATGAGAATGAGAATTAAAAGGCCCGCACAAATAGCACAGTACTCACAGAGACCAGGTAGCTTGCCACCCTTCTGCCATCCAAAACCAGATGGGAAATAGACGGAATAAGCAAACGTCACTTCCCTCGCACCAGTAAGAGAAAATCCGTCTGGGCCAGGGGCGTAGAATGAAAACCCTCCGGCAGGGTTAGAGTTCAACGTGACAGCGCCCTGGGGGAATGTGGCGATGAGGGAGCGTCTACCGTCGGGGGAGTTCCCATACGAGCGCGCGGGGTTGGTCATCGCGTTCCGCGGGCGGAAGGCGTTGTCGTTCAGGCTGAGCGCACTACCCAGGACGTTCGACGTCGACCATGCCCGCTGGTAGCCTTGGACAGGGAAGAGGCTATTGACGCTCTGTCGGCGTGCGATTTCAGCATGGTCGGGGGCTGGGTGGGCAACTGCAAAACCAATTAAAAGAGCGAGGGCTAGGAGGAGAAACCGAGGCGCAGGCATGCTGGAGACGACGTTGCAGAAGGGACAGTGAGTTGGGGGGCCCTTGTAGGCCATCGAGCCTGTATTTGAACCCAACGAGTTTCTAGGAGCAGCGCGCTCATCACCAGTGGGCCCATAATGTGCGCACTTGCGATCAGGTCGTACACAAGGCAGTGGCTAGAAAATGTACTCCTGCACCAAAACAATTGATGATATCACATCCCTACTATGGGTGACCTGTATCCTGAAACGTCCCAATTACTAGGGCTAAGAAGAAGAAAAGCCGTAAAGCACTCACATACAGGATCGTCGGGGGAAGGGGGGACCCACACACCGAGAAATGGGTCTGATCTGAATAACTGACGGCCGCGAAAACATCAGGAACTGACTGGCTTGCGATATGCTTACCCTTTCCGTTGTCACAGGATCTATATCTTCGCAACCATTGGGATCAACGGATACTGGACGAGGATATGCGATCCTCGCTGCGGTGCTTCTGCCGGCAAGAAGTGTCAAAATAGGCCTCTGATCAACGAGAAGCGTAAGACTGCATTAAGCAATGACGAATAGACAACGTATAAATAGAGCACGAAGTCGAAAGCGTGGCGAATGAACGAGAATGGCCTCTGGCCATAAAAACAACCATGCGAAAAGTCTAGAAGCTTTGCGTGATGGCGACTGAGAAATCCGAGAAATAGATATCCTGATCTTTGGGACTTGCCCAATCCGCTGTCGAACCTAGGTGACGCAGAGTGATCAGCGCTGAGCGGATTTTACGTGAACTACTAGTACAGTGCACACTCACCTCCAAAGAATGTTTGTGCTTGAATACCGCGAATCCTTCCAGCACCACTATCTCGCAGCACGAGCCCGCCAACGTTCAAAACGCTCTGGCCGTTAACGAAGAGTTGGATTTCTCCATTGGATTGGCCAGGGTCGTTCAGCCTAACACGTTCCGCCACGGTCGTCCAAGTACCGGTAGGGAAGCGGAATGATCCTCTGCCAACAGAGGCACCGTAGGTAGGGTTGCATTCGGAGAAGGGTGGCACATTGCAGAGACGGTTGTTGGAGTCGAAGCCCGGAGGGAGGTAGGTGTAGAACTCTCCATCTCCATCTCTCCGCCACATCAAGCGAACGGAGAAACAAGACGTATCTCGGCGCCCACCAGAGCAGCTGGTGGCCTCTTCATTGCTGTTCCCGCCATCTAGATAGCAAGTCAGTTATTGAATCTGCAAAGAGGGTCAAATGACGACGTACATAATCCAGGGAGCTTTCCTCCACGATTGAATGCAAAGCCCTCAGGGAAGAAAACGCTATATCCGAAAGTGGCCTCCTTGGCAGTGGTAAGATCAACATCACCAGGACCGGGTGCGTAGAACGAAAATCCACCCTGGGGATAGTTCTTGAACGTGAACGATCCTTGAGGGAAGTGGCCAACCATGGCCGGTCTCCCATCAGGTGCGTTTCCGTAATAGTACATGGTCGTCCGCAAAACATTTCCAGGTCGGAGGGTGCCGTCGGAGAGTTCTCGAGGGTTGGGCGCTTCGGGGCATGTGCTCCATGACCTGCTGAATCCGGGTACGGGGAAGAGCTGGCTGACCCGAGACGAGGACGGCGGGGGAGAGCTTGGTGGTGGTGCTTGTGTTGGTGAGGGTTCTGGTGGAGCGCCCACTGCTGGCGACGAGGGAGCGCCAGACGAGGATGGGTCGGAAGAGGATGAAGGAGCAGCGGATTCCAAGGCCAGCGATGGCAAGTTTGAGGGGTCGGTAATTTCGAGCAACTGTCCCTCCAGCGCTTCAAGGTCCAATTGTCGTGCTGTGCATCTTCGCCGGCGCGTTCTGGTTGTGTTCCTGACAGTGATTTCTGGGGTCGTCGGCGTTCCTGGAGTCGATCCAGTGTTGCGGGAAGCATGGATGTGGTGGGCTACATTCCTGTGTGATAAATGTCGGCCATGGCCCAGATGCGGTCGTGCATGGGAGAGCGAGATAGAAGCTAAAAGGACATGAATGAAAACCGAAAGTCGTAAAAGCATGCCCGTCGAGCGTCAAGCAGGGAACGGCTGGAGAATAGACGAGTGAGGGCCTGAAGCGAGAGAAAAATGATAAAGGAGCGACGAAGTTCTATATAGGCTGTTCTAGGGATGGGGATGTGTTTCGAGGGAAAGTGGCGGTGAAAAGATGCCCGTCAACATGTTCAATGTCGTTGCCAACATCGGCGGCCAAGCCTGATATTGATACGAACCACCAACACTTGAAATTCTTGGCAGCCACCACTCGGCTAAGAAGCTCTGCCGCCCGTTGCAACGCTTTCGTTATATATTAAGTACCACCACAAAGGGTAGATTACAGGACAATAACCCCAACTCGAGCTTTGTATTTGTTCACAAAGGGATGAACTTTATTTTGCCGTACGGCGTCTGGGTTTCGGCAGGCCTATCTCCCAGCGCCTGGACGTAGAAACCGACCTCATATATTCCCTGTTTATCTCCCTCCAAAGATGCGAGGAAAGACCCTTCCTTCTCCGTGGTAGGAACCTCGACAATCAATGATGGTCTCTTGGGCGCGAAGCCTGGCTTGCCTGGCGTGTCGAGTTCCCAGATGCTTTGGGTGTCGTTGGTTGAAAGAGGTGGGTTTCCGACGAGAACGGTTGTCAACTGCTTTACAACATCCGTGAATGACTCTTTGGATGCCACAAGTCTGATGAATGCGAGCCCGGTGACGGTGGATGGGTGCCTTGTGTTGGAGGAGTCTGACGGCACCTGGGAGAACGAAAGTTACGAAACTAATGAGTTTACAATCGTCAAAACCATCGACAGAACTCACTCTCAGCTCTCTGGGAGTTACGTCCCCGCAGAAGAATGGGACCACTCCAATGTGATCCTCTCCTTCAGCAGCTGATATCAACCACTTCAAGACCTTCCCATCCGGCCTAACTCGCCCGCCATCTACTTCTGGGAGATACTTGATTCCGCTTCCATCCTGTTCTGCGCGTTTATTGATCGTCTCCGAAATGCTGGGATCTCGTACTCCATTCCCCAGGAATGCGTAGTCAATCCACCCGGGGGACTTCCGAGACCACCGATGTTGGTCTCGTTTGGAGCGTTCCGGGGAGTTTCCAGGGTAGTGTGAAGGAGGATGAGTGAATGAGATGAGTTCGAGGTAAGTCCCATCTCCAAGTAGCTGGAGCGGGTTTGAATTCAAGACTTGTGGTGGCATTGCATATGTTGCGGCTCACCACTAGTGCATTTCCCGTTAAACCATCTGCGTGCGTTCCGCCTTTCAGCACGCTGTAAAGAGGTTCAATGATGCTTGTCAATGTAGACAACAGAAATGTGAGAGCTTACACAAAGCCCAGTTCGTTGAACTGTCTCGACACCTCTTCGACACTTCCGGGTGGTGTCAAGTGCACAATATGGTCAATGGTGCGGGTATTGACAGTTGGCATAGCTGAATCTCGCTGCCTAGAGGGTATGTGAAACAATGCTTTGGTGAATGGAAGAAGAAAAAAGATAGATCTATTCAGGGAGCTGGCGAAAAGGGGGAGCCAATGGCGTCAATTCGCATCATCACGAAGCACCTGCACCATGTCAGGCGTAAGCGCCAAGTCACGTGGATGAACTCGCTATAAGCGCCCATACCGGTTTCTCGTCGATTTTGTGGGACCTGCCTGGAGGACTTGAGCACCTCTCGAGCGTTGAGTGGACCAGAGTCGATGATCGAGACAACTCGTTGAATCACAATAACCATTGGATAATCCAAATTCGCAATGGTGCCTGTGACTTCTGAGTGTTGCGCAATAGAGTATAGCCTACTGGGCTGCTGTTCCTGACACAAACATTATCAAGGATGAGTTGGAAGGCACCGAGGGCGCGATGGGTATGTCCAATGGGGTTCTCATGATGGGGCCTTTTCTGGGGGGAAAGAAGCAAAGGCGATTGTGTAGTTGAATCCACCCTTCATTGAGCACTAGCTAGCTTCTCTTCCTGACGATCTTTTACCTATTTTATGTAGGTCTGTTAGCGAGCATTCTTATCGACCCTTGGGCGCTTATCAACGTAACAGCATCCGGCGATAACCCAGAACGGAGTCCGGGCACGCCTAAATCCGATCAGACATCCGCCGCCCGCTGTCGACTCCGGGTGTACATAAACAAGAACGGTTCGTTGATTTCAACTTTCTCTTCGTGGCTTCGCCCTCAACCTTCTTCTTCCGTCAACAGGCTCTTTCTTCTTTCCCTGGGTTCTATTAAGTAAAGCCGCTCTTTCGAGTCCTTTATTTTTTAAACCCTCTGCCGTTCATTTGCTACGTCGTCACTCTTTTTGAAAGTCAAGAAATCAGCCTCTCCGCTCCCCTACCATACATTATTATTTGACGGAACGAACAAGTCCCAGCCAATCCATTCTCTACTTCCAACTACTTACCCGACCACGTCAACCATGTTCTGCAAGCCCACTTTCGTCTTCACCCTCCTCGCCTTCTTCTCCTTCTACCTCCTCTCCGCCAGCGCCGCACCCCTTCCCTCCACCGTCGGTGCCCCAAGCCGCCTCATGGGCCGCGCCGTGCACTTCCAGCGGGCACCGACCCCTGTCGTCCTCGCCCGCCGCTCGGAGGGCATCGTCGACCGCGCAGCCCGTTTCCAACGCCGCGCCAGCGTCAGCCTCGCCGCGCGGGATGTTGAGCCCGCCACCGAAGCCGTCACCGTCGACCGCGCCGCCCGATTCCAGCGCGCTCCAGGCCTCAAGCGGGATGTCACCGTCGTTGCTGACGAGGCCCCCGTGTCGCGTGCCGAACGCTTCCAACGCGCAACTAGCGCTGTCGTCCGACGGGCTGAGGAATCCGTTTCCCGCGTTGCTCGTTTTGAGCGTGCCAACGTTCCCCGCGACGAGCCTCAAACCACCCACGCCAGGTACTCGGAGATCCTCCGCCTTTTGGAGGCTCGTTCCCTCAACCTCGACTGAGCACACGGAGAGGAGCGTTCGAGTCCTCTCTTGCGATGTGGAGGGTAACCGGTTACCACCACGCATCGCTTCTTGATGAAGAAGGATGAAGAAGACACACGGTATACCCGACGGACGTACACAATACGTGTCGTTATGTGTGTACCGCGATAACGAAGACATGACTTCACGGTTCCCCTGCCCTCGAGCATTCAGGATAAATGCCCAAGGAAATTGGGGGTCGTTGTACTTGTATCCCCTATCCCATTTCCCCTCTCCTCTCCTACCAGTCCCAGCATGTGCAAGCCACATCCCTCCTACACCGACACACGTCACTCCTGCGTGGCACTAGCTGCCCCACACACCCGCGCGGCGTTGAACCTAGCGTTCCGCCCCCACCCACCCTCCTCTCCGTATTCTAGCAGTACGGCTGGTCTTTTCCGAGCAAGCCTTGGAAGTTATAGTTTAGTATTACCCCAGCGCACGTCTTGACTGGCGTCCGTCCCTCCCTACCTACGTGCATCTATAATCCTAGCGATATAGAAACCCCCAAATACAGTGTACAGCTAGTCCGTACGCGTATGTCTCCTCTCCTATGCAATATGTTGAAACTTCCTCTCCTGCCTGTGTGGTCCTCGGTCTCTCACATCCATCCTCGCCAGTGATCCACGATTCAGAAAAGGTTGGAAACTGGAAGCCCCTCCCAACTTCAAGAAGAGTTGGAACGTTGAACTGTCGGCATAGGCAGTTGGGACCGATCGCGAGGCCGACCGTGGACGACGCCCCGACTCCACAATCACAATGACTCCTTAGCTCAGTGGTAGAGCGTGAGATTCCAGCTTGGGAAATCCTCAAGGTCATCCGTTCAATCCGGGTAGGGGTCAATCTTTTTAGATCACATTGGTTTTAGCTTTTGTGAACTGAGGCGATACATGTAGTTGTCGGTGGGTGGAAATACTTAGGTATGTTAGGAGGGTTGTATGGTCCATAGAACAGCGATTTATCGGTTGCTCCGTTTATCCCTCCAGGGATAGCTTCACGCATTGGACACATAGCCTCCCGTAGTCAGACTAAACGAACTCACGTGTCCTTTGTAAACTTGTATGGGGACACTTCTGGACACATAGGCTGGCCACAGTATTCTGGGGTTGCTGTTGCTGTGGGGAGGTGACGGTAATCGGCAAACCCTCCAAGAGGGAGAAAAAGCCAAGTCTGTGGATGTCTTGATCATTGATGCTTCAGGAAGTTATGCTACCGGACTGCCCGTCATCGTTAAGCCCCAATAAACCCCAAACACCTTCATGATCATGTAAGTAATTAAGAGATCAAGTCGTTTGTACGCTACTTAAGTTTCACTGGGGAACGAGCAACAGCGAGCACTCCCATCCCATCCCATCCATCCCCGCTCTGCATCGCTTCCTGCTCCCTAGTCCCTCCTTTCCACTCTTCAATCTCATTCCTAACTCCTCCTTAATCCTACTCACTCCTCGCTCCCCATTCCTCCTCCTCCCATAATCACTCCTCCTTTTCCGGCTCGATCGCAGGGAACCACAGACCCGAACCCCTCCCAACATCCCACCTCAACCTCTTGAGATCAAAACTATCCATCGCAGCAAGTGAAGTCGGGAGCTCGGCCAGGCGGTCGCACGCATCTTTCAATCCGCGTATGAACTGTAAATAGCCATCGCGGGTGTAGTGTGAGAGGATGCTTTTTCAAAGTGGTGGTGAGAAGTGGAAAAAAGAGAAAAGTGACGTACCTGAGATGTCGCCTCGCACCACGTATCCTCCCCACTAACCCAAGGCGAGACACTCTTCCCCTCGACCATCTCCTCCAAGATACCCCTAGCCGTGTCGACGTACTGGCGAGGGTTGATCTTATCCCCCATCTATTCACCACCAACCACCAACCACGAACACGAGAAAAGAACAAAAGAAAACATCAGCTTCTATTCATTCCGCACACATAAAAAGCAAAAGGCCACGGTGAAGGAACTAGTACGTACCGCTACAACCTCCTCACAAAACACCATAAAATCCTCCATCTCAGGGTGCGCAACGGGATGAGAAGTGGTAATATCATAGTCAGGTCTGAAAGCCCATTTGTAGCGTTTGAAAAAGTTGGGTCGGAGGGCGTCCCAGTCGGGGGTTTGGGAGGGGAGGGTGGCCTGTGTACCGGTGGAGAGGTGGAGAGAGCGGATGACGGGTGAGCGAGCCAGGTGCAAGTTGGGGAGCGACGAATGAATGTGAATGGGCGGGCAAAGGAAGTGAATGAGCGAGATGGTGAGCACAGTTCATGCGAGGCTAGAACAGAGGGAATGTACGTACCAGCAGAGAACCCTTCGCCAAGCCCTGGATAGCTTTCGACAGCTGGAGTTTAAACTGCATATCCTTGTACGGCGCTGAATCTAGAAAAAGCACACATAACACGTCTCATCAGAACACCTCTTGCACAACCAAAAACCATAGCCAACCCAGAACCCAAAAACCCATCCCCTAATCCGATCCGAAGGAAAATCCAACCCGAAGGCAAATCCAACCCGAAGGCAAATCCAAATCCCAAAACCATACCACATCACGCCAAAACCCAAAACCAAACCCATCGCCAAGAAAAAGAAAACAAAAACCAAAACACCAACCTTGCTCCAACACCCCCAAAACACACTCATAACACTCCCTCAACCTCCCCTCAACAACACTCAAATACCAATACGCAAATGGGCGTTCATAAGCCGCGTATAATTCTAATTGGAACCCGGTGAGGATGATCTCGCGGATAGATTCGAGGCGGAAGGTGAGGATGGTTTCGGGGAGCTTGCGGATGATGTGGGTTTGCGGGATCTGTATGGATAAGTTAGGTAAGGAGGGTGTGGGTGGGTGCCAAGAGCGAGGTTGGTGGTGGCCAGGAGGTCGGGATGAGGGTCAGTGGGTAGGAGGAAAGGAAGGGAAGCAAGTGAGCAGGCAAGGCAGTGAGTGGTGAGTTAAAGAGGGAATGGAGGATAAGGACAAAAGAACGCACCTTATCACTGAGCCCTTCAACCAAATCCACACACCAATCATACACCAAATGCCACTCAACAACAAGTTTCATAAGCTTCCGACGCATCCTCGAGAGGTTCGACCAGTTGAGTTTGATATGGCTTGTCAGGAGCTATAACACCACACCACAACAAAACCAAAACGATTATGGCAAAAGAAAGAAAGTTAGTTCTCCTAGTGAATAGGCAACGATTCGAGACAGGGAACAGAAGCGTACCCGATACATCTTCCGGTCAATCGAAGCCAACGGCGGCGGGGCCGCCCTCGTCCACCCGCCATTCGTGACCAGATCGCGGATAGTAGACCACGAAACCCCGATTCGTTCTTCGAATAGTTTGTCGAGAGCCCAGGAGAAGGTGTGTTGGTCGAGGACGAGGATGCCGTTATAGAACGAGCTCTACGATAAGATAAGAATCACAAAGGTCGGTAAGCAATCCGGGTGGAAGTACATATTATTGAGCGAGAGTGAGGGAAGGGGAGAGGAAACAGGGAGCATTCGTACCTGGGTGAGAGACCGCACATACGCAGGTCGAGGAGCATCCGATAGCCAAACGCGTAGTTTACCCACAGACTAACCAAAAAGGTCAATCCACTGTCCAGTATATCGAACCACGAAACAAGACTCAAAGACGCACCTCCCACGTCGCCAAACACGGTCTATCCACCAACAAACTAAGCTCCCTCAAGCCCTCCAAAAACGCGCCAAGCGCCTTCCACGTCTCCTCATGCGTGGGGGTGGGTATCACGCGCACCGGAACGCAGGTATTCAACCTTCGCGAGATGTACGGGTCAAATACCAGGTACGCAGGGGAGGAGGGTGAGAGAGTGGGAGGAGGCTGGGAGGTGATGTCGGTGATGAATGTTTGGGCGTCGTCGAGGAGGGATTGGTACTGTGAGCGGTTCTTAGTTGGTTCGAGGTTGAAAAGTTCTAGGAGGGTCTATAGATATGCGGGGTGGTGAGGATGCGGATACCCGGTGGGACGGGGTTTAAGGCAGACCTTGCGGAGGCGGATTCGTGCGATGAGGGGTTGTTTCCATTTTGGCGGGACTGCGATAGGAGGGTTAGTCGGCGGTAGGCGGGAGGATTGGGTTATTGCACGCACTGCGGTCGGAGAACTCGACCCATGTCGCGGCTTGTTCTAGTCTAGACTCGAAGTACTTCACAGGCAGGTTTTCTAGAACCGGTACTTCGCATTTATCGCTTTGCCAATCTTCCGTCTACAAACAGCCCTCTCATCAGAATTCAAGAGACATTTCGCGTAGGAAGAGCACTGACATCATGGATCATCTCGTTATTCTGCATCTCGTTCCAAGTCAAGTCGCAGCACTTTAGGAGCGCTTGGACGCACGACCCCAACACGACGGTGACGAGTTCGAGCGGGCGGGTGTGGTCCACGTCCGACAGGATTTTCCAAGACATCATATCCGGTTCGATATCCGTTAGACAATGGACATATTGGAGCGTGAAGATGGTGTGTGGTAGGAGTTTCCCGGCGTGCCATTCCATCTAGGCCCAAATGATTCATTTTCAATGTTACGAGCATGAGAAAGGAAGGGTGTATACCTCGTAACCGAGCGCTTTATCCAAAATCCAGCATATTTCCTCGGGCAGCATCGGTTCGAGTGGGTTGAACGGCATCGGAGGAGTGTCGCCAATATACCCCGTATCCAACCTCGGTTCACCAATCTGCAACAACACCGCAAGTAAGCACTCCACATCCCACACTCCTAATGAAAAAAGGAAAGAAGAGACCCGCCTCAAAAGCACTCATAGCATCCTGCAGCCCAAACCCGTCCATAAACAGCATCTCCTCCGGCTCCATCGCTTATATTCGAAAAATTTGGTCGGTTGGACGGGATTCACGTATAAAAGAGAGGGGTATGACAAGCGCCCGGGGAGAGAGAAAAAAACATACCAGATACAGCATCCTCAAAGACGTCCGTCACATCCTCGAATCTAGTCCCAAACCCAGGAAACGCAGTGGCGGCCATAGCTTCAAAGGACTGTTGCTCTTCGTTCACCAGCATGTCCATTGTAAAGTGGTTCAAGTTGTTGCTCGCCATACAGGATTTAATAGACTAATTGAAGTGAATGGGAGTGTTAGGACGATGAGAAGGAGGAGCAAGGCTCCAGAGGAAGATTGGACGAGGCGGAGCCCTCCATTTCTAAAAAAAAAGGAGGAAAAAAGCGGAAGAATTGCGACTCCCAAATCCAGCCCCCCAGCGCCCCTGCGCGGACTTTGAATATTTTGCAGATTTTCCCCTCGCGCTCTACCCACCTCTAACCTGGTATACAAAAGCCAAAATGTCCTCAGCGTCTTCGTCCTCGTCCGAACGATCCTCGAGCTCGCCAGAGCCCATATCCACAGTATTAAAGAAAAAGGGGAAAGCCAATGCAACAGCGAACGGAAAGGGACCCCGAAACGAAGGAACGGAGGATCCTACTTGGGCTTTTAAACCCCCTCCTGGACGGGTACTCGTCAACTCCCTAGGGGACGCCGGAGAATTCGACTGGGACGCTGTCAATAACGACGATGATGTCGAGATTTGGGTTATTCGTGCTCCAAGCGCTGTACGTCTTCCCCACTCTACGCTACTTTGTAGTGTTATCATCCCAACTACTTAAACATCCATTGAACTTGAAATTACAGGTCAAACCAAAACACCTATCCTCCCTCCAAATCGACCCTCCCTCCTCCTCCAAAACTCTCAAAGTCGGCACCCTAAAAAAGAAACACGCAGCTTTCGACATATGGTCTATCGGTAAAGAAATCACAGACGAGACACCCGTAGGCGGGGAGGAAATTAA
Source organism: Coprinopsis cinerea okayama7#130 (assembly GCF_000182895.1). NCBI lineage: Eukaryota > Fungi > Basidiomycota > Agaricomycetes > Agaricales > Psathyrellaceae > Coprinopsis > Coprinopsis cinerea. The sequence continues at coordinate 2,909,475 of NW_003307543.1, read as the reverse complement.
TACTTTATCCTGTTTGTTACCGAGGAGTAAGAAGGGGAAGGTGTATCATGGTGCGTTCCTCTTCTCTTCGTTTACGAAGAATAGCAATAATCAATTTCATATGCTGCTAGCTCCCAAACCGATAGCCCGCCGCCTGGTCCTCTCAGCCCAACCAGTATCACCAACACAAGCAGAACCACAAACCCTCCCAGACCGCGACCCATCCACCCAAAAATACAAAAACCCACCCCGCCCTTCCTACCCAAACGAACTCCTTAAACACGCATTCAAACCTTATGGTTCAAATACGACTACTGTCAATGGTGACACCAGGGAGGAGGAAGATGGATCTATGGACGTGGACGTGAACGCTCAAACTCCTTCCACTAAACCGTCAACAAAAACAGACGCAAAACCAGACCCAGAACCTAAAAAATCAAAAGACAAGGAAAAGAAAGGCAAGAAACGAAAAGTCGCTTCAGACGAGACAACGGTGGAAGAGGATGCAGCACCAAAGAAAAAGAGTAAAAAGTCGAAGTCGTCGTCATAGTCTTCTTGGCCTCCTTCCTCTGTCTTGCACTCGATGCCCACCAATATACGTCCACTACTTCTCGATGCCCACGAATACATCCTCGTTTACCTTGCTACCAGAGCTTCGCCTGCCACCGCGACGCCTTTACCTGGAACACCTGGGGAGGTCATCTCAGGCGCCTATTTGAACTGATTTCAAAATGCAATTACGTATTGTACGTCTTGACGGATGCGGATAGAAAACGATATACAAAAAGCGTGAGCAGACAGACAGAGAGGGAAAGCGAGAGCAGCTAGTAGTAGGTGGATGTGGATGATGCCAGGCGGGTGGGTGCGATGAAGCCTGGGGTGTGCGATGAAGCCCAGCGGCAGGCGGGTCAGGCCAAAAACAAGAGAAATGGAGAGGCACTCTCGCACCCCTCGAACCTTAATAGAAGAATAAGTGAAAAAGTGTCGCATGTAAAAAAAGAGAATATCAGAGAAAAAAAAGGTACGAGGAAGAGGAAGAGGAAAGGATGAGGGTTCCAATAAACTGAACAACCACAAGGAAACGGAGACGAAATGAAAAGAAAGGAACAACCGAAACCCAATAAGAGAATGCAGCAGATAAAAAAAGGGAAGATGGAGGGAAGGGGTGTTAGCCAATATCCATAGCATCATCCGCCCTCCTCTTCCCTTTAGGATCACCATGCATCCCATTCGCTATCCTTGCATCCCCGCCACCACTCCCACTACTCCCCATCCCACTCCCACCACCTAAACTCCCCATCCCACCCACACCTCCATCTCCCAACCTCAACTTCATCCTAACCTCCTCCTCAATCCCCTTAAACACACTCTCCTTCGGCAACCCATATATCCTCCCAGGACTAGCCCTCTCTTTCTCCTCAAACACACTCCCAACCTGCTCAACCCAATTCTTCCTCGTCTCAACCAACTGCCTCAACTGGTCATTCACTAACAGATGGTTGTCTTCGTCGGGTATCATACCCGTCGCAGCGGGACAGGGTGCCGGAGGCGCAGGTGTCCCATCTCCCCCTCCTCCCCCGTTTCCTCCGCCTTCGAGTGCAGCGGCGGCCATGGCTTTGGCTTCTGCCGCTGCCGCCGAGGCAGCAGCTGCCCCAGCCAACGGTTTCTTCTTCTTCTTACTCAACTTGGGCGTGTCTTTCTTCTGCAGTTTAGCATAGAGGTTGGTAATGTTCTTGTCAATCATATCGCGTATCTCGAGGTACTCTTGGTACCCCAGTCGGTCCCTTGCTATAGCCGCTAACCGTTCTTTACGCAGTTTGTTGGTCGTCATTACGACGCGTAGTTCTTGCTGTGCGTGGCGCAGAGCTGTAGCGATTGGGTCATCCACTTTTTCGCTAAAGTCGGGTTGCTGGACCAGGTGTTACCTAACCTAACATCAAAAAGTGTACGGGAGGACTCACAACGTTATCAAGCAACCCATGATACCTCATCGTATCCCGTATCCGATTCTCCAAATCCGTCACATTCAACCGCTCCCTCCTCGCAGCAGCAGCCCCACTCCCACCAGGCCTCCCCTCCATCGCATCCTCCGCCGCCTTCACACCCTTCCACCCCCCAGGATCCGGTATCGGCAACAACGCACTAATCACCCTCTCCGTCAACGGCCCATGCCCCTTCTCCTCCACAATCAAATCCACATCCCCCAGCGTCGACGGATCCCACGTCGGTTTCGGCGCAACAAACGTAGACGCGGGCGCTTCCTTCCCCTTCCCGGGTATGATCGGCAGACCCGTCGCGTCCTGCTCTTCCCATACTTCTAGGTAGTGCACACCCAGCTTGGGCATCACGAACGGCTCAACCTCGTCCCCGGTATACTCTAGGAATCCGACATCTTCTTCGCGGATGGGACGCAGGTAGGGCTCTACGCTCGTGTAAAAGGTGCTGATGGGGGTTTGGGCCGGGGGTTTTAGTTTGCTGAAATCTTCGGTCACTTCGGTTGGCTTGCTGGGTCCTGGGACGGGTGGAGAAGGTATTGGAGGACGGGTGGGGAGGAGGTTTTGAGCTGGTGGCACGGTGAAATCGGGGCCGTAGAATGACTGGAGGTCGTGTGGTTAGTGCTTCAAGCTCACCGGGAAATATGAGGTCATTGATACCTTGGATTGAGTCGAGGGAGTCGGTTGTATAGATTTCGAGGCCTTTGAGGAATACATCGGCGTACTGGACAACGCGGGTGACCCCTTTCGAACGCGTTGAACACCTGAAAAAGAGAGGACTTAGCAACACGGTCACGCGAGGCGGGAGAGAACACCATTACTTACTGTGGCCACCGTCACTGTCCCCAGGATCCACTTCAGCATACTTGCGTTTCTTCTGCTTCTTGTCGTCGATGGCACTGTACACGCATTAGCAGTAACAGGGAACGCCGTAGCTTGCTACTCACGACCGCCGTGGATCAACAGAGGAACGCGCAGAATGTATTGATGCTCCGGCGTGTGAGCCCATCCGAGGTTTAGATCCAGGCAAATGGGTGGGCCGGGCATCGTCGTGTAGAGAGGGCGTATCTGTCGTCGTCGTTCCATACGCATACCGGCGGCCAAAAGGATAAATTGCAGACCATAAGCGCCAGGACAAAGTATATCCATTGACGTGATGTTAAAAAGGGCATCCATAAGAAAACATAATAAAACGGGTGATACACTCGAGAAAGAAACATACAATCTCGCTCCCGTTTGACCTTGTCGACAGCCCTCGCTTTGCCTTTCTCCTTCTCCTTGAGACGCCTCATCGAGTCGGTTATGGTCCTGAGATCCTTGCTCGCCTTCTCGGTCCGTTTCTTCGCGGCGGCCTCGAGGGTCTTGAGCTCGCTATACAGCTGTTCTATCTCCTCCAGGGACGGTATTGACGACATTTCCGGGACATTCTTGAGCAACGAAGATCGCACCGAGGGCGGTGCCTCGAACGGCGATAGTCTCGAGGACATTGTTGGCAGAACCGAGGCTTCGACGGGGGAACGAACGGCGAGATTTGTGTAAACCCTGGACGGTGGCGACGACGACCACGAGGCCAGTAGCAGCCGAAACTAGAGTCGGTCGTCGGTGGATTGAGCCTTGCAATGCAAGTCCGATGTTGGTGGTCGCAAGTCAAGAAGCGGGTTTACTCACGACTGCTACTTTACCACGCCTAATTTAGCAACTCGATTTGGCGCACCGACGCTTCCACACACCGCCCGTCATTATCTTCTCTTCTTTTCTTTTCTGGCTAGGGGATGAATGGGAATTCGCCAGGAAATGCGGCCGTCGACGATGACATCGAGCTCATTGGTATGAGCGACGTGGCTCAGAGGCCTGCGCCGTCCAAACCGACACCACCGGCAGACGACACCCCGAAACGACAGGATGAAGACGACTCGGACGAGGAATTCGATGGAGAAGAGGGTGGACAGGCGCTTTTGGCGGCGTCGGGGCGGCCTAATGGCCACCATTACCCTCCAAGCCAGCCTTCACGACTAAAACGCGGAATGGATGTGTGGAAGCAGGTGAACGGTATCGTCATAGAGGTCCGTCGCAGTATCTATTGAAGAAAACGTCAATTTATTCTATGAACAGAGCGCGCCTACACTCCTTCTAACCACTATCAGTCTCTTATTCTCCGGTAAACTGCTGGACCAAGTTTCAGTACGTCCACAACAACTCTACCTGGATCAGAACTGACCAGAATTTACCAGCGCTGGCGTGCAATGCGCGAAGTCGACCAACTCATCATGATCATACCCGCAATTCTCAACCTTCAAGGAAACCTTGAAATGAATCTATCAGCACGATTATCTACAGCAGCCAACATTGGCGAGCTCGACGATGGAGCAACGCGGAAAGCTATGATCTTGGGGAACCTGACGCTATTGCAGGTCCAGGCAATATCAGTCTCGTTCATCGCATCATGCCTATCCATTATTCTAGGCCAGTTCCTACCCCAGCCAGAAGGAACAATACCATCCCCTTCAACGCCGTCAAACTCGACGATACGACACATTATAGATTCCTTAGAACCTAGAAAACCGGTACCACATTTACCCTCGGACGCTTCACCACGGAGCACAGGACTAGCGACGTGCGTCCATCTCCACGTCCCAGAAGTCATAGTTAACACCGCAATAGATTAATCATGGTCTCCACCTCAGCCATGACATCCGCCTTCCTCTCAGGCCTCATCCTCGGCTCCTTCATGTGTGCCCTCATCCTCTTCTGCAGGCGGTACAACCTCAATCCAGGTACTTCCGCGCTGTTCCTCCATCACCCCACCCGAATCACTGACTTACCCCATCACCTTCCCAGACAACATCGCACCGGCCGTTGCATCTTGCCTCGGCGACCTCGTAACGCTCTGCATGATCGGCCTCGTCTCCACACTCCTCATACCCTTCCTCCACACACCCCTTCCCTTCATAGTCGGCATAACAGTCGTCATCATCGCCGTCGGCTCCCTCGTCTACACTCTCCGCAACCCCCACGTCCGCCCGCTCATCACGCAAGGATGGTCACCCCTGCTAGGTGCTATGATCATCAGCAGCGCTACAGGTATGATCCTGGACGTATTCGTTAGCCGGTACGAAGGGTTCGCCATTTTGGCTGTAGTTATCAGCGGTACGTCGGCTTGATTTGATTAACGGAACTCTGTAACCTTAATCCTTATCTCGTGTGTACAGGTCTTCCCGGCGCGACTGGTTCTATTTTCGTCTCGAGACTGTCGACTTCGCTCCATGCCGCCGCGTTTGCACTCACACACCCCACACCTTCGGCATCGTTCAAGGATAAAGAACCTAGTGCAAGACTGGCCATGTTCACGCTACTACTTATCACCATCCCAGTTGAACTCATCTTCCTATCCGTCCTCAACGCCCTCGGATGGCTCGACCTCCCTCTACTCTTCGTCCTCTTCTCAATACTTTTCTTCTGCTTTGCCGTAAGTCCAAGCTTATACATCCCATCTTCGTTGCTTGCAACTAACATGGATACCACAGGTCTTCGCATCCCTAGTCATAGCACGCTGGCTAACCAACTGGCTCTGGTCTAAAAACCGCGATCCGGACATCTACGCCCTCCCCATACACTCCGCACTCATGGACCTCATCGGCCAAAGCCTCCTCGTCCTATGCTTCGAAATTGCATCCAAGCTAGGCGCCAAGATGAAAACAAGGACATGATGATGACTAGGGCTCAGACGTCACCGCCATCCAAACCTTTCTTTGCCTACCATGGCTTTAATCCACTCCTTCCATTTACAACGACCAACGACAAACACTTGCATCTATGTGTACGATTATTTTATTCTATTTTATTTATCCATCTTTTCGCCACCTTCGCGTCGTTCGTTCGTTCGGTTTTGTATATCCTGGTCGTGGTAGACTAGAAGTACTCGTACTTGTTACTTGTAGCATTCGTTTGGTCACGTGGATTAATATACCCCATCGAATATCTAGACATGTACACCTCGTCTTCATGCCCTGGAGCTCAAAGCACGGTTGCCGTCGGGTCTAGTCCCTTCTCTCGATTCCAAGCCTAGTCGTTCACAGCCAAAGCGAAATCCTTGAACCACACATACTGATCTCTAGGTGTCGCGTACTTGTCCGCATGCCCTCCAAAGAACGTGCTAAATAACATGATCAGATTCAGCCAGAACTCTTTTTCCCGCTTTTGGGAGAGAGAAGAAAGACGAGGGAGAGGAAGCAATGAAACAGCAGCGAGCTGTAAAGTGACAGACGTACCTGAAGAATATCCCGATAAATCCAATCGAGTTTCCTTGTCTTTCGGGTTGGGCTGCTCGTATCAGGAGTCTACCACCCTCCCGGGATGGAGATGAATCAGGGGTAGGCGTCGAAGCAGCCGCCTCGTCGACCGCTTGGACAGGCGGACGAGGTGTCGGTGCTGCCACCTCCCCGCGAGCAGCCTCCAATGTCGAACTTGAAGCAGTAGTAGTAGTAGCACCTTTCGTCGTAGTCGGTCCACCGTCCTCATGGCCCTCGTACACAGTCGAAGAGACCCCACCGTCCCTCCTTATCAATTTACCAATCTGGCTTAGGAGGGGCCCAAGGATATCGCCCAGCGGGTCGTTACTAGGCGGTGTCGGCCGGGGAGGTGGAGGAGGCGGAGTGGGTTTTGGACTTCCTCCACCCGTACTCGTCTTCTCCTTCCCTTCCCCTCCTCCCTCACTCCCACCTTTACCCCCTCCTCCCCCTCCTCCTGCACCTCCTCCCCCAGAAGGCCACAAAACATCCCTATAAAATACATCCCCCCTCTCCACCACCCTCCTCCCATTCACATCAAGCACAAACCACCCGTCCCCCCTCCCAGGCGTATTAAGCACAACCGTCTGCTCCACCGTCGTCCACTGACCCGGTACCCACCGGAACGACCCGCGCCCGACGGAGAACCCATACGCGGCGTCGCAGACGCTTTGGGGGTCGGAGCAGAGGGAGGGTGGTTGTTTCGTTTTGGATGCATACTGTCGGCACGGGCAGTGGTAGTTAGGAAGATGTAAGGAATTCGAAGTGGTGGGGAGGATGTTAAGTAGAATGTCAAAGTAACCGTAGTAGAAATGGCGCACCAGATACAACTCCCCCACCCCTCCCTGCCTCCACATCAACCGCGTACTAAAACAATCAAGCGCAGCATTCCCTCCCGAACAACCCGTATGACCGCCGTACAACCCAGGCAACTTCCCAGCTAGGACCCAGTCAAAGTTCAAAGGAAAGTACACGCTGTAGCGGAGTGTTACGTTGGGATTTCTGTTCGAGCTCGAGCTTCCACGACCGGGGGAGTAAGAAGAGGACGAGAGAGGGGAGGAAGAGGAAAAAGCAGCAGAGAGATCAATAGGCGACGCATAAAACTCCGCTCCTCCTTGCGGTTTCTGAGCAGGATTGATCGATCCTTTGGGGTATAGAACTTGGAGGGAGACTTCGTCAGGGTGCCAGTTCGATATCGGGGGTACCTCCCCATTCCCACTACCACCACCCTCTTCTCCATCTCCATCCTCATCCCCATCCTGATCCTCCTCATCACCATCATCACCCCACCCACCATTACCATCCCTTCCAGAGCTCCAGCCCGAATTCTGAGCTTGAGCTCGAACCTTCCCCTTCGCCTGCCCACCCCACGAATACGACCGATCCCAGTCCGACGAGCCGGATGAAGCAGTGGGAAGAGCCCTAGAAGGTATCCCAGTCACAAACTGGACATTCTTCTGCCCACTAGGCGAAGTAACGTTGAACGACGATAAATCTTTCATCATCCGAGGCATGGACCACGTTATCCGACCAGGTAAATCGGGTAATCTTGAAGGTGAAGATGGAGATGGAGATTTCCGTGATGGACGAGGTGTCGGCTGAAGACGAGTGGACGAGGCACTCGGAGAAGGTGAAGGTGAGGGTGCAACGAGCACAGTGGAGATGACGGTGATCGTATCCGTGATATTCCTCGTCTCCGTTGTAGGTGGAATGACGAACGGGACTGTAACCGTCGTAGGCGGGACAAGAAGTGGAACCGTGACCGTCGTAGGCGTAGGTGGAACCAGGAGAGGCACAGTAACAGTCGACGGCGGAAGCTGGGATATCACGACGACAGTGGTTGGAACGACCAAGGTTGATCTAGTCGGTGGTATCGACGACGGAGACGTAGATGAAACTTGGGTGGGAGGCATCAGTAAAACAGGAACCACATCCCCTCCGTCTTCGAGTATTCGAAACGGTCGACCATCTTTTCCCGGGAGATCAATTCGATTCGGACTGAATGGGTGGTCGCGTTCTGCAGGGAATGAACGAGGATCATTAGAGTAGGATCCTGTGTATGGGGACGGCGGAGCAGCTGACGACGCAGGTAAGAGCACAGACAAGATAGACAACCACGAGAGCATGATCAACGTCCTCTGAAAGAAGAACCGAAAGAAAAGCCAGCATTTAGAACTGTCAATGCCTCCAAAGGGGCGTGAGTTACATGACATCAGTGGGTCGAGGATGGCGATGGTTATAAAGAGCTTCGAAGAGGCGTTTGCGAAAACACCTGAGACGAGGCTGAGGGAATGTTTCATCCAGTCAGGAGAATGGCGTTTATATGATGGAGCATTACACAGATACGGTCCTAAAACAATAGCCAGTCAGTGCCGCTGAAGATCAATAGGAGAAAGCTGCTTACAGAAATTACCCTATCCCCTGAGCCACGAGCTATAGCCTCTACAACATAATAAATACGACATTGAGAAAAGAGAAAGCTAAGCAATGCAACAAGTCCGAAAGAAAGCAGAGGAATATCTATGAAGCGAGAAGTAAGCGAAGAAATTAGGTCCTTGATATACGCTGTATATAGATCAGACTATATCGTCCTCTTCAGATGGCATGTCCTTTTTTGAAGCAAATTCAGGTTTCTCTAGATTCAGTACGTGCTGCAGATGTCGTGTCCACTGGTCGAACAAGACCGGCGAGCACCCTACACCCAAGATTCAGTCAACATCCCCACCGAAACACAACGAAAAGAGGACGTACAACTCAGACAATCTTGCGTCGGGTCATAATGGGCATCAGGCCTCTGCAACGCCTGACTCCACACATCCAAATACCTCCACTTGGCATAATACTTCGTAAACGGATACGGCTTCTCCTCCATCTGCTTCCTCTCCTGCTCCAACCTCACAATCGCCCTCCTCCACAAATCATTATGAACCACAAACAAATCCCAATCCCACTTCCTCCTCTTCTGCCTCTCCCCTTCGTCAAGCACCCCCTGCAACAACCTCCCCACCACATTCTTCTCCATCGTTTCTGCGAGCTTGGCCGACTTGTAGGGTGAGGTGCGGGTGTGGCATCTGGGATGGCCAGGTGTGGTGGCGCGGTAGTAGATGGAGAGGTTGGATATGGGTTTGAGGCTTTCGCTGACGGTACGCAGCATTTGGCGGTAGGCTTCGGTGAGGTAGTTTTGTTCCGCGAGGGGGTTGGCGCGGGGTTTGAGGAGGGTGAGGTGTTCACGCGACCACTGGAGGGTGATTTAGTAGGGGCTAGAATGATATGGATAGCGGACGTACGTGGATACCCGTGTTGAGTAGGAGGATCGTGTCAGCTGTAACTGATTCCCGTTCGTCGTCCACCGGAGCAGCTAAATCCTCGACTAGGACAGGCCAGCGGTCAACCCTGGGCAATCTGGGCGACCAACGCTGGTTCCCATTGACCCCACCAAGTCGTTGCACAATGGTCAAGAGATCTGTGTCACTGACCAGCAGACTGTCTTCAATCATCGTCAGAATAGGTCGATTTATTCGTGAATCTGGGACCCCTGCACGCTCGTAGATGCGCTGAGTGCCGGGGTCATTGGGTGCGAGGATGTATTGTGTGACATGCTTGCGCCGGAAGGATTGCTGGTCTGAGGTGAACAGCTCCAGCGCAACGCTTCGTTTTAATAAAACGATCAGAGCTTCGAAGTGGCGCTTCGAGATATCGTCTATTCAACGAATAAGCGAATGTCTTGGCTCTCCAATACCATACAACGCACCTCCGACAGAAACCAATCCTCCGGGACTCTTCAAGAGTCGAACGACGAACGCCTCTGGGTCCCAGTCGGCCAGTGTGCCCTCGTCCGGAACCCACACCCAATTCAACACATCCAGCAGCCGCCTCTCGCTAGCCTTCCTCTCCTCTTCCTTCGTAGCCCCTCGAAGCGAGCTTGGACACCCCTTCCAAGGCTCCACCTCGTCAATCTTCGCCAAAGGGGGGCGCCTTGGCTTCCAAGCGCCCCTGAAACAACTCTCTTCGGTACAAAGCCCGTCACTCGTCACATTAGGGCTATTATTCGTATTTGTTATTCGTATCCCGCGTTCGTCGTCCTGCAGCGTTCCAGCAGCACCGCTCAGCTCATCCTTGTTCTCGAAACCACCGGCATTGTTCCACGTCGTCGTCCCTGTCGATCCCCGTCGAAGATGCGGAACAACCACGAAGAGAATAAAAATTACGAGCGCAGATAACAAGACAAATCGGGTCCTGCGTGTCATTATTGTCGTCGTCGTTCTGGGGTCATCGAAGGTCGTTTCGAAGTCGAGTCGAGGCGAGTTAGAACTACTCTGCCGTTTGCGAACAAAGTCTGAGCCGTAGGCGTTGTTCTGGCCGGCGCCAGGGGATGCTTTATCGCGTGGCCCTGGCCCTAGATGGGTAAATAGACCCAAACGTCATCATATCCCTGACGACACTATCCCCGTTGTACGTCCTGTGGATTCAAAACTAGCTTACGGGCGGTTTTGGCTTTGGACATGGTGGTTCAAGGGAAAGGACGCTGGGCACAGAACGCATGCCAGTCATAAGTGACAGTTCCTTCCGCTGGGCAAGGAAGCACTCCGGATCAGGGAAATCAGCCCCTATCCGGTGTTCCTCTCCGTCAAAACGAGGATGGAGATCCACAGCTAGCATTTAGACTGAACTACTGAGCCTTGTGTAGGACGTAGTCTTTTTTAGCCCAGAATCTAGGAAGAGCTCCAGACTCTATACTTTGTATACCATTTTGGAGCCTGCTATGACGCTCGAGGCAAGGCTTACGCTACCCAACTCTTGGCCCAGGGGCCAGGGTAGACTCGGAATATGACTCCTTTCCTCATCTTTCAACCACCCACTATCATCTCAAAATGTCCCATCTCCAGTACTTTAACTACAAAGGCTTCGGCGAACATCAGCGGGACAACTACTGGTACAGCCAAGCTGTTCGCGTAGGCGACCGCATCGAATGCGCCGGGCAAGGTAAACCCGCCCCTATCCATTCCCCTCTGCCGTCACCATCGTTAACCCTTGAATCGTACAGGTGGTTGGGACCCCTCCAATGGCAAGATCCCCGCCGACCTGACTGAAGAAATCGATCAAGCATTCGCCAATGTCGAGCTGGCTCTCAAGACCGCCGGAGGGAAGGGATGGTCACAAGTGTTCAGGAATACCATCTACCTCGTAGATATCAACGAGGAAGCTATGCAGGCGATCGTCAGAAACTTTAAGAAATGGCTCCCAGATCATCAGCCTATCAACACACTCCTCGGAGTCAAGCAGTTGGGATTGCCCGGGATGAGGGTCGAGATTGAGGTTGTCGCGCACGTCCCAGAGTCGGCGTAGGGAGCAGCTGTCGTCAAAGGAACGTTACTGTAAAGCCCTGTGAATCAGCATCACGCAAGCCAACACCTCTATGAAACGAACGTCCATTGTTACAATGCTATACAAAGGGTAATACACACAACACTACTCAGGCCTCTGTCTCAACAACGGAGTCTGCCAACTAGGATCCAACGAATCCTGAACTAAAAAGTCATACCAGAGGTATCCAATCGGTGCTGTAGCAGCATGCCATAATGAATGGGCGTCAATCGTCCTAAACCACGGCGGGAAGTCAAACAACTCCAACGAGGTCGCGAGTGTGGTAAGAAGGACGAATAGTCCTGCTTTATTGACGAATGAAGGTCGATACCCTTTGGGGGCTCCAGGGAAACGCGACTTGAGGACGGAGAGTGACGACGGAAGGGCGTAGAGTGTCCAGAGGATGTTATGCGATAGACCGATGACGAGATTGAAGATCGTGTTGTAGGTGTAGTCGAATCGCGGTCCCGAGGTGAGGTAGTAAATGTGTCCAGCGTACACGAGGACACATGCACCTCGCAGAATCTTCCAGCCCGGTACTCCAGTCGAACCAGTCAGCTTAACGCGCTCGGGTTGCGGATAGAGATGGAATAGTCGAATGATGGTCCCATATAACGCGTTGAGAATAACAAGCGCCGCCGAGAAGTAGTCCAACTTTTCGGTAATTGGCAAGTCTACAAAACGTGTTCAGCAACCGTATAGAACACCATAGCGCTACGCACCGCGTGTATGGAACACCGACGACCAAAGCCACGCATTCATACTGCACACAGCCCAAAGAATGTAGTATGGCTTCATTGGATGCGAATTGGGTAGCGCCCTCTTGATCTTCCTATACCCAGACAAATGCGCCATGAAATTCAGCACCGAAAACACCACCGACGCCGGCTCCTGCATCCCCGCAAACCGCCAAAACGGCCATTTGCCATAATACTGATGCACCTTCTTGCCACTACTAATGGCATTATCGACCATAGTATGCATGCATCGGTACTGGCAGTCATCAGTACACGTCCAACGCGTCAACCATAGCGAGAAGGGTTTTGTGGCCTCGTATTCTCCCGTTTCGCATCGGTTGAGGTCGCAGATTCGAAGACAGGCCTTGTATTGACGGTTGCTGTCGCCTGCTGAGGCTGACACGAGGTAAAATAGCGCGAAGAGGACGAAAGCGAGTCCCGCTCGGCGAAAGAAAGTCATGGGCGCTGCGATGGCGGTTCTAATGTGTTCGTCATCGAAACAAACATCAACGAGAACTTGGCTGCGACCGCAGCTGGGCGGAAGTTCAATTTAGAGCGGAGTGAATACATGCCGTCGGCTGGAACCCATCGACTTGGGCTCATTCGTGAGTTTCAGAGACCCTAGACTCACTTTTTGACCTTTATATTATTCCAAAAGATGCTGGCAGACTTCCATTTTGTTTCTAAGGCTATGAGGCCTGAAATAATATGAGCCACAAACTTGCCTGCGCCGAATTTCAATCTCCGCCGAAACGGGCGTTTCGGCTCATGGTCACAGCGCTTACAGGTTGAAGTCCACCCACCACCATCCACCCTCCCAAACGCCCATATCACACACAATCCCTTCGTGAGTTAGCCCATTCTCTCCTTAAATCCCGTCACAAAAGTAAGCCTTTCTCTCCCCAGCTCCCCATGAACTGTCTATTCATTTCATCCCCCCGTCTGGTGCGATGGATTTAGTTTCAGTAATAACGCCCACTTCAAGTTCGAATTCTGAGCTTTCTAAAGCTCGTATATAAATACCGTTTAGAGAAGAGAAGATGGTACGACCATCGCAAGCGACAACGTTTACGTTCTCCACACAGCCGTACTTCTTCGATAGAGGTATACACGGGACTGCAGAACCCATCACAGAGCGCATAAACGTAAGTTAAATCCCCATTGTATTTTTGTTCTCCGATACTTATCTCAACCATAAGCCACACTCAAGACCAATAGTATCATATTACTTCCCAAGAGGTGTGGGAGCAAGACACTATGGGGTGAGTCCTTGACTTAGGACCGTCACAAATGACAAGTTAACATGGTGAATTCAGGAACGCCATCCAATGAAACCCCACCGTCTAACACTGACCAACGCTCTCGTGATGGGATACGGGTTGGACAAGCAAATACACAACATCTACGACCCTCGCCCAGCAACCCAAGAAGAACTAGAGAACTACCACGACCACGACTACATCGAGTTTCTCTCTCGGTAGGGCCCATTCATTCCCCACTGTTCACTCTCCCATTCACTCACTAATCACCCGACCTAAATATATTAACAGAGTGACACCACAAAAACAAGACGAAATGCGCTCAATGATCGAAGCCTTCAACTGCGTGGAGGATTGTCCCATCTTTGCAGACCTATACGACTTTTGCAAGATGTACGCAGGCGCCTCGTTGGCTGGCGCGCGGAAACTTTGTGCAGGGACCACCGATATTGCCATCAACTGGTCTGGAGGACTGCACCACGCCAAACGAGGGGAAGCTAGCGGGTTCTGTTACGTTAATGATATCGTCCTTGCTATCCTGGAAATGCTACGGTGCGTCTATTCTCTATTCTGTTCATTGAACGAAACATTAAATTGCCGAGTAGGTATTTCCCCCGTGTCCTCTACATCGACATCGACATCCACCACGGAGACGGCGTCGAGATGGCCTTCTACCACTCCAACCGCGTCATGACCGTCTCCTTCCACAAATACACAGGCGACTTCTTCCCCGGGACAGGAAAACTAGACGACAACGGCACAGGTCTCGGCAAGAACTTTTGTCTCAACGTCCCCCTTCTCGACGGAATCGACGACGACATGTACTTGACGATCTTCAAGGCCGTCATTGGGGATACTGTGAATGCTTTCAGACCGTCCGCTATCGTCCTTCAATGTGGTGCGGATTCCTTGGGTTGCGATCGACTGGGAGCCTTCAACCTCTCGATTGCTGGTCACGGCGAGTGTGTAGACTTTGTCCGTCGATTCGGTGTTCCCTTGCTCGTCCTAGGCGGTGGAGGCTACACGATCAAGAACGTCAGCCGCTGCTGGGCATACGAAACCTCCGTCCTGGTCGGCGTCAAAGTGCCCAACGAACTTCCCGCGACTGTATACGACTCGTTCTTCGAAGATTCCGAATGGAAGTTGCACCCTCCGCTGACTGGTAAAGTCGACAACCAAAACTCGCCAGCGTCCTTACAGCGGATACAGATTGCCATCAAGACAAAGTTGCGGTATCTGCAGGGAGCGCCGAGTGTGCAGATGCAAGAGATTCCACCGGATTTGCAGGGGTTGATGGCGAGTGAGAATAGGACGGCGGAGGAGAAGGATGAAGAGAGAGGGACAGGGCAGGCTGGGGAGAGGCGGAATCCAGGGAGGAGTGCGACAAGGAACGAGTACTATGATGGGGATGGGGACAACGATCAAGACGATGTGGGGTCGAGTATCAGCGCGAGAGCGAGAGGGAAAGGAGCCCGTGGAAGGGGTCGCGGCAGGGGAAGAGGGAAGGGTAAAACTGTTACGTCGGCTGCAACTGTTAATACCGACGATGATGAGACTTCGACCGATGATAGTACGCCTGCGCCACCTACGCGGAGAGGAAGAGGCCGTGGACGGGGGAGAGGTGCGAGAGGCGGGCGGGCTCGTGGAAGAGGAGGGGCACCCGCGAGCACGGCAGCCTCGGACAAGGGCAAGGAGGCAAGTGCAGAGGCAGAAGGGGGAGATGGCGCCTCCATGGAAGTGGACGAGTAATCTCCAATTTAACCACTTCTTCGTGATGACCATAGAGTAGTATACCATTCTGACACCTTGTTGTATCATATTAAACCAGCGCCTGCATTCACTCCGTTTTGACCTTGCGTAATTCCTCGTTCGCCCTAAACTCGCTCAGGGACTGCTTGATCGCTTGCTCGAGCTGCCACCTGTAGATCTCCTCTTCCTGCTCCTCCGTCAGCTCCGCCCACCGTTCTGATTCCCCTTGCACCCCCCTTCCAACTTCAGCCCCATTCACACTTTCATACGAAGGCGGTAACGGAGGCAACGGCCCATCCATCCTCTTCTTCCTCTGCATCTCCTTAAACAACTCCTTTTCCGCCTCCTCCCTATACTTCTTCTGGCGTATCGGCGTGAAGTTGATCTCCCTCTTGAACTTGGAGATAATCTCGTTCCTCTCCTCCTCGAGACTATTCCGCACGGCCTCTTTCCCCTGCTCAATCCTGAAATCTCGAATCCCCTCTTGCGCTTTGCGACTTGAGTCTGTTTGGGTGGATTTCCAGGCGTCGTGGCTGGTGTCCGTTGCGGTTACAACGGAGAGTACGGGTGGAGGTGGTTTTCGGAGTTTGTTGGGGGATGTCACGAGGGGGGTGGATGCTGAGAGACTGCGAGTGTGCTCTGGAGCCTGTATTGAAAAGAAGGGGTCAAATCAGGAGGATTTACAATGAACGGAACTCGGAGACGCGCACCTGCTTTTTGGGTGCCTGTGGTGGTGATAGTACTCTTGCAGCGTCGACAGACGAGCTTCTACTGTGGCCAGGACTAGAAGGATTCGATCTTGAACTTGGAAGTTTCAGAGTGTCAGGGATGTTGGGCAATCTCTCTTGAACTGTCGATATTGACTTCATGATTGCTACAGGGCAAAGAAAAGTTAGCTTCAACTTTAATCTACGAGTCGGATGGCATCTCACTAGTCGGAATAGTCGATGTCGTATTGACGAACTTCTGAATTGGAGAACTGTATAGAGAACGTCTGTGAGCTGGGCGCGCCGTGGAGAGGGGAGGAGAGGGACGTACGTTAACATCTCGGAAAGAGTATTCGACCCATTATGCGTGATTGTCCAAAACTTTGCATTTGCGCCATTGGGGACCGGATCAGACACCTGTTTCTTCAAACTGTACGACTTGGTTTCTGGAAGACAGTTCCGTTAGTCCTCAGTCTGACGCGACGGGTGTTCTCTTACGATGCAATTGCAGCGAATCCATGAGCAGTAATCCTGCATCTGCGAGAACTTGAGCAGCAAAGGCGCTCAGCTTCATGCACTGCGACCACGTTCAGTATATCGCCAATGCGAAATTGTGAACGTTGACTTACGTATTGACTGGACCACCAAACAGCGATCCTCGACGGGTCAAGATCGCATGACATATCGTTCAAAGGCAGGTGCTTGTAAAAGCTCGCCACCCCACTTCGCACGCCGTCCTATAAAATGAATTAGGCCAAAGCCATTCCGAGAGAAAATAGGACGGCTAACCTCAAGAGCAATCCGATCGGCCAAATTTTGTGCACTAGCCTTGGCCGAAGCACTAAGCGCAAAGACGATCGCATCTCTCAGTTTCTTCACCGTCAATTCAGCTTTAGGAATTGGCCTTGGACCCGCTCCCGCTCGATAAACCATATCGCCTGTCAGGGTCAACAATAAGATCATATTTGCTTTAAAAGAAGCAGGGTACAGACCCCAGAACGCTTGATCGCCAAAGAAGGGGACGATTACAGTTGGTCGACCTTTTGCGATGCCAATCGCGGTAGTTCCTGCCCCTCCGTGGTGGACGACAGCTGCCACCCGGTCGTTACTGAACAGCCAGTCGTGGGGTATATTTCCGAGCATGAACACATGCGGTGGAACGTCTTCGCTTCCCAGGCCTCCCTACCGTGACGAAAGTATGAGTTACGAAGAATTGAACGTGGAGAAATCTATCTCACCCAGCCGGAAGACAGTAAGACCCTGACGTGAGCCTGAGCGGTCGCCTCGAAAATGATTTCTGGGATGTGGGTGAGACAAGAGACATCTACGTATCAAAGGGGAACCTACTCGAGAGTGCGATAGGATCATCTACCACCACCGAGCCGAATCTGGTTGATTAAAGGGTCAGCAGTATACGCCAGTAAAGGTGCATCGCCTTACCCAACGTAGATCGGGGGAGGTCCTCTACTCAGAAAGTCGGCCAGTTCGGGTGATGGCTCGTACTCCGTGGCGAGGTCAAGGAAGTAGAAGCCAACGACATCTATACAATGGCGTTCAGCCATAGTCGACTGATCGGGTAACCAAGTCCACTCACCGACATTGTTCCTCCAATCCTTCGGTTTAGGAACAAGTGCGGGACTCATACAGTAGGTCCACGGGACCTTCAATCGGTCAATCAGATCAGGTCCCGTTCTCAGAGTCAGGGGTGCCAACCCCAACGTCCTTGTTCTCAGTGTGTTGATAAGGTCCCCGATGCTGCGGAACGTTAACCCACAGCGCTCACTTTGGGCGAAACAACACGCACCCTTGCCAAGTGAGGAGATCAGCCACAGCATAACTGAGGTAGTTGCTCAATCCGAAGCTGGCATTGGTTTGTGTGATGTTGACCAGGGGGTGAGGGAAGGCTGAAGTGGGCGTCCTGTGGGACTACCGGTCAAACTCGGGAATGGAGTCAAGTAGAATGGTTCTTCTGACCATGGCATAGCTATCGTAGTACCTGCGTCAGTACTGCACGATAGAGTAGGGTCTGGAGAGTACTTACTAAAACTCATGAGCAGCGGGATTCCCAGCGCTTCAGCGCAATGGATATGAGCGAAAGACGGAGGATTGGCAATGATCGCGTCTGCAATGAATGGGTGGTTCGTGAGAGGTTCTGGTGCGATACACGACGTCCAGCACGCGTGGATCATCTGGTTCTGGTGAGCGGACCTTCTTCAAACTGTTGGACTTGACATACCTCTTTCAGCATCTTGCGTTTCCGTTTGATATCGCCATTTGTCAGAGACGTAAATCCAGGGACTAGTCCTGGGTCTTTTGAACATTAAGCAAAGCAACATCGGCAATCTGAGAAGAGGAAGCTCACTCTTAACCATATAACTCATGAGATCTTGGGGGTCCCCTCCAATATTGAAGAATTCTAGCCCTTGGTCCAGCACGAACTTCTCGAAAGCTTGGTGGGTGGCTATTCTGACCCTATTCCCCTCTGTTCTAAGGGCCTTTCCGAGTGCGACGTAAGGCTGGATATCACCTCGACTTCCGACGAGCATGATGACAATGTTCAAAGGCGGACAGCTCTGGTCAGCTCTCGAGTCTCTACCTGCACTCCAGTCGTCCCCATCTGACGCAGAGTCATACGTTATGTCAGGAAACCTGTCTTTGAAGTTGAACTGGAGATCGATAGTGCCGTCTCGACTGATTCGCGCCCGAGATTCCAAACCGAGGCCGTCGGAGCTGTAGACTGAATAGTTGTCTAGGCGCGAATTTGTTAGCCATGTAACCTACAATAGATATCGTTTAATCCATACCAGGAGTAGGATCCTGACTTTCAGGGACCGTGTCGACCAGGACACTGTCCTTCCTCTTAGGCGCCCTTCTCGACTGTGGTGTCGATGGCAGCACAGGAATAGCGTCGTCGATGTCCAGCATATGGAGTCGTTGTAATGGTAGATCTCCCATTGTACCTTCCATTTTCATTTATGGTGATACAAGCGGGCTGCGGCGGGTCCACGGAATAGCTGCGTACTGCGCTGGGTGATGGTTGTAGTCGTTATTCCTGAAATTCCAACCTGTGAATGTTTCGCCAACGTCATTCTTGGCACAGATATTCTGATCCTTGAAGGCTGTGCCCATCACCGACTACTATCTTGGCGCCGGAATGCCCAGCGGAGGTCGTTGCCATTCCGCTAGCTCGACCCGCCGGGGGTTCGATTCCCCCTTGATGCACTCAATGTTTTTGTCCCTCAGGTCTACTCAATGGCGCATTCAGAAACGACAGAAAAGATACGACTCTACTACTATCGTACAAGTGCCACCTAGAACCTTCCTTCGAGGAAACTTTTCGCGAACTTTGGCCTGCGAATCAGATTCTCTCCAGGTGGCCACATTGCCCTCGGAAATACTTCATCGGTGGAATCCCATGGAGAAAGTTCACCCAAGTTGAACAGCACCTCGTATTTGTGGTAACCTGTGCTACAGGTTGGAGAATTCCAACAACACGCATCGTCGAGCGGAACTTTCAAGGTGAACCGTCGATCGGGGGTTGACCGCAGTTTCACGAATTCCTCGAGCTTACCGGCATCTTCAACGGGATGCAAGACTGCCAGTTTTTCGAGTGTTGGCCAGATCATCCCGTGGGGCGAACTTGCATCGAGTAAACATCCGACTTCTCGCTCGCTTTCGCCCCGCGAATGGTGCTCGGGGGTGAATGTTCCTGAAAACGACCGTACCGCAGGAGAAGCCTCCGATAATACTCGCAGCCACGCGACTTCTTCACCCCAGTTTCGGAGATGAGGCAATGCGTATACCGAGTGGAGTTGGGGGAAGGACATTGGGACTGGTTGCTCCGGATCGAATGGTAGGCAAATGCAGATCCGGTCGAATGTGAGGGATTCCAGTGCTGGTGCCACGAGGTTTACGAGGAACTGCGAGATCAGTACAGAAATTGGTTGGAATCCAAGGGAGCGAGTTCTCCCGAGTCGAAGGTGTTTGAGATGGGGCAACGTGATTGCTGATGTCTGCGCAGCTGGATTCCCTCGAATGCACCCATCATCAATCGAAAAAGAGAGAAGGGGGAGTTTGAGGATCTTCGTGAATACATCCCAAGGGATAGGGGGCTGGAACTGCCTCGGGCCCATGTAGGTGAAGGAGAATTCGATGGAAAGGTGCGTGACAGTGGAAATTGGAGGAAGGAGTTTTGATGCAAAGAATGCACCAAGTCGAAGAGACGTGAGACGCGGACATCCTCCTTCGAGTATGGACGGTGCTGTGTCACTGCATCGCGTCTCTTGCTCGTGTTTAGTCCACCCGGATGGATGACCTCCATGCAGCCCTAGATCCAGGTGCTCCAGAAGTGGTGCTTTGCTGCCCCCGAGCCACTGTTGAATCTTGCTAGCACCCACCGCATTCTCATTGTAGAGAATGGTTATATATTGCCAACGTTCAACGTGCTCCACCGCCAGCCGAAGCAGGTCTCGAGGAACGGACGTCTGATTTCGAAAGTCTATCCACAGCTCCAGAGGATGGGATTTCGACCGTTGAAGGTACAGCTTGAACCTCTTCGCAGTGTCTTCCTTGCCGCGTCCCACATTAGAGAAAAACGCCCACAAACTGCTCAGTCGAAGTGCGATCTTGCGAAACTGAGAGCAGACGTGCGTAATCCTGATTTCGGTCAACGCCTTGGTCAGGTCACCGAGGTTAGGGTCCCAAGTTGGCTCATCCCTTGTCATATCTGCCGCACACTGGAAGACTTCCTCCAGAACTTCATTGGGTAGAGTGAAGATAGGCAGCCCAGCGTTGTGGAGTGAGTCGTATTCTCTCCGCAAGTCAGCCAACACTTTGTTGAGGTCTTTGATGGCACGAGGACCAGCTTCGAGTTGCTTGTGGTTCAGGTCTTCCTGTTTCCGAATGATCTCAGCCATACTTTTTTCCCTGTCTTCAGAGGAGAGTGCCCGTGGATCCATTACTTATACGGAGTGATTGAGTCCTGCAAGCAGAAATGAGCCAGGGAGAACCAGGCAGATCTTTCGATTGAATGGACTCACTGTGCTGACCGAAAACTTAAAGAGCGACCTGATAGATGTATATGGTCGACTTCCAAGCCCTTGTAGGCCCTTGTGCCACGAGTCCTGGCGAGTCGACGGTGGACTGATGTTGTCCCTTGTTTGTTTCGGGCTTCCAGAAGCGCCCGCCATCAGCGGACTCGGTGTGCTGGGCGCTTTTCAGTGACCTGTCCTGCTTCCACGCTCAAAAGGTTCTGGACGCAAGCTTCATAATGTACATTACAGTCGTTTGCATAATTTCGTTCATGCTGGGGAAACAAAAAATCGGCCAAAAGGAGCCGATCAGTGATGCGATTGACCGGTCTGTGCAGCCAAGCCTCATCCAGGATGCAGCAGAGTGAGCAATTTCTTTCACTTCTACTTTCCGTGGGACCTCCTGAGCGAGGTTTTAGGGTCAGTGGTTGAAGGTGATATAAAAACGATGAATTTTTGGCTTTCCGCTACGCTGGGCTTGGAGAAATTGACATCCTCTGGCGCGCTCGAACATGAGCCGAACCTATATGCACATGCCGCCATCACATCAAATTAGTTTTTCTGTTTGAACGACCTGAACGGAATTATGCAAACGACTGTAAAGAAGTGCTTAAACAGGCTTGGACGGCTTCAGGGGGCTGAAAGCCGGTTCATGGGATCATCACTGCTCCCCGGCTAATACGAAAGTTTCAACAGAGCCACTGGATTCGAGATGGCCTCGACCTCACCTGCCTGACTTTTCGATAACATCAGCAAACCTACACGCGTCTGACGCGTCTTGACGGGCTTGATGGCTTGGGCCAAGTCCATCAAGACGCACGCGCGCATTCCAGATCAGTCTCAAGACGCCCAAGACCTCCCCAAGACCTCCCAAGACACCAGCCGTTTTGCCTTCTACTATTGAATTTATAGCCTTGAGAGAGCCTAAAAGATCGACGCAAGTGACCATATATATCCTACAGTATTTACATTTGTAAAATAAATACCAAAACTGAACAGAGTTGAGCGGCACTTTTCTCATGCATCACAGCCAGAGGAAGCCGAGGCCAGACGTGCTTCCCGTCGCACCGAGGAGAACTTTGAGCGTGAGGAGCAGAATTATAATTTATACAATGTTTGAAGTGTTGTACGCAGAATGCATACGGTGGACTTCGCCTTCATTCAAATTAAGCTTCAAGTTAAATCGCGGGCATATTTGCTCGTGTTTGGAGTCAGGGCCACGTGATCTCAGTGTTGGGTTTTCACGCTCCAATCAAATTTGCGATTTCTTTCCTTGCTCTTTCCTTCCTTGCTCTTTCCTTCCTCGCAACTTCCTCCCCACAGGCGTTGAACGTTGAATTCTGCACTGTATCCATCAAACGCCCGAGTTCCATGCTTGTAAGTATCCCCCTGCTTCGCCCGGTTCTCACTGAGTGACCCATCCAACGCTCTAGACGATGCTTCCATTACGGCTTTTTGCGACAACTACTGGGTATTGAGGGGTGGCGGCGGAACAACTCGGGGGCTAACAAGGATAGGGTAGGGGAGTAGTTTTTTGAACTCTGGGGCGAGAACAATGCAATCCAGCCAGCAAGTGCTCGCGGTCACGGCAGCTTCAGCCTCTCGGTGCACGGCAACCGGGCCACCCAATATCTGGCTCTCGTCGCCCAGCTCAACAAACGCCAATGGCGTGACATTATCAAGCGCTCTCGTGAAGCCTATAGTCTGGCTATCAGCCAACCTGTCCCCGCCTCTCAAGACTGCTGGCCACGTCGAAAAACCGTCGAAGGAGGACGAGCGGTTCATGACATTGGAGGTGCGAGAGTCTTCCGACATCGAGCCTGAGGAAGACGATGGCTAGTTCTTGCTTCGCCCGACGCCAATCTCGTAACTTAATACTTGCTAGTTCTGCTTATTGGTCGTACTCTACTCAACCTTCGTAGTTGCTATCATAACCACGTGTTATTTTTTATATGTACGACAGTAAATAAAATCATTTGCATTGTTCTACGTGCATTTAAGCGGGATATCATCGCGTCTTGGGAAGCCTTGGGGATGACTTGGATCAGACTTGGATCGTCTTGAGTGTGTCTTGCCAAAGACTTGCTCAAGACGAAGCCAGCTTGCCCAAGAAAGGGACCTCCTGGCTCAAGTCGCGCGGACTTGCCGTCTGATGGGTCTTAAACGCCTTGGGCAAGACCCATCAGACGCGTGCGGGTTTGCTGATGAAAGGCGTTCTTGGGCGCTTAACCGATGGTTGCGTCAAGACAGTGTTGCAGGCACCTCCGGGGCTGACCATTATGGGCGCGGAGGATCGCCTTTTGGGCGGGAATATGGGAATCATTATAACGTCTCTATCAGTAGCACAATAGTAATATACAGAATATGATGTCTTCGTTAAACATAGTCTTCGTACTTTTTGTTACTTCGGAAAAGCCCAGATGAATTATCAGCTCCATCGGCCACTCATGGCTCAGCACTTCCGCTCCGTTGCTTCTTGGGTACCACATTGAGCGGTCGCACATCCACCTGGAACACCTTCACGTTCCCCACAAACTTGACGGTGCCCAACCCAAGGTCCGGAGTCGGTTCCCCTTGCGGCTCTTTCGGCAGTGGTCGCGTTGGGAGAGTCGCTATCGACGAGGTGTTCAAACTGGTCTGAGGAGCAGTGTCAGTTTTGGGCGACAGCTGAATCTGCTCAATATGCGTCCGGAATATAGGTCGAGGACACCCGCTCGAGAAGGGCATGGGACGCTTTGCGTAGGGCGGCGGGAGAGCAGGGTTTCGCTCGGGGATGGTGATCTTCGCCAACTTGGGCTTGGAGGACTCGGAGGCGACAGGCCTATTCGTGATAGGGGGTGGTTTTGAGAGAAGTGACTTCAACCGCGGTGGGCTGGGGGAGGAAGAGCAGTACTACAATTCTGCTTAGAGGCGCCTCATGGTATGCAGCCGTAACCATGATACTCACTGTCATCGAGAAGTTGGAGCCGTCGCGCTTGTCTGCAGTCCTGACGCTGAATTGGACATGCATGGTGGCTGACTGAGCGGACGAGGGAGAGAACTTTAAAGTCGTATCGAACGGTTAAGACGTGGCGAGATGACAGGCGAGCTCGTTAGAGATATCGACCCTTCGTACGTCAACTCAGGACGGTGATTGGGGATCCGAAAAGCGGTTGTTCAGCACGAAAACGCGGGAGCGAGTGGAAGGAGGCAACGGCGACTCTAATCGCGTCAAGCCAGAGACGAATGGGGAGTGGTTCAACTTGAAGAACCAATCAACGCAGTCGACTTTTAATACAAGGCTATTAACCTTCTTCCTTTTACATAACGTCACGCCTTCCCAAACGACAGCTGGACTGAGACGCCCACGCTCCCCGAACAAAGTTGTCATCAAAACCCCTACAACTTGAAACGCATCGATCCCGATGACCCCTTGGTTCCCCGTATAGCCTTTCCCGCCCTCACAAATGCGTTGTACAACACGTTCGAGCACCGCTACATCTGCTGCGGGTATCGAAATCGTTTCCTTAATTACACGCGCCGTACAGCCGGCTGTTCCGGTAGCGCTGGCGACATCATGATCAAACGAGGTGTAACAAGACTTGCCATTTGTTACTGGTGATAACAACGCGCCACAGTCGCAGTGATTGGAAGAGAGGCACCTTAAGATGGATCACAACTGGTACATGCAGACCACCAGGCTTTCCGTTTGAGGAGTCGGTGCAGTGTACACAGGTCTGGTTGGGGGCCCCTCGATAGGCCTTGAATCGGCGGAGTAAGTTTGCGATTGTTCACAGGATATCGCGTATAGAGAACCTCTATCCTGGCATTCCTTCAGCCAGCCCGAGATCCCTTGGGCACAACGTGTGACACCGTGATAACCATATGGCCATGAAGCATGCACATTCCCTCCCCGCTGCTTCAGTGAGAGGCTAGGGGTGTTAGAGGCAGAGCCGTGGGTAACCCTTCTATCTTTTGTTGTTTCTCGCTTCCCTCTTTTCGACTCGCATCGAGTGACCCGGCTGTGAAATCGCAAAGACCCCTCTGATGAAAAGGCACAAGAAAAACATTCTCATTGACAAGACTGCACAATGCGAGTTTGTACCCTCTCTAAAAATAGACCAATGACGAGGTAGTATCTATAAATAGAGTCCCCTTACATCCAGCGCGTCTCATGCGCATGCATGATCTCATATGTTCTCTAAATTTAAGCCCCCTGCCAACCCGCGAACAGCCTCAGATAGTAACTTCAAGCTTCAAGGCGTTACGCACAACACCGTTTCTTCTACATATCCAATTGTATCAGACGTGATAATCTCTAGCTCCGCCTCAGTCAGTCCTTCTCCCGTCCTGAGAACCGAGGCCTCTGGGGTCCAAGATAGATTTATCAGATTCACTGCGTCCTAATCACTCTCTTTTTCCGCGACAAATCGAACTTGATTTCGAGCACAACATGAACGAGTTTGACTGGTATGTATGCGCTACAGAAGGCTGTATAGTAATGACTATCGTAAGTTACCTGGAAAACCGTAAGCCGTGTATTAACTTGGCGTGCAAAAAGGCTATATGTCTGTAGGATGGATTTGAAAATCGTGTCATAGTTCATGTAACAAAGCCAGGAAAACAAAATCGAGAGGAAAAAGATGCCATAACTATAATACAAATGAGCCGGAACAATGAAAAGAGAAAGTCATACCAAAACGCAAAAGCGTCCTCCTCATCCTCCACCGACCAAATCCTCACATAACAACACACCCCTCAGAACACAACTCCTCACAACACCCCTTATCTCCTTTCCTCCGCCCCTTCGCACCAGCCCTCAACTCACTCTTCACTCTCTCAGAAGGGTACACCCCACTCCTCAAACCACGCTCAACAACCCTCCTCTTCCTCCCCTCCTCTTCCTCTTTCTTAATCACCCCTCCCCTTCTCCTAATCTCAATCGTGACCTCCTTCACCCCAGGTGGGAGCTTGTCTTTCCTCCCATTCGCGTTGGCGCTCCGACGCGAGGAGAGGGTGTTAACCGAAGTCGTAGAGGCGGACGTAACATACGGGGGTTTAGGGAGTCCGAGGGATTCAGTCGTCGAGGACGCAGAGGGCGGTGCTTCGGGGACGTCGTACCACCAGAACAAAGCCTGTCCTTCCACTTTCCACGTCCCTTCACTAACAAAAACTTCAATATCAACCAAAGGCCCGCCATCTTCTCCTTCCGGTTCATCCTCATCCGTGTACGCGTCAACTGCACCTTCCACCACCTCATCCTCCTCCGACGAGTACCCAACATACGGAACAACAGGCTGCGCCCCGAGCGTGATCTCAGACGGACACCTCGCAGCCACAGAGGTATAACGGATTGCGTTGGAGGGAGTCTTGCTGATAATCGGCGCAGCACCAACCATGGGTATAGACAATGCCTGCGGGGTCGGATCCACGGAAGGCGTAGGTGTCACTTCATCCCCTCCTTCTCTCAACGAAAGAGTCGAAACACTATCACTCTGCACGACCACCCCATCCTCCCCCTTCTTGTTACTCGCTCCCTCCACTCTCCTCCTCCTCCGCCTCTTCCCCTCGGCATCCCCATCTAACAACAGCCGTTCGTGCGCAAAGTGAACAATAGGAATATAAATCTCCGTCCCGAGCTTCTTCGTCTCCCCACCCTCGCCTTCCTCCACGACGCCCTTGACATACACCGGCGCGTCGTCCGCAGTCACCACCACAGTGCACTTCCACACCGCCTTGTTGACATCAAACTCGATGTGTTTGGGCGTGCCGACGGTCTTGACGGGGAACGGGCGCGAGAAGGCTTTAACCGCTCGCGCACCATCGCAGAGGAAGTCGTAGGGATTCGCGTGCCACCCGAGCGAAGCGAGGAGAGCGGGTGAAGGGGTAGGCGAGGTAGTGTCGTTGTCGTCGTTAGTGCGTTTGATATTGACGATATCCTTTGACCGCGATTCCGGACTGGAGGTTTCGCCAGCGAGCGTGCTGGCAGTCGCGACTGTACCAAAGGTAGCAACGCTCAGCGACGAAGCAGCAGCTACCATCGCCAACGAAGGTTTCATCTGCTCTGCACCATCCTTCCGCCGTTTCCTATTCTTCCGGTTGACAAGCGAGACCCGCGAGTTGTTGTTACTGCTGACACCCTGATCCAGTTGTACAGCAGGTGCAGTACCAGAACCCAAACTCTCCCTCGAGCTCGATCCCACCGAACTCGTCGAAACAGTCCCAACACTCTTCCTATCCTCCTCATCAACCATCATCGCCTCCTTCTCCACCCGCTCCCTCTCCCACACATCAGCCATACTCCACAAACTCAAATCCTCCAAATTCCACCCATCACCCCACTCATGCGAATGATCGTCCGGACAGAACGTCCACACCGTAAAGTTCAGCCCATTCGGTCCATCACACGCGTTCAAGCTCGCATCGAGAGCCTTGACCTGTCTCGAATAGTCGCCCTTGTACTTTCCTTTATCCGTCCACCCATACGAACGTTTATCGTCCATATCAAAGGGGATGCCGATCTCCCCGATGAGGGTGGGGTAGTCCCCAAGAATGAGAGCGTCGGATTTGAGGATACCGAGTTGGGATTGGATCGAAGCTCGAATAGCTGATTCACCAATTTTGACGGCTTGGATGGGTGAGGAGTACTTGCCTCGTAGCACACCCAAGGCGTCCGCGTTGAACCAGTTCCAGTGCCGCGTGATGAGCGTCAGCCCATCATAATAGTGCGGCGAATAGCACGCCCGTCCGCGGAGGTCGTCAGTGGCTATCTGGGGCGGTTTAGCAAACACCGGTGGTTGGACGAACCAGATCGCCTCGGGGTGGGATTTGCGCAGGCGTGAAGAGTAAGCGAGGAAGTGGGGCTTCCAGAAGTCGGAGATGAAAGAGACTTCTTCTTGGGTTTCCGGGTGGAATTTGAAGTAGTCGGGCCGGAGGACGTAGCCGGTTTGGATGTCCCAGACGTTGTGCAATGCCCATATGCAGGTGCCTAGGGGCCATGATTCAGCGCGCTTGAACCCCCAACGGGCGTCAGGGGAATCTTCGGCCCATAGTTTGTGCCCTTTGGGATCGATGGTGACAGAGCCGTTGCGCGAGGGCCCAAACGCGCCAAAGGACCAGTTCTCGACTGTTTGAGGCTGGCCCATGCCGAGTCGAAGGGACTGGGCGGGAGTGGGATAGGTGCCCTTTTTGAGTGTGGAGCCCTGGGCTGTAGGGTTTGCGTTCAGGTTTTCCCATCCACAGAGACCCTCAAAGGGCTCATTGAGGGAATCCCAGCCGATGATGCAGTTGTCGTACAGACTGGGGTCTATCTCGCGTATACGATCCGCCAGTCTTCCGAATGCCTCGATATAGTGATTTTGGAGATAATCTTGAATATTAAGGTCGTCGATGACACAGAGAGGCGCGAATGTTCGTCCAGCGAAGAAGAGGGTGAATAGGGTTTGTGACAATAGTCTGCCGTAGTTTGTGCTCCAGATCATGGCTGGGAGCGAGGCTGGGTCGGGAGCATGGGCGAGGGGGTATTCGCAATGAACGATGGCGGATTGAGTAGCGGTGATGTTGTTGGGATTGATTCCGCAGGCAGCCAGTGTCCAGAATGGAGCGCCAGAGCCGCCAGAGAAGCGGGACCAAGTGTCTTGGTGCGGGTCCATGAAGACTCTGAACCCATAGTCCCTGCACTTTTGCAGGACTCGGATTGTGTAGTCGATGAATTCATCGTCGTATTTCCCTCTATAGATCATTTAGAGGTTGGTTACGAAAATAATAAAAGCGACTTACGGCCCCTCGTGTTCCAAAGCCTCCCAGGTAATCGGAAATCGCAACATATTAAACCCCCATCCTCTCAGTCTTGCCAGGTGCACGTCCGCCGATCCATCGTCTAAATTCAAAGGTCTCCTGATGAAACTCTCGCCGCCAGCCTCTGCACTGTCCCAGAAATCATCGAGCTGGTGGGACAGGTGGCCAACAGGTGCCTTGGATGCGCCACTGAGGTTGACGCCTCTCAGTAAAAGGGTTCGTCCCGAGGTGTCGACAAAGTTGTAGTTGAATGTGTGGATGTAGGACGGTGGGACTGGCTGGCCAGTCGCCGGCGACGTCGAGGGAACGCGGGGCATCGAGGTCGAGGATGAGAGGAGCGTCGTCCCAGTGCGGGGTGACCTCATCAATAAACAGAATCGAACCACATTTCGATTTTGATATCTCCGTTTGGAATGCCTCCGAGCCATCGCCGCCGGCTTTTTGTTTTCTTGGCGTTGCACTCATTCACAGGCTACCCCGACAAGCTACACAAAATACAGACTTGATTCTACATGAGCTTCCTCTCTTTTGACAAAAAAAAAATCACAATATGTCCGAGTCTGAATCATCACTATCACTATCACTAATTATCCGCCGCGCCCTGGACGCGAAAATACTTCCTCACAATGAATTTTTCTACCGCAAATGAATTACTGTCACATCGATACCACGATCTGGGGTAGCACATCGCGTCCGGAGGACGGGGCCAGGGTTTCAATGTGCCCGGATACCCAAGCGAGTCTTCGACATTGTCCCATTCAACAAGCTCATGACACATATCTTGGAGGGTATTGAGCTCTTCCCCATGACGGTGTCTCCAATCCTTAAGGGTTCCCGGGGGCACTTTCAACGTGATCCGTGACCTTCCTTCGAATGTGCGTGGGCGGAGGAATTGGATGTACTGGTTTACAGAAGGAGAAGTGGTGAACTCGACGAGGCGCTCGAGTTGTGGCCAGAGTCGGGTGGAATGGCTTGCCTCTGCGAGATGGTTGAGATAGTGAACAAGGGACCTGTCAGTCTCATTGCTGAAGCTGATGATCGTCTTGACCTTGGGAGATGCCATTGCAAATGGAACGATCCATCCACCAGAGACATTGTTGCAGCCCGCCATCCGAAAGGTGTGGAGGTTTGGGAACGACATCCTCAAGGGTACCGGTCCACACACCACCGTGGTCGGCAATATGAAGCGGCAAAGGAAGAGTGTTTCGAGAAGAGGTGCTTCAAGATTGCATATGAATGCTGGGAACGCGCTGTTGGAAGCTTCGTGGGGCGTTTGGCCTAGGTAATCAAATCCCCAACGCAGGTGCTGAAGATGCTTCATGTCGATGGGCTTTGAAGGCCACTCGCCAGGTCGCTCAATGCAAGAATCGCCAATCGACAGCGCCGTGAGTGCTGCTGGGATCTGGATTAACTCTGTGAACAGTTTCCAAGATATGGGTGGGCCTTGGCTAAATTCTTCGGTTTCGAGGGAGAGGATCGTGACCTGAGTGAGAGGGGGTATGAACAGGATGGCCGCGTCAATGCTGAGCCTTATCCAGGTGAGATTTGGACACCCGAGTTGGAGCGTGTTGGCCTCCGTGGAGCTGAGGCGTAGATCCCCTGGAAAGTCATGCCGAGGGGTGAGGGCCAGGTCAAGAAACCGCAGGTAGGGCGTTTTCTGATTCCGCATCTTCGTCTGCATACTGATTAGCTCCAGCGTCGGTGCCATGTTGCTAATGCGGACGTATTCCCAGCGGGCGACGTTGTCAACTGCCAATTCGATCAGTTGCCGAACTGGATCCTTTAGCTCTGGCATGTTGTCCCCGATCAAAAATACCAGCATTATACGCAGAGGGCGTTCGCGCGAACGTTCTAAATATGTCTTGAAACGTTCGACCTGGCCTTTAGTCGCACCGCTTTGGCCAGCTGCTGCGAAATATGCCCAAATCTTTGAGTATTTGATAGCGATGTCGCGCCATTGGCAGCAAACATGGGTGATCACCACCTCCGTGAAGACCAACTTCCTTCTCTTCCAGCTGATGTCGTTGCCTTCATCGCGGTTAGATGAAACAGCCAGAAGGAATATGGATGCCAAAATCTCGTCAAAGAGCTTGGATATGGGCGGCATTTTGGCACTGTTCCTAAGTCCTACAGTTAGTTCCCAGTTGAAGGTATCCCTGAACACGCTATGGTGTCTGACCTTCTGTCTGTGGGACGCCAATCCATGGGCAAGATGCTGGCCAGTATACGATATATAGAAGCTGAGATATGGATCTGGTCCCTCGCCTCCAGTAGCAGCTGAAGGTAGACGTTGAGATGACTCGAGTCGTGGCCCGGGAAGGTCGAGATATCATCGAATATCATCATAGGCGCCCACCGAAGCACAGCAAATGACAAACAAACACCAACGACGAACGCGACCAGACGCGACGACTCGCCGAGAAAAAGTTCTTTGCTTATCGTCATCACTCTGAAACTCAAGTACTAGTAGTATTGGAAGTGGGATGATATAAGGTGCACTATGAATCGTGTAATAACGACGATGTGTAACGGAACTATGAGCTGTAAGTAGGTTAGACAAGGCCAAATGTAAAGTAAAGGTTTATCAGGAATGTATTTTAAAGCAGCGGTTCATGAATAAGGAATCTCGTATCTCGCGCACGCAGCGAAGGCCGAATAAACACTTCGTCATCCTCAATCTCCCAAGGACCCAACACCGGAAAGTCGCGCCCAGCAACCCAGTAATCAATACGACATATACCCTTGAGCTCTTCGTGAATGTCCGTCGTGCTCGTGCGATTCCACTCGTCCAGCCTGTCTTTCGGTATCTTCAAGCAGAAGTTCCCTCCATGTTCAGCCCTCTTTTGGGCCAGCAGGAACGAAACGTAGTTGGCTACCGGCGTGTCGATACCGATGTCGATGAGAGACTCGAGATGGGACCACAACGGTTGTCGACCATGGTTCTTCTCCGCCAAGTGCTCCATGACAGGTTCAGCACCATGCCCATACACAATAAGTGTTTTGAGGTTTGGCGTACCCCGCGCCACGAACGGGAGCCAATCGCCATCTTGAGGGAAGTCGCGATTGTTCAGAATGGCGAATGTATGGACCTTGGGACACCAGAACATCGATTGTCCCGCAAAAAGATTGACAACGGTGTTGGGACTGATAGGTTCGATGCCGAGGAAGGTGAGAGTCTCCAGCGACGGCGCACGGAGCGCTGCGAGGAAGCAGGTCAGGGCAATGGTGAGCCCCGGTGTGGAATAGCCTCTGACTGGGTTACCCCATCGCAGATGCTTGAGGTGCTCCATTTCGATGCCCTCAACTGGTAAAATGGGGGGTGCATCCGCAATTTTGATGAAGTTGTCAATGACAGTAAGCGATTGGAGGGGGAGGGTCGTGATCAGGTCCCTGAACATTTCAAATGTGACGTTGGATGTACGTTCACTGTTGAAGGTGCCGTCGAGATAGAGGGAGGTGACGTTTTCCATGTGAGGGACGCAGCCGATGATGGGGCCACCGAGCTTGAGGTGGGTGAGGGAGTCGCAATTGCGGGGGAAGATTGTGCCTTCCACACCTTCCATGGCCCCATCCACAGCTGGCATCGTGTTGTAAAACTGGCTTTTGTTCGCAGGATAGAATACGAGGTCGAGATACTTTAGGTCAGGCGCTGATTCTTCTATAAGTCGGTCAAGGATAGTCCCTTGGGCGGCTTCAGAGATGAAGGCATGGATGCTGACACAGCCCCAATACTGTCCGTAGCTGATAGCAACGTCCAGCAGAGGATCGAGGGGGCTTGGTCTTTGAGGATACGAGGGCTCCTTCCAGTCGATGTCGATCCATAGCTCGAGAGGAAGGTCACCGGAGCGGTTTGCATAGACGCTCAGTCGTTCAGCGTGATCTTCGGTTCTTGGGCGACCTATGTTCGAGAAAAAAGCCCATAGGTGTTCCTCACCCAGGACTACATCGCGCCAGCGAGAGCAGACGTGGCTGATCCTGACCTCTGTCAATGGAACTCTGGGCTGCTTTCCGGTCGTCGACGAGAAGACCCTCGGGAAGGCGTCAGGGGCGTTGCGGCTACCTTCGACAGCGTAGATGAAGATGTGCGAAAGTAGCTCGTCAGGGATCTTTCCGGCCGCTGAGATGGCGGTATTGTGTAGTCGACCGTGTTCGCGCTGGATGGTCGACAGTTCTTGGTCGAGAACTTCAGCCTGCTTCAGCAGCGCATCTCGTTGCTTCGCTATTTCTTCCCTCTCCTTCTCCAGATCCGCAAGTCTGCTTGAGGCCGTAGCTTGAGCCTGAGAGCAGAGTATTGCGGCGCTGTACGTGGCGGACATCTTGTACCCTCGAAGATGGCGGCTGCGGAGAAGGCGCGACGCGAACCAAGCGTGTTTCTCAAGGAAACTGGAAAGGTCCCACGAAATGAAGCGATGGACCGCCGCGTTCCGAGTTGGTGGCAGTGCCCAAAATGCTTTCTGTTGCCCGACGCGACGTTCTCCGACGCAGCCCTCCGCTATGTGTTGCCAGATGGACTCAGAGATATCTGAGCACGACGCCAGGGCCCTCAGAGAATCTCGAATTGTCTAAACCGCGTGGACGAATCATCTTCTCTGGAATACAGCCCACCGGAATTCCCCATGTGAGTATCGTGTTGTCCGGAAACGACATTCCAATATGGTTCTGACCTGGAACAGCTAGGAAACTACCTGGGAGCACTGTCAAACTGGGTCCAGCTACAGAAAGAAGCGACTGAGAATGATAAACTTATATTCTCGATCGTAGGCTGGCATGCCTTGACTTTGCCGCAGAAAGCCAAGGAACTGTCGGCGTCCAGATGGGAAATGCTTGCAACTATTCTTGCGGTTGGCATCGACCCGAAGAGGTCTATCGTGTTTCACCAGGACGATGTGAGCCTACGCTGGGATACTCTCTGAGCTCTATAGACTAACTCGACTCTTCAGAACCAATGTCACCAAGAGCTGACCTGGATATTCAACTGCATCACCCCAGTTGGAAAGCTACGGAGAATGACGACCTGGAAGGTGTGTGTAGTTTGTGTACTGGTTCCCTAGATGACGCTAACGCTACCCAAAGGCACGATTGGCGGACTCTAGGAACGCGAACAGCGAAGCAGAGATCGACGAATCGATGTTGAATGCCGGGCTTCTCACCTATCCCGTCCTCCAAGCTGCCGACATTCTGGCCTACCGCGCTACCCATGTCCCTGTTGGAGAAGATCAGACCCAGCACCTCGAACTCTCCAGAGAGATCGCCCAGTCGTTCAATAGGACATTCGTACCGGGGAAGAAGCGCTTCTTCCCGCTTCCGACTCAGTTAATTAGTACGTGAACTCGTTGTGTTTCCCTATGTCTGCTAAACCGCGCCCGTAGCTCCCTCCAAACGCGTCCTTTCTCTGCGGGATCCCAGTTCCAAGATGTCGAAATCATCTCCCGACGTCAACTCAAGAATTTTGCTCACCGACACGCCTGCTCAGATTTCGTCGAAAATCCGGTCGGCTGTTACAGATTCTGTGAAGGGCATCTCTTACGACCCAGAACAACGACCCGGCATTTCCAATCTCTTGACTATCCTCGGTGCATGTCTCAACAAAGACCCCGTTGATGTCGCTGCGACCTACGCCAACAAGACCACCGCCGAGTTCAAAAACGACGTTGTGGATGCTGTTGAGGAACTCTTCAAGGGTCCTCGCTCAGAATATGAGCGCTTGCGACAGGAAAGAGGCTTCCTCGAGCAAGTCGCGAAAGACGGAGCAGAACGTGCCCGGGCTTTATCTCAAGAGACCATGAAGCACGTTCGCTCCATGGTGGGACTCTATTAGAGCTCGGCAGGGACGGGATATTATATTATTACACTAATTTTGCCTTCACAATAGATCGTAATCGTTCCACGGCACTAGTCGCTTCTCACTCTTTCTTCTTCTCGAGACCCAGAGTCTTCCTGATAGCATCTGCAATCTGCTTGTCTTTGAGTTGCTCCAAAGCGGACTC
Source organism: Coprinopsis cinerea okayama7#130 (assembly GCF_000182895.1). Classification (NCBI taxonomy): domain Eukaryota; kingdom Fungi; phylum Basidiomycota; class Agaricomycetes; order Agaricales; family Psathyrellaceae; genus Coprinopsis; species Coprinopsis cinerea. Next base: position 2,874,607 of record NW_003307543.1, on the reverse strand, counting down.
ATTGTCTTGGGGTCCTTCCTTGAGGATGTGTTCCTGGAAGAGGTCGATAGCTGGACGCAGTCGGTCAGTACGGGGATCGAAGGAATTGTCGAACACGACTAACCCTTATCCAGCTTGCCTACAGGGAAGGTCCGAACAGTAAGCATTCTGTCCAGGCGTGGGTTAACGCACAAAGGGCTCACCTTCCTTTGCCTCGCCAGCTGCGCCCCCGCCGAGTGCATGGTTGATCTTGTCGGCGAGTGTTTGAGGCTTTGGAGGTTCTTCCTTCTTTCCACTAATCGTTGAGGAGATCTTTGAAAGGAGGTCGGTCTTCTCAGGCTCGGGGGGAGGTGGTGGCGTCTTCCTGCCGCTGATTGCATCACCAATCTTGTCGAAGATGTCCTTCTTCTCCGGGGGTGGGGGCGGAGGAGGGGGTGTCTTCCTACCGCTCAGAGCATCTCCAATCTTCTCAAAGATGTCTTTCTTCTCGGGAGCGGGAGGTGGTGGAGGGGGAGGAGATTCTTTACGTCCCAGAGCCTCACCGATTTTGTCAAAGAGGTTGTCGCTCTTTGCAGGAGCAGGCGGGGGAGGGGGAGGAGCCGGTTCCTCTCCTTTGAGTGCGTCGCTGATCTTGTCGAACAGGCCCTCTTTCTTTGGTTCGGCTGAAAGGAAACCTCGTTAGCCTTTGTAGGAACCACTTTTGCAGCGCGGACAAGCGCTCACCGGGTGCAGACTGGGCCGAAGGCTTCCCAGCCTCCTTATCGTCGTCGGAAATCTTCAAGTTCTTGATAAAGTCCATGTGAGTGTGGTGTGTGTGTCGGGGAAGGGGGGTAAGGACCAGCTGGTGGAGGTTGGCAGTAGAGTTTAGGCCCCTTTTATAGTGCGATTTGAATTGTCGTCATGGACATCCCCGCAATCACACTTGCTCATCTGATCACGGACAATCGATGGGGTTTGTCTCCGTTGTCCCAGCTGGGGTCGCGCCAACTTGAAGGTGGGCCACCGGAATGCTGTGCCTAGCTGTGCCCCCTCGTCCTGGTTGAGAGCGGTGAAGCCTAGGACTCTAACCCCAGAGATTCAAGTGCTTTATCCTCATACTCTTCAGAGAATGATAGAATTTTGAGCCATCGCGTTGCAGCAATGGGTCGGTGACTCTTCGATACCACCCCTATCCCACCGTCAAAACGCGACGCGCTTGTCACAAATCACAGCGTCACGGTCACACCGCCTCGCGGCTTGCACGACGCGTCCGACGAGCTTGTCCCGCGATGACCACGTTGAGCACGATGTCGGTCAGCGTCCATTGCGCCATTTGCCGTGAATACGTCTTTTTGGAAGACATGCTCTTTCCCCATTGTGGTGAGCAGATGCAGCTTACGCCTGACGAAAGGCTGTTCGATCCTAATCACACCCTGTACTAGGACACCCGCTTTGCAGTGTCTGCCTACGTGGGGCTGAGTTCAACTCGAACGGTCTATTTCGGTGCCCAACATGCCGTCAATATATGAAGAAAGGCGAACCCCATCGTATCTATCCTCAGTTCTCCAAGAATGCTGCCCAGAAGGACGCTTCCCACGTCGCCTCACGTTTGAAGAAAATCACCGTCGACACGCCAGCCGTCAGTTTCAAAAAGGGAGCCCAAAAGTTACGCGATGTTGCGGATAAAGTGGTTTTAGACCCTTCGGAAACGGTAAGCGCTTTCCCTTCAAAAACAACTAGTGTTACCCTTCTGATGCATGTGGGTTTCATCTCCGTTCATTTCAATTTCGAGTAGCAAGCTTTGCTGGATGCTGCCCAGAAGATGGACACTGAAATGCATAATATGGCTAAACAAAATGAGGTTCTCAATCAGCGGTTGGAGGATTTGACCGCGCAGCTCGAAGAATCTTCGAAGAAGAAATCTGAATTTGAACAGGCCTATAAGGTCGCTGCCGAAGAGGCTCGACAATATCGCGCTTGTCGGGAAAGAAACGAGGTCCTCGATGCGCATGTCAAGGACTTGCAGGCCTCCTTGGAGTATTTGCAGCAACTTAACCGGGCAATGCAAGCGCGACACGTGGAATTGGAAGAGAAGTGCAGGCAAGCAGACAGGACGGTGAGAGTGACTCACGTATGATTGGCGGGCTTGCAGGCTCACAATGACGTCCGCGTTCGCAATTCTTCCTTCTAGATCGAGGCAGAGAAGAACAGAAATAAAGCCCTGGCCCACTCGAGGAGAAGAGCCCGCAGGCTACATCGGAAAGGTCGGCCAAAAGTCGATGACTCGGACTCTGATGCTTCCCTGATTATCGAAGGTTGAGCCAGGCTTCCGCCGCTTGGTCCTTTTTAAAATAGTCGTATACCTCAGTTATCCCAATACCCCAATAGACCATTGACAGGAGCTTGTTTGATATTGCTCTTTTGAATCTCTCCAGCTGAAGCGCCTATCCATGGGACTTGGTTGGGTCCAAGTCGCAAAAATAGACTTCGATGGAAACGAACAGGCATCTTCCATGACTGCAATTTGACTGAAATGCCGACCGAAAGTTCGTTAGAAGGGTTTAAATTTTGCCTCCATCGTACGGCAACAAAAAATTTAGACTTCGAAATTGGGTTAAGTATTGCCATCCTCGCCCATCTGTCACCCTCCTGAGCTGTGACTGTATTCCTTGGAACCGAATAACAAGCTAAACATTCTATATCTGTACACCGATCTGCTTGATTTGGTCTAGCCGATGCTTCTTCGGTATCTTCAAACGTTCTCCCTGCTCCACAGTACGGAATGACAGTGGGCGCGTAGGGTCTCCATCACGAAACTCTGGAACTACGCGTCGAATTGGCGTCCAACACGAGTCCCGTGCGGCTCCAACCCTGAGATTGCGTGGTGGCCAGAGACCTATAAAGACCTTCCGAAAATTGCTGTCGACTCCCCAGAACCAGTTCACTCCTTCAGTGTTTCAAGCCTCCTCCAGCGTTTCTCTCGCCACCCGCACTCTACCTCACACAATGTTCGCTCGTCTCTCTACTGCTCTCCTCGCCTTCACCCTCGCCACCGCTGTCGTCGCCGCTCCCGGTGGCCGCCCTAGCGAGGTCGAGTACGAACAGTGCAACGGTGGCGAGATCCAGTGCTGCAACAGCTACCAGAAGGCCGACTCCCTCGACTATAACACCTCCAAGCTCCTCGGCCTGTTGAACATTGACGTTAAGCAGATCACTGCGGGTGTTGGTCTCACTTGCACAGGCATCAATGCTGTCGGTATTGGCGGCGGCTCCTCCTGGTACGTGACTGAATCGGGCGTATCCAACAAGATGTACTGAATCTGCGCCTCTAGCACCCAGCAGAAGGTTTGCTGCACCAACAACAAGTTCAACGGCGTCGTTGCCCTTGGCTGCAGCCCCATCAACGTCTCCCTCTAAGGAGGAGCTTTCACATTATCTCCGTGACCTTTCACGGTAGGCATTCCCTCCTGAGAAACTTCGACTTGTGGCTCATCCAATTCTCGACAGACACATTCCTTACCCGACGTCGCCCTTTGCTTCGTTCTCTATTGATATAGCCTTCTAGTTACCACTTATCTCCTAAATAATACACCTTTTCCTCATCAGCAATGACCGCATACCTCTGCACATCGAGTCTATGTTCAGTGCGATGTCCAGTCCGACTTCGTGGCAGAACTTTGACAGGGGCTAGTTGCTTGATTTAGAAGTGAATCGCCCATAAAGGGAAGATCTGCGCGGCTCTAATTGGCCCATTCTCGCGTTGACTTTTGCTCTGGTAATTTGAACGCATGCCAGCTCTTTCCACAGGGATACACCGTCTACACATAGAATATCTCTGTATTAATGAAAAAAGCGCTCAATGCTCCTACTGAAGTCAGCCGTTGTTCCATCATTGAAGGCCGTGGGAACCTACGCCGCTCGATAAGTGCCACCCGCGGCAATCGGTTTGCTTCTTGACCCACAACCCTCATGTCGAACACGAGGCTGTCGTACATCCCTAGTGTAATGCACGCCCTTACTGATACTCCAGCCACGGTGTTCCAAGGCAACCAGAAACTGGATTTAGCCCTCGGAGCTCCACCATCGCGCGCGAGAGAACCGAAGGAAGCGCCCAAGGCGGCCAGAGGAAAAAACCGCAGCAGCCGAGCGTACGAACTTTTTCTTTGGATGCCAGCCGAGGTGCTGCTCGAGGTACTATCCTTCGCTGCCCTGATGTATTAGAACTCACTGTTGGTGGGTAGATTCTGGGTAAAGTGGACCCTGCGGATCTTTTGCAACTCGCCCGCACATCTTGGGGTCTGCGAGGCATTTTGATGAGCAAACGCTCCTCTCCGATCTGGAAGACGTCTCTGGCGAGCGTAGAAGGGCTCCCTCCCTGTCCAGAGGACCTTGACCTGCCCCAATGGGTCGAACTAGTCTTCGGTAAATCCTGCCATGTAAGTGTTAATCGCACCTACAGTCCACGCGTTCATTGGCTGACAGTGATCGTCCCGGCCGATCTTAGTTTTGTCACCGCAATGTTCGCGCCAAGACTGTTTGGGAACTGCGCTTCAGAGGATGCACAAACTGTCTAAAGGAAAGGTAGGCATCATTGTTCCCTGTGATAGCTTGAACATTGTCTTGATTCCCCACTGTTTCCAGGTTCACGGTGTCGACGATGGAGAAAGGCGTCGCTTTGGGGTATATGGCAGGAGCCCCTTCACTCACATTCGGTAGCAAATGTGTGCCATATCTCTTGCCTGACGTTTTCTGACTGCTCGAAAGACCGTCGGTCTCGCGACGGGTGGTATCATGGGGATACCTACGAGAAGTGGAAAGCCGAGTACAACGCAATCCCAGATCATTCGGAACTTCAAAAGACCGCATGGGTAGCAGGGAAAGCTTCTTGGATGCATCGCCGCAACTTGGTACATTCTGTTTTCCCCTTGGTCCAGAGCGCTAGCTTACCACCCATCATTCGAGTAGCATGCTGTCCAATGCATCAACTGGGTTGAAGCAAGGGAGTCTGCCCGCCGAAATGTCCTCGAAGCAGTTAAACGCGAAAGGATGGACGAGTGAGTATCGAGACTTGGCCGTAATCATGTTAACTGCTGACATGGGGCAGCATTCTGAGTCGATTGAACGGAAAGGGATTTTCCAAAGAGATTGATGCCCTTCGCGATAGGGTGGAGTTTTGGACGGACATTCGGCAGTTCTTGAAGGAGGACGTCACTGACCGTAGTAAGTAACAGAAAACTCGGTATTCAGCAACGACCCTGCACTTATTCGAATCACCTCGCAGTGTGGACGGACGTCGGAGCCTCAGTTGTCGCATGCGCCAAGTTGCATCAAAGCGAGATCCTGCGCCAAAGGCGAAAGTCTGTCTTTGAATCCCGCATGAAACTTCTCACCGAGCTCCACCGCAAATGCCACTTAGCTCAGCCTATTAACGATTTCTTCCTTTCATACGGCGACCTGTTCCTGACACCGGAAGTTTCGCAGGTTATTGATCGAGCGGATGTGTATCAGGAACTGACATTGGTTGACTTTGACCATGTCGTTGCTAACATCTCGCTCATTGCAGCTCGATGGGTCTCCGAGACAAAAGGGAAACTATTGAGCGTACTGCAGCAGCAACTCCCGACTGAAGTTCGTAATCGACTTCCGGAGAACTCAACTCTGTCGGAGTCATCGTTGGATCTTGCAATCGCTACGTTTCATTGCGGTCGCTGCCTTCCGGCCACACCTATCCCTGGCCCTAAACCAATGAATCATCTACATGCGCTGGCTCATACCCCGCTGTTTACGCGGAACGGCCAGGACGGTTCTGGACTACCGTTGGACCTGGTTCATTTCCTGGTTGGAGTGCCGATGAACGAAGAGCGACGGTGGATGCCCTGGGGGGCAATGTGCAACTTCCAAGTGGACAGACGGTTGGCCGTCAGAACTGCCAGCTTCGTCGAGAATTTTGGCAGAGACCCGGCCACAACCACCTTTCAAGAGTTGAACGATTTGGACGAAATCTTTGAATGTACGGTCTGTTCGACTTTGAGCAAAGGGAGACTCATGTTGGATTGGCGGTTGGCGGTGCGTATTTGCATGAAGGTGGAAAGTACTTGACTACTTGATCACGAAGGAACAACTTTTCATAGATTCTGCACGAGTGCGATCCTGGTTGGCTCATACGAGTAGACCCCCGGACTGCGAGCATTGTTCGAGCCCGAATGGAGGAGGAAAGAATCGCGGAAAGAGTTAAACTCTTGGACTTGGGCTACAGCTATATTTCCGGGGACCGTCCATCCTTGGTATGTGTCCACTGCAGATATTCAGCGGACACTGGGATCGATATTCGAGAGCACTTGGAGCAAAAGTACGGGATTCATTCTCTTCTGCTTTGCTTTAGTTGATTGCAAACAGGCATGGTATAACGGAGCCTTCCGACAACGACGTTAAAGAGTTTCTGGGAACTCGGAAGCTTGCTCTGCGCAAACCCTATCGATATTGGAAGTTTGGTTCGTCGTCCTTGCTGTAACTCTTTCTAATAAATTGCTTCGGCTCGAAAGCCATGTCCTTGAGCTGCTGGATTGCCTTGGAAGTCTTCAGGGAATTGACGATGTTTCTCCGATTCGGATGGTCGAGAAAAGGCGACGAGTGAGGGCTGCTCGTCTGTGGTTATCCAAGAGCGCAACCGTTGTTCGACAAACGTCAAGTAGCAACGGAGACGCTTGTTCAAGGAAAGAATCCGATTCGAAGGCGAAAGAAGCTTCTTGAGCCGTGGCAACGACGACGTGGAACACTGCCGCGAGCTGCTCAGGTGTTCTTTCGTCCCGCTTGAATTTCGGGATTTCCGATTGTTGCCCTCGCCTCCGACAGACTTAGAGCGAGTCTATTCCGAGAGTCAATATTAATGGACTGACTATTTCCCCAAGCTTCTTTTTCTCCGGATCTCTCTCCTCGAGACGACGACGACCCCCTCGCGCTTCATTCGGTTCACGATGCTCCCCCAAGGACTGTATTGGTTGTTCTTCACTCTGCTCCCTAGTCTCGTTCTGGGACTGCCTTGGGATGCAATTAACGGGAGGTCGGCGATGGGGAGCATGGTCACTGGTGCTGCCCCACTTGAAGGAATCGGTCCATTGAGACAGAACCAAGTGCCCCATAATCGACACCTTGGTATTCGAGGTGGACATGGTACGCCCTTCTTCTACCCCTTTATTTCCCTTTCGCTAATATCCAGCCCCCTTCACTCCGCTAGACGCCCTCGGTAACCTCACGATCCTAGTCCACCAACTCACACCCCCGCACTTTATCATCAACCGCCGCCAACTCTACTACTACATGAACTCAACGACTGTCTTCCCCGTCAACGTTGTGAACACTACGCTGCCCGATCGGCCGCCGCTGCAGTTGATTGTGGGGAAGAAGAGGGAAGGGTTGAAGGGAGGTAGCTGGAGATTTGCGGGGAGTATGCTGTATTATGATTATCCTGGGAATGCGGGCTCGCAGGGAATCTTCTGGAGTTGTCAGATGCCTGGTCAGACAGGCCCTTGGCCTGGCGTATTCCTTTTCGCACCCAAGTGAGTGATAGCTCCTGGTTTCAATGTTCAGAGAAGAGGATGCTGACGAAGTCTTGTGTCTGTTTTTTTCAGGGAGGAGAATTATGTCAATGACTGCAATTCTTTGACTTTCCATAACTTTGGCAACACCGATTAAGATCAGGAGAAAAGGTCTATGATGGATGTATTTTGGGTCCGCGTAGGACATGTAACGACTTTGAGATGATGTTGTATCAGATGAGAACAATCTGAATATACGATGTAAACCATCCGTAGCCTCTGCGTACTGAGTGAGAACGTCGACCACAAGGGATTGAATGGCCCCGGCACGTTCGGCACATGCCAAGAACAGGCGTTATGGTTCTCACGAGTGTTAAGGTGCTTCCTGACCGTCAACCACGATGAGCTCAGAGGACGCCCTCTCCGCCCTGCAGCAAGCAATCCAATCCGGCAGTCCCATCTCGTACTCGTCGTCTTCATCAGCGCAAGACATCACCGCTTCCCTCCCCAATGCGACCCACATAGTCTTTGGAACGACGACGACGTTCCCCAAAACCGCGCCAACTCGGTATCGCAAACCGGGGAGCACGACAGACTCGGATGTGTATTCGCTGGAGGCGTTGTATCTTGCGTGGCTTTACAGGGATGCGCCAGGTGCGGAGTACATGAAGCATGCGAGGGAGAATGGGTTGGGTGTTGGGTTTGTGAGCATCACGGAGAGGAAGAAGGTTGTAGACTGGTTAGAGGGTAGGGGAGGGGATGATGGTCGTATTATACCATTAGGTTCGTCGTCATGGGCTACTCGATGGCTTTGAGTTGTTCACAAGGCGGTTGTTGCGCAGGCTCTGCTACGGGAGGAGGGACGCCGCCTGGTACACCCCCGCGCGGCTCGTTTGCTTCATTAGCGACACCGCAGAAAGCGCGGGCAGCGCCGACTGCTGCAGTCTCGTCGTCTCCTACAAAACGACGTTATGTTCCTGATGCTGCGGATATGGAGGTGGTCAAGAAGATCAAGGAGGGCGAAATTGAGTTGCAAGACCGAACCACGGTCTTGCGGGGGACCAAACCCAACGTGCGTTTATTGTGCTTGTAGGGTTATTGACGTCTAGATTGATCTTTTGAATAGAACTATTCAAGCGTTCGAACTTCAATCATTGAGCGTTTGAAGAAGATGAAGGAGAGCAGTCGTCCAGGCGCACCCGCCCAACCGACGGCACCACTTGCAGGTACGCCGTCACGCTCATTCATAACCCCGTTTTTTGCTCATGTTTTTCTCAATAGACAGCAAATCCCGAAAACGAAACTACCCAATCATCATCATCTCATCTTCACCAACTTCCCTCATCACCATGTACAACGTCAAACGATTCCTGCAGGAATCGATCTTTGAACCCCCGCAAGATGCGAAAGCGCGCGCTGCTGCTGAAGGAAATCCTAAACCGGAGGATATGATTCCTTTATACAGGAAGAAAACGATTATTGAGACGAGCGGGAGGGAGATTGAGACGCATTCGAGGTACTTTGTTGTTGATAGTGTGGAGGCGTTGTCCAAGGTACGTCTGGTCGTTATGAAATGAGGGACTGAGACTGAATGGCTTTGTGCGCAGTTCGGTACGGACGCATGGGACCGAGTCGTCTGTGTTATGACTACGGGCCAGCAATGGCAATTCCGACCCTACAAATGGAGTGAACCTCGTGTTCTCTTCCATCATGGTGCGCATATACCCACCTAACGATACCGTCTAACGCTAACCATCCATTTTCCTTCAGTCAAAGGCATCTACGTCACTTGGTCTAACGATCCCCCGAATCCCAAGATTAAGGATTGGAATGTTACCGAGTTGAAGGTACGTATATGCGCCGTTTTACTGGTTCTAGTGTGCTCAAATTCGTACTTGTGGTTGTAGATTGACCCTCATAGACGGCACGTCGATAAATCGACTGTCGCCAACTTTTGGAAGATTTTGGACTCGTGGATACAAGCCAACAAGCCTTGGTTGATGACCTAGGCGTGTCCTGGGGCATGCATGTTTACTTCCGCGCGCGTTGTCCTGGACAGTTAGCACACTTTTGGAGGGTAAGACAGGGTTAGGGGCGGGCGCTTCTGTACGATATAGACCAGTGCCTGCGGGATTCAGATTAGCGCGGTAGTGATATTTTTTATGTACTGCGGTTGTATGCCGTGCACTACCTAGCACCTGTGGAGGTGGCCGGTCCTGCAGAGGATAGCTTGGAATGCAAATTCAAATTCCTTGAACCCTTCGTGGGAGGGGGCGGGCTGAGGCCGCATCCCACTCGTCGTCAATACCACGACAAATGCTTCAAGACCCTTCTCTGCAACGGACATGTTCTTGACTCGGGAGGTTATAGCGTTGATCAAGGACGTGCTATCGGACCAGGAGATGACTTTGGGCGATTTCCGACCTCCCCTTTCCGCGGATCTCTGATGTTTCGGCGAGGTGGATACAGAAGAAGCAGGCTTTGTGGGGGCTTGTGAAGGACAGGCTCAACGAGATTCTCAATTTGAATCAGGCCCGGTCATTGCAGTCCAGGCATTTTCATGATACCAGTTACTGTCAATCAATGACAAGACGGCAGAGTTTGCTCGAGGGCGCACGGGGGAGGCAGGGTCAGGCTGAGGTCGGCCGAATCCTTGGTCTGGTGCAGGTTCGTGAGCGAGGGGTGTCTTTGATCGAGCCATAAGCGCCCAAGATTACCTAAACGGGAATGCACTCTCTCAAACAAAGGAGGTACGCAAAGAGTAGTTACGAAAGAAGATTTCGCATTGAATGACAATTGGGACTGTGTACAGGGCTCCTCTTCCTTTCCCAGACATATTGCAATGTGCACAGACTGAAAAAGTCACGCAGTCCGAAGGCGCGGGGACACGAATCATTGTCAACCTAGCTGGGTAGGTAGGTACGCTTGGACTGGGATGGGCCAGTTGCCTCCATTTGTGAGTTGAGCTACACATTATCAGTCTCCCGCTTTGATCAAATCCAAGAAGTTAACAATGGACCTTGGTTAACGTCCGTCAAAGGGTTGGGTTCCCTGCCACCCGCCGTGGCTTTAAAGGCATCGCTTTGACCGATGGGAGGACTATAAATACTCTCGCCTGCTTCGTCCAGAGAGTAAACTTTGCAGCTAGAGACGACACACCCCAAGATGATCTGTATGTATCCCTTATGATCTTCGTTCCGAACCAATCACTAACCGATCTCTTTAGCATCATCCAACAAGTACAGACTTTACCTCGCTTTCTACACCCGAGACTACCCCCCTCCCCCCACAGACTGTGTTACGAAGTACGACAAATACGACCTTGGGCTACTCTTTATGCCCAAAGACGCCGATATGGACTCCCCGTTGCCGGTCGCTATCTCGTGGACCGCCTTCATTAACAGGGAAACTCTGGGTTATAACCTTCGGGCAGAGAAAGTCAGAAGTAGGCCGGCAACCCTAGCTGGACTTGTCTACTTGGACAAGGTACCGGAACCGGACAAGGCTAAAGAAATATTCAAGAACTTCCGATGGAACCGCATGGTAGGATGCCACGACTGGGTGATCCAGGCAATCAAGGTCAGTCCTTTTCTACCGATCTTTTCAACTTACCAATGTCGGAATATTAACTTTCGAATACCCAACAGGAATTGGTGGCGACTGGGGTCGTCACAAACGATAATGTCAAAGCTGTCACACCAGAGAAGATTTTGGAAACAGGTTTCTACTTGACTGTGAGCAAACAGATGTGGTTGCTGCCCAGGCATGTCCCCGCCTGTGACGTCAACGGCCATGCTATTAAATCTGCTCTTGAGGGCTTCTGATTTAATTTTAGGGACGCTTTGGCCTTTACCTCATTTTTCTTCCCGTATCGACCCCTGTGTATCATATTTACATTTCCTTCTCTCTGCTTTGAGAAGGACATAATCTGAACGAGCACCGGCATCGTTTAAATCTGCGCTACATTCTTGAGATACCTGTCAAAGGTCTATAGGTGTGAAAGACAATCCCGATATCACCCCAATTCTGAGTGTTTATTCTCCCTCGCGTAATCTCTTCAAGCTATACAATTCGTCGCAATAGTTTTCGTAGCACTGGTGAAATTGAAGTTGCTTCTTGAACAAAGTACCGGGTCACAGCCAGTGATCAGATCATTGATTCGATCAAAATAAACATCAGAGTATACGTACACGGGGTTGCAAGGGGTCCATCCCGTCTTGCGTCTTTCCCTGACCTACGAGCCAGACTGAGACCACAAACTCATCGATATGGATCCACGACAAAGATTAAAACCGGCAGCAACTTTAGCAGAGCTACCGCCGGAGATATGGCTTTCCATCTTGCGAGAAGCTACTGCAGAGGCGGAACCTCTCCGACCACCCCTTCACACCGTCTTCATTCGAAATTGGTCCAGGGGCCGACCCACGAAAACAGCACGAAGGCGAAGGAAGCAAAGCATGGTCAATCTAAAAGTTTCCTTCTCATCTGCATTTCTGACAGGTTACTTACAGACAACGAAGCGGAACGTTGTGCTAGTGTGCAAAGCATGGCATTCGCTGGCCCTCCCCTTCCTCTATGAGCGCCTCTTCTTGACCCGACGCGAACAGATTATATCTGTGCTGCGTAACATAGAGAACGGCGGCACAGACCTGGGCAGCTACACGTCCCGACTGGACATCTATGGGAATTCTGGACTTCTAAAGCCAGCCTCCAACCAATTCCTCCACGATCTGGCATCCCTCCTCAGCCATCTTCCGCGGTTGCTTGTCCTCATTATCCAGGACCTCATTGGCCAGGATGGAGACTCCTTCCTCCTCCACGCTTCTCCGGGCTTGGAGTATATCAGTTGGGCAGGGTCGGAAGCCTCGCCGTCCACGTGGGCCAAGTTCGTCACGGGTCATCCGAACCTGCGCACCGTTGGCGCACCATCGGCGCAGGACCACAGGTTGAAAGTGTTCGTGTGCCCCGAAGTCAACCAGAAGCTCGAACACGTTACAGATCTCGCCACGGTCTGGGGTTTCGATGCGGGGCAATGGTGTGAGAAGTGGGTGAAGCCTGGCACGATACGGTATCTCAATACGGCCTCACCTCGATCATACGACGATGTCCTGTTCTATGGAAACTCAAGACTCGGTATCTCGAATCCAATTGTGACCCACGGAACATCCCTTACGACTCTCCATTACCATATAAGCCATTTCGGCTTCGAGATAGATCAAGAAGCCAGGCACTTGGACCTAGCCCTGAAGCACTGCACAAACCTGCGCCAACTCAACCTCTTCTTCAAGTACCGGTGGTGTTTCGAAATAGCCACGCTGGACCCGAGACCCAACATCACCACGCTTGGAATTATGAGAACTGGGATTACTCGACGACGAACTGCTAAGCAGCTGTTCGCTGTGCTTTTGCAAGTCAAAGACCATTGGTTACCCAACCTTCAGGTCATCCAATTCCTCCATGAAGGAACCATTGTCCAATTACGACATTACTTTGTGCACCATGGTTTAGAAAGAAAGTTTCATGAGCGCGGGATCGCATTACAGTACTACGATGGAGCGGAGTATGTAGATTTCCTTACCGTACTATAGCCTGTTCCATCGCCTCCTAGCCAATTTGATGGAGAACTCAAAGTACACAGGACATCGCAGTAGTTCTGAAGGAGGCTCGGGTAGGTGGACTACGCCGTTCCTGAACGCCTTCCGTACAAGTCACAAAAGGGTTAGCACCGATTGCCCGGTTTTGGTAAGGCGGGGCGTGATTACGTACCAACGCCGCATGAATATTAAGCCTTCTTGGCTCAGTTGGCTAGAGCGCAGGTCTCATACGCAAGTATGAGTGGGTTCAACCCACGAAATCCTGAGGTCGCAAGTTCGAGCCTTGCAGGGGGCATTCCTTTTTGTACATTTTTGCAATGCTTTGCTCGCAATCGCTTTCGACAGCCGCACCTTACTCCCAACACCGGGGAACCTTTTTTTTTTTTCTTTTTTCACCAAGACCAAAAAATTCATCGATTATGATTGTGGCAACATTCCCGCTATAATCAATGATAACAATCCTAACGAGCCAAGGACAAGGTATACTAAATATCCTGAAAGAACCTGAGTCTGCAACGAATAGGTGAAGAGCGTTCCAGCAAACGCCGGTGCGATTACCCTTACGATAGAGACCATTGTTTGCGCCAGTCCATTTGTCGATCCGAGGGATTGCCTGTTCGGGGAAGCGGCAGTGATGAAGATGTAAACACATCCTATGCCAATGGCGTCATCCATGAGTCCCATGACTAGAAGGTAATCGGAAAGGACATACTATAACCACATTCTATGGCCACCACAAAGGCCAGATGCAGAGCGACGAGTACGTACGTGATGGAGGGTAGTCGCTTATCGTCTCCCATTCGACGTGCCACCAGGTTGTTGACGACGTACATCCCGTAGAGAGGAACACTGGCAAGTATCGCAGACAGGAAAACACGCTTGGCGCCAAAGCGGTTCACGAGTCGTCCTAGGAAGAAAGCTTGAAAGAAGCAGTTGAAAGCGCCGTAGAGACTGAGGATTGTGCCTATTGAGGAAGGTGGCATGTCTAGCCCGCCGAGGTTGACGGGAAGAGCGAGGTAGAGCGGGAGGATGGTGTTGGAACATGTGTGTAGGAAAGCTAGGGTCGCGTAATTGACCAACGGTATCAGAACGCTCGAAGTTGTTAAGAGCTTCTGAAGAGGGGCAGGTTTAGTTCTTTCGTCTACGACTTCTGAGCATTCTTGCGCTGGTTCCTCGGAAGCCTGGCTCGGCCTGCTACGGGACGGTAGCGTCTGAAGTCGCAGAGGTGAGTCGATGGGACAAGTCAGTCAAAGTGCACGTACTTCGCGAAGATGTAGCGCAACCAGAGCAAAGCCTGCCACGGAGATCGCACCCATGGTTGCACATGGAAGAAAATAAGGGTAGTGTTTGGCGAAACTCAGCCATGGGCGGGGCCCCGCCAACCACCCGCCCACGAAAGCTCTACCACACAGCTGTCAGATAGCGCCGAGGACAGGTAGAAAAGGTGCGAGACGTACCCGAAGGAAGAGCCCGCGGCCCAGGGCACATGAAGCAGAGCAAATGCATTGGCTCTATTGGACTGGTCGGTGATTTCACCAACCACGCTCTTGATTGTCCCTATAGCCAGGTTCAATCAGACACACGCGCGCCCCGTCTTTACCTGATCCCGCCCACTTACCCGCGTTGCTGCTCAGTGCTGTAAAGATACATCGACTACGGTATTCCCGTCCCGGTGAAAGCGTATCAGAAACCTTCGACCGAGCTCATTTGAAACGTGATGCACACCTCAGGACGAGCGCCAAAAAGGTCTTTGACAGCCCGAAAAAGAACATGGACGCGGCTAGTGACACAGTTCCGAGGAGTAAGATGGGTTTACGCCCGATCTTGTCTGACATTCTGCTCCAGTACAGCACGGTTATGAGTGATATGGAATGTCGTATCGCATCCTGGTCATTCAAGGAGTTCGTCGCGTCAGAACACCGCACTGAGGGTTAGGCGGGGCAGATGGAGCATACCATTAGGCCGGCATAATACCCTACTTCCTCTTCTCCACCTTTTATAACGGATTTCAGGAGCTACCAATTCTTTCAGCCATGTGGGATTTGGAGGCAAGCCAAACGTCCACTATTCACCTCTTCGAGAAAGGGGAAGATGCAGAACGTCGAGGCGCTTTCGCAGAACCGCAGAAAGAATAGAACGGATAGCTGACCAGCTGGTAAGGGTGTCCTAGAGGCGTTTAAGGTCCTAGGTGCGTCGTGTGATTCGGATCCTGAGCCTCCCAGAAGCGGCGTCGTTTCAATGGATTCCTCTGAAGCCTTGTGAGGGGGCATAGTCGTGACCAGAGGGTACCTGTGTTTGGTATAATATCCAATAGAGCGGACCCTGATTTCAGCGAGGCATATTGAACCGGTTTATAGGCCCCTAGCGGTCGAGTATGGTGGGTGGGGCAAAGCCGCAGTGGCGCATCCATGGTCCCATGCTGGCAGTTGGAGATAAGATGCCTCTTATCAGATTAGATAATTGCCCATCTTACGTCGTCATCGAACAGCTACCAGACCGTCCGAGCCAACTCGATTGGAGTCATTCACATCTTACTTGATAACCACCACGGTACCGGTACACCTCTAGGTCACCCACACCTCTCCAGCGGTATTTAGGCTGCTAAACTCACCCTTCGATCTTTAGATCCTATCGTCTTCAACGAGGACGAGACATTCTACGATTTCTGGAGACTTTTGCTGCAGGATCTAACTATGCCGCCCAAGGGAGGAAACTCTAAGAAGGAAGCAGGCCGCGCAAAGAAGGCGGAGAACGAGGCTAAAAAGGCAGAAGCTGCAGCCGCTGAACGAGTGCGTCGCCCGGTCCTTCCAACCGAGTCTAAAACTAATCAAATCACGCTGTAACAGGAACGCAAGGAGGCAGCTGCATGGGAGGACAACGACACCAAGGGTGGCAAAGCAAAGAAACAAGCGCAGGAGGAGAAGCGTAAAGCCGATCTCGCTCGCAAAGCTGAAGCTGCTCGACTTCTGGCGGAGGAAGAGGCTTCGTTGCCGTCCAAAGTTAAGGCTGGACCCAAGGCTGGCAAGAAGAAGGATACGAGGCCTGCTGGTCCTGGAGCTATTGCCGCTGGTGGCGGACTTGGCTCTATCAGTCCAAAGGGCAAGGAGAAGGAAGAGGAGGTTGAGAGCTTCCATGCATCTGGTTTGGATAACGCGTTGGATCTGTTGGAGGTTGTGACTGCGAAGATGGATAAGGCTAGCGTTGGGAGCCAGGCTGCGAACATTGAGCGACATCCCGAGGTATGTGTTGGTTATCATCGTTCGAGAATAACCTGTCGTTAACCATCTTGTCTTCTTCGCTCCACAGCGACGATTCAAGGTTAGAATAATGTTTCTCGTGTTATTGATCAGGGAGACCCTGACACCTATCTCCTCAGGCTGCATTCGAAGCGTACTCTGAACGTGAACTGCCTAAGCTCAAGATCGATGTGAGTGGTCCCGCTCTTGAACGTATTTTCCATCTTCTAACAATCTGGTTATCAGCACCCTGGTCTCCGTCTGCAACAATACAAGGTAACCCTCCGTTTCATGTGGCTGAATGTCCCAATTAACTCCGTTTCTTTTCATAGGAATTGCTATACAAGAACTTCCAGAAATCACCTGAGAATCCGTGCGTATTATTGTTCTCCTCCGATGACGCCCTTTTGACCCCATCCCTTGTTCACCAGGTTCAACCAAACCACTGTTGCATATGATGCAACCAAGGAGGAGAAACTCGAGGCCCTCAACAAACGGAAGGCGGAGATTGAGGAACGACTCCGAGACAAGAAGTGATAGCTGGATACCTTTCCCGGCACTGCCTGCTAGACTGACTGGAGGCGATTCCACTGTATGACCCGGATCATTCTCGACGACGTCGATTTTGAAGGGACATATTTCGAATGGCGGTGAACGCGAAGGGAATGACGTGTCGGGAGGCTTGTGTGAAGTAGGCGAAGCAGGCAAGAATTACAGTACATACTTCCATTCAATAGCATCGCAACCATTTCTATTGGCGTTGAGGCCTAGGAAGGAACAACGGCCCTCGGTGGTCTCCATGACTGTCAAGATTGCTTGTCATCGGAGACAGCTTGGCCGATATTCAGGAGATATTTAGCGTCCAAAGCTGCGATCCTGATTTCAGTCTTTACAGCTTTACAGCTTTCTGTCTCGATACTGATGGGTTGGTAGTGAACCAACGGAAATACGGTCTCAAGGTTGCCGGAAGTTTATTCTAGTTCCAAGTTAGCGCTTATCGTATACACAGCCTGTCTGCTGCGGGCTACGCAAACCTGGGCATAGACCAGAGGCGGTTCCAAAGCGCAGATCCTCAGGAGGAGCGGAGGCACGCAGAGTGGCGTATCGCCCTACAAGCGCCGAACACAGCCATCACGATGGATTAGCTAAGCCAGGCCCAGGGATAAAATAAAAGTTTTCATCTTCTTCTCGACTTTGCTCATCTTCCTTTCCTCGACGCCCATGACCGTGCAGTTGTCGCTGAGACAGTCTCCGCCCAGCACACCGCCTTCAGAGTCGACCAACACAGTCGCTATCACCTCTCTTCCGAGGTCGTTTTTCGATTCCCTGATTTTGGACCTCCTCTACACTCATTTTTCGCATTATGGCGAGATAAACCAATGGGTCCCTCTACCGGGATTTGGTAGAATTATCGTCGTCTACGAGCATGACCAGGCTGCTGAAGCGGCCAAGCTTCACTGCGACACTATCGTGCTGCAGGCTACCTCTGAGCAGTACGTTGGTTGTCCATTTCGTCTAGAAGGTTCGATACTGATGAATGCCTACAGTCCAGAAGTCATTCTGCGGGTTTTCCGCGCAGATCGTAATCCATTAAAGCCCCGCGACCACTGTGGTCACCAACCACAGATGCACTACCTCCAACCCCCAGCAGTCGAGAAGAACTTCCTCATCTCGCCACCCGGATCCCCTCCAGTCGGCTGGGAGCAGATTCGCGAGGATCCGCCGAATGCTACACCGCTCGCTGCAGACCTTATCTCGGCTCTCAATAAGCTTAAACTCCAGGAGGAGGAGCAGGAGAGGAAGGGTCAGTCGATGTTGATCCACCCGTCTGAAGCGGGTGTGGGTGTGTTTGTGGAGGATTGCGATGCCTCTGCTGGCGTGGAGGTGTCGGATGAGGACTGGGTGTATGGCCAGACGATGCCTACGAGGGAGAGGTGGCGCCCTATTCCTACAGCTATGCCGCCCATGGCGTCGATCTCGGCTTGATATCGAGGTGAGCATCATTCTCCCCTTGTCTACATTAACCCTTTCTTCCCTTTATTTGTTTTTCGTGATGATAAAACTTTCAGACCTGTTCTGAAGGCGGCTTCGGTCGATCTTTTGAGGACAACCTATATTGCCTTTTTTATCTGATCTTGTTTTTTTCCACCTTCTCGATTGTATTCGAACGTTGGCTGACCGCTTATTTCTCCTCCAGATCGCCGCCGATTGTACTATATGAATCATCTAATCTTGCTATCTTTATTCATTGTGAGTTTCATTTTCCCCACCCGTCGCGTACATCATGCACTCTTGCAAGATGAGAAACTATACAGACCTGTTCTGACACCCTCCGGGGTATGGAGAACAACATATATTGCGTTATCTTTCTGACCTTGTCCTTCGGTTCCATTGATTTTTATTGGACCTCATGCTGATTGCCTATTTCCTTGCAGTGCTTTCCGACATGTACCATTTACTGTAGTATGTAACATTAGATTCACGGACATTTGCATTACCCTCCACCTGTACACCACGCTGCATGATCATTTGAATACACCATGGACTTGTAGAACCCCGGACTTCGTAACAGAGCTTGACAGAATCGATGTTGTTGACTTTTGATAAAGACACCGCTGCGGTGCTGCGGCGTGGGACCATCAGCAACCAGGCGCTTTAGTGACCTGCACGGTTCTCTTTCCTCTCCCTCCATCATCCAGAGATGAGGTTATACCAGTCGATATCTCTTCTGACGATACTGGGCCTGGTCCCCGCGTACGCTGCCCCGTCCCTGTTTGACGACGCACAGCGAGTGCTGAGCAACCCCTTCCTGGACCGAGCCCGCAATGACGTGAAGGATGCCGCCTCGCAGTACCTCAGCGACGCCAAGAAGACGATTCTGAAGGGGAAGAAGAACATGGAGAAATGGATTCACGATGGCAGGGAGTACATTAAACAAGACAACTTGCTTTGTGAGTTTTGAACAATACTGTCGATGGCCAGGTTGACGAACCTGCTGGTACCGCCGTACAGACGAACTCGTTACGCATCCTTCGTTCAGGGAGCAGAGGTTGAGGATCACTGAGCCGGATCTCTGCGATTCGTCTGTGCAGCAGTATTCTGGATACCTTGATGTTGCAGAGGAGAAGCATCTGTTCTTCTGGTGAGCCCGTCGTTACCTGGGGCTGCTGTTGTTGGACGACCACCTTGTTCGACGGTATTGTTCACCTTTGTTCACCCCCTAGGTTCTTTGAATCGCGACACACGCCGGAGGATGCTCCCCTTATACTCTGGCTCAACGGAGGACCAGGATGCAGTTCGTCCACAGGCCTCCTCTTCGAACTCGGTCCCTGCTCGATAGCAGACGAAGGCCGCAACGTCATGCACAACCCCTACAGCTGGAACACCCACGCCAACATCATCTTCCTCGACCAGCCCATCAACGTTGGGTTCTCCTACTCTGACGACGGCTCGACAGTCAACTCCAGTCCTCTGGCCGGCAAGGACGTCTACGCCTTCCTCGAGCTCTTCCTCAACCGCTTCCCTCAATACTCGACGCAGCCTTTCCATATCGCCGCGGAGAGTTATGGCGGTACCTACGCGCCCAACTTTGCTAGTATCATCCACAAGGCCAATAAGGAGTTGGCGGCGAATCCGGATCCCAAGTTGAAGCATATCAACCTTGCTTCGGTGGTGCTTGCGAATGGTTTGACGGATCCGTACATCCAGTATGGCTCTGTGGCGGACTATGCTTGTGATGGGCCTTACCCTGTGTATGACGATCCTCAGGGACCTCAGTGCCAGGCTCTGAGGGGCAAGATCCCGACTTGCCAGCGCCTCGTCAAGTCGTGCTATAACTACAACTCGAGGTTTGCCTGCGTACCCGCTGTGTTGTATTGCAACTCGCAGATCTTTGCTCCTCTCATGCGTAAGTCATCTTTCAAATATGATGCGCGGTGTCTGATTGATTATCAAACAGAAACCGGTCTCAACCCTTACGACGTCCGCATGAAATGTGATCGCCAGAAGGACGGACAGCTCTGTTACAAGCAGATGGCCTGGATCGAGAACTGGTTGAACAAACCCGATGTCAAGGCGAGCCTTGGTGTCAGCCCCGACCGCGAATTCGCATCTTGCAACATGGACGTTAATCAGGCTTTCACCATGAACGGCGATGGAATGCGAAACAGTGCTCTCCTCCTCCCCGAGCTGGTCAACGATGGTATTCGACTCTTGGTATACGCCGGGAATGCAGGTGACTACTCATTTGCCTCATTTGACGCAATATACCATTCTGACCACTGCGTTATTTAATTTTCTTTCTCATTAAGATTTGATGTGCAATTATATGGTCAGTCCTTTTCTAGTCGATCAGGTACCCATCCTGCGTCTCGTGGGCTTTGAACTAAACTCTGTCCGTCCACTTCTTAGGGTAACGAACGATGGGTCGAAGCAATGGAGACTAAATTCTCCCAAGAGTTCCGGCGAACCAAATCGACGCCTTGGACTCCGCTCCATCCTGGCGTCATCGCTGGCGAGATTCGCAGTGCTGGCGGCTCTGAGTCCTCGGCAGGCAATGTCACCTACCTCAACATCCACGAAGCCGGGTGAGTTGCATGCTGAATTTCGATGTCCCGAACAACTCCTCCTAGCTCGTTGTGCGGGGTGCGCCTCGAAATCCGGCACAGCCGATGCATGCATGCAGCACTCGGCGGGAGGAATTTGGGGCTGCGCTCCATTTTTCCAGGCTTCTCGTTTCCCAATTCTGTGTGCAGCTACTGACATGGTCTGTTTCTCAGGCACATGGTTCCATTTGACCAGCCTGAAGCTTCCTTGGTGCGTCTACTTCCGCTCTCGTGAGTTCTGCAAGACCTAATCGTCGCCTTAGGCCATGATCACACGGTGGATCTTTGACCTTCCACTCAACCTCCCAGTGGGTGCTGAAGAACTGGGGTCCATTCCTCCCCTCTAGACCTCCGGAGGACCCAAGGTTATGTCCGAGCAGCGATCGAGGGGGTTAGGCTGGTCGGTGCATGCCTCCCCCTCCCTCCCTACCATTTATGGTACCCTCTCGGGTCATGAATGGCGGAACGTTTTTTATCAGGCATGTTTTGTTCACCCCCGCCCCGACACCCTTGTCCTCCTTGTTCCCTCCCCCTTGTGTTCGACTCCTCACCAGTGTATTGTTGTTTCGTTTTGGACTCTTTGTCGTCGTCGTCGACTTTGTTGTGTGTGTTTTGTTCGTCGGTCTTGCTTTTGCGCTGTGCTTCTGCTTCGAAGGGAGGATGTTTCTTTTTTTTTTTCGGGGTGGATATGGTTTGGGAAGCGACGGTGCTTTGTCCATTGAGATTTCGTGTGGAGCGGTATGGTGGCGCACTGTGGGTACGCTACAGTGCTGCCTCCGTACCATGGCGCGTGCGTATCTCCTGTCCCGATTCCTCCGTCTGCTCAATGGATGTACGTGTGCAATAGCTCCGCCGCTTCCGACCCTCGCACTTCGCTCCCTAGAGCCTCTTTCGACCGTTCACGCGACTTGTGTCTCCATTTTTATTATCGACGACTTCAGTGTATTATTATTCTAGATTTGGTTTACGTTTTAAGCCATGTTATTGAATGAATGAATGAATGAATGAATACACGATGTGATTGATTCTATTTGGAAAGTTCGAAGCAGTAGGACCTCTAATTGTGTGGCTACTGATACAGGAGGAGAATGTTCGAGGGGAGATAGTCCTTTGCTCCTAGTCCGAGGGAAGACGAGAGGAGAGAGAAGGGATAAGTTACAAAGAATAAGTTATTGATCGAGTAGATGAATAAATAACAGGTACAGAGAGAGTGAAATGGGAACGGAGGCAAATGAAAGCCACTCGGGCGATCGAGAAATAGGATTTAGAGGAAGAGCTGGGCAAAAATGGAGAGCGAGAGGAAGGCTGGACGAGAGAGGAAGGAAGGATAATCTACATACTACATACTATTGTACAGGGGTGGGTTGGATGGATGCTGATGTATGTATGGTACACATGGAATCCAAGCGGAAGAAAAGGAGATGCGAGATAAATAGCATATAAGAATAAAGGCTGGGGCATAGGAACCAGACCAAGATACAAAGTGTCCGAGAGAGGAAGACAGGGGAGAAAACGGCGACGAAAGCAATGCGAGAAGGAGAAGATGCGAAAACTGCCAAAGAAAACGGGTGAGAGAGAGAAATGAAAAGAAAGGTGAGGTCGGCGAGGATGAATCGAATTAATAGGCGGTTGGAGGGAAGTACTCCTCCCCATCCATAACGAACATCTCGTCGGGTGTCATCTCCGCTGAGCTGCCAAAGTACTCGCTTGGGTTGATAGTCGTAGGATGTGGCATGTTGGGCATACCGAATTCATCCATCACAACTGGGGCTCCTGCTTCGGTATACGCGATCGCAGAGGAGGAGTTGTTCAACATGTACCCGGAATCGGTTGTACTGGATGTACGACTGATCAACCCAGGCGCGAAGGAAGATTGCCGTGATAGTTGATCGGGCACACCATACCCAACGTCGGAGAAGGTTTGGGTTGCGGGGCCACCGTTGATGGCATTCGTCGTCTTTTGCGGTGAGGAAGATTGGAGGAGGGCGGGGTCGATGAGTGAGTTGGGGATCATAGCTGGCGCGATGTAGGGCGTTGGTTGGGGAGCGGAGATGATTGGATGGGAGGATTCGCCGTTCCAGTTGACGAGCGAGGAACTGACCGAATTTTGCATGGACATGGTGTCGGAGAGGGCAGGTGTGGCGACCCCTGACGAGTGGAAGGAGGACGGGGGATGGCCTACCATGGGCATTCCGTAGTTCTGAATCTTCTCGTTAGCTTTGGTCAAAAGACATATGGAATGGGTAGAACTTACGAAGTGCAAAGAACCATGCCTCTGGTGGGCAAGCGAGCGATGTGGGAGAGGAGGGGGTGGGAGTGAGCCCCACGGCTGGTTGTCCATTGGGCCGCCGGAGAGGTATGGTGTAGAAACTGCTTTGCGCAGAGGACTGTGCATGCGAAGCACTGGGGGTCGCTCAAGTCGCATGGGAGGGTCAGCATGCAGCGACCGAGTTCCCAGATGCATCGACAGTAACGGGGGCAAGGACAGCTGGGGCAGGCGTGCTCTTCGACATCATACCTGACATCGAGGAACGGCTCTGGCGTTTACGACCGGTGGTGCTCTTCTTTGGACGGTAGCGGTAGTCGGGGTACTTCTTGGCGTGGTCTGAGCGCTCGATGTTAGCCTGCTCGCGCCAGTAGAGTCGCTCCTCTGGGGAAAGAGCCCGCCATGCCTCAGCGGCGAGTTTGGAGAGTGTCTTCTCCGACTCTTGGCCAGGAGCACGGCGAGTTCGCTTTCCCGTTCCTCCCTCCTTAGTGTGCTTGCGAACGTAATCGCAGCGGAAGAGAATGAACTCGTTGCGGGGACGAGCGACCCAGTTGGGGTCGCCCTTCTTGCCGCTAGGTTCGGGCGACTTCTCGGTATCGGAAAAGTTGGATGTGGAAGAAGCAGGTGAGGACGGTTGGTTGTACGGATAGCCGCCGTTGGCGTGGTACTGCAACTGAGCGCCATTGGCGTCAAGGTACTCCTGCTGTTGCTGTTGTTGGTGAGCGATATGGTCCGGGACAACCACATCAATGTAGTCCGCGTTGGTGGGGGGCGTCCAGCCCAAGAGGCGCGCGAGGGAAGACATGGCGACGCGGAGGGGCGGATGATGTGAGGGAAAAGCGGGAGAGCGGGAAAGGTGGATGGGACACTGGTTCCGCCCTCCTGGCCTTCCCTTTTCAATCTTTCGTCGCGCTACTCTGGGCGCGTGTTTGGCGCCTCCAGGCTCTTTTTCGGTCTGCAATGGAAAGGACTTCGTCGGGGAACGATCGAGATTCGCCATCCCGATTTGGTAAACGCCAATCCCAACATTCATCTTGATCGGGCCAAACAATTGCAAGCCTCCCTGCCAAGGTTCGATGTCGTTCCCTCTGTTCGAGCTCTGCAGAGAAAAAATAATGCCAACGGGGGATTGGAAGAAATGGCGAGGAGTAGAGAGGACTCGCATAGAAGTACCACATCACGTCCAATCTCACCGGCGGAATATAGACAACCTCGTGGCTCTCAACATGGGCCCAGACGTGCAATAGACCGGCCGTAACTTTCTGCACTACGCACCCGCTTGTCAATGTATAGAGGCGCTCAGAAGTCTCATATGGGTCTAGTAATTGAGCTACTTTACAAATAGTACACCCGGTCACTTCCACGGTCATTTGCCTTCATTTAGGTGTCCGTGTTGGTCTCCACGTTTTGCATCCGTTCAATCGTTCGACTGCTTAATTATAAGTATGGAGGCACTGACTATGCCTAGAAAACCCTATCGTCGTACCTGACCCCTCCTTGGTTAATTGCAAGACGAGCCTCCATTCTCTCATCTCAGTATAGTCTGGCTGGTCAATCCAGCTCTCTTCGCATGGTATAAAATGGGTGAAGAGCATTGAAAACCACTAACTTCTGGAGAACCGTTCATTTCGACGTCTCCACCCGGCATTTTAGCCTACCCTAAACCCAAACCTCACGAAACCAGACTACTAGTTGAATCTCAGCTCGAGAAACTCTCCGAGCCATCTCCGCTCCAGGCAACATTCATGAGCATGCATGCCGACCACCAGATGTGGGTCGGAGTCCATATATTCAACGAACGAACTGACATGAACGGTAGCTCCGACCGTTTATCTCTGTGGTCCCGGGTCTGGGTTTCAATCGATGCTCGGAAACTGCGTCGGTGTTCCATTCGGAGCATGCTCTTGCTCCCAGTTTTGCACGCCGCCACCATGAATTCCCTTAAATGGGCGGGAGAGTGCAAGTTTATTCGAAGGATTATTTGGTGTCCGAATGAAAATTTCGATCCCAGCAACTGTAGGGGTCTGAGGAAGCGTGTAATCGGGGGTGAAGCGGCGTCCAAGCGTCGTCGTCGTCTGTCCGCCCGGCTTGGTCAGGTTGTCTGCCAAAGTTTCCCCATCGAGGATCCGCACTGGAAGCAAGATTGCCCTTCCGAGCCAGTGGACAGTCGCTGGCTATGGGTACTGACAGGACGTTAAACGTCTATCAGACCCTTCTTCATCCCACCTGTCGATCTCAACTTCTTCCCGGGACCAGGCTCGTGGATGGGCGCTTAATTCATTGACCGCGCTAAAAATAGGACAAGTTACTACCTTTTCAAGGTGATCGATATTCCGAATCAGTCAAACCTTCACTCTTTCCATTGGGCGGTTTGTCCCGGTGTCGCCAAACTGCCGTATGTGCTAGGCGGTGATTGACTGAATTTACGTATTGAATAGATGGATTAGCGACGAATTCTGTTTCACCGGACCATCCAGGTAAACCTGTTTGATTGTTGTGATGTGTCGTGGCACTTTCTCGCCCAGAGGTCCCCAATTCGAGATCGATTATTGAATTTTGAAGACCCTACGTATCGTGCATTTACTTCTATGGAGGCCCTCGTTACACATTACCAGAAGCCCTGTGATTAACGTGATTAATGAGGCCGGAAAATTCCCACCAAAAGTTTGATGCTTCTCCTTTTCGGGGGTTCTTCCAGGATTTCCCCTCATCTCCCCAGCGGATGAAGCCCACACGGGTTTGACCCTCCCGTCATCTTTTTCCTTTCCTCTATTCACATCGTCCTGGTGGCATCTCTTTCACTTTAGATGTCCTGAAGCCCTCATCTACTTCCCTCATCCCAACACCAACCCTGGTACCTCCCTAAGATCCGCCACTCATCTGAGAAATCTTGTCGACGCCCCATCCACAAGCACACACGACCACGTCTGACCTTGCATCGTATGCCTAGCGTGCGCGAGGTTGTAGAGTATGCAGTGTCTCCAGAGTCCAGCCCTCTGGTCAGGAGAGAGACGCCCAAACTAAACGGCTCAGCGTCTGGTAAGCATCTTGTGACCCTGCTTTCAAATTTTTGACCCATGACTCAACGCGCAAACATAGCTTTCATCGCCCTCATTATAGTGCTGATACTGGTTATCCTCATCTGCTCGACCACCGCTCTCTACATCCTTTGGGAAAACAGTACCAAGGCCGATCGAGAGTACCGCGTCCGGCGATACAAAGCGACGGGATTGGAAGCTGCCTCGGAGGGCAAATGGATAGCTCGGCTAGGGAAATTCTTCCACTTCCGTTCCGCGACGAAGGTCTCGTCTTCGCAACGTAACAGTAGCTCGAAGAAGCGTAGCATCCGAGGGTGGGCCCAGTCCGTCGACAGGGCGTCGTCGCGCGATATCCTAGCGACGATCGAGGAGCAACCGGAATATCAAAACTCTAATGCCGACTCCAAGCAGATGGTACAAACGACAACGACGACGCCCAGTACCCAGTCACCGGCTCTATCTACGCTGTCGGTCATGGAAGTGACCTCGCAACGACACATACAGCCCCTCCCGCCGTCAAGAGGACGAACGTCGAGCTGGATCTCGGACAAGTCCATGACGGTCTCCTTCGTCAGCACCTTGCCCACACATCCCGAATCGAGTTCAGAGGATGAGGTGGAGCCTCCATCCAGTCCCAGGGCACAGCTGTCCATGTCAAGTATTCCAGAGCATGTGACATATCAGCCATCGGTGAATATGTCGTCGCCGTCACTGTCGAGGCCCTCGACGTTGAGGACGCTCTCCGCTGATCAAATCGAGCAAATCTATCCAAATGGGCAGGGCCGCCCTTTCGCCACCCAGTCCGGCACGTCTATTACACTACAAGGAGGCACCAAGTTTGTTGAAGAGGTTTAGCCTTTTTGTATCTACGATCTACTACTCACTGCTACTGCATGATCTTCATACCTGACACTTTACTACACACATTCTACACACTACTACTCCCCATTGCTTTCCCCTGTTGTTTTTGTTCGCTATCACATTGGTTATTTCGGTGTTGTTGTACGCTATATATATCGACGGCTTTGGACTTACTTATTCACTATCTAACGACCTGTCATGTACATCGAATACACTCTGCTCAGGAGTTCCTAACTCACGATCGAGGACGAGCACAGGGGAACGCTTAAGCGCCGGCCATGCCGAAGCCGAATGCGTGATCCCGGCTTTGCCATACAGGGGCAAACACGATCACTGACGTTCACGTCGACGTGTAACGAGCACCGCGCGCGCACGGTTGCTGCCAAAGTTCCTGTCCATCTTCTCTTCGAGGACAACTCTCAAGAGAGAGTCCAACGTCCCCTGGACTCGACAAAAATGTTCTCGTCGTTTCGCCGGTTGTGCCTTTTGGCACTGAGTCTGACTTTTGTATTTCTGGTGGAGGCTAAATCGAGTACTGGCGACTCGGTGCTCGTGGTCGTAGATCCTAAGCGCCAAGACTCATATTCGCTGTTCTTCGATGACTTGAAGGGTGCGTCGCCGTATTTTATGTTGGGCTTTGGACAATATACTGAATGTATTTGATTAATAGACCGAGGGTACGATCTTACATACCGATCACCCAAAGCCGAGACGCCTCTGGTTATCGAGGACGATGTTGCCAACTTTGCCCACGTCATTGTGTTGTCTGCCGCAAAGAGTGCGTCGAGTTGGTCTCTGAAACTTTAAAAATACTAATGAATGAGAATAGACTATGGCAAGGACTTGACACCCCAAACCGTCGTCGAGCTGTTGAACCAGAAAACCAACGTCCTCGTCGCGCTCTCACCAAGCCAAACCGCGCTCACCTCCCTCGCGTCCGAATTCTCACTCATCCTTCCACCACCCGGGTCGCCGCTCATCTCCTACTTCCCCAAACGCGACGAGCCACCAACTTTGATTCCCATCTCTGTTCCCGCAAAGTCAAGTCCCGTGCTGAGCAAGCCAATCGCACCAGTGTGGTTCTCTGGTGTCCCTCAGTCGCTCGGGCTCAACCCCTTCATTGTTCCCATCCTCAAGGCACCCGCGGAGAGTTTCGCGGGCGAGCTCCCTTCTCAGGGTGGTTCGGCGGAGGCGTTGGTGGAAGCGACGGAGAAGGGCGGTGAGGGTCTTTGGGCGGGCAGCTCACTCGGTGTCGTTACGGGATTCCAGACGGCTAACGGTGGTCGGATTACTTGGTTGGGAGGCGCTGATATGCTCACGGATGAGTTGTTCCAGAAGCAACTTCCAGAGTACGTGAACTGTCGGTGGCCTTGGGTTTTTGTAGCTGACACTGCTTCCCGTTTGACTTCAGTGGTTCAAAACCCGGCAACGCTGACTTTGCGCGTGAAGTTACTGCCTGGACTTTCCAAGAGAGCCTTGTCCTTCGAATTGACAAGGTCGAACACCACCTGGTGAATGCTACGGAGCCCAAGGAGCAATACACTATCAACGACAACATTGTATGTCACTATTGATTGGATTGTAGCCGTCAGAAGCTGACTACCGTCGTCTCCAGGAATTCGCGGCCTATATCTCGAAGTGGAACCCTAAGAAGGGCACTTGGGATCCTTGCGCCTGCCGAAAGGACATCCAGCTCGAGTTCACCATGTTGGACCCCTTCATCCGCACTGCTCTCCCTCCTGTCCCCGGGCAGCCTGGTAAATACGCCACGACCTTCCGTGCACCTGACCGTCATGGTGTCTACAAGTTCATCGTTGACTATAAGCGCAAGGGGTACGTCGTTGAACACATACTCTCCTCTGACCCGATGTCTGACTGTCGAACTTCTACTTTGGCTTGTAGGTGGTCATTCCTCAAAAGCTCGACGACGGTCCCTGTGGTTCCTCCGCGACATGATGGATACCCTCGATTCTTGAGTGCTGCATGGCCGTATTACATTGGTGCTATCAGCACCAGCGTTGCGTTCTTCTTGTTCTCTGCTATTTGGCTCGCTGGAGATGCTCGTGAAGCTAAAAAGTCCAAGGGTTCCAAGGCTGAGTAGATGTTGTCGTGACGGAGCTGTTGTAATGGATTAATACACTTATTTATTCTTGACACTCTGTTTGCTTGAACTCTTGTACCTCGAGGAGATTGTCGAAGAACCAGGAGAAAGGGAGTGCACTGTGCACCCCGACATCACCGCACATATTGCCACCGGCGGTAGAGCGCTCCGATCGATATGATCAACTCATGCATGGTCATTGTAGGTCCTGTGCTCGTGACCTACAGCTTTATTCGCTTTTATAACAATGACTGTGTTTGCTCTGCTTGATCCTCTCATCTTGACTCGACTGCTGTGGACCAGTGGCCCACTGCCCTCATACCTCCGACTTCCTTGAACCTGGTTTCTGGGTTTCCTCGATTGTAGCTTGAACCCACCGCAGGGCTACCACTATCTGATCGCTCATTCGAGCTTGGACATCTGAGCGCCTGTTGTTGGATTTGAAGGAGGCTTTGGTTTAGCATGCCGCCTACTGATACTGTGCCAAAGTGGGCCAAGGGTGAACATTGTACGTCGT
This sequence comes from Coprinopsis cinerea okayama7#130, assembly GCF_000182895.1. Classification (NCBI taxonomy): domain Eukaryota; kingdom Fungi; phylum Basidiomycota; class Agaricomycetes; order Agaricales; family Psathyrellaceae; genus Coprinopsis; species Coprinopsis cinerea. Next base: position 2,844,897 of record NW_003307543.1, on the reverse strand, counting down.
AAACCTCTTCGTTGGGTCATGATATGTGTGCTAATGCCTGGGTCTGTGAAGACGGTCCTGTGCTGTCCCAGACGGACCTTTACCTGCTCAATATCCCACTCGAGCTTCACCCCATCTTGCAAAATACGGATCCCAGCTTCCATCTGTCTTTCAATTTGACGAATGGTGAGTGGGCTTCCATCGACTGAAGCTCGTTATGGATAGTTCATTCAAACTGAATGCACTCTTTCTCGTTGCCTTTCTTCTTTGAACGATACTGCTAGGTGAGGCGGCTGGCTTCGACCCTAGCAATCGAGATCGATCTCTACCCTTTACGCCGCGCGACCAGCCTGCTACTCTTCCCCGGGTTACCCAGCTTATTATCATCACGACTTGGAGCCCGTGGTGTACGATTGTGACGAATGATAATGGGGTGACGTTGGGTGATGTTTGTGTTAAGCTGTGGACTGAGTGAGTGTTTTCTCTTTCTCGATTACTTATGGAATGGAAGTCTTTCGGATCCTGGTACCATCTCTAGCCTTAGAGATCGGTGGGCTGTCGACGACGTTGCTTACCACTACCTTCCGTGGATGGCAGATACTCCCAGAACACGGTGACGGATGCCGAATTCAACTCCCTCCCACCCCGACTGCAAGAATCCGTTCGACGGTATGCAGCGGCTAATATTGCTACAGCTGCGCAGAGCAACCAGCCTTGGGGAGGCTACTACCCGCCTCAAGCGCCCCCATCTCAATTCAAGCGATACGGTGCGTAGTCTTTATCATCTATGTCTTTTGTGGGTTATTTTCATTGAGCTGATGAGGGTGTTGTTGTAGATTGGCTGAGGGATCGTATCCTGTTTGAGTGTCTGACGAAGGAGGGGATGGATGGATATATCAGGAACAGGTTGGGCTTTACGGCGCCCAATATTTTCGTCATGGAGTTGTCTGCTTGAGGTCGTTTGCGCAGGCACGATATCGCATCTCGATGTGCTGTTTTCTTTGTCTGTATCTTTTGTATTGCGCATATTCTGTTGTATGTACTACGAAACGACTCCACTACCTACAATCTATGCATGGGCCAGGATAGACGCGTGGTCTGCTGGAAGAGCGGGACATGCTGTTAATCCATTGGAGTAACCCGAGAGTGAAGTATATGAGCTGACGCCTGGCGTCGACCTTTCATTCCTTCACAAACTCTCTTCTCTCCACCATCACTTTGAGCACTGATTCTCTGCGCCGGTATGCTGAGCGAGCAGGAGTTGGAGCTGGTGTTCCATGAATCATGGCAGGGGGCCCATGGGCCATGTTGCTGTTCAATTTACACAATTTTCACATCGACGAATGTTTCAAGTACGTGCTGAGCGTCTGGACGCCTTATTCCCTCTCCAAAAACTCACTGATTGACCATTGGCCTCCCAAAGCGCTCTCTCAGCGTTTTGAAAGTCAAGTCTTAGGGGGTCTGAGAACGCGATCGAGACGCGTCGCGCGAGCCACGTGCAGGCATTGTTATCTTATCTTATCTCACCCTGTTGCCCTGTGCCCCGTTCGTTCCTCTGTGCTAGTCCTTCGGGACATTGATGTTCGAATCGAGCCTGCATCCAGCGCCAATCAAAAAATCCGATAATGCACTGGATTCGTCACCTTCCGGATCCAGAGTGCGGGCTTTTGTGTTCTTGTTCTTCACTTCTCCCGTCGTTTGACCTTGGTCGAGCGAGAACTTGAACTCGGACGAGGCAAGTCCTTGATCTGTCCGCGATCTTCTTCTTTTGAACGGAACCAGTGTGTGAAGAGCGGTCTTGGAATAGAAATCGTCGGGTGTTCTCTCTAGGTGACTCAAAGTCGGTCAGTGCCGTCTCGCAGCCTCGTTTCTCCTTGTCATTGTTCTAAATACAGTCACTTCATGGCCATCAGCGCCCAATTATCATCGCAGCCGACGCTCACAGCAGCGACGGCCCATCATGTCACGATCCCGACGACCGTCCCCAGCGGGGACCCCATTCATTCCACCCCTCGCCAGCCCTGAGAGTTCTCCCAACCCACCACAACCTCCCGTCATCCCAATCGACCCTTCGTCATCGAACACGCTTCCAAACACTCCATCGAATCCCTGGCACGCAGGACAGTACCCTCTCGGAAGCAACTACCCCGCCTTCTCCCCGGCCATGTCAGCGCATTCACCATTCTTTCCACCCGGATTCGGAGGGCCAACGCCTGCCATGGGACCAGGCGTGCTTCCTCCAGGTGGCCCTCCCATGGGCGGGCCACCAAATCAGTTTCCACCAGGGGTGTCTGCTGATTACCTCGGATATGGCACTGCGGCAGCGTACACGCCTGCTGTGAACCCCAATGTGCCTCTTGGGCTGTATGGTCCCGGTGGGATGGGTTCTGCTCCACCTGCACAGGGATTCCCTGGTGTTGCGCAGGCGTATGCGGCTCGTGGCGTCGGACCTCATGGGTATCCTAATCCTGCGTACACTGGGATACCACAGCCTCCCATGTCTGCACCTGGATTCGGGCCCCCTCCTGGTTGGGGGATGCCAGGTGGAATGGGTGGGATGCCCGGTGGGATGCCAGGCGGAATGGGTGGCGGGCCGTGGGGTATGGCGTTCAACACACCAGCACCAGGAGCATATCAGCCTCTGGGTGGCGGTGGAAATGACTGGGGATTGGCAGGTGCTATGGCAGGGATGTCGCTAGGTGGTCCAGGTGGTCCTCAGCAAGCGCAGCCACCAGGTGGGGCAAGGAACAGATCGGCCTACCTTGAACGGGAGCATATGAGTCGAGTAGATCGCTTCGCGACTGGGCCGCATTGTATGTCTATCCTCGTTCCCTGCTGATATGACCAGTTTCTGAACCATCCATGCTAGACGGCCCCGTGTTGTCCCCGATGTTAGTCCACAGGCTTGGGGTTCTTTTGGAAATCAATCCTCTCCTTCAGCCGACTTCTCAAGCGTCGGGGGACAAAAAGTATCTCATCTGGAACATGCTCTTCCCTTCCAACAGCGCACGATTAAACACGGACTCGGCAGAACGATCGTGGTCGGATGGACGTGACGCCCCTGCCACATTCCCTCGCGTGACGAGTCTCATGGTCGTCTCCAACCTCAAAGCCTTCCCGTGGGCGATCGAAGTAAAAGCTCAGGACATACGACTCGGAGTGACGTGCGAGGAGGTGATCATCCAGATTGGGCGTTCCTTGCAACGCCTCACGTCTTCTAAAGATTGGCATTGGGCGATCGGACAGGTCTCGCAACAGCAACTCAGCGCTGCCTACACCCACAACCGCAGCACCCGGATAGGTGTTCCGGGTGGTGAACTCGGAAGACCGATGAAACGACTGGATTACCTTATGGACAGGTATTGGTGGGACGGTCTACAAGCCATCGACTTACGCGACGATGAGGGCCGAAACGTCCTTAAACGCTACCTGAACACGGAGAATGTGGCGGTTACCCTTCCCTGTTTGGTGATGTTTAAGACTGAGAGTCGGCAGATGAGGACGGAGGCGGAGGAACAGGAGTTTGGGCAGTCGGCGAGGCAGAGGAAGGTCAGCCAGAATGCGAGGAGTAGGGCGGGTAGTCGTGCGGCGAGTCGTGCTGCTAGTGGGACGGGTATTCGGGTTGAGAGCCCGAGCGATTCTGAGGAGAGTGACAGTGATAGTTCGTGAGTTCAGATACCTCAATCCTCATCCTATACAAATCCTACACCGGAAAAATGTATCTCGGATATACCGTGACCATTTGATACGTCTTGCGCTTCGTTGGTGGCGGACTTCTTTGCAATGTTGTACGACCTCCGCGACTTTCATTTTGCTTCCTGGCGTTAGATCTGCTCAACCATGTACTGCTATCCCTGTAACGCTATTCAATTTGCTGTATGTATCTACTATCTTTTCCATCCTGCACAAGACATCTGGGCGACGAAACAAGCATCACGATGACTCGTCTGAAAACAAAAATAAATAAGGAAAAAGAAATTGCGTTGTGACTTGGGATCAGGAAATCAGGAAACCAAGAACACAAAAAGTAATGCCCCCTGCAAGGCTCGAACTTGCGACCTCAGGATTTCGTGGGTTAGACCCACTCATACACTTGCGTATGAGACCTGCGCTCTAGCCAACTGAGCCAAGAAGGCTTAATATCTATGCGACATTGGTACAAAATCACGGCCACCGTATCCCGAACGGGGGCTATCTGCATAATTGCCCCTTTTCGCGACTTGTACCGAAACCACCATGTCTGCGAAAGAGGCCTACAAGAAACCTGAGATCCACCTCCCAGATCTTCCTCCAGAGATATGGCTTGCGATTCTGCGCGAAGCCACTGCGGAATGCCATCCTCTTCGACTGCCTTTGTACATGGAGTACCCCCGACCGACTACGAAGATGAGGAATCGGTGGAAACAGGGCATTGTGAGTGGCGTTGTATCTCGACTTGCAAGCGACTTTAAAGCGAACTCTGTGTCCTTGGTCGCATTCTAGGTCACCAAAAGATACGTCATTCGCGTCTGCAAGCTCTGGTACTCGCTGGCGATCCCCTTTCTCTACGAACACCTCGTCGTCTCCCGAAGCCATAGCCTAAAATCCCTTGTGGAGAGCCTGAGCCTGGAATCGCCCTTTGGACTGACCGGTGTAACCTTTGGAGAGTATACGTATCGGTTGGACATCTGCTTCGGCGAAGAACCTACGACGTTGGACTTTTACAACGTCTGTACATTGCTCGATAAACTCCCGAAGCTGGTGGTTCTTAGGAACATGTCCGCGGATATGAGGTCTTCGGATGATGGTTCGAGGCCGATCCTGAAGCACGCCTCTTCGTCGTTGGAGTGCATGATTTGGAGAGGCATCGACCCGACGTGTCCTTCGATCTGGGAGGCATTCGTCTCTCGACATCCGAATTTGCGGTCAACCGTCTTTCCGACCCCTACCCAAGGGATTTCGGGCACCGGTGCCTCCTTCCTCAGCCTCCCAGAGAATATCACCACGTTGGGCACCGCCGATGTTCTGGAACTAGCAAACTTTTGCAAGCAGGGGACGCCTATTCCCAACTTGCGGCACCTCTCGTTTCATGACCATAGGTGGTACGCGGGGCCGAACCACGGCCAGTCGTTCACCGATGAAAGTCCTGCGTTAGAAGTCCTTGGAGGACGTCTCCAGTCCCTCCATTTTTATAGCGAACATCATCACATCGATCCTGTAGAAGATCTGGATGGGATCTTATCCCATTGTCCCAATCTCAAGCACCTCATTTTATCTATCAAAGTGTGGGAGACAGTGGGATGCCACGAGCGCGCCCATGGGGTCGTGACGTTCGGCGTCCAGATGATAGAGAAGCAAATGAATGCGGCGGAGGCGAAGATGTTCCTTCATAAAGTCGTGGACGCCAAACGTGGCTGGCTGCCCAACCTTCGACGCGTCCAGTTTATCGACGAGTGGAATGTCACGCACTTGCAACAAAAGCACCGCAAGGTGTTTAACCGGGCCTTGGAGCAATTGCGCGAGTTGGGGATTGTGGTTCATAGTTTTGATGAGAGAGAGCTGGTACCGGATAGGGATCCGAAGGCGGGTGGTAGAATTGTTGGGATTTAGCGGAGTTATGTAGTTTCCGTTTGGTGTCGCATTCAAGATGTGCGACTTGTAGAGAGCGCGGTCGGTGACGAGTTTTTACCAATTGCAAGTTCCTAGTACGTAGATATAGGACCCTGATTCTACGTGAAGCAATGACTCAATGCGACTTCCCTTGTCAGTGTAGATGGGCTATCCTACGGCCTTGGAGTGATGGAGATAAACCAAGGCCAGTTGGCCATCCGTGATTCCGTAGCCGATGACTCGCTCCGGTTCGCATACAATGTAATATATGTTGCGATTTCACTCCTGTCTGGTCCTGCCCACCTCGCGTATCTTGATTTCCCTAGTAGTCAAATCACAGCGGCTAGATTTGGGCCAGATGCGCCGCAACTAGATCCCAAATGCGTACATTTCTCCGTTCATCGAGTAAAGAAATTATCATGTCCTGTCTGAGTTGTTCTGGAAGTTGAGAATTCTGTCCCATCGTAACTCATCAAAGCGATTTCGAGCTGACGGAATTTACTTTCTAAATCATCGTTGAAGAAATATCGTAGTTTAGTAACGTTTTCTTCGTCGATAAACTGGACAACTTGAAGACTGGGCAGCCAGCTGGCTTTGGCTTCTAGGGCAAGAGAGAACATCGTCTGTGCTTGCTCTTGTTTGAGATTTCCAAACTTCTGGATTCCGAACGTCGTGATGCTGGGCTTATGCTTGAATTCCGCCGGTCGCAGGAACCAAGATGTGTAGGTGAGGTCGAGTCGGCGCAGGTTAGGACAACGATCCAAGGCCACGTTAAAGTCGCGGGTTGCAACCCATTGATGAGCGTCGTCGTTGACGCAGTAGTGGAGAGTTGTGAGTTTTTCCCCACATATGTCGAATGGATTGGTAGCGAGAGCAGGATCTGAGCTGCCAAAGAAAAGTGCATCGTTTTCGAATTTAGGTGAAGTGGTACGGAGGCTCCGTAATGTACCCGGCTTCAGCCATTTTTCGCACCATTGCGTCGCTTCGTATCCCGATCTTGTTGCGAGTTCGGTGACGTGCTCTAGCTTGCGCTCAATTTCAGGGTATTCGAAGAGTCGAGGGGCCGCTACGAATGGTGCACCGATGGACTGTAAATTCGGATGGCCGGCCATAAACTCGACCCAGTTTTGCCTCCAATCCGTCCCCACCCAACTGATATACTCCAAAGTGGGACTGGCGTTGAGGACGAAGCTTCCTGTTCCGTGGGGAATTAGGTCATGCATGGTTAGGATAAGCAACCGTGGAAGGCGCTCGAGCAGGGATGCCAGGTCCTGAGCGAACTGGTCAGAGATTGGCCTTCCGGGGCGGCAGTGGGCGTAGACGTCGAGCCGGGTCGTGTAGTGACCCATTGGAGTGCCAGGCCCATCTCCACTGTGCAGCAGTGACGCGTGATCCACGCTCTTCAGAACAGACGACACTTGATCGGGTCGCGTCAAGGCAATGTGTTCGTAGAGAAAGGGCAGAGCCAGTGAGTGCCACTGTTTGCACACTTGGACAATGTTTCGCCTCGTCACCTACATTTAAATAGTTCAAATGATGAAGGATTTGTGAGAATCTCTCGATCTACCAAGTATCGTTCTTGTCGCTCTCTTTCTTCCCTTGTGTTGCGGTTGATGGGACCGAAGACAGCTCTAAGGGGAGGTCGCAAGGGACTCTCGCCTGCCGTTGCTTCCCGTAGGATAGCAAGCCAATTTTCGTTCGGTAGTTCGGGTAACATTTCGGGTGCGTGAAGGTATGCGACGATTAAGGACGAAAAAATAGGATATTAAAGGAAGAATCGATTGTCACGCTCGAAGTAAATGGCGGAGATCCAAGTCCCCTGATGGCGGAATAAATAGCCTGCGGCGGTAGCAGGCTTTGCCTTCGACGTTCATGTCTACGCTGAACGCATTTTCGAAGAAGCCAGATTTACGTCTTCCACCACTTCCAACAGAGCTGTGGTCTGTTATTCTGCGTCAGGCTACAGCACAAACGGATCCGTTGCGCCCTCCCCTCTACACCATATACCCCCGCCCAACTAGTACAAAAGCGAATCGGCGATGGAGAGAGGCTATTGTTAGTTGCATCCCTTTGCACTGGTCGAAGGAAACTGAAATTCGGTCGTCTAGATCACCAAGCGATGCGTCGTTCGCGTATGCAAACTCTGGCACTCTCTTGCTGTCCCCTTTCTCTACGAGTATCTCGTCATCTCAGATTCGCAAGTGTTTCCTTCTCTCCTGGAGGGAGTTGGTAAACTTTGGCATGTCAAATACCGCCCGGAAACCACCGTTGGGAATTTCACTTCCAGGCTTGACGTTGTCATTCGAGATCCCAACCCCCCTGAAGCCCTCCATCCACACCTATCCACGCTCCTCAGGAGGCTTCCCAGACTCCTGGTTCTCTCGATTTATATGCCATTTAGGGAGGTCGCCGAGGGCCCCCTACTTTGCAGCTACGCAACCCCATCACTGGAGTGCATCAGTTGGCTGGGCGCACCAGTGGCCGCTTCGCGTTGGGTCGACTTCCTCGCGGGGCACCCCAACTTGAAGTCCATCGGCGCTCCTGATCTTTCCCTTGCAACTGCACCACAGCCGCTCGAGACACCACTACAAAACGTTTCTGAACTGGGAGGCCTCAACTATGTCCAGGCGCGCACACTGTGCGAGGAATGGATCTCGCCACGTCGTTTGCATCATCTTTCCATTCAGTTGAGCAATGGGGCCGGGATGGACTTTGACTCCCCCGAAATCGACCAGCGTTGGTGCCCCTTCATGTCATATGGCCCCAATCTCACCAGCCTTCACATCACTTCGAACGCCTGGGGAGGCCGCATCGGAAACCTCGTTAACCGCGGTTTGCGGCACTGCCCCAACCTGCAGCAGTTGGTTCTATCCCATTCTCATTGGCCTTGAGGCGAAATTAAGCCACACGCGAACGTCACGGTGCTGGCCTTACGGCGTCTGGAGAAAAAGCTGACCGCGAGGGACGCTAAAAGCTATCTTGATAGCGTATTGGGTGCTAAAGCGAGCTGGTTGCCCAATCTTTCGCTCATTCGCTTCATTGATGAAGGAAATGTCATCCATTTGCAGCACAAGCACCGCCAGCTTTTTAACTCGGTGCTTGGGGCGTTATCCGACCTGGGCATCACCGTTGAGAGGCATGACGGGGTGGGGTTGGTCCCGGATGGCGAGTGAAGACGACAGCAGTGAACAAGGCGTAGAGAGGCCAGTGGTATCCCAGGAGCTCCAGTCAACCCTCCGATGGACAACAAGGTTTGCCTCCCCCACTTATGCCGAACTCTCACACAAACTCCCTTACGCCCTCCCTTCAATCCCAGTCGTTCACGTGTAGATGGGTCGTCCACTCACATCGCACTCATTCCAAGATTTTGTCCACCGTTTCAATTCGGTTCCAAGCCCTCTGTCGCCTTGGTCTTTTAATGAGCTCGGATCTCAATCCACTCCATGGTCCACGCCCCCCATCTCACCGATAAGTACAGCTATTTCAGAGCTCGCTGACAGGAAAGAGATTTCATCGCAAACCCTTTGACCAGATGCAACGAGTCAGGAATCATGGGCCGAGTCTTGGGCTGTGGACGGAAGGCGAAATAAATAGAGCCTTGTCCTCGGTTTCTTCGTCCCGGTCGCCCTATCGCTGTTCTGGTTCCCTTCCATCTCATCGCATCGGTTCATCCGAAATTTAAGAACGACAGTTCAGTTGTAATCGATCCGGTGGCGAGTCTAGCTGTCCGCTTTTCGAAGGGCTGGTGGCGAGTGTGCAGATTGTGGCCTTCGGCTTCCCCATGCCAATGCTGCGGATTCATGACGCTGGCGTTGTGTATGTCATCAATAGGTTTCGGCGTTTGAATGTTTGAAAGAACTCCTCGACGTAAACGTACATTCCAGTGCTTGTGTGACGTTTATGGTTCTCACCTTGCTAAAGCGGTTATTTCGAACTCCCAGACCCGGTCAGCTCGGACATTTGGTGTCCAGAAAGGGCCTTTATAAGGATCCTATCGTATGTGCTTTCAGTTCTTAAGGTTTGGAAGTTATGATCGGCCAACTCGAAACAAAGGATATAATTAGACTAGCAGGAGCCTGTATCAGTGGTCAGTGCATGGCTTCGCAACGATGAGAAACGGGGGAGATACCTGGAAGCTTGGTGGGCGCCACGGTGCCTCTTATTGGTTTCAGCCACAGATCCCCACAGCTGAGTTCCCCCTTTGCCGCGAACGGTTTCACCACGGTCAGGCATAGCAAAGGCGTAGCGCAAGTGCGTGGTTTCCCATCCCATCCCAAGTTCATTTATTGGATTTTAAAAACGGGTCCCGTGAGGCGAGCTCGCTGATGACGATCGAGGAGGACATTGGATCTCAATTCGTACCTCTCTGCCAAGCGCTCGGATCTTAAGCGAAGATCGTGACTGTTGGATGTGGGGGTGACTCGCTGGAAATGGAACCTGGGGGCCATGATCTACTGCTTCTGGCTATATTGAAGAGTCGCTTGGTGCGATTGCCACGAGGGATTAGGATTTAGTGAGTTGGAAGGAAGGGGATGCTGTAATGGATGTACACCAAACCAACGTCATGCACGGGGACTATCAACACGGAAACTCCGCGAGCGTTGGTGTGGGGTAATTGGCTTTAGACGCGTTGCAAGTACGTGTCTTCCTGTGCGATCGGTCACAATCCTCCAGGGCGTCACCGTCCCCTTCACACCGCGGTCGGACTTGCGAGTCGAAGGTAAGTACGTCGACGGTTCTTTTGAGTCTTTTGAAGACTCGAGAAATGGACCCGACAACTTGGCCATGGTGTCCATGTGCAGAAATGCCTCCATCCGTTGCGAAGCAGTGCACGCAGGCGGTAAAACCGACCGGTAGTGTGCAAGGGTGTGCACTGCGTGGGTGAGGAATGTGGCGGATTTCGAGCTGGATGGAATTAGATCCGGGAGACGCTGAGAAAGTACAGTAGTACTCGGAGCAGTTGACTCTCATTTTATTTCTGGCGTAACCTGAATGGGAAGGGATAAAACGAATGAATGGATGTCTATGATAAATGAGCTGGGGTCGGGGTCTAAGGATAAACATTCGTACCTGTCCGCCGAATGTGGACGTATGGTAAAGGTGAGCTGGATTCTCGGCTCCTTGCGGCGCTTATTTCACCATGCCATATTGAACTTGCTGGGAATCCGTCAGGCGACTTTTCCCATTTCGCTAGAGCTCGGGCGGCGCCTTGCATAGATATTTCTTTGTCAACGGGTCGACAAAGGGGGTGTTGCATTTGGCTTGCCGTCCTTGTCGTCGTCGTCAATAAGGCATATGGGACACTCGACCCGGAGGAAATTGAATCGAATCGTGATGCACGGATATTGGGTTAGAGAATCGAGATCGGCCAGGAGATCATCAAAATTATTGCCAGCAGGGCCGCAACAATGGGGGGACCCATAAAAGCCAGAGGTCGGACGGTGACGTTGGTTCGCACGTAACGAAAGTACCCCGCAAGCTTCCAGCGCTTCTTTTGTGCCATAAAGGTCGAACCAGGTCGAAACTCGAAGTTCTTCCTTTTGACGCACCCCGGATCTCCAACAGGTCGCCAACGTTCCGTGTCTGCAGGAAGATGTACGTGGACAGCCGGCTGGTTTATCCCAGTCATTTACTGACGCATAGTTCGTTTTTGCAGTCGTGGGCGATACAGGCAGCAAGAGTCACCGCACCAGCATAATATTTTGCCGTCCTCCGTGCTAGGGTCCTATTCGGACGACCGGGCCACCGTCCACAGCACGTTCCTAGCATTTTTCAACCATCCTCGGTGCCAATTTCCAGTTTTCAACTGCCAGACGAATTTCCGGTGTCGAGGGACGCTTTTTTCCAGCTTTTGCCAGTAAAAAGGTTCGTCGAGCGAGGTTAAAGGCAAGAAGCAGCAGACTCCAGAAGGCCGGTCATTTGTTTGGCCTCCCACGAAAAAACATCAAGTAGCCGCGACAAAAAGAGAAATTGCCCACCATTCCCGCCCGACGCCTTTCCCAACTTTATGCTCGCGCAAGCCAGGCTGTGTTGGCCATGGTCTCCTTGCGCGATGCATCCGGTTCAACAACACCAACGTCCAAGACGTCGGCGGCGGCGACGACCACGACTAAGCCTAATTCCAACAGCGAGCTCGGCGGTCGGGATAACAAAATGACATCAGCGACGCCGATTGCAACAGCGCCGATCCCCATCGCCAACGCAAATTCGACATCGACCGCTACCACGACCACCGGCTTTTCAACGTTCTCGCCAGTGTCAGCGTCCTCGGCTTCGTCTGTCCCCCCACAGAATGGAACCATGTCGGGCAGCAGGAAATCAAGAGAACGGCGGCGTGGTTTGGTCCAGATGGAGGACCTTCCAGGAACACGGGTTGGACCCGACGACGGCCCCTGGCCCAAGTCGTACGAGATACTAGAGGATGAGGACGATGTCTGGAAGGAGTTGAGGGCGTTGGCGAGACCGCATCGGGCTGTCTTCATCAACGAGCGTGGGTTGGCCGACGAAGACGATCGCCAACTAGAAACACAAGAAAACGGCCACCACGAGGACTCGGCCATCATCGACGACAAGAAACCTGAACCCAGAGCACGGGTTGCGTTAGTCGACAGCATCAACTTCCAGCCTTGCCGCAACCTCAGAACTCAAGATCGCTATGTTGTGACTCAGCTCGACGTCCATGGCGAGTTGTGGACCTTCACAGGCGTTTTCGACGGTGTGTAGGCTCTTTGTCGGGCCACAAAATAATCTGAATATCCCACAGGGCATATGGGCGATGTCACCGTTGAGCACGTCGCTCACCACCTCCCTATCATCGTCCGTAACTTCCTCAAGAAAGACCTTCCCGGTCCAGTCGCAAAAACAGGCTACGATCCTCAGCACATCTCCAACCTCTTCAGATCTGCTATCCTCGCCTTCGACGATGCAATCGCTCACGACGTCCTCGATCTTTTCGGCGGCTCAGTTGACCAGCTGGACCAATATTCCGACGCCGACATCAGGAGGATCATCAATGACATTCCTCAGATGACCCCAGGTAGCTACGGCTCCGGCCAGTCTGCCAACTTTGGGGACAACTGGCGCAAGGCCCGGCTTTGTATGTATGGCACCACTGCCCTGGTTTCTCTCATCGACCCCAAGAACGAAGGCCTGTGGGTTGCTAATCTCGGCGACTGTGTCGGTATGCTCGTTACCCACACGGTTCCCGTGAGCGAAGACTCGGACGAATCCGATCGTGACGGCAGCCCTGAGAGACTCGCGGCTGTTGGCGAGGGAGAGTGGTCTGTTGAAGTCTTGACGACGATGCACAATGGCGACAATGACCAAGAAATCGAGAGAATTTTGAAGGAGCACCCGGGCGAGGAGGACAGTTGCATAGTGGACCGGCGTGTCCTGGGTGCGCTGGCTCCTACCAGGTGTATGTGTCTCACCTCTGGGAAAGTATCGTTTTCGCTAACCGGTTCGTGTTCACAGGTCTGGGAGATATCCCATTCAAGCAGCATCCCGATTTCACAAGGCGGATTCTTCTCAACCTTTACCCCTTCGTACAGAACAAAGGGCCTTGGGAAGAATTCTTGACCAGAAACAAAACTCCGCCCTATATCAGCGCGGAAGCCGAGGTCGTTTACAGAGACCTGGCTCACCGAGATCAAGCATCCGACGAGCTTACGCCGCCAGACGTCACCCGTGCCGGTAGACGGCGCTCCAGGCTATCAGCTGCCCTAGGCTTGGAGAAGCTCGCCGCGAACATCAAGCAGCGAAAGGACAAAAAGAACAAGGAGAAAGCCAGCAGGAAAGTTGTCACTCAACGATATCTCGTTCTTGCCTCGGATGGCTTCACCGACATATGTTCGACCGAGGAGGGCGGCATGGAGAAGGTGGTGAAGAGTTGGGCCCAGGAAGTGCTGCAGTTGGGCTGTCCGGCGAAGGAGTTCCAAGAAGTTCGTGATAAGCTCCAGGAGAGGGAGGACGCATTGAAGTCTGGATCTGCCACTCCCCGTGGACCTCAGTCAACCGGCCTTACACCTTCCGTTGGCCTCGCCATCGACACATCTGTCGGGGGCTCCAGCAACACGAAATCAACTGACAAGCGACCACTGTCTCCTGTCAGTCCCACGTCACCAGTCCCATTCACGAGTGGGTCATTCTCCTCGTCGATGAATTCATTATCGATACCCTCCGTCCCCGAGGCCGCCTCGTCGGCTGCGTCTACCATATCCCAATCTCCACACTCCGATCCCAAACCAGCTGTCGTTCAACCTTCTGCTCCTAAATCCAGACCTAAACTTGACAGGCGACCACCCCTTCCCCATACAAACCGCTCTTATCACTGCACTTCCAACACTAACATGGCGTTGCGTTTGTTGAGGAGGGCGCTAGGAGGTGAGGAGAGGAATAACGACAAAGTCGCTAAGGCTTTGACTGTTGATATGGACGTTTCGTGGCTGGATGATACCGCCATCGTCGTCGTCGGCCTGTGATCTGGGTCTTCCACTGGGTTCGTTATTTATTTTCCAATCATTACTCTTTCTTTCTGGGTTCTTTATTGGGTATCAAGCTCGGGACTAATACAGGTCGTGGAACAGATCCATCCACTTGCACATATGGCGTTACCTTTCGTCTTTTTTTCTTTTGTTTGCTTCTTGGCGGCATGAGGACGTATCCTTACTGCCCTGCCAGTTAATATGTATTTGTATTACGCTTTTTGGTGACCTTGCATCCACGTTCCCGCTTCCCTACCCTATCTTTCTATTTGCATACCCGTGTCGTTTTGGTTTGATATCCTCGCCATTCGTTCGTTCCCCTTTCAACTGCATATCGTCCACATCTCTCCAAGCTTCCCCCTCCCATTCCGCATACATCTTCCCTTCGCATAACTGCATAATCCCTGTAACGCATCCATCCACTCCACACACATCCGCAAAGCGCTTTCGACTGCTTATATCTCTCTCGTCTCATTTTCACTCCATCCATCCTCGACCTCATAACATACACATACACTGCATACTCCCAACATTACAAACATGCATCTTTCGAAGTTCTAACCTGTATTACTTGTCTTCCTTTTTCGCCTTCGTTCCCCTTCCATACAAACCTTGTCCGCCTTCCTTAGGTTGTTCGTTGATATATGCATTCGGTACTTTAGGGTTAATGTAATTGGTCTTTTGACCGCCTTTCTTTCAGAATGCGTGATTGAAATTAAAACGCCGGGTCGGATTATTGACGTTTGCAAAAATCTGGGACTTTGATCGCGCACACACGCGCGGGTAATCTTCCGAGGCCAATCTTCCAATGCCCAAATATCCACAACGGCTGGGCCGTTTTCTATGATTTCATATCTGTTGTAAATGTTGAGAGTAGCTGTACACCCGAATCTAATTTTCTTTTCGAAATTCGGACAATTTGAGGATCTTCAGAAAACGAGCCTGATTTTTACTGTTCAACCCAGTGCGAGTGTTTGACACATCGACACATCGAGGGGCCTTGGCCTCGGAAGATTGCCCGCGCGCGTGTGCGCGATCAAAGTCCCAGGTATTTTGCAAACGGCAATAAACAAGGGTATGTGGAGAGGAGAAGGGGAGGAGGAGACGCGGGTGTAGAAGAGGCTGTCGTAAAGCGCTGCCTTGACGTTAAGCGGTGACTGTATAAGTGCCTTTTGACCATTGTCGGTGTGCCAGTAGATCCCAAAGCGGAAGGAGTCATTGCGATCCGGGCGCGAGAGTGGCCTGGGGAGCACGACGCCTGCTTTCGTTTCACCCCCTTGAAGCAGTGACATTGCTTTCAGACTCCCGACCAGCTGTTAGCGCTCCAGTGCTAGGATATGAGTCTTCAGTAGTAGCAACTTGTACCAAAAGGCCTGGTGAGCGCTATTAAACCGCCCACTCAAGGTCTCCTTGTGTGTTTAAATCTCACAATATCGCGCGTTCATCGGGAAAATGTTCTATATATTAGATGTCTATACAGTAAGAGAGTCACCGGTTTCGAGTCTGGAGGTCGCGAGAGGAAGAAAGAGAAAGGATAAGTACTCCGTTGAAGTCTTCTATCAAAAGCCTTCCAGGGCGGACTTGATAACTGTACCGTTGATATGACAGGTAGGAACATAGCTCGGCTTGACTAGCCCTAGATTTGCCTCAACGAAAGTGAAGCCAGTCTTCAGTATCTCCTCACGTCTGACTGCCTTGACATAGAGGTCCGTCACTACCTCGGCTGCTACCAGAGCCTGTAGAAAAGGAAGTCAGCGTTGAGATGTTGTGCTCAAGAGAAAAATAATAAACTTACGTCGATTGCCTTGATCACCCAGTCATGACATCCAATGGTTCTCCATCGCATATTCGCGAAGACGCGTGAAGCGTCCTTTGGGTTAGCGACTTTATCCAAAAACACAAGTCCGACCAATTTGGTCTGCCTGCTCCTGACCTTGCTTTCATCGAGAACCCATTGCCCGTTCCTGTCGATATACGCGGTCCATGACCGGGCGACAGGCTCGGGGGAGGCAATGTCGGCACCCTTGGGGAGGAAGAGGAGCCCGACATCGTACATGTCGTACTTGGAGGCCTGAGGAGGGGGGTAATCGCGGGTGTAGAAAGCAATGTAGAGTCTGTACTTGTTGACTAGAAAAATACCATGTTAATTTTCAACTCGGAAAGAGGGGCGTAAGTTGAGTGCACTTACTGGACATCTTGTGCGGTGGTTCGATGGGGGAAATATTACTACTGGGATGTGAGGCTGGAGGAGTCCCTTTTATAGGGTAATTTCTACGTCGGCCAAAGCCACTTCTGAGGGCGCGTCAAAGCATTGTACGTTGTCTGTGCCCGTGAACACATTGTCTGTCGTCGTTACTGCACCTCAGCCTGATCAAAGACAAACAGTGCAGCTACCTGTATCCAAGTGCACTCACGGACAAAGATTGAGCCTGTGGCCCGGATAGGTTAATTTCAATCCAGCCGTGAGTGTGACTGATGTCGCGGTCGACCGACAATGAGCACTCCCGGGGTCTTTTGCCATGGGCCAGGTCGCTGAGAAGGCCTACGGTTGGGTGGTCATGGCTGCACTAATATCGCGCCGTCTGTATCCAGAGTTTGAAGTGTAAAGGAAAGATATTGAAAAGAGAATATCTTGCCTTTCATTCAATGAAGTCTCCTTTCAAGTAATATGCGCGGTACGCGACGCGACGGGTGGCAATAGCCGTGGGACCGACCTGCCAAGAGATCAAAGCCGTTAAGCGCCTCCACCTCGAGGCTGAGTAAACTTGTGGGAAGCGGCCGCCAGGCGCCGTGTTTCCGAGCCAGAATGGCGTGTACCAGTCTAACTGCGCCTCATGCGCACTGCGCAAGCCCCTGAGCGCTCAGAGACCCGCTACTGTTGAGCTGCAGGAAGAAATTGGAATATTTCAGTCGCAGGAGTGACAGAATGGCGCACCAGAACTGCGCTCCATTGCTCACGCGCACTGCGCAAGCCGCTGAGAGCCCGGAGACTTGGAGGGTGAGATCTAGGAAAGAACGAACAATGAGGGCCTCATTGTGGGCATCCACTATTACCACTGGCCTCCTGATAGGCTCGTTCTAAGTATTACTTACTCTCAATGCCATTGCTCGCAGTGCCATTGAATGGCCCTTGAGGGGAATGCTCCCGGAGGGTCTTACCAAAATAAGTAAGTTCGGAGGTCGGGTCACCGAAAATGCCGGTTGATTGCATGTTGATGCACCTGGCGGAAAGTACCCGATCCATTCTGGCTCGGAACCCTTTGTACTTAACATTGTCTGTTCTTTCCGCACACGTATCAAATTCAGTAGTCGACAGTCATAATGAGGCGATCTAGTCGCATAATAGAACTGGCCAGGAAGCCAAACTATGTGGATCTCGCCTCAAGCATCGTTGACGAACTAGACTCAACTTGACCGGCTCAAAGCGCAAGCGAGGAGCGAAGAAAGGCAACGGAGCCAGGTTAAACGTTCGAGCCAAAAGGAAGAAGCTGAGAGACGGAGCTGGCAAGGCTTTGGATTAGTGGCCACGACATCCCTCTCAATGTATTCGACTTTTGTGTCTGAACAGCTGTAGCAGGATTCATAGCACTTTGAAGAGCTCGAACATATTGTTAAGATATATATTACACTCTCATGAATTACAGTATATCTGGACTAGTCAGCAAACTGGTATACAACATAGAATTTTGGGTATAAAAACACTGTGGATACAGAATCATACTACCTGAATATGACTTTCCATATCCTCATGCATCACCAAAAGATACCTAACCATTCAATACAATGAAATATCGAGTGATCCTTCTTGTCACCCGGGATAATCAGACTACTGATTAAGGCTGTCCACGAGTCAGCCCTACTCGCGAGTACTTGCAAGTAGACCCGTGGGAATACTTGTGAGTATCCTGACTCGCGGATCCGAGTCACCCGTGCCAAAATACTCATGCGAGTCCGAGTTTGGGATTTTGGCCCATGAGTACTTGTAAAAAAGGCCTTAAACAAGGCTTTACGGCCCTCTAGTGCTGTATATCTGCTTTAAGTAGGGTGACCGGGTCTATCCATGAAAGGAACACTAAACAAAGGTATATTGATAGAGATATCACAGATTAAAAGCATACAAACCCTTGTGAGTATTTGACTCGTGGATCCGAGTCACTCGTGCCAAGAAACTCATGTGAGTCCGAGTTTGGCTTTTGGTACTGTGAGTACTTGCCTTGCGGCTCCGAGTCAACTCGCGAGTTGACTCGTGGACAGCCTTACTACTGATCCAATGGACGGCCCTTCAATGGACGACATTATACTGAGTGAAATGTATTGAAACCGTGTCACGGGTACCCGGTACCCTCACGTGACCAGCTATCGCCTGAAATCGACGGTCTTTTCGACGATTTGGGAAGTGGGGAGGTCTTTTGAAGAGCAGAGGTCCAAGCTCGAGCGGATTTGGCAGGCGGTTTGGCGCCGAGCGATGCCGGCGTCCATTTCGGGCAGCGAAGTGCCCGTTTTGGTCGTTTTTGATGCGGAGCTTGAATTGGAACATTTGAACTTCACATCTCTCCCTTGCTCTCGATGGCGCTCGGTGCGTCTGTACATGAATTTCACGATTGATTAAGACGCAGATAGATTCTATCTGTACTATTAACTTAGAAATGGGCTCCCATCCCATGTGTAGGAGCAATAATCAACCACCCAGGGCTCCATTGGCCAGAATTTCGGGTTGAACTGGGAAGAGACATACAATGGACGAGAAACCAAATGGATGGGGCACAGAAGACGTTGAGATAACGCATGATCAAGCTGAATTAGACTCTGAGAGAGAAGCAGAAGAATTGGAGGAGGGTAAAGATGAATTTTCGCACCTCTGGCTGTAGGTTGATAGGGGCTTGTTTACTAAATCAATCAGATCAGCCGTTTCTCGCTTCGGTGGTGTTCGGTGGGTATCAGGGTGGTAGATTGACAGCGGGAACCATGCCAAGGGCTCCCATTATACGGTATAATGCTACTGTGTACCGGTACCCCACCGAAAAAGCGAGGGTACCCGGGGGTACCCCCGCTAGTGGGCAGTATGCCTTATATCCTATGTACTGAAATGAAGCCGACTTGTTTAAAAGGTTCTAAAAGGTTCGCCCCGCG
Source organism: Coprinopsis cinerea okayama7#130 (assembly GCF_000182895.1). Taxonomy (NCBI): domain Eukaryota; kingdom Fungi; phylum Basidiomycota; class Agaricomycetes; order Agaricales; family Psathyrellaceae; genus Coprinopsis; species Coprinopsis cinerea. The sequence continues at coordinate 2,825,716 of NW_003307543.1, read as the reverse complement.
GACCGCCAAGCGAACTAGCGACGTAAAGGCCGGCCAGCCTGGCGGGTCATGACGTCACACTGGGCAAAGCTTGCTGCTCTGAAGCGGGGACTTTGACAGAAAGGAACAAAAATTCTCTGCTTTCATTAAAATGTTACAAAAAGGATCACATCGAGGTAAGAGGATCATCATACATCCCCCAAACATACCAATGAAGAGCGAAGTTCAGCCATCATTTCGGCACCTTTTACCGAAGCCACCACTCCTTCGAAGGAAACACCTCTCCTTGAAAGGATGCCCGACATCACTTTATCTTAGGTACCTTTTGGTGATGTGCATTAGTGTCCAGCCAATCCGGGTTGCAACGCGGACGTCCGTCGACGTCACAGGTGATCGTCCCAGAGCTGGGAGGATTGGATCTCAGGAAAAGGATTCCAGTGTTAAGGATAATCGAGCCGTTTATCACCTCTGCAGGGTCGGAGTCCCTAATCAAGCCCCTGTGGAGGAACTCCTGCAAGTGAAATAATCAGTAAGCGCCAATACAACTTATAGATAGGAGCTTTGTCACTTACATTTAAGATTCGGATTGCCCATGGCTCTCCCGCACAACGCGCATATTCATGAAGATCGCGAACTTCGTCCACGGTTGTCAAATCATCGAGAAGTTTATAAGCCCACTTAGGATCAGCTGTTTCACCCAAATAAACCAGGGCATGGCAGCTCATGGAGATCGGCCGCCCGTTATTGTAGATTTCGTGAGTCTCAATAGGCCACAGTCGTCCCTTATCGTACGCTGCGTCAAAGCGATAGGCGGGATAATACCGGCTAACCTCGAGGAAAGGCTCGGGGATGACGAGAAATCCGAAGTCATAGAGAGCTTTGCCATGTTCGTCCCGTCGAATTGAATCGCCTTGGGGTGGGTCGACTGTGGGGCGTCCGAACACTCCATCAAAGTTTTCGATGATTAGGTAAATGTTGTACTTGATACGGGGCATGTTTTGCTGGATCAAGTGGCTGGGAATGAGGGTAGGGAGGCAGAGTGACAAGAGAAGGTCTCCTTTTATACAGGGGAGACTCAGCTGCATTGTTCATCGCCATGTGGCCCATGCGGAAGTGTTTCCCTAGGGAAGACAAAGGTCCAAAAGACACCAAAGACCACACCATTCAAGTGGACGTAAGACTCGTCGCGCCATTGCTGACTCCAAGTTTCACGTGCGCGGAACCCCGAACTCAAAGGTCGATCACCTTCCATCCGAGTTATCCGAGCTTCTTGGACGGGCGTTCGGATAGCCCACAAGTTGAAAAAGGGGTTGGATCCAAACAACGCGCCCTACTGAGATACATTATTACAGGCGATACTGGTTAGCTTACAAATTTCATCGGAAACACTGCCGGTAAACATCCAAAGAAACGCGTTTTCCGATAGAGAAGAAAGCATTGCCGGGTGTTCATCGTCTCCTCTCATAGCCCCTATCTCTCTCCCGGCCCCCGCCAGCGGACGCAACGGGCGGGGTAGCAGATCGACGCCTCATATGCGGAGGAGGTGAGCGGGAACGCGAGCGTGACCTGTCCCTCTCATCATGACTGTGACTGGGGCCATTTCGGTAACCGCGATCATAGTCGTTGGGCCGGTCGCGTTCGCGAGGGGGCGGAGAAGGCGATGGTGGCGGCGGTCGACGGTCCCTATCCTTCTCTCTTTCCCTTTCCCTGTCCCTGTCTCGTCCCCCGTCGCGTTCCCTCTCTCGATCCCTATCCCGACCAACAGGTGAACCTCGTCGATAGCCTCCAGACCCACGAGGAGGCGTCCTATCCCTCCTATCCCGCTGATAGTCTGCTTGGTCCATCTCTACATCCATCTTGTCGTTGGGGTAATCTCGAGATCGATAATCTCCATCTCGCTCCCTATCACCATCGCGATCCCTATAGTCTCGGTCATCACGTCGATAATCCCTAAGGCCATCCCTGTCCTTGTCTCGCCGAGGTGGGGAACGATCACGGTCTCGTCGTGGGGGTGTCACAGAGCGCGAAGGCGAGCGACGCCTCCTGGGAGGGGTTGAATCACGAGACGAGCTCCTGTCGCGTCCTCTTCTACGGGATGGTCCGCGCGAACGACTCGAAGAAACGGACCTCGACCTGGAGCGCCTTCGATAAGAGCGAGAGCGACGGCGAGAATAGTACGAGTCTGAACTGGAGGAACTATCCGACTCGCTGGAATCGGTGTCGGAATCAGAGTCGGAATCGGAATCAGAGGTCGAGTCTGAGTCGGAAGAGTCCGAAGATGAAGATTCGGCTTCCAGCATTGCGCGACGTTGTTCCATGATGAGCTTGGGAGCATTCTACGCAACGGGACGCGTAAGAAACAAGAAGCGACGAAAAGATTCGAGGACATACCTTCAACCACTCTCGCATATCCTCCGTAACGACACCAAGGCCGATACTGGTGAAATAGTTGATGCTGAAGCGGGTATTTTTGGGGATGTCGGTGGGGAACATGCCGGCGCAAGCATGCTTAATTTCAGGGTCTTGGAACCTTTCTTTCAAAGTCGCCAAACCCATACTCTCCATCATCTCTTGCATCAGAATCTTGATGAAGATACGACTACTACTTGTCGTATCATCTTCGTTCATTTTGACGCATTCAAAGACGGTCCAGGCAATGGCATCCGAGGCAAGCATGTGGCCAAAGAACCGGGCGATATTACGGAGCCGGTTGGTTTCGTATCTGTGGATGGTGTTGTAGTAGTTGACGAAAGCCTGCTCGAAGCAATCGGTCCAGACGCGGTTGAGTCTGCTGAAACGTTCCCCGATGAGCCCGTAGAAAGTAGAATATGATCGTTCTTGTGAGCAACACTCAATGATCATGTTAACGAGCTCGATCTAGAAAGTAGAGACTCAGTCTGGTTTCAATGGGCTGAAGGAAAGCCGGACACACCTCTTCGCCTTCTTGAAGTTGGACCTTGAGCAATTTGTGGACGGCTTCCTCATAGTTAAGGGCGTTCATGATAGTAAGGTAGATAGTGCGACGAAGGTTAACGAGGTTTGTGCCAGTTTTGTCTTCAATACCCTCCTTGTCGGGCATGACTGCAGATACAAGTTAGCTCAATACACAAGTGTATTGGGACAGGTATACACACCTTCGTCGTCAGAATCGTCGTCAGAGTCATCGGAATCAGAACCACTTTCATCGTCATCATCCGAATCTTCGCCCAAGATTTCGGCTTTGATAGCCTTATACTTCTCCTCGTTCTCCAGGTAGTTGGGGTCGAACTTGAAAATGTCTGAAACGCTCGATCAGGGTGATAGCTAGGCGAAAAATGGCTTGAACATACTGAGTCCATCCTGAATCTGCAGTTCTTCTTCGAGTTGAATTTGATGCGTGATTTGTTCTTCCTCCTCGACGAGGTCCAGCCCCTCAGGGATGGTTGGGTTGTCTTTGTACTTGTCTTTCCTGACCTGCATCAATACTTCAATCATATATTGCACCCTGTGACTGATGTTGCCCTCGTTCAACACGGCGCGGAATCGCTCATAGACGGTCGCGTTGGCTTTGGGCGAATTTTCCGCCAAGAAGGCGCCGACTTCACGCATGAAACCGACGGCAATTTCGATAGAGTCGTCGGTGGGACGTTCGAGTAGGAGGACCAAGATTTGAAGGGCAATGATTTCATGGGCAACAGTTTGGTTGACGAGGTGCGCGATGAAGGTAGTTGTCGAATTGCACACAATCTGAAAACGTGGCTGCATTAACGGCAAGTATTAAGGCAGTATGTGCGAGGGCCACGCACCTTGTCATTCCGCTTAAACGCCCTCCTGAACTGACTGATAAGCCGAATGAGCACCAACTCGCCAACTTGAGGAAGTTTCGTGTTGACCACTGCGACGACAGCGGCGAACACAGGGGTGAATGGCAAACTGGCGGCTTGAGCTTTCATGATACTCCTGGCGAACAACCCTCGCCCTCGAATCAGGTTTTCCGAGAACAATTCCGGTATAATCTGCTTGATGTTGGCAATGTTGACTCGATTGACGATACCGGTGATGGACTTTCGCAACGCATCCCAGGAAAGACGCTGGTATTCGGGGGAAGCCTTGTCTTTCGCTGCGGCCGCTTCTTGGAGGGCTCTGAGACGAGCAGGCGGCATGTAGACACCTCCTGAACGTGTGTTATTGCCCAGAAGCTTTGCGAATTCGGCCTTTGCATCGAAATCCTTCTCTGCTGGCTTTTCGGTGGTCTTGACTAGTTCTTTCGAGGGCCCAGCGTCGTCATTTTGGCCCCTGTCCTTTGACGACGGCGGTGAGCGCGAACGTCTTCGGGTTGAGCGCGGTGGAGTCCCATCCGAGTCCGGGGAAGGCGACCTGTACAGTCCAAATGTCCAACGGTCAGTTCAACTTCATCACGGCACATTCCAAATCAGTTATTGCACGCACCTCTTCCGTTTTTGTTGTGAATGGCTGTCAACATCCATGACTCCTGGTCGTTCTGGTCGCTGTTCTGGTTGTGGTTGAGACGATACTCTGGACGTTGCTCGCAGCGAGCAACACGAGTGTCCGACTTCAACAATTTCGTCGACGTCGACTTGCTGCCTCCGTCACTGCCGCAACGGTTGGCGCTGTTTGGCTAACACTATTAGGTAATTATTTAATTATTTACTTTTCGGAGATCCGCTAAGAGGTTAGCAAATCTCCTCCAGGTTCATCTTCCTCCAGCAAGTCCATTCGTCATACAGAGTCAGGTGGTACAAGGGCAAGGGCTCGTTGTCCACAGGGGTATCCGGCAAACTCGAAGCTTATATGAACTATCCAATCACATGAAATGTCGTCAGTTAGGCTCATTTCTTTCGCTATTTAATCCTGCAAGTCCACTTTACCGGGCGTCTCGAGAGATAACCGGTCTACATAGGTGTGCTGCGACGGTTTAGCCTGCAACGACGACCTTCTTCTGCGCCTTTCTCTACAAGTTTGACGTATAAGGACCTAAGGAGCTCTTTGAATTCACCAATGGCGACACTAGAGCCCATTCCGAACGTGACCAAGGTAAGTCGCATGGTTATCAATGAATAGCACTCACTGATTGACTTGGGACTATCTAGCTCAGTGATAGGGTCATTAGAGTGTTGGGTCAGAACCCGGGCAAGTTCACGTTACAAGGTTGGTGCCACTGTCCAGGGTTCTGAAGTGCGGCGCATTTGACACCCGATGCAGGCACCAACACCTACCTGATTGGCACCTCCAACCCCTACATCCTTATCGACACCGCAGAGGGCCGAGACGAATACATACCCGTCCTCGAGGCTGCTTTGAACAACGAAGCCAAACCCACCGACCCGTCTTTACCAGACGTCTCAGATATCATCATTTCGCACTGGCACCACGACCACATTGGGGGCATTCCAGCTGTTCTTGAGTTACTGCAGAAACGGTGGGCTTCCAGAAATCCTTCGACACCTTTCCCGGCACCTCGTCTCCACAAATACCCACTTTCGTCCTCGGATATCCCGACTGAGCAGAAGAAATGGGATTACCTACCCAAGATCCTCAACGGGCTGTCCAAAGAGTTATATACCCCTTCACCATCCGGTTCCATCCTTCACGACCTCCACGACGGACAGATTATCAAGGGGAACTCAGCCTCCCTCCGGGTCCTTCACACACCAGGGCATACTCTCGATTCTATCTCTATTTACATCCCTGAAGACCGCGCCTTGTACACCGCGGATACAGTTCTGGGCCAAGGCACCAGCGTGTTCGACGACTTGGGGTTGTACCTCAACAGTTTGAACCGGATGCTCTCTTTCACCATCGACCCTCCCGACTCCCAGCCTGCTGCGGACGGCGACACCATCAACGTGGCCCAGGTGGTGCTGTACCCCTCCCATGGACCGATGGTGGCCAATGGAAAGGAAACCATTTCAATGTACATCAAACATCGGTTGGATAGGGAGGCACAGGTTGTGCAGTTGCTTGCGGGTCCTCCACAGGGCGAAGAGGCTTGGTCGACGTGGGGTATCGTCAAGACGCTCTACAAGTCTTACCCGGAAAATTTGTGGGAACCGGCGATGCGGGGTATCGACCTTCATTTGAGGAAGCTGCAGGAGGAGAAGAGGATCAGGAAGTTGGACGGAGAGGGTAAGACTTCGACTTGGTCGCTGGTGTCGAGGACGCCTTCGCCCAGTCTGTAATTGTCTCCAGTGTTGGTGTGTAGTGAAGGTACACTCTATTTTTGCGGGTTGGGGACGATCTGACTGGTTTCCTATCCACAGTGTACATTATTCTGTTCCTTGTAATGAAGATGGTCGCTTATTATTCTCTTCTCTTACCGCTCACGTTCTATTGAGGTGACCATAATGGTCCCGCCACTTTTCCGTCACCGATCCTTTTCAGGCTCGGTCCATCGGCACATCCATTGTGCGCAATAGGCATTTTTACGCCTATTGTCCAATTGGTCCATCCTCCACGACAGCTATAAGGCGTGACCCCTTTTTCTACCACCTCCCATCTCATAACCCAACAAACAACAGAAACTGTTCACCAGCATGACTCGACGATCAACTCGGCAGAGAACTGAAGCAGAACACTCTCGACGCGACTCGGAAACCAGATCATCTGAGGACGACTCCTACGAAGTGGGGCTTTCGACTGGCTCGAAGCGCAAACGAGTTTCGGGGAGCGAAACAACCCCGACGCAGGTGACTCCTGGGGGGTCCCCCTCTGGAAACCCTGTCCGGACTGGTGGCTCCGCAACGCCAGGCTCGCATACGAGCGCAGCCTCACCAGCGATAATCGCGGATCCCACCAGCGCTGCTTCACCCCTGGAACAGCTACCTTTGGATATGTGGCGAGAGGCAAGTCGATTGCCTGCCGGGTCTTCCGAGTTTCGTCCATATACTGATGTGATCCTTACCGTTATAGGTCTTTGGACACCTGGATGTGGAAGGCCTCGTCAGTCTTCTACGGGTCTCTTGGAGTTTCCGAAACACGCTGCTCGATCGGGAGTTCAGTCGAGAGATCTGGGTGAAGGCCCTCGAGGAGGTCGTGCCAACAGTCCCACCTTGCCCCGAGGACCTGACAGAACCTGCGTATGCCATGCTACTCTTCGGGTACGAATGTCAAGTAGGTTCTTCGTGATCTCTGGTGTAGTACTCGCCGTTCGCTAAACGATATGATAGTTCTGCCCCACTCGCAGTGCAAGAGGTACCCGTTTATTGATGACATGGCGGATGAGGGCTTGTTTCAAATGTCTTGAGGGAATGTAGGTCTCTTTCCCTGCGACTGTAATCCGCTGTTGGCTGATGCGAATTGACCCTTTCCTGTCTAGGTTCTCAACCAAGGAGGAGCCGGCTCATGAGCAATGGCATGAAATCGTGCCCTTCTGGTCCCGTACTAGGACAGACAAATCCGTCCTTGATGATGACGATGGTGACTACTACGACGAGTGGGACAAAGACGGGGAAAACAATACACGCCGACGATATCCGCACACAGGGGGTAGACTGGAATGGTGCCATACTGAACTACTCAGGGCTCGCCAAGAAGAGTTCGAAAACGTTCCCGACGGTGAGAAGGAGGCCTGGAAGGAGCGGAAGCGTGCCGAATACGCAATCAGGGAAGAAGTGAGCTTGCTTCGTTACTGTGTTACTGTGCAGTGGTATGCGATTCTGACTTGCGTCGTTAGCATGCTCAAAAGGTCGATGAATTCAACGAAAGGCTTGTTGTTGGAAACTGGGCACTGTGAGTGTTACCGAAATCGTTGCCGGGATTAGTACCAACGCATTTGCAGCCTGTTGCACAAGATGGAGGACCTTGGTTTAGGCCCGTATATTGGGTTTCGGAGAGATAGCGAGGATCAGGATCCCTCGGATTGGTTGGTCAATCACCAGAACACTACGTACTCGCACAGATTCCTATGCGCCAGGGTCGTCGATGATTTATCGCAGCAGAGGATTACCGACGCAGGTATGTACTATCATGCCGCCTCTCTTTGTTGATAACAGCATTCGGTTGCTGACCCGAGTAACAGTCTGGGAAAGGTGGAAGGACCGCATCATCGAGGTTGCCCAAAAGCTGAAGAGGATCGTCGATGAAGAGCGACGCGAAGCGGAGTATGAAAGAAGGTGGGCCCATGTTCGCGACGCCTGTCGCAAGTATCATGCGTCGCAGCCCGTCAACGAGTTTCTGTTTGTCGCGGCCGACATTGTCCTTCGACCGGAGATCGACATTGATTACTTGCCCGACAACCCCCTCAACCATGATCCAGACGATCCCCCGCGCCTTTTTTACGCTCTACGTCATGGTCGCGATTACCGAATCGACAACACCGCACCGATCGCGGACATCTGCGCAACCTATCGCGAGGAGAAGAAACAATACTTGTGGGCGATAGCGGCACCCAAAATCAAGGAGGTTCTTGGCCTGTGCCGGGAACCGCCTATCATCTTCATCGAGTCCGTCGTCGCATTGTTCATGTGCCGCCACTGTCCCGATGCGTGTGCACTGCACTGGCTTCAAGCTATTGGGCATCACTGCCCCCTGCCCGACAAGAGCGATGATGATCGTCGCGAAGAGTACACCGAAGAGGATTGGGTCATAGTCAAAAATTCGAAGGTTCACCGCTGGAACACCCCAGAAGGCTCAATCACCCTGAACGTGGAGGCTTGCCGACGGATGAGCGACCTTCTTCCCGCGATGGGACTCGATTACTCTATCTCATTCTCTGACATGGACCGCATCGACCCCATCTTTCGATGCTTCCATCTTTCCCCCCCTCAGCCGCATCCGGGAAGGGCGTGGTCAACAATTAATTGTTGGTTGTTTCAAGGGACCATGCTGGATTGGAGACTGGCCGCGGTGAGTCCTATCGACAGTGGCGGGCTTTGAAGTTTGAAAAACCCACATCCTGACAAAATATCTGGCAGGCTGTTCATTCTTGTGAGATTCACAACCTTGAAGAAGTCGACGAGGAGACGGCCGAATACGTTCGGGATCGCATGAATGAAGCTCGGGCGAGGGACAGGAAGACCTGGTCGCTGGTGTGCGGCAGGTGCAAGTTCAATCACAACGATGGACGGATGATGGCGCATCACGTACAACAAAAGTGTCACCCAATGCCTTTCCCGGGAATAGTACCGGGTTACGTCCGACACGACGGGGAAGTCACGCTTTTGATGAACGTGGTAGAGGGATGGCTGTACAATCCTCCTATGCGCGCCCCCTACCTGCATCGCATCAAGTATGAGGGACCTTTGGGATACCTGTGATACTGACTAGTGTGACAATGGTAGATAAAGTGTTACTGTACTTCTTCCACCCTTTCAATGAATTTGAGATTCCAGTGCCTGGTTCTTTCACGGTGTCCAAGCAGACGGGATAGGGCATTTCGAGATTCGAGCGGCTTCTTGAAAAACGAAGTCGTGTCCATCTAGATCGCAAATTTTGTGAGTTCCATTTGTCATTCCTCATATGGGAGGCCTACCATTTTCATAGCGTGTTGGTCCCTGAAGGGAAGAGCATTAAGATATTCACTGCTCAGGATATCGACTTGGAGACAAGAACGTACCAGTTGTTCTATGCGATATCCGGAGCTCCTGTACCTATTGTGGAAGTGATGAGGAAAACGATAGGTAATATCATTCCAACGGGCGAGGCGTCAACGTACCGTGGATCAGGCATAACGGCTTGGAGACCCAGAGTCACTCTCAAGGATTCGATGAACCGAGAGACAGGTCCAGTCGGCTCGGCTTTGTACCACGGAACAGACTTGTATCTGCCAGCGAGTCTGAGAAATGATCTTAATAAAGCTCCACAAACTTACATTGTAGGACGAAACACCACCTCCCCGTCCGGGAGTTTGGGATCCACGACCCACGGTGCGTTCCTCGGCGGAACACCAAAGTACCGCTGCACAATCCACAAGCTCGTCATAAGTCCCTGAACGAGGGTTCGTAGGAATAGTGAAGGTTGCGAGTACATCATCGCTATGCGGACGCGGTCTTCGAGGAGGCAGATTATGATGCGTTTGACGAGAGCATTGAGGCCTAGAAAGGCGGGTACGGCGTAGATGAGTTCCTCGAGGGTGGCGCTGGCTACTTTGTGGTTTGTCAGGGAGGGAAGCATGTAGGTTTCTTCGTATGCCTGCTCGAGCGGAAGAATTTGCGGAAAAGAGATCAAGGAGTGTGAGGGCATGATGAGAGGAAGTCAGCCAAAGAGCGCATACCCTGCTCCATGCATCCATCGCTTGGCGATTGGGAGGGATATCGCGGATGTTCATTTTTAACCCGATGTCTTTCCAAAAGATGTACCAGGCGTCTTTTTCCATAGGTGAAAGTGAGCGCCAGCCAAAGCGGTCTGCCCATCTCTGAAGAATCATTTGCGCTTGTCTACTTTTTGGCAAGCATGTGGGTTGGGACGTACTGGTGGCTCGAGTACGAAGAGGGAGAGGGTGTAGAGATATTCATCGTTTGACTGTCGTTTCGAGTGAGGTTAAGGGTTGAATGTGAAGGTGGTTAACGTACGATCTTGTATCGAGAATGAAGGTAGTTTGTTCTGGCGAGGGCGATAGCAACTCTGGGATCTTTGACGGGGTTTCTCTCATTGCTTGACTTGGATGGATCCAGGAAACCGTTGACTGGACATGAGAGCCAGGTCCCTGAGACGCGTACAAGTTAGGTGCTCATGGGCCATTGGGCGGACACGGGCTATAATACCTATGAGGATTTCGGTCTACTATGGCATGAGCTGGGCTAGTCAATGAAAACTCTAGCGACATAATCGACTCACGTCTGCGTACCTCTTGGACACCTTCTCTCGGGTACTATGTTCCTGTGTGCTCGAGAGGAGTTTCGAAATGGAAGGCTACACCACAAGAATAAACCATCATTCATATCGGCAACAAAAACAAGAATAACTTTGTCCTTACGATAGCATACGTCTTGAACAAGGCAAAGCCTATTGCCCTCTTTAGAGCGAAGACCAAGTCACGTCCGAGTCCGACGTGGATGATCTGCTGCGCTTCTGCAGGGGTTAGCGACCCGGCCTTCCATTTCGCTTCGTATTGTTCATGAATTTGGTAATAGCGCTTCCAGCGGTGCCGACGGAGAAGATAGAAGGCAATCAGGGCGAGAGCGCCGACCATAAGCTTCGGATTGCCTCTAAATGAGGTCGAATTGCCCAAAGAGCGCAAAAAATGAACAGTTGCCATAGGAAGATGTCGGATTCAAGGCGCAAAGACGACCCATACATTTCTGTCGAAACATGGGAATACCCACAGGAAACTTCGTTAGGAGATCTCGGCGCCCTTGTGACCAGCGACCTCAATCGCATGATCTGTTCGATGTAGTGCACGCTGACGGTCTCCGTGAGTTTTGAAAGAGTCTATACATTCCTGGCCATGAACAAAAGTCGCGTTTCTACCATTCAGGATTCAGAGGTGGTGGTGGTGTACATGTCGACCGCACGGATAAACCGCGGGCGCGTTGGCGGGCTGTGCTGACTAAGCTATTTGTACGCGGCGGGTTGCCAAACAAAGGAGGCTTGCTTCCCAATGGGGAAAGAGGTCCCACGGTTCCCGCGTCTGCGAAAGGCCATTGTTCTGTGGCAACAATGGCAAGAACAATAAGGGAGCACGGATGGAGCAACAATGCAGAACCAAGGGAACTACGTTTTCCTTATTTTCAGGATCCGAGTATCGAGAACGACATCTAAGGTGTAACCTGAACCACCACCATCTCGAAGGCGCCAGCCTTCCACTTTTTCCACCAGCCTTGACGGTTTTTCACTTATTTTATTGCTTATTCGTTCGTCCAAGCTAGACTTGAGCATGTCGCTCTCTCTTCTGCTTCTTTCTCTTATCACGACAGTCGGTGAGTTGCCCTCTCTGATCGTCATCCTCGACAGCGAGCTGACCTGATCTTGTAGTTGCACAGTCAACACCCGCGGTTGTATGTGTCCCCGGGCAATGTATACAAGGTTTTTCCAATATCACCAGTATGTCTTGATTTTGATATCTAGTTCTTCTTGGTATTCATGTCATTTTGTAGTCGGTGGAAAACTGTCTGCGTCGGGCGCCCAGACAGACTTGCATCTCCTACCAGGAGAATATTCTTCAGCAACAGACCCAAAGCTCCTTAATGAACTCCTTACCTCTTCTTCAGCAACTTTCACCCCATCCGCAGGCTTCAGCCGCAACAACGTAGCGCCCTTACCCCTCAGCCTAAAACTCGAACCAGGCCTCGCTATCTACTCTGGCTCAAGATACTCTGGCCAAGCAGGATTCTCAGCACTACCATCCGCACCAATCGTTAATGCAACAACACCATTCACCGCCAACTCGTTAGCCCTCGCCGAGAACGTTTGGGTGGCCATCTCCTCGTCAACGAACAGCGAACGCATCGTGCTATGGGAATCTGTGCCAGACGTATCCCAACTCAACCTTCCATCAACACTCAACCTCCACGACATCCAATCCTCAACATGCGCACCTGCCTGCTCCTCTTCGGGACTGTGTAACGCGTCAGGACAGTGTGTTTGCCCACCCAACTTCTCCGGAACCTCTTGCGAATCGTGCGCCGCCGGTTTCTTCGGCCCTCGATGTGAACCCTGTCCTGAAGGATGCGAGGATTGCGACGAGGGTATTTCCGGATCAGGTCGTTGCTTGTCCCAACCCATCAGCCCCTCCGACCCTAGGAGTTGTGACTGCGTCAATGGCGAGTGCAATCCCGACGGTACCTGCACCTGCAACGATGGTTGGCAGGATGGTGTCGAGGGCAAATGCTCACAGTGCACCTCCGGCTTCTTCCTCAGCAACTCTGGAGACTGCTCGGCATGTGACGTAGGCTGCCGAGAATGCTCCAGCGGGAACGCTGTTTGCACCCAATGCAGACCTGGATTCACTCAAGACCCCAACGACAGAACCAAGTGCAATCCTGTGATTCAAACTGATAGCACCGGAGCCGCCTGCGGTCCCAATGCCTTCAGTGACGGCCAACAATGCCAGCTCTGCGATCGCTCTTGCGGAAGATGCTTTGGCCCAAGCAGTACCAACTGCTTGACTTGCGCTGCCGGAACCTTCATGTTCGAAGGACGATGTGTGTCTGCCGATAGCAACGGCATCTGTGCCGGTTCCAATGGACGTATCGCTGATGCTCTCAAGGGTGTTTGTGAAGGTGTGTAAATATGTCTACATCATCTGGAACCTGACTGATCCAATTTCTCTCTTCTAGCCTGCCCTTCCAAGTGCTCTTCATGCAGTATTCCTGGCTTCAATGGTGCAACACCCGTCTCGCAGGTTCGATGCACGCAGTGTCTCCCCGGCTCTGTGTTGCATGAGGGCCGCTGTCTCGACAATTGCCCTGCTGGAACCTTTGTGGGTGCGGACGGCTTTACTTGCACAGCATGTTCCTCTTCCTGCACCACCTGCTCAGGCTCCGCCGACTTCTGCACCTCCTGCCCAGGCGGCGCCTTTGCCTCTGACGGCGAATGTGTCTCAACCTGCCCAACCGGAACCTTCAGCACCACCTCCAACTCCAGCCCACCTGTAAACTCCTGTTCAAAGTGCCATCCCGACTGCGAAAGCTGCACCGGTCCCTCCTTCACCCAATGTACTGCCTGCCCAGCCTCCCGACCCGTCCTGTCAGCACCCTCAGGATCCACCTCTGGTCGATGCCTCCCCAGCTGCGGCAAGTCCCAATACTTTGACGCCGCGACCCGCCAATGCCGAAACTGCGACGGCAACTGTTCCAGCTGCACTGGCCCTGGCCCTGACCGCTGTCTCTCCTGCCAAAGTCCGCGTCAAGTCGTCCGAGACGGCCAATGCGTCGATGCCAACTGCAGCAACAATAGTAACGTCATCTCTGGCCTCGGTGTTTGCCTCAGCGACATCGTCCAAGTCCCCTCCAAGACCGACAATGAGCAGCCACTTCCCAGCATCACTGGTATCAGCGACCCCGCTCCCACCGGCCGAGTCCGACTGGAGTGGTGGCAGATCCTGTTGATGGCCTTGGGCTGCGCGTTCATCTTTGTGATGTTCCTGTGGTGCTGCAGGAGGCGAGCGAGGAAGCAGAGGCAGAAGCGGACGCAGATGTTCGCCAAGGGCAAGGGCATCGTCAAGACTCACGGCCGATGGAACTGGGCTGCCCGCTGGAAGCAGATCTTCAGGAGGAGGAATAGGACTCCTGCTGAAAGTGACCTTCCGATTGCGTATAACCACCAGGACGTTGCCGCGAGGGAGATGGGAATGGATATCAAGATGGTCCCTCTGGATAAAGACGTGCCGAAGAACACCAACACCAATGTAAACATTCACCTCTCCGTCCCGAATGCCAAGTCCCGCGATGACGACTTTGATTCGTATATCGACGCGTACGATCGCAGGTCTTCCATGCGCAGCCATACACCCTCGGTTCTCCCTGATATCGACGGATACTACCCTTCCCGTTCCGCGCTTGCCAATCGCGATCAACTCAGGAAACAAGCTACGGGTAACAGCGGACGAGGAACACCGAGGGATATCGAACGCGATTCGATGTACTCCGAGTTCACGGGTGAAGTGCGCAACACGCCCGAACCACGTATCCCCGTCAAGAGGGACTTGATCCCCCTCTCCAACCCTACGAGCCGCTCGTCATCTCCAGCCCCTCGACCAGGTGTACTCCGCAAACCGGTTCCAACGCTCGAACGCAAACGCTCTGAAGACACTATTGATTCTATCGTCATCGCCCCTCCGGTACATCAGTTGAAGCAACAGGAGGGTGTGTTGGTCGATCTGGATGCGGGGAGCGAGCGAGGTTTCGGGTTCGGACAGCAGAAGTTGGTGCAGAACCAGACGGGCTCGACGCTCCCGGTGCAGTACCAGACTCCCGCTCTTCAACCTCAGCCTACGTTCGCCAGTCTCACTGAGGCCCAGGCGTACGCGATGGCTGTGAAGCCACAGTTAGGCGGTGCTTCCTCCCAGTCTGCCATCCCTACGAACCCAGGGTACACTTTGGCATGGGTCCCGACGCATATGACGGGCTCAAGTTCGGCTACGGGTAGCAGTGGTGGAATGGCAGGCGCATCTGCTGTGCCTATGCCGACATTTACGACTATGGGTCTCCCGTCTGCCCAGACGGGTAACTCGATTGGATCGAGTGGGGGGAACTATTGGATGCAGTCGTCGGCTGTGAGACCCACTGCTACAGGATCTTCGAGTGGGTCTAATGAAGCCTCGAAGAACCCTTTCAGGCAAGCTGGCTTGTAATCTATTTTCTTTCTTTCTTCTGTTATTATTTGTTACTTGATATTTGTTCATGACCCTGCCACGACGATCTTAACGATCTTTCCTCATCCAATGATTTCGTTCCTTACAACACAATTCACCATCTTTTGTATACATGACCGTGACTACATACCTACTATCGTTTTTCCACAGCCTACCTTACGCTTTCGTTTCATGCTTTACTTCTAATCGTGGACCCTTTTTCCTTCCCTGCTTTATTGTGTACTACATGTTGCATATAGGATACACACACGCATCTTCCATGGTGGACGGACGATACCTTAACTACCATTCCATTTGTATCAATACTTTAGTGCCCTCAATCGAACAGTTCTCCTTGCATATGGATGAAAACTATGAGAGTGGGCCTCTCCTTCCGGTGTATTCGGGATGCGATCAGAGATGTACAGGCGTCGTCTACTGAAGATCGCACTCGCTCGCGCACACGGTGGGCAAAGATTACGGCTGACCGCCTTCACCGGTGTCGCCTGCCCCATCGACACGGAAATGGCTCCAACATCGCTTTCGCGGTTTCCGCTGTAACAGATCCGCGCCTTCCTTGAAGGTGACTGCAGCTATACCTTTGGTACTCTGAAAGTTCTGTGTCTGGTTCACCTGGCTAGTTTGACGTCATCATCTCGACGCGACGATCTGCCCCTAATAGGCAAGGACTTGCTACATTTGGAAAGCAGAAGGGAGGCTACCCTCGCCTCCTGTCCGTCACCGGGTCCCGGTCAACAGCCCCACCCATTCCGTTATTTTCATGTTGGGTTGTTTCAACGTGAGCCCTCTGGTGCACACTTGTAGCGATCCAAGCCAGATGCCACTCGCCACTCTTTCTGCTTGACTCGATCGTGATAACCTGCAAGTGTGCCAATCACTACTGTGGTTGTTGTAATACTGTTCCATCATTCCTCCACTCACCAACAAAGCCCATAGTGAGCAACCAGATGATGATGTAGAAATGCTGTGGCAGAAGGGCAGAACTAGAAGGATATAAAAAAGAGGGCCGCTCACTGCAGAGCCATAGCAAGCGGCCCATTTCAACTACACCTTAATCGGAGGATACCAAGATGAAGCTCTTTAAATTCACCCTACCACTCTCGGCTTTGCTCTTATATCTCGCGCCCCTGTTTCTTCTTACTTTTGCTCATCACTGGGTACGCTTCTAATTCCTCCACGGTGTCCTATGAAATACTGATCTCCTTCCTACTAGGATGACGAGCTCGCTAGTCGTACCGACGACTTGCTCTATGATCGCAGCATACTCGAGACGTTTGAAGTCCGGGACCTCCTCAAAGAGATTATAGTCCGTGAAATTCTTGAAGCGCGAGCCCCGCAGCCCTCCGGCAACCCCGGCAATGCCGTATATATTTACACACTTCGTTCGCCTGACTCTCGCTGCACACACGTCTGGACTACCACACTTACCAAGTCGGAAGCCGATGTCAAAGGATATTCTCCTGTATGTTGGCTGCCCTAGTATCGTGGGTACTAAGTGAAAGCTGACGCCATTTTTCAGGGAGCCATAAATGTTGCACCGACAATGTGCCAAGCTTGCCTCCAGAACCCTTATTTCCACGGCGACCCGCAGCCGACCAGGACTTCCAATAGAGGAGGGAATCTTTCAGCACCGCCAAAGGGCAATCATGGTGGACCCAAGCCTAAACCTCAGCCTCTCAAAGGTGGACACGCCAAGAAGGCACTGAAGGGCAGAAAGTAGCACTGCATTACGCCCCCCAGGTACACGTCGGGCTGGCTCCACCGTGACGATAATGCTAGTCTATTAGGGGCTGTAAATATCGATTGAGTTTGTCGTAACTTATTCCCTGTCCACTCCATATACATACGTCCGTAATTTATGTTATCTTTGCAATTCCAAATCTTACCTTATTCGACCTCGGGCTAGTCCCTGCGTGGCGGGTACGCGGTACATACTCTCAGACCGCTTAACGTGACACACCTAGAAGCAAATTATTGTGCATACAACAGAAAATGGGGCTCATGGAGCGCATTTGGTAACGACAGATAACACTACTACATCCCGAATCTTGCCTAAATGTGATTTAGTGATCCTTTCACAGGCGAGGAACCTGTCAACGCACCCTCAGCTTTGTGCCATTGGCTTGCAACGTGGGAATGATAAGAAGCGCTAGTCCGGCGACCATCCTGTTTTGCGGTGGATTAGAGAGGCCAGTGCGGAGGTAGCTTGGAGAGGGAACTCGCCCTCCTTCAATCCCTAGAGTCTCCATTGCCCCGTTCCTAGCCACCCATGCCTCTTGGGCATATGAGAGTCCAATACCTAGGTAGTGAAATATTGAGACCCCGGCACCCGAGCGTCTAGAATTGGGGCTACATACCACCGAGGACCCAAGAAATTCCCGTCAGAGCCATCACCTCTCCCTAAGCGAGAATATCCACCAGCTCCCCTCAGTCTCTTTGGATAAGTACAACTTCCGGTGGACTCACCGTATGATTTGGGAAGCAATCGTTGGAGTATGAGATACCAGCGACGGTGCTCAACATGATGGCAAACTGAGCTATACCCCACCCCATGATGATACCGGAGACATGGAGGTGTTTCTCCAGCGAGATTCCGAGGACGACCAAACCCACGACGTAGATTGGTATGGAGAGATAGTAGGTCCTGGGTTGCGATAGCGTTATTATGGAGCTACTCAAGAGTCCATATGGACGGACGTACCAAAGTCGATCCTCGGCTTCGAACACCCCGTTTCGACGACGGATACTGAACTCTGTCGCATAGTCGTTCCAATACCTTCCGCAAAGTTCGCCAAGAAGGAGCGCGACCTATCCATTCTTGAGTTTAAAATGTAAGGCTCGAGCGGAGGATACGAAATAAGTGCTACCACTGGGGTACCGTAAATCCCTGCGATCGCAAATGCTGAGAAGCCGAACGAATTGTCCTCTGGGTTTCCGAATAGGATGGCGTTGGTTGTCTGCGAATGATAGTCGTCAGTCAAGCCTCTGGAAATAAGTTTTTTTTTGAGGCCCAAGATACCATTATACCGAGTCCGAATCCCAACACAACGCCCTTCAAAGGCATAAGACGGTTATGACCTTGAATACAACTAGGGCGCGGGAGATTGCACCTGTAGGACCATCATAGCGAACATGTGCGGCCTCGAGAACAACTTCAATAGGCCAAGGAACCCTTCTCCCCACCCAATTCGGGAATGCGACAGTCTCCATCCAGTAATCCCAAGCAACGTCTGAATCCGGTAGCGCAGTTTCGTTGTGTCAGGCTCGTTATCGAGGATGCGTGTTCGGTCATATAACCTGCGTGTCTGTCAGTGTCGGGTGAGATAAAACGCTGTGAGCGTACGTTTCTTCCCCAAGGACAATAGTCGTAAGAGTGGTTATAGAACCCAGAATACACGTCACTCCGTACACCCATCGCCAGTAAAGTCGGGTGGCGAGAAAACCGACAATGAAAGGCGATATCCATACCGACACTAAAGTGCCTGTCGCCCAAATGTTGATCTTGTAAAGCACCATGATGTCAGGTCGCACTGTTCTTCAATGGCTCAAGGGCGCACCTTTCGAGGCTGCAGGTGGAAGGGGTAGATATCGGTAACAACGTAGAGTCCCTGATGTTTCGTGTGTACATCAACCACCCGACTCGGAGAGAAGGAGGAGGGTGAGCATACGGTTACTTGAGGTGTAACGCTAATAGGCGTCGAGTCAGAATGCGATGATTGTCTTCGACAACAATTCGTTACCTAAACACACCAACCAACACTCGCATTGCTTCTTGTTGTCAGTTTAGACTGGTGGGTACCGAAAGTACTACCCACCCACGAAGACGCCAAAACTGGGGGCGAAAGTACAGCCCACGAGAGCGAGGAGGAAAATTGTCTATTGTGATTTGGGTCAGCGAGGGTCGAGCATATGAGCGCCGATACAGAGTACCTGCGTCCAGGCGAGAACAGGAATTCGACCATATCTCCGGGTTAGCAATGGGACAAATAGACCACCAAGCCCGGAGCCAATAAAGCTGCAACTGCAGTAAGATGGTCAAAAGGGACGGCGAGGGTGTCAAGTAAGCAGGGCTCACTTTGTCGCGAGATTATTGACTTCTCCAGGGCTGGTATCAAACTCTTCTGCCAAGGGGAAAAGAAGGTTTGTGTCTTAAAGCAAGGGTGAACATCCAGCGCCGCCACACACACTGGAGGTCTACTTACTGGCCCCAAGAACAAGCCCGGGGACGATCACTGCAAGTGTGATCACGCAGAGCTGTGTCGCCTTTCGTCGATTACTCCAGTTCTGAGGATCGTTGGACGAATCGCTAGGTTGAGGCCATAGGATTTTCGTCCCGTCCTTGCTGAGCTTTAGCTTCGATGCGACCTCGTCACCGAATACCTCTTTCGCTTGCCTGTTCACGTCCCGGTTAACATATGTAGAATTTGGGAGGATATTTACACATCGCACATAGGGTCAACAATGAACCTGCCTTGTATGACTGGGTCAGGCCTCTCCGAGTTGGTTTGGGGTCGGGTCATTGCGATATACTCCTCCGCGACGGTGACCATGGTAGGGTGCGGTAGACGACTCCAATGTAAGTCCTAGATGCAGTCAGACGAATAATACTGAACACAGTAGTCATCTTTATAGTAGTCCTTTACCTCAAGGAATGGGAATAGGCTCGGAGTCTCATGTCGCCTGCAGCGATCTCCGAGCCATGCCAATCAATCAAGTGGGTCACGTCTACTTCAAGCTAGCATCTGGCGATGGCCCATGGAAAGCATTATTCCGAGTACGAAGGTGGTCGCGATTTGTAGACTGACGTTGAATTGTCCATCGTCCAGTTGGACGGGGTGGAAATCCGGATGTCGCCACGGGTGACATGTAGCAGCTTGGATCTGGCTTTCATTCTGAGTTCAAACTTCATTTTCCGACGGCATCAATCATTTCGTCACCTCGAATTGTAAGTTTCCTCACAGCACTCACAGCCGTCCAATCTATTCCCACCGCGGGTCAGTCCTTGCCGTTTTACCTGGTCAGAATTACGACCACGCGGATACAACAGCTGCGCCTTTGTTATCATGTCAACTGCGGCTTGAGCTCCTTATATAAACTCCAGAGATCTTTGAAGTTCTGTTTCTAACGCACCCACTTGGACCCTGAATTTGGATATCCCTGCGCCGGTAAAATGAGCGCACAGCTCCTGACGTCTTTAGTTGCGACATTTGGGGCTTACGGGCTTTACAAGCTAATCACTTTCTTCTACGGAGAATGGACATCCCCAATCAGGATCTTGCCAGGCCCGCCTAGTCCCAGTTGGTTCTACGGGAACCTCAAAGAGATCTGGCAGTCGGTAAGCTGGTCTTCCAATGTAACAGTAGACCTCTGACGAACATTCTGACAGGAGAAATCCGCTGTTCACGAGAAATGGGTGAAAGAGCATGGCCCGACCATAACCTATAAAGCTCTCTTTGGTGTAAGTGCTATCCTGAATGCCCAACACGCCAAGATTGTGACGCGCGTGGGGTCAATTTCAGGTTAATCGACTCTACACCACGGATCTGAAGGCACTAGGTCACATTTTGTCTAACACCAACATTTATCAGAAACCGGAGCCTTCGCGATATAGCTTATCCCGTATCTTGGGAACAGGTACTGACTAAGGGTTGTGTTCACGGCCCGACTGCCTACTGACACCATTACAGGCGTTCTAGTAGTTGAGGGGGAGCAACACAAGCAGCAGGTAAGATGGGTTGATTATCTGTTTCCCTCCGATTTACGCAGCATTTTCCTAGCGACGTGTCATGGTAGGTTTCGTAACTTGGAGTACTTGAATGGGATGGTGAATCATGATGCAGAATCCAGCATTCGGAGCTCTTCAAGTCCGGGAGTTGACCGAGATATTTGTTGACAAATCTGTCGAGGCAAGTCATCTGAACTTCAGCCTGGTCAGAGTCTAATTGTATAATTACGCTCTCATCAGCTTCGCGATATCTGGATGAACGAAATCTCTAAGGAAGGCGACAAGGCGAAGGTCGATGCATTGTCGTGGCTCAGCAGGCTGACGCTTGATGTCATTGGGCTCGCTGGTAATTAAAGCGGCGAAACATGTGGTGCCCAGCTGACTTCCACTTCCCGACAGGCTTCAGCTATCAATTTAACGCGCTTTCCAATGACCCGGAGAAGAACGAACTCAATCGTGCCTTCGCAAAGATCTTCAATACGAACAGCCAGGTCTCCCTTTCTGTGATTGTCCCGCGACTAATCCCAGCGCTCAGATGGATCGTACGTGGTATCTAACCATCCGTTCACCACAGCTGTTGACCCGGGGTGCCCCTATTTACAGCCCGTCGAGAATGACGCGGAAACGCGACAGGCCCGTCAAACCATGGATCGTATCGGACGGGAATTACTGGACAGTAGCAAAGCTAAGCTAGCGAAGAGCGGAACAGTGGAGAAGGACTCCCTCAGAAGCAAGGATCTACTAACATTGCTTCTGCGAGCGAACATGGCCACTGACCTACCTGAGCATCAAAGGATGAGCGACGAGGATGTTTTAGCTCGTAAGTTTCAAGCAACGCTGGTAACTGGCGTCTCTCTGACCTCGGTGTATGTCAGAGGTACCAACCTTCCTGGTTGCGGGGCACGAGACAACGAGGTCAGTTCCATTCAAGTTGAGCCTAGCATCTCTATATGCTTAATCCGGTTCCATTCTACAGCACGGCAACGACTTGGGCACTCTTTGCACTATGCGATAAGCTAGAGCTCCAACAGAAGCTTCGCGAAGAGCTACTCACAGTTTCAACAGACAATCCGACCATGGACGAACTGAACGCCTTGCCCTATCTCGACGCGGTAGTGCGAGAAACTCTTCGTCTCCATCCTCCGGTGGTCGCGACTATGCGAGCGGCTATTGCTGATGATGTCATTCCTCTGGGTGTGCCATTCACCGATCGAAATGGCAAGGTTCATGATTCAATTCAGTCAGTCCTTGTTCTATTCAAAGTACCCTAGCTCGTCATCTAAAATTTGGCGGCCGTCTAGAATTCGAGAGGGGCAGACAATATTAATCCCCATTGCGATGGTCAATCGCATTGAATCTTTATGGGGACCTGATGCCCATGAATACCGGTAGATACATGAACCCGAGAAGTGAATTGTTGTTAACCTCCTTTGCTTAGACCTGAACGCTGGCTAGGGAAACTCCCCGATGCGGTATCCGGGATCCCAAACATCTGGGGGAACACGCTGTCGTTCCTTGCTGGGCCTCGAGCATGTATCGGATACCGATTCTCGCTGGTCGAGTGAGTTGACTCCCTCCCGAACCTCATTATGCTTTGTCCTGACTGAAAGTCTCGTAGAACGAAGGCCATCCTATTCACCCTCCTTCGAGCATTCGAGTTTGAACTAGCTGTTCCTGTCGAAGATATTGGACAGAAGGCAACCATTGTTCAGCGACCAATCCTCAGGTCGGATCCCAAGGCTGGTAACCAACTTCCTCTATACATTAGGCCGGTTCAACGCACCTGATCGGTCCATTTACCCTATCTTTTTATTCGACACGCCAGTGTCTTCCCGAACCATCTATGAATCCCTCTACTATTTATTACCAGCTACTACCTCCAAGCTCCTCGCGTCCTGTTCTTTTGGTTACCGCTTTCCTGCTGTCTGCCGCACTATTATTTGTGTATGAATATAGTTTAATTAACGATGTTCCCCAGAGTCCTAAATTACAAGGTTCTACGATCCTGAACCGCAAAACAGCACTGTCGTATAGTGTATCATAGCGCATCAAAGTTGATATGGTGCGAAGCTCTCCGTCGTTCGAGTTCATCTTCACGCTAAAAGCATTCCCATCGTGAGCCATTTTCTAAAACAACTGATGAAACAAACTCACCTTCTCGTTTAGGTGTAGCACGAACACGATGATGGCCAGAACCGCAGTCCCAGCGAGGCAAGTAACGGTCACCCATGGAATCCACTCTCCGGGTCGCAAGAACAACTCGCGTCTCCAGGTTTCGCCCTCTTTAGTCGATGGCAGAATAACCACTCTCGAGTTGGGGATGACACCCTCCATGTCGATCCAGTGTTCTTTGGCGTGGACGGTGGTGCCCACAAAGAGATTTTCGATGTAATTATTGGTACGGCCAAGACCGAAGAATGAGTAGGGGGTTTGGAGGGAGTGGTATGATGTCTGGGGGAGCTGGCCAACTTTGTTCCTGGAGTGTGAGCATGGGGGACCAGCACGCGATTCGGAGGAAGGCACACCTTGAGCAGCGGATCTATGACCGGCTGTGTCCAAGACGGTGTACTTGTAGGTTGCCCCTGAATAACTGACACCGAAAGGCTAGAGTACGAGGTCAGAAAATGTAATCACTGTGCTTCGTAGTCCAAATACGACGCACATGGTACTTCTCGGTTCCGTTAGGTCCACCATAGCACATTCCATTCTCGCAGGCTCCGTTGAGGACTAACAGAGAGGATCAAGTCAGCACGTCAACCTTTGTACTCTTAACCCGCGGACATACCGATCGCCTTCAGGAAGAACGCATCGTAGTAGAAATTGTTCTGGACGAAGGTGACTTGACCTTTGCCGGCAGCACCCGTGCGTTGTACCATGATATCCAACGTGCCCTATACAAGTGTAGTTTGAATACGTCAATCGAAATGACGGTAAAGGGCCGGCGTACATCTTCGTCCATATCCAAGAAAGTGACACTCCTTGCGTCGGTAATGGCTTCAAGGGAGTCGACATCTTTGTCCGCGAGCTTCCAACCGCGTCTGCCCGTGCCATCACGCGAGCATCCAGCGACACCCTTGCTGCAAGGTACGGACCAGAGAAGGTGAGGCACACGTTCTTTACCTGAGCCCGTGATGACAAGGATGTCGGGGAAGCCGTCCAAATTGGCGTCACCGAGCTTCAAAGGTGAGGGCAGTGACGGGTTGTAAGTCGTTTCCAGGACCATTAACGACTTGTCTTTAGGGAAGATATCAGAGATGGGGAAGCGGACGAATAACTGCGGAGGGAATACGCGTCAGGAAGCGCTGGGGATACACGAATGCATAGCCTACTGGGTTGTCAGGGCTGTCGGTAAGGTCAAATTTGAAGTTGTCATCGGGAGTACAGAGATTGTCTGGAGGTCGGCATACGCGTACGCCCTTCTGAAGTCCAGAGTCTGTCGTCAGTCTGCATAGGCCGAGCTGCTGGTTGAATGCGATGTTGATGTGGCAATCCGTGCCCAGCCCTGTTGACGAGGAAACTCTTGAGCATGTTGGGAAGATCATATCAATGGTGCCATCTCGGTCTACAAGCAAGTTAGCCAGGTTGCGTTCGGTAGAGGGGGCGGTGGTGTTTACCAATGTCGGCGAAAGAGATTGACTGAGTTCCTGCAGGTAAATCCCCCTTTTGTGATAGGGAGAACCCGTCGTCTTTGTTGTTCGCCCAGATCTGATAGGATTGCTTTCCGTTGCCCTCGTCGCAGACCAAGAACACATCTGCCATGGTATTAGGAAGAGCGTTCCAGGCAGGAGGAGTCGACACATACCGGCTAAGCAGTCTCCATTGAGGTCGACAACTGCATTACTATGTGGGTGTGCGAGCTTGCACCGAACATTTGGAAATGGTGCAGGAATCCTTCGACTGTATCAATACACCGCGGAGTATGGAAGTTGGGAGCCGCTCACATTTCATAGAGCTGTGGGCTCGGCGCAGACTCGTTCCAGATGTTCTGCCATATCTGAAGACCTTCACCTCCAGGTATTGTTCCCAGAAGGTCTATCTTCATGTCCCCGTCGATGTCGATAGGTATTGGTTGTGGTAGCGTCGATGATTGGACTTTCAATGGGTTCTTCAAGTCTGACAGAAGGTTGAGCTTGAATTCAAGGCGCAATCGAACTCCAAAGCTCACCGAAGCCTCCTTCAATGAGTGCTGGATATACAGTCAGGTCCATTTGGTCCTTGGAATCGCTTTCACTCATTACGAGGATGTCGAGTTTGCCGCTGTGCGTAAAGTCGCCAGGGACCACATTCAACACCCGGCGAGGATGCTTGAATTCGATAGGTGAGCCAAATGTGAATGTTTCTGCCCGCAGAGAATAAGTCACAATCTTCATTCTTCTTGATTTCACTTGCCATGTTGCCAATAGTGCACGGATAATGTTTGCTCGTCGCCGGCTATTGAAAGTACGTCAAGTCTGATTTAGATCATATTAACCTCTATTCCACGGTCAATACGGTACATGTACGCACGACTGGTCTCCGTCAAAGTCTCCAAATGCAGCAACCCTGATATCTCCTATCAACCCGACCGAACCTGCATCGATGAGAGCGTTGCTCGTAAAGCGTTTCTTGGGGAACGGCCATGGCAAGTCGAGCGCTTGAGTACCCGTAACGAAGAGGAGACTACAGAGGACGGTAGAAAAAATATTTCGCCATCGTCCTGGACGGTAGGGAAACATTTGGCCTTGCTGTTGGCCCGTTGTGGAAGAAGAGAACCGCGACGGCGGCGTCGATGCACGCTGAGCTCATCGTTGCGTCGATGACCGCAGTTCCTTGGCGGATTTGTTTGGTTGTGCTTGACTCAAAGGACAATGGCTTTGAACCCGAAGCTGCGTGTTCGATCCTTGCCCAAGTATCTTGATTCTTCTTCCCAACCACCCTTTGTCTCAAAGGCACTTTCAGAGACGATTTCATGGTGGCGGTGCACTCAAAACTCGAGATGATTGACTACGCTGACGGGTCCACGACGTTATCATGCATGTGGCGAAAATTTCCGACAATTTGCCTGCACCCTGCCAACCTGCACAACCACTTCGTCCGCCGACGTGACTTTTAGGCTTAGACATTGGGGAAGCGACTTACCTGGCAGAACAATTTCCAAAGTTACCTCATGTTCTACGGCGGAATCAGAGCTCAAGGCTAAATTTGATACTTTTGATACTTCCTCGACGAACCAACACATGTGTTCGAAGCGAACAATGGAACTTGACATATCTTAGTTTGCCGCTGGACCTACTGTAAAGGGTCTTAACCGCTCCGATGATCAATCTTTCCTTTCAGTTCGCGTCCGAGGGAGTACTCTCTGACAGCGGGACATCCTTTTTAGCGGGGGCTTTTTCCATGTCTAGGAAACGTGTGCAATTGTCGGTGCTCTGATGGCTTTCGTCTGAGGTCTCCGAATCTCAGGGTGCTCTGGGGGTATAAAAACCTGTTCGTTTAGGCTCATCAGTCCTCAGTCCTCAGTCCACTCTCCTCAAGCCTTCATCAGCCTTTCCACTCTTCCTCGCCATCCCACTCGTCTTCATTATGTTCGCTCGTCTATCTGCCGCTTTCGTTGCCTTCACCCTCGCCACCGCTGTCATCGCCGCCCCCGGTGGCCGACCCAGCGAGGTTGAGTACGAGCAGTGCAATGGTGGCACAGTTCAGTGCTGCAACAGCTACCAGAAGGCCGACTCCATCGACCACAGCGCCAGCAAGCTCCTCAACCTGCTCAACATCGACGTCAAGCAGGTCGCTGCTGGCCTTGGTCTCAGCTGCACCGGTGTCAACGTCGTCGGTATTGGAGGTGGTTCCTCTTGGTCAGTCGTCCGTTTCTACTATATCTATGCCTAACTGATGGATCGTATGTCCAGCACCCAGCAAAAGGTCTGCTGCAACAACAACAGTTTCAGTAAGTGATCAACATTTTTAAGGTTCTGAAGCGGCGGCTGACCTCCTCTTTAGATGGTGTCGTTGCCCTTGGCTGCACCCCCATCAATGCTTCTCTCTAGAGGACCATGTGCTGCTCAACACTGTAGGTATACACTGATGACCAACGCTTCAACCATTGTCTGACGCGTTTTACTGAAGTTACCGGCAATCTCAACCGGACCCTCGACGCGGTCCGGTACACTTCGCGCTACGTACGGTCTGACTACTAGCTTCTTATAATTTGGGTTAGATATCTGGGATAATGAATAGCACGCCATTTCGGATTTTTGGTATAGAGGAATACCACCATATCCATCTCACAAGGGTGATTGTTCATAGTATCTTGAGATGTTCGAGTTCGGCCGTTTTTCAGTTGCTGTTGAACTCGCCCAGGCTTGTGGCCTTAGCCCCTATTTTCCCGTCGCGTCAATTGTTATTGACCTCGGACGCGTCGCACAGATATAGGAGACTTCAAGGATATCCGTGTCCGAGCGCGCCTTTTCCATTTGCTCGCTAGCTTCTGGCAGAAAATACCGCGTCCAAAATCCACTGCAACAACGGTTCAGTGGGTGAATTCAAGGACCCGACATAGCTGCCATCCAAAATTTCGTGGGAAGTCCGTAACAAGTGCAAACTGAAACGCCCCGGAGTCCAGGCGGTACATACGTGCATCGCGCCGGTTAATTCCTGGACCTCAACCTCGACAAATGGCGACTCGACAATCTGGCCGTCTAAAAGGCAAAGAAATTGCAGATTACACCGAGGACCTGTCCTCAGAGGACGATGAGCTGGCACCGACGGGCGGCCCCAGCGGCGTAAAGCGCAAACGCAAGGCCAAGGAGGCGACACCCAAGCAACAGGCCCCAGCGAAGGCGGGCTCCTCGTCGACTTCGAACAAGAACCAAGCTCTGGCTAGACCGCCCAAGCGAAGGCGGGGCAACCGTGGTGCTCTCGAACTTCTCATAGAAATGCCATTGGATTTGTTATTCGAGGTCAATTAGCTCTTCTCCTATTTCATTCAACGCCCCCCGACTGATGAATGGGCGATTCTTCACAGATTTTTGGAAAGCTGGACCCCGCAGACGTTTTGAATCTGGCGCGAGCCTCGAAGGATTTACGGGCTATCTTAATGAGCAGGTCGTCGGCGATGATTTGGCGAGAGGCGCTTTCGAATGTTCCGGATTTGCCTCCTTGTCCGGACGACCTTGACGAACCTACTTGGGTTGAGCTAGCATTTGGGAAGCGTTGCCAGGTGAGTTTACATGTATTCGAGATGCAATTTTATAGGACCCTAGTACTTATCTACTGTGTAAGCTTTGCGAAAGGAGCGTAGCACACACAAGTGTCGTGTGGGTGTTACGGTTCCGCGCATGTACTCGTTGCTTGCAGGAGCGGTATGTCACATTGCACTATCGACGAGCAACATTGGCCTTATATGGACACAGGTTCAACGCATCAATGCGCGAACACTCGATCTACGAGCTTCCGCAGAATGTGCGCAACATAATGCCTTCGTTTACCTTTGGCAAGTCTCATCACATCTGGTCCGTCGGTGAACTTCAACTCATCGTCCTTCCTAGAGCAACGGCCACACAGAGGACGACACTTCCATACGGAGACTTTTGATCGGTGGATGGTGGAATACAAATCGTTGCGACATGATCCAGCGAAAGAGAAGGCCTGGGTAGCAGAAAAAGTCGCAGAATGGACCCCAAAATATGACGTATGTTCTCCTCGGCCTATACTGTAGTCTAGTACTAAAGCAGCTTCACGATAGCATGCGAAGAAATGCTTGGAGTGGGTAGCCAAGGTTGAAAAAGCCCGGGGTCGGGATTTGGAGGCCGCTCGGGACAACCGCAAAGAATGGTAGGCCCGCATTGTGTACACTGTAATTACACTCACGTACTTTCTCCAGTATTCTGAAAAAGTTGGAGGGCTTGGGATACTCATCCTACGAACTCTACGAGAAGGTAGATGGCGTCTCCATTTGGACGGCTCTCCCGTTCAAAAATTTGCTGAAGAAGGATATCACCGATCGTGGTAAGGGCCCTTTGTGTCGCTGTTGAATTCAGCGTTTCCGACTAAAATATCATGCAGCTTGGAACAACGTGCAAGAAGCTGCAGTCGCCGTCGCCCAACGCTATCGCCAAGCCAGAATTGAGAGACTTAATGACGACACCATCAAATCGCGTTATGACCTTGTCGTCCAACTCCATGACAAGTGCATGAAATCACTGCCCATAAACGAGTTCATTCTATCTGCTGGAGACCTCTTTCTCGTCCCCGAAGTCAGCTCTCTGTTGGCGGAGACGCCTTTGGATCAAGAAATGACATTGGACAACTTCAACGACATCTTCGATAACATCGCCACGATCGCATCCAGATGGGAATCCGAAGCCCGACAAACATTATTAGATCGGCTAAGGCCCAAGGCCGCAGAAATCCTAGGTGTTGCACCCGATAGTGTTACTGAATCGGCACTCAACCTCGCGTTCGTAAGCTTCAGGTGCCGCGGGTCTTACAGATACAACATGGATTGCGAACAGGCGCTGGTGCATAGGTGCGAATGGCACAAATATACCGAATACAACCGCGAGTCTCTGGATCGCGACCTCCACAAATTCGTCCGCCACACGCGTCCCGATGGTCTCCCCTGGAATATCAACTGCGGGTACGAGGTCAATGTGGGAGAAATCGACCACAGGGTTGCAAAATTGGTCCAAATGGGCTATGACCCCAAAACTGTTACTTGTCAAGAGCTCGATGGTCTCGGTGATATTTTCGAGTGCACTGCCTGCTCGAACCCTGTGAAAGGCCGCATGATGCTCACTTGGCGCCTAGCTGTAGGTGTCTCCTCAGATGTGACTTTGAAAAGTTGCTGATATATTGCATCGCACATACTACTAGCTCACTCACAGCGCGACCCACCTCCAAATCACCAAGGTAGATGCTGAAACAGCTGAGATTATCCGAGGGCGTATGGCCGAGCAGGCATTGGAAGCTGCCGCCCGATATCACCAGCCACACCTCGTATGCACACATTGCAGGTTGGAAGGGACGGCACTGACGCTTCGCGATCATTTGGACAGCGCGTAAGTGGCCACGCAGGGTGCAACTCGGTATCCTCATTAACCATCTTGGTCAGGCACGGCATAACTGACCCCACTGACGACGATGCTGTGGTGATTCGGGGCCGAGAAAGAAGGCTTGCTGACGGTTATAGGTATTGGAAGTTCAGGGGTACCGCGACCAAGTTTTAGAAAACATTTTGTACACATGCTCTTCTTACTTGACCTTACATATTGAGCCATTGTTTCCGTGAGATGATCAGTGCCCTCGAGATCACAAACGCAATGGGTAGGCTAGAACTGACATTTCCACCTGGTATCTTCAATGAGTGTGCTGAAGTTGAGCGCACGGTCGTGGACCATAGTCTTCGGCGTCTATTGGGCGCCCATTGTCGTCCCAAAATGGATCGATGACCGTGAGAAAGTGGTCCCATGTCGGGACTACTTAACCCTCGAACGAACGGATGCGCATGTTGAACCACTACCACCATGACTCGTCGATCCAGTCGTCTTCAGGCGAAAGCCGACGTCAAAGCTCCACGCAATCAAGCTACCGATGCATCCGCCGATGCCCAACCTACCCCGATGACCAGTTCCAAGCGAAAACGAAACGCGAAGAGCGAGATCATCGCGACATCTAGAGCACAGTCGGCAGTGGCGAGGGACGACAAAAAGGGACAACCCCTTCCTACTAAGCGAAGGAGAGTCAAAGCCAAAGATGGAGGCATCTTTGGAAAGCTACGCGACGTTCCTTTCGATATCCTCGAACAGGTATGCCCATTGTCAGTGGATTCGTGCCCAATGTAACATCCTGTGCAGATATTCTCGCATTTATCTCCTATGGACCTCGTCAATCTCGCTCGAACTTCGAAGCACCTGCGAGCAGCGCTCTTGAACAAGGGTCAGAGTCTAGTTCTCTGGAGAACAGTGTTGGAACAAGTTCCTGGCCTTCCTCGCCGGCCGGAGGACGTGAGTGAGCCGGCATGGGCTGAATTCCTGTTTGGGAGAACTTGTCAGGTATGTGCTCTGTTGTCGTTTTGACAACTCGAAGGCTGACTGAGCTATTAGATATGTGGTCGCCAATCACTTACTACGCCTCAGTGGTGTAGTACGTTGCAACGGAATCTCGAATGGAATGTTCCGACGCGTATGAGAGGATGCTTTGTCTGCCTCAAAAAGATGTATGTCTGAGCTCAAGGACTCGGCGGCGAGAAACTCTAACATTCACCGACACCTAGATTTACTACTTTCCATGATTTGGGTCGCTCTGAACCATGGGCGGTCGGCGTGCCGGCATTGGAATTCGGTGAGTTCTTAGCCCATGTGGAAGACTTTGAATTTACACTTCCCTTCACAGACCGTTCCTTGCATACAGAGATTTTTAGAGAACGCTATAGGAAGTACAGGACACTATCCGGAGATGAAAGGGAAGCCTGGGTAAAGAAGATCAAAGAGGAGTGGCAGGCCAAATATTCAGTAAGCCTACTCTCGCGAACTTACATGGGCTGGGCTGACCTCGATACCTCAGGGGCACAGAGAGTGCAGTAAATGGCTGGAGAAAACGCTGGCGGAAGAGAGGAAGCGCGAGGCTGAGCTAAACAGGCGTGGCAGAGATTTGTATGTATCCTCAGTCAACGCGATTGATTCACTGGGATTATCACGGATACTGACTTGAATCTGACCTAGCATATACGAACGGATGAAGGAAGAAGGATTTGCAGAGGATGTCGGAACTCCCGACAACCATAGAAAGATAGGAACCTTTTACACGGACAAGACAGTCGCGACCCTTTTGAGAAAGGAGGTTACTCCTGAAGGTAAGCCGCTCTTCAATTTTTAATTCTTATAACGGGGTTTCTGAAGCATCTTTTAGTATGGGCGAACGCCAAAGACAGTGTTATGGTAGTTGCGCAGAAGTATCGGAAGTTGCGACTTGAGAGAAAATAAGAACACAAGCAGAAGTTGGGAGCAGCAAGCCCGCATTGTGCGATGAAGTATTTGGGTACGGATTGGAACATGTCGAAAGAACAGTGACAAACGGTTCAGAGGGTCTGAGCCACTGGCTATTGTCGTTGCTGTTTTGTATTTTTTTGAGTCTTAATGTAATTTAAATGGATCTTTTTATTCGCCCTACTGTCTTCTCAAGATTCGAGGACCGCTCACATTCACCAAGATTGCTCAAGTAATTAGGCGCCCGTTCTAATATGGGAGACAAAGCTCCATAAATGGAAAAGAGAGTTGAGCGCGGCCCTGGCGCGAGGCCATCACCCTCGTCTTCCGGAAGGTTCTTTGGGGTGGAAAGTCTAGCCCGAGTCCCTTTACAGAGTATATCCGAGATGGAGCTTTCTGAAGGGCATTCCTTCATCCGCCTCCCTTGTGGCTCACATAGAATCCTCTGGAAGCACGTCGAAAGTAAGGACTCGGCCTCCGACCATAATCGCGCCAAGTCCCATTGATGTTCTTGACCATCCTTTGCGCATGGTCTATGACGAGAAGTCGCAAAGAAGTCCACGGTGTCACCGAAATTCGGGGCGGGGACTCAGGTGATCATTGTGACGGTACACATCGCGTAGACAAGCATTGAAGCAAGGAGTGCATTGAGTGCATTGTGCGAAGATCCTTTCCGTGGGTGCGCGTGCACTTGTAATGGCGTCCACCTATTGCCCTCCTCGCACAATCCGGACTGATATCTGGATACTGGTGGCCGGACTAGTACAGCGCCTATAGTTTCGTCGCGGGTACTCGAGAGACGCCATTTCCGCCAAACATCTCCGACTCCGATACAATGTTATTTTAAGTCGGAATGCAAAGGTTGTATCACAACTATAATAGCTGCATGTCTATCTATAACCAGCATATTGTAACGTCACCCTCCACCGACGGTGAAACCAGCCCTTTCAGCCATGGCGGCCGGGCTGTCGGAACTTGGAGTAGGTAAGAAGTGGAATAGCTCGAAGGTCAGGTGCAGTCTTGTCCTCCGTAGACTGTGATACTGATCTTCGTTGGGGCTCGCATGTCAGCAAAACCTTTCCATGTTGCACACTTCTGTGATGCCTTCCGTCATGTGGCCGCTCGGCATGAACTTTCTAGCTTGGGCGGTGCGTGGCCCCTATTTCAAGAAGCGGCAGTGTCACCCAACGCGGATATCTTTCTAGTACTCTGCGTTTCGATATCGAATAGTGCCCCGCACGCTCTAATACCATATGTTCACAAATCATCGGAGTAATACGCCCCGGACCCTTGGATCGCCTATAAAACCCTCGAGCACAGCGACAAATCTCACTCAGTAATACCCTTCCATCCCACTCTCAAGCCCACGATGAAGTTCTCTGCAGTTTTCGCACTCCTCCTCTCTGCATACGCTTCAGCCCAAACTGCAAGCTATGACTTCACTTACGACAACGGTGGAAGTTCTTTGACCTCTGTGGCCTGTTCTGACGGTCCCAACGGACTCATCACTCGTGGATACTCCACCTTTGGTTCCCTACCTGGCTTCCCAAGGATCGGAGGTGTTCCAGCCGTGACTGGATGGAACTCTCCCGCCTGCGGAAGCTGCTGGGAGCTCACTTATACCCCTCCTAACGGCGCCAAGAGGTCCATTAATATTATTGCGGTCGACGTTGGCCGGGGTGGTTTCAACCTCGCCCACGCCGCTCTCAACGACCTCACTAACGGCCAAGCCACTCAGCTTGGTCGCGTGAACGTCGCCGCTAGGCAGGTTGCCCCCTCTGCATGTGGCCTCTGGTGGGTGTCTCTGGTTATTGGCAGTGCTTCTATTCGTTTTCTCACCGCGTTTCTTTAGAAACAGACATTGTTGAAGCATTTCCCAACGGACCTTTTTGGATCTTCCTGGACTTTCTTTGGACTTTGACTCGGACCTTGCACTCTTCTCCAATGTCTATAGGTTCTGCGATGTAGACATTTGACCTAGGGACGATTATTCACTGTACATAACCATTACGTATCTGCTTTGTCCTGGAACTCTTTAGGCACCAGTCGAGGTGCAACACGCTTGTACGGCTTGCAATGAACTATGTATGTAAACGCAGGGATATTTTGTTTGGTTGACGTCAATCCTGGACTGAATGGAAGTCGAATGCCCCTGGCTGGTATATGTCTCGAATCGACGTTACCTTGAAGGTCAATATCACCGCCATAGAGGTTGAATGCACTGACTGGAGGAAGTGCCGTCGGGCGCGGTCGCGCTAACGTACTAGCTGCGAGGCAGCCCCCGGCCTCGTCGTGCGGCCTCTACTTAGCAGTTGCCACGAAGCTCTGTTCTAGTTGAGGACGGCTCACCACGGTTATTTAATTACCCTCTCTTGGGAGATGATGCCCCCCTATGGCCCTAACTAACGGGTGTCTTCCCTGATACCATTCCACATTCCTTTCTGATATCGATGAGCTTGAATACGACACCTTTGATCCTTTCGTATGAGTACAATCCGATGCCAGTTGTATTCTTACCTTCAAACCTGTGGTACGGACAATACAGTTGTGGTGATTACTCACTCCTGTCCTCTAGTTGTTCAAGGGCGGCAAACCACTCCCAATCACGGTCACAGAAGCGCCCAAAAGGCGCCCGCAGAACCTGGCCAGTGTAATGGCAACTTAAAGAAAAGGATGGCCGTCCAGAAGCCCGCGAACTCTACCTCGGGCCACCTTTTACTCCAACTCCAAGCTTCTCTGAGCACTTCGCACATAACTTGGATGACCAGCTGACTGGCTCGAGGATAAACTCACGGCAAAACATGGCTTCTGATGGGCAGAGTAGCACGGCAAGTGCCAAGTTTAAATGAAAATGGAAGGACTTCGCATCCCTCACACTTATAAAAAGGGATTCGTATTCATAGGAAGTAGAATAAACCTAAACCAGATACAACCCATTCCCTGTCTGACGAGCCCAATAATGCAATCCCTCTCACTCATCTCGATTATCGGTCTACCTCTGCTCACCTTGGCCCAGACCACAACCCCACCCCCACCCACCTCGGTTGAAACTACCGCGAGCTACGATGCAGCGTACGGCAATGCAGACCAGTCCCTCGCATCTGTCTCCTGCTCAAACGGGGACAACGGCCTCCTCACCCGCGGCTTCACCACCTTTGGTTCCCTCCCCAGCTTCCCCAACATCGGGGGCTCCTTCGCCGTCACCGGCTGGAACTCGCCTGCCTGTGGATCGTGCTGGCAGCTCGCCTACACCCACAACGGGACAACCACAACGGTCAATGTGACTGCGGTGGATGTGGCGCTTGGCTCGTTCAATCTCGCTCCTGAGGCGTTGGATACCTTGACGGGAGGCAGGGCTGTAGAGTTGGGTCGCGTTGACGTCGTGGCAACCCAGATTCCTGCTTCGTCTTGCGGGCTCTAAGCAAACTCAGTGTGAGCAATTCCGAATGCCTGGGCTTGAATGATGCTAAGGAGGAATCGCGCATTCTAGGTTAAATTCGTAGACGCTCGCCAGACCCCCACTTCAAGTTGTTTCGGACTCAACATCTCTTGCTTAGTACGACGCTCGTCTGTCGGTCGGACTTCCTCCTTGATATTCTCTACGGACCAGCTTTCCTCACCGAGGGCTTCTTCTCGGCTACAGACATTTATAATTAGTGCTCGGACATCTAAACAAACCACCAGTTAGTTTAGTCCAAGGACGCTCACGCGCTGCCAAATGACATTGTATCACTTCCACCGTGTAGCAGCCGGTATGCGCAATATCCATCCGATTATAAATTGCTACTTTAGCTTTATGGTGTACGCGAAAACAGCAACGAAAGCGCAGCAGTGTGTATACAGATACAAAACGAATGTCAAGCCCCCAGTAGGCGGGCAAATAAATACAGGTGAGAATAAGCATCGTCACGTAGGTAAGGTCCTCGGAGATTTAGTGTTGGTATGGTTTCGGGAACCTGGAAATTAATAACAGGGAATATGAATGGAATGGGTACTATCTTCGCTCCCTGACGAAGAACCACACAACACCGATGACACCAATGCCGAAGCCAGCGATGAAGCCGAAGAGGATGAGTACATCCCTGTAGTAATTGTCCAAGCCAAATCCAAAGAGCTAGAGAACAAGATCAGCAACAGCATAGCAAAATCTTTACTCGTACTCACCAGCTGCATGATCAACGCCGCCGACACATTCACAGGCACACCCTCCAACGTATCCTCAATCATCAATCCCGAATCAACCTCGTTGACAGCCAACGCTTCCAACGTATACTTCAGTGGCGCAATCCACTGCAACCATCGCAGCACAGGAGGAATGTCACTGAGGTTCACAAAGAAGCCGGCAAAGGTCATCTGGTACAGGGCAGAGAGCGCGGAAAGCAGGATCGCCACGCCCCCGTTCTGGAAGCAAGTTCCGAGCAGGAAGTTGAAGAGCGTCATCGCAAGACTGTAGAGCACAAGGATGAAGAGGAACTTGAAGAAGTGTGGGGCATCGGGGGCGAGACCGGCCATCCAGTAGGTAATGGTCGAGACGATGATCGTAGGTATTAGGCGGAGGGGTATCATGTCGAAGAAGAAACGCGAGAGAAGCCATGCTGTCGGGCTGCGCGAAGAATGAGGCTGAGAATCAGACGATTTGGCGATACACGCACCTGTAGTACGAGCTCGAACGTTCTCGGAGGAACAGAGGTCGAATTTCAACGACATTGTACAACGCGCTTAGCGATGAGAAAGCAACCAAAGCTCCCTGCAGAGAAGGCCGTCAACCCTGTGACGACAGATCGACGCTGAGCATTAACGCACCAAGAAGAACAAACATCCGACTCGTGACTGGAATCCAGAGATGGTTACGCCAGCATCGAAGTACAAACCGCCTGTCCAAAGGTCAGATCGTTACTGCCGACATCATGCGCGAAACTCACCGCAGAAGACACCGAGGACAGCAGAAACAGCCAAATGTGTCCAGAACAGCGTCTTGTCACGCTTCAGAACCTTCCATTCTCGTCCGCAAAGGTATTGAAGTTGGGTCAAGAATGTCGTCGCGTATGTCGATCCATTTCGCGGGGGAGGGGCCAGCATCTCCTTGGAACCGTGTGTAGTCCTCTGTGCACCCTCCTTCTCGATATCAGGGGAGTCACCGCTGATCGTCTGGCTTTGATTCTGGTTGGCGAGAGCGAAAAGGTTTACAGGAGGATCGCTGGCCACCTCGAGCAGGTATTCAGCAATGTTGTAACCTTCCTGGTATGGAGCAACTGTCCCTGGAGCGCAACGAGCAAAGTATTGCACGGGCTGGAATCCACCAGGTCCCGAATACAGCGCACGGCCATGAGCCAAGAGGAGGATCGAGTCGAATTTCTGGTAGAGGATTGAACTGGGCTGATGGATCGACGCGATGACAGGAATAGGGTTGACGGGATCGTGTGCAATGGCATGGAGAACGTTGGCAATCCTGGCAGCAGACACGGAATCCAAACCTAAAAAAGGCTATGTTAAGCACAGATTTCGGCCAAGAAATCGCACACTTGCCTGACGTGGGTTCATCAAGCAACAAAACATCCGGCGAGGCGATGAGCTCCAAGCCAATGGTGACCCGCCTCATCTCACCACCACTGATACCCCTCGCCTTTCCTCCTGAAACGTCTCCGATGCGGGTGTCGCGCACATGGTTAATGCCCAGTTTCTCGAGCAGGTCGTTCACCCGAGTTTGCTTGTCGACGTCAGAAATGCTTTCAGGGAGCCGAAGACGAGCAGCAAATAGAAGCGTTTCGAAAACGGTAAGGGTGGGAGGGAGAATGTCTTGTTGTGGCACGAAGCCGATTCTGGGTGGAGTCTGGTTGTCTTCACCTTCGAATGGGAACGATACTTTTCCGGTGGTGATACCGATTTTGCTCTTGCCCGCCAGGATTTCGATCAAAGTTGTTTTTCCAGCACCTGTCGTAAAGTGTGTCAGGACCCTGGTGAAGATACAACTTTCAGGGTCGTACCGCTAGGACCAAGGATGGCCATCATTTGGCCCGAGGGGACATGTCCACTAATGTTGTCAATGATGAACTTGTCGCCATCTTCTGTTTGCTTCTTGCGTTTGAAGATCCCAGTAGAGGCTGGCACACAGTAGCTGAGGTTCGACCACGTCACTCCAACTTTAACCATAGGATCCACAAACGCCTTTCTTCGGGCCGTTCGTTGGGAAAGGAATCCCCACAGTAGGAAGAGCAATGCCAACAGAACCAATCCACCCACAACTGCCAGACCGGCGATAACACCGCCGCTCAGAGGTTTGGGTTTAGGAGCCTCTGAAGGTCCACCATCCGAGCTGCTATCGATGACGCTTTGGCGAACACATTCACCGAAGGTGCAACCATTGAGAGCGAGGCCTTGCGCACCGAAGAGACTTTGCAGGGTCGACTGAACGAAGTTGCAGAGTTGTTCTCCAGTTTCGGCGTCCTCTGCACACTCGATTCCAAGGGTCCCAGTGAGGCCGTTGATAACTTCTGTCAAGTTCGTGGGGCCCCCTGACCCACCGCAGAACGTGGTATCTGGACGGCAGGTGCATTGAAGGTTGTTACACGAGTAACTGTTGGTTGTGTCGGTGCTGGTTTGAACACAGGAGTCTGCTTGGCAGTAGAACTGTTCCACGCCGTCGTAGATGAGTTGGGCGAATGCTGTACCGGATGGGCCGAAGGACGAAGAACCAGGAAGAGGCGAGAGATCGGGCCGGAGTGTGCGCTCGATGTTGAGAGTTGAAAGCAGAGGGAACAGGGCTTGTAAAGTCGGATTCTACACATCGTTCAGCTGCGAAAACCACATGGATTCTGAAGTCTACGTACGGTGACTGAACAGCTCATTTGCGCGGCTGCGTAAACCCGCGGCTTTGTATTGCAGACCATGGTGTTGTTCTGGACGTCGGAAAAGTTGGGCGTACCACTCGACACTGCCGAGAATGCGCTCTGGCAGGCATTGGCAGTCTGGCAAACGTTACAACCGATGCCGCCCCATCCAGATTCGCAGCTGCACCCCGAAGCGGTCAAGTTGGCGAACCCAGACGATGTCTCCGTGTATTCTCTG
Source organism: Coprinopsis cinerea okayama7#130 (assembly GCF_000182895.1). Lineage (NCBI taxonomy): Eukaryota > Fungi > Basidiomycota > Agaricomycetes > Agaricales > Psathyrellaceae > Coprinopsis > Coprinopsis cinerea. Next base: position 2,786,733 of record NW_003307543.1, on the reverse strand, counting down.
TCAGCCCCTTCAAATAGGGTGCCTCTACAGGACATTTCGGAGCAAGTTGGCCCTCCGAAACCTGTTGGACACGAGCAGTCGTCCCCGTTGACAATTCCATAGTTTTCGCAGGTTTGCGCGTAGACAGTTGCGGCCGCGAGAGTTGCTAATATCCAGGGCGCCTTCATGGCGACCTGAGCGGTCTCTGTGGTGCCAAAGGCGGTGGTTGGGGGCTAGTACGACCTGTCAGCGACGACGTTGTGGCGAACTGTAAACAAGGGCCATTTAAGTCGATTTCTTTAAGTTGGGACGCCATCAGATCATGCCATTCCATTGGTGCCAAGTGCAGCCAAGCCTTTGTTTGATCTCGAAGGCGATGGCCAAACATTCCGGGCAACCGAATCGTGGCGCGGCTGCAATTAATCCTTGTCATCGAACGGCCACCTCGGTTACTAATTTCTTGCCACCACAATGTTCGGAAAGGCGAGTCAGAACCCATTTTGGCTCGACGACTACTGACTATTAACTGGATAATAGTTGTCTTCTTGGTGGTCTGGCTCCCCCGCACCAGAAAGCAAGCCTTATGACCCCACGGACCCAAAACAGAATCCGTTGAATCCTGAGGGACTCAAGCCGTGTGTTTACCTGCTCTCTTCCTCAGCTTTGGGGTGAAATGACCGAGTATTCTTAGATGCTGCGCATGCCCCTTGACCAAGCGGGCGCGTGACGATTGCTTCCTCAAATTCGACGCCGCAGAGGCACCAGAAAAATGCAAGGAGCAAGTAGAGAAGCACCTTGCTTGCATGCGTAGCCTCGGCTTCAAGATCTGAATATCATATAGACAAGGTTAACCCGGACACTAGACTAATGTAATTGCTCAATCTAATCAACCACAACTCCGCTACTGCAGACAAAGGCTTCCGACCCATACTCACTCCCAGGACGGTCCCTTGTTGGTGCCTTGGTTTCCGCTCTTCCGTTCTCGGCATCATGCCTGACGTTCTCGTTATTGCCTGCGGTGATCAGAATGCCTGACTTCGGTGAAGTGAGGGACCTGCTCTACTTAAAGCTTGGTTGTGCTCTCTCCAGGCCGCACGTCCGGCCAGGCGTAGCCCCAAAATACCTTCATTTTGGACCTGGTCTTCTTGGTCATGAGATTGCGCCTTTCCTGTGACGCCATGTAAGCCTGTTTAAACATTTCTCACTGGTTCTGCTGACTTTTTTTGCAGGTACCTATCGCCATTCCCAAAGATAACCCCACCCAACGTGCGTTATCTTGCGCGGATTATTTCAAGAACCATCGACTGAAGACTATTTTTGGCCTCTATCGAAAATCGCGCATGCAGATGCACAGGCCTTGTCATGCCTCTTGAGGTCTTTTTGCTGTTTGCTACCCGAAAGTTTCTTTCCAGAGTTGGCCTTTTTATGGTCCGCCACAATGGGAAATAGCATCTCTTATCTCCCATGTTTTGAGTGTTTACGGTGACTTCTTCCCGCTTCGAAACCCGACCTTTCGTTTAAAACGTATTTCTGGAGTTTGGGGGCCCCAGGCTTCTGCAGCTCACTTTCTCGAGACGTCGATTCTTCCTTTCATTCTCGGTCATGGAGTCTAACCATGACTCTGGCATAAAAGAGGACTATCCCCCCACCCCTCATGATCTTGTCACTCACGACGAAGGCCATCATGGTCGAGCAATCGCTTTTCCTGATAGCCTCCTCGAGGAGAAACACACCATGGCCACTCGCCCTCAGCAAGGCGTCGAAATGAAGCAATCCTTGACCCAGGAAGAGCAAGACCTTGCTGCTGCCGGCTACGACCATATCGAACAGCAAAAGCTGCATAGGATCGAGGAGGAGCGGGTTAAGGACAGCGAGCTTCATGAACATAAACTGCCTTTGGCCAGGCTTGCGACTGCTTTGAATACCTCATTTGACTCGAAGGATCCTGCGCGCTCGTCTGGACTCACTGACGAGGACGCTCAGGTTCGGCTTCAACGAGATGGTGCCAATGTGTTGACACCGCCAAAGAAACGAAGCGCTCTTCGAAAGGTGCTTCCTCTACCCATGACAAAGGCTATGACATTCCTAACGTATCACAGTTCCTCGACCGTCTTTTCACGATGTTCAACATCCTACTCCTGGTAGCTGGTATCCTCTTGTACATTCTTCTGGGTGTTCAGTTCAAGGTGACATAGATTACACTCACACATGACCGACTATTTTTAACCAGGCCCTTTTCAGGACAACTTCCAGAATACGTACCTTGGGGCGATCCTCCTTTTTGTCGCCTTCTTGAACGCTGGGATCGACTTCTACCAGATCCAAAAGTCCGAAGCTATCCTCGCTTCCTTCTTGGCAATGATCCCGCCCACCTGTCGGGTCGTAAGAGGGGGCGTGCTGACTCCTCTCCCGGCGGCACAGTTGGTCAAAGGTGACATTGTCCTGCTCGTATGTCACAGAGTGGAATGTCATCTAGAGCACGTTTTGACGTTGATGTCATTCACAGCGAACAGGCGACAAGACCCCTGCCGACATGATCCTTTTCTCCGCGAATGATTTGAAAGTCGACAACAGCAGTCTGACTGGCGAGTCCGAACCACAGGAACGGCGGCCCCTTGTCGAAGGGTCTCCACACCGTGCCGTGGAAGCCGAAAATATTGTATGGTCCCGCTCATTGTGAAAATCCACGAAAATCTCACCCAGGTACAGGTGTTCAATTCAACGTTGGTTGTCAATGGAGAAGGATGGGGTGGTAAGCTTTATTATCAACAGCCCGGGTATCTCAACTCATACCTTCCCTTCAGTTGTGGTTAAGACGGGGGATCAAACGATGATAGGTATAGATCATGTATCCATTTGGCTTCCTAACTCCTCATCTAACCGTCCCGCAGGGCAAATAGCAAGTCTCACCGGTGAGGAAAGTGACAGCGAATCCCCTCTTGCGAACGAAATGTAAGTCTCCTCCATCTCCGCTCGCCATCCCAGTGCAAGTCCCCCGTCTCAACTTTCCTCTCTAGCAACCGCTTCGTCATATTCGTCTCCTGCATCGCCATCCTCTTCGCCACCGTCTTCTTCATCGTCGGAATCACCAAAGTGTACCCAGGCAAGATTGGTCAAACGTTCACGTTCGCTGTGTCGGTGCTGGTCGCTTTCGTCCCGGAAGGGCTGCCTTCGACTGTCATGCTCCTGTTGTCCATAGCTGCGAAGAGGATGGCGAAGCAGAACGTGCTTGTCAAGGATTTGCAGGGGGTTGAGACACTTGGTAAGCAGCGGTCCTTGCTGTGGTCTGTCGAATGAGAGGGTAGCTGACGAATGAAACATGCAGGATCGCTGACTCTGCTGGCTACTGACAAGACAGGGACGCTGACTCGCAATCAGATGACAGTCACGAACCTATGGGCCAGCGGGACCATGTACTCGGCCTTCCAGGTACGACCACTCTACCCCTTCCTACTCGAAACCATTGATCAACTTTGCGACTAGTCCCACAACGACGAAAAATCCTTCTCTATAAAGGCTCCAGGAATGCAGCAACTCGTCGACAACGCTGCGCTCAATTCGAGAATCAAGTTTGACAGGACGGATGTTCCACTGGACCAGAGAGTTATCATGGGTGATGCGACCGAGACCGGATTGTTGAGGTTTGCGGGGAGGCAGATTACAGAGGATTATGAGAGCTTTGTGGGGAGGTACCCGAAAGTGTTTGAAGGTCAGTCTCGCTGCAAGTAGGAGTGATCGATAGCTAATCAATATTCTCAGTACCTTTCAATTCGACGAACAAGTGGGCTTTGTCGATTGTGACTCCGCTCGCCAATTCATCGCTCGCGTTATCCTCACACTCTTTCCTGTTCAGCTCCACAAGCCCCATGAAGATGGGGATCTTACCCTGTACATCAAAGGAGCTCCCGAACGGGTCCTTGCCAAGTGCTCGACGTACTTGAAGGATGACGCCACTGTCCCTATTTCGACGTCTTTCAAAGAAGCTTACAACGAGGCCTACGACGTCAGTATTCCCTTTCCCTATACAACCTATTTCCCTACTAACTTTTGAATAACAGTATATGGCGTCCAGAGGCCACCGCGTAATCGCCTGTGCCGAGCTCCTGTTGCCCAGCGCGGAATACCCCACAACCCACCCCTTCTCCAAGCCCACACCCTCCTCCGACGGTTACCCAACAGAGAATTACTGCTTCATCGGCCTCATTTCTCTTGAAGACCCTCCAAAGCATGGTGTCCGCGAGGCCATTGGTACCCTTCGTCTCGCCGGTATCAAGGTCATGATGGTCACGGGCGATCATCCCAAAACCGCAGAGGCTATAGCGAGGAAGATCAATCTTGTGTTGGGCGAGACCAGGGAGACGCTAAGTCGGAAGACTGGGAGGTCGATGGAGGATATCTACGAGGACGAGGTTAGTGCGGTAGTTGTGCATGGGGATGACATCGATGGGTTGCAGGGGTGGCAATGGGATCAGAGTGCGTGCTGGTTCTGCGTTAGCGCTCGTCTGGTAGAAACTGACCTTTCGGTGCATGTGCAGTCTTTTCAAAAGAAGAGATCGTATTTTCCAGGACTTCCCCGAAACACAAGCTAGAGATCGTGAAACGAGCTCAAGCGTTGGGGCATATCGTCGGGGTGTACGTAGGCAGGGTCCTCGATCTCATTCCCTAGACACTGACAGGTCTCGTTTTATAGAACTGGTGATGGCGTGAACGACTCCCCCGCGCTCAAAAAGGCGGACCTCGGAATCGCGATGAACATGTCCGGATCTGACGTTTCGAAGGAGGCTGCCAACATGATCCTCTTGGGTATGTCGACATGTTTCCGTTCCACTTGGAAACGCTGGCTGACATATTGTGTCAAGACGATAACTTTGCTTCGGTCGTTAGTGAGTTTATCTTCCTTTTTCTCTGTACTCTGACGGATGACTGATCGAGTCAATTAGAGGGTGTAGTTGAGGGCCGTCAGATATTCGTGAACCTCAAACGGTCTATCCAGTATGTGACCGTGATCTACCTGCTCCTATGCACACGCCGACGAGAAATATGTCAGGTATACGATCTCGCACAGTACCCCGGAAGTCATCCCCCAATTGCTCTGTCAGTATTTTCGTTTGGATTCGGCTCGTTCCTAAATCTGACAAATCTGACCCGTAGATGTCGTGGTCCCGCTGCCATTGCCATTGTCTGCCATCTTGATTCTGGTCATCGGTAAGGCCTGAGCTTGCCTCATCACCTGATACCACTGTCTTTAACACTTGAACATCTACCAGATCTTGGCTTTGAATTGCTCATCGCTGTACGGCATTCCTAAGTGGATATTTTCACCGGGCCGTGTTGACTTTTCCTCCCAGCTCTCCTTCGCTTGGGACCAACCCGAAACGGAAGATGGTCTCATGCGCTTGAAACCTCGTAAACCTGGTGTGTATATTCTTTTGCCAAACAAAGTATCGCTGACCTTCATCTCAATTGCAGTGACTGATGCTTCCATCCACTCTCGCAAACGGAGAGCCCTGCGAAGATCACGAACCCTAACTCGAGACCGCGAAACAGGTGAAATCATACCCCCGAGTCGAGCTTCACGAATCGCTGCCAAGCTCAAGGCTCCTTTTACGAGAGAATTTTGGGAGGAAAGGCTCGAGCGTACCGACGACGAGAACCTGGTCGACGCGAATCTTTTGGCGTATTCGTACTTGCAAGCTGGTATGATCGAGTGTGTTGGGTCGTTGCTTGCGTATTTCTTGGTGTTCCATAAGAATGGGTTTGCTCCTGGCGATCTGAGGAGGGCTCAGCAAGCTGGAGGTCAGTACACTGTTGACACATGTCATGCAGGAAAGAGTCACTAAAGTCTTTTCTCTAGTCTACTTTAAGAAGGATAGTCCAGATTACATCGCCAACTCTGGACGTGTAATCACTGCTTCACAACAAGTCGACGCGCTAGGTCAGGCTCAGGGAATTGGTTCGTTAACTCTCTTTCGCCTCCTCCCTGCCCCGGAAGAACTGACCATATTAAACAGTGTATCTCTCGATCTTTATCATGCAGTGCTTCAACGTCTTCGCCGTCAAAGCCAGACTCTCCTTCCCATTCGGCAAACGAATCGTGAGCAACAAATGGAACTTCCTCGGCATTCTTGCTGGCGCCTGCCTCGGAATGTTCATCATTTACACTCCTCCGCTTCACGTCGTTTTCGGCGGTTCATATCGCCTCTCCCCGCTCTATTGGCTGGTACCTATTGCGTTCGGGGTTCTTCTTCTCGCCTGGGCTTCACTTCGTGTGGTTCTGCTCCGCAGTTCTGTCGAACATATGAAGGTTCGAGACGTCAGTGGTTTGATGATGTGTGCGTATTCATTCAATTCTGGTCCTCGTTCTTGTTTCCTCCGTGAGAGTCCGTCAGCTAACGCCGAGTTGTGCTTCCCTCTAGTCCCGACGATGCGAACGATGAGCATGAGATCCCGCGGTTCTCGCCACTGATAAGATTTTCAAGGTCGTTCGATTGGAAGGCGTCGCGCTTGTTTGGGTGTTCTGCTTGCTCGGTCTGATGGAATGGAATTAGATGGGATGTATATCACAACATGTATACCTATACACGATATATAATCGACGATGTCAACGATGCCATGTAACGGTTGGCCGTCGAGGTGAAGGTCATAAGCGGTTCCTGCGAAACAAAGTAAAGCCCAGTCATGACTGGGATTACGATGCCCCCTATCGCCCAATTCCGTCTTCGAGAACCCCCGACGCTCGCACCGTTGAAGTACGGCTTAAGATAGGTGTTCCATAAGATGGCTAATCCATCAACAGCATGGACAGCTGTAAAGAGGACCAGACCTCCATACAACACCCAGCTTCTGACGGGGAACCGCTGTAATCCCAACTTGACAAACTCGAAATCCAGCTCTGCGGGACCCACAGCGAAGATTGGGGGTGCTTCTGTAGTTGGATCAGCGCGGTGTGATAGGAAATGGATGGGGAGGAAGAGGAGGGCTGTTGCGTAGCCTGTCCATGCGAGCGGTCGGGAGATGGGTCGAGGTTCGTCTTTGGGATTGGAAGAGAGCAGTCGCTTCAGTAGTCCGCTTAGAATGTGTACCGTTATTGGTGTTAGGACAAGAGCTGTTTCTCCAAAGCTCGTTTGATAGTATTCCCGTCCTAAGAGCTGATTTCAAGAGAAGGGGTGTAGACAGTCGATCAATCACTGTCAGTTCTTTTTATGATAGACAGATTTGAGTTACGGCGTACCATTGTTTGAGAAGCTGCAGAAGCCCCGCCTAGATTGGCTAGCATCGGCGCAGACAAATGAATAAGTGCGAAAGTGCTAATAAAGGGTGCTGAGCCATGCAGGGCTTTGGTTAGAAATCGAGTAAAAGGTCTTCCGTTTCCGTCCATCTTCTATAGAGATTTGTAGATTTCCAACGTTGACAATTGAAGTGAAGCTTCCAGCAGCCTATGAGCCTCGGCGCCAGGATTGTGGACTGCTCGGAGCAAGATGGTGGTCGTCGTGGATGAAGAGGTGTGGCCAATCAACGCTCTGGGAAATCAAAATTGATCCTGCCGTCGCGTCTACCGCGCTCAGCGCTTGGACTGCGACCACGACCACCGGTATCGCATTCAGTTGAATCAAAGGACTTTTTCAACGAAGACTGCGTCTGGCAGTCAGAGGAAGATTTTGGAAGGGTATAGAACTGTCATACTTGTCTGACTTACATCTTTTGTTTTGACAGATTCGATACCTCCAATCACAAACGGCGGAAAGGCGGAAACATGTTCCCTTTTCCTCAGAACCTAGTCTAGCAATCCAATAGGGCAGGTCGGTAGACCTGAGGCTGTAGCAGCCTTGGCCGTCAGAAATGGCCTTCCAGGCGGTCTCGAGTTTTCATCCCAAGCTTCTCGACCTCTACCGGAGCACGGAGCAGGAAACGCGTTCCTTGCGGCCTGCTGTCAGATCCCTATCTTTTCGAGGCCTTTAAGCGCTCGATGAGGTCCTTCTTTCTCTCTCAGATGTCAAAAGTCCAGGGCCTAGGGACAAGAAGCATCTTTCACCTACTTCTATTCCAACGGAAAATCTTTCGCATCCTCTTCGGTATCCTCTGCCGCCCTTTTCTTAATTAACGCTTGGGGTATAAATGGGACCCTACGGATGTCTGCATAATCAGCGTCGGTCTCTCCTCTGACGCCCCTCCTCCCTGATACTTCTATGAGGCTCACTCAAGTATTTGCGACGGTTCTCGCCATTGGCGCTGCAGGGGTTGGATCCTCTCCTGTGACGATCAATGCAGACCCTAACACCATCTTCGGTGGGGTCGACATGAGCGCCCAAAACCACTATGGCGCGCCTATCGCTCCTTGGCTCCATGGAGCGAAACCGGGATGGTACTACGGTCAGTTCCCTTGGCTCTGGCCCTGGCTTCCCTGGCTGCATGGTGTAAGTCCACCTCTCCGTGAATAGGAGGCGTTGGTTGATCCCCCTGTCCATAGCCCGTCTGCTCCGTGCTTCCGTGGTTCCCCTGGCTGATCCAATGCCCTAAGCCATGGATTCCCCCTCCTCCTCCCAAGCCTCATCTCCCACCTCCGCCGCCGTATCCTTGGTGAGACTCGCGATGACATGTCGTGACGAAACCTTTACTCATTGCTGACACAGGTGGCCCTGGCCAGGGCATCCCCCTCCCCAGCCTCCGCCACCACCTCCCAATGACGGCTACCACCAGACCTTCAAGAACCTCACGGGCGCTACCCAAAGCCAAGTTGGAGATTATCTGACATTCGGCCTAGTCGATACTGTTGCCGGTAAGTAACGTTCTTGTACTTAATCACTGCCCAAAACCTTCCTTGACGTTGTGGGGGAAATCACATAACGGACTGTTCTAATTCTGTCTCCGTTCGCGACTCTTTGCAGATTGCAAGGTTATGTGCAATTCTGTTCCCGAATGCAATTTCGCCAACAGTGAGTACTTCCACAGACATGCCGCCATGCAGTGCTCAAGCTTCTGACCGGCAACTCCGCAGGCTACAACGACGTCAACGGCAAAGACGGAAGCACAAAGCTCACTTGCGCTCTGTACTCGAAATGTCACAGCGACAAAGATGCCACGAACAAGGGTGGCCAGACTCAACCTGACGGAAGCATCAATTACATCAGGAACAGTGACGGCTGGTGCAAGAATGGTCAAAAGCCCATCAACTAGGACAGAATGCCAGTTCCCTCGACATTCGAACATTTGACATCTGGGATGGCGAGGTGACTGAATTGACGTCCCTCTCTTTGTTCTGGACCTGGACAGTGCACTTCTTATGAACATTCTTCCGTGTAGTGCCGATCTCCTAGGTACAATGGTTCGTTCCTCTCCTCCATTGTAACCTGTGAAATATACCCCTGTGCTCTTATGTGTGCAAACGCGTTCCGCAGGTGTGCCTACAAAGTGTCAATAACCTACAGTTCTTCCAGACCCCGGATCACCTCATTAGATTGGACAATCGAGCGCTGTATGTGAATTTGATTTTGACGTCCACGCTCTCGTGCCTCCAGGACAGAGTAATGCTTGACGCTCGACGATCACAGACCACGATCGAAAAACGTACGACCAGCCTCCCACCATTATGTGCCTCAGGCCTCATCTGTGTGCCTTGGCTGCAATCGTTCAACATTGACTGTCAATCGAGGGCGCTCGACGAGTCGAAAATCTGGGCAGCTCGTAACGTTTTACTCTGGGCCAGTGGATTACGGTACCGCGGGGTGTTTAAGCGCCTCAAGGCACTCAAACATCTCTTCTTCTTTCCGAGGAATTTTCCTTTGATTCACCAATCTCTCCTTCGCAAACGAGATGCCCAAACTTTACGGCTCGCAGCAAGGCTTTGTGGAGGTCTATTCTTGGACCGACGTTCGAAAGAACGGAAATACGGCAGTCTAACACTGAACTCTCCAGGTACCATCTGGAACACGTCAAAGACCCGTCCAACTTGAACCTTTATGCACGTTCAAACCTTCAGGGACAAGACTTTCACGGATGCAGCACCGTTCACTCATGGTCCGGATTGATTTTGACGATTTTCTCGTCGGCGTCGGCAGCATTCAAGGGGAGAACGGGTGGGTGCGACTGAGGGGGGACTCTATTTCCTTTTTCTCTCGTCCATCTGGAATCGAGATCGCCGTCTTACGAACGCGGTGTATAAAAGCCCGGGTCGCGTCGAGTGTTGTTCCCCAGTGTCTCCTTGTACCTCCTCCAGGTCTAATTTGACACCTTTCCTTCCCTTCCTACCCTCGTTTGGTTCCAGGCTCGCTTCGTCACCGTCCTAACCACCCCTTCACTCTACCTCCAACACTCCCTATCCACACCGACCACGATGAAGTTCAGCACCATCCTCACCGCTGCCCTGGCGTTCACCGTCACCACCGTCGCTGCCACGCCCACCCCGGGTCCGTTCAGCAACTTTGACCCCTTCAGCATCTTTGGTAAAGACCTCGGCCGAGGCAACAAGTACGGTGCACCCAGGAAGCCCTGGGAGGGCGGTAAGCCCGGTTGGTACTTTGGCAAGCACCCTGGCAAGGTCCCTCGTCTTCCTTGCTTGACTGGCGTACGTGTCTTTTAGACTTTCGTGCCCGATGGCGCGTGGAAATAGGGTTACTGACGCCTATTTAAATTGTACAGCCCATTTGCAAGATTTTGAAGTTGTTCCCGTGGTTCCTCCAATGTCCTACCCCTCCTCCTCCCAACCCCGGGCCATCGGACGGCTACACCCAGACTTTCAACAACCACACAGGCGCTACTCAAGGCAACGGATATCTCACCTTCGGTTTGGTCGACACCATCGCTGGTACGTGATTTCCGTCCAATTAAGCTTCGACCGTTTAGTTCCGCCTCTCTAACCTTGTTCCGATTGCAGACTGCAAGGCCATGTGTAACTCCGTCGAAGGCTGCGTGTTCGCCAACAGTGAGTCATATCCTTTCTGTGGATGTGTACAAAGGGTGTGCTAAGCGCGTCCTTTCACCAGCTTACCGGGATGTGAACGGCAAGGACGGAAGTCCCCTCTTGACCTGCTCGCTTTACTCTGAATGTCACGGAATTGAAACTGCCACCAACACCGGTGGACAGAGTCAACCGGACGGTAGCATCAACTATATCATCAACAGTGATGGTTGGTGCAAGGCCTGATGAACCTAATCCCATCCTCCACACTGAACACTCCTACCACGCGCGCTGTGCACCATTTCCACCTTCTTTTTGTCAGTTTCTATCAGCAGCTAGTCCACACTAGGACACTTCCGGTTATCTAGTAATAGGAACACATTACCTCCTAGCGTTATAGTCTCAATGGATTAGGCTTTTTCGGATAGTCGTTTGGCGATGCAAGGCGTGAGTGTCGTGGTTGGGTAATAACACAAAGGGGTAGTGCAAGGGTAGTTGAGTGTCCGTTAGTCGTAGGGAAGTGATGTCCCATTGAGAATCATAAGAAGCGCATCCATTCGTTAAGACACCGTCCGGATAAAGAGGGTGAACAGGGCCTTTCATTTCACTGAGCCTTCTCCTTGACTGTAAAGGTAAACAAAGATGTCGGTTTACGTTCCAGGACTAAAGATAAGGAAACGAAGTTGAGGCGTACCTTTCTTCTCAGATGGAGAAACAGCCACAGCAGGAAGCTTGGGATTCCAAAGACCAAAGTTCTTTGCAGCCCTCCCGATGAAGAGACCGGAGAGAAGCACCGCGCAGATTGCTCGAGCCACCTCAGGATCGAGCGGTTCGGGCCTCTTCTGTGCGAAATCACTGCCATTGGCAAGTTGGAAGAAGAGGGTGTGGAGGTCCCCCCAGAATGGTTGGGCGTGGGTCAACAACGCGTATAACGCGGTTGTTGCTGGAGCACACCAAAGGTCGGCGGTACTCCAGCCATAAGGCAAGAGTTCAGGGGGAGTTTGGATGCTCAGGGACGTGGGGTTAAAGAAGGAGAAGAGGTTCACGAAGAAGAAACCGGCGTTGGCCGTCAACTACAATTCATCAACCTCAGCATTGCATCATCAGCTATTTGCCACCTCAGCGACACGTACCAGAGATGTGATCAGGAGCGTCCAGGGGGAGGTGGAAATCGAAGGGGATGCGTTAGCTGTCACCGTTGGTGGAATCAAGTTGCAGAGCAGGTAGGCACGTGTAATGCCGTCGAGGACGGATAGAGGCAGCTCTAAATCAGCTGAGGGTGCTGGGACAGCGGGGAGGTTGTCGACAATGGCCTGGACGGTTGCGTAGAGTGCAGGAACAGCTCCTGAGAGCATGAAAGAGGGCGTAAAGCCCAACATGGGACCTGGATTCGAACAAGGACTGTCAAGCAGACAATAACGAACGTAATGCACGGATTGCGTACCTGTAATGGCCTCTCCTCCATAGACCACCAGGAAGGTCGTGGCAACGCTCTTGACGAGCGAGTAAGGCTCGAGTTTCCCTCCTTTCTTGGAAGCAAGGTGTTGCTGGAGGGTGGCTTCTCGGACCTGCCTCATTGCGAGGCATAGTCGAAAGGCTGCAACGACGTCTAGGGTGCTAATTGGCGACCCAAACCACGTAAAGGGAGCCGTTGGTTGCAGGCTCCATCTAAAGATCTCTATAATGGGGGAAACTGGGAACAGAGCCATGATGAACGAACGGCCTCGACGACCTTGGTGGTGGTTAGGGAATAAAGGACTATTGCCTGAACGGGCGCGTACTGAAGATGAGCCGGAATAATGATACTATATCACTTTTAATGCAGAGCCTTCGAACAGCCCCGTGGCTCAACGGCTGTCATGGCCGCAACTCGGGAATGCGGACGCTTTATCTCAGCGGGTTCTCCATCAGTGCGCTGGTTCAAGACTGTCCCCTCCAGAAAACTTGGTTTCCACAGACCCTCGCGCCGTAAGGTGTGATTTGGTCTTGGAATAATTTGTCCTTGACTGGCCAGGGAAGCAATTCCGCAACCTGCAGGACTTGCCGAGTTAGTCTTCGGAGATCAGGGCATGTCGTCAGTCGCGCAGTGGAACGCGTCGTCCGTAAACCTTTTTGTATTTCTTTTTCGGAAACACTACTCCCACCTACTACTAGGGTCCCTCACAAATTCGAAGTAGAATACAGTACCATCTTTGTCTACAAAGTCCAATTTACGAATATAAAAGTTGCCGAGGAATTCGAAGATAGGCTCCCCACTGCTAGTGAACCTGGTAAGATCTTCCATGAACACCATAGCAGCACATTCTCTAAAAAGCTCGGGTTGATCGGGAAGGGGATATGTAGATTCTTTCGGAATGCAGAGATTCTTCAGTTGTGTGTAAAATGCAGCAGCAGCAACGAAATCGACGTTGGGGTGGAAGAATTCCTTGACATGTATCACACCATCGTCCCCTTTAGACGGAAGAGGGAAACCAGTTCGATGGAGGTAGTCTCTTCTGATTAACAGATGAGGATGGGGTGCGATGTTCTAGAATTATTGGCTTAGAGAAAGAAACAAGAGTCAATAAAAAGACGTTACTCACCGGGTGTGTCAAGATCTCAAACTCGGAAAAGAACTGAGCTTTCGAAGGTGACCGCTTCGACTCGTAGCACCCGATCTCACACCCCACGCCTGCTTGGGAACTTGGACTCTGACCCTCGCCTTGCTGCCGTTTGGCCCCGAGGAACTCCCACATTCCGGAGTCTTCCTCCTCATCCGAGGATGCGACGACAGTCATCTCGTCGTCCCATTGTACGACGTCTACCGGAACGTCGAGAGGCCCATACTTGCTACGCCGTGACGGGAGGCGGAAGGATCGAGTGGATTGTGGCGTGATGAGAGACTCGTCGTCAGAAGACAGTGGGGAGGTTCGAAGCGTTGGAAGATTGCGAGGCATCGTCGATGGAATATGAGTTGGATAGGCTTGCAGAGATTTGGTTGCTTTGGAGGATAGGCGAATGGGTGCCTTCTTATATACATCCCACAGCACCATGCACCTCTCACTCTACTCCAAACCATCCATTGTCTGCGGGAAGGACCTCCCTGCAAGAAACATAACATAAGTTAGCCACTCGTCATCACAAATCGGGCCACACTCCTTTGTACCTGAAAGAAGGGTAGGAAGCTAAACAGCATTTGCGGAGACAATGTCCCCGTTGTCCGTTTCGACGTGACCGAGTGGCATCCCTTTCAATGCTGAGCACAAACCCCAGGTACAAAGACCCTGTTATAAGGGTAATATCGTTGTCTCAGTGTGAATTGAAAGGCTAAAAAAGTATTTGGCGCGGCTTTGGTCTATTCGCTCCTTTGTCAGTGACGCCACTGAATGTGATTTGCCGAGTGCAAGTCTGCGCGTTGCCATGCTGCTGCAGAGTTCGACCACTATTAGTATTTTATTCAGTTTCAAATTCGATTAGGATTATGTAGATCAGTGAAGACAGTGAAAGATAGATAGGTAGAGTGGTTAGTTAAGGTATCGAGAGCTCACAAGACTCTTTAGATAGTGACGGTTCCTTGCAGACGGGTATCGAGCGACGAGGCACCCACGTAGATCGTGTAAACACCCGGGAGGCGGACATAGCTTTGGCTGGGAACATCCCAAACGCTACAAAGGATGCCATCAACTTCCGGATCATCTCTAAAAGCAACACGAAGAACGCACCTCATATCGCGCTCGCTAAGGTTGATAGTGACACGGGTGCTAGCACCAACCTCCAAAATAGCCTCTTCGAATCCACGCAAAACCTTCTTAGGCTGGCCAGCATTGGGAGGGTAAGCAAGATAGAGTTGAGGCTTCTCAGCACCAGCAAATGCGCCAGTGTTGGCCACAGTGAACGAAACCTGGAATCCTGGGCCATCACGAGTGATAGCGAGGTTGGAGTATCCAAAGGTGGTGTAGGAGAGACCGAAACCGAATTCGAAGCGTGGGCGGATGTTCTTCTCATCCATGTATCGGTAGTCGAGGAGGAGCTTCTCAGTGAAGTCGATGTCCGGGAAGCCAAGGCTGTTGTAAACGATGGTCGTTCCGTATGCAGCTTCGTTCTGTGAAAGAAACCATCTTTAGTCAAAGGTCAAAGCAGCGAGAGGGAAGCGACGTACATCGGCAATGCTGAAAGGAAGCTTGCCACTGGGGTTGTAGTTTCCGTAGAGGATGTCGACGATCGAAGGTCCAGTCTGCTCTCCAGGGGCGCCAGCGTAAATGATACCAGTGATATTAGGATGGGTGCTCCAGGGCATGTAGACGGGTCCAACAGAATGAACGACGACGATAGTGTTGTTGTTGACAGCAGCTACACGCTCGATCTACACCAGTGTGAGTTTAGTATTAGCTTGGGACGAACAGCAAAATTAAACTAACCAAGCTACCACCCCTCCACCAAAGGTCAAGGTCATTCCTGTCACCCATGTTTCCGTGGACGACGGTGTAGAAGGCAAGTTCACCGCTCGCTCTGAGGGGCCCTGTCAGCTGGTTTCACTACATCTGTGAGGTGCAACTTACGCGTTCACAAAGACAAGAGCAGCATCCTTGCCTCGCGCAGCCCGCACACCGTCATCCAAGTTGTTCGTTAGAGACTCAGTGATGGTAGCAGTGTCACTGGTGAAAGACTTGATGGCGTCGATGGGAGGGACGACATGATCAAAGTTGATAGAGCCAGAACCCCAGCTAAGTATGAGTGTCAACGAATTGCTCGACAGAATGGAGATTCCTACATACCCAACGACCATGGTGCCATCGTTACATTCACCCATTTCCGAACAATTCTGGTTCAGCTGACGGGCATCTTGACCAATGACAGCGATCGACTTGATTCTGTCTTTAGAGAGTGGCAAGCCGCGCGTAGTGATTCCGGAAGGGGTACCGTCGGTGGTGGAGCGGGCGTTCTTCAACAGGACTGAAGAAGCAGAGGCAATCTCCCTGGCGAGGGCGGTGTGTTCTTCGGAGCGAACGTTGACCCGAAGGTTCTTGGGGCCAGATCCATCGCGTCGTTGAACGTCAAAATTGGTCTCAGGATAGTCCTACAGGCGTAAATTGAGCTTCAAGTCCATTGAAGAAGGTTGGCCAATCCATTACTTACAGGAGAATCTTGTTCGAGGTAGTACCAAGGAGCAAGAATTCGCGCGACCATTTCGTTGAGACGCTGAAAATAGGTTAGTAACAAGCCGGTCAGAGGAGGTCATGCCACTTACTCTCTGGGAAACCCGTCCCTTGTTGACTGCGTCCTTGAGCCCACCAAAGACGCCTCCTCCGACCACGATGTAATCGCCGGGTTGCTCCATGTCCAAACCATTGTTCGCGTTCACTTCTGCAGAATCGTGCGTTGCACCCCAATCGCTGACGACGTATCCCTTGAAACCCGCCTTGCGCAAAATACCATTATCGCCCAAAAGACCCGCATTCTGGCACGAAGAGGTGCCGTTGAAGCGATTGTAAGCGCACATGACGGACGAGACGTCGGCCTACAAATAATCAGTTAGTTAACACCAGTTGCCTTGACCAGACGAGGTTCCCTGCTTGCCTCAATACTTCGAAGGAATGGATAAAAGTACATCTCGTGAAGTGTTCTGTCGTCCATGTTGGCGCTGTAACCATATCTCCAGTGCTCCTGGGTATTGCCGATGAGGTGCTTGATGCAGGCTTGAACTCCAACGCTCTGGACGCCCATGATAGTCTCATAAGCGCCTTCTCCGTTCAGATAAGGATCAGGACCAAAGCTGCACACGAGGATTTAGACGAAGGGCTATATTTAGAGTGAAAGGATGAACGTACGCTTCCCAAGCACGGCCTCCCTTGGGGTTCCTCATCTAGATGCACGACATTGAGGGTACCAGTGGTCAAATTACAGGGCAGCCACTTACAACGTCCACGGATGGGCCCAAGAATACGCTGCGGCGGGAAGTATGAGCCGAGTGGGAATCCACAAATGCGCAGGCGAACTCACTGTGATCCTTTGCCTCGGAACTCCCGACCCAAAGCCTCACCACGCTCTCTCATGAGGCGACGACTGAAGGTTGCTGCGGCGTTAATGCCAGTAGGGAAGCCGGTCGTCTCTTTTACGAGACGCATTCCTGCGGGGCCATCTGCGAAACAGATTGACGGGATGCCCAGTCGGGGAACAGCCTTGGTATCACCAACACAACGACCTGTTAACAGCGTGAGTGGCAGATCCTGGACATTGCAGAGACCGGCGTACGGTTAGGGTTGAGTTGGCCTGTGCCCCTGACGATTCCCAACTTCTCGTCCAAGGTCATCTGGCTCACCACATTGTTGGCTAGGTCATAAGCTTCGTCCCATGTTCCTACAGACGGCGTTAGCATAAGACAACGTACTGTGGATTCAGAAAAGCGTACTCCTGGCTACAGTGCCCTGGAGAATGGCGAGCAACACAAGTAATGAGAAGGAAGAACGCATGATGGTGTCCCGAGGAAGAGCTGGAAGGCAGGCATCCAAATATGCCTTTATAGCCCTGAGCCGTGTGGTCAGACCAGTGCCAACGGACGGAGGTTGATCAGATTCCGTAGCTGGGCAGAAGCACCCATGTGAGCCGCTTTTGTGCTTGCATCTGTCGCAGAACCTTCAACGACGTGATGCTCCGTTCACCTTACGACTATCTTGTCATCGTCTGTGGAGTTTCCCGTCTATTATAAGCTCTGTTGTGTATTAGTTCTACATTGTTTGTTAGATAGCTGAGCGGTGAAAGCCCTTACAGTTCGGGCGTCAAACACGGGCTTTCGTCGTTGGCCCATCGAGATGTTCCTGGTACCCCGCATTCCTTGTCAATCCGCACCGCCTGACGGTATATAGGCAGCGACCAAGGCATCGGCGGTCCAAAAGGAGAACTGTTGCATGTGGTTCCCCACAGCATGAGAAGAAACGCGAAGGAAGTCGAAGCGACGAGCGTCAGAGCAAAAGCAGCCTGATTTTGGGAGGTCCCCGATGATACTCCTTTTTCCCACGAGTCGCGGACCAAGTGCTTGGCGCCCGATCGCGAAGTTGTGGGTCCCAGTTGGTCCTCGAAACGCGACTCGGAATGAGCACAGTCGAGAGGCTTTGTGCATCCATGCCATGCGAATTAATGACTGAGTTAGAGACTAGACAAAGACACCCGCGTTCGAGAAACTCTCTTCCAAGTATCTCCATATTTCTTCCCAGGTAAGCTCACCGCGACAATGGACACAGAGACCAGAACAGTTTCAGAGACTTCGCTCTGATGAAATGTTCAGAGTTCCTTCCGCATGGTGCCTGACCTTGTCGAGGAGCCTTCGCACGGCCTCTGCTCGCCATCGATCCTTGTCGTCAATAGACAGTCGCTTCCAAATCGGAATGTAATGATAATGTCGTTTGAGAAGGTACAGCGAAATCATAGGGGGGATGGACTAGCATAACAAGCTCGAGGTACTAAGTATACCCAAACCCTGCCGTCAAAAATACTTCGTCGGCCCAAAGTTCCAGTAGCGATACGGCAGGCGTCCCTGAAAGTCCAAAGCCGGAACGACATCCTCGTCTGAAGGATTCAAATTACTATGTCTGCAAAGCACATTGGTCAGTAGAGGCAGCGAGATAGTGATTCATACTCACTGTAAACGAAAGTGCTTCCTCATGTACTTCCCATCATCAACGAACCGACAGTGTTTGCAGATTAGACCAGATCCATAACGGCCACTGTCCCTTGACCGCATCTTCTCATCCATGCGTTCTCTAACCTTTTCGGCGGTTTCTGGGTCTACCTTCTCAAGTAAAGGCTCTTTGCAATTTCGGTGACAGAACTGGAATAGCCAACGTCGATCAGCTACATCTGCGATCGTCAGAGAACAATCCACCCACCGTATGCCTCCAGGTCATCATAAGCCGACCCTCATAAGGATTCGAGCATGCTTTACACTCCCAAATATCATCGAGAGACTCGAGCTCCTGGTAGGTAGTCGTCTTAGGGTCGTATCCGAATTTCTCCAGAAACGCGACAGCACGCTTTGAAGCTTCGTGATCGAAGGTAATGCGACGCTCGCGAGTAAAATCCTTCATCTTGTTCCAAGGCAATTCTCCGGTGTGTTTGGCGAAGCTGATGATAGCCGACCCTGTAGAGTTTGTAATTTCCCCTTCGCCGTCAGACGCGCAGCCATGGACCATGGCTTGGATGGGATAAAGCCGCATATTGCAACGATTGCATTGAAATACAGCAATGGCAAGGTCCAAAGTTTTCTCCATAGGTAGGCCGGGAGGTATGATGTCCTTGACGTGACGTTCCATCATCTTGAACAAGCTTTCCCTCGTCTTGGCCTGCCAACGGGCGTTGATATCTGGGAGTTGGGCAAAGAGCGGTTCAAGGAACATGTGTGAAAATTCCTGGTGGTAAGGAACACTCTCCATCGCGGCTGACATTTCCTTCGAGATAAACAGGTCGCCCACGGGCAGGACAATGGCGTTGATGGGGAGGCTTTTGACGAATCGTTCGTGAAAATCCATCACCTTTGCATACCGGGATGCCAGCTTGTCGGGGTGCATGTCTTCGAGCCACTGCCATCGTAGATACTCCGCTGTCGCCAGGGCATCCTTTTCGGCGTTGCTCCATACTGGAATGATGTTTGCATTCATTAGCCTGTCAATACTCGACCACATCTTGACCCACCTCTGTCCGTAAGGTTCTTCTTCGCCAAAAGCTGATCGAAAACCGCGTGCCACCAGATACGTTTTGTTTTACGCCACACTTCGACCTCGGCAGCATACCCGTGCGAGATCAGCTTCTGGAAAATCCTGGCCAAAGTACTTACATGTCGGTGATCTGGCAGACTAAATTGATACATCACACCTACCATTCTTTCCGCTCGTTCTTTTCAGCTTCGGCGCGAGCAGCTCGCGCTTCCAATTGCATCAACCGCCACTCGTCGCACTGCTTTGCATGCTGTAATGAAAGATAGTCATGGTAAGCCCCCATCACGAGAAAGAGAAATCCGACGACGAACCTCCACTCTCCTCTCTACATCCTGTTTCTGCTCTTCTATCCATCTTTTTCGTGCGGCGGAATCTGAAAGCGGGATTGCACGATACTGGTTGTACAACCTGTTCCATGCCTTGATGTGGTAGTAGCGAACATTGCGCGTATGCGTGGAGCCTAAAAGAGACTGAGCATGTCGTTCATCTCTTTACAAGGAGAGCTTGATTAGGTTGGCACTGGACTGACCCGACGAGGGATAGATCTTTGGGACGAAAGCTTTGAGATGTGGTTCACTTTCAACAGCAGCGACGAGGTCATCAGAGGAGGAGAACCTATAAATCCAACCAGTCAGATGTGCGAAAGGATGGAAAATTGACCACTAACTCTCTTTCCAGACAACGACTACAACCTCGAAGGCATGCTTCCCAAACAGTAGTCTGCACGACATTCCGGAGGCAAAACTGGTGTCCATCCAGTCAGCCTTGCACCCAACGCGAATAAAGAGATCACAGGCTCACCTGGCAGTGCTTTCCAAATGCAAGATCGACCCATTGCGGCTCGCTGAGCCATTCTGGACATTTAGGAAGTCCGGGGACCGACGACAACACTTGCCTCCAGATCGTTACGGAAGACTTGCTCATCAATAAGCCGCGTAAATCACGCGTCGTTCGCGCCAAATTCAGAAGATCCAGAGGTTCCAGGTGTCCTAAGATCTGCCCCCAGAGGTGTGAATTCTTGAAGTAATACGACGCGCTTCGCGTTTAAGGTAACCCTCACCTCATACAACACGTCGAGTGGCATCTCCACAAGACGTTCCAATGACCCGCGCTTGCTGTTCTTCCGCTTTACTGGTCGCTGACATGGTTTATCTGAAGCAGAGACTGAATCGCGTTTGCGTTTGCTGCTGCCAGCACAACTAGGCGTCATCGTTGCGGTGTCGAGATAATCAGATGAATGGCAACGCGACAAAGCTTGCCCAGGATTCCTGGCGCGCCACGAATTCTCACGGCGAGCGAAAGGCTCGGCGCCCAAATTACATAGGGGCTAATGGGCGCGATATGGGCAGACATACGTATGTACATAGTTCGTCGACTTCGAAGCACATAGTAAAGGAGCTACGCTACCGGTTCTACGTGGTATTCCTACGCGGCGGAGTACTCGGTTTGGGAGATGAAGGCCTGGGTGAGGGGGGTCTGGGGGAAGGTGGTTTGGGCGACGGAGGCCTCGGGCGCGTAAAACTGGTAGTCGCAGGGGGCGGAGGAGTCGCAGGACGCGATGGTTCAGGAGAGAGAGGCCTGGGAATAACTGGTATACCCGCATTGGGATCAGGGACTGTCACATCAGGAATGACTGGGGCGTTGGGGTCAGGTGTAGTTACTCCAGGAATGACGGGGCCGTTTGCTGGACCCCAGACTGGGATGCCATTAGCGTCTGTTGGGATGGGCTTGTTCCCGGGCCATGGCCAATTTTGTCTTTGATACAGTGATTCATCGATGGAGTACTTCCTTTGATAGATGCTGGCGTCGCTCTCCGACCATCGAACGTCCTGTTCCAATGACAGAGGGTTGGTATCTTTGCTTCAAGAAAGTATACAGCCACCTACGAATCGACGGATGGGAGCAGCTCCCGTGTTCATGGCCCCTAAGAGCATGCTTAAAGCGAGAGTTACAGTGTCGAGCTTCATAGTTGGACTGCAAGGATGGGATAGTAGAAGGAGAGAAGTCTAGTAGGGACCAGCCCTCCAGTGAAGTAGCTTTGTCAAATCAGGGTCAGTTGCGTCTACCGAATGCCAATCGTACGAAACAAGTGGGACTTACCGGCTATTCGAGTGGGGTGTCCAGCACAAGGGTTCATAAACGCAGACATCCGCCTTTATAGTCAGTGGTAAGTGTAGTGGACACCTTATCGTCCACACCAATGCCCACGAGTAACATAACGTTGTCAGTAAGTCTGCGTCCAAGAGCGACCAGGATATCGTTAATCTGTCAAAAAGCCTGTGTATATTCCCGATGTTACCGTACATCTCTTTCAGAGCAGTACTAAGGCGCCATTACCGGTGGGCCCTCTGTGTACGGGGGAGAAATGTGACGAGAGCTCAATTTGTATCCCTTCTTCTCGGAGGGCGACTGCGCACCGACGGTAGGGGCTGAGGCGCACTAATCGGGCTGTTGGGCGGTGCGATGACTCCTGCCGCAATGACTGGGGACGGTGGTGCGGTGGGAGGGAACTCAGGGGGTTCAGGCTGCAGTTTGTAGTCGTATCGTCGGAAGAGCGCTTTACGACCCAAGTCACGGCAGGGACCATGTTGTCGGTCTGCAGCAGCCTGAGGAACGCGGGTTAGTTCCGTGACGACACATTAACTTGAGAGCGGGATTGATACACTCACAGGTGTGCGGATGGGAGCAGCGACAGCCCTACAGGCCCCAACAAGGAGAGAATAGATGATAACTGCTGGGATATTCAATTTCATTCCGGATGGTTGAAGATCTAGCTAATTTTCAATCAGTCAAGTATGTCGCCTATCGGGATACTAAGACTTGCTTTCCAGTTACGCGACCAGCACGATGAATAGACCATTACCGTGAGCCAGAGCTTTATACTGCAGGCCCTATGGCCAAGGAGTCCATTTCGGAGTGGCAGGGGATGGAATGAAGGGATATTGTGGGCGAGTTCCGTCCACTTGCACACAGGTTATCGTGAGTGCTGAGCGTGCATATCAATACGGCCCACACAGCTGTTGGCTGTTGTTGTTGGGAAAGCGTAGCAAGATTATCGCGATCACCGGTTCTGTCCTTCAAAAGGAGTCGCATCTCTTGGTGATACCGATAGGTCAGCGTCCACGTCAATTGTGGATTCCCTGTACCACCCACAGGAATGCACCGCTGCTATCGTAAAAGCGTATTGCAGAGTGTATAGGCGATGTCAATTTCGTACGTCGGCGTTTTGAGTGATCTCATCGCCAGCTCTCAGTGCCATCATTATGGTCAACCAAGCCAGAACAACGAAAACGCGAACCCGCCGCTGCTGCTGAGATGATGGTGGAACAAGAAGAAAGAGGAAATCGCAGCCCCTAATGATCCACGGGCGCTTTAGGTCCCTTTCCCACGGGTCACCAGGACGGCGACAGGAAGGTTTGAAGGAAAACCATGTCCAATAACCAAGTACTCAACAGCGGTAATGACCACAGTAAGAAATTAGGGTGCTCAGACAGCGAATGATGGGCTCTTCTTCCCACCCCCTACTGTCTTCACGAAGCGCAATGGGAATCAACATCGCCGTCGTTCGCCGGTCGACTGTGAACCCGGGCCCCTCGATCCAAGGCGTCGAGCAGTTCCTTCGAAAGCTGGTTACCTTAGCCTAGGCGCATCGCCGACGCGTTCAGAGCCAGCTTACAATGCCACCCCTAGCCCCCACCTATCCAGCGAAGTGGGGTAAACATGTAACTACTTCGTCGAGTGGCGGCACGAGTGCACGACACCATCCACTAACGGATTGGGCAGTTACTAGTAGGTTCTACAAGGGGTGAGAGGTGGCCGAGGGGATTGAACGAGGTGGTTCGTCGATATCGATATCGATATGGACGCTTTGGGGCTGTAATCTGTCCAACTATTGAAGGAGGGAAAAGAGGGGAAATGTAAAGGAGGAACGTTTGTTCGCCAATGTTTTCGCTTTGCGGTTATTTGCAGACCTTGGCTATTGCTCTTGCCTCTTTATATCTTCCTCGCCCCGAGAGATGAAGAGGACGATAAAGTGGATTTTGGCGGCACGAAGCAACCACATATACCCTTCGAAGTCTTCAGAAGCCTACCCGTGAGTGTTCCGCGATTGAGTTGATGCGGTGTTCCGCTGCTGCCCTATTTTCTGCTCAAAACGAAGAGTTTCGAGGTTTCGGCCTTTCGAATCAAGGGTGCAGATTTAAACTGTCGAGTTGTTGGTAGTCTAAGAGATCCCTGACCCGAAGAATGAGCTGAAGATACCTTATCGATTTGGAGCCCTCCACAAAGCAAATTGCTGATAGAGCTGATAATGAGTTCCACGAACAGCTTCTTAGGAAAGTTGCATGGGATGTTCACGAACGTTCCACGTCCTGGCTCTCGAACTGGTGACTGGATGATAGATC
The DNA here is from genome assembly GCF_000182895.1 of Coprinopsis cinerea okayama7#130. Lineage (NCBI taxonomy): Eukaryota > Fungi > Basidiomycota > Agaricomycetes > Agaricales > Psathyrellaceae > Coprinopsis > Coprinopsis cinerea. The sequence continues at coordinate 2,762,770 of NW_003307543.1, read as the reverse complement.
ACACATCTTTCCGGCTGGTGTTTTCCTAGACGGTCAGTTATAGAAGTTCACGAGATAAGCAAGTAGCTGGTTCTGGCTGTTGCTGGTGACGGAGGGGCCTCGTGTAATTCTCCGTAGATAACGTCGAATGGAATCGCCACCCGGTGAGGAAGGAGAGGTGATTTAAAGGGTTCAGGTGAGAGTTGGCGAGATAGTCTAGAGGTTTCCGATGGGAAAGGAATACCTGCATACCGGCAAGTAGCGAGGGAAGAAGATGCTGAGATATAGTTGAGGGAAACAGAAATAGCTGAGATACAGGAATCCAGATAGTTGTGGCGGAGAATCCAGAGAACCCGAGAGTGAGTTCCGTCCTTCCGTCCAATTGGGCAGTGTTATCTCGGAATACTGCGCGTCAAGATAAGATAGATCTGAAGCTGTGCGTTGAGAATACAGACCCCGAGCCCCAGCATTCGCCACCGACGCCGCCCTCACCTCATCGTTGACCAACGGCACTGTTGATTTCTGAGGCTCCTGGAAGCTGGGCGGACCAGGACGGTGGGCCGGACGATCCCAAGGCTGATGGGGCAGGAGATCTTTGATGCTGGCGCTTGGGAAAACCTGGCGGGTGGCGGGGGCGTCTGGACTAACAAGAGCATACGTAGTCCCTCTATCACCTACCACCATCAGTGACTGGAGTTGCTTACTCTGGCAGCGGTAATAGAGGAATACCTGAGTCAGGTAATCCAGGTAGGCCACCTGCTCGGAAAATACATCGCAGACGTGGAGGTTCCGCGCTGCTGTGGGTGTGTGACTCACGCGTTGTATCCCCGAAGTGAGGTGTGAACACGAAACCTCCGAAGACGTCCCCACCGCTTCGACGACCAGTGTAATCCGGTTACAGGAAAGCTGGCCCAAGAGGTGAAGCCAAGAACTTCGAATCACAGAGATTGACCCTGAAAATTCTCCAAACTTGGACGAGAGCAAGGGAATTTAGATCCGGGAGAAGAGGCAGATGGGCGTGGGAAATTTAGGTTGTACTCTTGACTGAAGAAATTGAGTGGTGTGGACTGTTTTCACTAGCTTTCTCTCTGATCTCACATGTCCACATCCTCGGCGTCGACTCGGTCCACGTCCTCCTCATTCTCCTCTACCTTTTCAGATGTCGACGACCCAATGTTCAGCCCGCCCTCGTCGCCCCCAGCTTCCTCAAAGACCCATGCCTTTTTTGCTTCCTCCTTCGCCGCCAGCCCGCCGCCGCCCCGCCCACCTCTCTCTTTGAAGAAGTCCGACAACAAGCCCACCGCCGTCAAGAACAGGGACGACAATGGCACAAACCCTCCACCAGCAGCGAGCCCGGGTCTCTTCTCGTCCGCCAAAACATCGCGCTTCAATGTTTCACGGATCTTTCCCTCAAGATATGCCCGCTCTCGCCGTGACTCTGCAGAGCAGCAAGACGTCCAGAACGCATTCTCCTCGAACGCCCTGCGCAGAAAACCCGACTTTCTCTTCATAGACGTCGACGGAGATGCAGACCCGAATGAAATACATCACATTGACCATAGAGAGACTCCATTCAAGGACGTGTTCCTCTCTCTTCCCACAGCCCCGTCCTACCACGACCGCGCAGGATCAGACTCGTCGCTCTCCCCACCCTCGTCGATATCTTCGTCGTCTTCGCACGCAGAGATTCGGCTACCCACCCCGCCGCCGCCCCCGCCCCTCCTAACCGCAAGTTCCAACGCCTCAGACAATGAATTCACACCCCGGCCAGCTGACCTCGAACCTTCCATAGCCGCTGTACAGCCCCAGGAACTTTCTCCCTTATCGCCTCTCAGCGAAGACAACAGTATCCCAGCCGACACCGAATTGCACCCTGGTGATGTCATAGCCGACTCCAGTTTCGCCTCGGCTACTTCCCCGTCCCTGCGCCTCCTCCGTCCTCTCGGCCAGGGCGCCTTTTCCGCAGTATGGCTTGCAGAAGACCTGTCGTCTATACCCCTCGTTCTCTCCTCGAAGAGGAGCGTCCGTGACCTCAAGCGACAGGCGAGCCTGCAATCGAAAGGAAGTGTCTCGCGCAAGTCGAGTCTGAAAAGCCCAACGTCGAGCAGGGGTGTTTCCCGCAACTCGAGTATGAAGAGGTTCATGGCACGCGTCACTGGCACACAGCCTTCGGTCGATAGCCTGTTGTTGGACGGCCATGTCCACCATGAAGGGCGGGAAACTACTTGGACCAGTCCAGATGGTCACCTCCACCCCATGCCCCCGTCGTCAATGCACCCTAGTCCATCACCATCATCCTCAATATCATCTCTTCCTTCTCCCGAGGTCGGGTTGGGTGCATCGTTGTCACGCCAAAGCTCCACAAGTACACGCCGCTCGGCTACTTCTCGGGCAGAGGCCCGAGTAGTCGCGGTCAAGCTGACACCCCGGCGTCCGGAGCCAAACTCTCCTTTGACTGAAGAGAGGACCAGGGTGGGATTCATTCGTGAAGTCGAGGTACTCCGACACATCTCTCATCCCAACATCACGCCCTTGCTGGCCCACTTCTCCACTCCGACATATCACGTCCTCGTGCTGCCCTACCTCAAGGGCGGGGATCTGTTGTCGCTTGTCAATAATGATGCCGTTTGGGGTAGACTGTCTGAGAGTGTGTTAAGGCGGATATGGTGTGAGATATGCCGTGCGGTCGGGTGGATGCATAGCGTCGGAATCGTGCACCGCGACATCAAGTTGGAGAATGTCCTGTTGACCTGGGATGGCCTCCAGTCGTATTCCAACCTCATCTCGACCGAGCTCTCGTCGACGCCTACCGAATCGTCGATATTGTCAATACCACGACCCACCGTGGCTGATCTCCCCACCCCCATTGTCAAACTCACCGACTTTGGTCTGTCGCGGTTCATTGACATCGGCAATGGCGAACGCGGGCAGGGCGAGATGCTCAATACCCGCTGCGGATCAGAAGCCTATGCCGCACCTGAATTGGTTATGGGTGGCGGTCCACGAGGCGTTTATGACGGACGCGAAACGGATGCGTGGGCCTGTGGTGTAGTCTTGTATGCGCTTGTGGGTCGCAAGCTTCCTTTCGGTGAAGGTGTTGGAATTGGTATGGACGGTGGACACGGCACACAGAGCCATATCAATGGCGAACGTGTCCACCCTCCTGGCTACTCTAGCCGGAAGCATGCCGTGGAGCGTCGTGCGTGGTTGATGAGGATTGCGAAGGGCGAGTACGAGTGGCCTGAAGTCCCGTCTGATGCAGCTGCGGTAGAGGATGGGGATGGGGAACTCGTTGGGCCTCGGTTGGCGTTGAGCGAGGGTGCGAAGAGGGTTGTTGGGCGGTTGTTGGTTCGTGATCCGAAGAAGAGGGCTAGGATTGTGGATCTGTGGGAGGATGACTGGATGCGCGGGGATGAGATTGGGTTGGGGATGTGGGAAGCTATCCAGCTCGATCGTAATGCCTCGGATCGTGTCTCGGATGGCTCTGGGGAGGTGAAGCCTGCGACAAACGAGAACCCCATCACCGTGCTCAAGGAGGACGGGCTCGATGATGGGGAGTGGGAGCCTCTTGACGAAGATGAATATCTCGAAGAGGAGGATGAACATGAAGGATGGCTGTTGGATGAGCAGAGTATCTCCAGTATAGTGAGGCAAGAAGTTGTGTAGTAACGCTGGTCTGCACTTTTTGTGAGTGTTTTCATTTTTTCTATCGCCATTGATTTTGATTTCCCCTTCCTGGACAGCACGACATCCCATCCCACCGCGCAGCCCCATCCCCGCATCGTTTCGGACCCCGAGATGTATTCCATCATTCGCCACCCGTGTATCTTTATCTTTTAATACTTGTTTCTCCTTTTTCTTGCGGTACCTTACACCACCACAACACCACCACAACCACCACCACCACCACCACCACCGCCCCCACCGTTCCTTTATTTATTTCCTTTGTTCTCTCCTCTCTCGCTCGCTCGCAACTTACAACCCTTCATTCATCCGTCTCTGTACTCCGATCCTCCTGTGTATTCATATGCTCAACTCCTGTCATCCCGCTTTCTTGTTGTGTTCTTCTGTTCCTCCTTTTTTTTTCCTCCTCCAAACGTGCATCGCTTATTAATTATTCCACCATCGCACGCAATCTTCCCTCTCTTTCTCGCACAATTTCCCTTTTCCAGAAACAATCTTCCATTTTCAAACCTTTTTTCTTTGTCGTTGTCGCAATTACCGTCTCTCCCAGTCCGTTTGTTGTACATCGTCGCTCGCTGTGTAAAAACAGATGTCGAAAACCCCCTTTTTTGTTTGTCTGTATACAAAGCATACATATGCGTAGTCGTTTTTTTTCTGTGTTCACTCGTGTAGACGTACGTACGTAGTAGTGTGTACTACCGACCTCTAGTATTTAAAAAGACAATCACACACCCCACCTGCCCGTTTCCAATTTGTAATGAAAAATGTATGTTTTTTTGTTTATAATAATTTTTATTTGTGTTTTGTGTAGAATATGCCTTGTGTTCTGCTTTGTAGTCGTTTTTTTTTGGTTTCGGCTGTCTTTGTAGAATGTCGTTGGTTTTAATCTTTCTTTTTATTAGAGTCTGTTTTTGTGTACTACATACTTTATCGTTTATATATTGGGTTGGTTGTGATTGATTTGAGTGTAGGGATGGTATGTGCTTTGGTAGGTGGGGGAGGAGCCTGAAGCGGTGATTTGGCCCTTGTGAGGCTTGCCAAGGCCTGCTATATTGGGGAGTGGACAGTCCATAAAAGGAAGGTGCTTTGAACCTCAGGCTGGTGGGACCGTCTTTACACTCTGGCGCCCAAGAATCCAGTTCGAGTGATCCAGTTCCCGGGCCTCACAAGTGGATGAATGTCTTATTCTATGTTAACGTGAGCATGATACCATAACCTGCCTTGCTACTGGGATGCACAAAATCTTCATTGTTCGCTCAAAATGTGCCAGATCCCGAATAGGGTCCGATCAGATACCGTGGGAGAACACCCTGCCAGCCAAACGCGACGCGTTCCAAATGAGTTCATTTTGACTCATAACTGAAAGAGTGCGCTTCGCCGCAGAGCCTGCTACTACGGAGCTACGCCTAAATCTACCTCCTTTCAACTCACTCTTCTGCGTCCGGATTAAGCACACTGGAGGTAGCATTTTATTACTGACAAGTGAACCTACACGAAAAAAATCTGACATTTTACAAAAGCTCATCCTACTTGGCAAGCACCAAACGTACCTTTCAACTTAGCTTTCCAAACTGTCCTTCAAAACCGCGGGTTATCTCCGCTAACGTCGCGTTCCGTCTCTTTAACCGGACGAACACGAACCTTGGGGGGTCTTTGCGAGACACCTTTCTGGAGTGTCTCAGTCGGATTCCTACAAGCCACACTGATCGGTTATACTAGGGCGAGCGTTTTCAGTGATTAAACAGCATTGGTGTAATCAAGCCAAACACGTCAATAGGGGAACCTTCCTCCATGGCAGCACCTGCTGAGCTCCGGCGAGATCAGATGGCAGCCCAGACCAACCTGGGGTTGACCGTGACTCGTGAGTGACAGACTGTACTCAACAGTAGGAACAGATGCACTCACATAACGCCCCCCTGTACTTCATATTCACTGTATATAGCACATCCTCGGATTGTCCGAGCACTGCGACCGCAAACACCGCATCAGATGGGCGGTCTGTACGCAAGGAAAACCGTGATTCCGAGTGAAAGACGAAATGGTGATAATGGACTTTGAGGTTCCAGTGTAGGTGGTCGTTGACTCGTCCCAAATGCGGCAGTAGTACCAATCCCGACATGTAGACCACCGTTCTGATTCAAGCTGAACACTTAGCCCGGGCCTGACATGTATGGGCCACTGTCGTCTTTCGAGACTCGCAGAGCTCGAAGCCAAGGTAAGAGAAGAACTGCTATTGATGCACGAGAAAAACCCGGCTTTACGACAAATTGCCAATTGGAATGGACGAACCATTGATTCTGAAACAGGGCTGGCAACAGAAGTCCTTAGGACGCACATATAAGGAAGGTGCGTCGTGGGAGAATATAGAGTCGACATGACAGCTGGACCATATTGAAAATAACTGAAAGAGCGCGCTTCGCCGCAGAGCCTGCTACTACTACACTTCGCTCTTGCCTAATCAACTATACATTACGCAGTCTACTGTCTACATCTACAACATTTACAACCACGTGTCCTCCCATTGCACCAACGAATTTTCCGACTCCGAGTCGCCTCCATCCCCAATAATTTCAAATGTGATTCATTTGTTGAAGCTGCTCATTGCCAGAAGTCGCTTGACAGTACTGAGAATGAGACCCCCGCTGCTGAACTGGTCGATGCTACGGAACCGCCGGTTTCCCACCAACCGATTTTCCACCTGACGGCGCCATACGTTTCGATCAAAAGTGCATCGTCGGTTCATGTGGATGATGACCCGCAATACGATGGGAGAAATCTCCAGAGATAAAAGGCTACAATGGTTGAAGTTAATCATCGTTCAGCAACCCTCGCGAGCGTAACTCGAACAACTCACCGATGGAAAGCAGGAAATCGCAGAAAAAGGGCACGATCATGACTGGGGCAAAGAGCGCGTTATCCAGACGAAGCAGCACTCATGATTTTAAAGGCGGAAATCGGCAAATGAAACCTCATTATTGTCAGGGCACGTCGGCGAGCGGGAGCCATGCGAGACCTCGAAGAGAGAAATGATGACATCTGGGCACTGGAAGCGAGAAGGTGGTTTGGCAGCAGAGGTTGAGCAGAGGCGGCAAAAAGCGACAGCATCTCAATCAAATAGCGACAATGCCAGGAAAACGGACGAGCTGGTTTGGCGGCAGAGGCGACAAAAACCGACAGCATCTCAAACAAATAGCGACAAAGTCAGAAAGGGTCGAGAACCTCCCGAAAATTTGCTTACCCATATATAGAAGGACGGTCGTGGGAGAATATAGGGTCGACATGACAGGTGGACCGTATTGAAGACCTACTACTACAGGGTAGTAGCAGGAAAACCTCCATCAACCACGGTTGACTCGGAAACGCCCACGTTTGACCCCATTCATGGCGACACGACAGTCGAGCAGGCTCAAAACAAAAGCAGAGAAGGACCAAGGCGACTATGCCGACGAGGCGTCCGAGTCGTCAGAGGATGAGTACGCAGACGACCAAACACCGGGTCCTTCAACAGGGGCGAAGCGGAAGGGAAGGGCCAAATCTACTTCTGCAAAGGCTGCTAGTGGTTCCTTTTCAGCTGGAAAAGCTAAGGCCAGCGACGCAAACGATCAGACGAGGCCAGAGAAGAAGAGAAGGCGAGGAAACAGAGGCGCGCTCGAGAGGATCTTGGACATGCCGTATGACCTATTGTTCGAGGTGAGTTCAAATTACAGTTCTGGAAGTTGGATTCAGACACTGATATGGTGCTTTATAGATCTTCGGGAAGCTTAATCCTATGGACCTGCTTAACCTGGCTTGAACATCCAAGGATTTTCGAGAGAGCCTCATGAGCAAGGCTGCTGCGCCTATTTGGAAGGAGACCTTGGCCAATTTCGAGCCCAAAGTGCCCGCGTGTCCGGAGGGTGTGAGCGAGCCAGCGTGGGTAGACCTATTGTTCAGAAAGAAGTGCTCTGTAAGTGTTTTTTGTCTACCCATTGAGACTTATGAGCCTGAACTGCTCGCTAGATTTGTAGCCGCAGTGCAGGCTATATGCGTGTCTATTGGGAGCTGTATCAAAGGTTCTGCACCAAATGCGCAACCTCTGAGTTCGTGGTCTACCTTTCCCCGGGTTGCTGTTGTTGCTCAATATACTGACGGCTTAGGTTTTCGGTTGAGTGGGGCTCCCATCACACGATTTTACCTCGTACTCTTCTTGATATCGTTCCGACGTTTAGTACCTCTGGTACATTGTCTCTCGCCTTCTCTTCCCTAGAATGCGACTTACAGAGAGGAAAGCTTGCAAATCATGGCTCCACACCCGAGCCCTGCACAATTTGCGAAAGGAATATTCTTCCGTTCCTGGGGAAGCCCAGAGAGAATGGATTCAACGTAAATCAGAAGAGGACAAACGAAAAGGAGAGGTGGGTATTTTGTGAATTGCAGATTGTCTTCCCTTTCTTGGTACTGAATGATACTCCCCCCAGTTCGGTATGGAGTGCGCTACCTGGTTGGAAAAGATGGGTGATCTGGCATCTCTGGCCCAAACTGCCGAAAAACAGAAACGAATGGAGCTGTGAGTCCAGTGACTACATCTCTAACTCCCGGGCTGACCGTCCCCGCTAGGGTTCATGCAAAGCTCATTGAGCTGGGTTTGGCGGAAAAGGTTCGCTTGTTGGGTCCCGAGAGCTCGTTTTGGCAGGAACAAGTGCCGCGGGAGCTGTTGAAGAAAAATATCACTGACCGGGGTAAGATGCACAACCTTCTGTATTTCATGTGTCCTTACCTTCATTTTTTTCCCAGTTTGGGCTGGCGCTGAGGCGCGCGTTGTCGCCTTTGTCGAAAAGTTTTACACCCGTAGCCTCGAAGAGGAGGCGAAAGCTAAGGCCAAGGATCTTGAGAGAAGGCAAAAAGAAGCTATACAGAAGCGCAGTGAGCTGTTCCTCCAGGCATACAATAATCTTGAAAAGTCTCTTCCCGTCAATACTTTTGCCCTTTCCTCGGCCGACATGTTCACCATTCCCGAAGTCGTTGATCTGATTACACAGACCCCTATCGACCAAGAGGTGACTGTGGCCGACTTCAATGGCATCATGGAAGGACATGCTGCCCTCTCGGAGTGGTGGAAGGCGCAGGCCACCCAGAAACTCCTGGACACCATCAGAGACAAGGCCGCACAGGCGCTGGAAGTCACTCTGGATGAAGTAACAGAATCCGCTCTCGACCTTGCTTTTGCTTTATTCCGTTGCAATACTTGCTTCGGCGATCGATACAATCTCTTGCCTCCTTTGCTCAGTCTCGAGGATGCTCTAACCCACAGGTGCACTCTGGGCCTTTACAAAACCCCTCAAGTTGATGACTCCCAGCTTGCGCATTTTATAGAGGCGGTAAATCATTACCCATGGATTATCTTAGACCAGCTCAAAGTACGGGATAAAGACTTCTCAAACACACTCAAATTTCTCAAGGACACGGGCCGCGATATCAAGACCACCACCGCCAAAATGTTGGACGAAGTGGACGAGATTTTTGAATGTCGATCGTGTTGGAGGGGGGACTCCTACCTTGACGAAAAGGTTATGCTGGACTGGCATTTAGCGGTGAGTAACGAGTTCACAGAAGGTGTTTTGCTTCTCTGGCGTGATTGCTAACTCCCTGTCGCGAAGAGCGAACACTAAACCAAACCAAAGACCAGTGATGCGGAGCAGATAAGAGCGATGAGCGACGAATGCAGATGAAGGCTGAAGCGATGTATTGACGAAGAGGTCAAGCTGAGGAAATACAGAGCAGACTACCTAGCTTATATACCTATTCTACTGTCTACATAGCTGCAGTGAGTCAGAATGACGAACAAATGGTGAAACATCGAAGAACAATAAGAAAGGTCATGAGGCTGCGCGAAGGCTGCGCGAAGAACAAGAATGAAACAATAATGGAACAAGAAGGTGTCAGAGTGTGTCAGAAGGCAGTGCATAACAATAAGGACGATAGAGTAGGGCAAAGGGCAATGCGAGGCAGTGTTCCATGAGTGAAAGAGTCCCATAGAGGGAATAAGGAGGCGAAAGGAGTAAAGGAAAGTGGAACGAATAAGATGCGAAACAGATTAGATAAGATAAGATGAAAAATAGGGGCTATACCGGCTGTTCACGACATTACCCCCCTTCTAAGCCTCATCGTCCTCGATGACCAATGGTAGGCGACGTCCAAGTTCCCAGTCGAGGTCGGTAGGCGGAGCGTTGGTGAAGTTCTCAAGTGGGCGCCAGGGGAGAGAGCTGAAGATGGTGGCGGCGATGCGGCGTGGTGCAGAGGGGTGTCGCTGGTGGAACTCCTTCACAATCTCGGGTGCGTGCTCCAGGTTCTCCTCCGGTTCCCAAGTGTCATCCGTCGACCCGTAACCCTTCCAACTGACCAAATACTCCAGTTTGCGATTCTTTCCTCGACCTCTCCAACGGCTGTCCAAGATGTCGTGAACTTCATATTCAAGCTCCCCCTCTAGTTCGACAGGCTCAGGCGGGGGTGGCAAAATGCCGTTGACATCATTGCCTTTCCAGGGGGAGAGCTTGTCGACGTGGAACACAGGATGAATACGGGAGAGGGACGGGGGAAGTTCGAGGCGGTAGTCGAGGTCGCCGAATGCGTTTCGGTAACTTTGTACGGACCAAGTTGAAGATCGCCGAGTTTGCGGGACGGAACCTTGATCTGGATGTCCTTTGCGTTAAGCCAAACGTAGTCGCCAACCTTGAACTGATGGGCCGTTCGCTTGCCGGACTTGTACACATCCTTCTGTTGGGCCTTCTCGAGACGTAAGGCAGCTTCCACATCCTTGCGTGCTTCTTGTAGCTGCTGGACACGCTCGTCAACAGGGCGGATCTCGGTTCGCTTGCCGATGGGGATGTTGAAGTGAGGAATGTAACCATAGAGGACTTCGAAGGGTGAGTGATCATGAGCAGAGTGGACGCGGGAGTTGATCACAAATTCGGCCATCGGTAGGTGCTTGTCCCAGTCATCCTGTCGGCGGGAGACGTAGAGGCGGAGGTACTTCTCAATTTCTTGGTTGGCCCGTTCGGTCTGTCCGTTGGCCTGAGAGAGATAGGCGGTCGTGAGGTTGGACTCAATGCCGAGGCGCTATCTTATCGCTTTATCGCTCTTATCACCTTTTCTTTATTCTCATTTTTGCCCTTATTCTCGACACGGACACTTTCTCCCATGGAACACTGCCTCGTTATGCCCTTCGCCCTACGTCTTATTGTTCTCTCCATTCTTGCACTGCCTCGTTACTCCGTTATTGTTTCTTCGTTCTTCGCGCAGCCTTCGCGCAGCCTTGTGACTCTCCTTATTGTTCTTTTGTGTCTCGCCATCCGTTCGTCACCTTGACTCATCGCGGCTATGTAGACTGTAGAATAGGTATATAAGCTAGGTAGATCCCTCTGTATTTCCTCAGCTTGACCTCTTCGTCAATACACTGCTTCAGCACTCATCTGCATTCGTCGCTCATCGCTCTATCTCGCTCTCCGCTCTCATCCGCTCTGCTCTTCTGGTCTTTGGTTTGGTTTAGTGTTCGCTCTTCGCGACACATGGTACTAGGTGGACTAACGAAGGCTTCCACAAGATGCCCATTCACGGTATGTCAATCCAATCTGTACGACACGGTGCCAATCGTGTTGTCAGTTAACATTATGCCTTCACATAAAACTGGTCCATTGTTTGTACTCAATTTGAGGAAATTCAGGATATCCGACGATGGTACCACTGTTCGTGCATCAGTTCGCTCTATTACGGTGAGAAAATACTTGTAAAGTTCTATAGAAGAAGAATTATGAGGTATAAGAAAGACCAAAAGGTCCAACAAAGAAATACGAAAGAAAGATTAGGAAGAAAGATTAAAGACAAGAAGAAAGATTAAGACAAGGATTGAAAAGAAAGATATTGATCATAAGTCAGGGGTTTGGCTTTTTGGCTGGAGGGAGTCCTCTAGAATCCTTCTAGAGTGGATTTAATAGCTGCTCTGTTGGCCTGAGCAGTTGGAACAACGGTGCGGGGTTACCTTACGGAGATGGCTCCGTGTGTATTGGTGGCCCATAGTCCACAGGTCAACAGGACTAGCAGCCAATGCATATGGGTCGGTTATTACCTTTTCATGCTGAAGAGCCTAGGATTTGAGAGTTAGTTTTTTGAGCTAGAAATGGAAAGGGGAGGTTCATACCTTGATGGCATCTCGCGTCCAGAGAGTGCAGTCAAAATCCTTTCCTTGTGCAACAGGGACCTTCTGCAGGATTTCCCATATCTGGTCCCGAGAGTGAGTGAGTTTACCGAGATAAAGTAACCCGTGAAGCCGCTGTATTTTAGCAGCAACGGGCCAGCGCTTTGCACTGTAGACATACCCAAGCTCACCGCTGATCGGTACACCAGATGCAAGAAATGCCATCGCTGTTTCCTCGGGTGACTTGGGATCCGCATTCTTAGGGAGGGCCAGGAAGCCGACGTCGAATCGGTTTTGTTCACCATCCAATCCAGTCCATCCGTCGCGACTGTAGTAAGCAAGGTAGAATCTGTCTTTGTTGATTTCAGAAGCTGGAGAAGCAGGTCAGTAAACTGCAATAGAGGCGCAAAAAGAACCTGGGACTTACCCATGATTTCACTGTCGTCAAGTGTTTCTTTGCAAAGGGTGGTAGACGAGTCTAGATTCTGAGGAATAGAGTAGTGGTTTTGAGAGCATATTTATAGACACTTTCGGGTCAAAGCGACGACACTTGCAGAGCGCTTTGACTTCTCATAGCGCCTGGAGGTCAAAGCGCCAATCCAGCCGAGTTTGCGGGTTTGGAGAAACTACCCGTTATTGTGATTAAACTAGCCTGGTTAACCAGGAGGATTGTGATAAGTAGATATGACAATCCACCAGCCATGTACGAACATGTTTGGTTCCCTGTATTCCTTAGTAGAAGTTGAAGAGTTGTTTCGAGGCTGTGCATTCCATATCCTTGGGTGTTTCAACGATCACCTGTAGATACACGGCGCCGACCAAAGTTGTGGGTAGGATTGGACGCCATTCCATAGCGAGATGAGCCTGCAATTCCGTTCACCGTTATGAACCAAACGATCGGAATCATACACAAAGCGCCCCCACATTCGCGTCCGCCGTCACCTCCTCGGGCGGATCGGGGTATCCCTGCATGTTATAAGGCTGAGGTGTTTGGATTGTGGTGCCTTTGTGCTGGTCACCTTCGTCCCCTCTCAAAGGTAGGCAGGATTCTTGCAGTACTCAGGCTGTGATAATGACTGGACTCGGACAGATCCAATATCTCGAAGGGCTGGTCCCAAGAGTATCTAACCGATACCGATGATGAGATTCTAGATCCAAAAAAACTTTTTCTTCGTCGCTTGTCTCCTCGTCGTCGGAGGGGCTATACCCATTCCCTGCGATGGCTCTGTTTCCGTAAGTGACAACCTTGTTTTCCAATTACCATCCGTGATGATACTATGAATTTTAGGCGAGGAAACCGCTTGGACCTTCGTCAGGTCAATTGCCCGATATCTTGCACTTCTCTAATCCTTTTCCAAGGTCAGAAGAAGTAGGCTTTATTCCTCCACCGTTAGATGGACCGCTCAGGAGCCCTCCCTGGCATTCGCCAGGGTTCTCCCTTACCCTTTCCGGCTCTTCATCCAGCGGCTCTTCGTCCCCTGGCTCTTCCTCGGGCTCCTCGTCCTCGGATACTTCGTCCCCACCACCCTCTCCTCCTCCTCCCCCTCCTCCATCCATACGCCCACCCATATCTCCGGTCCCGGTCCCCCCGCCATCAGCCTCGGCCAGTACTCAGTACCTCCTCCGCCTTCAGGTGGTACTAAAAATACTCCCCCCAACTGGCCTATCGCTGAAGTCGCCGGCGTTCCGGTACAACACGTTGTCAATGCCCCCCCGAAATGGCCTATCGCTAAAGTTGCCGGCGTTCCGGTCAAGAACGTTGTCAATGCTCCGCAGCCTTTGCCGCCTTACCCTCCGCGTAGGATCTAGGGGTCAGGGAAAGAAAGGTACAACGAAGGCCTCTCTCCTTCCCCCAAGGAGCCGGGCATCCTAGCGCCAACAACACTCCGAGCTCTAAGAGGTCCTGCACTTACCGATCTTTTCAGCCATAAGGCAAAGGTCTGAGTAGATAATCATACAGTCGTTTAATAGATAGATATCGTTACACGAGAACATCAAATACCCTGAAACAATGGTCAACCAACACTAGATCCGTTAAGGCTCAGTCTTTGGATTCTTCTGCAGAGACCGCCTCGCTAGCTTCAGCTTCTTCGTCTTTATCAGCCTTCTCCGACTCGTCATCGTCAGCTTTACCCGCAGGTTTGCTTCCGAGTACCGTAGCATTGATCCTATGAATTAAGTTGCAGGCGGTCAGTACGAATCCTAACGCAGGTTGAAACAGCGACTCACGTCAACATGACTTGAACCTTCTCCCTCTTTCCGTCCTCACCAATCTTTCCATTCTGAAGCTCAACCACAATCCGTCTCGCGCCTTTCCATCCGTAGCTGCCAGTGGAGAAGGTGTTGGGGAGGAGGGTGAGACTTCCGATGAGGCCTGGGTCAAGCGTGGCTTCAAGTGCTGCGTCGCTCTCACTCGACGGGGTCTCTTCCTTTTCATCGTCCTTGTTGTCCTTCTTTTCAATGGAAGGAGGCGTATGGGTAATGTTGACGTGGAGCGGCAAAGCCTTAACCTGGAACTCGGACGCGGACATCGCTGGAGGCTGGAAAGGACCATGCGTCAGATGAGGCTTGTGTGCTCGAAGAGTTACTGGGCGCACCTTCACTGCCTTCTTCCCATTCGCAGTCTTCTGAACCTTAGCTGCTCTTCCGTTGGATGAAGCTGCGCCATCGTCAGTAGCAGCACGTTTCTTAGCTGTGAAGATAGGTCAGTATTTGGAGCTCCGCGGTGGATAAAATGGGCGCTTACTTGAGGTAGGCATTGTTACGCGGTATGTTTCAAGTTAGCAGGAGAAAAGTAGCGGTTTGAATGGGGGGTGAGGTATGATTGGAGAGGGTCTTTTATAGCTACAGAGCGACTGTGGCTGCCGTGGTCCAAGGCGTTGTGGGAGCCATTGTCAAGGTGGGTCTGCCCTCACGACCGGCTTGGTAACATGACGTCACGCGTCTAGACGCGCGCCTGGTCTTCCCTCAAAACGACATTTGGAGAGACAAAACACATTTCCAGGGAAGAAAAGACCGACAAGGATATACACATCGAAGAATGTGAGTGTGTGGGGGCAGGACCGTATGTCGTGTGCAGGAAAATAAAATCATTGATATTGCTGCAAGTGACGAGCTGGACATTTTACAGATCAAACTCAAAGTCTGAATCATCGTCCTCCTTTCTTGCTGGGCCACGAATGTTCTTTGATGCACGCGCATTGACAGAAGTCGCTGCTGACCGCATCCTCGAAGAGGGATCGTTGTCCCATTCTTCGTCGTCGTCGTCACTTAATCGAATATCGTCCTCTTCCTCAATAATGGCCTCGGATGGGTCGATAGCCGCACTGGCTGTCAGCACGGCCTCCAGATCTACGAGCAACGGTTCAGCCACTGTGCGATGTAATGTAAAGTTCATTGCACGCACCTTCCTGGGATCGCTCGCGTTGACCACCCCAGGCGACCAATTGGTTGCGAATCTCTCCCTTGCGGTAGATAATGATCATGGGGACGCGAACGTCCGGGAGATTGGGTATACACTTGTCTCCAACAATTGACACAAACTTGGTCCGCGGGTACTTGGCAGCTAAGGCTCGAATGTGTTTGAATGCCTTGTCACTTCGAGGCAGTCTGTAAATCAATTTAGGGGACGTGGAGCATAGAAAGACAGCAAACACATGCGTACCCATCCTTGTACAGGAAGCAGACAACTCCCGTTCCCTTTTCGTTGTCGTCGTCCTCTGCGTCCACTGCGCTGGCTTCCGTGACTTCACGAGTGTAGTCCTCTCTGCTTATTGGGATGACCTGACCGAACCTGGCATCCCTAAGATCCCGGCGCGCCTCTGTCATGAGTCTCCTGCGCTGAGCTTCTGCCTTGCGAATCTTGTCTTCATCTTTCAATCTCTCCCCTAGCCTCTCGAGTTCGGCTGCCGTGGATTCATTCAGAAGGTCGTCAAAAGTGGGCGAGCCCGGCGGCGACGGCGTTTCTGGTGTTTTGGGTCGAGGAGGAAGAATACCATGCTTGCGCAAGATCTCGTTACTATCAACATGAATTCAGATTGGTTTTGCTAGAATCCAGATCTACTCACAATTCCGTGTCTTCGTTTGGGTTGTTCACCATTTTGGAGTGAGAGGCGGTTCCAAGGGGATCGAAAGCGGATTTTGCGATAAATTATAGTCTATCCAAGCCAGCTGCGGTCAGAATTGGGCTGTCCGTGGTGCGCAGTGATAGCTGGTGTCGGCTGAGAGAGTCCATCGTAGCGTTGGACCAAGAATCGCGATCCCGAGTCTGCGGATTATCTTATCGCGACCAAACACGACCAAATCGGATTGCGCAGTCAATTTGGCGCCCGCAGTTCGTTGTGCTCAGACCATCTGGATGCCTGGGACAGTGGCATTCGATGGTCTATACACGACCGGCTCGGCGATAATTCTGACGAAACGACAAGACTAGACAACGAAATGACTCAAGCGATACCCACAAATCCACCAAAGTCGACAGCGACAGGCGAAGTCGCACGCAAATACCAGGAAGAAATCTTCAGACAAGCCCAGAAAGGTCACATCTGTTCTGTATGACTGCATGAATAGTTTCCAACATGTGCTACAGGAAATGTCATCGCATACCTCAGGACCGGACTGGGGAAGACTCTAATTAGCGTGCTGTTGATGCGCTGGATGTGCACGCAAGAGAAGGCGAAGGACAAGGCAATCATCTTCCTTGTTCCAAAGGTCGCCCTCGTCGAGCAGCAGGCCAACTACATCCATAAACAGACGGGATTAAGGACCTGTAAAATCCACGGTGCTCTGAATCTCAGTTTTGCCGACCGTGATGGGTGGAAGAAGCGTTTCGCAGACCACGATGTATTCGTGACGACGCGTGGGTTTCTCGCCTGTTGGCCTTCCGTGCGCGACATTGACCGAATCCACAGCCCAGATGTTTCTGGAGGCTATTACCCATGCAGTCTGGAAGATTGAACAATGCTCCTTGATCATCTTTGACGAGTGCCATCATGCACGCAAGAACCACCCTTACAACGGGATTATGAGGGAATACTTCCAGGTACAACCCCTAAATGCCAGGCCCAAAATCTTCGGGATGACCGCTTCACCATACTGGAACCAGAAGAACCCTGCGCTTTCATTATCAACTCTCGAAGCCAACTTGGATGCCAAGATTATCGGGGTACATGAACACGTAGAAGAGCTTCAGAGTCATTACTCGAAACTGAATGAAGTAAGGTGTCTGTCGCCTCCATACCTTGCATCCCTTTACGCCCTCTCTAGGTGATAGAGAAGTATCCATACCCACCGGAGACGTACAACTTTCCCGAGCCAACTCTCTACCAATGTTTGAGCGTCTTCTATGCCTCTGATCCTACATCTTTCGATGCCATGGACATCCCCTGGACTAAGCTCGCCATGAGGCACAACATGACTCTCGGCAACATCGGGCCATATTGCGCATCCCTGTACCTGTTCTCTGAAATGCGCCACATCCTGAGCGGTCTGCATTACAAGGTAATGAAGATTCTGGCGACAGAAGAACAAAACGACGCGATGGCCATCAAAATCGACGTGTCCTCGGCGCACCCAACCAAACTCCCTCCACTCGCGTTGTATGATTTGCTCGAGATCATCGACGGATTCGAACCTTATTTTGTTTCGTCGGAGGAGACATCCGAGCTGCCGATCCCCGTCCCTTTGGATTGGTGCACCCCTAAGCTTCGTATCATGGTCAACATCATTCGATCGCACCTCGCAAACCCGATCCAAATGATCATCTTCGTGGAGCAGAGGCAAACAGCTGCATGCCTTGCTCAGGTTCTCGAGGTCATTCCCGAACTGAAGGGTTTGGCAAAATGTGGCTACCTGATGGGACATGGAACTGCGGGAGACATCACAAGGCGGGATGAGGAGAGGAAGTCAAAGGCCGATCCGATCAAGCTGTTTCGAGAGAAGGAGATCAACATCCGTATGTTTCTGCTCTATCTTTGTTATATTCGTGTTTAATTCTCGTCCGCAGTAATCGCAACGTCAGTCGCGGAAGAGGGCCTCGACTTCCCGGTACGTACATGGGGCTTTAATTCTTTGAGCGACCGACTGAGAAGGTATCCAGGCGTGTGAACTAGTCATACGTTTCGACCCGCCCAAGCACCTTGTCGGCTATGTTCAATCACGAGGAAGGGCTCGAAGCAAAGTTTCGAAATACATCGTGATGATCCAACAAGAAGACACCGACCAATTAGAACGATACCAAGCCCTCCAGCGCGGGGAACTGGAACTAAGCAAAACATACCACAACCGCACGATGCCAGAACGAGACGAAAGTGATACCATGTACGATGATGATACCCACCCCATGGACCTGGCGGAACGAGAACGATTCGTTGTACCCTCCACAGGAGCGGTGCTCACCTATGACAACGCCCTCAGTCTGATCAACCACCTATGCGCTTTGATACCCAGGGATTCCTTCACTGAAGCCTACAAACCACAGTTCATCGGGGATTTCCAAAGTCGGATGCGGCTCCCCGCAAGTCTGCCTCTACAGCCTCGCGATCTTGTTTACCTCGGCTACCCGAAGAGGTCGAAGCAAGAGGCCAAACGATCAGTCGCCTTCCAGGCTGTCAAACGACTGTTGAAGTTGAACGTCTTCGACGACTACCTCTTGCCTGTCTCCTCTGAAAGGCCGGGGGATTTTGACGACTCGGCGTATCTTCACCGGGGGAACAAGCTTCCTCCAGACGTCATGGAGGTTCATGTCAAGGATCCTTGGTATATGGGCCCGAAGCTGTGGTTGCATCCGATAGTCCTCGATTCTGAAACGACCGCGGGTTTGGTGACTGGCACGTCCCTCCCCCCAACGGACATCCTCGTCGACCAAATGGACTGCAAGCTCCTACCCGGTACTCTTCTCGCTTTCGACCCCGAAGACGAGCGAGAGCAGCGACGACTGATGCAGGATTTCACCCATCTCGGCGTCTGGGCGCGTAATACTGCCAAGCCAATCATCCACGACCTATCCTTCTTCCTGGTTCCTTTGACATCCACTCATCAGCCAGACTTTGCTTGGATGCAGCACATTGTGGATGGCCAAAAAGGCTCGCATGACTGGAGCAACATCACCGAGAAGGATTACGGCCAGACATGGGTTTTCAACACTAATCAAATAGGACGAATCTACCAACTGCAGTGTATCCGGAACGACCTCGCTCTCGATTCAAGACCCCCACAAGGATCGCTCGAAGGTGGTTATGACACGTATCGTCGGTACTTCGCTACCAAATGGGCAAGGAAGAAGCGGGAGGCGTTCCTTCCCAAGGGAGGACCACTCATCGAAGCGACCGTCCTGGCCCGAGTGGATTCGGGGGAGTACGACCACGAGGGTGGAAACACGACGATAAAGAAGGCAAAGACAGATGGGCGGACATATATCTTGCCCCGGGATTGTTGTCGAGTGCTTCACTTCCCCACCTCCCTTTCCAATACCTTCAGGGTCCTCCCCGCCCTCTGTCGAAAGATTACCGACATATATCGGGCACGAGTTGCTCGAATCGCACTTCGACTTCCGTTCATCGAGGACAAGATTCTCATCGAGTCCTTGACCATCCCTGCCGCACTTCTCGCTTTCAGCAACCAGCGACTGGAAACCCTAGGAGACGCGGTCCTTCAGCTGTGCACCACTGTGCATCTTTTCAACCAATACCCCAATCGTCACGAAGGCCAACTTACGACCCTGCGAAGGGCGACCGTTTCGAATAAGTTTCTCCTTCAAAGGGCTCTAGAGATGGGGCTGGAAGAATACATCACTGTCGAGATTGCATCCGTTGCTAGATGGAGGTATATCCTGGGTGAAGACGCGGATACTGCACCCCCGAGGAGTGTGAGGACGCTGGTACCCAGGAGGAGCTTGCAGGACTGTATGGAGGCCCTTTTGGGAGCGAGCTTCTTGCAGGGAGGGATTCCTATGGCTCTTCAGGCTGGACCATCGCTCGGTGTCGAGTTTGGAGGACCTCTCCCTTGGGAGATGAGGTATGAACGCAAAGGCCCGGCGGAGGTGGCTACCACCCATCTCTTTGACACACTTCAGGAGAGGCTGGGATACACCTTCCACTCCAACAGCATTTTAGTTGAAGCAGTTACACACCCTTCGTTTGCGACTGATGGACCATCTTATCAGAGGCTGGAATTTCTTGGTGACGGTAGGCTCTCTCCCATTCTGCTTTAGTCTGGCTCTCACGTCGTTTTCTAGCCATCCTCGATCTCGTCGTTGTGCACTACCTCTACGAAAAATTCCCCGAGGCCAACTCGCACCAACTCTCCCTCCTGCGAGCGAAGGTCATCTGCGCCCCCACCCTCGCTTACCTGGCAATCAAAGAACTCGGGGTTCACAAAATTTTGCTCATCAACAACATGGGATTGTACAGAGCTATCGAAGCCTATGTTCCTGTTTTCGAAGATATCACCGACGAGGAAATAGCAAGGTCGTATTACAAGTTTGACCCTCCCAAGGCCATCAGCGATGTTTTCGAGAGTCTTGTTGGGGCAGTTCTCGTGGACTCGGGGTACAACTACGACAAGACGTCGGCGGTGGTGTTGGATATCATGTCCAAAGTGCTCGATCAGCTTAGCCTAGACATGGCAAAGGACCCTGTTTCTCTGTTGTTGGAGTGGGTGGCTCAACATGGATGTCGGGAGATCTCTTTCAGGTCCGTTGCGACTTTCGCCGAGGAGCGCTGAGGATACTGACCTCTTGCATAGTAAAAACAGGAAGTTCAACTACGACGCCGGAGTTGTATTAGAGGTCCACGGCAAGCAAGTTGTCGGACCCATCGTAGCATCAAGCCCGGGAGTTGCCAAGTTTATCGCATCGGAGAGGGCGCTGTCGATCCTCACGGATGAGTCGAACGAGCTGGCGCTGTCCAAGTTGTGTGACTGCGAGGAGAATCGACAGAACATGGAAATCGATGTTGATGCTGCTCTGGCGGAGATGAAGGTGGTCACCCCCGAGCCTGTCGCACCTCCCGAAGTGAGTGGATCGGAGGACGGGGAGATTGAATCGGACGAAGAGGAAGACATGAGGCGCATTAATGACATGCTCGCGGGGCGCATTCAAGCTGGGGACGGATCGACTCCTGACATGGTTGATGAAGACACTGATATCGCCTCATCAGACGACGAAATGGACTAGTTCGCGTCTAGCAAAGGGCTGACTGAGCTCAATAACCTTTGTTTTGGAGGGTTGTTGGGCTCAGTCATCTCTTTGCCAGATTGCGATCGACATAACCCGTACTCACCTTTTGACGGATTTATCCATGTATCTTTCACTTATCTTCTCTCACTGTAACTACGCTCCTAGTCTGCTGTAACTGTTTTGAATACGTTTGTAACTTTGATATGGATTCCTTCCTGCAAGTCTCGAGAAAAGATGAACACTTAGACGCTGTCCGACTAAATCGGACCGGGCGAACCGACAGGCTCCGGTCAACCGCCGTCAAGAGCCAACCCAGGGTTCCCGTCTTCGTCATCGTTCGCAACGTTCATGAAGTCCTTCACCATCTTTGCTTCTGCTTCTGCTAGGGACGGGATCCCAGCCTGTGTTTCTCTCGTGGTTTCGCCACAAACTTGACAATATTCTGAGTGACACTTGCTCAAATGGCTTCAACGGTTAGTTCCGCATTCTTGAACCAACTCAGGTCATTGTACCCTGCACGATCGGGTGCCAGCGGGGCCGCCGGTGGAGGTATGTACGATACACCGTCATCCAGGATGCCAAAATCAACTGACGAAAACAACCTTGGGCTCAAGGTTCTCTACTCAGCAGCCCATGGTATATCTTAGCTGCAGTAGCCTTCAGTGCGAGTAACAAGCCAGACGCTGTGCCTCGTGTTTTTGAGCACGCCTTGAATCAATTCCCTACCCACGAAGGTTCTTCGCATGCGGAAGACAGGCGTCAGCTCGCCAGAAAGCTACGCGAGGCGTTGTTCAAATCTGGACTGATATCTGGCTACCCCAGAGTAAGGCTTCAGTGAATTTTTAACCCAAAGGGCAAAGTGTTTACGAGTTCGCGCACATCCGCAGGCCATCAACAGCCTCCGAGCTCTGCATGAAGCCATGCCTGACGATCTGAAGGACACCGAGTTGCAGAGGTAAGCCAAATCATCCATATCGCGAAAGCTATGGCCTGATGAAACACCTCTCCAGGGACCCGAATTTGCCCCTCTCAGAGTACCAACAGAAGGGCCAAGTCTACTGGGACTCTGTGTACGGAGAAACAGCACCAGCAGTCCAAGGCCTCCTCGACGCCATCTATCCGGACATGGGTAAGCTGCGACCTCCCTCCAATCCACCCGTCCGTATTCCCCATCTCACCCTCCGCCAGGCTGGTTCTCCAAAACAATCGGCTATGGCCTAGTCTACAACGCCCGCCCCGACATCCTCTCCCCACTCGAAACATCCTTCACACTCGTCGCAGCCCTCATCGCAGGCGACACACCGCAACAAATCGCGTGGCATCTCAAGGGCGCTCTCAGGTGCGGAGCGAGCGTGGAGGAGATCCATGCGGCGAGGAAGATTGCGATTGAGGTGGCGAAGCATTCGGGGGTGCAATGGAGGAACCCTGTACCTGAGATCGAGCTTTGAGCGGCGAAGGACCTTGAATTGGGTGGGACTTGGGGAGTGATGATGGCGAAGATGACGATGATACAACGGCGTGCATGTTATACGACTGTACATGGAGACTACACGAGGCACTATTAGCTACAGGTGGAGAGTAGGTGAGAGTCTGGTACAACTTTATCCGTGGAGCAACCATTAAGATTGGCGGGAGGATATACATATTGCTCTGTGTAATTGAATCGGGAGCAACGAGGAAGTGTATCAAATGTAAAGTGGTAAACGAGGGGAATAACGTATCCATTATCGAACGCTCTTAAGATGAGCGCAGCGAGTATTTAATGAAAAATAGAGAACGGGATGTGCATGTGGACTTGTAATTTGGACGATGATGAAAAGTGGAACGCTGAAGGTATTAAGGCAGACCAGTGTAAGCTATCGATTAATAAAGATTAAGAGGGAGTTGAAGGATTATCAGTTTGTGCAGTGGTGGCCGACATCTGCGGCGGGGTCGTTGGGGCCTCGGGAGGAGGTTGTTCCGGAGATCGGGCTGGGGTCGAAGCGTCGTCCACAGTACCCGATACCTCTCCCGTCGCCGAGGGAGCGGGAGTGCTCGAGGCGACTTCTGGACTATTTGTCGTGGTAGGAGAGGTGGGGGCAGTGTCTGCGGATGGGGGGTTAGCACCAGAGGCAGCAGTGGTTGACGACGTTGTCGTTGCGTCGGCTGACGCTGGCGCAGAGGCTGTCGTCGGGGGTGCAGAGGATGAGCTAGCTGCTGCCGTGCCAGACGCACTTGTGGACGGTGTTACGACTCTAGGCTTCAAGTTGGCTCTCAATGACACGAACGGTGCCCGCAAGCAGATCCTTGCATCGCGATGGTAAGTGTAATCAGTCCCAAATACAGGGTTCGGTGTAGAATGGCTAGATAAAGGGCAGTTAGAGCACTGAACAATGCAGAGAGCAACCAGGGGGACATACATGCCCTTGACATGCTGCTCGAGATGAGTCCGCGTGTCCCTCAACTTGCAATGCATGCAAACATAGCTTCGATGGGAATAGTCGTTCCAGTCATGCGATGACCTGACTTTCTGGAGTTCCTGGTTCTCTGCACCCTGTGCAATCGCCGTGCGACGTTGGTCAGCTGTGCCATACGGACGTTGGTTTCTAGCACTGGTATAACGAGGTGTATGCTCAATCTAACGAAGGGAAATATGTCAAAATCGATTAGAACCAGCAAAGGCAGCCACAGCGCACCATATGTTCCCAGCGAGCCAGAGTCCTGATAACACCGCCAGCGCCGTTAGGGCGATAACATAACGCACAGAAGCACTCCACAAATGGGTTGAGCTCCATCAACTGTTCATAAGTCGTATCCGGCTCCTTATTCAGCGCCTTAAGAATTAATTTGGCACGCTTATGTGCCGCTTCGTGGAATGAGATACGGTCGCCTCCAAGGTTCCATGGTTCTGCTTTTAGCCTTTCGAAGATGGTGCTAGGGTCTGGCGTGCCCGAGTTGCGCGCAAAGTTGCAGGTGTGGACCAGGATTCGGGGGTAGGAGATGGGGACATTGCATGTTTTGCAGTTGAAGAGTGTAGTCGCGAGGTGAAGGGTTTCCTTGGTTGCCTGAGCACCGATCGAACTTTGACGAAGGATTCCCAAGAGTTCGTTGTCCTTCTCCTCTCTCCATTGTCGAACGAACTGGAGCATAGCTTCTTCTCCGATGTCGAAATCGGCCAAAGTTACTGGGGCCTCTAAGTCGGGGTTTTCGAGGACCGCCTTGAGCTGAGGGATGGTGGCAAAGTCCGCCACACCAGGGAGGATAGCATGAAGTGGCTGAGACTCCACAAACGACGCATACATCTGCTTCATGAGGCTACACCGACTGTCCAAGACTCGACTTCGCTCTCTGGCCAGGCGTTTCCGGCGGACGTCTTGCATAAATGCCACCATATCTGCTTCGATTTTCTTCCAGGCTGAAAGTGCATTAGACGAGCTGAACCCAGGCCCCCCACCTCACCAGATCAACGTACCTCGCTCAGTCAGTTCCTTTGGGATCTTGACATGTTTGTGGTCTGTAAGCATGTGGCTCGACATCTTTGACATCTCTTCTGTCCAGCCTGCCAATCGTGTAAATTCCGGGTAAAGGAGACCGACAGTGTTCTGCATACCAAGTATTGCAAGTTTCTCAATGATTCTGACCATGGCGGTCAGAAATGGGCGAGGAAGACATGAATAAACACATACTGCAGCGTTCGTTTGACTCGAGCTTCGTCTAGTTTCTGGGCGCGTCGGAGAACTTGGCCCTTGGCCCATTGCTGGCAAAGTGCAGCATGCTGCCGGGAAGGTGAGCGAGAGTCGGCGGACAAGCAGCGTTTACTCACCTCCAGCCGCTTGTCATAATCTTGCTTCTGTTGCCAGAACCATGTTGGTTTCTCCTCTTCGCTCAACTTCGCCATTTCCTCTGCAAGCTTGACCGCTATTTCGAGACAGTACTTCTTCTCTGTATGAGGGTATATCGCTGGGCAAAGCTTAGCGTGGTCCACAGTAAATGGAGAGCAGACATACTGCCTGAAGAGAACTCGTGCGTCGCAGGGACAATCGTCTGCAAAACGCTTGGTATATCTTTCATATTGACCCAATAAAGAAACCTGGGGAGTTGTTAGAACAGTTTTCCGGGTGACACGGAAATTGGTTTACATTAATGGTCCACATCGCTTGCAACACCGAATACGAGCCTCCCAAATCACGGTTTGGACATTACTGGCCGAACAGTACTAGATCGACGTGTTAGTCGCGTGATACGGTGATGAATGACTGACGACATACATGGCAGTATGGTTCAAAGAGCAGACTCGCATACTGGGGCTCGCTCATATCGAATGGGCAGTCTGGGACTGCATCGACGTTGGATCGTGCCTGCATCCATACCGATGTCGACGAGCGGGACATGACGATCCGCCTAAGCTCTTTGTTGGTTCGTGCGAGGTGCAGAAGGTCCAACGGGTGTAGATGACCCATAATCTGGAGAATATAATAGCTCAGCGGTCGTCGTGCGGCGATGGGGTGCAACGCTCACCTCATAAGTCAAATCTAGGGGCAACGACCAAAGTTGTTGCAAGGCACCCTTGTAACCTCTGCGCTTCTTGGGCACTATCTCCTTGGGTTTCTTTTCGACTGCCTTCGTGATGCGCCGCCGTTTAGGAGATGGCTTTTCGAGCTCGAAATCGCTGTCATTGTCGGAGAGGTCGAAATCGGAGTCGGTGAGGGGGGTGAGGTCGGAGTCGTCGTCGTCGAAGAGAAAAGGGATTTGGGTGGACATGGTCGTTGGTGACAACGAGGAGCAGGGTGCAATCGTGGCGGAAACAGAAAATGTTGGATCCCGTTGTTTGTCCTCCTTGATCGGCTTCGCTTCGATCCAAGTCAAGTCTTGACCGTCGCCGCCGATGTCGCGACAAAGACCAGTTATCAAGTTGGGGAATTTTTTAAACAATTGCTGGGGAAGAAGTTTATAAGATAAATCTCATCGACAACGGCGTCATATGGCCAACATGTGGCTCTAATTGGCCTGGTGACGGTCTGTGAACGCCTCCAGGCAAACAGTATCGGAGAATGTAAACAAATATGGAATCGACGACTCCGCAAGAGAACATTCACAAGAATTGCATAATTGAACTCAAGAACCCACAGAACATCTCCAGAACCCATAACTAGAATGAAACCTTCGGAAAGAATGCAGCCAAGAATAAATCACCGTTCATGGTCAGTAAAGAAAAAAGGAATGTCCCGCATAAAAGGCCTACAGAACTTGGGTCATCAGGTCAGTGCATCAAGACATAACTACGACCGTTAACCTGTTTTCTGGCCAAAGTCCATTCCATACCGAAACGCTCCTGGATAGGTCCAGGCGATGAAAATTCCCTTACGCGGTTACTAAAGCCCCTAACGAGCGATATGACAGTCGTGAGAAACGGGGCCTGGGCACAGCCACCCAAGACCTGCTGTGAGCAATACGCGAGATTCTAAGTTCCTCTCATCCTTCCCGTCTACCGTTTCAGCATTCTGAAGTTCCTCTCGGCAATTCTAGTGCAAGAACTCAGAAACGAACATCAATACAGTTCCAGAGCTCGACATGGCACGGTCCAGTGTCACCAGTGACGATGGGCTGTCTGACGCAGAATCGACTTCGAGCCTATCTGTCGACGTTGCCTCTGTCCTTGGTGTTAAAGGCCCTCTGCGTTTTCAACCCCACGGCTGTACCCAAAGGGCGCACATAATCCTCAGACGCGTGGTTGACTCTGATGATGATGAAGAACCGCGTGTGGTCCGGTTCAGTTTCTTCGCGCAGAAACGGATTGACGTCAAACCCGGGAAAGAAATCCTGCTGGCTATAACGACCGACGATGAACAGCTCAAGGACACGCCTCTAGTCTTTGTAGGTGACTACAAGGACTCTTCTTCCACAGAGGATGAAGATCTACCTGCAGTCGAGGAAGAGCCTGTTTGTGTGGTGCCTCCCAAAATGAGAAGAGGCTGGACAAGAGTACATACCATTCCAAGTAAGCACGAGATTACGACAATTAGAAGTCTAAAACGAAACTTTGCTCCATTCTAGGGCCCCCGGCTGTTGAAAAGCCTTCCATTGGTATTCAGGCCGTTCCGGAATGCAATTCAGCGAATGTACAAGCGGAGCCACTGTGCGCTTCTGTGTCCATTCAAAAGGATTTGGAGTACACTGGGGTATCAGTTCAAGCGACAGAGGCTATTTTCACGTCTTCCTATCCAACGCCTACGCCCCCGGCGCTTCCTGCTGCACCCATTCCTGTCTTCCCTCCAGTTGACGATGACCTCCGCGACCATGAAGAAGAAATGGAGATTTCAGATTGCGTGAGTGGCATCCCCTCAACCAGATATTTCAATTCAAGAGTTAGAGTTCTCAGGAAGATCGCCGTAGCCTGTCTCCCATGGACCTCGACTCACCGACCAGTTCTGCAACATCTTCTCCCATTACCTCCACGTTCCCTTCTATCGCCAACTCGTCGCAAACATCCATACCTGAGCACTCGGTCTCTCCGGTAGTTAAACAACTCCCCTCACCGGAGCCCTCGCAGTTGGTACCGTTGTCGACAGATGAGCCTGGGCCCCCATCACGAATCTCCAGTCCCCCGCACTCGCCCAAGTCGTCTAGGAGTTGTTCTGTTCCTTTGGCGCAAGAGAAGCCTTGGTTACCTTCCCCGCCTGCTTCCCAAGAACCCACGGTGCCTCCATCCACTGCCTCCACGACTACTTCGGGGGAAGGCAGGGACAGCAATGCGGCGAGTGTGCCTGTTAGGAAGCCAGCACTCAAAATAGGTATCATGGATATGTTCGTGAAGGCCAAACTTCCAACTGGACCCTCTGACTTACTGGCGTCCATACCAACGGGGGTGAGTAAACATGTTACAGGGGAGGCTCCTTCGGCGAAGGTGGGTAGCACATTCTTTATTCCGCTAACACGTCGTCTGAAGTCGAAAACGGTAGCCATCAACAGACCAAACTCAGCCCACCGCGTTGCCAAGCGCGGGGCCAACGACAGACAAACCCTCTCCTGCACCTCCATCTCCCCGTGTCAACGCTGTAGCATCTTCGAGCAAGACAACTCTGCAGAGCAAGCCCATCCCTACAGGCCCGAGACATTTTAACAGATCGGTGAATTCAGATCCTTTGCAGAACCCTCTTGGTATTCGACCATCGACGCCCAACTTCGTAAAGGCAGAAAAACCTCCTCCCAGCGGGCCTAAAGCTTTATCGGCAAACATTGCAAAGAAGACGATCGTTGTGGACGGTAAGTGGTCCGCCTCGCGCGCAACGGGCGCAACGTCAACTACTCCCAATCCGTCGAACTCGTCGACGGCAACCACTAAATCCGCGAGGCGCAAGAGGAAAAAGCAAAAAGCCGGGAATGCCCCTACAACAGCGAACCAGGGTACAGCGGAAGCTCCGCTTCCGCCATCGTTGCCCCCGCCACGACCACCTCTACCGACAGAACCCGGAACAGTGACTGCCTCGACTTCGAAATGGAAGCCCGTGAATGCGCCAAACTGGGCCGAGTCATCGGCTTCGTCGAATGTGAACGAGATTGGCCCATCGAAGCGGTCTACCTCGCCGTATCTGCATTGGTCGCCATCGAGCCCTCCGCTGGGCCAGCATGCCTCCTCTGGCCAGTCGACCGCACCCTTACCTGTGTCGTCGATACCCGAGCCCGTCAGTTCGAGGGCGACTGGCTCTTGGAATTATCGGGGAGGTAAGCGCGTTTGCTCAGAACTTATGATGCCTTCTTTCTGACCTCGTTGCTCATCAGGGCCACCGGAGGATGTGTGCCCAAGGTGGGGCTCTCCAGAAAGATTTGAGCCGACACCCGTTCCAAGTGCATCGACGCTGGTCAGGACAGCCTCTTCCACTGCACCGTGGTCCGGTCCCGCTTCCTCAGGGTGGAGTTCTCCGGAAAGGTTTGAAGCGTTATCTCTTCCGACCGCATCGACGTCGGTTAGGGCCATCTCTCCATCTTCGTCAAGGACTCGCTCCCCCCCACCGGCTGCACCTGCCATTCCTTTGGCATTGAGCTTGCATGGTCTGAGACCTCTCCCTGCTGCGCAAGGTAGGATTGTATTGCATGTTGATCGCTGTTTTCATCCTTGACTTATGAGATTCTATCAAGCTCCTCCCATGACACATCCGTTGCCGGCCAAGCCTCAGCCTACTTCTCCAACTTGCCAACGCGGGTTGAAACGTGGACGACCTCTCTCACCCGATCCTCCTGAAAGGAGTGCCGAAAGCCAGAACAAGAAGAGGCATCGCATCAAATGGCCGGTGGTCAGAAGCAACTTGACCAAGTACTTGCATGGCGATGGGGAACCCAATGCGCACAACATAAGCTTTAGTGCCGACGGAAATTACTTTGTGCTGAGCTGTACGTTGCTGTGGCCTCTTTGGTCTTCCGTAGAAGAACTTACAATGGTATATGCAGGTTCTGATCGGACAGTTCGTGTGTGGAGTAATCGTTCACGTTCAGAGATTGCGCGTTTGAGTCATAATGCACCTGTTGTGAACACAGTTTGGCTGGCTGATGATGCGGGGGTCATAGCCCTCACGGATGATGGACTGGTGCATAAATGGGCGAGGGTGGTATGTATCTCGTCGAGACATCGGTGAAGAGAATTTGACCCGTAGTTCTCTAGGCTGATAACAGATGGGAATGGTCGAAAGTACTCGATGCTGGGAGTGATTATCGTTCCGAGCAAGATCCCATCTGCTTCGCGTACGCCCGCGATAAAATCGCAGTCTCGTTCCCAAGGATGGGTGTCAAAGTTTGGACCTGGAATCGGGGTAAGTTTTCAGGGAAGTTGGAACGCTTCTTGGCTGTTATTGATTGATGCGTTACGCAGGGCTATGCGTATGGCAATCGCAACGGTCGATCTTGAGGCAGAATGTGACGGCGATCAAGTTTATCGCGGATGGGATGGCTCTGATTGGAGGCACGAGAGATGGTGCACTGTGAGTTTGGATACGCGATGTGCCGTTTTCTCGCTCTCCCGCTGATTATCACTATTCAAGGTGGTATTGCGAGATACCGAACGGGACGCTGAGAGCTTATGCTTTTCTCAGGACCAAAATGTGAGTGCCATACCTCCGTTGTCGTCTCACTAGGAAGGTCCTGACGTTGTGTGCGTGTTGATCAAGTGTTTCGCTTGACATGAGTCCGCAGGGGACGCATGTTCTAGTCGGGCAGGACAACGGAAGCGCAGTACTCGTTGCCCTCCGGATGTCCGAGAATAAAGGTCACGTTGAGCAGATATACACATGCAAGGATCAACAGCCGCAACTGCAACAGCCGCATTCATCGAGATGTCCGCCTGGGTTTGAATTTGGGGCTGTGTTTGCTACACAGTCCCAGGCCATCCTTCTTGGGTCGATTGAGAGCTGCGTGCTTGTCTGGGATAAGAAGAAGGCTGCGATAGTTTATGGGCTTGAGCACGACCAGGGTGAGTTGTTTGTTTTATGCTCGGCGGCGTTTGGCCGGGATGGAATCGAGGACTGACATTTGGTTCCTCCGATATGTAGGTGATTGTATTCAGGCTGTCGCTGTGAGTTTCCGCTTTCATGGTTTAGGTTGGAGTAAGGCCACATGTTGATGACGTTTTTGTTACGATCAATATAGACGTTGGATGGAGGTGGGACAGGAAAGGAAGGATGTATGATCACCGCTACAAAGGAAGGCCAGTTGTGTTGGTGGTCTCTTCCCGTAGCCGCTTCGTCCCAACCGAGCCAAGGTGGGTTTGGTCATTAGTTTTGTGGAAGACTCCTCTAAATCTGAGTTGGGGACATCAGGGGATGAAGCACCAAAGAAGTAGAAGCGGGCGACTCCATCTTTGGATCATTAACACTTCGGCTACTCTGATATCTGTCGGGATTTCACCCATTTATCCGATTATCGTTTTGGACAGTATGGGTTTAGGATTTTCAATAGGAGATACCATCTAGTTTAATTGAGAAGTTCATGTACATATAATTTTTTGGAGATATGGAATTGTGATGGCGGGTTCAGGTACGAATTTGGGCTGAGTTGAAACGGGGAAAGATAGTTTGTGCATGTTTGTTGTCGTGCCAGTCGGACAGCGCCGTGGTGGTTTACCCAAGTGATCCCAAAGTCCGAGTTACAACCAACCCATCCAGACCGTCAGCGACAGTCAGCGCTCGAAATCGTTTTACACTCTAGCATTCAACTTCAAATCGCTCTGTATGTCTTTTGTATTCTTGTTACAGTCCCCCTTTTACTCCAAATCCCCGCTCAAAATGCCCAGCAATTGACACTATCGCTTCTGGTCCCGCAGATTTCAACACCGTCGCGCGAACATCCGCGGTTAGGGCCCCTGCATTTCAAAGAGCAATCGGTTATCGTCGTCGTCTTTTCTTGAGAGCTCCTTAGGCGAATATCCAGGTGAGTTTCCCTCTCCACCGTCCACAATCCAGTCCAAGGGCGTCGCATAGCCACGAGGCCCCGTTGCCACGCTGAATAGCAGGCCCATTGTGCAGCCCAGGGCGATATTGCTGCAGCAGACCGGTCTTGCTCATGCATTATCTTCAGTGAACAGAATGCAAACGATTAAATGTGTTGTTGTTGGTGATGGTGCGGTTGGCAAGGTTCGTCCTCCTGTTTCCCCCCTTTCGCTTCTCACCACACACCGAACTCGAACGCTGAGCGGGCACAACCATTAGACTTGTCTCCTCATTTCCTACACCACCAACAAGTTCCCGAGCGAGTATGTTCCAACTGTACGTCACCCCCCGTTTGACTCGCCCAGCCCTGTGTTCGATATCCAATCGCTCCCACAATAGGTGTTCGACAACTATGCGGTCACGGTCATGATCGGCGAAGACCCCTACACGTTAGGTCTCTTCGATACCGCCGGTATGTCTTTGCTTGAATTGCGTTGAAAGACAACAGAGGGGTCCTCAAAATATCTCCAGGTCAGGAGGATTACGATCGTCTTCGTCCCTTGTCATACCCCCAAACGGATGTCTTCCTCGTCTGCTTCAGCGTCACATCACCGGCATCGTTCGAGAACGTGAAAGAGAAGTGGTTCCCTGAAGTGCACCACCACTGTCCTGGCGTGCCGTGCTTGATTGTTGGAACACAGGTGGACTTGAGGGATGATGCGCAGGTGATTGAGAAGTTGGCCAGGCAGAAGCAGAGACCTGTCAGCGCTGAGAGCGGCGAGCGGCTTGCTAGGGAGCTTGGTGCAGTCAAGTATGTGGAGTGCTCGGCGTTGACACAGAAGGGTTTGAAGAATGTGTTCGATGAGGTGCGTTTCTTCAGTTTCTTAGGTTCCGGTGGATGTTGTGTGTGCTGACTTTTTCTCCTCCCATAGGCTATTGTCGCCGCCCTGGAGCCGCCGATTGTCCCAAGGAAGAAAAATAAGTGCAACGTCCTCTGATGATGAACCCTCTTTCCGCCAGCCTTTTTTACGTCTTTCTTCACGCTTTTACGAGCTTGCATTCCTTGCCATGACCTGGTTATATATCCGACGTTTGCCTTATTTTTTCTTTCTCTCTCGACTACCTTCCTAACTGCTGCCCTCCCTCTTTTTTTTTCTCTCTGCCTCCCCTTCTTTATGTTAAATCAGACATCTTTCGGTTTTCATCTCAATGCTAAGTTTCTTGGTGAGATGGTGTGTGTATTTCACCGCAATAATGGTTAGCTCTTTCTTTTCCACTAGAATTACAATTGTTACACTACTGTTTTTTTGTTTGGAGCTCATCGTGGTCGTAGTCTTTGCTTCATACCCGACTACCCATTGTGGAGGACTAATTATCAGGGTCATTGTGCTCCAGACGTACGAATGAGAGCTCTTTCAATTGAACAGACTAAGCGCTGGAATGCTTTACTCCTGTTTTAAAGTGGTCCCACCAGGACTGACTCGCTGAGTATGCTTTTCGTGGCTATGCTTGATGCGTGGCGTCGGGCCGTGTGAGATCCGTTGCCGGAGGTTGTAGTGACTGTGCCAAGGCTTTGTCGAGCTCACTGCACTTCTCTCGAACTTTCACCATGTCGCGTCCTCAAGATGACAGAAACCAAGAGGCTACAGTGTACTTGGTGCGTATACCAAGTCAACGTGCTGGAAATTCTGCTTATATGCGTTTCTGCAGGGAAATTTGGACGAGAGGTGTACAGATGCACTCATTTGGGAGTTGATGTTGCAGGCTGGTCCCGTCGGTGAGTACCAGTTAATTCCATTCAACCCATGGCACGAACGCTAATTCCAATCTAGTTAACGTCCATTTACCAAAAGACCGTATATCAATGGCTCATCAAGGATACGGTTTCTGTGAGTTTTTGACGGAAGAAGACGCGGAATATGCCTGTAAGATCATGAACCAGATTAAACTTTGGGGAAAGCCCATAAGAGTTAACAAGGTCTGTCACAGGTCTCTTTCTTTTGTCCGTAAAGTCAAGTGGCTGATTGTATTTGTGCTTTGGGATGATGTTAGGCGTCTTCGGATAAAAAGCAACTCGATGTTGGCGCCAATTTGTTCGTTGGGAACTTGGATGAGAATGTGGACGAGCGACTATTGTATGATACGTTCAGTGCGTTTGGTATGATGGCTACGACGGCCAAGGTGCGTATTTCTGTCTCTTTGTAAAGGTTATGTTTCACCCATACTCTGTTTCGTGTAGATTGCTCGAGATCCCTCAACAGGTGTATCAAAGGGCTACGGTTTCGTGTCCTACACCGACTTTGAATCCTCCGACGCAGCCATCGAATCCATGAACGGCCAATTCCTCATGAACAAAGCCATCACCGTCCAATACGCCTTCAAAAAAGACGGCAAAGGCGAACGTCACGGTACCGCCGCCGAACGACTCCTCGCCCGCGCAGCACGGAAGAACAACGCGCTTCCGGTGGCAGCGCGTCCGCCTCCAGCACCGATGGCGTTTGGCGCTGCGAGGCCGCCTGTGCCTGCTGGGTTCCCGCAGCCGTACCAGGCGGGGCAGTTTGCGGGTGCGTTGGCTGCCCCGCCGCAGCCGCCTGGGTTTACGCCGCAGCAGACGATGGTGGCGCCCCCGCCGCCTGTGGGGATGCCGATGGGTATGCCCCCGCCTGGGATGGCGCCGCCTATGGGTATGCCTCCGATGGGTATGCCGCCCCCGCCTGTTGGGATGCCTGTGTATCCTGGGTATGGTGCGCCGCCTATGGCTCCTCCTGGTGTCCCGCCTCCTGGGTTTGGTGGGTATGCTCCTCCGCCTCCACCACCCCAAGCTATGCAGCAGCAACAACACCAGTGATTTCTGTGTGTGTTTTTCGTATACCTTTTGTCTTTACATTCTGTCATTTTGTCTAATGTTGTATGAAGTATTGCTTTTGAAGCATGAAGGACTAGCGGTGGACATTTGGCTATGTGATAAGTATATTATTACAATAGATTACAGGTGACTAGTGATACAGGGATATCTCCGGAGGCTGGTGGAAAGATCGTCAGCGCCTTCTGAAATCAGAAGGGATGAGGCAGAGTTAACTCACTGGTCCTCGCGTCTCGAAAGCTAACCAGTCTCCTGTGCCCGTGGGTAACAGGCCCATTGACTTGCACTTCCATAATCCAACGCCCAGTGTCAGGAGGTTGCAGGCGATGTAGAGAAGCTTCTGAGGTGTCAAGGTGGTAATTGATTTCGAGTCCTTGGCTGTCGAAGGAGCGAACTGGGCGAATGCTGTAATACATACAGGTCAGTACTCCTCTGGCAAGTTAGGTAAAGGGAACACACCATCGTTCATAGCAAAGACGTTTTTGAAGGGTGTCATGAGGAGCATAAACACGATACCCATGCTGAATATCTGAACGCCTCCGCCGGACATGTAGAGCATAAACGCTTGCATAGGGAGTTGCTTTGCTGGACCGGTCGCGAATTCCCAAGCCCTCTTTGCTTTTATTTCATCGTATGCTTCTTTGGTGGTTGCTGGTTTCTTTGGCGTGGATTTCTGAAGGACGGGGTCAGATTGGAATCACAGAGTTGGTTGTGAGTGCGTACTGATGACGATGACTGGACGCTTGTGAATCCGGGTGGGGGCGGGAGTTTACTCCATCTACAGCCTCGTGAGCATCGTTCGATACAAGAGTAAGGTGGAGAGGATACTTTGTGGATGCTTCCAGCGAAGAATACTCGAGGACAGGGGACATGGTGAGAAGCAAAGGACAAGCTGGGACTGTGAGAAACGCGCTTCATGTCCGCCTTTCTAGGCTTTGACGCCGAACCACATCGTGACTCTCGACAACGACGACGACCTCTGCTTGTTATCTCCAGCGGTCTACTGTACAGTCTCTATGGTCATGAACGATGGACTCTAAACGATACACTGAAGCCCAATGGCTTTCCCTACCACAACCCGCTCGACCTCTAGTAGACCCGTTCCGACGGCGTCACCTGCTCAGGAACTACATAATACTGTCGATCCTCTCAGTCGGTTTCACCTTCTGCGCTCTCTATCTCACAAGGAATGCCTTCAATGAACCTGTCAGCGTTACTAGGTCGTTTAGAGACCCAGCAGACGAATGGCGCGACGATACCTGGCCAATACGCGAGCAAACGCCCTGGGACATCTCCACCGACTACCCCTACCCCCGCAAACTCGCGTACGACGTCTCGGAGGGGACGTGGCTGCGGCTCGACGTCCACCCCAAGACGGGCGACATCGTGTTTGACATGGTGGGGGATTTGTATTGTATCCCAGCGGGTGGATCAATTGGCCCGGAGAGTGTTAGTCGTGCCAGACCTATCCTAAGGGGTGTACCGCACGACTCGGACCCGCATTTCTCGCCGGAGGGGGCTAGGTTGGTGTTTAGGAGCGATGCAGAGCTTGGGGTTGAGAATATTTGGGTTATGGAGTGGAAGGGGTGCGAGGAGATGGAGGTGGAGAGTGGGGACGCGGTGCTCAAGGAGGAGGATGAGGAGTTGCTTGCGAAGGGTGTCAGAGAGACGCCGGAGAGGAGGGTTAGACGGTTGACCAGGGAGGGTCGTCTAGGTGGTAAGTTTCAACCTTATTTAAGCTTTTCATATACTGAAAATAGACTGTAGCCCTACGTGTTACGAACGAGACGTACAGATGGGTGTCGGATGCTCGGTTCCATCCTTCGGGCACCAAGGTCGTAGCCACCAAGTGGTACACGTCTTCTAGGTCGTTGGGTGCAGGTGAAGGATGGGAGTACGAGGTTCCTTCATTGGAGGACATCCGCAACGGTGTTCAGCCCCAAATCCCTGTCGGGAGCGGAACTCGGGTTCTGAGTCGGACCCTGCCACGCGGATGGACTTCGAGCGACTATGGAGACCAGCAGATTGGTCCTGAGCAGATCATTTGGTGTGGAAATGATAGTGTTATCTTTTCCAAGAACAGCGTGGATAGCAGTCGCTTTTCCTACAGCAAAGGTCTGTCATCAGTCGAAGTTCTCTCTAGTGTTAGTTTGTACTGACGCTATTTAGATGTCCACAGTGGAATCTATGCAATCTACCAGCGCAACCTTACGACCGGCTCGACGGAGAAGATTGTCATTACCCGGCCTGGAGGTGCAAGTCGCCCTGAGCTTTCTCGGGATGGACGCTCGCTCGCTTTCGTTCGTCGTGTCCGTGATAAAGCAGCGTTGGTTCTCAAGTGAGTGTTTCTTCTAGGTCACGTACAGGCTGTGACTGACGCCTTTTAGGGACTTGGAGACTGGAACCATCCACCACATCTGGCACGGTTTAACCTACGACCTCACAACCATCTCTGCACCGATGGGTACCTACCCCTCTTATGCATTCACCCCGTCGGACGATGCCGTCATCATTTGGGCAGCTGGCCAAATCTACCGAGTGCCTCTGTCAGTCAATGAACGGGGAGAGCGAGTTTCAGGCGGGACACCACACCCTATCCGTTTCACCGCGCGCATCGAGAAACGCCTGGCAGAAACCCTGCGTGAAGGAACACGAAACCTCGTCCAGCTCGAAACTCAGGAGACACAGCGGGTACAGGCTTTCAAGGAGCTTCGGGTCGACGAGAAAGGCGGCAGGGCGTTGTTCCAAGCTGCTGGCGTCACCTATCTGCACAACGTATACGAGAGGGGCACATTCAAAGTACCGATTCTCCACCCAGAGCAGCCCTACTATTCTCCAGATTTTGTGAAGAATGCTCACGACCTCGTGCTGCACGCTCGATGGTCGGACGTTAATTTTACGTCGTTTGAGATTGCCAATCTCACTGCGCAGACTGCGTTCGAGGTGGAGGGGCTGCCGTTGGGGCGGTACTTCTCCCCTATCCTTTGCGGAAGTGAAGGGAGGACAAGGCGAATTGCGTTTGTCAAGGTCGCGAGCGACTATCTCAGCGGGAATATCATCGCTACCGCCAACCCGGGTTTGTACCTCGGCACAGTAACCCTGCCGTCAGACTGGAACGCCCAAGGCCTCGACAAGGGGACCATCCCTATCCGCGACCTCACCTTTGTCAAATCCCGAATCAGCCCCACCGACCGCGTCAACATGCAATTCCTCGAAGGCAGCAACAAACTCCTAGTACACCAATCCTCCCGGTCCTTCATCATCGACTTGGGTGCTGGATCTGACGCACACGGGAACTACCCGCACCACACCCTAGCAGAGGGAAAGATGAGTTCTGAACTCGCTACTTCAGTCAAGCTAGACAAGAAAGGGGAGAACTACGTTCCTGACAACGTGGCGTTTGTGGATTTCTTCCATGTTTATGTTGCACCTGGGAAGGCTGTTGTTGGGGATGGGGATGGAGCTGGTGAGGGAGGGGTGTGGTCAAAACCGGGGAATTCGACCAAGGGTCTGGCGAGGTTGAGTGTGGATGGTGGGCATGATATTACGTGGAGTGGGGATGGGAAGAAGTTGTTCTGGTTCTTGGGTATGTCTTTGGTGCGTTGTGAGAGAGAAGGGAAACTGAATCTATTGTGTTATTTTAGGCCCGTATCTCCACTCGGTCGAAGTCTACAGGCTCAGTCGGTGCGCGACGAGTATTATTCAGGATAAAGTCAATTTCGGGATCAACTGCGTCAAGGATTTGTTGTACTACCAAGAAGTCCATGTTGAACATTCTACCGATATCGCGAGGTTGAAGAAGGAAGCGAGTGGTTTCAGGCCTGGGATTCAAACTCCAGCATCCAAAGATGCGGAACACGAAGTCTCCTATACCATTAACGACAAGGACAATGGCGCCATCACGGATTTGATGATCATCTTCAATGCTACGCTGCTTACGATGGCTACTGGGAAGCAAGAAACGGATTTGATCAGGGGTGGTATTTTGATTGTGAGAGGGGGTGTTATTGATGCTGTTGCTACTTTGGAGACGTTCTCGGAGGTGGATGTGAAGGGTGCTATTGTGATTGATGCTAAAGGAGGTGAGTTCACTGTCTCTTCGCTCTGCCGGAGGGAACTTGTTGACAATTGTACTGCAGGCTTCGTCGTCCCTGGATTCATCGACGTGCACGCGCACTGGGAAGGATACTCCACGAAGTTCCCGTCTAAATCGTGGGAGATGGAGACATTCCTCGCGTATGGTATCACCACGCTGCACAACCCCAGCGCGGGCACCGTTGACGCCCCAATTGAGAGAGCTAGGATCGAGGGAGGGTTTATGATTGGACCCAGAATCTTCACTGTGGGCGATATCATTTATGGTGCTGGTATACCGGGGATCCATCAGTATATTGTGGACTTGGACGAGGCGAAGGAAGCTTTAACGAGGATTAAAGCTGAGGCTGGGCCGTTTGGGATTTCGTATAAGAATTACAATATTCCTTCGAGGTGAGTGACGATCTGGTGGTTTGCGTTGGGTTGGTGGTTAACGGCGTTTTGTTGTTGTTTTGGGACAGGGCTTCGAGGCAGAGGTTGTTGAGTGTTGCAAGGAATTTCAGTATGTTGTGCGTTCCTGAGGGTGGGATGAACTGGGATTGGGATTTGACATATATCATTGACGGTACGTTGTCGTCACTCGTCCTGTCACAAATCTGATTCTTTATTTTCTCTAGGTATGACGACGGTCGAGCATTCGATTCCTGTTCCCGTGCTGTACGAGGATGTTCAGACTTTGTATGCCTTGAGCGGGACTGGCAACACCCCGACACATATTGTCAATTATGGCGGTGCATGGGGCGAGCAGTTTGTCTGGGCTAATGAAGATATCCCCAATGATCCCAAGTTGCGAAGGTTCATGCGACATGATATCTTGGAAACCCTGTCTGAATCTACTGCAAGGCCTAAGAACTGTAGGTCTACCAGAGTCTCCTTTATTGGATAAAGTCTGACGACTCTATGATCTTTAGCTTATCAATTCTTCAACGCATCAGCATCGGTCGCTCAGATGGTGAAGAAGGGGTTGTTGGCGAACATTGGTGCTCATGGTGAGCAACCTTTGGGAGTGAACTATCATGCAGAGATGGAGTTCACGAGAGCCGGAGGGCTGACTCGTTATGAGGTACGTCCGTCCGTTATGACCTCACCCACCCACTCCATTCACTGACCTTTTTTAACTCAGACCCTCCGCGCTGCCACCATCGACGGAGCAAAGACGATTGGACTCCACGACTCCATTGGCTCTCTCGAAGCTGGGAAGTTGGCTGATTTCCTCGTATTCCCACCTGGGGTGGATCTGTTGGCAGAAGACGATGGGACGCAACCCTTCACCACCGTGGGGCCGACGAGAGATATTCTCCTTGTTGCTAGAGGAGGAAGGATATGGAAGGCTGCGACGATGGAAGAGGTTTGGCCCGTTGCGGGGAGGAAGCAGAGGATACCTATTATCAATTCCGAGTAATGTGATGTGACGATATCTGCTTCATCTTTCTGGATTGCATATGGACAGTTCTATTAACGCCTGTCTAATGGACATGGACATTTTTGCTACTCCCTGCGAGGCTGCTGCGAGTCCTGACTGTTCTAAAAATAGGTTAGTGGGTTGAGGGTCAGGGGGTGGCTGTGCCGGACGGAGCAAGGGTGGGGTGGACTGAATTCTTGTGCACGGGATGTGACTAAGGGTGGTCTATCCTCGCTCCAGGCTCCAAGGTGGATTGCTCGATTGCTGTGCGTGGAACCCTCTAGAGTGGGAGGCTGTGGGGTCCTCCAGATTGTATATAAAGCGTCGCGGGCGGCGTTTGAAGTCTCCATTGTTCCTTTCTTTCCCCCCTCTCGACTGCGACCTCGACGCCGACTTTGCTCTCTTCTCGCCCTCAACTCTCTCATCGCTCGTCGACACACCCGGTCATAGCCATGCGACATCTAGTGGCTTGCCGTACGTGCCCGCCAGGGTTCATCGTTGGCTGAACGCCTTCTTGCAGATGCGCCGTTTACCGGCCTCCTCAACGCACACCATTCGGATGGTCGCCTCAAGGCCAGTTGATCATCAAGCTCATTGAGCTTCAAGAGCTCTTCAGTGCTCAGCACACCGCGCCTCTCGCGCTGGTCATCACTCCATTTCATCGTCATCGGCTCGGACCTTCCCTGTGAGATGTGAACTCTTGCATTCCGTCGCTCAGTCCAGGTTCAGCAGGGCCTTCATGCCCATGTCAAGT
Organism: Coprinopsis cinerea okayama7#130; assembly: GCF_000182895.1. NCBI lineage: Eukaryota > Fungi > Basidiomycota > Agaricomycetes > Agaricales > Psathyrellaceae > Coprinopsis > Coprinopsis cinerea. The sequence goes on along the minus strand of NW_003307543.1, from coordinate 2,722,254 downwards.
TCTCGCGTTCCCCCATTTTTGCCCATGTTTGTCGCTCTGCCGACATCGGTTTTCCAACCCGTCTCATTCGTTTCGCCAGCTTCGGCTTCGGCTTTCGACCACGTTTGGCCCTCGTGTTGGCCTATTACGCGTCCGTCCACTCCAAGACTGGTTCCCCTCCTGGGCCGTCTTTGGCTTTCCATCTCTTCGTGAGATTCACCTTTACCTGTGCCAACCTTGACATCGTCAGTTGCCTGCAAGAACGGCCCCTCAACGTTTTGGTCATCTTCCACTCATTCACACACGCTTTCTCTCTCACCTTCGTGCAAGTCGTCAACTTGTGTCCAGTGTGATCGTATGGTTCATATTGCCCGTTCACCACGTTAACCTGTCGGAGTTCCGCCACACATTGGCACTCTATCATAGTTTAGGCTATTGTTAGAGTCGGTACATCTGTATCACTGGTGTTGTAGGGCTGTGTTGTTGAGGTGTGTTGTTGGGGCTGTAGGGGTGTTCCAGGGTTTGTAGGTGGTTTAGGGTTCTGGTCGGATTTGGGAGGAGACGTGGGTTCATGTCTGGATGATGAAGACTTCACCTCGCTGCAACGCTGCGCGATTCGCTCTTCCTTATGGAAGTATCCCACTTTGACTTTCTACCGGTGTGTTCCGCGTTGATTTCTCACTTGGCTCGTTCCTAGCGGGCGAGTTTGGTTGGGCTCATCGTTATGGACGTATCGTAATTTCCTTTACTTTTCTTCGAGTTGAAGCTTAAAGCTTGTTTTGTCGAGGACGTGGGGTTGGGAGTAGGTCGATGGTGGATTGCTTGTATGGGTTTTAACGTGCGTTTTCTGTTTTGTTCTCCCAACTTCATTCTGATAGGTTTGTGTACAGGGTAGCTGCAGGACGGTGTCGTCGGGTGTAGTGGGTGGTGGTGGTCTTTTTCCTACTACTCATCGTAGGCAAGTTTCCTTTACCCAACTACTTTCTCACTGCCTCTGACACCGTGTAGTGTATCAGCCGGTTGCTCGAGTGTAGTTGTTATGTTGGTGGTTTTCTACTCATAGTTATCCATAACCGCTTGCGGGGCGTGGAGAGGGAGGGAGGTGGGCCATTGCATTTTATGGCTCTCCATTTTGCCCCTTAGTCTAGTCTGTGCACCAATCGACTACCTTTTTATATCCTTCATTAATGTGTGACGTAAGAGCGACAAAGGAAATCTACCAAGTCCGGAATGGCTTATGACTTGGGACGTCCCCTTGGGACGTTCTTTTGAGAGTACTTAGCGGCTAGTTCTCAGAACAATATTTGACGTATACTTTGTAGCCAGACGTAACGATTAGATTTCTTCATACAATTGCGACTCAATGAGTCGGAACTTCAATCATCGCTTCTCCTTGCCCTCTGTTTACTTGCCGAAGATGGCAGCGAAGGTCGTTCCTTGGTGACTGCACGCCGAAAGTGAGAGGACATTCACCATACATTCAATTTCTAACTCACCCAATGTAGGCCCTGCCTGGATCGTTGAAGACAACGTAGCCCCTATCTCCTGGAACGCCGAGTTTCTCCTTGAAGAACGCGAACAGCTCCGCGCTGTATTTCTCATTCAGATCAGGCTTGATGTTGTCCAAGCTCACCTATGCAGCAGGAGCGTCAATCAACCAAGTCAATCAACCAAGCTATCCGGGCAACAGGCGCAGCTGGGTCACTGTACGTACGATGGTGAGCAGGAACGCGGGGTCGAATGATCCAGCAAACGTGAGGGCTGGGTTGTATTTGACATTGACGGAGATGTATTTCTCAGGTTTACCCAGGATGCTGGCGCCGAACTGAAGAAGCGTGCGTCGTTGTCAACGCCGTGTCACCTCCAAGGCATATTCATCTCACTCGCCTTGGAGAACTCGAGCGCGAACGCCTTCTCATCTTCGATCTGGACAACGTCGGTCAATCACACTTTAAGCCCCTTTCAGTGCGGTAAGCGCCTTACCTTGACGTTGGTGGTGAGGTCGAGGGACGGCATGGTTGTCTGAGTATTATGTGGGAGGAAGAAAGGACGAAGAAGCCATTTCTTTCTGAATTTCAGTCGTTCAAATAGTAACTGGATGACGCTACGGTCATGGACGGCTGAACTGTTAATTAGCTTTATCTTATCTTATCTCATGGTCATTGCCATCTGTGATCACCCCGCGTTGTCCCCTATTGAAGCCACCATCATGACAAGCTCCATGATCTCCCCGGAATATGATCAAATGGCATCAGGCTCGCTGCCTGCACCGGTCGCGAGGTCCCTTACTTAAATGAATCCCAAGCCTTTTTGCCGTCAAACCCACTTTTGTTCTTGAACGACCACGTTGTGGGCGAGATTCGCGTAACGACCGTAGTCGCCGTCGTTCAAGGTTGTAACGCTGTAGACCCTCTTAACTCAAAGAGAGCGCTTCAAGTGCTGACTAGACTACACAGAACACCATGAAGTTCGACATATACAATTTGACAGACGAGACGATCACAGCATCGTCTTCGAGGGCAGAGTCTGCTGCTTTTGTTTATCTGCAGCCGCAGAAGCCAACGAGGGCTCCTGGGGGTGCATGGAAACGGCTGTACCTAACCAAAACGTCTGCTGCTACCGACGCGACCGCCAATGCCCAAGAGAAGGAATCTGCAGGGACCTTCGAGATCCCTCTGCCTGGATCTTGGTCGAAGAGGAAGGGCTCCTGGAATGAGGTGTCCCTCGCGGAGACCACACCATGGAGAGTCTACTGCTACTGGGTACGTCCTCCAAGTTATCACCACCAATATGCCCTAAATTGCGCGCGATAGTCCGCCCAAGCACTGGTCGTCCTGCCACGAAGGAACGTCTCCTCGTTTTTGGCAGACATGCCTGATTCACTACCGCTCTCTTCCCTACTCCTGCCAGGTTAGTCTCTCTTGGGCGACGTAGTCCTATAGTTAGACTTCTTGATGCTAACGACGCGTTCACATGATACAGGTACTCACGAAACGTACGTTCTCTCTGTCACTGCTATCCGGAAAGACTGAATTTGAATTGAATCATTCATTACTCCTGTAGGATGGCTTTCTATGGATGGCCGGTATCGCAGTGCCAAGAACCGAGTGATACACTCTCAGCGCAACTCCTCGCTGGTATCCGCGTTTTAGATGTCCGACTAGCAGTCGTGCCCGTCACCGCCAAATACCTCCCCTTCAACTTCAAGTCCAAATCCACGCCCGCCCCCGTTCCCAATCCAACCTCGACCGACCCACCTGGGGCAGTAACAGCCACAACAACGTCTGCCGAACCCGAACTTCGACTCCTCGCCTACCATGGTATCTACCCGCAGCGCACCCCGTTCACCACCATCCTCAGCACCATCCACACGTTCCTCAACTCACCCGCCGGCCAGAGTGAGACGATCGTAATGTCGCTGAAGCAGGAGGATTTCCAGGTGACGTCGAAGGATGTATGGGCGCGGTTGGTGAGGGAGGAGATCATGGCTAGCCCTGGGGGTTTCAAGAACACTGGTCCGGATGGGAAGAGGGATATGGGGATGTGGTATTTGGAGAATCGGATCCCGACGCTGGGCGAGGTTAGAGGGAAGGTGGTTATGTTCAGTCGGTTTAATGGTGACAAGCAGAATTGGGAGGGTGGGACGCAGGGGATGGGGATCCACCCTACTCGATGGCCCAATAGTGATAGGAACGGGTTTGTGTGGAAGCTGAAGGGCACGACAGTTAGAACGCATGATTGGTATGTGCGCCTTCTCATTACGTCTGACCATGGCTAAGATGGTCGTTATTTAGGTATGCTATACCCTCGTTCCTTTCCGTCCCAGAGAAGGTTACGCTTTCGACGTCCGTTCTACATCCAACGATCTCCGTCCCACTCACATTCCCCCTTCCCGAGCCCGGGAACGTCTACGACGATACCGAGCCACAGCTCAGCATCACCTACCTCTCCGCTGCAACCTTCCCCCTCGCCCTCCCACCTTTTGTAGCCAAAGGCATCGGTTTCCCAGGCTGGAAACTGGGCTTCGAAGGAGTGAATTCCAGAACGGCAAAGTGGTTATTGGAAGAGCTCGTGCCTGCGCTGAGGAGTACACCCGCAGCACAGCTGCACGATCAAGCGGTTGCTAATGCGGACGTTAACACTGCTACGAGGGATGGGCCTGTGGATCCTGATACCCTTAGAAGGAGGAGGTTGCGGTGGTGGAGGAAGGAGAAGAAGGTGGTGGATGATAGAGGTGCTGCTGCGCGTGGTGCGCAAGCATCTGCTTCGGGCGTCGCCAATGCCGGTGGTGTAGATGGGGCGGATCAGACGCATGCCTCGGATACCCAAGTTATACCATCGACTACGATGGAGTCGAGGAGGCTGAGGGGATGGGTGATGTTGGACTATTACACATCTGATTCGGGGCTGGTTCCTCTCCTTATCGAATGCAATTACAGAGCGAGGAAGAGTGGACAGGAGGGATGGCCTTAGAGGTGGTGTGGCCTCCATTCCCTTGTTCATTATTTTTTCTTTTGACGTTCTGGACTAATCACTCACTCGGTCTATCTTTTACCATTTATTCTCGGGTTCGGATATCTTTGTCTTCCGCCTGCTCATCTTTTACGAATTTTTAATGACCTTCTTCACGTTTGATGGGCCTTCTGCATATCTATGGAATGCACTGGACTTCTTACATTCCGATCCCCTTGAGGTTGTGAATAATAAGCGCCAAGGGCGCTTCTCGGGCATCGAGGAAAATGGGCAGGGCGGCGACTTCTCCTCGTCTGACGTTGAGATAACGTTTATACGAAAGGGGCGTTTCGCTAACTCTACGAGTTTCACGTTCCAAGGTACTCGTAAGATACCACAGAGGAAGACTCGTCAGACACAAGAAAGATTAAAAACTCCACCAATGAAAAAAGAAAGAAACAAAGAAACAAATATTAAAAAGAAAGATATCATAAGTCAGAAGGATGGCCTTCCGGCTAGAGTCCTCTAAAATCCTTCTAGAGCGGATTTAATAGGCGCTCCGTCGACGTGAGCAGTTGGAACAAAAGTGGGGGTTACCTCACGGAGATGGCTCCGTGTGTATTGGTGGCCCATAGTCCACAGGTCGACAAGGCTAGCTGCCAATGCATATGGGTCGGTTATTACCTTTCCGTGCTGAAGAGCCTAGGATTTGAGAGTTAATTTTCTGAGCTAGAAATGGAAAAAGGGAGGTTCATACCTTGATGGCATCTCGTGCCCAGAGAGTTCAGTCAAAATACTTTCCTTGTGCAACAGGGACCTTCTGCATGATTTCCCATACCTGGTCCCGGGAGTGAGTGAGTTTACCGAGATAAAGTAGCCCGTGAAGCCGCTGCATTTTAGCAGCAGCGGGCCAGCGCTTTGCACTGTAGACATACCCAAGCTCACCGCTGATCGGTCCACCAGATGCAAGAAATGCCATCGCTGTTTCCTCGGGTGACTTGGGATCCGCATTCTTAGGGAGGGCCAGGAAGCCGACGTCGAATCGGTTTTGTTCACCATCCAATCCAGTCCATCCGTCGCGACTGTAGTAAGCAAGGTAGAATCTGTCTTTGTTGATTTCTGAAGCTGGAGAAGCAGATCAGTAAACGCAATAGAGACGCGAAACGAACTTCTGACACTTACCCATGATTTCACTGTCGTCAAGTGTTTCTTTGCAAAGGGTGGTAGACGAGTCGGGATTCTGAGGAATAGAGTAGTGGTTTTGAGAGCATATTTATAGACACTTTGGCGGGTCAAAGCGACGACACTTGCAGAGCGCTTTGACTTCTCATACCGCTTGGAGGTCAAAGCGCCAATCCATCCGCATATGCGGGCTCGGGGAAGGTCACGTCAACAACCACCATACACCGTCATGACTTACTCCGACATAGAACAAGGGGATTCGCAATGAGTCGATCATGGTTTTGGCTATGAGACAGAACGAGTAGGTGAGCGTGCTGCGATCAAGTTTGACTCACAGTCAAGGGGGGGGGGGGGGGGCATCCGATGAGAACCGTACTAGGTCCCAGCATGGCGTGTTGAGCACTACGAAAGGACGCAAACACGGTGTTGCTCACTGACTATCGCACCGGTGAGGTCAATAAAGGGGATGTGTATCTCGCACCAAGAACAAGATCTTGCCCGTCGACGCGCGTGATGTCCAGACTGTAGCAACCTGTTCAGTTGGGATGTTGAAAACCAATCATTGCAAATATTCAAGGCGAGGTTATACTTCTTGATCTAGAGTTAGTAGGTAGTCATATACCTACGAAGGTTCCGCCATTATTGAGCTGAGAATATTATGGTGCTACATTGAGGGACTTGTAAACAGGGGGACAGCGGCGACCGATGACGACAGCGTACCCGTCAAGGAAGGCGGAGCATGGAACTGTTTACTCACTATCGATGGCCTGGTAGATCACTCAGATCAGCGATCTTTATTCTTGAATGCTGCTGGGAAAACTCACTTTAGCTTTGAAGTCAGCGGAAAGCGCAGAGGTGAGCCAGCTGTGCTGGGAAATCGCATCCACATGCATGGGGAGATTGCGGAGCTCACCCTTCTCATAAGGCTGGCCGCTTTATAAGCCTTGCCATATACAGGGGCCTCCGATGACATCGCCAGGGTGCTCAGCACGAGGGCCATTCGATTCAGGATAGAGCTCCGTGCAATAGGCGCCCGTCCTGCACCGCCACAACGGCTTTCGGAAGTTGCCGTTCGGCAGGCAAGCTGACGCCAGCTTTGGTGCCGCAGCCGAGCAGGTTCGTCTCCACGTTTGCCGCCGTTAATATGGAGAGCACTGCACTTGACTCGTCCCTTGTCTCTGCTCCACCACATTCCGGACTGTCCTAGCCTTATAAAAACCAGGACCCACGAATCTAGGCGCACCCCTATCAGGCCCCTAGAGCAGCAATAACAGGGCGAGATGCCATTCGCATCTCACGGCGTGCGGTCTGCTGCCCGCAAAGCCGCCAATGCCCTCCGTTCGCACCATGGGACGAGCGGAGGGACACACCATGGCGGTGGAGGGGCTGGAAGCAGAGCCTTACACACCGCGCCAGTTCGACCACCCACGGTCCACAATTCCCATTTGACCCAGTTCTTCGCAACGACACTTGAACAAATCCGACCTCGTACACCTCCCCACCAACTCTTTTCCTCGACAAGAGGGCTTGTTGCTCGGCTTTTCACCCGCCTCGCTGCACCAGGGATCAAGGTTCCATTGGGACCCAACCCCTTGTCTAATGCAAGCCGGACGCTGGTGAAGGCTAGGCCGATTACCATCCAATCTGGGTTGTCGCTTCCCGTTCGACATGCAATCCGTAACAACAACTTCGGATCGGGCACGTTCCTTCCCAGGGCTCCCCAGGTTCCTATCCGTGGGCCTGTTGCCTCTCAGGTGGGCTTGGGCACCGCCCGAAGCTTCTCTACTGGAAGGCCCATCTTCCAGAACCTCGTCGACAACGTCCCAATCGCAGTCCGCGCACTGTATGAAGCTGACTTGGACGATCTCAAGACCGGCCGACCCAAACCCATGCGCAGGCACCTCGTCGTCGCATCTACGAAGAAGGTTCGTAGGACGGGCGGCTCCAAGTTGAAGGCACGACCTACCAAGATCGAGATGAAGAAGCCTGCTGTCGCAAAAGAGCAGTCATTTGAATCCGCCGACCTCGAGCGCTACTTTTCCGCTCCCGTCGCTCCCGCCGTCACCACCTACCTCCTCATCCCTCTCGCTCCCACCCCTACCAACAGGGTCCCACTTTCCGCACTTGACGATTACCTCGACAGAGCACCAGACATAGCTTCAGGCAACGGGAGGTTCTTACCTCTCCCTCAAGTAGGCCAGACGCACGCCTCGCACAGCAACCACGCTCTTCGTGTATCAACTCTCTTTGCGCGGCTGGACCAGGCCAATGTATGGTCCAGGAGTGGTGTTGTCTGCTCGGCCTATTCTGGGCCAGGAGCTGGGATCATACGGCCCCGACGACGTGATCAAGCCAAGACGAACGTCAGCCGCGAGGACCTGCATGAGTTGGAGGGCGTGTGCACCGTCCTCAAGGTGGAGTTCCAAGGGTGGACGGAGGCGGAGGTTAGAGGTGTTATCGGAGAGAGTGGGAAGGGGTGGTGTTCGCTGGAAGAGGTATGGCATGCCGAAGAAGAGAACGAGAAGGGATATCTATCGGCAGCGGAGGAAGAAGGCGAATCGTTGTTCTCGGGATCTAGCCTGACGTCCCCAGCATCGTTTGCGTCCCCTCTTCCGATGGATACAACGTTCGACATGGGGACGCCTAATATCGATCCAGCACAGTCATTCGTCCTCCCGACCCTCGATTTTTCTTCTTCATTCCTCTCTGAAGCCAACGAACGCCGTGCGTTCAGGGAGGCGGAACAAAATGTGCAACCTGGGGTCGACCTCGAGTACGACGATCCTTGGAATGAATTCGACAGTAGTTCAAGTGAAGACGGATACGTATCTTCCGGGTCTCTATCACCTTTATCATCCATCTCTAGGTCATCCTCGTTCGAGGATGTGATGCAGACCTCTATTCCTGCGTCCCCTTCGTCCCATGGCCCGTCGTCGACTTGGTCAGCTGTCGAATTTAGCTCGAGCTTCTATGAAGCTGCTTCCAATGTTGAACCGAGGGAAGTCCTGTTTTGAAGTTGAATGGCGGGCCCGTGCCCGATTCCCTTATCTATGGTTCGTCTCCAAACTCATACACTTCGTGTCATTCCTGCTCACTACTGCTTCCACAGATTCTCTTTCTGTAACTGAACGCACCAAATCAACGAAACACGAAGGTCTCTATTTGTTATTACCGTATCACCCGCTCTCTGTTTTATTTTGTACTACGCTTCCTTCCAATCGATTGTGTTTTTGAATGAATATCGACGTACCGGCGTCTCGCGTGCCTTGCGCCCTGGTTGAATTCGCAAACCATTGGATACATTCCCCGTTGCTTGCAAATTGATTTCACTGGATTTGACTCACTACCTTAATGGCGAAGCCAGTCGAGGAGGCAGTTAACAATTCTTGAGATATCTCGGAGATTGTCGGTCCAGTTGAAATCGACCGGCACGAGGGTTTAACCGGATACATACCACTAACCATGCCTCTGTTACGGAGAATTGGCCGCAGGGCTGGTGGACGAAGATACATCGTTAATTGGGTCAAAGGAGTCCGAGGGGCATCACGAATACCAGACGTAGTTCAGCTCCTGGGGAGGGATGAGGACACAGACCGGAGCTTATTTTTCACCAACGAAGGCCGCGGCTTCTCATCTTCATGCTACCTGCCCTCATCCCCCGTCGTGGTTTCTTTTCTAGAGCGGGGAATGGGGAATAGCTGGGTGCTGGTCCCTTTCTCGGGGTCAAGGATGTCCCGTCATCATAGGCGCCATTTGAAATAGTTTCAAGGCGCTATAGCCAAGTGGTTACGGCGACAGATTAGAAATCTGTTCCTCTTTGAGGGCGCAGGTTCGAATCCTGCTGGCGTCGAGTTCTTTTTGATATTTCTTTTAACGGTGGGAAGACTCGGAATAGTAGGAGGGGTACGAGGATGATGTCCACTCACACTGCGTCTACTTTTATTACTGAACCTAGTGGGATCTGTCAAAGGCCGTAGATATGGACCATTTAAACATCCCCCAGCAAGGCAGTCCGCAGCGCGGACTTGTCTGGCTATGAGATGTTTCAACGGTCGACGAGATTCCCTCTGCTGGAGTGAGCTTCACGTCCGTCATTGGACGACGCTTTCTGTCCTGAATGCTTTCCAAAGTGTTGGTCATTACTTGTTAAGGGGAGGGCAACCATACCCCCCTCCGGACCCTGGCCCTGAAGGGCCAGAAAAACGCTAACGGTCTTGTACACAGATGGACCATGCGTAAACAACGGAGATGAGATCGCCAGAGCAGGGAGCAGGGGCAAGAGTGGGGTCGTCAACGGGCCCTAGGAGGAGGACGGCTTCCACGCTTACCACAAACCAGCGACACAGGCGAATTCATAGCCATCCTCCTCGCAATCAGAATGGCAGGAGGCGAACCCCTGAAAATCAGAACAGATTCACAGCTGGCGATAGACTCGGTCATAAAGCACGCGTGAGTAAACTGGAGGACTCGAACTGAACTGGATAAAGCGTCGAATGGGGCCATTATGCGGTCGCTGATATCCAAGCTGAGGAAGAGGACAGTGTCTACAGTCTTCACCAAGGCTAAAGGCCATAGCGGAGAGCGATGGAACGAGAAAGCGGACGGACTGGCAACAGAAGGCACATGAAGGGTGAACTCGGATCTACTAGATCTGGACATATCCCGGGACGACTCACCCACGGAGCACACCTGGAAAACACGGCACATCCCAACCATGCTGGTAACGAAGAAGGTCAGGACCTTATGGAAAAGGATCCACGGAATAAACGCCCGGGGACCCTTCTGAGAGAGAGAATAGCGGACAAAGCAGACAGCATGGACTGCCCCGAGTTCTGGATCGGCAGAACACATCCTTACTGCCTTCCCCACAGCGAGGGCATAGGCCTATGGAACTTGGCAATGGCGCGCAGAGGAGACGCCTCAACCAATATCAGAGGAAATACGGTCTACAACCTCCATTGACCACCCCCTTGCATCGTTCCGCTGGTTTGGAGACTCGGGTGATAACCTCTGCGAAACCAGAATGCACCTCGTTCGAGTTTCATGTCCAGAAAGCAAGTTGAATCCACAGACGCGACTCCGAGTCCAGTGAAAGGAGTGCGTGCTCCCAAAAACGAACATTTTCCTCCGCGTTGGACCCTTCCATGCCATGATAAAAGCCGATCCGAAAACATCCTGCGGTTAAGAAGATGGACCGAGGGATGCTGAGACAGACCTGACGTTCTCTTTTACGACGATGAGAGAAAGCACCATGCATTGTTATACGGTCTCCATAAGGTCGTCTTCCTGCTCCGGCTCATGCCATACATCCCCCTGGGCCTTTTCCTTCCCTTTCTTGTGTTTGAACTTGGGGTTCTTGCGCGCTGGGCCAGTCGTGTCCCCTTCGAATTGTCCGTCACCTATCCGTATGACGACTTGAAGGGTCGATTTGAATCGTGATTGGATGTCGATGTCTTCTTGATCATCTTCAGGAATAATCTCGTCCTGAACCTCGCATGTCCCTGTGAGGACTTCTGTATGGATCTCATCCTTTGAGAACGGAAGAATGGGTGGCAAAGCGCATGACAGCTGTAGAAGGAGCGGTATAGCTGCTCCCATTGCACTCAAGTGCAACGTCTTGTACCTATCTCATCGTCAGAGAAGGCTTCATGAACACGTTGTTCTCACTTGCCCGTCCTGAATGATAACGTCTTTACACCGCCGCAAATATGCCCCCAGGCCATTTCTCCGGCTGATACAGATAAAGTTTTTGCCTTCCTTGTGTGCTGAATGCGGTCCAGTCACTGAGACAGAGGTTGGGACGAGAGGGAAAGGTCGCGGTGGTGCGAGTTTCCTAATGCGCTTCTTCTGAGCCATGTTTTCTTCTCCAGCCTTTTCCTTTCCCTTTGCGTTCGAGGAAGGTGGATTTTCAACTGATGGCGTGTCAACGACGTCGCCCTCTTCAGACAATCTGAGCTTCTTCCCAGATTTTTCTGTCGGATCTGGGTTAACAAGGTCGTTCTTGCGCTTCAAGGCCATGTGGTGATGGTTAAAGGAGAATCACTGAACAGGGAACAGGGGCGCTTGCGGAATTTACCGTAACCCAGGGTGCCCTATGTCACGTGCCGTGACGTCACGCGTGGAGGAACCTTAAGCACCCAAAAGCTACCCAGCCTGAACGTCATCTTCTCATGGAGCTTGGGTTCTGTGGGATGGAAAGCGACACAGGCGTGCTCAAGGTCCACCCAGGAACGTCATGTGTATATAGGCTTGCTTGTTGCATGATGCCCCGCAACTCTTGTCGCTCTTGGGACTACTCTTGTGCATTGATCTCAGCTTCATCTTACTACGAATGGAGGCACGTCGTTACCCCTATGGGCAGGGTGAAAACTTTGCATCCTCAAAGGCCTCTGAGGGAACAATGCTCGCCCACTCTTTCAACTTCGGGACGTGGCTGAGGCTTCATGGCTTTGATATCCTCGCAATGGCTGCCATGGGCGCTATCGCCTTGGGTCTTCACTACGCGCGTGAGTTTTCACCTTCCCAAGGCTCTCGAAAATCCTGACAAGAGATGAATCAGCTCCAGCAAGATCCCATATCTTCCCTCTCTACGACCTGGACGGCTCCATCGCCGATATGACGCTCGCTTTCCCGAGGAAAGAACAGATTATCCCTATATACGCGTCCGCTATCATGGCTGTGTTCATCCCTGTGTTCTTTTTTGCACTGTTCCAGGTGCGCAGGAGAAGCTGGGACGACTTCTTAACCACCTCTATGGGACTTCTCAGAAGTAAGACATGATTTACAGCAATGTTGCCTTCGGCGAGCTCACAGGAACCGTCGTACTAGGCGTCATCACCGCGGCGACCCTCCAAACGTTCATCAAATGCTTAATTGGCGGTCTTCGTCCCCACTTCTACGACGCCTGCAAGCCTCGGATATCTCCCGGAGCACAGAGCGGTATCGGATTCGCTAACATCATGTACGACCGCTCCATTTGCACGGGGAACGAAAAGCATATCGACGACGCACTCAAGTCGATGCCGTCCGGTCACGCAACCGCAGCGTGGGCAGGTCTTCTCTTCCTCGCCCTCTATTTCAATGCACAATTGAAAGTGGTCGCTGCTCATAGCCCGGCATACTGGAAGATGATCTTTTTCTTCGCGCCGTTGCTCGGTGCATCCTTGCTGACGCTTGTCCTCATCGTTGACTATCGTGAGTGCTACATGGTGCCGCTTACCCCAGAAATTAACCCTTGCTTCCACAGATCACCATTGGGACGACGTCGTGGTCGGTGCCGTCATTGGCTCGTTCACGGCTTTCATTGCTTTCTGACAGACCTTTGCAGCGATCTTCGATTATCGTTTCAACCACCTCCTTCTCCCCAGGGCGACTTCGTTGTTCCATCCACGGCCTTACCTCCCAGTCTCAGGAAGGGGTGCATATTACACTTACCAGCCCGTCACCGCGTTTATGCCCCACGATCTGCCGGTCGCGAGAGAAGGCGGATGGGGATATGGCATTGGCCAGCATACCTCCGGGGCTCCGGGCGATGCAACGATCCTAACAAGTGGTCTCGCCCATCTTATCGGGGAGAAACAGGCTCATATTGTCTGAACACAATCGCGCAACTGACTGCAGTGCTTTCTTCACGGACTCTTACGGAGATACCTACTCATAGTGTATTTAACTACTACGTGCTACCCAGCATGCCAATCTCAATACCAGATGAGGAGGTTTACGACCTTGACTCGCCGAGTCCTCCTCGCCATTGACAGGGGTTGCAATAATAGCAAGGCCGCGCAAGGAGTACATCACAGCGGAAATGCAAAGCAGAGTTGGTAAAAGTCAGCTGGAACGAGTCCTAAGAGCGAATTTCAATATTGCACTCTTGCTTCGGACACCCAGTGCTCAACTGGAATAGCCTCGTCACATCTGCCCAAGGTAGCCCACCAACGAATCTAAAAGAAAGTAGAAAGAATAATCCAATTAGCAAGTCAAGGATGGTAATAATAACGATATTATACACCGGGTTGATTCCGGAGAGTTCTGGGAGCTCCGAGAGAGGAAAGAAAGGAAAAAGCAAGAGGAACGAGAGAAACATCTCCAAGTAAGTAATAGGCAAGAGTAGTCATGGTCTTGAAATCAGAGTACAGTCGGAGGAGACGAAGAGCGGAGGATTGCTTCGAGAGTATGCAAAGTTCAACTCGATGTCCGTCATGACGAAACTGAAATCTCTGTCCCACTTGCCGCACTCGCATTCGTCCCATTTGTCGATACCTACATAACATTATGCCATCAGTTCTCCCTTCCCCATACAGCTGCATCACGAGAAAAAAAACAAGTCCACTCACCAATCCCATCCACCCAGCCTTAACAACCCACTTCTTCTTAACCTTCTCACCAACCTCCCTAATCTTAGCCTCAATAGCAGCCTTTGTCACCTTATTCCCCTTCAAATCCTCATAAATCAACTCCACAAGCAAGTTGAAGCTCCCAGTATCAAGCTGCATAATCTTGTTGACAAGATGTGGGAGGTGGGCGTCTGGGAAGGGCGTTTTGAGCGGTTTTTTGGGTTGCAAGGTGTTGGTTGAGGAGGCGGGTGTTGGTGTTGACGATGATGTGGTTGTTGCTGCAGGCCCTTGTCCGTTGGCTGCGATAGGATCTGTACCGTTCAGACGAGCAGGAAGGGAGGGAACGACAAAGCCATCTTGAGTCGTCCCAGGATTCGCCTGTTTTTGCAGTGTTGCTTTGTATTCCCGGAAGTCCTCCACGCACGTCGACTCGAACGTGAATGGGTCGATAGGGAATGGGGTATCTACACTTTCCGTTAGCCATGAAGACCAGAACAAAATCACGACTGGACATACCATTGAATAGCTGAATCCGGTACTGATTAAAAGGCTCATACGAGCATTGCCCAACTTTCTCCTCCCAACACGGTCCCTTGGCAAAAGGAACGAGCGGCACCACCACCTTCCTCTTCTTCGACATTTTCCTCTCCCCGTCCTCTGACTTGCGTTTCGCAATGGGCACTGGAGCAGGCAGGTCGAACAAATCCGGCACTTCATATGAATCAAGGTCCCGAAGGTCAACCTCAACCTCCTCATGGTCATCCACGAGCCAACTATCCGCATCAGAATCATGGTCTTCAGTTTCGTTATCGTCCTCATCGTCATCCGCAACGTCGTCTCCGACCGGTTCTTCCTCCCATTCCTCCCCACTGTCATAACCATAGTCGAAAGTGAGGAGATCGCGCGCTAGAGGCCGGCGAGGACCGATCACCTTGGAATTGCGGGTCCAAGTACCAAAATACCCTGGGCGAGCATCTTCGTGGAAGATGAACGCTTTGACAGGGAAGAGTTTGCGGTCCTGGAGTTTGGCGAGGAGGACGCGCACCAGAGTATCATCTCCGGCTACTTCTGCTTCTGAGAGTTGCGAGAGAATGTCCCGCACGGATGTTGGGTGGTAGACTTTGTAGCCTGAAGGGAGTCTCCGACGGGGAAGACGTCGAGGATCGAGGGACGGAGGCATGGAGGACAGGATACTGTCCAAGCGTTCTATAACGCGAGATAGTCAGTGCCAGCGCTTAATCCGAGATATTTGAATCACCGACCCTTATTCGACAACTTGGAAAGTTCATTGGCAGTTAGCTCAGGACCGTCAAGCATTTCTACATCCCCTGACACACTCTCTTCATCGTCAATAACAATGACCTCGGTATCATCACAAACCACCTGCGCCTTCTGCCTCCTCTTCTTATTCTCAAGGAACCAATTCTGAGGAGCCAACACGGAATCCTTCTTTAGCACAAACGGCTTGAAGACCCGGTCGAATTCCGACTGAGATGTGGAGGCGTTGGCAGATTTAGAGGGAGAGGCGGAAGAGGAAGCGGCGGGTTTTGCTTTGCCGAAAAAGTTGGCCATGATTGAGCGGGATTTGTTTTGGGCATCTCTGGCTTTCTGCTCCTTTTCAAGTTTGGCGGCTTTCTTTTCTAACCGCTCCTTCTCCTGCAACACGAGGAGTTAGCAAGGTCGGATATTGCGAACTGGGAATCGCGCACCTTGGCGGCTTTTTCAGGATCAACCGGCTTCTTCGGCTTTGCAGGCTGGGGAACCTCAGTCTACGGTGATATTCAGCGAGCTGAAGCAGACTCAGGGGGCTTTACATACCACCTCGTTCTCAGCCTCGGTAGCCTTCTTTTTGCCTTTCTTTTTTGCGCTGTCGATGACAATGATTTCATCCTTCTCCCCAGGGTCAGGGGTCGATGCTGGTGCTTTATTCGAATCCTTCATCTTCTTGCTCGCGTCACCGCCCTTGGTGCTGAACATTGAGTCCTTTTCGGATTGAGGGAGAGCATCGTATACAGCGATGAGTGCTTGTTTGGCCTTTGGACGCGTTACGTCAAGTTACAACGGTCAGCGACGTAAGGCGTACCTGCTTCCGCTCCTCGAGCCTAGTCTCCGCCCTTTCCCGTGCGCTCTTCGGAAGCCAGTCCTTGTACTGATCCTTGACCTCCCACCTCCATACCGTCAAAGATGCGGGCAACTTCGAGCCTGACGGCGCGTCCAACCCATAGTTATTCCGATCCAACAGCGAGTTGATAGCGGCCTCGACAACAGCTTGAGGTAGACTATCATTCGCCTTCTTGGCCTTGTCCTCATCGTCTTCGTCCTGAACAGGCAGAAGTTCCTGTCGAATATGTTTCGCGAGTGCAGTCAAGCCTTTATCACTACACTCCAGTCAGCTTTAAGACGCCCCATCATGCGATAACAAGGTGAAATGTGGCACCTCTCATGAGCGAGCTTGACAATCACCGGTTTGTGCTCATCCGAAACTTCACCAAGCGGCGGTTTCTCTCCTTCTATCCTCTCCTCCAACATCTCCCTAAACTTGACAATCTCTACAACCAACCAAGAAAAATCGAGTTGAGCGCTATATGCACGGTAGAAAACGACGCGTTTTTAACATACCCTGCAGCGTTTCAGACTGCTTCTCAAACGAGATAGGTTTCTGCTTGCACACAACCTTGCCATTCTTCAGCTCTATAATCGCCGGTTTCTCTACACATAAGAGAAAAAACGCGTCAGAAACGGGGTTGCCTTGCTGTCAAGCGACGCGTCTCTTACTTTCCGAGGCTGTACTGCTCTCTGGAAGCGCTAGTACAAAATTTCAATATTCCATGCCCCTAACGACCTGCTGTAAACCGCACCTTTACTTGAATCTGCTCCCGACATAGTTTGGTCAACGCACTGGGCGTCCCTGAGCTTGTTACTGGTGGTGAGTGTCAGGGATAATGAGCTGGTGCCTTGCCAAATCGCCGCCGCCCTCGTGTGAGAAAAACACGCTCTGTCACGCTCCCGCCCGTGTCACGCGTTTTGTGACACCCAGTCGCAGAGTTTCGAGGACGCGTCGTGTCAAGCTCAGCACCGTTCATTAGCCATGGCCGCCAACTTTTTCGCTGCAAGAGCACCGTCCAACAAGAACAATGCTGCTGCTGCTAAACATGTCGTGAACCCCGCAAACCAGCCTTGGGTGGAGAAATAGTGAGTGAATCAATCAAAGACTAGGCGGTGGAACTGAAAGTGCATTAGTCGACCAAAGACTATCAATGAAATTTCAGCACAGGAACACACAACTTCTGTCCTTTCAAGGACACTGACTTCTGCAAATGTAAATCTCAAATTCTCCAGTCCAATCTATAAACTAAACCTTGGTCGTAGCTTCCCCATATGTTGTTCTACGGTCCTCCAGGAACAGGAAAGACATCCACAATCCTCGCTCTCGCCCGTGAACTCTTCGGGTGCGCCTACCTCCCAACCTATCTCCTGATCCCCATCCTAACCAGCCCCACAAAAACAGCCCAGACAACTTCCGCAACCGCGTTCTCGAACTCAACGCCTCAGACGAACGCGGTATCTCCATCGTCCGCGACAAAATCAAAAACTTTGCCCGCCAAACACCCCGCGCCCAGCAGGCCGTCTCGTCAGACGGCAAAACCTACCCCTGCCCACCGTACAAAATCATCATTCTCGACGAGGCAGACTCTATGACACAGGACGCTCAAGGCGCCTTGCGGAGGATCATGGAGACATACGCTAAGATTACGCGGTTCTGTCTTGTTTGCAACTACGTTACACGGTACGATCTTTTACTTGATTCCAAGTAGATGATAAAGGCTGAATTTGAATGGTGTTAGGATAATCGAACCCCTCGCATCCCGCTGCTCAAAATTCCGCTTCACACCTCTCGACCCAGACTCAGCCTCCGCCCGCCTCTCCTACATCGCCCAAGCCGAAAACATCGACATCTCTAAACCAGTCATCGATGCCCTCATCTCTACCTCGCACGGTGACCTCCGACGAGCAATCACTTACCTCCAATCAGCAGCACGTCTAGCCGGTTCATCCGACCCTCCTACACCTATTCTTCCAAGAGATATACAAGAGATTGCGGGTGTGGTACCGGATGGAGTTGTTAATGACTTTGCAAGCACGTTGGGTGTGCCGGTAGAGGATGAAGGGATGGAAGTGGACGGACAGACGTCGAGGAAGGCTACCAACTTTTCAGGTATCCAGAAGAAAGTGAAAGAGTTGATGAGAGAGGGATACTCTGCAACACAGATCCTATCTCAGGTCAGTACATCACACCTATGCAATCATTGAAGCCCATCTTGACGAGTCGTTTCTCCAGCTACACGACCTCATAATGTTACACCCAGAACTAAACGGCCTTAAAAAGTCGAAATGCGCACTTGCGTTCGCAGAAGCAGATAAAGCTTTATGCGACGGTGCTGACGAGGAGCTATGGGTGCTAGAGGTTGGCCTCAAGATTCACAAAGCCGTAAACGCGCCATAACCTCCATCTCGATTCGATATCCACATCATCTCGTCTTCATCTTGCATTACCCTCTGTACCACCATAGATTCGCCATGATACATACCCTCCCACAGGGGCATCGATAGATATCCTTTCCACCTCAACAGAAGCCAAAGCGAGAAGATAAAAGACGTCTTCAATTGCATTCCTACACCTATCCTTTTGGTATTTTACAATACACGGCAACAGTGAAGCGTTGAACGTTGAACCCATGTCAACTTTTTTGTGAATGCAGTTCTGCGGAGACGTGGAACGTACAAGCGTACGTACAGGAACCAGAAATCGTCGATCATCACAAGAAAAAAGGGAGAGAAGAAAATAAAAAAGAGAAACAGCGAAACAACCGATACAACAACACATGGAAGCGAGCGAGATGACTAGTCGTGATTCATGCCGAGGGAGGGATTAGATGTTACAATTGAGAAAACTGCGAGACGAGAATGCGGATAGAATCTAGGAGTAATGCCAATTACCAGTCATCATCAAGAGGGAGGGAACAGGCGTGTGCTAGTAATACATTTATCGGATGCCAGCAGTAGCTTTTTGGAGGGCACGCTTGATGCCGAGCTGAGCTTTCCTGAGCTCATCAGCGGTCGAATCCTCGATCTCGAGCTTCTCAAGAGCACGAGCGAGCTCAGCCTCAACCTGGCCCTTGGCTCCTCGCTTGAGCTTCATGCCAATCTCGGGCGAGGTGATGGTGCTCTCGACCTGGTGGATGTAGGCCTCGAGGTCAGACTTGGCTTCATGTCGAGCAGAGAACTCCTTGTCGGCGTTCTTGAATTGCTCGGCATCCTTGATCATCTGCTCAATCTCAGCGGACGAGAGACGACCAACGGAGTTGGTGATGGCTGTAGAGATGTATTAGACAAATGTCACAAATCAAAGTGCAAAGACACTTACTGATAGAAGCCTTGCGGCCAGAGGCACGATCCTGAGCAGAGACCTTGAGCAAACCGTTGGCGTCGACCTCGAAGGTGGTGACGAGCTCGGCCTGGCCACGGGGCATGGGGGGAATGCCAGTGAGCTCGAATTCACCGAGCAGACGGTTGTCGCGGCACTGGGTGCGCTCACCCTCGTAGACGGGGAAGGTGACGGTGGTCTGGTTGTCCTCGACAGTGGTGAAGACACGAGACTTGTTGGTGGGGATAGGAGTGTTGCGGGGAACGACGACACCGAAGACATCACCCTGCATGGCAACACCGAGGGAGAGAGGAGCAACGTCGAGGAGGAGGAGGTCCTTGGTCTGGTCAGAGGTCTGGCCAGTAAGGATAGCAGCCTGGACGGCGGCACCGTAGGCAACAGCCTCATCGGGGTTGATGGACTTGTTCAATTGACGGCCACCGAAATACTCAGAGACGAGGGACTGGATCTTGGGGATACGGGTGGAGCCACCAACGAGGACAATGTCATCGACCTTCTCACGGGGGATCTTGGAGTCCTTGAGGACCTTCTCGACGGGGTCGATGGTGGACTTGAAGAGGGAGGCGTTGATCTCCTCGAAACGGGCACGAGTGAGGTTGGCGGAGAAGTCCTCACCCTAAGGCAATGTCAGACACAGCTGAAAAATAAACCCGTAAAATCAACGAACCTGGAAGAGGGAATCGACCTCGACGGTGGTCTGGGTGACGCTGGAGAGGGTGCGCTTGGCACGCTCGCAAGCAGACCTCAAGCGACGGAGGGCACGAGCATCCTCAGAGATGTCGAGCTTGGTCTTCTTCTTGAACTCGTTCTTGAAGAACTCCAAGAGGTTGTTGTCGAAGTCCTCACCACCAAGATGAGTGTCACCGGAGGTGGCCTTGACGGCGAAGACACCACCGCTGATGTTCAAGAGGGAAACATCAAAAGTTCCTCCACCGAGATCGAAGATGAGGACGTTCTTCTCGGCCTTGGATTGACGGTCGAGACCGTAGGCGATGGCGGCCGCGGTGGGTTCGTTGATGATACGGAGGACCTCGAGACCAGCGATGGCACCAGCATCCTTGGTAGCCAAACGTTGAGAGTCGTTGAAGTAGGCGGGGACACTGAGCAGAGAAAATTTGTTAGAGGAAATTTGCGGAATAGGGGCAGATAAGGACCCACGTGACGACGGCCTTCTTGACCTCCTTGCCGAGCTTGGCCTCAGCGACCTCCCTCATCTTGGTGAGGACCATGGCGGAGATTTCCTGGGGGCTGAACTGCTTCTCCTCACCGAGGTAGTCAACCTTGATGAGAGGAGAGCCGTCCTTTTCAACGACCTCGAAGGGCCAGTGGGTCATGTCCTGAAGCGATATGATAAACACCGAAATCCATATCATATCTAGCGTTCACACAAACCTTCTTGACATCAGGATCGCTGAGAGAAAAACAGTTAGCATTGGGCGCAGAGAAAAAAAGCTTTGAAGCTACTCACTCGAATCGGCGACCGATCAGACGCTTAGCGTCGAAGACGGTGTTCTTGGGGTTCATGGCAGCCTGGTTTTTGGCAGCATCGCCGATCAAACGCTCGTCCTGCGAGAAGGCGACGTATGACGGTGTGGTGCGGTTACCCTCTGCAGAAGAAATCAGGACCTTTGTCGACGATAAAGAAGGATTCGAGGCACGTACGGTCATTGGCAATGATTTCGACACGGTCGTTTTGCCATACACCAACGCAGCTAATCAGGACGAGAACGATCAGGACACCTGCACGGTGAACATCGACGACAACGACGATGAAGACTTACGAGTATGTAGTACCGAGATCAATACCAATGGCACCGTCAAACGTTTCGTCGGCCATTTTTTTGGAGGATAAAGAGGGGAAAAGCAAAGGAAGATGGTGGTCAAAGTCAAGGGCGGACGTCGAAAAAAAAATCGATGGAGGTGAGGTAAGCATCCCACCGCCAAAGTCCTTGCACAGCCACGGCCTTGCTCCTCATGTCTCTTCCGTCTGCACTTCGACCCTCGCTCAAGGCGTCTGCCCGCTGCTCGTCGCGCGCCCTGGCGACGCCGCGCTCAGGAGCCCAATGGAAACGGTCAGTGTCCACAGCGACGGTCTCCAGTGACCAGAAGCGTCTCGAGACGCCCTCTGACTGGGACGAATTCCGTCAGAAGAAGGGCCAAACCAAAATGCTCAGTATGTCGTGGCTCCACTTCTCTTTCCCGACAACGACTAACCTATTTTCACAGTCGACATGATGTCGGAATACGGTTCTACACAGAACTCGTCCAATACGTTCCAGCTCCGAGACCAACTGCACAAGCCAGCGCGTCACGCTACCATTTCCGCTTTGCTTGCTGCTGGCGCGCACTTTGGCCACGCTTCAAGTCGCATGAACCCCAACTTTATGCCCTATGCATACGGAACGCGAGCGGGCATCACTATCATCGACTTGGACAGCACGTTACCCCTCCTCAGACGTGCTGCAAACGTCACTCGTGCGGTCGCTCGAGCAGGAGGTCAAATCTTGTTCATCGGCACCCGACCAGACCTTAAGCCCATCGTCCAGAAGGCAGCAGAGCGTGTAGGGCCAGAACAAGGCTACTACGTTGGAGACCGTTGGCTACCTGGCACCCTCACCAACCGACGAGAATTCTTCCGACCGGAACAGCTCGCTAATACCAACGTCATCCCCGACCTCGCCATCATCCTCAACCCCGTCCAAAATGCCAACGCCATTCGAGAATTCGCCGTCGAGAACGTCCCCACCATTGGTATCATCGACTCCAACGTTGACCCACGTCTGGTCATGTACCCCATCCCAGCGAACGACGAGAACACTCGGGCAGCAGAGCTTATTGGCGGTGTTTTGAGCATAGCAGCCCGCGAGGGTGTCGAACTTCGCGAGCAGGAGGACATGGCTCGACTCAAGCAGCAGCAAAAGAAGTTCCGACAGAGGACAAGCCGGTTCAAATAGACGTAGTAGTACACATTATCCTAATATCCCGCTATAATCCCTTATTCGACGTTTTGCGCTTTGTTCTGGATTCCGTGCCAGTAACCTGGAGGGAGGGCAGGTCAGTATATCGCCGACGAGAAACAACCAAAAGCACTTGCGTTCTGCCGCTTCCAATGCACGGACGTTTCCACCCAACTTGTTGACAGTCTCGATGAACTCATCTTCTTCAACACTATCGAAAACGATACCACCACCAGCCTGCAAGTACGCCACACCATTCTTGAACGTCATGGTACGAATCGCAATGCAGGTGTCCATGCAGTCGTTGGCGAAATCAAATCGGCCAACGGCACCGGCATAAACACCTCGCTTCTCCTTCTCGAGGGAAGAGATGATTTCAATCGCCTTGATCTTTGGAGCGCCCGATACAGTACCAGCAGGGAAGATGGATCGGAAGGCGTCAAACCGGGTCTTATCCTCACGAAGGATACCCGACACCTGGGACGTCAGATGGATAACATGGCTGAACTTCTCCACCTGCATGAGGTGGTCCACTTTGACCGTTTTGGGCTGACAGACACGATTGACGTCGTTCCGGGCCAAGTCAACCAACATGATGTGCTCCGCGCGGTCTTTCTCAGAATTGAGAAGGATGGCACCGAGTTTGGCGTCCTCTGAAACCGAGTATGAGCGACGATTTCATCAAGCCTGAAATGGATTAACTGACCTTCGGGGGTCTTGCCCCTCTTGATGGTTCCAGCGATGGCATGGTTATAGACCACGTTCTTCTCGACTTTGCAAAGAGTTTCGGGGCTGGCGCCGACGATCTGCATATCGCCAAGGTCGAGATAGAACATGTAAGGGGAAGGATTGACTTGGCGGAGTTGGCGGTAGACATTGAAGGGATGGAGGTTGGTGGGTCTGGCGAGACGTTGAGATGGCACGGCCTGAATGATATCTCCAGCGACGATATGCTTCTTGAGAGTAGTAACGAAACCTTCATAACCAGCCTTGCCAACGTTCGAGACACCCTCAGCACCAAGAGTAACAGGCGGCTGGGGAGGTTCTGGTGTGGTGGCCGAAAGGAGGACCTTGGCTAACCTCCTCGCCTTTGACACCGCAGTCTGGTAGGCGAACGAGAGGTTGGCTGCAGCAGTGTTCTTGGGGCTGAAGACGTGAGAAACGACCTTGAGGGTCTGGAAGATGTGGTCGTAGACGAGGAGGGTGTCGACGAGCATGAAGACGGCTTCTGGGATCTCGAGGATGTCTTTCAGCTCAGTCTTGGTCTTGGGCTCGAAATGTTGGATGCAGTCATAGGCGACATAACCGATGGCCCCACCTGTGAAGGTAGGGACTTCAGGGATCGAAACGTATTCATATAACGCGAGTTCCTTCTGCAGGGGAACCATGGGATCACCACTGATCTCCTCGTTAGGACCAGTCTTGATGACCTTGAAGGGGTCTGATCGTCGAGGTTAATATGACTCGACCGCACAAAGAAGTACTATAGCACACCTGCACCAATGAAACTGTATCGAGCAACGTTTTCCCCACCGTTGACTGATTCCAGCAAAAAGCTGTACTTTGAGTCTTTAGCAATGCGAAGGTAGGCCATGCATGGTGTGATAAGGTCGGCTGGGAGCTCGACGAAGACGGGGACACAGTTCCCCTTCTTTTCCGTCAGAATCAAGGACTCGACGGTGGAGAGAGGAGGGTATGCGGGAAGTTTCTACCATGAATTCAGTCAAATTGGTTCGAACTACTGTCCTGGAGGACATACCTGGGGATCCATGACTTGGTATACGCAAAGGAGGAATTTTCAAGCGGGGGTATTAATGTGAGGAGAGAATTGAGTCGTTAGCAAGTTTATAAGTCAGCCGAGGGGGGCAGATAAGGATTTTGGTGCTAGCCGCTAGGTTAACGGTCAACCAGATCGCCCTCGGCGAGTTTGAAAGGCGTCGAGGGATGTGAAGGAGTGCAGAATTCCATTGGCAGCGATTGGCGATCGACACCTGAAACGGATCGGAGTATCTCATTTTGATGGCGTCGAGGCCGACGATAATGAGCTCTTCGATGACCACATCGGCCGTCAAACGCGTCTTGCTGCTCACCATCATCAACAGCGGCCATGATCACACCTAGGTTCAGCTGCAGCCAGACAGAGACCGCGGTCGTCGTGTCGATGTACTGTCCATCAATTCGCGTATGTTGCCTTTTTAGCTCGAGATTGGATTAGCACTGAATGAGCAATGTTCAGAGTAGGCAGCAGACGTCGAGATCAACATCGACGAGACACTTTTAACGGTTCATGTGAACCCTTATTATCTTCGTCTCAACTTTCCTCACAGCGTTGTCGAGGATGACGCTTCATCTGCTCAATATGATCCCAGTTCAGGGTACTTGACTGTGACTCTGACCAAGGAACAAAAAGGACAACATTTTGAAGATCTCGACCTCCTCGCTAAACTCCTGGCACCCCGCCCTTCCAAAACAACGCCAACCATTGAAGTGCTCTCCTCAGAAACCAACGATGAACTCTCTTCAAAGCTGGATGGCCTCACGTTGGAAGGAAAGGAGAATTCAGTTTACGAACAAGGTAAGATTCATATCCGAATAGAAGGGAGCTCGTTTTGACAGTATGTATTTGTAGCACTCGAAAACGACTGGCAGATTCCCCAGCAGGTTCCAGAACCTCTACCAGAGCTCCACACAACAATAGAAAAACGCTATGGATTCCTTGACATGCATTCCGGTTACCTGCGGCATGTTGGCCACACGGAAAATGAAATTAACGAGCTTGGAGCCGATGCGGAGACCTGTCCTAAAGATGAACGACGGAAGATAAGGATCGAGCGCGAAGAAGCGAAATGGGACCCAGAATACTATATGTTCGTTGCCTTGGATTTTCCCCTCCATTCTATCCCTTACAAGCTTTGGAAAATAGGGCCGACTTTGCCGACGACGAAAATATCCAGGAACTCCTCCACTGGAAACATCCTTACACCATCGCCGAGGGTCCCTTTGAATATACCGAATCAGAAAATCTTGAAATCCTACGTCTGCCTCGGAAAGAATGTAAGTTTCCAATTCATCCACCCTTGGAGCCATCACATGAACGCCCAAACTAGACCTCGCCACTGCCCGCCAAACGCACGAACTTTATCTGACATTAGTCACCCTACTCTATGCATATGCATACGAATCCCGTACAAACCAGCTGGACCCCACGCCGGAGAGCGCATGGACAATATGCTCTCTTACCCCAGCTTTCTCGGCTCTGGACCCACCCACGTCCTCCGCTGACTGGAAAACACCAGCCAACGGCACCCATTTCACCAAAAACGAGTTAATCACCACCCTTGTTCCCTCATACAGGCGTGCTCTCGCTTACCCGCTTTACCGGTCTTTTGCACTGGCAGATAAATGCCGCATAGATACCGCTCAACTTTTGCTCAAAGGTAAAAGAACCGTAATGCGCTGTCTGTTGGACATGAAACGCATCCTTGATCATCACGAGGTCTACTATGTTTACAGCAAGATTTGGGTTGACGACTTTTGCGTTTGGGTTCAAGCTTATTCCAGGTGAGTGATTGAGCTTTCTCTTGCTTTGTCTCGCGTTTTATATCCGCGCGATCATTGTTTTTTTCGTGTACTGATTTGCTCTACTTGGATGTCAGTGACGATGTGCTGCTGGAATTGGGAAACTGCGTAAAGGATGCGAAAGTTGACAAGGATTTGATCGGATGGCACCTTGAAGAACTCGAAGCTGCCACTTTGGAGCAGCTCGAGCGGGAAAGTGACAGTGACGATGAGTGAGGACAGTGATTCGCTCGTATCACTTGGCCGATAGGCTGTCACAGCGCAACAAGAGTCCTCAAACCCCTAAAACCATTCCAGTAAAAGGAAGACTCTTTCTGCGTCCGCAGCTCTGTTGTAATAGAGTTAGGTCTTGCGTGACACTTCTAAAAATACGTGTATTTTTCTCCCCGGTTGGAAAGGTATCCTAAAGCACGTTGAATTTACGCCCGCGGGTCAACGGAGTACGCGCTGACGGCTTTCAGCTTTCTGTATGGAGTATGGCCATTCATCTCACCGGTTTCGCTATTTTAATTTCATGAACATGACATCAAGGGAGTCTTTGACACCAGCGCTGAAGGGATAGTGAATTGCCAATGCAATTGGTCGTTTTAATGGATGCATGCATCAGCGGCGAGTGTACGTGTACCCAGAATCGATTACTACTTTTCTCAGTTCCCAGATGCAGCGTGAGCGACGAAATTCACTGTCACGAGGAGATGATTTTCGTACTTGAAACTGGAAAACCCAATCACACTCAAACATCATCAACAGAGAGGGTAACCGAGGTAAGCCTCCACGGCGTCTGTCTTTCCTAAAACAGTTCAACCTTTCATCTATCAAACACTGTTGTTTTGGCATCGTCTCCTCAGGCCTTGCGATGTGTTTCATCGGGGTTCGCATGGGCGCTTAGATAGGTGTCGCCGCCACCACCGCGAGCGGCCGGGAAACGGTGATCGCTGTCGGAGCTCGGAGGTAGGGTCGGTATCTCCGGGATCAACGATGGCCATCATTTGCTTGGCGTGGCAGAGAAACCGCGACGATTGCAAATTCCATCTGCGTTCTCTCGCTCTTTCCTTCTTGCTATCGTTCTTAACAGAACGTACTCACGGAATAATGTCTCTAATACTCGGAAGCTGTATTCTCATAACATCTAGCTTACTGACCGCTAGAAGCCAGAACCTGAAACGCTTCGAAATCTACATTATTGCGAAGTTCTCTCACTGAAACGCGAAAGCTCCTGAGTCCTCCTTGGGAAACGGTGTGCCCAAAGTAGTTCATACCCCGGTCACATCCAGCTTCTCTTCCTCTACGGCGGCCACTCTGTGACAAGGAATGAAAAAGAACAAGAAGACTTAAAAGTACAGACTTCGATGCTCGCGTGGCCTCGCCTTCGAATTCTTCGGACAATGTCACGCCGCGGTCGGGATATTCTCGCTTGTTTGAAGGACGTTTACCTGGTGCTTCGAGTTATCTTCGTTCGTTCTGACTTTTTTGCTTGTGTCTCAGTTCGCCTGTATCCGCGCCTTCTGGATGTCCTGCGGCTTTGCGACGATATCTCGAGACCGAGTGTTGCTCGTCTTGAAGCCACCCATCGAGGCTATGGAAACGTATAATCCCGTCGCCCCGTGACGACCTTCACACAAACTAGGCTAGTCGTCATCCCTATCTGTCTACTATAATCCGACTGATTTGCGGCCAACCCTCAGGCGTACGATTTGAATGCGTCGCTACTTCAGTACTTACTGTTTAACCCACCTCAAAGGGAAAAACTATGGCGTTTTCAGCCTTCCTACGGTTCAAGCTCAAGTGCATTCGCTGACTTCGCTCCCTCTCGGACATTCCGATTCGTCCGTCTCCGAATTTATCGTCGAACCAACCAGATTTGGGGAGTAGAGAAGTTCTTCTCGTTTTCGTTGAAAAAGTGAATTCTTCGGAGTTTTGGTCTACTCACATAATTGCTTGACATCTTTCCGGGGAGCATTCAAACTCACTTACCAATTGACTAGTTGACTATTAGAATCAAGTGAACGAGGGCATTCTTTTCCTCCGGTAGCACCAACGTGATTGAAGCGGCTGAATGTCGCAGTCCGCCTTCGTCTTGCATTTCACTGACCTCATTTCGAGGTTGTAATAACGGTTCTGTGTTCGCCGCCCAATACCTCCGATAACCGACCGCATTTCAGATAATTCCGCCGTCTCTACTTAGCTGTCTGGGCCTCCAAGCCTCCAGGCTCCTGTCCAGCCACGAACACTTCAGTATGTATGTATGGACGTGTGTACTACAGCGTTCTTCACAATCCCAATTGCCTGGGACTGCGAAGGTCGCCCTCACCACAGAAACACGGGTGCAGAATTCAATTTACAAATTAATATTGATGAATTCAATGATGCTTGGCCTCGATCCTCGACGCCCATCGTTCGTCGAACTTTGCTGTGCAACGTGCAGCGATATCACGCCGTGGAGCCAATCCACGCCGTCGAGGGCTTATCGACAACGCGTCACGGCAAACGAGTCTGTACCGGGATGATACTTAATCGCTTAGGATGAAGTTCAACGCGGTCGACGTCGTGGACTCGGATAAGTATCTGGTGGTGGTGTCTTCGAAGTTCGAGAAACGGACGCCACTGTGAAATTCATTTACTTGACATGCCGTTTCTGAGATTTCTGATCTCGATTTCACAAAGTATGTATGTACTTCCCGCGAGCAGCGGTAGCCTCGAGGTATCGATGGTGGTTGCACTTCACGCGCACGGTTGTTCCGGCTTTCCGGAATCCTTAAACCTCGGCCTCCCTCCATACTTTTTTGGCTTTACGCTACTTTACGCGAACATCTATCTGCACCCGTACCACTTGCCCCTTCGTTCTTCGCCGTTCCCATCGCGTACGCTACGGTCACTCGCTGATTTTTACATACTTGTTGAATTGAAGGACGGGAAGGAACCCTTCAAAGGCCGCAGTTCAATTCGAATGCGCCAAAGACCTGGGAGAGGTCGTTTTTTAATTTCGGAACTTGACGGTGACGTCCCAGGCGAAAGCTATATTTACTGGGCGCCTATTTTTACCAGAAGCGAATTCGGATTAGCGTTGAGTATGTGTACACATGCACCCCGACACCGTATTGACAGGGCATCTTTTTTTCGATTTCCAATGTAATAATTAATTAACCTCCACTACTAGTAACTACCAGTCGCCGCTCCGAGATGGACCATTGGACAAACTCGAGATGGCCCCGGGTCTACACCAGGGGGTCTACAATAAACATATGCCATCTCTCCTGTATGTAAGGCTATGTAAGACCCTGCAAAAAACACCCAAACGTTCGTAAGTACTGCGTTTCACAATCGATCACGTATGCTGAAGAGTCCACAAAGAACGTTATTACCGCATGGGCAAAAGGATCTTCGAATCCTTGTATCACTGGCAAGCGTGCTGACAAGCTGTCAGCCCATGCCATGGAAGTGCTCTTCTCCGTATACTATATGTATGTTCCAGCCGGTACGCAGTACCGTACTACCGTACTTACTACTCAAGTAGACGATGCTGCGAGAAGCTTCTCCCGGTCTTACGAAGCTCTGTGTGTGCACCTCGACCGCATCGTAGAATTCCAAACCTTGGCCTAGGCCGAAATCACCTTCACGAAAACTTTGTATCGCGCACGGTCAAAACATTCTGCCAGCCGAAAGACCAACTTATGCTGTATGAACAAATTGCATTTGCAACGACGAGCACAGTAGCAAAAGCAAAATCTCTATGAGACCACTAATAGTACAACGATAACGGGGGGATACGATCGTGAAGAACTTGAAAGCAAGAAGGTAGATAGGTAGTTGAAGCTGATCATGAAGCAAAGCGGAGCGGCAAAGGTGGGATTACTAGGGAAGGAAAACCTATCCAGTCGTTTCGCGCATGTGCCGCAGCCCACTGAAAGCCCCGTCTGCAAGGAAAAAACGCGATCCAAAGGAATAGATAATACAAGGCGCATATAATAGCAAGGAGATCGTTCGTTCTGTCCTTCTATGTCATGCCATGCGAAATGAGAGGTGGAAGGTATGTGCGGTGTAGAAAGTGAAGCGGGTGAGGAGGACGGGGATTAAAAGGAGGTCGTAAAGCGTATCATAACGCGCAAGCAAAAAAAAAAAAAAAAAAACACCAGGCAACAAATCTTGCAAACCAAACCAAAACCAGAGAGAGACACCTCTAGATAATTAGACTCCTTCATCTAATCACGTCCAGAACTCGACTTGGCGACAGCCAAAGCAGCATGCTGTCCTTCCGGTACAACATCATACCCACCCTGTCCCAAATCAGCAGGGAGCGCCGCAGTTTCGTCGAGCGTGCTCGAGAGGAGACCTTCCCTCTCCTCTTCATCCCTGGCGCGGGCGGATGAGGGGCCAGCGGTGCCGCTTGGAGGAGCGGCGATGGCCTCTGGAGCGGGCATGGGGATGCAGGGTGGGGCGCGGACAAGGTTGTTGAAGAGGAACTAGAGGAGGGTGTTGTTAGCATTGTGCGCGGAATTGCGAGGCCAAAAAAAGAGGACGATTGCGGTATGCACGTTGCCGATGAACGGTATTCCATTCACCACGCTGAGTCGAGCCAGCGGATGGGAAACACCACGAGCGGTACGGAAAAGGGCATACGTGATCCCTTTACGGAATCCACAACGCACACCGCAACCCAAAGAAACCAGAGCCAAAGTACGAGACTCACCGTGCCATAACTGCAAGTACCCGCCGGTTATGGGAGAGCGAAAATTAAAAGAGACCGATGTCAGCACAGCTCAATCAGACGGGGAAACACGCGAGAGAACAAATGAAATGAAAGAGGCGAAATGAATGGTCATGGGTCTAAACGAGGCGACCAGAAAGGGAAAGAGGACCATGCCAAAGGGCCTGCAGATGATGAAACCCACCGGGGACGGATGTGGGGCAAAACCAAAAAGAGACAGAAAGAAATCACACTTACACAAGCAAAGCGAATCCCATAACTTGCAAGAACGAGGTTGGGACGACAAAAACTTCCCAGCCAAGACCCAAGCTGATAAGCCAGATGGCCAAAGTCCTGCAGGTATCCACCAGACTCCTGGCGGTGGCACTAACGTGTCTCGTAACGCTCAACCCGAAAAAGTTGAAGAGGGAGATACTGATAGCGATGGCGACACCAGACCACATGACGGAGGGGGTGGTGACCATTTGGCGCCATCCGCGTGCAAGGTCGAAGAAAGGGGATTTGGCGGCGACGGAAGGGATGGAGAGGATGGGGAAGAGGAGGAGGATGGAGATAGCGCCAAAGAGGCCTTCGTACCCGACGGCGACTAGGGGGGATACGGCGTATTTACCTGTGGTGACATTTGAGTCAACGTTTGAAACGCGCGTGGAAGGGGGGCAAGGCTTTGATGTGTGACGCGAGGAGACGTGACTTACCCATAATCTTCTCTGAAAAAGGAGATCGTCGATCAAGTGGTCAGAAAACATGACGGAAACAAAAGAGATGGCCTGCTCACCTTCAACGACAAACTGGGTGGCGGTGCTAAAGTCATTATAATTAGGACGGGGCCATTTCCGGATGGAAACAGGGCTCTCACAAAATCTGTGCAAATAGGACGAAGAAGACGCCTGAAACAGGGATTAGACGGTGAATGACAGTTCGGACGCTGGAACGCACCGAGGAGGACCGTGCTAACGTTTTCAGACTCGGAAGCCTTGACAGTCGGCATGGCGGCTCTGGCAGCGAGGGAGCGCAAGGCCGGAGGAGGGATGGCTTCTTGGACAACGTGTTTGACGAGAGAGCCACTATAGCCTACTAATGCGACTCCTGACATGACAATAAGAAGGGAAATCCATCTAGAATAGGGAGGGTATGAGCGGATCTAGCGATGGAGGGTTCTAAATAAACTGACTGATAAAGCCATAGACGGCGCCTGAGGAAGATCACGCTGAATACACCAACGAAGAGAACAAGAGCACCGCGTGTCATTTGATAAATTGAAACTGGCGTGTAGAGAAGGCCGATGTTCATTAACTGGGAGAATGAATTAGAAACTCGTGTGAGAGATAGGGTTAGACTCGATTACCGTCGTTCCCGTGAGATCGCAGGCGGCGGGGATCCAAAGCAAGAAGACCTTCCAGCCGTGGAGCTGCTGGGGCTTGTCATCGTCGTCCTTGGCGGTGAGGGGCGCTAGCTGGTTGTCGTCATCCTCGAGACGGACTGGAGAAAGCGGGCGCTTGTTCCTAGTCGCCAGCCAAGTGTAGATTACAGGCAAGAAGCCTATGGGGCCGCGAGGTCAAAAAGGGAAGGAATGGAACGAGTGTTGAGGTGGTTCACTGACAGAGCATTTCGCCGACTAGTTCGGTTAGCGAAGAGAGCAGTGTACTGGTGGGGAAAGAAGGACATACGAAACATCTGAAGGGTCTGCCATACGGGCTGTTCGTAGAGCACATGCTTTGAGGGGTCTGGGTCTGAACAGTTCTCGACGCATTGCATGTCCTTCAATGGAATAATTGAGTGACTGTGTGTGCGTCACAGGGTATTCGTACCTGCCACTTGGTCCATAACGAGTTTGTTGATCCCTGGGTTGGATTAGAATAAGTTTTATTTGAATTGGATGTTCGCTCACTGTAAGGATCATGCCCCCCAGGAGAAAGGGGATGTATAGGGAGGAAGGCATTGTTGTCGTTGGTGGGAGAGGAGTGAATTCCGAAAATGGAAGGAGAACCGGAGAGAGGCCGGGGTTGTGATGTGAGAGTGTCGCGGCGTCGGTTGCAGTCAGAAATCGAAGCTAGTCGGAAGTATGATTAGAGTTGAAGTGAGCTTCTTTACAATCCCAAGGGTTTTTATCCAGATGCGACGGGCGTTGTTTCCCTTGCCACCCTTCCCCCATAATAATGGTTCAACTCATCCTCTCCTCCACAAAGGGTAACCAGGGTGGCAAATACTTTCCCTACATTGGCTATCTTGGTCTCACTCCAGTCCGCGTCGAAGGCAGTATGTCTTCTCTCTCTCTCTTACACACCATCCTCGTCGTTGACCACACATAATACAGTCGTCCGCACAAAGCTAGACAGCGACCAGAAAACTCTCCCTTCCAAGTCCCTCACAATCTCCGTCCGCTGCTATGAGTCGCGTGTCGGTCGCGTAAACACCCTCCATTCCAACATCCTCGTCGACTACACTCAGACTCTATGGTCAAAGCCAGACGACGTCGACTATGAGAACGTCGGCGTCCTCGAGTACCCCTTTCGCATCTGGATACCGACCCAAACCCGTGGATTCAGCACTGCCGTCTTTGTCGACTATCGCTGCACATGGAGGGTCGAGGCCAGTGAGTATCATCCTCTATTATATTTGCTTATTTCTCTAATTTTTCTCTAGTTCTCAGTCATGCACCAATCACCGGCGTAGGCTTTCGCCAAGTACGCCACTTTGAACTCCCTCTGGTCCGCTACGACGTCCCAAGACCACTGAGACTCCCAGACTCACAGGACATCGTCCTCGACCACCAGACCTCAAAGCCAAAGGCTCCCCGTATACGCTACAGCCTCAGGATGCCTGCAGCACCAACCGGGCCACTGGACCTAGTGTCAATACCGTTGCACATGCAACCGCTGGACCATGGTGTGTCAATACGAAGCGCGAGCGTCATCATCGAGCGACGAATACAGTTACACGACCTGTCAGCTGCCAATACTCCCATGTTGTCCTCTTCCCCACCATCATCTTTGCCATCAACAGCTGCGAATCCTCCGCCAAACGTCTCGTCTTCCCCAGCACTGCCCAATCCTCAAAATTCTTATTTTCCCTCACAACATGATTCGCCACAGCCCCCGCACGCTTCTAGCTCCCATTACCATCACCAGCCCACATCTTCTACTTCATCCCTAACTTCATCCAATCCGACCATCACTCCAGAAACAGTATATCCCTCAAATGCTTCAGTAATGACCTATTCCTCAGAACACCCCCTTCTATCTTCATCAACCG
The DNA here is from genome assembly GCF_000182895.1 of Coprinopsis cinerea okayama7#130. Taxonomy (NCBI): domain Eukaryota; kingdom Fungi; phylum Basidiomycota; class Agaricomycetes; order Agaricales; family Psathyrellaceae; genus Coprinopsis; species Coprinopsis cinerea. The sequence continues at coordinate 2,688,369 of NW_003307543.1, read as the reverse complement.
ATTACTCCTCGTCTTCTGCGGCTTCTTCGTCCCAGTCGGCCCATCACACCGGTTTCGCCTCTCAACCTCCCACACCAAACGGAGCACATGGTCAATCCTCGAGTCAGACACCATCAACGTCTTCCTCATACTCCTCACCCTTCTCCTTCACCAATAGCCTTCCTAGCAGGGATAGCACCAAAGTCGTCGTAAACCTTATCGTTGGCACCGAAACAGAAAATTTCACACGAGATTCCCGAGGTATTTGGAGCAAGACCCTAACTCTGCAATGGCCCGCGTCCAAATCTCACAGCCGCTGGGCAATTGGGGAAACCATTAACTCGGATCTGGTCTCTGTCAGATTCTTCGTGCGCGTAAAGGTAATGTCCAGATCTCACTGCCTTCCCCACTTGACCGGTCGCTTTTCATCATCAGATTATTCACCGCTTGTGTTCGTCGCGCGCCTTTTTGTCTGTCGCTAACGGCCTCGTGTCTGTGAATCGGACGGCCTTTTCCAGTGTGCTTCCTTCTGATCCGGTTCTCCCGTGCTTGACCTTCGTTTTTTTTCTCACTCCATCCCCACTTGCCAACCCGATCTCATCACTCACATTCATATTGGGTTTCTAGATCACGGTTTCCTCGCCATCCGGGGGTACAGATACGATCGAGCTAGCAGAAAAAGAACTTCTCGTCGTCTCCACCAACGAGTCGGAACGTCAGCTTGCGCTTGCCAAGTATGCTGAGCTTGCAGAGTCGTCTTCTGGAGCGGCCATTAGTTCAGAGTACATGGTTCGGTCTAAATCCAAGTCTCCTAGAAGGTTGAAGGATGGCAAGCTTCCGCCTGATCTCCCGCCTTCGCCTGCGTTGCCTCCTGGGAGTGGAGGCAGTAGGAAGCCCAAGACGCCTCGGAGGCCCCATACGAGTGCTGGACCGAGAGACAAGTCGAGTTTAGGCAAGAATTCGGGAGGGGTTGGGAGTACGTCGACTGTTGGTGTGGTTGAGCAGCATAGGAAGAGGAGGTCCGATCTTGGATGGGCCCATCCGAGTCTACATCCTAACCCCCAGAACCCAGATTACAACTCGTTATGGGACGGTTATGCGCGTGTCGAAACTTCAAAACCGTTACCTTCGCATTTTGGGAATCGGGATAAAATGAAGAGCTCGGAGAAGAAAGAGAAGGAGAAGAAGCCGGGGAGTAGTAGTGGGAGGTTGAGCAGTAATAGTTTCTGGGCTGTTACTGCTCCGCCGCTGAAGCCCAATTCGAGCGGGTCGAGGAGTTCGAGTTCGAGGGAGGACAAGGGGACGAGGAGTGCCGGTGCTGTGATGAGTACCGCCAGTACGAGTACGACGGGGAGCACTTCGAGTGCGTCGAGTAGTTTTAGCGGGGCTGGGGTTAGACATCGGTATGCTGGTGCTGCGAATGGCCAGGGGTATGATGGCGAGATTGGACTCTCGTATTCGTCGAGTGGGACGGATGAGGAGGAGGAGAGAAGGCGGAGGAGGTTTCAGCATCACCAACAGGGCAACGCGTTCCCGAGTTTATCCTCTTCACCGCCAACTTCCAACTCGTCCTTCCCGCCGTCAAGTTATCATCCAAGAGAAATGGGTGGTGGAAACATGCATGTGAGGGAGTGGGAGGAGGAGTTGGCGAGGATTGAGGAGAAGAGTCGGAAGGAGAGTGATGCAGCTGGGTTTGGGAGGATGAGGAAGAGGTCGTTGATGTCCGCTGTGAAGGGGTTTTTGTCGTCCGGGAATTCGTCTTCGTAGGTTCGTCGCCACCCTGGACCTTGGGGGACTTGGTGGCCAGCTGTGTGTCGTCGTCTTGCTCATTAACGGGACCGTGTTGCCTTTCTTTTGACGCTTATCTTCGTCGCCTCTCTTCGTCATTCGTCTTCATCGCCCTTTTGTTGTCATTGACATACACACTTTTTTGGGAGCATTCCTGCGTTTGGTGCTACATCCCTTACTGTACATTGTATTTTTTTTCTAGTAGTATCCTGTTGTTCAGACCTCCGGCTTCGCCATCCTGTATTATTATTCCTGTTGTACATGAGTTTACAGTAGCACTCTTTTTTTGTACATCCAAATTCATCTCTGAAGTTCGAACGCTTCAACCTCATCACCTTGCACTCGAACCTGTTATTGAGCCATCTTAACGCGCTGCTCTATATCCTCGAGAGCAGAACAGAACGGATTGAGCGCGGAGCGTGTGACACAAAACGCGTGCCCGGAGCCGAAATTGAATTCGACGTGTCGTCACTGGCCAATTGATGGGCGAGACAAGTTGTCCTCCAACGACCATCACCACCACCACCAGCAACCACCAGCGACCAACCACGCTAGCTCAACGACACGTCTAACGTTAAAAGACAAACGTTTAATCAAGAACTAGAGCAAGATTTCGTAATTCAGAACTAGAAAGACATAATGTCGTCGTTTCCTTGGGTTCGGTTTACGGGTATGACTGCTGTCTGTGAGTGTGTTTTCTTGCTTTTGGATTGGGAGGAGGAACTCATCGGGACTTTGCATCTCTGTTTCTCTCGTTTCATCGGTTTGGGGCGTGTTTTCGGCGCACCTACCGTCTCTTCTCGTCCTTGCGGTCCTCAAAATCACCGGCGAAATCAAATTCCATCACGAAACGCAACCTATCCAATCCATTCACCGGAAAACAACACAAACGACCGAAATGCCGTGCTATACATACACGCCTCTTGCTTCTCGCTGTGTACACCGCGGGTCAATCTCCTTTGGAATTGGGATTCCAACGTGAATGCGAACTTGGGTGCGGGAATGGAATGGGCTTTTCGGGTATCTCGCCATTGTGTCTATCCTGGGTCGTTTCATTGTTCCGACTTGGGCGACTTCGAATTCTAATGCACTGCTTTGGTGTGCGTATGGCCTCCGACCATTTACATCTCCTTTGCGCGTTACGCTTCATGGTCCCCATGCTTCTCTTCTTCTGTTTGAACACACCCGTGCATCGATGTTCTCCTATGGAACGCAATCGGCCAATACTCACCATTTCCATCACCCATCCCTATCACCACATCCGACTTCTTTCTGTGGGCATCGTACACATCCTTCTTCTGTGTATGCTCTTTCTGGACTCCGATACCTTGTGGTTCGATGTGGGTGTCCTCATCGGCATTCCGTTTTCTCTGGCATGCATTGGGACTCGGAAATTCCAAAACTTGGCGCTGGGGTTCTTGACCGGCTGGGTTTGCCTTTCGAACGTCCTTCTCTTCTTGACGCACCCATGCATACATGCGCTTATTGTCTAACGTGCAGTCATGGGAGTGGGCTACATCCTTATGAAAGGTTCGTTATGTTCGGAAATTGCAATAGCTTGAATGGGAGAAGCAGAGCAAAGCTTGCTGCTGCTGTTAGTGTGATGGTTGATGCCTATCCCTTGCTGCTATGACTGCTTCTGCCGATACTTGACTGTTTCCGGTGGATCCATCCATCTAGCTCTTGGTGGACTTTTAGCTCGCTTGTCGTCTGGGCATCGTGCTACCGACTACCAAGCAGTTTCGAGGCTAGCTCTATCAAGTTTGGAGTTGGGTTGGGATGCCGACTGACATGGAACATTTCTAACTTTTCCTTTTTTCTCTGAACAGTAACGACGCCGACCGAGGAGCAGCTGTACAATGTGAGTACCCACCCCCTTTCAGTTCCGTTCGATCTATGCGTTTTCTCTTCGTCTTCCAGACTCGCATATCGCTTTCTGGTTATATTGGTCGTGCTGTCCGTGTCGACAGGTGGTGACGCCATGGTGATCCATGATATAGTGGATCGACAATCTACTTGGACGGGAAGCCGAGTGCCGAAGGCTTCGCCCCCATAGGACCGGCGCAGTACCCAAAATACCCTTGCTTTGCATCGGTTAGAACTGGATGCCGTGCCCGTTTTCTATGCTTCTCGTTTCATCCTTTTCATTTTGCCACTTCTCTTCCTGTTTTCTTTGGAAATCGCGTCCTTCTTTGTGTTCTTCAGCGCCATTCGGCGCTTAATCCGTGCGCTGGAGCTCCGGGATGGATCCTGCTTCGCGCCCGGTCGAAGCAAGGACGACCATTTTCTTTCCTAGGAATCTCCGGGTACACTTATCCTCCTATTTAAGAGCAAGCGATTTCCACGGAATTCATGTGCTCTGTGACGTTCTGTGTTTGGAGGCAGCAATAGAAGTGCCCAGCTGCTGTTATTGGTTGCGTTGCAGTCACTTCTCTGGCTTCGCTTCACTTCTAATGCAACTGAGACACCGACGCCTATAGCTTCTTTGGCTTCTTTTCTGTGCTTTCGTGGAGGGGTGTTTCTTGGCAATTTTGTGTTTCCAGATTGTGACGCCGTGTGTCGGCGTTGTTTAAATCGTTTTATCGTGCTTCTTTTCGGCGCGTTCCATCGTTATCTGATTGCTGGGGTACAATTCAAGTTCCGGTGGATGCGACGGTGTGATGGCGCTTATGTTCTTTACGATTGCTTTTTCACCCTACTTGTTGGTTATTCCATTTCGCTGACGATTTTCTACCTGTGATAGCAAATGGCTCCTGATCTGAGACGCAAAGTGGATGCCGCTCGTGAAGCCCGTCTAGCTCGAGAAGCCGAAATGAAGAAACAAGTGAATGCCCAGGTAAGTGAACGTGTTTGCCTCTTTGTTTTCTAACTATAGTTCTTCCTCCTCTTCGCGTCCACCTCTCCCTTTTCGTACCACCCTCTTCACCTTGGCTTTTGTAACTCTTTGTTGCTTTGGATGTTCTTCTCTATTTCCGCGCTTCTCGCAGCAGAGAGACTAAACCTTGTGTCTCGTTTTGTAGATCAGCAATGACGAGAACCCGGAAGCGGCCAAGCCGATATGGGCTAGCCGACCGGGAGATCCAAAGCAATGAGGCGGCTATTGGGATGTCGACTCTGTTGCCCCTGTGGAAGTTATTGGTACCATCCAGTAGCGCGTTCGGCATGGTCTTCTGCCATAGGCCTCGTGAACGGGTTGGGAGTCTGGTCAACTCGTGCCCGTCATTCACTCACAATTGGAGAAAAACGGATATGGATTCGTAATCCCTTTTCTTTTTGCCTTGTTATGCTTCAGTCACCTGAGCTAGGTATCTTTTACCGTATTTCTTTTTGCTTGTACTATCTAGCCCGATAGTTGATTCTTTTTACTCTGGGGTTTGTGATTGACTGTTGAGGCGCCGATGAAGCGCTGAACAGCGGCTCTTGGCTGAGCCCTGAGGCCTCTCACGCAAGTCGCCGCATAACCATCTGGCATACCTGGCATCCCATCTCATCATTACCTCTACACGGCTTCCTTTATTCGGTGCGTTAATTGCCGATGTATTTCTCTGGCTCTGGGGCCTAACGTACTGATGAAATACGTCTGGTATAGATCTATATACGACTCTAATCCCTTTCTGGTATATGCTTGCTCCAGTGACAGGCTGTTGCGGCATCGATTCATCCATCCATCATCTTTTGTGCATTTTGGACTGTCATCTCGGCCGCCTGCCAGTACGCAGCACCGCAATGCGGTTAGAAGGACGGTTAAGATTCCCCAACTGGGCCTATTCTACTTCGCTTGATACGATATGTGCTGGCATAGTGTCCTCGATATCGCGACCAGGCCCTCTGGGCTTACTCTTACGGTCGGCCGCTTGGGATGGAAGAAGGGCTTCGTTGGCGCCATTTGGTTTAGGCTGATTTGCCTCGTGTATTCAGTGGGATCGCGTTTTGTTTTTTTATGGTCAAGCTTTACTAAAGCTTTTTAGACATTGTGTACTGTTTGGAGTTCGTGACTCCCAGCGGCGAGGGTGGACGTGATATCCGTTGTAACTGCAACAGCCTACTGGCTGTGGGTGAAGAGGCTTCTTGAACAACGAAGTCCCCGGATGACACGTTCTTAGGTGAGCTAGTCTCGGTCAGATTGCTTGCTGCTCGGATGGTCAGTAACTAATTGGTGACTGTCAGTGGCTCGTGACGTCTTCCCCGGCCTTCTGCTCCTAGTTCGTATCATAACCTGGAGCTGGGATTGACGTCTGCTTCCCCGACATGTTCGCCTGCGCGCCCGGTGAGCAAGAATCTAGAACAAGACGTGGGGGACGAGCCGATTGCGCTCTGCAGACACAGCAGGTGCCAGCGCCTCCTATCACTATCTGTTCAGTGGTAGAGATCGTTCCAGGTTTGTCGAACTTGGTAACGAAGGTGACTGGACTTTCCAGGCTCTTCCGAGTATCTAATCAGTGTTTGCAGAATGTAGAAGTTCTGGATGAGGTAGTCATTGTATATTTGCCTCGGACAGTGGTCATCTACAGATCAATCATACGCTCTTTCTCGCGGGGTCTGGGGGCTTCTTTGTATTGATAGAAGTGAGTGAGAGCTCTTTGTTGGTTCAACTACTTGGAAGGGCCTATTTCTGAACTGTGCATTCCAGGTTGCCACTGGGGTCCGTCTCACGCACACGCTTTATTTCGACGGAGACGACGTGCTTATGATGTGGCACACAAGGTTAAATCACTCTCACATCACAAGGTACGGCCTGCGCTGAGTTGCATAAGGGGTAATTATTTAAGTGGTCAGTACTTGTTAACCTAGTGGCCTCAAACGGCCCTTCAAGCGATCAGTTCTTCTCGCTTCAGGTCAACCAAGTCCAACAAATCCTATTTGTTGTAAATAGAGGAATAAAACGATAGATTTTCGTGTTCTACAGAACAGTATTTATAGTAGCTACGAGACGTGATTGGTAAGTCATTGGAGCGCTCGATAAGCGCGTGTATAAGCGCTCGGGGAATTTCTAATAAAGTGGAAACATAAGAATGCAATAACTAATCTAACTAGTAACGAGTCAGCGTGTATCGACGAGAACATTCTCAACACTCCCCCTTTCTCGAGATAACACCGATTTCGTAGGTAAGGTCTTGATGACGTGACCTAGGTAGTCCTTTGGTGAACAAGTCGGCAAGATTCAGGTCGGTGCGAACGTAAACAATCTCGAGGGTGTTGTTGGCGACAAGATCGCGTAGGAAATGATATGCGAGGTCGATGTGCTTCGTTCTTGGATGAAATTCAGGGTGTCGACTGATCGCAATAGCGGCCTGATTGTCGCTGAAGATGGTCGATGTTTCGGGGGGAAAAAATTCCAATTCTTCGAGTAAGTGTCGATGCCACAGGACTTGCTTTGCGGCGTGCGTAGTGGCGACGTATTCGGCTTCTGCAGTCGATAGAGCCACGGTATTCTGCTTCTTCGAGCTCCAAGCTATTGCTCCACCTGCCAAGGTGATAACATAGCCGGAAATCGATTTTCTGTCCGGTCCATTCGCCCAGTCGGCATCGGTGTAGATGTGGAGGTCTTCCGTCATTTCTTCGTCATCTAATCCTCCAAATATGAGTGCGAAATGCTTGGTACCCTTCAGGTAACGAAAGATGCGCTTGAGGGCAGTGAAATGGACGGCTCTGGGGCGAGATGTGTATTGGGCGAGTCGGTTGACCGCATAGCAGATCTCTGGACGCGTTCCAAGCGCCAGATACATCAGAGAACCAATCATCGTCGCATATCCCGACGAAATTCGGGGGTCTACCTCCTCTCCGAGCGAGTTTCCGTCCTTGCTGTCGAATGCGTCGAGTTTGACGTTAGGATCGATGGGTGTTGATACTGGGTTCGCATTTTCTAGCCCAAAGCGCTTTAAGAGTGTGTCGATGTAATGGGATTGTGAAAGCGAGATGTAGTGGTCGTCCTGCTGAATTTGGAGACCCACGATAAGTGAGGGTTGTCCTAGTGACTTGATTTCGAAGTGCTGTGCGAGTTCTGACTCTATCTGGTCGTTTAGGCGTCTGTAGTCGAAGCTGCGATGATATCGTCGACCCATACGAGGAGAATAGTGAAGTCGTCGTCCTGGTATCGAATATAGCAGCAGTAATCGCTCTGTGAGTTGTTTGAAGTCGAAATCCTCGAGCTTGGAGTTGAGTTTCGTGGTTCCAGACGTTGCCAGCCTGCTTCAGGCCGTAAAGGGAACGTTTGAGGACGCATACTCGACCAGTACCGTCGTCAAATCCAGGGGGCTGGCGCATGAAGATCGATTCCTTCAATCTTCCGTGTAAATAGGCGCCCTTGACGTCAAATTGACGAAGTTTGAGGTTTCGGATGGCAGACGTACCCAGGACAGTCCGAAGCGTCTCGAATCGCATTACTGGTGCGAAGGTGCCGTCGTACTGATAGTCCTGGCCGGGTTTCTGAGAGAAACCTTGAGCTACAAGTCTCGCCTTGTGCTTTGTGACCTCCCCCTTCTCGTTCCTCTTCTTTGTGAACACCCACTTGCTCCCAACCGTTGTTCGCCCCTCTGGAAGCTCTCCCAGCTCCCAAGTACCCATTTCCTTCAATGTTTTCAATTCTTCGTCCATAGCTTCCTTCCATCGTCCCGATTCTGGTCCCTGCAACGCTTCTTCGACGTTCTGAGGTAAGTCCGGCTCCGAAAATTGCGAAATAAAAGCGGTTTCCCGTTCAGATGGTTCGCCGATTGCTGCCAGTGCGATGTTTGCCGTTTCCTTCGACTTTGCCTTCGCTTTTGACGATTCTGTAGGCCTGGAGATGGTAGGGGATGGAGAGACCGATCGCATAGGCGTAGGAGTGAATCGCAGTCCTGGAGTGCGTGCGTCCGGGTTCCCAAGTTTCTTGTAGTCTGTTTCGTTCCTTCTAGCACGTAATGGGCGTCTAATCGTCTTGTCTTCGTCGTCTGTCGTGTTTGCACTGCCCGAGATCGAAGGAGATGGTGTTGTTTCGATGAGAGGTAAGATAGGGCTCGATGGTTCAGTTTTCGGTTGCTCCTGGGTTTGCGAGACTGGAGAATCCGATGTGCTCTCCCCCTCAGTCCGCATACCCGGGATTTCTACCACTTCGAGCTCCTTTAGCTCGTCGTTTTCGTTGAATGCGAAATTTCTTGACACTTTGACGTTCCTCTTTTGCGGGTCGTAATAGCGGATCAATTTTGAGCCGTCGTTAAAGCCAACCAGCTTCATCTGCTTCGATTTTGGTGCTAATTTTGATCTATTCTCTGATTCATCCAATACCCAAACATTACATCCAAATGGCCGTAAGTGGGCGACTCCGGGCTTCTTTCCATGCCATGCTTCGTAAGGGGTCATGTAATTGAGTGCGCGAGTTGGAGATCGATTTCGGAGGTAGGTGGCGTGAGCTACAGCTTCATCCCAAAGGAAAGCAGGCAGTTCGGAGTCTATGAGCATAGCTCGTGCTAGCTCCAACACAGTCCGATTGAATCTCTCTGCAACTCCATTCTGGGATGACGAATATGGTGCTGTTGGCTCGATTTCGATTCCCTCCTCTCGACAGAGTGCCTCCAGCTTCGAATTAATCAAGTCCTTCGCATTATCGAACCTGACAAATCGTGGGGAACGGCCCATCTTCTTCAGCCATGCAATGTGCCCTTTGATTCGGTCAAATGCCTCCGATTTTTCGCGTATAAATAACGTAGTCGTATAGCGTGTTGCGTCATCCGTGAAGGCGATATAGTATTTGAATTTTCCTGCCGAAATCGTTCGCGCTGGGCCCCAAATATCCCCCATAAAACGTTCTCCGGGTATCTTGGATCTGTGCTCAGCCTCTTTTGGAAAAGACTTGCGAGTTTGCTTGGCTTCGATGCAAGCTTCACATGAGCGTGATGGAATTGATGCTCCATCTATATCCAGACCGTGTACGAGCTGTTCCCGGTTTAGGCGTTCGAGTGCTGTGACAGAGATATGGCCGTAACGTCGATGCCATTGATCCCAAGTGAGTTTCGGGGCTGATGCGAGGTGGGCCTTTCCTTTCCTGGATTCTTCGGCGCGGGCTTTCAGCTTGTATAGTCCATTCTCCTTTACCCCAAATCCGATGATCCTTCCATCCTTATTCCGCATGGTACATTTCCCTCCTCCTATCTCGACAGTTCCTCCAGCTGCATCTAAGCGAGTAGCCGAGAGTAGACAGTTGGGCGCTTGTGGCACATACAGCACATTACTAAGCTGATGGCGCATCAAGCCTCCGTCTAACTCGAAATTCAGGGCAATAGTTCCGCGCCCTTCGACGATTGCTGGGGTAGGTCCTACGCCATCGAGAGTGGCGTTGGTGAGGGGTTGATAATCGATAAAGGCGTTTCGGATGGTGCATATGTGTGAGGTAGTGCCGGAATCGAGGTACCAGTCTGATTTGGAGAAGTCCCTGGAGCTTAAAGCTCTAAATTGGGCAATGTACGCGACTTCGTTAAGCGTGCTGTTGATTTCCGATGCTTGATTTGCCCGGTTTGGACCTCGTCGACCCCTTGGACCTTGTCCTTCCCTTCCGCCTCCTTTAGCCCAACATTCCGACTTGATGTGGCCCTTCTTCTTGCAGTTGTAACATTCCTTATCTGACTTCCCGGCTTTTCCATTTCCGCCACGACCTCTCCCAGCCTGGAGAGTCGTACCCACACCATCATTCCTTCCTTTCCTTCTTCGTTCTTCTTCAATCAAGATAGCAACGAGCTCGAAAGAGGAAATGGTTGGCGAGTTTCCGTTAGCGCCCAAATCAGGCAGATGTGTAAGAATCCCAGGATTCCGGCAGTGATGTGATCAGAATCATGAGGAAATCGTCGTCCGAGATGAGGTTTCCGAGGTTGTGGAGTTGAGCCTGTAGCTGTCGAAGATGGGAGACGTGCTCCACCATATCAAAACCTTCTTCCGCCATCGCTCGAAATAGTTGTCGTCGTAAGGCCAGAATTCCAATCTTCCCTTTGGATTCCTTGACTTGGGTGAGTTGTTTCCACATTTGGCGTGCCGATGTTGCTCCACTGATATGAATCATTTCGCTGTCTCCCACAGCGAGCTCGATCCTTGTCCTAGCCTTGGCATCGCCTTGCTCCCATGCAGTTCTCGACACTCGCTCCTCCGTCGTGAGTTCGTCCGATTTCCCAGCTGCTACCTTCTCTGATCCCGGAGCGTCTTGCAAGACGTACTTCTCCAGTCCAAGGTCACGCAATACCGCAAGCATCCGTTGCTTCCACGGTAACCAATTGCTGGCCTTCAGAAGCTCCATTCGATAGCCGCCCGTGTATTCTTCTGGCATGGTGTCGGTGTCGATGGATTAGTTAAATGTGGGTAGTTGGAGTGCGAGTCGAGCGAGTTTAAACGAGTGTAAGAGTGATGGTTTAAGCCCAGTAGGCGGGGCTCATAACCTGTTGTAAATAGAGGAATAAAACGATAGATTTTCGTGTTCTACAGAACAGTATTTATAGTAGCTACGAGACGTGATTGGTAAGTCATTGGAGCGCTCGATAAGCGCGTGTATAAGCGCTCGGGGAATTTCTAATAAAGTGGAAACATAAGAATGCAATAACTAATCTAACTAGTAACGAGTCAGCGTGTATCGACGAGAACATTCTCAACACTATTCAACGGAGTTAACAGGAATATAGCACCGTGCGTCACTACCACCACTTTTGCCAAGGTCACTCTGGAGAAAGGTGTGTCGTTAGGGATGTAGGTCCTGTCACTGGATGTTGCGGCTTTGACTCTGAGCAAAGTCCATTCCACTAGGTCTCTGGCTCGGGTAAATACAAGATCTGACAAGCCACTAGTCACAGTCGGATTACTATCTGAGTGCGCCGTGCGGTGAGTGAGCGCCGCTTTCCGATGCACTCAGATGCAACGACAATCAATAGTCTCTCGTTCTAATACTAGTGGGTCCCGTTTTGCAGTCCATGGTCCGATTACGCTTTGAATTTGTCTTTAAAGTACATCCCCCTCTCTGTCTACCCTCGATGATCTCGTGAACGGGCGTGTTTCTGGGTTTTGGAAGTATTGACAGCCACATCCGACAGACCGGAGGACCGGATAGCCACTACTAGCACAAACCAACCCCGCCTCATCTTCCCGCTTTCTCTTGCCACATCCACATATGCAATTATGTCGTTGTACTGCGTAAACCCAGGCACACGTCCCAGGGGTACGTCACTTTGCCTTTGGGGACTCCGTGCCCAAGTCGCCCACCACCCACTGGGGACGCCAAAATGCAGTCGCTTTGATCGCATGGACCTGGTAGCCGGAGCCCTCATCAAAGATTAATCGCATTCTCTGTGAGATACAATTGCGTCTCTAACGTGATCCAAAGCTCAGACCTAAAGTTCCGACGAAAGGTCTATACCCGCGACCTCATTTTCATCCACCCAATTGGTGTAACCGTTCAAACGATCCGAGACGATCTTATGAGCGGAGGGTGTTATAAAAATGACCACATAACAACCCCTAGGAAGCAAGAAATAGACACCAAGTGAGGAGAAATAGCGAGAACCGAAAATGGAAGAGATAATAAAACGTCCAGTCAATGAAAACGCGGTGCGACAAGAGATCATGAAAGCGACTGTTGGGATGAAGACAGATTAAACTTGGCATGGAAAAGGGAAAGGCGAGATATGATTGATAGATACCCAGAACTTGAGAAGAAGGGAACAAAAGGAACTAGTAGAGCGAAGAGGCGATCGAGAACGAGGAGGGAGGAGTCTAGATATGCTACACGATTTGAATGGAAGGATCAAAGACGAGAAAAGGCGAGCAAACGTCAAATATAGAAAAAGAATTCGTGAGGAGGCCTGGACAGCATTCAAGCCATCAGCCATCAGCCAGTCAAGGAAGACTCTCGGAAAACATGCCAAACAGCGAGAACAGTAGAGCGAGAGCGATGAATAGATGGGATAAGGCTGAATGGATACAATATAGAAAATATAATGTATGCGCAATCAACGTCTAGTGAATGTGGAGAGAGCTGTGGGTACGTCCGAACAAACCGTGCCACAAACGATCGAGCGCACCTCTGGCAAGAAGAAAGGATTAACGTTCGAAGGCATCAGAAATAGGAGGGGTGGTTTGAAAAGGAAGGTCAATACTACGAATTAGGGGCAGTGATATGTCGTGCTGCGGAGCCTCAGGTCATGAATTGTGTGCTGTGGATAGGTCAAAAATGGAATCAACACTACGCAAAAAAACGAAACGCTCATGGGCTCTCAATGAGGGTAGCTGTCGTCAGATAAGGATAACAGATGGTGATGTAATGTCATGGGAGGAGAGATGGTAAGATGGGAGTGAAGACTAATGCGTAAGAACCCGAGTGAGAGCATCGTTGCTGAGTGCGCTGGCTTATTCAAGATGTCGTGGAGGATGCGGCCGCAGACGGCTGTTCCGTATCTTCGGAGCTGTACAATGGGATTACATGAATCAGCAAAGTGGCTTATACATGCTTCAGACATGCCATTTGGAGTTTACCTGGGCGCTGTGCCGTCGTCTGTCGGGCTGGAATCGGAAGGCAATGACGCGTTTCCGCGGTCGTTAGATGACTTGCTGGAGGCTTCAAGCGGAGGGGATTGGCCAATGGATTCTGGTGACGAGGGAAGTGTACCATAAACCGCATGGCCTGCCAATGAGGGGTCCGGCCCTAAGGAGCTTCCTGATGATGGTGTTGTTGATGAAGATAATGAAGCGGGTCGAGGCAGGTCGCCAGTCAGAACCGAGGAGCTGGATACAGAGGAAGCCGACGGTGCTTCAGGAGATGGGCCAGTCGTTGGGACAGCATCACCGGTTAATGTAACAGCGGGTATTGGTACGCTAGGAGTGGTCGAGCCTGATGATGGGTCGGACGAGGCATTCAAGAAGGCAGTCGCTGTGCCGGACGTCAACAGGGCGGCATTCATGGTACTGAAAGGGGGAGGTGTTCGATTGTTCGAGTCTGGAGTTGGGCTCCGCGAATGTTGTCCACTAGGCGCGAGGCTTCCAGATGGGTCATTCGAGCTTGATGAAGGTGGTGGCGCCGCAGACGAAGACGAGGGGGCAGCCTGCGATGAACTGGGAGCACCTTGGGCGTCGCTTGGTTCCCCTTCCCCGTTCTCCGCCGCAGCGGCCCTCTCTGCCGCTTCCTTCTTCTTCCTCTCCTCAGCCTCCCTCCTCTGGTGTTCTTCGTGTTCAATCAGCGATAGCCTCATCGCTTCCATAAGCATTAGCTACATCCGCAAAGGTTGGATTAATCAGTATCATTGAATTCTTCAAGACGGCGGGCGATTTCGAGCCAATAAAAGGGCGCAGCTCTTTCTTACCTCTTCCAGGTCCTGGCCTCCCATCCCCACTATTGTTCCGAGCTCTCCATTGGCTGGATGATGTCGTCGTCGCCTGCTGCCAGAGTTGCCTCCCTCTGCAGCTTCTTCTGGGGTCTGCACTCTTCCGATGCCGACGGGAATAAGCCTGTCTCCCACTTGTCTCATGATGATACGTCTATTCGCACGACGAGCGACTGCGGCTCGGACAGCTGCGAGTTTGGCCTCCCAATCGGGTCGGATTTGATCTGAAAGCATGATTAGACGGGCTGTATTACAGGAAAGAAAGTGGTCACATACCGATGGTGACCACCTCAGGACTGTCCGCGCTATAGCTCTTCTGTCGCTTCTTGTGGTAAGGGATCGCAGATTGTTCAATTCGACGGTTTACATCCGCAGGGGTAATCGGGCTCTATAAAGTTTGGGATATTGTTGAATAATTGCGACCGTTTCGAAAGGAATAATTGACTCACGGCTCCTTCACTACCGATGCCAGCTCGCCAAGGGGGAGGGTTGTAGACGATGCCAAAGTTCTCCTGAACACAATAAGGGCATGCGGCTGGTTCCGAGACGAGATGGGTGGTGGTTGGTTCTGCTCGTTTTATCTGGACAAAACATTCTGTGCAGATTGCTTGGTCGCAGCAACGAGAATGGTTGATATTGGGAGGATAATACTGCAATAAGTGACGTAATAAACCTGGGTTCAGTATGCCCGCTGCTTGGCAAAGAACGAACTGACCAAGAAACAAATAGGACACTCGATTGCACCGCGATAGACAGCGACCTCGGGTCTAAACTCCTTGCCACCGTTGGGACGTTTGCTGTGGGATGACTTTGAGCTATGGTGCGACGACGAGAAGCTTCCGTGGTCAGAACGAGACTGAGAATCAGGTTGGTCGCCGCTTGAGTCACGGAACTCCTTTCTGGCGGCGAGAATCTGGTCGTCGTCCCAAGATTCGTCATATTCTTCGAGCGGTCGATAGAAAGGGGCGAGCTTGCGAGCCGCTATGAGTTGCGAGACTATTGCCTGGTTCCAATCTCTTGGTCCGGTGTAGACCCCTGGAGGAACCAGTGCACCATAATCGACCGTATCCTCCTGATGACGGCCCGAGGATGAAGACGAGTTGCCCATGACTTGCGACGACGACTGCGGACGAGATTAAGGCCCAATACCCGTGTAGAAAGGAGTTGGTCGACGCCGGCAACGACGACGAAAATGTAGGAAAAAGGGCAGAGATATTGGTGAAACTCCGAGTCCGAACAGGCGAGTGATTGCAGTGTGCGGCTGCGACTGGTCCTGTAATCAGCTGCTGTTGTCTTTTGTTTGGTCCCGCCTAGTGGCGTCGCCATCACTGCCGGCATCCTCGCAATCCACGAGACAAGTCCAGCCATTTCTTGCTGAATTGCATCGTTCTGTGCCTCAGATAACAAGCTTAATCGTCGTTGAACATTGGTTTCCCTGACTTTTTGTCTCTTAAAACGCGAAAATCATCGGGAAATGACGACCTGTGCGGCTTATCGCTGTTGGGCGCTGAAAGATCCGCCACCGGCCACGTCAGTTTACCCACGTGCGGGGTAAGAGTATAGACGCTGTAGTCAGCTTTCCACAAGTTTCTATTCGACCACTCTCTCCCATTCCTAGACGTCCTATACTCCAGTTTATACTGGTAGTCCACGACCATATAGATTTCTTAGATGGACGCCCCTTGGACAAAGTCGGCCAAGGAAATCCTCGACTTCTATAACGTCCAGCCCGAACAGGGTTTGACTTCGGCCCAAGCCTCTAAACACGCAGAAAAGTATGGCAAAAATGGTCAGTCAACGACACACATTTCTATGCCATTGACAACGATCTCATACTCTGGCTTCTCTAGTTCTACCCGAGGAACCACCCACACCATTATGGGAACTCATATTAGAACAGTTCAAGGACCAATTAGTCCTCATCCTTCTCGGCTCGGCTGTCGTCTCGTTTGCATTAGCGTTGTTGGAGGATTCGCCAGACTCGACATGGTGGGGGGCTTTTGTCGAGCCGTTGGTTATCTTGTTGATTCTCGTCGCAAACGCGACAGTGGGAGTCATTCAGGAATCGAGTGCAGAGGCCGCCATTGACGTACGTCCTTAACAGCATTTTATCTACGTTTTACTTACAAGGATGCAGGCCCTCAAGGAATACTCTCCGGATGAAGCCAAGGTCGTACGGTCAGGTCAAGTCTCGCGAATTCACGCTTCGGAACTCGTCCCTGGAGACATTATTACGGTTGCTGTCGGTGACAAGATCCCCGCGGACTGTCGGCTGGTTTCCGTTTCATCAAGCAGCTTCCGAGTGGACCAGGCTATTCTTACCGGTGAAAGTATCAGTGTCCACAAGTCCATCGACGTCGTACCAGACCAAAGTGCAGTAAAGCAGGACATGACCAACATGCTCTTTGCTGTACGTGCAGACATTCTTTTCCCAGTTCCGTCGGAAATGCTTAAGTCCACCTACAGGGAACCACTGTGGTTAACGGTAACGCCCAGGCCGTCGTAGTCTTCACAGGCCAACAGACCGCCATTGGTGACATTCACAAGTCGATAAGCTCCCAAATTTCGGAGAAGACTCCTCTCAAGCGCAAATTGGACGACTTCGGAGACATGCTTGCAAAGGTTATTAGCGTCATCTGCGTTCTGGTATGGATTGTCAATATCCGACACTTCTGGGACCCAGCCCATCACGGCGTCCTCAAGGGTGCCATCTATTACTTCAAGATCGCCGTCGCGTTGGCCGTAGCTGCCATTCCCGAGGGTCTGGCTGCTGTTATCACCGCCTGTTTGGCACTTGGAACCAAGAAGATGGCACAGAAGAACGCCATTGTCAGAAACCTGCCCAGCGTGGAGACTTTGGGATGCACGAATGTCATTTGCTCTGACAAGACGGGAACCTTGACCACCAACCAAATGAGCGTGTCGAGGGTACGTGTTGGCTTGTTTCCTTGGCGGTAGAAAGGCTGAATAGATGTGTTATACAGTTCCTTGTTGTCGATCCTTCGAGCAACATCCGTGAATTCACTGTTGAGGGCACTACCTTTGCTCCTCATGGGTCGGTTTCTTCCGCTGATGGCAAGGAGGCCTCTGCTGAACTCAGATCAGACCCATTGCAACGCCTGGCTGAAATCAGCTCCCTCTGCAATGACGCCAAGATCGTATACCACCCTGTAAGCTCAAAGCAAACGCCTCCCTCCCCTCATTACTAACTCTTGGCAGGACAAAGACGCGTACTCAAATGTCGGTGAACCGACGGAAGCCGCCCTCAAGGTCCTCGTCGAGAAGATTGGCTGCCGCGATCTGGAAGTCACCAAATCCCTCTCATCCCTCGAGCCATCCGCCCGGGCTAATGCCGTCAACGATTACTTCACTCGCAAGATCCAGCGCCTCCTCACTTTCGAGTTCTCTCGGGACCGCAAGATGATGTCCGTACTTGTCCGACTAAACGGCACCGGCGCACTCTTCGCCAAAGGAGCTCCCGAGTCCATCCTCGAAAGGTGTACCTCGGTCCTCGTCAACGGCAAGACAATCCCCCTCACGCCTCAACTCCGCTCGACTCTCCTCGACCGTACGCTCGGGTATGGTTCTCAAGGATTGCGCACTCTGGCATTGGCATACCGCGACGTGCAAGACCTCGATTCGTCCAACTACCAATCCGAGAGCACAAGCGACTACGCGCGGTTTGAACAAAACCTCGTCTTTGTTTCCCTCGTCGGCATGTTGGATCCTCCCCGTCCTGAGGTCCGAAGTGCCGTGGCCAACTGCAAAGCTGCTGGAATCCGCGTTATCTGTATCACGGGTGATAACAAGGGGACTGCCGAGACTATTTGCAGGCAAATCGGTATCTTTGGTGAGGATGAGGATCTGACTGGGAAGAGCTATACTGGGAAGGAATTCGAGGCATTGAGCCATGAAGAGAAGGTTAAGGCTGTGCAGAGAGCGAGTTTGTTCTCGAGGACTGAGCCTGGCCACAAGAGCCAACTTGTGGATCTTTTGCAAGGATTGGGTTTGGTTGTTGCGATGGTATGTGCATTTCATTTATCCTTCCAGGGTCTGGACTTATCCCTTGATGCAGACTGGCGATGGAGTGAATGATGCTCCTGCTCTCAAGAAGGCTGACATCGGCGTTGCGATGGGTAGTGGAACTGATGTTGCCAAACTAGCTGCCGATATGGTTCTTGCAGACTCAAACTTCGCAACTATCGAAAAGGCTGTGGAAGAGGGTAGACTGATTTACAACAACACTAAGCAGTTCATTCGATATCTCAGTGCGTATTCTATCGTTCCCATCGAATGTGTTCTTAAGCTCAACCTTCTGTCCAATAGTCTCTTCGAACATTGGTGAAGTCGTCAGGTAAGCCCTGAATGCCGTCCTTTTTGCCTCCTATCTGACATTCGACTTGTTACTTCGAAATTGCAGCATCTTCCTTACAGTCTTGCTGGGAATGCCCGAAGCTCTCATCCCCGTCCAACTCCTATGGGTCAACTTGGTTACGGATAGCTTGCCTGCTACTGCCCTCGGTTTCAACCCACCGGACCATTCGATCATGCGGGTACCACCACGAGATAGCCGCGAGCCCCTTGTTGGGAGGTGGTTGTTTATTCGGTATATGGTTATTGGAGTCTACGTGGGTGTAGCGACTGTTGCAGGGTACGCTTGGTGGTTCCTCTTCTACGAGGGTGGTCCCCAGATCTCGTTCTACCAATTGGTATGTCCACCAATTCAATTAGATTCTATTCTATTAATAGCGCCCATACCGTCCCCATTTCGTTTCTCTCTCGTAACACTTCATACCCCAATCCTCCAACATGACGCTGAAATGACTGGTAAACTGACATCACTTACTTTACAGACACACTTCCATGAATGCACGACGCAGTTCCCGTCCATTGGCTGCGAGATGTTCACCAATGTCATGGCTCAGCGCGCGACGACAATGAGTTTGTCGATTCTGGTGACCGTGGAAATGTTCAATGCCATGAATTCCCTTTCGGAAAATGAGAGTCTTCTGAGACTCCCAGTATGGAAGAACATGTACCTCGTTGGCGCTATCATCCTTAGCATGGCGTTGCACTTCATGATTCTTTACGTTCCATTCTTTACTGTGAGTTTTACCTTCTCTTTATTCATTCGTTCGATTGGTTGCGCTGCGCCGCGTCCCCCTTTCTTCGTGGTTTTCTCGGGGGAATGGAAAGTTTTACTGCCCACTCCCTCGCGATACGCTGTCGCGTCGAGCGCCCATACTGACGATTGTCGACTTGTCCCTCAGAAACTCTTCGCAATTACGCCGTTGAACTGGGTCGAATGGAAGGCCGTGTTGTACTTTAGCGCACCTGTACTCGTGCTTGACGAACTTCTCAAGTTCATCTCGGTATGTCTTTCTCATTTGCAATGCCAGTGCTCCGCGTTTTCTGACACGCCTTTCCTTCTTTCTTTACCCTTTCGTAAAAAAGACGACATTCGTAGAGCCGCCATCAAAGCTTAAATTGGATTAACTGCCAGTCCAAGGGAAGGTCTGGTTTTATTATTTGCTTTTCTTACCTATAGTTCTAGCCTAGCCTCCCATCTCCACGCACGGACTACGGCCTACGGTATACACCTTTTACGAATGTATTGAAGACTTGTATGTGGGGCTTTATTAATAATCTGTTTGTTTTAATCTGTTCTCTTCGGGGGTGCTTTCTTCCCAAGCATGCGTTTGCAAGGTGGCGACTGGTGGCGAGCCTTCCGGTGGATTTCGGGCCTGGAACTGACAAGCAGGGGATGGGCTGTCAAGGTCATGTCTCGTGAAGTGAAGAGCGCGTGGGCGGCGACGCCTCGCGCTGCGGCGTTTTGCGACCGACAATAGGGACGACATTCTAGGTCTCAGTATGAACTCGCTAAGGCTTCAGATCCCGCTGTTGCGAAACACGAGTTCCTTCTTACTTGACAGGTCTTATCACACACCCTGGCCCCCAATGGTCGTGACTTTATTTCGACCCTCGATGCGAGTGAATCCCCAAAAACTATAATTTATTTGCGGTTTTGTCGGATGATCCATCAAGGGACCACGACAAAGAAACTGGTGTCCTAACGGGCGCTCTTGGGTGACCCTGGGTTACTGATTAGATTACCGACGAGAACGCGCGCGCGCTTCCGAGGATAATGACCGTTGCAATGACCTCTGCGATGACGCGTCAAAATAGGGATGCGCGTACGTACCATGGGAACACGGGGAACAGTCGGTAGGCAAATTTTGAAAAAGGGTGCATCTAGTTTTCTTCGCGCTCGTCTTCTGGTGGGAGGCCGTTATTCCGCTTTCGTTTCACCCAAATCCACTGATTTGATTATCTTTAGCCTGCAGGCTGATTCGGATTTGTTGCTTCTGCGGGGGGATTTGACAGGAACAAAGGCGCTAACCTTGAGTCATTTTCTCGACTCGCGGACATCTCGACAAGCGACCCATCTCTTTGAAACCGAGGTCAGGGAGACGATGGGACTGGTCTATCGGTCCTTTCGGACAAGTCTCCATGGACTGCTTACCTCATCTGCACCCTCCCACACTTCTCCGTGCTCTGCTTCGACTTCGTGTCTCGAGTCTTCCATGCACGCACCCCTTTTGGCCATGTAGGACCAACCCAATGGCAAACCGCGTCTTACCGTCCCATTTCTCCGTGCTGCTTCCACCTCTGTTTTACTCCTTTCGGACAATTGCTGTTGAAACACGACCTCGTTTCCTTGGTTTGCAGGTAAACTCGTGAACCTGATTGAAATTTTAAATCAGGCCCAGTTGCCGGCAACCCCACGCTCTCTACACGTTTCTCCTTCATTTGCCCGCTTTGCTGTTTTGTTCCTTGCCAAAGCAACAGCAAATAAATCCATCAAACCTGGTCTCCTGCGTCGTTTTTTTCATCACATCTGACGTCTCCAGAGTCTTGCCAAATGCTTGTGCCCTGTGCCCCGCAAAAAGAATGACCGCCACACAACTGACAACAGGCGGAAAAACGCGTGTTGCCCTGCAGACCTTCGGCGTAGCTCCGAATGTATCTTCAAAGAAGAAATCTTAGAAATCCTCACCCGTGCCCCAATTATTTAAAGGGCTGGTTCTTATGTGCTTTCCCTCCCCCGTCCTTCTGGTACCTTCTGCCTCTACACACTAAGCGACCCACCTGGGCAGCTTTGGACACCATGCCCTCTCCTCCATCTACCTTTGCTCTATATGCCTTTGTGCTCTCCCTCTTGTCCTTTGTTAGCTTGGCTTCCTGCTCGGTGATCCCTGTCGACGTCTCTCAGCGAAGTCAAGCTTCAGAAGTGACGGAGCCCATCGAAGCTAGACAGAATTTCACCCTCCGCGGCGAGTCGCGTCAGCTCGAGAAGCGCTTCAGCAATGCTCGCTTCACCTTCTACGATGCTGGCCTTGGTGCCTGTGGTCGGGTCAACACCAACAGCGACTTTGTATGTGCATTCCCTTTGACCCTGCGTTACCGCGATTCAAAGGGCTAATTATCCATCTTCGTCGGCCTTATTATTCGATCGTTACTCCCGTTGATGGCGATTAGATTGTCGCCTTGAACGCTGCGGTACGTGTTAATTATAGGGCGGGAGCCCTAACTCCGACTTCCGCGTCGAGAAAATCTGTATTGACTTTCTTGGCTTCCTTTTAACAGCAATGGAACGGAGGTGCTCACTGTTTCGAAACAGTCACCATTTCGTATCGCGGAAGGACTGCTCGAGCTACAGTGATGGATCTTGTGAGTTTTGCCTCGTGTTTCGCCTTCCATTTCACCCACAGAAATCTCATCGATATCTTTTTTTCCCTTGAAATTCTCAGTGTCCTGGGTGTCCCTACGGCGGACTTGATCTCACAAGGGGACTCTTCGGGTATTTTGCCAATCACGATTTGGGTGTCATCCACGGTGATTGGGACTTTGGAGGAGCGGCTGTGCAACCTGCTCCGCCCCCACCTCCTCCCCCTCGCACCTCGACACCTCCTCCACCCCCTCCTCCTCCGCCTACATCCACAAGGAGGCCCACGTCCACTCCTCAGGCACCCCCTCCTCCCCCACCCCCAACTTCCACTCCCAGGCCACCTCCTACCTCAACTCCGCGGGCTGCCCCTCCCCCTCCTCCCACGAGCTCCTCGAGGCCTGCTTCCACCCAGTCTCCGGCTCCTACTCCGAGCTCCCCGTCCGCTTTAGCGCCGACGGGAGCAGCGGACAGAATCCCGGATAATGTCCTGAACGAGTTGAACCGGGCATTCTCAGCAATCGGAATCCTCCTCGCCAACATCCTCCAAAATCCGGAAAACAGACAACAGCAATAGACGAATCATGGCATATTATCTCATAGAATCATCTGCAGTCTGCCTGCAGGTGCAGGATCGCAACTTCTTCCGCTTTTCTCTCCCTCATCTATCTATGCGTTCTCATTCTCAAGGCAATCGGATTCGGACGGCAGGACTTGGCTTTACATTCGACGCTTCGGCATGGCCCAACGGTTCGTCGAATCATTTCGCATCGATTGCGGCTCTCTCTTTACTCTTCTGTCACAATGGTCTCCCACTTCACACTGCATCTATAGACGATACCGCGACCACCAGGGTCGGGTCTCACACAACTGCACATGCATTCCTATTTTCATCCTCATTCTTCCTATCTATGCGTTCAACACACTTCATCATTTGGCAACCCCATCGTTTGCATTGGCATCGCATCATATAGAGTTACTTTTGTCCTTCTGTTCCCATCCTGCTCTCCAGTCGAACTGGAGGCATGTACTGTGTATTCTATCCCTTCAATCATTGTTCTATCACCATCGGAGATGTGATTATGGCCGCAGCGCTACCTTGTTCGCATCGACATTTTGTAACATCACTTTGTAAAACAAAATATTTTGTTGTATACGTATTTTCCATTCGGTTTCTAAGTTATGGCATTGTTGCGTTTCCTTCCTCTTTTTTCCGGTAGATTTTATAGACTGTATGAGATCCAGAGCTCTCTGAGCATCTCCTTACGATACAACTGACCGCCCAAAGTCGCCAAGAGGCTCAGCGTAACATTGTCGACGATCAAAGTGGTCGATCGGTGAGCGCAGGGGTGAAGGTAAGTAAGCGAAGTCGTCGTGAAGCACCTGGAAAATTCTCCGAACAAAGGAAGCCACTGCATAGATCAAGGCGCCCGCAAGGTTTCCATCGCAGAGGGACCCTTAGTGAAGTCACTAATTACAATTTTATGGACGTTGTTCGCGTGGAAACGGCTGCTGCCCTGAGCGGTGTGACATGCTTCCCACGAACTTCAATGATTTGAAGAATGGTCAACGGCGGGGGAGCGCTCTTAAGACTCGTTGTTTCTTTCCACTCTGTTCTTCACCTCTGCTTCTATTCCTCAACCTAATTGCCTCTACGGCACAGTCTATCCTTTCATTCAGAACACACTCCTTTCCTTCTAGGGCGCCTACCTTAGGCCACCTCTAACCTGCTACGCACAACCCTCAAGCTATTGCCATCCAAGTAGTATACCCACCCACCAACAGAAACCATTTATGAAGTTCCTTGGTCCTTTCGGACTGCTCTCTGCAGCCCTGGTTGGCTTCGCCAACGGTGCAGCCATCCACGGGTCGACCAGCCAACATCATCATCGTGAGCTGGCGAAGCGAGCCTCTGGTGAACTGGTCAAGCGAGTCACCAACTCGAAGTGGTCCTTCTACGACACCGAGACTGGTAATGCGTACGTGACCTCTCGTACCTGTGCTGTAGAAATAGAATGCTGAACGTGCTCCAGCGGTGCATGTGGCCAGCACATCAGGAACAGCGACTTTGTGAGTTCATTGTCCTCCCTGCTGAGTTGCGTGTTGGACTGACATAATCCTGCCCAGGTTGTTGCAATGAACACTGCCGTACGTTGAGCTATGATTAGACGAAAAGAAGCATGATACTCATTGTTCTGTTAGGATTTCCGCCAAAGTGACTGCTTCAAGACCATCACTTTGAGTTTCGGTGGCAAGACCACGCAGGCGACCATCGGGGACATGGTGAGTACAGGAAACTGGACAGTCGAGGCTGGCCAATACTTATTATGATCCGTCCTAGTGCCCTGGCTGCCCTCCTGGTGGACTTGACCTGTCGATGGGCCTCTTCGCCTTCTTCGCGGACCATGGACGAGGAATCATCTATGGCGAATGGAACTTCGGTGAACCTGCTCCTCCTGTAAGTCCTCCCAATGCCCGCGCTTATTCGAGGAGCTAACCATCATGCCTGTGATCCTGCAGCCTCCTCCTCCGCCTCCTCCGCCACCTCCTCCTCCTCCTCCACCACCACCTCCCCCTCCTCCCCCGCCCACTACCTTGGAGCCCCCGCCACCACCCCCGACATCGTCGGAGCCTCCCCCGCCACCCAGCACTTCGGCGACCCCAACCAGTTCTGCGGTTCCCAGCAGCTCTGTTGTCCCATCGGAGGCTAGTTCGACCTTGTCTGGAAGTGGCGCCAGCCTTCGACCAACGGCCAGCGCGACGCCCTCTCCTGCTGTTGGCAACCTCGGTGCTTTGAACCAACTCGTTGTACAGTTTGCTGAAGTCGTCGTCGACGGTGCCGCCGCTCCTCGCGATGTCGCCTAAACTGCCCCCAGTAGCGTCCAATTGTGTTTCCGTCCTCTTTTCATTCGTTCCTAATCATGTTGTCGATGCTATTGGGTTCTTAGGTTGTTAAACAATAGGTTATAATGTTCAGTGTTACATTTTTAGCGTTGTCTACTTACATTCGTATACCACTGACTTCATCGTCTTGTACATAGGATATCATCCAATTTCCATCTCCCCCCTTCGTGTTGTAGTCCTTCGCGTTGTAGATCATTTCGAAGGCCCGAAGGGCTTCTACCCACCGTACATCTTTAGCAGGTTCTTGTTGGATGTCTCGCTGTTGTTGACATCGATAATTGTTTGAATGCAGCAGCTTTAGGCTGGTCCACGATTGACAGCAGAAATGGCGACGGAAAGACTGTCCATCCACCCGTTTGAAATGGTTAACAAAGACGAGTTTGGTCAGGAAGGGGTTTGAGGGGAAAGCGAGGGAAAACCTCTGGCCAGTGCTTCAGCTGAGTCTTTATATTTCAAAAGAAAACCTTCCAAGCTCTCCAAGCATCCATGGCAGAAGCTTGTCTTTCTTGGTCAAAGGGAGGCAGCGTAGTATGCCCGCACTCTCGTCACTGGCAAGGATTAATATCCGAGAATTCGCAGGATTTTTCAACTATCTTCGCGACGACTTCAGAGACCGAACCCTGGTTCGAGCTGAAGGTACGCCACGAGTCATTCAAAGTCATTCAACGTCTTCATTCAGGATTTACTCGGTTCAAGCATTATTCTAAGGGCCTCGACTTCAAATTCACCAGTTCAGCACAAGGACGCCGGCTGGGCACGGCGGCGTCGGCAAAGGCGGTCATCGGCGATATGTTCATCAGCGCCACATGTGATGCCTGACGCCTGGAATGATCGCCAAGTATTTTAGTCACTGAGTTTGCGAGCGCTTCGTCGTCCTCATCTAAGCGCGTAATTCGTATTTTTAGGGCCTTCTTAAGCGAAGAAAACGTCTGTATTGATTACCTGTTCACTGTAGGGTACATGGAGGAAAAGTGCAAAGAGCAGGAGAAGCGTCACATGATAAACCTGGAAGAACATACAAGCCAAGAAAAACCAAATGCATCGCTCACCGTTCCCGGGCACCGCACAACACCCCAATTGAGGTTCGATGATTGATGCCCCTTCTCGCCCATCGCAACATCGAGTTCCCTTTGCCCACATCCCCTCCTGTCGTTGACCTCACCACACTCGCTAGACAAAGTGTAAGGGCTCCAAGACCTGTACACTTTCCCTACACTCCTTGCTTTCAACTGTACACTACACTCCTTTCCACTTACTGTTTATCCGAGGAAAACCGTCGTTCTTTCATCAACGGCGTCGACCCTTGACGACGGTGACAAAAAGCGATAAAACTCACCTAACCCGCTCTTGTTGTATAATTCTCGACCACGACTAGAAGAACCACGATGCGACTCCTAGGCCTGTCGACTGTTCTCTCTCTCGCGTTGGCGACTTTGGCTGCCAACCACAACGCCCGTTTGAACCGCGTCAACCACGGCGAAATTGCAAAGAGGGCTGCGGTGGACAACACCCACAACGAGACCACCAACGGAACTGCTTTGCAGAAGCGGTTCGAGGGCTCCAAGTGGACCTGGTACGACGCGCAAACTGGTAACGCGTAAGTCGATTCCCCTTGGCCTTTGCCTAAAAGCGGTGGTTCACGTTGGTTTCCAGTGGTGCTTGCGGTCAATACATCCAGAACTCGGACTGGGTAAGCCGCAAATTCCTCGGATTGCTGCCAGGGATGCTGACTCTCATCGATGTAGGCTGTCGCTTTGAATACCCCTGTGAGCTAGACCTCAGTCTCACCGACCTCCTGAACACTGAGTTGCTGACCGTCTTCCTCAGCAATACGGCGGCGGCTACCCTGGCCCCAACTGCTTCAGATATGTTACCTTGCGCTACAACGGCAGGACCGCTCGGGCCCAGATCCTTGACCAGGTGCGTTAGACATGCTTTCACAAAAATCGCCCGCAAATTTCTCACCTTGTGCCTGGAATGGATAGTGCCCTGGCTGCCCTTGGGGTGGACTCGACTTGACCCCTGATCTGTTCGCCTACTTCGCCCCCCACGGCGCAGGTATCATATACGGCTCTTGGGACTTCGACGACGGCCAACCTGCCCCGCCCCCGGAACCCACTACCACTTGGCAACCTCCCCCCGAGCCTACCACCACTTGGCAGCCTCCTCCTCCTCCTCCTACTACCACCTGGCAGCCTCCCCCCGAGCCCACTACGACCTGGCAAGCTCCTACCCCCACCACGACCTGGCAACCCCCTCCCAGCAGCTCCAGCGTTCCCAGCAGCAGCAGCGCTCCCTCCTCGAGCAGTGCAGCTTCCTCCTCGGCCTTCCGTAGCGCCAGCGCGAGCGCATCCGCCAGCGGCTCTGGAGCCGCACGGCCCTCTGGAAGTGCTGCCACCGGTTCGCTCGTTGGCGGAGGCAGTGGAAGGCAAAGTGGTGTCCTTGCTGACATCTCCGAGGTCTTTGTTGCCTTTGGCAACCTCGCTGTCGATGGAGCAGCCATCCGCAACTAAGCTGGCGTAGAGGAGGGGAGACCTTGCTGATCGGGGTAATGGACAGATCACAGCGAATGGGGTACCCTGCGACGTGGGCCAACCGCCACGCACTTCGCATCCACTGCCCTCGATTCAGCAACGCATAACGAAGATGACGTCGAACTAACCTTTCACGAAGTGTCATTTTATAATCCTTTGGGCCTTGCTTTATGTTTGAGTGTGATAACAGGTTTCTTGCGACTTCTAGGGAAAACAGATGTGTTTGTTGTAAAATGCATTTCTATCACACTTGTATACCACTTACTCACCTCTCCTTTATTAACTTATTATTATACTTTCTTCCTCGTCCTGCCTTCCGTCTTGTGGGCAGACGACCGGACGAGCTTGCTCGTTCCGGCTTTTGTGCATTGATTGTAGCGGTAGTGCTAAGCATCGCCGTCTGTAGTTGACTTATTGCTTGATTTAATGACATAGTAGTGTCATCGTTAGAGTTCGAGTTCGAAGGATTGTCGCCTGAGTTTCGGAAGTGGGTTCAACAGAACGGAGCCAGATGCTTCCGTGGCAGGTCTAGTGACTCTAGTCGTCGATTGCGCAGAAACCGAGTGAGGATGATCGGCAAGTACTAGCACGAGAGTTCACGATTGGCAGAATCCGACCCGATTTTGTCAATCCTCAGAGATGCTGCGAGAGCGAACGAAGCAGGGGGAAGCAAGGGCGAAGAGGCGACTCCTGATGCTCCAACTTAGCTTTAAGTTAATCATAAGTCCACCTGACATCGGGCGCCAAAGCCCAATGGGTTTCATCGTCTTAGGGCAACCTAACGACGTCTTGAAGCGAACAAGACGATACGGTTAGACTGAACCGCTGTCCGTTGACCGGGTCTACACTGATTATATTGAGCCAAGAACTCGTTCCAGACTGGAACGAGGCGGCGTCCCTTACGAAACTTCCACTCCACTTTTCTCTGCACCCCATTTTTTTCTTCCCCAATGATCCGCACTGGCGAGAGTAGAAGGTGGCTCTTCTCGTGCATATGAATCTCAGGAATTCGAGGGGGAATTGAGGAAGTTTCGTTGGAGCTTGTACAGGCGAGGGTCGCGCTGGACAACCACCGCACCCCATTTCGGCATTCCGCTTCTTTTCTGGGACGCCATGTGGGCGGTGGAGTTAGGGCTTGGCATCCCGCACTTTCCCATTTTGGGCGTCGGGCCGACACGTTGCACCCATCCTCCTCAGAATTTGGACTGGAATTCTGGCTTAAATGCCCGTTGTTGAGAGCAAAGAGTGTAATCTTATTGGCAGAAGCTGCTCAAGCTAGGAGGATATCCTTTGCCGCCGGAGAACAAGGGAGGAATACATTATTTGCGCTATTAATAGAAGATGGCGACCGCTAAGCGAACAATGAGTGTTGTAACTTGTTGGCAGTTGGCAAACTCCGATTGATTGCAGCGATTGACGGCACTCAAGATGTGACACGACGGGCATAAACAGCCTTTCTTCTCACCAACAACCACTCTTCTTCAACCACAACTTTATTTTGCCTCTCGCAGGCCCTGTCGCTCGTTCATTTCCCTTTAACGTTCTTTAAGATCCAGACTGCTGCAGAAGAAAGAAAACACCACAGCAACCCAAGCTTCCTCCAAGCGTTATGAAGCTGCTTGGCTCTTTTGCCTTGCTGTCTGCAGCGCTCGTTGGCTTCGCCAACGGGGCGACTGTTCACGGCCTCAATGGCCACAACCACCACCGCGACATTGCCAAGCGGGCTGCTGGTGACCTTACCAAGCGTGCTCCTGGCTCCAAGTGGTCCTACTATGATACCGAGACTGGTAACGCGTACGTCTTTCATCCTTTCCAAATGCCAACAATGCCGCTCAATGTCAATATGTTGCCAAATGCAGCGGTTCTTGCGGCCAGCACATCAGGAACAGTGACTTTGTAAGTCCCAGGCCATCTCTCTTTGGAGCTCATGAACTCACAATCCCTTCTAGGCTGTCGCCATGAACGTCGCTGTACGTTGCACCGTTGACGACGGAGTATTTACGATGCTTACTTGTTCAACAGGAATACCGTCAAGAGGACTGCTTCAAGACCATTACTTTGAGCTATGAAGGCAAGACTGCCCAGGCTGTCATCATGGACATGGTATGCGGCTTCGATTTCTGATTACAGTCTGCGTTTGTTCTAAATTTGCGATGCAGTGCCCTGGTTGCCCTCCCAATGGTCTTGATCTGTCCGCAGGTCTTTTCCAGTTCTTCGCGCCTCACTCTAGGGGTATCATTTACGGAGACTGGTCCTTCGGCGGTGGAGCTCCTCCCCCTCCTCCTCCTCCTCCTCCCCCTCCTCCTCCCCCTCCTCCCCCGCCTCCTGTGAGTAAACCTAAAACTATTTAAACATTTGCTTGTTCCTGACTTGGGGTTTTCAAAGCCTCCCCCTCCACCTCCGCCCCCACCTCCACCACCTCCGCCGCCTCCTCCTCCTAAACGGGTAAGCGCACATTATCTATCTAATCTGAATCCTGAATCTGATCCACCTGTGCAAATAGCCTCCGCCCCCACCACCGCCTCCCCCTCCTCCCCCGCCCCCTCCTGTAAGTTTCTTCAATTTGACGGGATATATCCCTTGTAGCTGACTTCTCGTTTCTACCAGCCTCCGCCCCCTCCCACCTCGTCGGAGCCGGCACCCCCTCCTCCGCCACCGTCGAGCTCAGCCGCTCCTAGCTCGAGTGCTGAACGCGTTGAATCGACTAGCTCAGCTACCCCATCTGCAAGTCCTTCAGCGCGTGTTGGCGGTGACTCGGATGTCGTTCCGTCGGCTCCGCTTCCACCCACTCCCTCTCCTTCTCCCACTGGACCGTCGAGGAGCTCCGACCCAGGCAACGTCGAGGGCCTCTACGAGTTCTTCATCCAAATGGGCAATGTGGTCGTCGAAGGTGACCACGTCAAGCAGTAGATGCCTCGCAGATTCCTAATCCCTTATTTAAACTAATTTCCGGCTCGTAATGAGCTCACTCTGGGGCTCTGGACTTGCAGTTATCCTCAATTGTCGTGTTTTTCGGGCAGGAGAACGCTTGCCGTTCGCCCCGTGGCATTGCACTTGCATCGTCTCGGATGGATTAGATTGTTTACTCTTGGACTGATACTTGCTCTAATACTCTCATATTCCTCTTACTTACCTTTCATTGTCACGATCCATGATGTATACCCCTGTCACTACCTACCTAGTGTCGGTTCTGCTAATGTATGGGCCGTTTCAGTGAATTCATTCTGTTCTCTATCATCCTCGAGTCCTATTTGTCGGCAAATTGAACACTCGACTCTCAAGGTCTTGGTTAGGCACCCGCAACTGCAGCCATAATGAAGTGGCCCGACGATATCCCAGCCAAGCTTGGCCAAGTAGCCCAAGTGATGGGTGTACGCTACTTGCCTTCCCCGTACAGAAAAGTCCTAACCAGACTTGAACGCCAGTTAGGTCATTAACGATGCGTCGGGTCGCTCGAGTCACCTGGTGCATGCCTGGTTTCTGCAAACGCAGGCATTAGCTCGATTCAAGGCAGGTCTCTGGACTTGGCCTGGAAGTTCAGCAAACCCACGGTTTGCCCCTGGTGGATGCGCACCCCGAACGCCATCAGATGATGAAACGGGTCTTGTGCTCTCGATTGGCGACTATGGTTCCCAGCAACTAGCTTGTCCTCACCCACCCACCGCAAATTTGTCCCACTGGCCTCACCGTGATGATTGGGTCGTAGGGGGCTCACTGTGCTCAACCTTTAAATTCTCCAGGGTTTCGAAGGTGAGGGAAGGTACCGCCCTTTCTTATTGACCGTGTCCTCACCCTACGGCTCTAGGTTATGTCAGTTAACGGTGGCTTACTCGCTGCCTTTTTCACTCTACACGGTGTTGCTGCCTGGGGCGGCTTGATACTCCTTGTGACTGCGGTCGTCGCGAGGTCGGCGGTGCGCCGCCAAAATGCCTGGTACAACTTTATCTTCTCCTGGGTCTTCCTGTCGACATCTTTCTCGCTGCTCCTCTTTGGACATAAGCGCGATCCCGAACCGCCATTCTCCTTGTGTCTGGCCCAGGCGGTCATGAGATACGGGGCTCTTCCGCTGTACGTTGTCAAGCTGGGAGGATTAGGATGGTGTACTGACCTTACGATGATTCAGGGTTTCGGGAACGACAGTAGCTCTTGTCACTCAGGTGAGTCAGGAATCGAGCAAGCCCTTAGGTCATTGGTTAACATGTGGTACTTTAGGTTTATTTCAACATCAGGAATTGGGTCTCAAACTCCACGCCAGGAGAGGTTCAAAAGCATGTTATTTGGATGGTAAGACTCAACACCCTATTCTGATTCAAGGGACTACCATGCTTATCGATTCTTGATGGTGCAGCTCCTTCTTGCTCCATGGATCGTGGCTGTTGTGGTGTCCTCTGCTTGCGTTGCGGTGAGTTCACCCCGTGAAGCCAGCACAACACGATGGCCTTATCGCTGTCTGATAGGTTGGACTGTCCAATCCAGACCGAGTCAGAAGGGAAGGTTTCTACTGCATTATCCAAGTAGGAGCTGTGTATGACTTTTCCCTTTCACGGCACTACAACCGATATTCAACCGCTTGCTTACAGATTTCGGGCTGTAAACATTTTCGTCGCGGCGTTAATGCTACCCACAGTTGTTCTCAACGGTGCGTCCTTTGTTCTGTGGGCGCCTTCCTTAGTAGTCTGACTTCGATTTGGGGTCAGCAACCACGCTGTACTATCTCAGAGGCAATTGGCACCTTTTGAGGGGGAGTGTCTTGCGCGTCCTTGTGTTCTCCATTTCCAGCGTCGTTGCGATGGTGTACGGACCTTTCCCTAGAGTCTAAAACAGACAGAACACTAAATCCACTGATTCCTTAGCATGGGACTTATATTTGCCACGTCTTCGGGGAGCCCATTGCGTGGTTTCGACGTCGTAACAGCTGGAGGTGAGAAAAGCGTGCTATACTTACTCGAAGCATGCGCGCTGACCCCCGAAAAGTCGCAGCATCTGCTATTCTGATTTTCGCAACACAGGGGGTATGTCGACTCCTACTTGCAGCAGGTGGAAACATTAACAGGTTTCATCGCGGTGTTACAGGATCTCTGGGGCGTTTGGATGTTTTGGAAACCGAATAAATCAATCGCCCGCGATGCCTCGACTCTGTACTCAACGGAAAACAGTACAAATCGCAATCTTATCGCTACGAGGAGCCCATCAACATGACATGGCTTCTTCGAATGACCGGCTGGCCCGTCAGAGCCGCAATTGTCTCCTCCGGTTCTCGTAATGTTTGGGACACGTACTTACATGCGTTTAGTTGCATGTAATCACATTGTTTTCGAGGGCGCCAGGCCCGTTTTCCAGCCCAAATTTTGGCGCCTGTGCGCACTGGCTGTACTGAGCACTGCCTTCCCAATTTGTCACGACCCGCGCCTAATTCGAGCTTATCTTGACATGTCGATCATGCTGAAATTTTCTCTGGCTTGTCGGTGGCGGAGCCTTCACGCTGAAATTTCCATTCTACCATTACTCACCAGTGGTTACGAGGGGCACTGGAGCACCCCAATTTTCACAGAACCCCCCCTTTTTCGTGTGCTTTGGCCATGTCACCTATGATAAAATCTAGGCGCTCATTGGAGTCACTCTTGAAGAGCCACTACAACTTCGAGAATTCTTTATCAGATTTCACTCTCCTCCGGCCCAAGCTCGGCAAAACCAAATCCACCCCTTAAGTGACAATCAACCTCGAACTGTGGACCTTAATAATTATTCTATGCTACTCTTTTCCATTCCAGTACTCCGCGACCGTGTGTTTCTATGAAAATTTCAATTGTTTGTCCCCCCTCAGTCTGTCCGTCTCGCGTTTCATCTGTCACGTTTTGGGGTGGAGATAATCCTCCCCGAACGGTATAAAAGGTATTCGCGAGTTGAGGAGCGGAGTCCAGAGGTTTACCCTTTGGTTACCCTCATTACCTTCGTTCATTCCGACCCCCTCCCCTTCTTCGCCTCTTCTCTGTTCTTCGGTCGAACAACCCCTTCCCTCCCAATCGTTCATTTCGAAAGCTTAATTGAGCAATCCAAGGCACCCTCTGCTTGCAGACCCTTGCCTTCTCTTCATCCCTCGAGGAATCGACCGCGCGAACTCTAGAACGCGAACACCAACCATGCACTTCCAACTTCAGCAATTCGTCTCTCTGATTTTGCTCATGATCAGTTCATGGGCCACCGTGGGCGGACTGGCTTCCCCCATTGGTTCTCCCCAGGAACTCGCTAAGCGCGCTCCTGGTGATGTCCACCTCTACAAGAGGTTCACCAACTCCAAGTGGTCCTTCTATGACGTCGGACTTGGTGCTTGCGGCGAGTGGAATGTCGAGAGCGACTTCGTAAGTTTGACCATTCCTGGTCATGCCCCTATTGGCTTGCTGATGAATGCCCTTGTCGCTGTCATTAGATCGTTGCACTAAATGCCGAGGTGAGCTTCTTTCGTTCTTCGTAGTCAAGACAGTCTACTCACCGATGTTGTTTTTCAATTCTTAAAGCAATTCGGATCCGGCTACCCAGGCCCTCATTGCGGAAAGACCATCACTCTGAGGTACAATGGCAAGACCGCTCAAGCCAAGATCATGGACCGGGTAAGTTCAACCCCCCATTTTCACATCGAAAGTCGATGTTAATGACAATCGACCCTAGTGCCCCGGATGCCCGTACGGCGGACTTGACCTTTCCCGAAGTCTCTTCCGTCACTTCGCTCACGAAGATCTCGGCATTATTTATGGTTCTTGGGACTTTGGCAGCGGTGGAGGTGACAATGCTCCTGCCACCACTCAAGCTCCCGCACCCCCCACCACCACTCCCAGGACCACGAGCACCCCTGCTCCTGCTCCCGAGCCTACCACCACTCGTAGAACCACTACTTCCCCTCCTCCGGCCCCCACCACCACTCAGGCTCCCGTGACCACTACCAGTAGCACCCCCACCACGCGTGCTCCCGAGCCCGTGCCTACCACTTCAAGGACTCCTGCCGTCAACATCGTTGTCAGCAGCTATTCTTCGAGGTCAGAAGTCACTTTCAGTTCTGCTTCTTCGGCCGCCACGACGGTGCCTGCTCAAGTCCTCACTTCACAAGCCCCCGCCGCTCCCAGTCCTTCCGTCACTGGTGACGACGAGGACGAAGAGTGGGACGAGGAGTGCGAGGAGTATGAAGAGGATGACGAACCCGATTCCCTCGTTCCTGAACAAGGAGGCCCCACCGTGACCACGTCGCAAGCTCCCTCTGTCGTGCCGACCACCAGTGCTACCGCTCCTGCTTCTGTGAAGCCAGCGACCACTGTGTCTTCGTCCACGCAACGAGCTGCGACGTCTTCACCAACCGCTGCCGTTGTCCCTACCTATTCCCCTTCGCCTGCCGCTGCTAGACCTTCCGCTGACGCTACTGTCCATAGCGCGTCGGCGTCGTCTTCCGCTGCTTTCTTGGAAGACGTCGTCCCAAGCACCGTCATTGCCGCTGCTGCTCCTTTGCCGACTGAGTCGGGAACCTTGGAGGAGAAGCTCCAGGAGAACTGGACCTTGATCACCCAGCTCTTCGAGATGCTGGGCAAGCTCATCCAGTCTCTTGCTGGAGGTGAAGATGCACCTGCTGCGTCGGCATCGGCTTAAAAAGGCGGTTTCGGGTTAGATTTTGGGTCTTCGGGTTGAACTGAGGGAAATCAGACAAAATAGAATAGACGGATCGTTGATCGTCCAAATGTACCATAGATAGACGCCAGGAGACCGGTGCTCCTCGCCCAATCCCATTTTCATTCATTTTCGCCATTAAATCTTGTTCGTCACATTCATTAGGCTAGATACGCTTCAGAAGACAATCAGATGAGTCCATGGTTTATACAACAGAAGAGAAGAGAAATAAGTTACGAAAGAAGTGGAAAAAACCATATAATATGTCCAAAGATTACAGTCGAGATGGCTGGGAGTCGTGGTCGTAAGGAGTTGCCTCGTAAGTAGTTCTCATGGGTGTGGTTCAAGAGTTGGCAACTTTCCAGAGTAACTGGGTGTAGTCAAAGTCGGATTTGACAGATGCAAAGTCGATAGTGTGAATGTCCCCAGAGGTGGAGCCTGGCAGAGCCGTCAGCTTGGCTTTAGGCATATTGGAGAAATAACCCATACGAATAAGCATTTTCGCTACTTTGCGGTCTGGGTCATATATTGGCTCGAAGCCCATTCCCTGGTATAATTGAAGCCGCAGCCTGGAGGACTGTCAGGTCGAAACAGGCGGAGACAAACTAAGCGACATACGCAGAACCATCGAGTTCCTTGGCATGTTCAACGGCAGGGTCGTAGGCTTCCAGTGCTCGAGCCTCCTCCTTCAACTTGGCTAGTTCAGCTTCCTTACTGCCTACCATGCCCTCAGCATCACTTATGGCCTTGGCCAAGGACAGCTTGGTGCTGTCCAACTTGTTCAGCATGGCTATGTGCTCTTCCTGCGACGGCACAGAGGGTGGGCGCGTCGAAGATATCCGCGCAGCTTCGAGTGTTCGGGTCAACGCTACAACATATACTGGTCAGTCAACGAACAAGAGCGGGATTTCAGGTGCAACGGACCCTTTAACTTTGCGTTCGCCTTCTCTAGTTCTTCTTTTCTCTTCTGGTCCGACTCGATCATCCTCTCCTCTGCAGCGACGATGGTTAGATAGTCCTCCTCCGCATCCATAATAGCGTGCATGTCCCTGATCGCTTTGCTAGACAAACCTGGTCAATTATTTACTGTTTCGCCTGTCGTCTCCTACGTACATTGCTTCCTGTACATCGATAGACATCTTGAAATATGGTTAAAGCCGTCTAAGTTGTTCACATATGAGCTGCTGGTTCGCAGTGGTGGTCGTTTGAGCAAGAAATCAATCGTCGCGCCAAGTTCGGGCGCAATACGCCCTTGCATCCCTCTACACGTGATGCGACTGAGCGCGTCCGTTCGATTCTCGTTCGGTCAGAAAGTTCTAATGAAGACACGATTTGAATTTCAGAACACAAGGCGACTACGAATAACAGCATAGGTAAAGTTACGAGTATCGTAAAATTCGTGATTAACCGTAAAGAAAATATTAAACGTGTTATACTAGGAGAGGAGAGCTAGATGAGAAGAGAGATTGAAGGAAAGAAGGTATGTTGCACGAAGCAGATAACGTCCGTCCCAAGAGTGAATTGGAACGTAGGGGAGATAAGCAATCATTTCCGTCCCTCCAAAGAAAGCGTTCCAGAATCGGATTAGACAACACCCTGCCCAACGGCAGGTCCGTGATGACCAGCAGTGGCAGGAGCGTTATGTCCAATCATGGGCTCATGCGAACTCCTGGGATCGGTGACGCTTCCAGTGCCATATCCCTGACCGTAGCCTTTGCCTGCGCCAGTAGCAGCCGACATAGCAGCGCCACCTAGCCCAGCCGACAAGGCAGTAGCATCATTGGGAGCACCATTCGAAGCTTCGCCTCCACCAAAGTCCCAGCCTCCCTCGCGGGAAACGGGGAGATCGCGAGAGGTGAACTCGAAGCCTGGTTGGTAGTTGTAGTACGGTCCGCGGTTAGGGAATGGCAAGTAAGGCTTGCGGTGGAAGAAGGAAGTGGCTCGCGGGAGAAGGACGTGGTTGAAACGGTAGTCCCAAATGGCGGCGAAGGTCTGCCGGTAGGCGATGAGAGCGGTCGAGATACCGATGAGGCCTCCGACAACCAGGTCGTACCAATGATGGTCTATGGAAGAAAGGTCGTCAATTCAAGCCTTCGTGACTTCGTGAAGCCAATAACTTACGCCTGTCAACAACCAAGGTCGCAGAGATCAAGAAGGCGCCAAGGAGGGGTGCAAAGAACATGATCATCTTCCAGTAGGCCGGGTTGTGGGCAGCGATGACCTTGAGTTGTGCGTTGAAGTACAAGGCAAGGAAGAAGAGACCAGCCCATGCAGCGGTGGCGTGGCCGGAGGGCATCGACTCCATGGCCTCATCGATATCGTCAGGGTCGCCCGTGCAAATGGAACGGTCGAAAATAATGTTCTGGAAACCCATCCCATTCAAAGAATCGCCACTTGACAACTGAGGTTGACAGATAGCGAGGAAGTGGGGGCGCAAACCACCGATGAGCCACTTGATGAAGACTTGGAACAGAGCGGCGGTGATCAAACCTGTAGTCATATGGTCAGTACGCTGTCCTACGATCCTGCATACTCTAGACTCACTCCTGAGCAGGCCCAGAGTGGTAGTGAGCCAATCGTCGACGCTCCTCCTGCGGAATTGGAACAACGTAAAGAAGAGCAATGGAACCAAGAATGAAATAAGGACCGCTGCCCAGAGGGGCATTCGGTTACTGCGAAGGGGATACGCGATGGAGTAGTCCGCAATACTTCCATCGGTATTGAAGATGGCAAACGTGCGGGTTGGAGCAGGACCTGAGACGTTCATGAGCTCGACGTCCACAGAATGAGTGTAACTGGATGAACATACCGGCGAAGTGGATGCCCAAGGCAGCAGCTCCCATGGCGGCCATGGTGAGGATATCAAGGGCATGAAGTTTCAACCAAGAGCCAAAGCTGAATCTTGGCCCAATTGCACGATGACCCACGCGAGTATGGTCAGTACCGGTGGTACCGGTGCTGTTGCGGAAACCGCGACGGTCATGCTTCTCAATACCATTGGTACCCAGAGGGCCCGTCGTTCCAGTCGTATTGGTGGTAGCAGTGGTGGTTGCCATTCTTCTTCTACCTTGAGGTGGCCTGGGAGGATACGAAGGATGGTTCCGTATCGAGGAATTCACAAATTCAGTCATGCTTTATACTTTTAGTTGGAGGTCCAGTGACACTTCGTCATCGACGTCCAAGATTTCCATAGATTTCCAATGCCATACATCGCAGGGTTAGAGGGAAGGCATTCGAAACAAAGTCAGTTAGCGCATGACAGACGTCATGGATTCGCGAACCTGTCCACAACAAAGGCCGTGGGTTCACAATCGTATATGCAGAGTCAGTTCTGGAGTCCAGAAGGAAGTAAAATGGGGGATACCTGTCTATCGTTGGAGTGCTAGAATCATGAAGTCATCCGTGCTACCGTGACTGCACGAGTGATGCCAATGTTGCATGCGCCGGCAGAAACCAGTCGCCACGCGGAAGATGCACTGTTACTGATCGCAAATGATGCAGAAAATATCCGTTCATTACTGTATGGGTCGTGCCACAAATCGTCGAGTTTGTACAAGTGAGGTGGGTGATAGGCACTACGATTGGCGAAGTCGACTACCATTTCTTGGAGCACCACCGTCCAGAGAACTATGCACTCCACTTGCCAAATCCGACATATAAACTCGGCTTGGCTTCAGGGATGATAATCCCAGCCAGATTCTCGTGTGAATGGGAGATCTCGAGGTGGTCGGTGAGACAATGTCTGTCGGGGTTGACGATGGAGTAGCGAGGTCATTCTTGGGAGCAAGATGTGGTTGTATCGGTAATCCCATATTGAAGCAAAGGTCTGTCTGAAGGCGAGAGTTGCAGTCCCAATCCCGATTGCTGAACCCACAATTACGTCTGACCAATGGTGATCTAGAATACCATTCAGTTACGACACCTAGGGATAGGAGGACAAAAGAAGCTCACGATGGTCTCTCACCAAGTACGCCGAGAGAAGGAAGGCCCCCAGAATAGGGGCGAGAAATAAAACCGACTTCCAGTATGCTGGGTTATTTCCTGAGATGACCTTGAGTTGCGCGTTCAGATAGAAGGCCAGGAACATCAGCCCGGACCAGGCAGCCGCTGAATGACCTGAGGGCATGGTTCTCAGAGCATCTTTGATGTGCTCGGAATCGCCAGTGCATATCGAAGGGTCATAGATGATGTCGTTAAACCCGATGCCCGATGGCGCATCACCTGGTGAGACAAGAGGCTTGCAAACGTCGTAGAAGTGGGGTCGCAGTCCTCCAATAGTAGCTTTGATAATAACTTGGAAGACGGAACTGGAGACGACGCCTGTTGCACTTGGTGAGTAACAACTCCAGCGAATGACGACTAGTTCTCACTTTTTATCAGGCCCAGGAACGTGGTCAACAGGTCGTCCACGCTCTGTCTGCGCGCCTGAGCAAGCACGAAGAACACCAACGGAATGAAGATGGCCATAAGAGCAGATGCCCATATAGGAACGATTTGCGTCTTCCGTGGAAACGAGTACTCTGGATACATTATTGACCCATCCACATTGTAGATGGGGAAGTCATTCGAAGGTGCAGCTGTAGGAGAGAGGAAGCGTTTAATGGAACGAGGCGGTTGCAAATTCTAGAAAGAACCCACGGGCTAAATGAACTCCAAGAGCCACAGCTCCCATACAAGCCATGGTAATTATATCCACGCCGTGAAGTTTTAGCCACACGACCAGGTTGAAAGCTTGTGTCTGCTGCGCTCGAGGTTGCTGCGCCAGTGGTTGTTGGCTGCTGACACTGGCCGCTGGTTCATGGTCGCGTGAGGGCATTTCTGCTGGTCCTTTCTCCATCGCTGGTCGTGGTTTGCTGCAAGGTCGAACTGCCGTCAAGTCTGGAATCTGCTGTTGATATCCGTCCAGCTTATGGCCTTGGGATGACCTTTTCCCCGGTTAAATGTCCTCCGAGGCTTTGCTGTGTATGAAACCGTCGAACTGCGGTTTGCAATGTGTATTCATCAAGGCAAACGTGGATTTTGCCCATGAGGTCGACCAAAACGGGCTCCGGCAAAGGCGTGCCTTTGTAAAGCTGTAAAGCTTGTGCGTCATTTGGCGCTGAGCCGAAACACGACGAGAAACGCAGTCCAGTCTGTCCAAGCGAAAAGATTGCTTGGCACGAGGGTGGTCGGCGTTTGAATATTTTGAGTCCAGAAGCGCTGACTACCTGTTGCTTACACGAGGTCCAATGAATGCTGAGCTCTAAGATCATGTAGTACTCGAAAGAAAGCTGAAACTAATTCTATTGTACAAAAGTCAGTTGATTTATGTCGAACAGCAAAGCGAAGAGCGGGGCGAGAACCATTATAATGTACATGATGTTAGAGAATAGACCATCAACGCTAACGATAGCAGTGCAAGAGAATCGTGTCAAGGGTTAGTGAAACCAGCTAACGAGGAGGACTTGCAACCCGTGGTCTTTGACCCATCGTTAAGACGCGTAGTTGCGCTTCTTCCGGAGGTCCTTCATCAGTGCATTCCGGCTTGGATACATCAACTGCCTGACGGCCTCCGCTCCTTGAGAACGGACTGCAAGGTATTCCTTGATGTTAATGAACGCCCGAGACTTGAGGACACTCTTCGCTGCTTTCAGACTTCTAGGCAGCGCCGATGCCATGGATTCTATACCGAGCTCTATAATGAGGGACTGCAAAAGCGTTAGCCTGCAGACGGCATTGCGCTTCGCCTCGGAGCTGGAGAGATACCTGTTAATTCGTCAGTATTTCCCCCTATGCGCCGCGGACAGATGTACGCACGATGATATGTACGCAGCAGCTTCTTCGTACAAGGATGGCCCCGCTTCCTTGACAGGGGACTGCGCCTCAGACAAGTCGTTGACAACCGACCTGGAACCCAAGCCAGAAGGAGCGCGGGCTGAGCTCGCGTTGGACGATGATGCTGCTACCTGGGCCTTCTTCTGCTTCTTTTTCTTTCGTCTCTTCGCGGATTTGGTGACGACAGTAGGTGTGCCGTTGACCTTCGAGCCAGAGGCAGCGGTAGCGGGACGGGCCGTCGACTTGCATTCCACACACTTCTGAGTCCGCGTTTTGGCCGCTTTGGCTTCACGATCTGCTCCGGAAGCCAATTCTCGTACTTTGGAATCCATCGGTTGGGTAGTACTGTCATTAGAGGAGGTCGTCGGCGTTTGGTGATTATCTTCTATGGTGACTCGCTCGAGCTGGGGTACAAGTTGGCGGGTTGCGACAGTTGGAGTTGGGGGCTCGACCTTCGAGGTGGTGCTATCCGCATCGAGCAGGCCGGGGTTGTTGGTTCCCTCTCCATTATTGCCTCCTCTCTGCCCAGGACTGGACGTTGCGACTAGTGTAATCGTGGGTTTGGGTTTTGCCAACAGCACAAAATCGTCGTCGTCCTCGTATTCCGGAACGGAATTAGTGCCAGCGTGTTCCGGTTGGGATATCTCCGCGAGATTCCATACAATCTCGTCTTCGTCGATAGCGGGGGGAGAAAGAAGGCATACTGAGGAGCTGATAGAGCTGACAGTCGATGAACGCGCCCTGTTGGGCACTGGGGAGAGGACTTCGAAGGACGTAGCTGTTAGGGTGGGAGACGGGGGCAGGGTCGCCGTGGCCTTCATGGTCGTCATAGCGGAAGCGCAGTGGTGAACCGGGGTGAAATTCGTACCGCCTACCAGGTTTTCCCTCTATGTCCTCGAGGGTGCGAAAATTGCCAAAGGAAGTAGATATAATCCAAGAAGGATGGCGCGCTGTCAAGCTCCGAGATCTCTTGTCGTTACTCTTCGTGATGCCTGAGACAATAGTCAAGAGCAGTGTCGGAGCGCTGATACTGCGTATAGATAACGTATTTTTGAGAGAATAAGTGGCGATAAGTCGCACCACCCACCTAGAAGACTGAAGAGTGCAGAAACGAGGGGGACGGGAGTGGCATAGGGGCAACACCCCTAACTCACTTATATTGGAGCGATCACGGGATTTGCCGAGCGTACTTAAGCGCCAGTTCCGACCTCCCTGAAGCCTCGAGGTTCCTCACTTTTGTCTTGTGGCAACCTTCTTTGTGCGATCCTCATCACGAGGGCACCAACGAGGCCTCTATGACCCCGAATAAATACATGCACCCTGGAGTTAATGACTGTAGGTAATAAAGCAGATGCTTAACGGACGTCAACAATATTGTGACTTTCCACTTGGTAAAGACATTGCCATTTCCCTTACTCCGTGACGCACATAGCGATGTGGAAACGGGAAGTCTCTCCACCTTTCAAATGAATTGATAACAACCTACCGTTCATTTAAAATGCTGGACTAGCCGAGGTGTACGTCGCTTGAATCTGGAATCTTGAAGTACCTTCGTTCATAGTTGCCCGCAGGCAGACGCGCAGTCACTTGATGTTCATTTTATCCACACCATTGAACTATGATGAAACGTGTACCGGGGACAAACTGGCGCCACTGGATGCATCACCCGAACATTCCACTTATCACTGGCAAGTATACCATTCGCGCACTCTCCTGAAGTATAGATGGCACATATTTCCAAGGGCCGCACCATCCCGTCCCTCGTCGAGTACACGTATCATTTCTATGAAGTTCCCTTCTGATGAGGGAGACCGGTACTTACAGGCGCTTAATTTGCCCCCCGCAACCAGGGACTGGCAAAGAATCCACTTAATGTTTAATAATCATTTTTCAGCGCATCGTCGATTCAGAGACCCAATGCAAAACCACACCTACAAACTATATGGAATATCCGAGGCCAACCCCTCCACCTACTATCACACATCTACCCCCGTCCCATCCTAAACGGTTCAGTCCTCACAAACGACGAAACCGGCCTCATCTTCTCCTTCTTCGCCGGCGTCGGAGGCGTAAGCACGACCTTCATAACCCTATTCTTATCTTCATCCTTCTCATCTCCAAAAATCCTCGGCTGCGAAGGCGATATTTGAATGCTGACCATCGAGTCTGACACCGGAAGGCGGTTATGACGATCTAGTCCTCGAAGCATGTACCCTCCCAGAGTATGGTTGTAGACGAATGTGAACGGAGAGCGCTTGGTTCCCATTTGCTCGGTATCATAGATGCGGAGGTCGTGCGTGTAGTCAATTTCGGTTCTAGGTCGGGCGAAGGCGAAGAGGAGGATGACGATCGTCATTGTAAGGATGGTGAAGAACGCCACGAGGAGAAATATTCCGACTGGGATACATCGTTGTAAGTATTGGGAAGGTTCCTCGTGTTGGAGAGGGTTCAGTTACGAGACGTGAATGCCATTTCCAAAGGTCTTGAGAGGGTGCTCGGCAACTCCTGGTGTCTTGCCTGGAGATACATAAGTTTTATCCATTCCTAACATACGCAGAGGAACGCACCGCAGTAGTCGTCGCAGTCGTGGGCCGTGCCGTCAAGTCGCTGGAATATCGTCAACAAGAAACCAAAGGCCAGAAACCCACGAGCCAGATGGAGGAATGGCCGTTCGAAAGCCAACTGGACCGCGTAATGCTACGGGAGAGGAGATCCAGTCATGTCAGTCAGTCAGCCCTTAGTCAAAGGGGATTACCCCTTCCCCTAGGTGACACTGCGATCTCAAACCAGTTGAGATATCGTAGACTACAGGTGGTATAGTACAATGGACCCTCGGGGATAGATAGTCTTGGTTTTTGAACTCTTGGAGCCCGGACAGCAGACCCAAGATTCTACTTGTTGGCTGGTTGGCCCAACT
Source organism: Coprinopsis cinerea okayama7#130 (assembly GCF_000182895.1). NCBI lineage: Eukaryota > Fungi > Basidiomycota > Agaricomycetes > Agaricales > Psathyrellaceae > Coprinopsis > Coprinopsis cinerea. The sequence continues at coordinate 2,644,734 of NW_003307543.1, read as the reverse complement.
CGCTCGCTCGTTCGGTCGCAGCCTGGATTCCACGCGCAATGGTGGAGCGGACTTTCCCGTCCTCCAGGGCCAGCAAGCCCGCAATCGTGCAACCTCCAGGAGCTGGGAAGATAGTCAGCGAGAGCTGAACGGCCTAGAGGGAATGGGACGCACTGGTAACGGAATCCTTAATCTGAGCAGGATGCATACTACCCCCCAGAACCATCCTAGCCGCTCCTTGCAAAGCTGCACGCGCCGAGAATCAGGCTCAAGAACAACACCAATACTCCGAAAGAGATACGTACTCTGCGCTGCCAGCTCCAGAGCCTCAGCCCTCGGCAACCCCATCATAACACCTCCATCCGCCATAGCTTCCAAAAATAAGCATGCAAATGCCGGACCAGACCCACCCAGAGCCGTGCAAGCGTCGAAATGCTTCTCCTCGAGGAAACGACACCGTCCGATTGAGGAGAAGATTTTGAGGATGATTTCCGTGTCATTGTCGGAGTGTGGGCTTGGCGGGAGGTTGGAAACTACCGTCATTCCCTCTCGAATCTAAAGAAAAGGCCAAAGAGATGGATGTGGGTTAGTTGAACTATTTAGCGGGAGAGAAGAGAGAAGGCTGCGACCTTGCAAGGGGTGTTGGGCATGGCTCGGACTACCCTCGTCGTGGGCAATACCATAGCCTCTAGTTGGCTCATGGTAACACCAGCGAGGATACTAATGAGCAGTTTCCCGTCGAGCGCTTCCTTCATGCCAGGTTCACCAAGAATAACCTGGGCGACCTGAGGTTTGCAACTACATGTCCAATCAGCTCCCGTACCACTCGAACAAACGACGGCGACACTCACCCCAGGAGAACAACATCCGACCTCTGCACCGACTCCAAATTCTGCTTCGCTACAACCTCCACACTTTGCCCGCGCGGTCCCAGCGCAGAAAAGGTCTCCGCCAACTTCTTCGCTGAAGATTCTCGGTTTACGCAGGCGATGAACTTTTTGGGAATGGTGGGGTCGGGCGTTTCTGCGGTTGGGGTCACAGTTCCTGGGGTGTGTATCTCCCATTTTTGCGGCTTGACACCGTTGGCTTGTGAGACACCTTTAGCAGAGTCAAGACTGGCGATAACTCCGGAAAGAACGGCGATGCCCATGGTCCCGCATCCTGGAAGGTTACAAGAACAACATCAGCCCATCACGTATAGGAACATTAAAACGAAAAGTCTATTCACCTAGCACGCAAAGTGTATATCCCATTTTGTCGATGTGGTGAGTGGTAAGAAGAGAGTTGTACACAGTTTCGGGAACACGATATTGAGTTTTTCCTATATACTTCCGGAATCCGCTTACGACCGATGACCAAAAATTCAGATCGGTAACACTGATAAACAGGTGCCTAGAGCTATGACGGCGCCAAGTCCAGACATTAAAACTGCTGTGAATTGAGCTAAAATACCACGACGGTCTAAATATTGCGGCAAAAGTCCTTGTAAAGAGAGCGAAAGTGCGATGCGAGCAAAGTGATTGAAAAGGGGAATGTGCAGGGTGTATTGTAAAAGGCATACGGATAGGGGATAAGATAATGCCGGGACTCGAATGGGCTAGGGTCGGGTCAATGGCCATTGGCTGCTCATCCTGTCCCGTTAGGTTGAGCTCCTCCATCGGTCTTCTTCCACAGAACGAAATCATCCAAGAGGGTCGGCCAAGCCTAATCATCAAGATATCTATCAGAGAGAACAATCGTGTAGGACGACGGGACTTACCCCGTCGGTTTCATAATCCTCGAGGGTTGGCTTGACGGTCTGGCAGAACTCGAGCATCTAACTTGGTTCAGCAGGAGTCCCGAGCGTTACGGAAAACACGCACCATGCTCCATAGGTCCTTGTTCGTCGCCCGATAGGTATCCTTTTTGGACTAGAGACGGATATCAGCAAGGGACGCCGCGTGACAAGCACTAGGTTCACTGACGTTGATAAACTCCACCACTTCTTGCATGATGGGGTATCTTGGCATAAGGAGGACCGACCAGAACGCTGTGGAAGTCTATGATGTGCAGAGCACCGTCAGCAAGATGAAGGGCTTTGGGTCCTTAGCTACGAGCGTACCTCCATATCAATATTCCTCGAGCCTCTGTGAAAGTATGTGAGTTAAGGCATCACAAGAAGGAAGGCGAACACGTACTGGGGTTTCGCGAGCACGAAGCAATAGCTATAGAACTTCTGGAAACTAGACTCTGAATTATGGGCGTAGGAATAGTAATTGGTTCTGTCGTATGGCTCCTGGTCACTCTTCGTAGGTTTCTTCAGAGGAGGCAGCTTGGAAATCAACAAGTTCTGCAAGTCATTCAAGGCTATTGACAAGGCCTTCAACGACGAAATCCTAACCGCGAGAATGGCCAGATCAATAACAGAACGCGGCGAAAATGGGTAAGTTCCGTACTTTAGAGATTCAGTGCCTTTGACCCATTCCTCCTTGGAGATCTTCGCCATCTCGGCTGCGTTCATTTGCCACGCGAATATAAGGGGTAGAGCGCCGTCCATAGGAATTTCGGCGTCGGTGAAAAGCTGCTCGAAACCTTCAGGACCGATGACATCTGGTGCATCACTATCCGCGTATTGAGCGAACAATTCCAGGGAACGCTGAGGACTATAGGGTTCAGGCTTGTCCGAGGCAGTCTTTGCGGGTTTGGGTGGTGGAGGCGCGGTCTTCTTGGGTGTTTGTGGCTGTACGGTTTGCTGCTGGGAGACGTTGGTAGAAAGAGAATGGTGAGATGGACGTGATTGAATGGAATCGACTTTCTGTAAGGAGCGGCATGTCAGATTCACAGTTAGTACACGTCAAAAAACCTAAGCTCCACTCGGACAGCGCACATACGTGAAAATTGGGGCTTACCACTACCGACGGTTCATCCTCGCTGTGGGCGCGTTTTAGACCGTTAGATGAGCAGCAAGAGAAGAATTTGAAAGGCATGAAGAGGACATAAAGAAGGCGTTGGACAACCGCAACACCTTATGAACGAAGCCAACACAGGTGCGTGCTGTAGTTTGTGAGAGAAACTCTGAACTGCAGTGCCTGTCGCCTGCCAGACCATACCGGGCGGTTGCTTAGTCAGCTAATTAACCACTTCTGCAAGTGGGCAGTCCACAGCGGTCGTCTGCAACTCGAGACAAGGGGATTGCGGGGAATGACAGGGAAAGAAGACAACGACATCCTATAAAGCGTGACGAACCTAGCTTCGGCCTTTTTCCTCCCCCGTTTCGTTGCTGGTTTCTCCCCGCCATTAGTGGCCGCCTTGGTCGTTCGTTTTCGTTTCGTAGCGGGCTGGGCGAGCGCGGTGAGATATGGCGTGATAGGATCCGGGAGAGTCTTGACAAACCTCTTCTTCACTATACAAGTTCATTAGGAAGATAACTTGAGACAAGAAATGAGGGAAACTTACGTGACGGTGGTTCCAGATTCCAGTGCCGCTGCCGCCTTGGTTTTCTTCGTCTGCTTGGCCGGCGCAGGTGCAGGTTCAGCAGCGGCTGTCTTGTTCCTGGTGGAGCTTCTGGTAGACCTTGTTGACGTCGTAGCCTCAGCTGAAGCGCCATCTTCTACGCGTTTTCTCTACCAAACCATGTCACGGTCGAACCTCAAAGTCAATCAGAAAAAAACAAACCTTGGGAGGCATTTTTGAGAGCAAATATAAAGTTGTAAACAAGAAGAAGAGTTTGGTAACAAGAGAAAGCGTATGATATGGATTGGGTGGTGGCTTCAATGCGTTCTGGTGCAGGTCGAGGTGAATCAAAGTGGCCGTATAGCAGCTGGCGCTGAACGCGCCTCGTCGGACATCTGCGTGATGGCGGTGTTGGAGAGTTTCAGACCCGGCCCGCCCTTAATCAGCTCTTGCCTTACGACATCCACCATGTCCGAACTCTTCAACGCCAACCCCGTCGTTTTCTCGACAACGAAACCTTCCTCAAGTCGTCTAGCAGAGAAATCAGCGCAATCACTATGGCTATATGATAACAGCGATACAGAAGAAGAAGGAAACGAGGTGGAGGAGATCGATCAGGACGAAGTATTTGGTATGATTCAGGAATTGAAATTGATAACGGCGAAACTCAGGTCCTTCTCCTCAGATCTCATACGCTCGATATACGACCCAGAGCACCCAAACACCCTCGAAGAACTCCGCGTCGTGTCGGCGTCTCAGGTAACAGTGGGCCACAACCGTATCAAGGTCGAATTTACACCCACGGTACCTCATTGCGGCATGTCTACACTCATTGGTAACGTCCCTTTGTCCTTCTTGTACTTTTGGTGAATTTCCAATTGACCTGCACCCATTTGGCTATCCTTGTTTTCTCTACTTCCATACAGGCCTCTCAATCCGAGTCCGCTTACTCCGAAGCCTTCCAAGTCGGTACAAGGTCGATATTATGGTCCAACCAGGTTCTCACCAGAGTGAGCATAGCGGTGAGTTCTCTCATCCAGAATGGAAGACATAGGACCGGCGACTAAACATCGTCCTTGCCTTGTTCTGTTCTATCCTTAGTCAACAAGCAGTTGAATGACAAGGAACGTGTGGCGGCAGCCCTGGAGAATCCGCCTTTGGTGGAGACTGTCGAGAAGTGCCTGGCGAACACCTGCGCCCACGACCACGCCCATTGAAACCTCCGAGTACTCACCGCTCCCATGCCTTTGTCCTTGTTCTTATTGTAGCTTTATCTTCGGACTTGTATTTTAATAACAATCTGGTATGTTTTTGTATTTCATAGTTGTATACTAAGAATCCTACGAAGATGTGAACATAACGAAGCATAAAGCGTTCTTCTAACGCGGTGGAAGGGGACGAACGAACAATTCAGGGCTAATGCTACAGTGGGGTTAAAGGAGACAACGAAGCAGGCTACAGTGTGTGTATGGAAGTATAGGCGACAGGAAAAAATGAAGAGAACAAACGAAAGCTATGCTACATATGGGGACAAGACCGAGTCAATGCTGGAGATCATGGGAAATGCAGAGAGAGAAATGAAGAAACAGATACAAGGAGTGTGCGTGTGCGTGTGGCGAATGCGATGCGAGATAAACAAATGCGAGGATAATGCAATGCGGAGAGTCCGATGATGGGTGGTGTGCTTTGAATCCGGGGTCGAGAGAAAGACGAGATCAAAGATCGAAGGTCGAAGGGCGATGGAGACGGAGAGGAGAGGCTAAAGGGGAAGGGAGGGTCGAAGCTTCAGTCCCTAACCAAAAAGTCCCAGTCAATGGCGTTTGTTGGTGCCTTCCTTGTGCACCCAAAGAACCTCTTCAACTGCTCCTTTGTGCCATTCTCGGGGGCACCGGTCTCCATATCCCACATCCTAAACGTCACATGCCCCCTTGTCACAACCACAACCCCATCCTGCTCGATTTTTTCCACCGGCTCATTGAACCGCACATTCCGCATTATCCGGTTAACGAACCCCGCTGAAAACGACGCCTTGCCGCCGTAGTGTATCTGTCCTTTGAAGTCGGATGGAAGCCAAACAGTAACGTCGGAAGCGTCTGCTTGGATTTCGAGATAGAACCGTGACCGACTCGAGACTGTCCGGCACTGTTCGAAGGCGATTTTAGTTGGTTCTGGAAAATCGAATGACACGCTAGTGAAAGGACTTACAACTTTGAGTTTGATGGGTTCCCTCTCGCCTCCGATGAACATGCTCATGCGATGATCAACAGGTTGGTGTCGCGCTCGATAGTGGGGAAGATTGAGGGAAAGGTCGACAGGTACATCGACACCGTCGATCTGGAAATCCCATTCCGAGTCGCCCTGGTACTTGACCTTGTGCGTGCCTCGTGTTGGTGCGCCGTTAAGCTATAGGGACTATATCAGCCATGGTACATTTTACTTGGATTAGATCAGGACTCACCAAGGACGCGGTCGATTTTTCGTACGAGTACTGTGGAGAGCAAGCTGATAAGGACGACAGCAGGCGTATCAGGGGAAGCATGACTTACAGTGGAGTGTCCTTCGGACGACATTATAAATATATAGTCTAAGGAATGATAGAATAGAGTAGCTTAAGCCGATTAGCCTAAAGCGCAAAACAGGGAGGCTCAGGCTGGCCAGAAGAGATGAGGGGCGGGCGAAATGCGTACCAGATTCCACCGGGTGACAATCAGCGCGGTTTTTTAATACACAGAGCACCACCAAATCGGGGACAATACTCCAGAAGCGATCGATCACCGCATCCACGTGGGAACACGTTTTTACAACGCGAGCCAATTGCGGACTGATCGGCTCGTCGCCAAGAAGAAAGCCCACACCGCTTCCCCGCCGACAACAAACAATAGCCCTCGTTTTGTATACCGAGCATTACAATAAAGTCTATCTCACACTATCCGGGTTACTTAGTACAACAAAATCTTGGGAACACACAGAAAAATTACAACACTCACTTGTCAAATGATAGTCAGCTACAACATTCATGTACATGCCTGGTCCCAGCACGCCCCCATCGGGTTCGTATAGGCTGAAAGACGGCAGAACTAATCCACCTATAGGGGACTAGCGGTGTTTCTTACCTTCTTATCATCGCCTTCGGATCACAGAAGCGGACAATCGTTGGTGGCGAGCACGTTCTAGTCTCATGAACTGGGCTTTGCAGTCGTTTACACCCACTCCGCCGCGTACCCGGGGAGAGCCTGAGTAGAACTTGACGTAAGGGTCTTCAGAAGACAACAACACTGTGAAGTGGATTCGGATTCTCACCTATCCCTGCAGGCCCTTCGACGCCTCCCCGGAGCATAACCACCCTCCACATGAACGTCATCCCTTCCCAAAAACAGTATACCCAGCACATGGGATCCACGAGGCTGTTTCGGCTGCAACTGGGTCAAGGAAACCTCTCTTGGTGTCTGCAACAGCCAGTCCTCGATCCTCTCCAAGGTATGCATCTGAATGCAAATGAATACCACGCGAGCGCCAGGGTCGTCAAGAACACGGGCGGGTCGTCAGGCCATGGCTAAAAGCGCCCGACGAAAACAAATTCCTGGATGGCCCTGTTCGACGGGCGTTTTACTTCAGCTGCCCTGAGTAGGTCTCGTCTCCTGGAGAGCGCCGGCAAGGCGGCTGAGTGGTCGGGTACGTTGCAGCAACTCCGTACCGGAGCCTTCCTCGAGATTCCAAGCCCAATGCCACCCCGACGGTGGGGGCAGTGCCTTCGCTACTTCACATCCTCGCTTCTAGAACTCCGCAACTCGTCACGGCGAACAGGCGGGAAGATCACAGGGACGTTATGCGATCGATGATGACAGAGTCAGCCATAACTTTTAACTCAGCTAGACATAACCGGTCAGTCAGATGAAGAAACAAACGAGCCTCAGGGTCAAACGGGAACATACTGCGATGGCTCGGGAATTAAGAATGATAGAAACCTAGATGAAATGAAGCAGTAGTGATTGATCTCTGCAAAAAGGATGCAAAAAACAGGATACACAGACAAACTCAAGAACAATGGCAAACACCAGGGTTCGTATCCCTTCTGTGGACAGACTGCCGACCAGAGTGGGTATTGTTGGCCACCGTTGAGGGCCAGATGCATTCATGGCACATCTAATCGATCACAATCGTATCTTTCTTCGAATCTTCTGGCGAAGGGGAAGGTGTCCGAAGACTGTCATCGACATCCATACCAGGAGACATCGGCTGTGGAGAGACGCTACTCGGTATCGTCTTCGCTCTTTTGCTGCTCTCCCTTGCAATGGCAGCCAACCTCGCAAATTCGGACTTATGCGTTTTCTATTAAGAACAATCAGAAAAAAAGGTCATGTTAGACTTTGGGGCAGGATATGAATGAAAAATGACATATCGCTTCTACTCACCGCATGCTGCTTGGCGTCTACAGAAGGCTTTTTCCGTCTTGATACCGCGTCTTCCCATTTTTTCAATTCTTGACGAAGCATCTGTTTCGATTTCCTATTCGCTTGCGATCGATCCAAGTTAGAGTTGTAGATAATGACCCATCTAATGTGTGTGAGCGTCCACTGCGGTTACGGAGGTCACAGTGGGGGTACTTACCGTTGGTGACGCTGCTCTAGCGTCGAACGGTCGCCATGTGTAGGTAGCCCGTGTTCACTAAGCATCTCCTTGATTTGTTTCTCTTTCAGAGTGGCATACGACGCCTTGGGTAATGGAAAATCCTCGTCGGAATCGTCGCTATGTTTCCTAAAACAAGTTCAAATTCCAGCATCAATACTCCGACATCTGTTTCAAGAGTTGGTCTGTACACACCGTTGTTTGCCCTTCTGCTTGTTCGCAGCGTTACCCATCAGCATCGACCACTGCGCGGCCGCTGCTTTGCTTGGTGGTTTCACCGGAGGGTCTTTACACCCGCGGTCCATGTGTGTATTCAACACACCGTACTTGACCTTCCCATTGCATAGCGGGCAAGTTATGATATCATCCGCTACAGCGTAAGTCAGATTCAGCTGCCCAGTGCATACACAAGATCCAGATACGTACGCTTCGGATTAAGGTCAGTAGCAGTCAACTCATCCTCCTCCACATCAGAACTAGGAATCGTCAAGTCCACACTCGCCCTCCTCGGTGACCCCTTCCCTCGAATAGGTTTCGGTGTTCGTGGGGATGAAGGCCCAGCACCATTGCGGTTCTGCGAATGATGATCCTCCACAAGCTGGACGTCGCTCGAGTCAGAGCCACGACGTTTACGCTTTCGCGTTTGTTCCTCGTTCTTCGCGTTCTGTCTTGCTGCTTTTCGCTCTTCCTCGCGTTTAATCAACCCGAGGATATAGGGCCTACATGAGGGGATATCCATATGTCAATTCCCGTGGAGACCTCTGCCATAGACGCAGGTGATCCCACTCACCGAGACTCATTCCAGGCAGAAATAGCTTCCTCCATCACATAATTGGGACGTATATGGTCTTCATTGGCCGTTTTCCGACAAGTCGGACATTCCTGCTTTACAGCCATAGCAGGCCTTATGCACTATTAAAAGAATCACCCCAAAGATAAGTATTACCAGTCTGGGTAACCCACAACTTGCCGTTAAAAACGACGGGCATGTCGGAAAGAGGTCCGGGAAAGCTAGACTTACTCCTGAGCAGAAGCAGTGTCCACAGCGGATTGTAACGGGCGCATCGAAGGTCTCCCCACATATTGTACACCGAAAGTTGGAATCTAGTCGTCTGAGACCTGGAGCTGTTGGCTGAGGTGGAAAGTCGGTGGGGTCTGGGACGTTGTCGAGCATCGTTTGGGTTATTGCGGCCATTGTGAAGACCGGGGGACAATGATTCTAGTCTTTTGAGTAGCTTGTGCACGTCAAGAAAGTGTGTATAGAACCAAAAACGACGAGGGACGCGTTGAGCACGTCGTGGAGAGTGTTCGACTCGAGTCGCCAGCGGCACCGCGAAGAGTAACGCCCACGTGACGCCGCCTTGGCAAATCGTCACAGAAGGAAATGTCACGGCCAATTTGGGACGCCCTCGCTCTCGGCAATGGGGGGAAAGGTAAGGCAGGGATTATGATTCCAATAATTCCTACAATCTAAGATGTAATGCTAAAGAGAATGAAGCCTCCAAGAAGAACCCGAACAAAGAAAAAAAAAAAGCAGAAAGTATAACTCCGAATGCAGAATCAAATCACAGCTTCCATGTCATCATCGTCGCTCTCCGTCTCTCCCCCCTCCGGTCCAAACACGTCTTCCTCTTCTTCCTCTTCCTCTGGTATCTCAGGCTGAGTTTGAGGTGCAGCGGAAGGAGGTAGAGGTGCAGGGGGAAGTCCAACCATGGCTGGCGAAGGCGGTGGTTGAGTTGTTGTTCCAGATGCGCCATTAACCGGAGGCGCAGGAAGAGCGAGAGGTGTTGGGGGTGGAGGCGGCTGTGGTTGCTGTTGTGGTTGCGGAGGCTGTTGCTGCAAATGTTGTTGGATCGTCGCGGGTACGATCTGCTGCATCTGAGGCTGTGGGACCAAAGGACCTGGCAACGCTGGCAACGGTTGTTGCTCTTGTTGCGCTGCTCCCTGCGGTGGTGGCTCGATCGCCGCTAGCACCGGTTGTGGTGCACCCTGAGTCTGCAGGTTATGATGATCGTCGATCTTCGTCAACTCCGTGAGTTGGGCGGCAAGAAGAGCAAGCTGTGCTTGGAGTTCCGCTCGTGCAGCTGCCTCGGGTCCTGGAAGCGCAGGAGGCTCAATGGCTAGTGTACCCGAAGGAGCGGTATGTTGCGGAGGCTGCTGTTGTTGATGCAATACCAACTGGGATGAACCAGCATCCTTTGAAGCAGCAGCGACGCCTTCTTGCGTCTCTTCTGCCGGAAGTTGCAGTAAACTTCCAAAGTTGATGGCTTTTAAAATGTTCTGTGCAGCTTCGTACGCGTCCGAAGAAGCGCCAGAACTTTCGGGAGGAGCAGTTGTTTTGGGTTCTGCAGAAGAAGGGTTGGTACTTGTTGAAGGCGCAGGCTGAGGTTGGGATTGTTGGGGTTGCGGGGCCTGATATGGCGTCTGCGAGTAAGGATAGCCATACGGATGTGGAGGGAAATGTTGGTTGTGTTGATTTTGGTGATGATGGTGAACCAGGGGAGCATTGGTGAATGGTGAACTCGTGATCTGACTACTAGACGAATGAGGATGTGTCTGGGGTCGCCTAGTTGTCCGTCTGGAAGTCTAATAAGACCAAGCCAATCATCAGAACCACCATCCTGGCAAAGATCAAAACGTAACTCACACTTCCTCCTTCCCAAGCAGCATTCAGACGATACTTGTTGTTACTACTCTTTTCCAGCCTCCCGCGCTTATATGCCTTCTGAAGCGCCTGACTAGCCGACGGCCTAAAATTCGACTGTAACGGATACCGAGCAGCCATCCAAGTGAATAGATCCTTCGGTGCACACCCTTCAGGATCATTACTATCCTGTAAAGCCTCCACGATCATCTCTTCGTAACTGGGAAGATCGTCTCCCGCATTACCGTCTTGCATTGGAGGCATGTGCGGTGCAGGATGGTGCGGGTACATGGATGCAGGAGGCGGCGGATAGCCAGGAGCTTGAGGAGGTTGAGGGTACTGGTGATGAGGGTATGGCGGATATTGAGGATGCGAGTACGGATATGCAGGTGGCGGCGGGTAGTAGGGCGTATGAGGATATGGATATCCATACGGCTGGTGGGGATATCCGTGTGCGTGTGGCATTGGCGGAGGTTGCATGGCCTGTGCAGGATGTGTGGGTGGTGCAGGCGGCTGTGAAGGTATAGCAGCAGGTGCAGGTGTCGGCGTCGGTGCGGGAGCATGAGAAGCAGGAGGGGGCGGAACTACAGCGGCGGCGGGGGCGGGTGTCGGGGCAGGCGAAGCAGTCGCAGCTGCAGAGGTAGGCGCCGGTGTCCCCGTGCCATTTGTTGAGGTCGAAGCAGTCGATATCGATGTAGATCCAGCAGCCGCTGCTGTCGTCGTTGTCGTCGCGGTCGCCGATGTCTCCCCATTCGCCTGTTCACCCTCTTTATCCGGTGGTCTAGGTTCCTCGGCCGGTTTTTCAGGCGACTCTTCAGGTGCAGGCGACGTCTCCTCCTCTGAATCTCCCAACGAATCCATAATCGCCTCTCCATTTGCCTCTACACCATTCGTGGTCGCCGATGTTGATGTCGTTGAACTTTTCGTCGTCCCATTTTGATCACCCCCCTTGTCCTCCGCTGACGATTTCCTCAACCCAGCAATAGCAGCACTGATATCCAAAGGCCATATCGTACTCTTTATGTACGGCGACACATGTAGGTCGAAGGTTAGACAAATTTCGATGATCTGTTGTGGAGGGAGGAGTCCGAGATACTGGCGCTTGAGGTCATGATCCTGAGGGTCTAATAAATCCGTTCACAAATTCAACTTTTTTCCTTTCTTTTTTGACTGTGGGGTATTTGAAAGGAAACGTACTGGGTATTGGAGGATGGTATAATGAGTGATGGTATGGGTTTAGCGGTTGAGATGCAGGATAGACGCTGCCTGCGACCTGCATCGTTCCGGTAAGCTGCACAGTTTTTCAGAACAAGGTTTTGGTGGCATCCGCGCGGCTCTTTTGCTTTCACGTTCCGCCCATGGCACAACACCTTTCAACAGGGGCTCACTTATCTCCTGGGACTCTCCCCAATTAGACTTTTCTTCTAAGACGCTTTGGGCTGCACACCTGACTCTGGCTATTTTCGTTCTCGGACCCATGACCCTGGCTGGTGCTCGATTAAGAACTTCTCTACAGAGGGGCTCACCCAAAACTGTTCCATGACGCTCTGGCTACATAATCCCCTGCAAGGCTATTTAAACCTCACACCAGGTCTGGAATCCACAGGTCTTGGGTTTCTTCCTAACCCCCACCCACTTCCTCACTCTCTCACAGAAAAAGCGATGGATACGGTGGACATCCTTTCTCCCTTTCGATGAACCTGCGCTCACGTCCTACGCGCAGACCTTAATCCTCGTTGACAGAGGATGTGACAACAGCGAGTGCAAGTGCACCCATGAGTACGTCTTCGTCGTTACTCCCTTCTTGTCGTCGTACCCATCCACCTATCCCTGTAGGGGAGCCTGCTCGTCTGGAACCTGTCAATGCAGCGGCGGCAAGTAACAGCCGCTCGGGTCGACAAAAAACATATCACCCACTAATGCTGTCACCGTAACATTCCTTCTATGCGCCAACGTCTCATTCCAGTCTATTACCGCGTTATCTATTGTCGTCAATTGCGTATCTGACGCAACCTCCATTCCCGGTATAGCCCATCCGGTGTGCGAACCCTCCTTACCGAGGCGAAGACGCTGCACGTTTGGACACTGTTAAATAAGTTTCGTTTACTTGCGTAGCAGTACACTTGTTCACGAATTGCGATCTTATGTCCTCTATCGCTCACCTCCATTCCCTTGCGAACCTCCCCCAAGTTATTGTAACTTGTTATCTAGTCTCCTGTGTAGCCACTGGCTGCCGTAACCCAAGCACAATAAAAAACCATATCTTGTTCGTAAATGTACAGTGAATATATAAGATACAACTATTACAGACAAAACAGGATGTCAAAAAGCATCTACATTTGAAGAAATCGTCGCATTAAAAGGGGGGGAATCGCAAGTAAACCCTCGCCTGACGGGTAAAGACAGAACCACAGGGTTAGTATGTGCGTGGCCTGCTTCGCCCAGGCAATCAGAAGGGTATAGTAGATAGTAAATATAAAGACCCCTGGGCCACCCCATCATCGTCGCCTCAAAAGCGGCCTCTCCTCTCCCATCGCGTCCTGCTGCAGGTCCCTTCCCAAGTCTCGACCATAGGCCTAACCGCCCGTCGCAAGAAAAGGAATGCACAGCCAGAGAGAGCTCGCTCTTCCGAGTCGACGCTTCCACTGGGATATTCGTATAGATAATATGTCCCCGCCGAGACTCCCACATCGTCCCGGACTTTCCCCTCGTCCCAGTCTGGCCACAGGGCGTACGCCCGTGCTCTTCCTTACACGCCCATGTCCCAAGCGGACGCGTTGTGAACAGCACTACAGCGCCAGCCCAGCCCATAAGCTTGCCAAAAAGCGGCTTAGATAGCATCATACTCGTATCCGCGATTGGCGCCAGGCTGATTCTCCTGTGGTCCTCGAATATTCCTCAACAGAGGATCCAACGACGCAAGTTCGTCTCGAATCCCGTTCCGCGCGAGATCGTCGAGATCCTTGAGTAGCATACCGGTGATTTTCTAAAAGGCAAACCATGTTAACGGTGCTAAAATTACCGGCAAGGCGGCGGGACTAACCTTGAGTTTACTGTCAATCTTCAAAACCATTTCTCCAAGACTGGGCGTCCAATTCGTAGCTGGAGGACTGGAAAGACCACCTCCAAACGCGGGCCCGGATGTCAAGCTCGCATTCGCGATTCCCCACAGACTGCTGCTAACACTCTGATCATAACCAGGTCCAGACACCTGACTGAAATTCACACTCGATGCTTGCCGTGCTGTTTGTTGGAAGTAGGAAGTGGGGGCCGTCATGGACATGTTTTCGCCGGTGAAGAGGTAGGAGACGCCAGGTAGTGGGGTTAGTTGGCCTAGAGGACCCATCATGTTCGACTGTGAGTGGAACGGGGAAGGGCCGAGGAGTTTGGCGATCTTGTTGTATACTTCCGAGAGGACATCGATGAGGGACATCAGGGTTTCATGATAGTCTAAAGCAAATGGCTACGGAGAGTGGGGGTCGGTATGGCTTTAGCGTTTTGACGGGAGACACGTACGATGTGGGGTGTGAATAGATATGTTGCATCTGAAGATTCTGAAAAGCTGCCGGCGAACTCTGGAATGCCAGCATTCGTGCCTCGGCGTTGGTTTCTGGATTTAAATATGCGCTGAACACGCGTTAGATCTGTGAGTGGAGAGAAACGAGGTCAAGCACACCATTTTTGACTTGTCGCCCTCCTCTTTCGCTTGATCGTGTTCAGTAACCATGTTCAGGAGGCTTCTCAGGAGGTCCTGAGGCTGATTGATGTCGAGCAGGCTGGACAAAGAAAGTGCAAGAACCGCAAATCGTGACGTTCTGTCCAAGCAATGAAGAGCTATATCACATCTAGACCACAAGACCTGACATACCGTCTCTTCATAACATTGTTATTAAATACTCTATCCAAGTCGGCGCGTGATATCTGGATGGTGTGAAACCAATGGCTCCGTCTATTAAACGTCAAGGATGAGCGTGTGTTTTGACATTGGTTCTTAACTGACCCTTCATGCAGACTCCGTAGATATGTCAAGGTGAGAATCCTCTTGTTGACTAACTCGCGTAGGTACTCGACCGACATTCCTTGCGTGATCTGGGGACTCCCACTGGCCGCCGCTGCGAGAGCAACATCCGAGTGTAGCGATTGCGCGTCCCATTCCCTCAGAGGCGTCGCGGTTGTCGGTGTCGCCCCATTACCGACCGAAGAGTACGAAGATGCGACGGATGTAGCTTGAGCTAGGGCGAGGGGCGGCGGTATTGATGTGCTCGACGATGAATTGGAAGTCTTGAACGACGACAACAGGTTCTGAGCCGACGATTTGCGGCGCATCGCTGGCCTCTGCTGTTCTGAGAAATGGGACATTGTGGGGGACAGAGAGGAGCCTTGGGAAGCGGACTTCAGCGGCGGGTGAGTGAATTCGATATTTGGGCTTTGGGTCGTTGTCGCCGCGACCTAGTCTCGGTTTTCCCAGACTCTCCCGATTGAGCGACTACTTCCTAATCAGTAGTCCTCATCGTGAGAGTCTGGGATCCTTGCCCGAAGAAAAGCGACCACACCTGCTTCGGTGGCTATTCGCGAGCCTTGGGCTTTCGATAACGGTTATGTAACACGCTTTTATCATTACCGCGACCATCGTCTCCTTCCTCTCGTTCTTTCTACTATCCATACGACCTGCAATGTCTTAATCATCACCACTTAATATGACTGTCACTACTCCTGCACCACCACGTACCTCGAAAAAGCGAAAACTTCCCAATGATTGGTATGCCCATAAGGAAAATGTTACCCCCACACCGAAATCTCGAATGCGAAAACTCCTGGGGAAGCGCAGTGGCCTTCCCCATCCCATTTACACCCTCTACACCCGCAGATAGTTGTTCCAGAACCCCTTCGGACGCGTCAAATACCTCGGTTCATCGACCACCGCTTTCCGAAAAGAAAAATCGACCTCGCTACCAGAACGGTTACCTGGTTCAGCCCCCAACCCCCTCTCCAGCGAAGTTCCTGCTTAAACGCGGTCAAAGAACGTCTAGAGCGTTCCCTTTTGAGGTGCAGCATCGTCTGCTACCTCTGGATCCTTGGAGCACGACGCAATGGAACGAGGCAGCCCAGACCGCCGGCTTGATATCACCGGGGCAGACCCTTCGGCCCTTTCAGCTCGACGTCGCAAATCTTGTTATTCAACGGCGTACCGACGTTTGTCTCATCGCTCCGACGGGCTCAGGGAAGTCTCTGGTGTGGGTGCTACCTCTGCTAGCGCAGAAAGTCGGTATATCTTTGGTCATAGTCCCGTATACGAGCCTGGGGCACCAAGGTGAACTGCGTCGGTGAGTGTATTGGACTTTTCTCTCTACAACTTGCATCTAAATTACTCCCTTAGATATGGAGGGTCTCAAATCACCACAACGTTCATTAACTCGAAAAATAAAGGTCCGGAACGACTCGAATCTCTGGCAAAGGGGGGTGGCATGCAGATAGTGTACATCTGCGCGGAGATGCTTGAAAGTCCTTCCATGGGACGCGTTCTCCATTCCGAATCGTTCAAGGCCCAGCTATCTGCAATATATATCGACGAAGCCCATGTTTCCCCACGAGAGCCAGTCGTACAGGACCGCGTATAGCAATCTGCGCTGGCTAAGGCGCATCGCTGGGCTGGCGGACGTACCCATGGTTGCAATCTCTGCAACCCTCCCTACCATTTACCGCAATTCCCTTACAGCATTGTCTGGCCTCAAGCCCAACTATCGCCTCATCAATCTCGGAAATTTCAGACCCGAACTCTCGGTAATCATCAAGAAAATGGAGTACGACATGTCGACTTTCAAAGACCTCGAGTTCCTCTTCACTTGGTCTATTGACCCTCGACACCCCGCCACCATTCCCTCCTGCATCATCTACACCGACGACATTGATCGCCTGACAGCGATGTTCTGGTGGTTTCGCGGTAAACTACGAGAGCAGGGCCTGCCCATACATTGGGTAGACCTCATTCACGCAGGGCTTTCTCGACACCATCAAGAAGCGAGCACGAGACGTTTCCGCGATGGACAAACACGCATTTGGTTGGGAACCGAGAAGATAGGACCTGGTGTCGATGTTGCGCATGTCACTCTTGTCATCCAGTATGGATGTCGCGGCTTGACACTCGTGGGTTGGGAACAACGGCGTGGCCGAGGCGCAAGGAGCACTGGCACCTATGCCATCGGAGTTCTCCTTGTCGAGAAGTCGATGGCTGATGGCCAGCTGACAGTTGCTTCTCCTGGGTACGAGGACCCGGGACTCCTTCAACTCGTTCGTTCACCACCAACCACCTGTTACGAGCAAATTGTTCTCTATCTCCTCGAAGACCCTCGCCATAACCCAGATTTACGTTGTGGCACGCGCTGCTCCAACTGCAAACCGGAGCTGATTGCCCTTGTCCGCTCGTATACGTGGATCTCTGTCGATCCAGGGACGTCGAGGGCTATGGCATCGGCATCGACAGCACTCGCCGCCCCTACAGCTGCGCAAATTGCAGCGACATTGGCCCGTTTGAAGGAGTGGAGGTTTAGGCATTGGGAGGAGAGTTGGAAAGAGCAGTGGTTCTCGTATGGTCCAGACGATCTGATCGATGACAGGGACCTTCAATCGCTAGTAAAATCGATCCACAACATCACCACTCTCGACGACATCTATCAGCGAACGCAGATCCCGCATTTCGAAGAAATTGCGCCCAGGTTGCTTCTGGAAATCGAGAACATCCGGCGCAACATGTACGGAGAACTCGCCGTCACTGCCCACGCATCTACGCCAGCGTTAGAGCAACCTCAAGGTCCTCAACCATCCCCAAACCTGCAGGAACCGCGGTACGCGCAGATTCGCTGGGTTGACACAGTTGACACGCAAGTCGAACCAACACCCGCCCATCCTCGCATCATTTCACCGTCAATTCAAGCTGCTCCTTCAAAACCGACTAGAAATCAATTTCGCATGCATCAGCTCTATCCTGGCGAACAAGTTCTCTCATTTAATACGCCCTAATCGCCCAGTTTATCTCTATTACTATACATTAATATTATACATTCCCTCTCCTTCGTTATACTCCTCTCCTACTGTAACTATGTCTTGTATATCCAGTTGATATTCTAGCACTGTACTTCTGAGGTGGGTGGACGCTGGGGTAATAGTAGCATCTTTGGCAATCTCTAACTCTTGGTAGATGTCCGGCTGCGTGCAGCTCTCTTCTACTATTGAGTGTCGGGAACGATGTCGGAGCGTGTGGCGAGCCAAGTGCTTCGCATGCCCGCCAGTAGGCCCTGATAAGCGTTTCTGGCCCTCGGTAAACAAGTTGATAAAGTTCCCCGTCGATGGTGTATCCCGATCCCACTTGAATACATGTCGAGACTCGAGGTATTCCCGGAGCAACCGTATATCATTTGACTGCGAGACGTGGCTATGTTTTTGATTCTGTTGCTCAACCCCAAGTTCCTCGAAGAGTCCGATCGTGAGTTCCATGATATGTCCCATTGCTGGAGTTACTTTTTCAAGGAGCTCGGGGCTGGAGTTGGGGCCATGTGCACGCTCTTTGATATGGTCGTTGTAATGTTCGTTGGAGATATCTGTTGGTTTCCAGTCACCATCCCTTCCCCTTGGATTTACGAGCATTCCATGTGTAGCCAGTGTTGCAAAGTCTTTAGGCCAGTCATGTATGAGGTTGTGCAGTAATTCCATTGTTTCATTGGCGTAGTTGAAGCTTCCAGCAGCATAGAAAATCGGACACCAGAACTTGAGCATCCGTGTGATCCGCCCCGGGTGGCCAAGCTTGATTGCACTTTGCATTTCGTGAAGTAGGAGGAGGTGGTGGAATAATATGATAGCATTGGATGTTGTGGTATTTCCTGGGAGAACCTTAACCTTGGTGGCTTCGAGGCGACTGATGCTCTGAACAGCAAAGTTATCCACAATCTCTGTTGCGTGATGAATAAGATCATCCACAGATTGGATGTCCGTGCATGGCCCTGAATCCTTGAGCACGTCCGATGCGTGATGTATAAGGGCACGTAGTATGGCGTCAAGGAATCGAATCCACCCGTAGTAATCGAGCTTTCGGAGGTTGATCGTTTGTCGGTTGATGTGGTCTCGTAAATTAACAAGACTTAGAGGATCAGAGGGGTCTGGATTTCCCCAGAAGGTACCTCCAACTGCTTGCATGAAGTTCATGACGAAATGCATAAGGCCGCTGAGCATAGCAAATGAGGAAAGATGGTCGAATTTGTGCGGGGAAGTATCTGGTTGGCGCTGATCTTGAGCTGCACGGTCCCGAGCAGTGGTAAGACGATCGCCGAGGAGAAGCTGCATGTAATTTTCGAATTTCTGGACAGGGACTTGAAGAACATTTTGAAAGTAATGTTCGAGTACCACCATATTGCCTCGAGTCGATCCTTGCTCCTGATCGAATGTAGGCAGGTAGTATTCCTCTGTTTTTCTCGTCGGGATTGCCTTGGGGTCACTTAGGCGGGGAAGTGCGGATTGGAGGTAATTGTAGGAGGGAATCTCTTCAGTCAATATGCGGGCAACATGGATGATAGCGTTCTGGCGAAAAGTGTGATGATCGTCAAGGGACGGCAGTATGTCCGAAAGTGACTTATGAGCTGGGAGTTCATGTCGCATGCGTTTCGTAGCCTCGAAATCTTTGAGGTTGAGAATGTCATGCGCAGACTTTCCCTCCAATTCGGTGCCTTCCGTCGGAACAACAATAAGTAGCGCAGAAACCTGGTCGTGTTGCACGGAATGATGAAGGGTAGTCGATTCTGGTGAGTTCTGAACCCAATTGAAGTTGTCATAGGGGAGAACAGTGATTTTCGACGGGTCATTTGCGACTCTTCGGACTTCGCGTACTGCTGCTTTACTGAGAGACAGAATCGCGCGACATTGGAAAGCGTATGAAGTGGTAATTCCCAGTTTATTCAGGGCACTTGTCAACCGTTTAGGAACACGATTATCCCATAAAATAGAGAGAATTCATCGCGGCATGATAGTTGGTGCGCCTGCTTCTGAGGTTTAGAAGCATGGATGTCAGGAGAGTTCGTCCCTACATTATGCAAATTCAATTTAAAATTCTGAATGAGATTGATAGCTGAAATTGGCTTACATGGTCGGGGTCACGGGTACCAGGCTTCATAATCTTCGTCTCCTTTGAAATTATCGCCTCAAGGATTGTTTGCAGGTGCGGCAATGTCCGTCTGTAAATCTCCAGGAGCCTTGAGAGGCTGAAGCCTTTTGGATGTTGAATCCCGATGTCATGAGCTGAAACGCGCAGAAACCTAGCCTCTTCTTGAAAAGGGCCGTGAAAAGGCGTTATCTGTGAGGTGGCTAGCTTCTTTAGCACAGATTTCAGCGGCGCTCTGGATAATCCAGGCCCTCGAGGCTTGACGGGCTTGCTTCAGGGGAGTCACGGACTTTGGATTCACGTTCCGGATTACAACCCTTCACCATGAGCTCCATTACTGGTATGTGTCCCAAACCAGAGAGAAAGCGATGGCTATAGGCAGTTACAGAAGGGTCTGTGGATGCGAAAAGTTCACGAAGGAAGGTGCCGAGCGAAAACCGTGGTATTTGCGAGATGTAAGAACAGATGAGCTTTACTTTCTGTGTCGTGCTAAGTGGCGACTGTCGCTTGTGAACTTCGTGTGGCGGAATATACTCGAAATCATCTCCCAAGTCTTCAGGGAGTTCCGGAAGGTCCTGGAACTCTATCATATCCATTTCACTGGCGAGATTATCGTCTTGAGTAGGTGTTGATGGCCGGCTGACTCCAGGGCTGGAGCTGAGGGCGTCGGGCTCGGAAAAGTCGTCTGAGAAGTGTAATCTGACATGGTAGGAGGTCGGGAAGTAATCAGACATCGTTGGATTGGAAAACTCGACGTGTAGGTACAGGAAGAAAGGACAAATGTGTCGGTGGATAGATAAGATACTCGCGCCAACCCATTACATAACCGTTATCGAAAGCCCAAGGCTCGCGAATAGCCACCGAAGCAGGTGTGGTCGCTTTTCTTAGGGCAAGGATCCCAGACTCTCACGATGAGGACTACTGATTAGGAAGTAGTCGCTCAATCGGGAGAGTCTGGGAAAACCGAGACTAGCCGCGACCGTCAACTCTGCGTCTCTTCCAGGGGCGGACCGTGGCTTGATCCCATCACATCGATCACGTGTAACTGCCTATTTGGGGGGAATTGATCTTGATTTGATTTCCTTCAATTGAACCCTTCTCCTCCTCGTTCCCCCCTGTTTTTCACTCATTAACCATGGCAGACATCAACGCTATCGCAAAACAGTTCACCGAGTTTTACTACACAACTTTCGACACAAACCGCTCCAATTTGCTCTCCCTTTATGTACACCAATCTTCTGTCGGATGGAACCAAGGACAAAACTGATCACGTCGATCTTTGCAGCGGGACTCGTCGATGTTGTCTTGGGAGGGTGCACCGATCCAGGGAGCCCAAAATATTGTAGAGAAAATCACTGTGAGTGGCCCTCACCGTTGACCGGAATTGGACTGCTCACAATTTGCTGTAGAGCCTGCCTTTCCAAAAGGTTCAACACAAAGTCACCACCCTCGATGCTCAGCCCTCGTCCCCGACCCAAGCCAGCATTCTCGTCAGCGTGACCGGTCTTCTTCTCGTATGTGCCCAATAGACATCCATTTCGATGCTTTGCAAACATGGTCAATAACAGGTCGACGACTCGCCCAATCCCCTGAACTACAGCCAAGTCTTCCAATTGATTCCAGACGGTGGAAGCTACTATGTGTTCGTTTGCTCCATTGTCCTTTTAGATATACCAGGGAAACTGAATTACTTTCCGCAGGTTCAACGATATCTTCCGCCTCAACTACGGTTAACCGCATCTCCTGCCTTGTTGTATCATTATGAAATAGAAGTTCAAGATCTCCGCTGTATTCTTCAATCATCTATGTTATCGTCGGTCTACGTGAAGTGTAGCGCTACTCGATAGCCCATCCTATTCGAAGATCTGTGCGATACGGATCCATCGCCACTCTCTCAGAGCCCGTTTGAATGGGCAACGGGCTTCGAGCCCTCAAATGGAATGTACCAGAACGGGATCGTTGCACCGCATACCATCCCATGCCGTTTCGGGAATCACGCCTGACTTCTATCGACCGGATGCGAACCACAAATACATTACAGAACCTTCATAAATACAGTCGTTCAAGGTCGTAAAAAAGCAAAAAGAACAGCCTCTCAGAACAAGGTATACAAAGACAACCCAGCAACGGCGAGCAATCCACCCAACAGGCTGTCCATATTGAAAGCAAGAGCACTGTTAGTATCATCATCCTTTACCGGTTCGGGATCGACGCTATCCGACGAATCCGAGGTGGTTTCGTTACTGGTATTGGGGACGGCGACAAAGGCATCTGCGGAGCGAGGGCAAGCTGCAAGACCCGAAGCAATCAACTCATTCCCGGCCAAGATGTAATAGTAGTCGCCTAAAACGTGAAAGAGTAAGTATTAGCGCTCGCGTGATCAACCAAAGGGAGCCTCTACGGACCGTATACCGTTCCGGTATTGTAGTTATTCTGAGGCCTGTGAACCGTTCCGTTGGACAGTAAACTTTGCCAATTCGGTCTCCAAGCAAGCCTCGTGACGGCCGCGAGAATCTGGAGTAGAGAAAGCCTTATTAGGAAGAGAACCATCATGACAAAGAAGGGTTGGTACTCACTCGAATAGCGTTGTCTCGCCAGTGTTGCGCATTCGCTGGATCTTGGCGAGCGAGAAGGAGTAGGGCATTTGCTACCAAGGCAGAGGCAGAAGAATCGGCGAGGCGCGTGGGAGTAGTGGGGGCATCGAAGTCCCTGTGAACAAAAAGGCGTCGGTCAGTTCCCCAACGAATCCCGCTTAGTGGAATAGAGGTTTACCAGGGAACGAAACCATCTGCAGGCAGCCTACTCAGGAAGTAATTGGCCATGCGTCTCGCAGTGTCCAAATAGCGAACTTCGCCCGTCAAGCGGTGCACTATTATCGGAAAAAATCGAAGTAATTATTGTCAAGCAATCGTCTCAAGGTAGTCAAGCAACGCTTCTTGGACTTACTGTTTGCGAAGCCGTAGATACCCCATGATTGTCCACGAGTCCAGGTGCTACTGTCAGAGTATCCCTGAGCTGTCCGCTTCCGGATGACACCTCCCGTTCTTGCGTCGTAGTCGACGACGTGCCATGTACCACCTGAGCAACGGGAAGGGAAGAATGGATGAGAGAAGCCATCGAATGAGGAGAACAACATACCGTCTGGACGTATATGGTGACGCATCGTAGTGTCAGCGTGTCGAATAGCGATATCTCGTAACCTTTGGTTCCCAGTGAGCCTCGCCGAGTGGAAAAGAAGTTCAAGGTTCATCATGTTGTCAATAATGACCTAGCAGCAAAGTCAGAGTCAACCCACAGAGGAAGTCCACGAGAAGCTTTCACTTATTGTACTTACAGTGAACTGGTTGGGATCCGAAGTATCCCAGCTACGAGTACAGCCGACTCTGTCATTGAAGCGCTGAGCGAGTGCGTTCGCAAGGCTATTGATAGAGCGAATCGCCGTTTGGTCATTTGGGTTCCTAAATTGCTCGGGTGTCAGAAAGAAGCCCACAGAGAGCCTCGCGGTGACCACACGTACAGAGCTAGTTCTTCGACGAAGGGGAAGCTGATAAAGCCAACATCGTGGCCCACGGACCTCGCGTCGAGAGGAAGGCCTCGGCTGGCGTTGATACCCAGGGCTCGCCAGTCTGCGATGTTCAAGCCATTGGCGGCGTTGGCACCACAGAGGATCCGACGCGAGTTTAGAGCATAGTGAGTGGCGGGGAAGAATCCAGATGTCCAGGCTCCAGCGTCGAACCAGACCCATTGCCCGTTAGCGTTGGTCCACTGAGGCCAGCGCTGGTTGGGACGTGCTCGCTCGGCAGCGAGGACTTTCTGTGGTCCAAGAGGAGAGAACAGCTCCGGCGGGATCTGGGCCACCGTGAGTTGTGCAGGTAAGAGCAGCGCAGCCAGTAGTATCGTCGTCGAGGCGAGCATTGTGGGGGGGGGGGGGGGGGGGGGGTGAAAGAGGACAAGCTCTGAAGAGGGGATTTAGGTGCTTGAACCAGAATTTATAGGAGCGGACGGCGACCAAATGACCGTCGGACCGCGCGAGAAGCAAACTCTATGAATCTATGATAACGTTAGGCTGTATTCCGGGATGTTAGCGGGAAGGAAGAAGAGGGTGTTTTTGGCGCGTGCGCGACAGGCAGCCTCGTCTTCTCTTTTTATATCCAGATCATCGCCAAGGCAGACAAGCCTTTTTGGCAAGGCACGTCGCACGTTAACGTTGAAGCGGCACGCTTTGTTGCATGTTTCGACAAATGTTGTCAGTAATAACGAGTTTTCTGGAGAAAAAGGCCGTGGTTGTGGGTTCAAGGCGCGTAAAAGATTATCGAACACGCCTGTTGGGCGTTATCCATCGGGCTCATTCGACCGTCCTGGTTCCTCCAGAGCTCTAACCTAGCCTCGAGGTCAGCCTTATCAGGGTCGAAATCAGTGATTCAAACGCGAGAAAGACGCAGAGACCTGCCCAAAGCGACCTGGCCATGCTGCAACCTGTTATTCCTACAGCCCCGGCGTCGAGAAGACAGCGCAACCAATTGGAAATCACCGCTCACTGTAGAAGCCACCGGGGACAACGGAAAAGTAAGAATTCAATGAAATTGGGACATAAACTGTATCAGAGGAGAACCCGATGGTGGAAGTCTAATTGAGAGAGAGAGGAAGAAAGGGCATTTGTGCGCAGCCCCCGATACAAAGTCGAGTGTTTGGTCCAGCGTTTCCGCGGTCGGCATCGCCATCACGCACGCTTGCGCAGCCCCCGTTTCCTCATTACCATCCACAACCACCAACTCTCCCCTTTCTTCTTCCCATATTCACAGTAATCCACGACAATGACGACCCTTGGAGGAGAGATTGTCGGCGTTGTGAACAAGCTCCAGGATGTCTTTACATCAATCGGCTCGACGGGCTCCCAGATAGATCTGCCACAAATATGTGTCCTGGGTTCTCAGAGTAGTGGAAAGAGTTCCGTCTTGGAGGTACGTGGATCTGGGAATCACTTTGGAGCTGTTGCTTATGCGTTGTAGAACATCGTTGGACGAGATTTCTTACCCCGTGGCACGGGTATCGTCACTCGACGACCATTGGTACGTCAGAGCTCATTTACTCAGAATCGACCAAGTGGCTCACTGTCGTTTAGGTCCTGCAACTAATCAACCGACCTGCTGATACCAGTACGCTTACCATGCACATACCAATGGCACTCCTCGGCTAATGCTGGTTATAGATAAAGTAAACGGCCCAGTAGACAAATCGGGCGACAAGGCTGCCAACCCCGATGAATGGGGTGAATTCCTCCACCTTCCTAACCAGAAATTCTACGATTTCAACAAGATTCGCGAGGAAATCATTCGAGACACCGAAGCAAAGACGGGAAAGAACGCTGGAATCTCCCCTCAACCTATCAACTTGCGCATCTTCTCGCCCAATGTCCTCACCCTCACCCTCGTCGATTTGCCCGGTTTGACAAAGGTTCCTGTTGGTGATCAGCCAAAGGATATTGAGAGGCAGATTAGGGATATGTTGTTGAAGTACATCTCGAAGCCGTCGTGTATTATCCTGGCGGTGACCGCTGCTAATACCGATTTGGCCAACTCTGATGGGTTGAAGATGGCTCGCGAGGTGGATCCAGATGGAACGAGGACGATTGGTGTGTTGACCAAGATTGACCTTATGTGCGTCCCCTCTCGGTTTCTGTATGCAATCTCTTGCTAACACGCTCTGCAGGGACAAGGGTACCGATGTCGTTGACATTCTCGCTGGTCGAATCATCCCCCTGCGACTCGGTTATGTCCCTGTGGTCAACCGTGGCCAACATGATATTGAATCCAACAAGCCCATCAACGCTGCCCTAGAAGCAGAACGAGACTTCTTCGAGAACCACCCCTCCTACAAGAGCAAGGCACAGTTCTGTGGAACTCCTTTCCTCGCCCGTAAACTGAACATGGTGCGCAGCTTCAAAGCTTATCTTGCCAGCTGAGCCTCAGCTGACGCATTACTCACGTCGTAGATCCTCATGCACCACATCCGTTCAACCCTCCCTGACATCAAAGCCCGCATCGCTGCCAACCAGCAAAAATACACGGCTGAATTGGCCAGCCTCGGCGGACCATTGGGCGACAACTCGGCCAACATCGTGTTGTCTGTTATCACTGAGTTCTGTGGCGACTTCCGAACAATCATCGACGGTAACACCAACGATCTTTCGACGAACGAACTTTCCGGTGGTGCTCGCATCAGCTTTGTGTTCCACGAGTTGTTCAACACCGGTATCAAGACCATTGATCCGTTTGACCAAGTAAAGGATGGTGACATTAGAACTCTTCTCTACAACTCTTCGGTACGCGGTCTAGTTCTGGAAGGTTATTCGTATACTAAAGGACGGATCGGATAGGGTTCAACACCATCGCTATTCGTCGCCACTTCCGCCTTTGAAGTCATCACCAAACAGCAGATCAAGCGGCTGGAAGAGCCTTCCGTTCGTTGCTGCCAGCTGGTCTATGACGAACTTATCCGCATCCTGGGACATCTGCTTAGCAAAGTGGTACGTCAACCACGCCGAGGCAACCGTTTATCTCCCTACTAACCTTTAGAGTAGCAAGCTTTCAAGCGGTTCCCGGCTCTGCGAGAACGCTTCAACGCGGTTGTTGTCAACTTCTTCAAGACTTCCATGGGTCCTACAGTGAAGCTTGTTACTGACATGGTTGCGTGAGTCACTCTTCAAGCGTTTACCTTTTGTCTCTGGTTCTTATACGTTTCGTAGCATGCAAGCATGCTACATCAATACCACCCACCCGGATTTCATTGGTGGTCACCGAGTACGTCATTCGCCTCTTGCTTATTTGTAGGAGGATGCTTAAGCTACCGAACCTCCCCAGGCCTTCGCATTGGTCACAGATAAACTGAACGCGGCGAAGGGCCAACCTGGACCCAACGATCCGAAAGCCCAACGTGCCGCGATCAACAATAACAAGGATTTGGACGTGGAAGTGAAGAGAGACGAAGGATTCTTTGGCTCGTTCTTCTCGAGATCGTCTTCGTCGAAGAAGAAGGGTGTTGCTGCTATGGAGGCTCCTCCTCCTTCCATCCGTCCTCAAGCTGCTTTGAGTGAGCGAGAAACGATGGAGACTGAAGTCATCAGTGCGTCTTTTTCTCCTTTCTAATCGATACGCTGATCCTCATCGCTTTCTTTCAATCGTCCAGAAACGCTCATCCACTCCTACTTCAACGTTGTCAAGCGCGAGATGATCGATATGGTTCCTAAAGCCGTGATGTTGACTTTGGTTAACCACTCCAAGGAGAACTTGCAGCAGGAGTTGTTGAAGGAGCTGTACAAGCCTGACGTTCTCGACGACTTGATGAAGGAGAGCGAGTATGTTGTCAACAGGAGGAAGGAGGTGATGAAGATGGTGGACGCCCTTAACAAGGCTGAGGAGATTGTTGCTGGCGTATAAGGTGGAGGCGACGTTGGGTCGTTTAGAGCATGGACACCCTCCTAATCCTCTTTTGGCATTTTCACCTTCGTCCGACTCCTTACATTTGCATACCTTCATATCCATTGATGCCACACACCCTTTATAGTTTACATACCCTTAGTTTCGTGTATCATCCCATGCTTGTGCCGGTTTTAGACCTCTTTTGTCGTAATTCTTTCACTTCATCTGTCAACTGTGGCTTTCACATTCGAGGAAGGAAGCATCTCGTCATCCGAAGACCGAAGAACACGGCGTCGCGTGTCGGTTGCATGGGCGCTTGAGTATGAAAGACTGATTTGATTGATTGCGTTCTTTGTTATCGCTTCCTCCCCTTTATGTTGCCCTTATCAGGGCCTGCATCAAGCGGTCTCATGATGATGGGAATTGCTCACGATGGCCTGTCATCCGAAAGCTATGAAGCGCCCAAATGATTCCTGATTCATTATTAGAACTACGCAGTGCTACAACAAAGGGAGGAAGCAGAGAGAGAAGGTTTGACAGAAGACCGCAGTCAGTCACCATCGATATGGATCATCCACCCAAACGCCCACTTCGCATACATAGAACCTTCTAGTGAAAGCGTTGACACCGCCTGCTCACAAGCGCCCACACAGCAGTTTACGTATCCCCATCCGTGCGAAAATGGAAGAAAGTAGGTCCGGGCGGGTGGCAAGTCGTGGAAAGAATCATCTGAACACTCTGTGGATTCGACCACCATCATCAGCATGGGTAAGCACAGACCATTCATGAGCCGACCAGGAATGATTGACTAATATAGGGTCATCCAAAGCGGATGACATAGGGGCAGGCTAGGAAGCGATTGCAAGTTGCAACTCGACCAGCTGGATGGAAAGTGCTACAGGATACGAGAAGGGTCCAACGCAAGCGAAGTGGACCAGGGGGAACGAGGGAAGGGTGGTCTGATATCGGTTGTCAGGGTCGAGGGTTCTAGGTTTCCCACCTCCTGGTCCATTCCTGCCACTCTCGTTGTGGCCTGAACGTTGTGGTCGATGTCGAGCTAGCCGTCTCTGTGGTCGATAGGGTTCGACATCGTGTATAGTGAGCTGGAGAACGCTGGCGACAGCGAGCCCTGAGTCTCGGCGGCCAGGGAATGGAGCAGAACAAGAAGTTGCGGAAGTTCCCGATGAGTCATAATAACGTCGGAGTTTGAATTTGGAAAGGTATATAAGGAGAGCGTTCGCTGTTCGAAATCATTCTGCCACCCCGTCCGTAGGATTCCCACGCCCCCTGTAAAAATTTTATAGAAATGTCGTTTGCCCTGCCCGCTCGCCAGATTACCTTTGGTCGAACCAACGCTCAGTCTCAGCAGCAGCAGCACACCTTCCACCAGCAACAGCAGCAGCAGCAGCAACAGCAACAGCAACAACAGCAGTTGCAATATCAACCCCAGAACAATGGTCTTGCTTTACCTGCTGGCGCCTATTCACACCAACCCCCGACGACCGCCGCTTCCTCCTCATCGCTGCCAGGGCCCTCGCCGCTAGCCACCAACTCCTACACCGCGGCCCAGCTCCAGAAGCAGCCTGCGGCGTCGACGTCGACAAACGCTGTTGCTGGTCCTTCGTCCCCACCCGCGGCACCTTCCCCATCCACGCCGTTGACCCTCGAGCAGCAACACATCACCGCTGTCGAGGGCATCGTGCCAACGCTGCAAAACATCGTCGCTACGGTCAATCTGGACTGCAGGCTGGATCTCAAGACCATCGCGCTGCACGCACGCAACGCCGAATATAATCCAAAGGTTGGTACACTATGTTTTATCTAACCGTTTGAACTTTTTGCTTCTACTCGTTTCCGCGTGATATTTAGCGTTTCGCCGCCGTTATTATGCGTATCCGTGAGCCCAAGACGACGGCTCTTATCTTCGCCTCTGGCAAGATGGTCGTCACTGGTGCTAAATCCGAAGACGACTCGCGGCTGGCGTCGCGAAAATACGCGCGGATCGTGCAGAAGCTTGGTTTCGATGCCAAGTTCTCCGAGTTCAAGATCCAGAACATCGTGGGTAGCTGTGATGTCAAGTTCCCTATCCGTTTGGAAGGTCTTGCATACAGTCACGGACAGTTCAGCAGCTACGAACCTGAGGTAAGTTTCAGCGGCGATTCTCGCGCACACCAAGACCTGTGTCTGACCCTCTTCACCTTGATAGTTGTTCCCTGGGCTTATCTATCGCATGATCAAGCCCAAGGTTGTGCTGCTCATCTTCGTGTCCGGCAAGATTGTTCTCACTGGCGCCAAGGTAAGCACCTTTTCTTTTCTCTCATCTCAGACATCGCGACACCTGTCTGTGCACATGTTCCATTCGGAACATGGTGCAATTATCTTTACCGGCTGTCAGTCGGCTATCCGTGTCCTCTTGCGATGCTCGTGCTCAGTGGAATTGGTTATTGTATCCCATCCGCTGACACTGTTTGTTCCCCCGACCTGCAGGTCAGAGAGGAAATCTACACGGCTTTCAACACGATTTACACCGTACTTTGTGAATTCCGGAAACCATAATTGTCTTGTGGAACATTTCTTTCTGGAATCTTCTACCCCCTTCTTCATCCCCACTTCGAATTCGTCGTCGTCGTCGCCATTCAAGGCATTTACGCGGGGAGTCGCCCGTCGGGTCGCCGTCGAGGGTAGTCGTGGGGTTCTAAAAGCTTTTGACATGTGGCAACCAGGCTTCAGAGCCAAGTTGGATTCGGGGCCGACACCTTCACTGGTCGTCGCGGCTCCGCCATCATGTCGGGATTCTTCGTCGTCGCTTCCTTCCTCTTCGTCTCGTATTCATGCACAAACATCATTCCCCACCCATACATTCAACGGACAACCAGCAACACAATTACACATTACAACACGCATTTTTACAGTACTGTACACAATACATATACAAAGCTTTGTCGTTATTATTATTTCTTCTTATTCCTGTGGCTTTCTGTATATTCGAATTGCAATTCAGTTTCTTTGGGCTCCCATAATCTGCTCGACCTTAATACGTGCCATCGTGAGCTCCATGAATTCGTCCGCGCCAGGTAAGACCCTGCGCTTGCCCTAAGGACGTCTGGGGCTCGGACGTGGACGGTCGTGGAGCTGAGGCGCACTGTACGGGCAGTTGTCTGGTGGATCGGCGGAGTCGCATCGAACTTGAGCGACAGTCAATCGTTTGAAGAATATGAGTGTGGATTAGATTATGCCTAAATGTATGCAGCTATTGATACAGGTTGACCTTTAATATTTACTTCTGCTAACAACAGAACATGAGTCGGTCTTCGGATGAGATCGAGAACAGGGAGGTATGCAGATTGGGAACGAATGTGATGAGGGGAGAAAACCGACAAATCCTTAAAGCTCCTTCCAGCAGCGCGATGCGACGAACCTATACATGATACAATGCGAAAAGACTGTCTCCATTGCAACCAGAAAATAAAACCAGACGCAAGTGAACGGACAATCCTGCATGCAACAAACCGAATCGAACGAAAGGATAGAAATTCTCTATAGGCCAGCGGCATCCCCTCTCATTTGCTTCGGCAACTTCTCAAACTCGGTCTGGCTTTCGAGTTGACTTGAGCGCTGGTTGAGAGGTATGCTGTGGTGTGAAGAGACCTGCCATTCGAGGACGCCAGTTGCTGAGGCCGTTACGATGTCTCTACACCATGCACGGTTTTGCGCCATGCGAAGGATGATGAGCATTCGTGTTATTGCCTGTTGAATGGACAAGAAACAGGGTCAGCGTCTGAGTTGGAATATATTAAGAATGGGTGAAGAATGGCGCGCTCACGTTAAGATAGATCATAGGTTGACCAAGGATCTCCGATGCCCAGTGCTCTTTCACGAGGAGGATAAGGTGTCCAACAGACCACAACGTGAACAATGCGCCACTCTCGACAAACTTCGTACTCGTCGAATTATAATAAACCGACTGGATTTTGCCTAGGACATGCTCGACTTTGTCACGGAGCATCCATAGGCGGAAAGAAATAAGCCCTGTGAAAAGAAGATCGATGGCCATGGAGACGGAGTAATAGGCCGTCTTGAAGGTGGAGAATTGGGATAACCAGTTGGGATCGTCGGCGTTGGCTGTAATGATTAGGATCGGGATTGAGATGGCTGTCAGTGTGAGATGAAGTTGGGAGATATGAGTATGATGTGAATGACAAGTGGGATGCAACGCACCTATTCGAGCGAGGTGGACGAGAAGGGGGACGCCTAGTGCCCACCACTGGTAATTCCAGAGGATGTATAGGCGATAAATCTGATTCCGTATGTGCTTAGCATGGTATTGCCTTGACAATGATCTGGGTGGGAGGCGTACCATGAGCGAATCCGATATCCAGGGTAGTAGAGTAAGGCTTCCAAATCCACCTCTGTCAAGACCTATCCTGCTTCCAAGCCTGACAGCACAGGTAAGACTCACCAAGCCATATTGAGAACGTTCTGCCACCGGTCCATAAATTTAAAGTAATACGCCAAATAACCCTCCTCAAAGTCCTGGTGATCCACATACATCATCTCTGCAAACTTGAATCTCCCGCCAATCGCGAATGTTGATAATAGGAAGATGAAGGCGGTGTAGAGGACCATCCACCAGAAGAGCCGCCCTCGTTTGGGACGCATGATCAGAACTTGCGTCAGTTGCATGACTATCATCAGGAGGGCGCCTGTGTTATTGGATAAGGAAAGGAGTGGGATTCGATTTGGAATAAGTTTCGAGAGTTGTGGATTGGCGGGTGGGTGTAGTGGGTGGTAAGTAGGCCGTGATATGATGATCAGCATTCGTCGAATTCCAAGTGCCGGAAGGGTAGGTATCAGGAATTGTCGCCAGTAAGCTTCTGTAAAGTCCGCCACTGGGATAGAAGGGACGCACCGTATGCGAGAGAAGATAATAGCAGGCCATTAAAGCAGGCTCGCTCTATCCTGCGTTGTTGCAGTGCATCGCCAGTCAGCGGGACATTCTGTAAGCCCATAGCTGGGTTCCGAGAGGGGGCCCAATTGAACGTGGGGTCCACCAAAAGAGGTGTGGGTGACCGCTAGCGAAAACGACCACCCGGGCCAAAACGAAATGGCACGCAGAGCGTAAGCTTGAAATCAAGCAAAAGGATGGATGACGCCCAGAAAGAGAGAACAGCGGGCGGAAATGGGACCCGAGCTACTTATATCAATTAGCGACCTTCTTTTCATGAAACATATAAGTAATGGTGGTACCTCCCATCAATTGATTATTGCGATTGCGGGCCTTGGGATGTATGGTCGAGAGGGCCGTTTTTTCCCAAGAGCTCGAGAGCGCCGATGAATGATAGTTCGTGGTGATATCTATCAAGCCCTATCAGGCTTGGGGTCACCGAGTTGGGCGAGTTACACATTCTGCAGCCGTAAGCCGATGTCGTTTCCCCTGCAACATCGGGTATTCGAACTTAGAAGCATGAAATAGAAGAACAGTACTTCAATAATGCCGACCTGACACCCCTCAGACGATTATCTTTGAGTCTGTGGGCACCTGGCCACGAAGGTGAAGTGAGAGTTACAGAACTGGAAAAGGTTAGACGGTATATGATTGGACTGGCAGACCGAGTGTCGGACGGTTGTGGTGCCCCATCATGATGGTGGCTTGCCTGTAAATGCTTGTCGCACCTCCGCCAAACCTCATCTTGGTCTATTTACAGTTAGTTCTCGGCACTGGGTACGGCAAACGTCACTTTTAACTTGTGGCCGCAATCCGTATCCCCCAGCGCTGTGATGAAACATGGGCACCTAGGTACCAGGAGGGGGTATAGAAGCGGAAGCCGTCCGGCATTATGATGCAAAGCTCTGAGGGGGTTTTATACGGTGAATTTCACTCGTAGTCAATACTGAAATGTCTGGTTGTGAACACCGGGCGAGCAAAGTACTCCCAGAGTAAAATAAATGGTGCTAGCAATACAACGGTGAAAATCGAATAGCGAATGCAAGGTTGGTAAAGCACTACGATGTGAAAGCTTGTGTCGAGAAATTCGACTCTGCCTCCCGAAGACCACGAAGGAATCCCTCTGTATAAGCACCTTCAGATTCCTGGGGTATAACATTGGATCCAAGGTTGGCGATGGTATCCGAGATGTATTGGTTGACGAATCCCAGCCTTGACATGTTATGCGCAGCAAATATGCCAGCCGTCGCCCTGCCGTCGTCATACCCTTTACCATCTGCATCTGTGTTTCCATCTCGCCTGCGTCTTCTAGCGATGGTTTTGAAGCGCTCGGGAATAGAGAGCCTCGTAAACTCGTCACGCCTGGTTAACGGCAGCTCCGCGTCATGAAGCAGGAAGGAATGATTGGATCCAGCAACGCTGTTTTGGATGGACTCTGGTTGTTGATGATGGTACGAGAAGAACTTCGTGGGTAAAACAGTGCCGACCGCTGACTTGAAGCACCACCCGGGATCGTTATCGCATTCTTCTTTCGTGTAAGCTGTAAAGGCAAGATTCAGCTCAGTTGGTTTCAGTTTCGAGTTACGAGAGGAAAACAAGACTTACACCAGAAGCTCCAACCAGCAGTGTTGTTTCCATAGGTATCAACCTGCCCGCCGCAGAAATCTTTATGCGCTTGATTTTGATTCGAATCGGATGCAAGGCTTTCTGGTGGAAGGGCGCAGGACCATTCGCCGACAATGAGCTCCCCCCTGGTTTCTTGCGAAGCGTTACCCAACGTCGACGCGACATCATTGGAGATACTGTTCGCATGGTCTGTCGCGGTTTGGTCCCTGTCCTCTGGGCTGAAGACAAAGTACGAATGATGATCCTGCACGACAAAATCCTTCCGTCCAGTAACAAATGGGCCAAAACGTTTCAAGTCGAACCCATTATGGGCATATAACGGAAGGCGAGAGGCGTCAGGATCAGCCGCCCGCATAGCGTCCATGGCTCTGCCATCTACAAGATGTCTATAAGTTGATGTCAACGTCTCAAGGAAGAAATACTCACAGAAATCAGTCAAACGGTCATCGAATATTGGTTCGTTAAGGACTTGAATGCCGACAACATTGTTCACATGAACAAACTCCTTCGTTAGGAACGTAAGGATATCGATGGTCTTGTCCATGTTCGCGGAGTCGCCGAAGAGGTTGGAAGCACCATTCGAGACCCCCGAGTGGTCCTTTCCGTTCTGGCTTCCGGGAACGCCATGCAGGTCGACCAAGACACCAAGCCCATGTTCTCCAGCCAGGTTCACCGCCCTCTTCACCCTTGCCCAAGAGTTCTGATACACTTCGGCTGCACTCTCGTAATCCGTCCCTTTGACGAAATCTGACCCTAGATTCCAATATCCGATGGGCAGGCGAACGGTATTGATACCCACATCTGCCAACCATTTGAAGTCCGAAGCGTTGATGAAGGTATCCCAATGTCGTTCCAAAACAGTACGAGCGCCAGTTGTGTTTCCCCACCCATAGGCGATGTCGATTTCTGAGCCAGCATTGCCTGCCGCACAGCGGAAGAGCGATGGGGTCATCCAATTCTCGTGAACAAACCTATTGCGGGGCAAGGGTTAGGAAAGGGTTCTAAAGAGACGTCACGGCGGATAGGCAAATTGACCACGTACCAAGACCCTAGATTCACAGACTGTTGTTTCCGATATCGAAACACTGTAGCGAGTTTCTCGTCATATGAGGGGTATTCTTGATGGTCCACTGAGGGTGCATCATAGGGTTCGACCTGACACTGGGGATCCGACGCATCCATGACGGCTGTAATGCGGACATTCTGAGGCAAAACGAGGCCATCTGGTTGTACGTCGGTGTCGTCGACAGTGGATATTGTTCTTGTTGTTGATGTCGAGGTGTTCGAAACGCTGGGGTATGGTTTGTAGTTTGCTTGAGTAACGCCCAGCGCCAGTAAAGCAGAAACAAAAGTAGCGTTGGAGACCATTCTTCAAAAGCGTGTAGACTTTGGTGAAAAGGTGCCCATCCGGGGACAAGTTCCTCTGGTTATATAGGGGTGATCGAGAGGAGCTAAGCAATCGTCGAGATCGATATTCCGGATGACTCAGGACCCGGTCGCCCATTGAGTGCTACAAGCTTCAACCATAGGCCATCCATGACTGAATAATGGCCTTGAAAAAATACAGAGATATGAACGGGACAAGGGCACAGCCGAGTGGAGGCAGAAGAGAACGTCGGGAACGGAACCAAACGCGGACTCGGAAGAGACACGAGACGGAACGTTGTATTTTTCTCACGGTACCTCTATCCCCCATGTCGTCGACATCATGGCTACCTAAGCCAATAGCCAGTCTTCTGCGCTTTGCTTACAGCTTGTTGACTGACCCGGGTCATTTCTGGAACCTTGCGACCCTTGTTATCCTTGGAGATGCGTTCCTTACAAGGCTCATCGTAGCCTATGTCCCCTGTATGTGCTCATGATTTGGTTGACGGACGAAACTCATGCTGCTTGAACAGACACTGAGATCGATTGGGAGACCTATATGGTCCAAACAAATGTTTTCTTAAAAGGACAGCACAACTATTCAATGATCACTGGCCCAACCGGTCCATTGGTGTACGTCTGAACCGTGACCACAGGAAAACCAGGCCTAACGCGTTGACGACAGTTACCCGGCTGGCCATGTTCGCATTCACCAATTCCTATACGAGATCACAGACGGAGGCAAAAACATGGACCTTGCCCAGCAGATATATGGACTGCTATACATTGCATCGCTCTCACTGGCGTGCCTAATCTACGGCTCAACGCGTGCGGTTCCCAACTGGCTTCTGCTATTCCTCCCCCTCAGCAAACGCCTTCACTCCATCTTTGTTCTCCGGCTTTTCAATGATTGCTGGGCGGTTGTTCTATCTCAAATGGCGATCTATGCCCTGCAACAAGGGTACGATGATACGGGCGTTATGCTGTTTAGGTACGTCCAATTCCCTGGACTGTATTCGGCTTTCATCTCATTACATTCTTCAGCGCCGCCTTGTCAGTCAAAATGTCCGTTCTCCTCTACTTCCCGGGCCTCTTCGTCATCCTCTTCAAACGCAAAGGCCTCCTCCGGACTCTCGCCTACATCATGTCCATCGTGGCAATCCAGCACATCGTTGCCGCACCCTTCTTAAAAGTGGACGCTTGGGCGTACCTCCAGAACGCATTCGACCTCGGTCGCGTCTTCCTTTACAAATGGACAGTCAACTGGAGAATATTTGACGAAGAAACCTTCCTCAGCTCCGAGTTCGCCGCTTCCCTGCTGTTCGGGCATGTATTTGTCCTGTGTGCCTTTGGCCTTTACCGTTGGTGTGAAATCGACGGTGGTGTGTGGACGGTTATTACACGTGGATTCAAGAGACCGCTGCTCCCTGCCGGTATTGCAAGGGTAACACCTGACTGTATGTCTCTTTTCCTTCTCCCTTTCTCGGGTCGCTCATGCATCGCGTTTTTTTAGATATTACAACCGTGCTATACACCTCCAACCTCATTGGAATCATCTTCGCAAGATCCCTACATTATCAATTCTACTCGTGGTATGCCCACTCGATCCCCTTCCTCGCTTGGAAGACAAAATATCCTATAGCACTCCGGTAGGTGATATTTCTCTTTCTCGGGTTTCATGGATGCTGACTGGTGGACCAGGATCGCTTTCATCGGAGCGATAGAATACGCATGGAATATCTACCCCTCTACGAGGCTGTCCTCTGGTATTCTCCTCGCTGCAAACACGTGGATACTGTTGGGATTATGGCATGGTCATGCTACTTGTACAGCTTGAGATCTTCCTGTAACAGTACCATGACGCCCTATTCACGTACATTGGACATTGTATATCAACCTCGGAAGCACCGGCGCGTGAGACTTGCTTGATGGCTCGCCGTGAATACCAATAGGGGCAAACAGCCTTTGCCTTCCTCCATCATCTTCGTCTGGACACAATATGGCGCCACGGAAGTCGAAAGCAAAGAATGAACAACCTGCCTCTTCAGTTGCTGCCGCCAAGAAGGCGCCGGTGTCGGTCGTTTTCCCAGAAATAGCAGAGAAAGAAAGATTGGAATGCCGAGCGGTGTTGGAGGACCAGATTCTCGTTGTCGATGTTCGCTGTCTCTTTGCTACACAAGACATCGCGTTGCTTATCAGGAAGTAGGACTTCTTGTCTCCGGTGGAATGCAAGGAATATGTGAAATTCATAGATTCCCTTCCACTGGAACTCACACCGCCCAAGAAACGAGGCGAGGCTGAGCGAGTGAACCGTACGTCCGAGCCTCTTCCTCTCCAACTGCCCTACCGCTGACTCGAGATGCACCTTCAGACCGATTCTCTGTCACATCGCTTGACTTTGCACAGAAACTGCACAAACGGTTAACGCCACATTTACCCTCGTTACCGTACCCCACCTCGATGCCCAAACGGAAAACGACAGTGCAGGAGGATGCACCGAGACTTCCGCATTCGTTCAACTCGAATATTAGGGTGTACAAGTATACTGCTGGACAGTACTTTGGGTGAGTTGTGTTCTCTCCCATGAGCTCGAAGGGGTTCGTTAACCCTTGTGATGGTAGCCCGCACTATGATGATTCAGTAAAAGATCCCTTGACTGGCGCTACCTCGGAGTGGACCTTGCTCGTCTATCTTACTGGCGAAGAAGACGGAGTGGAAGGAGGGGAGGTGAGATTTCCTTAATGACAGAAGATGCTTTCCGGGCTCTGCTAAAGAGAACTTCACTCAGACACTGTTTTACAAAGAGCAGAAAGGCAAGCCTCGGGAGACGATTACACCGCCTTTGAAACGCGGGTCTGCTCTGTTGCATCGGTGAGCACCTTTTCCAACTGTGTTTACGGAATATCAGTTTAATTTTCTTTCGAATGCTGCCAGGCACGGATTTGAGTGTATGTTACACGAAGGATCACCTGTTCTGAAGGGGACGAAATACGTCCTGAGGTCCGACCTGATGTTCATGAGATGACCCCAGTTATATATTCGCGTCCAATGAAGTAAAGCACATGCGAAGTGACGGCAATATAACAGGTATCATCTTCTCTTCGTCTTCTTGTGTTTGGTAGGCATCCCCGCCTCCACAACATCATCGTCCCTATCCCTGTCATCCGCACCTCCGCCCTCTCCACCCCTCCGCCTCTTCTTCCCACCTCCTTCCTTCATATCCTGGTCCTTGATCTCATTCACCGCCAACCGCTCGGCTTCAGAAACCCGCTCTTTGAGCAACAAAACTTCTTCATCGTCCGTGGGCCATGCGTCCATTTTCTTGCCAATGACTTTCTCGATACGCTGGAGGAGCTCGACGTCGTATTGCGTGACAAGGGTGATGGCCTTTCCGGCTCGGCCTGCACGGGCTGTTCGTCCTACTCTGTGGATGTAATCCTTTGAGTGGGTGGGGATGTCGTAGTTGATCACGACGTCTACTGAAGGGATGTCGAGACCTCTGGGGGAGAGGTCAGTCATATGATGGGAGTACAACAAATGGGTTAGACGCACCGACTGGCAACGTCAGTAGCAACGAGGATCTTGCGACCTCCACTCTTGAATTTTCCGAGTGCGCCTAACCGCTGACTTTGGCTGAGTTGGCCGTGGAGAGGAACAGCGGGGAATCCGAGTGTTCGAAGGATGATTGAGAGTCTGGTTCAGATGAAATGTGAGCGGAAGCCATCAGAAGGGTCGGAGCACTCTTACAATCTGGCGTCGCGGACAGTTCGAGTGAAGATGATTATAGAGTTTTGAGCGAGAGAGTTGGCGAGATATATCAGCATGACGACTTTGTCTTTTAGCGGGACGAGGAGGTAGTGTTGGAGCAACGTTGAGACGGTTTGGTATCTGAAGACGGTTGTCAGGTTTCCAATGGTCACGAAAGGCGCATACCAACTTACTTTCCAGAAACCTCCACCCGTACTGGGTTAACCAAACTGGCTCTCTGAAGTTTTGCGACCTTGGAGGTCATAGTAGCGGAGAAAAGATATGTCGTTCGCTCCTTGGGAATGAGTTTGAGAATTTTGTCGATCGCAGGTCCGAAATCCATGTCAAGCAATCGATCTGCTTCGTCAAGAACCTAGGGCATATACAGATGTCAAGACCAGGCTAATTCGCCGAACACGAGGTACTCACCAAGAATTTCAACGTCCGTAGACTGAACCCTTTTGTTTCTTCCAGATGCTGTAGCAGTCGACCAGGGGTTGCAACCACGACGTGTGGACGTTTTGCAAGCGCGATAGCTTGTGTAGGTAGGTCCATTCCTCCAACAATAACAGCACATCGAGCTCCCATGGCGGCACCGAGAGCTTCAAACTGCTGCGAGATCTGGTACGCCAATTCACGAGTGGGTGCAAGAACGCAGGCAAAGAGGCCCTTCGGTTCCTCCCATAGTTTCTGCAAGATAGGCAAAGCAAAAGCTGCTGTTTTTCCTGAACCTGTTTCTGCTACACCGATGATATCGCGCCCTTCGAGTGCATGAGGCAGAGATTCGGACTGGATTTCGGTAGGCGACTTGTATCCGACTTGTTCGAGGGCTTCGAGGAGAGGATCAATGAGACCTAGAGACTTGAATGTGTGTTTCTGAGCCTCTGGAGTTGCAGAGGATGTGCTGGCATCTTCTGGGGATGGCATTTTAGGGAGATTTGGTGGTGGAAGAAGTGGAAAGTCCAAATTTTGACGGCGCCTATTGAATGTATAGTTCCCACGGTTAGGTCGTGTTAATGGAGATCAATTGGTTGTGAACCGGCTTTACAAACGACCATTACAACGAGGCTATGAGAGCTCCTTGAACGTCCTTCCCAGCCAACAGCCAGAAACTATTTGTGTATCCGACGGAAGAGATTACGATCTCGATAACGCGAACTCGGCAAAGCCATGGCACCAGACCAGCATGTCCTCGTCTCGTATTCTGCGCCCAAGAACCTGCTAGGCAGCCAGAAATGGAACATCTTCTTCGAATCTATGGTCTCCCAATTCCCCCTTCAGAATGTACACTGGCGCTCTTCGTTCAGGAACCAAACCCTCAGGACGATTCCCTCGCTGAACGTCAAGTTCGTCGCTCTGGATTCTGTACGCGACGAATTGGCCAGCCAGATTCCGACAACAGTCTTAGAGAAACCTATCATCCATCTGTTCGTGGTGCATTGTGAGGTATCTACATGTTCCCCGGCGTTGTTCTTCCTCTCATCGTAATGTCTTGTTAGGACCATGATTCTACACAGTACAACGCCTTTAAGAAGGAGATCAAGGAATGGAACGAGACGATCATGCAGAAGAAGAGCAATGAGCGAGTGATACTCCAGATTGTAACGCCCGACTCCGCCAAGCAGTCGCGTGGAGGTCTATTTGCTGGTTCGGTGCTGGAGAAGTTAAAGGCTGAGTTCAATACGGATAAGCGGAATCGGTACGCGTCGCCCTCGTCAATGTTACCATACTGGTTTTAACCGCGAATAAGAACAGATGTGCCCAGCTCAGCTATTCCCCAGCTGTCGAGAACCGCTTACTATGGGGAGAGTTCCACAACATCATGAAGGAGTGTATGGGGTACGCACTGGATCAAGCACTTTCGGTTCGATTTGAGATTGTCAAGAGATCAGAAGGGCAGCAACAAATGCCTGGATGGAATTTCTGTACATTCTTCCTGCTCAAGGTGAATACACTTTCCAGAGGGAACTCATGACACCATTAACGGCATTCAAGGAAAGTTTGGCCATGTCCTACGAAGGCATCAGCGTGTTCGATGAAGCTCTCCAACAATATGATGACCTCGAAAAATCCTTCCTTCAAGTTATTCAGGAACGGAATATGTCGTGGTTCGGAAATCTCATCAACCCCAGCGCAGGTGACGATTCGACACCGCTGCTATCTCCGCGACCATCGAGCAAGAAGGCATTCCGCGACCTCATTCTCTCAAACGAGATTTCTGTCTTTGAGCTGAGAATTTATATCCTCTCTCGCCAATGTCAGATTATGGCGAAAATGGGTCAAGTCGATGAAGTTCCGCGGAAGGTTGCAAGCTTCCTTGGGACGTTTAGCAAGACTTTGAAGCAAGTGCAGGTGTGTACAAAGCTATATTCAAGAGTGTTCATCCACTGATTGCATGCGCAGAACTTGCTTCCAAAGTTCTTCATACAGTCTTGGGTCTATTCCGCTTCGGACGACGCCATTAAGCAATGCGAAATTTGGCAAGAGAAGTTTCCTACCAAGAATACCAAACGACTAGAGGCAGGAGTAGGCGAGCTTCGCGATATGGCAAGAACCCAGGTGAGTATGTCGCTCGGCGTGGAATACCAGTCACTTAAGGAATACTGCAGCTTGATATCATCGGCATCGACCTGGATTATCTCCCGAAACGACCACCGTTCTCGATGTCTTTACCCGGCAACGAATACCAATATCCTCCCGGACATTCAGAAGGGGAAATCACGAATACTCAGTTACTGGAAGCTCTGCAAGACAAAGATGTATTCTACGACTTGTACATATCTCATACCAACGAGGCAATCGTCATGTACTCGAAAGCTGGCCGGAGCCGATTCGCTGTCAAACTTCACGGCTGCCTTGCAGCTCTAGACTTGTGTGTATCTTCGCTGTCCTCTTCCCATATGAAGCTTACCCTCTCATAGACATCGAGGTAACCTGGAACGCGCCCTGGACACCTATTCCAATCTCGCCTCGCACTATGCACCGCATACGTGGGTGGCGATGGAATCGTATATGTTTTCACGGGCTTTAGATACCCACAAGACTCTGAATAAACCTCAAGACACCGAATGGATACATCGAATTCTCTCATTCCTGAAAGCTTATGTCGAGAATGCAGGCGCAGAAACGCTACTTCCTTGCGAAGACAACCGAAGCTATGTAGCTGAGTTTGTGAATGAGATGAAGAATGCTGCCTCTAATTTGGAAAATGGTGAGTACAAGCAATATCCTTGGCCCTGTCAGTGGTGTTAAACGTTGCTTCAGACATCCGCTATCCGGACCACCCAGCACTCTCTGTCCAGATCGCCAAGAAGGCCATTCTGGCTCCCGACAAAGATGGCTCTATTCTAGATGTCACCATTCACAACGATCTTCCCTGTGTACGTTGAAGGTCTTATTCTGTATGCACCTGTGGATTAACAGCCCCGTTACAGGCGTTCCCTGCCGATGAAATCGTAGTCACCCTGTCAGGACGGGACTTCGAGAGGTTCCAGTTCACGACATCGATCGAAACGCTTCCTCCCGGGAAATCGAAAGTTTCTCTGCTGTGTCCGGTAAGCTCATGTCCTCCTAGAATGGCCATTCACCTTCTCACTCCCGCCGATAGAACCCTGCAGCTGGGACGTTTTTCGTCGAGTCCAGTGAGATTCGAGCAGCCAAGCTCTTGCTGCAGTATCCTCAGAGAAAGGGAACTCCGACTCATCAAATAGTTCGTGTGGAGACGGATCCACTAGCTCTCAGTGTTCGCGTGTTCCAGTCAAGAAAGGGTGGGCTTTCCTGCGTTCCTCTGCCTAACGCGATCTCACAGCAGTGTTCCTGCAGTTGAGCTGGGGAAGCCGTTTAGCGTCTCCTTCCGAATCTGGACAGGACGAAATTCTATTCAGACCCTCAACCTCCGGATTTCGGCGCCTTCTACCACCTTCCACTATTGGGAAGCTTCTCTGGACGGAGGTGCGATTCCTTTTAGGCGTACTTGTAGAGTTAATCCCGACTGAATCCGCAGAAAATGACGAATTTGCCTTTGAAACCAACAAGTCTGGGATCAAGCTCGAAAATCTCGGCAAAGACACCACTGTTAGATTCTCAATACCCTACTTGGAGACCATCAGCTCGCAAACGATGGCATGTTGTTCTTTTTCAGTCGTCTCAAGAGCGCTTCGGGCTGACGCTACTTTCAGAAGGTAGAGGTCGAAGTGGATTATGTTACGACGGAAGAGCCGCAAGTCGAGAGAACCATGCGCTTCTCCAGTAACATCAGCCCAAGTCTACCTATATCTGTTCGCGTTCAAGATTGGTTCCGAGACACTAGGTATGAAAATTCACTCTCTACGATGAGTTCGACGTACTTATGCATACTAGGTTGATCTCCACCTTTTCTGTTAAATCTACCACGCATCAATACATTCGGGTGGCGGAGGCCAATCTCAAAGTTCCAGATGGAGTGGACAATATCAAAGTTGTACCATGTAACATCAGGAAGGGTACGATTGTGAGTTAGCCTTGATAATCTCTTGGTGCCTCTGTTTACGAGCCTCCTAGACTGTCACGCCGAACGAGAATGCCAACTTCCTCTTTGCCTTGGATTCCATGACAGGGCCCGGTAAGTCACTTGTAGTACATGGTTCCGAACACATTGGCCTCATATCTGGCAGTCAGTGAACAGCTGTTCTTCCACATCAAATACCGGCTACTCCGTGAAGGTGGTTAGCACTCACAACCTGGGGAAACGCATGCTGATACGTTCTTTTAAGAGGTCGGAAGTATTGTGGAAGAGGAAGTAAGAGCGGCTCTAGACGAAGCTTCTAAATCTC
This sequence comes from Coprinopsis cinerea okayama7#130, assembly GCF_000182895.1. Classification (NCBI taxonomy): domain Eukaryota; kingdom Fungi; phylum Basidiomycota; class Agaricomycetes; order Agaricales; family Psathyrellaceae; genus Coprinopsis; species Coprinopsis cinerea. The sequence goes on along the minus strand of NW_003307543.1, from coordinate 2,600,996 downwards.
AAGATCTCCGTCCCCTCATTGTCGACACCTTGATCGAACTATTGGAAAACGATCCCAGTTGGGTGTCACTATACAATATCACTGGCGAAATTGAGCTCCCGGACCCGTCAAACAAGGCCGGGGAGGTCGGAGAGATGATTCCGCTGGCTCTTGAGGTGAGAGAAATGTCGCTTTCCCCTGTCCCTCTCCCTGACTTAGGTATCTCTTTAGCGATTGCGCCGACACAGGCATCCTCAGACTCCCCAAGGTATTTGGAGAGAACTTAGATTGCCTGTGGATGTTCCAGTGAAAGATGTACGTGCTCTAGTTGTTGCTCACCCGCTGCCTTCATGAATTGCCCATTTCCAGATTGTTGCAACCGCGAGTATAAACATCCTCTCGACGCCGTTCAGCGCCAAACAAGGGCCCGGAGCGCCACTTTCGTTGTATGCGGGCCAACCCATCAACGCCGAATTGGTTATCCGGACAACACTTCGCTGGGGATCAGACGATGAATCGGCTCGGCGTCACGTTCTCAACTACCACATCGAGGACATGACCCGAGAATGGCTCATTGGCGGGATAAAGCAGGGGGACTTTATCGCAGAGGTATTGCTGTACTCCCGCCTTGGCAAAAACACGATGTTGACGACGCTGCAGAACAACGGGAAATTCACCCTTCCTCTTACCTTGATGGCCCTTCATCATGGAGAGTTCGGCTTGCCGAAAGTCCATGTTCAACCAAGGGTGAACTGGAGGGACATCACGGTTGCGTCGCAGGCCCCGCCCAACGTGGAGACGTATCAAGAACATGGGGCTGTCAAGGTACTGGTCCTTCCTCGCGGAGGACGGAGTACCTTTGTGGTCGCGATGGGATCGGCCGATTCCACGTAGAGTTCGTATATTGCCCTTTGTCAGTACTGTTAATCTACCTTCAGCCTTAACCCGCGGGGTGCAAAACCTGGCTACTCCGCCTCGACACCTTGCGGCGAGTAGAAGTAAACATGTGCCCCATGGCTGAGTTGGTTACAGCGTCCGACTGTTAGCGCCTTGTGCCAAGCAATCGGAAGGTCGTGAGTTCGAGCCTCACTGGGGCAGGGCACTCTTTTTGCTTAAGGCTCTGTTTTGATGTGTGAATTATTTTCCCGCACTTTATCCCTGTTTCCATCACAACTTGACTTTCGACTTTACGACCTCTTTTCATTGAAGACCTGGTTGCTCTCATTTCATACAGCGTTTCCTGGACACCACACAGCAACCTGACGAAGGACAGCACCCGCAACCATCCTCGGACTGCATCCAGCTGCTTTTTTGTCATCGATAGGCACGTTCGACCGCCCTCTCGTGCAGGGCTCTCCCATTTGAAGACATAGTCGCAAGGTGATGAACAATCTACCTACTTACAAATTGCCCGATGCTCGCTCCGGGTGCTGTCTTTGCACTCGTCGGAAGTAGTCCTCAATTGTGACATGTTGGATACCTCTTCCAGCGGTCTCGGGCTGCATGTCTGGTGTACTTTCTGGCAACGCTAGCGGCCTTGTTCACCGCAAAGCTGACCTATATAAAGATGGTCTGAACAATGACGATCCTCAGCTTCCTTGCATCCCGAGCCTGGCGTTCGAAAACCCATCCTTCAAGTTCTTCTTTCTTTTCTTATCTTATCTTTTCTTTCTTTCACCATGAAGTTCTTCGCTCTCGCCACTCTCGCCATCGGTGCTCTGTCTGCTCTGGCTGCGCCAGTTGCTCAGATCGATACTCGCCAACTTCGCTGTGACGACGTTTACGTCTTCTTTGCCCGTGGAACTACAGAGATTGGCACTCTCGGTACCGTCATTGGTCCTAGACTCAGGACTGCCGTCAGCAGGGCAGTTCGAGGTTCCGTCACCTTCGAAGGCATTGACTACCCAGCTGTCGTCGCGGGGTTCCTCGCCGGTGGCGATCGTGGTGGGGCGCGAACTATGGCCCAGAAGGTCTCCAGCATTGCTGCGCAATGTCCCGATGCTAAGATCTTCATTAGCGGATACTCGTAAGTGTCTTATCCTTCTGGCCTGTCCCACAGTAAAGTTGACACGCAGGGACTTAGTCAAGGTGCCCAAGTCACTCACCTCGCTGCCCGTCAGCTGTCGGCAGCTGACCAGGCTAGGGTCACTGGCGTAATTACCTTTGGCGATCCCAACCGAGATAGAGCTCTTCCAGGTGGTCTCGAGAACCGCAGGAAGACGTTTTGCAACGCCGGGGATCTCATCTGCGCTGGTAGATCCACTATCCTCCTCCCCCACTTGACCTATGGATCGGTGAGTCGGAAAAGCATTGCTTGCCTTCAAATGGACTCTGACAGTCTCATTCTCTTTAGGATGCAACGGAAGCCGCCAGCTTTATTGCAGGGCGCGTTTAGGCTCGCCCAAGCCTCGTCAGTTTTCATGTAGAAATGGACTTTATCACGGCATTCTTCTGACATCGGACTATCTCACCCGCTTGTGCTGTACAGTAGTGTATATGTTCACTGTAAATGAAACAACCCGCTCCTTGTGACCAACCTATTTTCTGGTGATTAGATGGGCCTCAAAAACATCATCTTTGACCAAACGACTGTGAAGTGATGTGAGGGGTCCCAAAATGGCTAATGACGACCCAAAAAGGAGTAGACCACTGCCCCAGTGAGGCTCGAACTCACGACCTTCCGATTGTCTAGAGCACTTAGTGTTCGTAACAGTCGGACGCTGTAACCAACTCAGCCATGGGGCAGACATTTTCCCGTTTCCAGGCGGCAATCCCGAGTCCCCAGTTCAATACTGTCATTTCACCGTCATCTTTCTGCGATCCTCCGATGAGCGAGTAAACTGCTGTAAACTGGGACCATGCTACTGAGCTCTTGGTTGTTCCTGCTCGAAGGCCTCCGGAAGGTGCCAATCCAGTGTCCAAGTTGTTGCGCCTCGGATAATTAGCGGCCGATCTCAACCATCGTACCTTGGTCGTACCTTCAACTTTAACTTTGCTTGAACTCTGCAAATATCCAACAACTGGGTGCATGACAGGCCGACGAAAAGGCAGTGTACGGCCTGAGGTTTCAAAAGCCATCTTGTGTCTTTCTTCGCAGCTTTGAAAACTTCTAGGTACGACGAGGGCTCACCTAACATTTCCGGCATCTCAGAAAAGGGGGTCAAGCAACCACGGCGGTCTCCTCGGCCAATCATTAGCCTTGCCAAATGAAATCCCAAAGTTCCCTTCCTTCAACTAACTTCTAGTACTACTGTCCCTGATGACGCTAGACCCCATCGCGAGGATCATTTTAGTAACTTCGCAAGCGCCATTAATCTGCCCTCTCTGCCCTCTCATCACCCCAGTCTCTTCCAGGAAGCACCCATCTGTCAAATAGACTGAATGATCTGCCGAGCTAAACTCGTTATGGTGGAGAGCGAAGATGGCTTTGCGAGTTCGAACTGCAGTGTCCCTAGGGTACGAAGAAGGAGTGTCGACGTCTCGAGAGATTGATGTGGATTAAAACCGAATCTGGGTCCCATGTAAGGTAACCGGGCAGCAAAGTATAGGTGAGAACTGTCAGTAAAGATCTAACAACTGTCCAGTGGAAGTGCTTGGATCTTGAGCTGGATGTCGAAGAGTCTGGCATCAAAGTATGCTGTCGAAAAAGGGAAACCGCTTGTCCAATTTTGGGAATCCCGCCGTTCGGAAGAGATCTCAAGGAATAATGATCGTGACGTCTCAATCGCGTCTGGAGCCGGGTTGCGTCCTGTAGGCGCAACGATTGATGAAGAAACGTCGAAACTGAGATGATAAACTCGCTTTTTTTCGGGAAACACCAAGACCAAAGTGATGATGACTGTAAAGGCTGGAGAGTGGAAAAGAGCGCAACGACACTTGAATGACCAAAAGCATTGCTCGTGGACGCGCAGAGCAGGGACGAGGTACGTGCGTTTTACAGCTGGAAACGAGCGAAGTATCTATTAAGATGCAGAAATCAGTAAACGATCGAAGCCACTTGGTTTCCTCACATGTAACGTCAACTCGGGTCCGATGCGACTGCGAGGAAGAATTGAACAGATGCATTCCTTTTCACTCGTCCATCATTGCACCGAATGTTATGAGAAATCACGCTCACCCGCAAGTAGATTGCAACCAGGCTCTCACCTTTCGACGGCGCAGGTTCAGAGAGGCCTCACAACAACAATGTGAGCTACCCGGAGGCAGCAGGAAACAGCGCGTCCAGTGCGAGAAGCTACTGCTTGAGGAGCAGGGCTTCGAGGGAGTCCCGAATGACATCCGAAAAAATTTGAGATTATGTCCACGGTATCAAAATCCACTGGGACCGGGACATGCTATGCGACGATCTATCAATCAGGAAGGAAAACGCAAAGGTCAGTCATAAGACATTGATACGATGTGACTGAGAAACAATCAGTTGAATTGAACAGGGATAGCAATAGGACCATAGCAGGGAAAGAACCTGAATGGCTGCAAGTGAGAAACACAACCGACCTGACCTCATGTTGTACTAGACAGCAGAAATCAGAAATTTCGATGGCGGCAGCGAGGCGGGTCAAAAGGCTTTGATTGAACTGCTGCCCCCGCTCCTTCGATCTGTCTCCGAGTCGAGGAAGCTTCAAGAGGTGATAGCGGGGCGTCACCGTCTCTCGAATCCAATCCACAGCTTGACACAGGCGATTTCGTCACTTACTCATTGTCGTAACTAATCGCCATTTGCTTCACGACGTCTGCCCATTCTTGTCACCGACGACAAAAAATTAACATCGGAAATTCAGAGTAAACCCCGCACCAGGTTAACACGCCCATACACGTCGACGTTACGACCGAGAGACCGCTATACCCAGGAGATACGTTAGCATCCTACTTTGATGTGGTCAGTAAATTCGGTTACTTACAGTCTCGTGCCAATGCTACTATCCGGGATAGTGAAAAACCCCTCGGTCAGCTGAGACCTATTCGCCCGCATTTGGTTTGGTGCTGTTAAGCGACCACCACAGTAGTCGCTGCACCCGAAGATGGCAACGATGAGAAACCGAACACACCGCGCCTCTAGCCCAAGGATTAATCATCGTGGTACGGATGAATGAACACAGCGGGGTATAGCCATATCCGGCGACCTGATACCTGGGTGGGTCGAACAACCCGTCGCGCTGACCAACGACATAGATCATTAACCACCCCTGGCGCCTTTCTAGAATCCGACAAGGCATACATTAGGAATGTTTTTTCTATACCAGCGCAAAACCTACGCACTCGGTACTCATCCGCGTCGGTGATGGGGAACTCGCCATATGATGTCAAGTCCGGGACGGGTTCACTGGCCTTTGAACGATGAAATGTCTCATCCATCCATCCCAATAGACTACTGAATTGTCTGGATTCAGTCACCATCCAGTGACTGGGGACAAGTCAGTCTTGTTCTGGAAATTAGCAGATGGGCAAGTCCAACACCCTTGGGAAAAAACCAATGCGATCATTAGCATCAGAACACATATCTGATCAACTGACCTCCTCTGCTGATATCCAGCATCCCAGGCCTGAATCCGGAATCCTCTGGCTCTCTGAAGGAAGCGGTCAAGAATTCTGACGTAGATGAAAGTCCCCAGCCTTCTCGAATAGGATTTGACGTTTCTGGAAACGTACCAAGTCAAGTCAATCGGTCAGAACGCTTGTCAATGCCCTTGAGCCAGTGCACCAGTATGCCGGCACATACTTCCCTGAAAGGTAGTCACCAGACAAAAGCGAAGGAATGGCGATAGTGGGTTTATGGCCATCTTATCGATACGTGCGCCGCCCCGCGTGTCCCCGTACAACACGTCTGCCTGGGTCGAGGGCATGTATATGGTCTTATGACATGTGCTTTGGGACCTCCACTTCCGCACTTGCTGTTAATGGTGACGTACGTACCACAATAGCCGACCAGGAAACAGATGTCAATCCGGAGTGTTGCACTGGCGACGAGGCTCAGTCCGTCAACAACCAACGCGCTCTCCGAATGCGGACAAACTGTCCCTAGAGTCGCTAGAGCAGAAGATATGTAAGCACTTCACATTATTTGACGTTAGAGTGGGGAAGGAAAACGTACCACGGCCCGGGACTGGGTATGAGGTGCTTGCCAACTCAAGGGTTCATCGAAGCTCCTATCCCAAAGAAGCAATGTACTCGATAAGGGTACATAGCAGGCGGGGGGTAAAAACGCCCAGAGTATCTCCGGGCATGTCCACGTCGCATGAAGGGTGGGGTTGGACTTGCTAACTTGGGTCGGTGGACCCACAATGGAATAGTTTGAGGTGGGTCAGCTCCTAAACGAGGAGGAAGTGGAGGGCTAGTGCAACAACGGTGTTCCCGGAACACAACAGATGGGTGATCATTGAATACGCCCTGAATATTAGGCTAGGTATGGGATCGAGCTTTGCCCTTGATTTGGCTTCCGTTTGACGATGAAAATGGGGCGTGATCCTGGCTCACCGCCAGTTGATCGCAGAGAACTTGAAAGCGACTGGCCCAGCATCCTTAAGCGCCTATCGCTATAAGGGTCTGCATTGCACTGTAGGTGGAAAGGACAAGAGAAGCAGACAAAGGTAAGTGTCATTCGAGGTGCTGGTGGGTACTCGAGAAGGTGTCGAAGCGTACCTTGGTACTGCATAGTCCGAAACCAGAGTATGTCATGCGACTATCCTGTGGATCCAGGATCTCACATTTCGGTGGGTAGGAGCACTTGACCCTACACAGAGTCAGGATCAGTCAACCTCCTGTTTTTGGTTAGAGTTTCCAGTAGACAGTTGCTGATTTCGCGCTCACCAATAGTGGAAATTCTGTAGAGTGCAAGCACAACGGTCATCCGTTGACCTCGCGATGTGGGATAGGGCGGAATCAAGCAGGCGTACATAAATAAAGGACACCGACCTATTTCAAAACCAAGGGCATGTCAAAGGCACGCCTTTACCGCACTCGCAGTTAAAAACACACCGCTGCGAAACCCACGACTTCATCGCTCAGGAGGGCGTCTAATATCGCCAATCATGCATGTACATAACTGCGGAAATACACATCGTGATCCATAAGGATGCAACCAGAAGAGAAAGAAGCGGGGACCTGGTCATAAAAGCGCTCGCACAAGGTTTGGAATCAATGACAAAGTCAGAACAAGGGGAAGTTGATGGAATAACAGAGAAATCACCAAGAAACGCGACCTATAAGAAGCACGCGTGCCACACTCCAGAATGACTCGGTACGGGCGGGAGGAGAGTCATATACCACTGACTCCAAATCGGGAAATCCCAGCAGGACATCCAGAACACAATGGGGAAGACGGGGATGCGATCTGGAGTGTAAGATGATGTGGTTAGATATAGGTCGTTTTTGTTCACACCTGTGAGCGTGAGCTTTGGGACAAAAGCGAGTCGTCACGAAGGATGACAGTCGAAGAGAAGGGGACGGGGCGCGATCGGAGAAGCGAGCCTGTGAGCTTGTCAACACTGATGAGGGGTCACCACTCAAGGAACAATGGCAAGGGAACACATCCAAGCTCGAGCTTGAGCTTGAGCATAGCTGACAAGCACTTTGCCTCGAGCTCCGAAGACGCTTACTCCTGAGTACGAATCTTGATACCCGCCATGGAATGGTAATGACGACAGAAAGGTGTAACCGCCGTCAAGGACGCATCTAAGTTTCCATATTTTTGCCATCTTCGAGCAGATGAGGACCGTCAGGATGAACAAAGATGGCAATCAGAAGTGGGAGGCTCACCTGCGATGTCAACGGGGGTACCGAGCGCTACATTGAACTCGAAATACCCCAAGCACGAGAGCTCGTTGCTCAGCAACCAAGGTGAGCTATTGATAGACATGTTATCTGAAAAGCTGTGTCTCCGAGTCAGGAAATCGATCTTCAGCCTTGAATACTAGCTCGCGTGTTGACGAGGCAGGCTGCGGTGAGCTCAAGACATATGGAAGCGGAATTTGTTCACGAGTACAGCCGGCATCGACCTGCCAGTGAGGCTCATTGGCCTCCGTCGCCAAAATGGCGGGTCCGCCACGCTGTGGCCCGACTTCTCGTCTTCCATCCCACAATCCAAAAGTTTCCATTCCCTGCTCGAGAAACGAGAACCTGCATAACTTGATCAGCCCACGAGGGAAAGCTACGGTTCTTACTTAGGGGTGGGTCAGGCTTAGGAGTTCCATAACGCCGACCTTTGTGAGCTTGAGAACCGAACGGGTTGGTGATGATGCAAATTGCTGCAATCGAGATGAAGTTCGACGTTCCGGCAGCACTGATGAACTAGTGGTGCCACGCCTTGGCCCAGAGATCTCGACAAAGTGACCCTGCACGACTGGTGCTAGTCGGACAATGGCGGGGTCCTAGAACACTCGTAAATTGCATCTGAAGTCGGTATATGCTTCCCGAAGCACGATGGAAAACCTGGATTGTATAGACCCGAAATATACCTTCCTTTGCTCATCGCCAAAGGCCGTTACGTCCTCCACAGGGTCCGATCTTGACCGCTGTCCACCGTCGACGTTGAGTGAGGAGGAAGAGACAAAGGAAGGAAACATGGTCAACGTAAGAAAGATGGCGGCTGGTCCGAGAAAAGGCACGGAACGTACAGTTTTTCCCGCGCCCCGGGCGGTGCACGCGCTTCCCTCCCTTGCACATCTTTGATCATCGTCGGCGACTGTTCAGAAATCCTATTATTCCACTTATTAAAAGGAGAGTATGGGAGGATTGGGAAGGTGGACCCTTAATTGAGCCACCCCGCAGCTGCGGGGGCGCGATTGAACCGTGCGTTCGTCTTTGCGTATGGGTAGGGTTGTTCGGGCCTGGCCCTCTTCTTCTGTAGAATAATGGAGTGATTAGGCAGGTAATTTAACAGGATTTTCTCCGGTGTGAAGAAGGCCGACGCGATATGATGCGTCAGCTGTGACTGTAGTGAGTTCATCGTGTGCATGCTGAGTATAACGGCATTGGAGGAGCCTAGGCGTCACTAGGGATTTTCAAAAGACCTATTTTTACTGAAGAAGTTTGGAGTTCGCGTTGGAGAGGGCTAGAGGGGGTTGTTTTGGAGCCTCGGTGCACCATGGCGTCACTGACCTGCCCAGGGCGGGCGATTTGGCGCCATCAATTAATTTAGCGCTGGCTTGACGACCTTGTCGCGACAGAAGGCGTTGTCTCTCCACTGAATATTGTTTTGAAAAAATCAGAACAAAAGTTGTTGAATTACACACGTAAGGGAGCTAGAGAAGCCTCGAGGCAGACTGAGTTCACAGAGTTGCTGTTGTTGTAGCCGTTGACTCGACACGGGTAGCGCTGTGGCCCAAACGCAGGAACTTCGGCAAGGCTTCCCTTCAACTATTCGCTATTGATAGGATTGTGGATGTCTGCCTGTCGAAGTGTCTGTTCGAGGGTTGTCATAGTTGTGACTCTTGACTACGCACGATCTCTACTCTCTACGTACACGAAAAGGACTCAACGAAAAACTTTTTTCTCGGTTCCACATGCTTGTACACCGCCCTGTTTGTTGAGCGCTGTGTTTGGAGCGCGGTAAAATTTAAGCCTGAGGGTTGTGGGATCGTTCTGGATTTCTGGATGGGTCGCGTGTTCCCGGGGGCGTGTCGCGACGCCATAGGGGGCGTGTTCTAGGTGATTGACGCGTCAATTGGCGGGGGGCAAGGAGGTGGGCCGGGAGCGGGGCCTTTGGCTTGGCTAGATCGGGTAAGAGGGCTGAAAGGGGAAAGAGGCCCGATTTGGATCTCTCAGGGTTTTCCCCTGTTGACTCGATTTGGATTGTGTGAGTTTTTGGATTCCCTCTTTTATCTCTCTCCTCTTCCATTGTCCCTTGGCCTAATGATTCCCCTCTCTCCTTAAATACGACCAACTCACGACAAATCCTCCTCTTCCATCACCGACTATGTCTGCCCAAACTCCTCAGCCAATTCGCCCAGAGGCGTTTCCACTATATCCTGCCCCTCAATCGGTCCGTCGCTCTCTTGCATGCGCCTCATTCATGCCACTGACCACCCGTCCCGTGAACAGCCCGTCCGCCGTCTTCAATCCCCCATTTCCTTATTTGAGCCCCAGAACATTGCTGTATGTCCTTCGCCACGCGTCTTGGCCCCTGCTCACCCGTGTCAACAGGCTCGAAGACGGCCAAAGGTCGGGTCCCATGCCCTGCGGCGACGGCGAGGCAATGTCCGTCATGAACGGCATGCACACCCATTCGACTCTCTCCCGTGGATTTCTGCGCTAGAGACAAGCCCAAAGCATATCCACCCATGTGACATAGCCGACCTCTCCCTCATCCCCGACTCCGACTCTGTCCCCAATCCCGGTCCCGGACCAGTGCGCCGACGCAAGACTTCCCTGCGCTCCAGTCCACTCGACGACCCCGAGTCGCCGCCCCCGTCCGGCGTTCCGCTTCCCCTCCCACAACGCGACACACCGACTCTCCCAGTGACACCCAAATCCAAGCCTAGTCTTCCGTCAAGAATCCTGTTCCGGAATCTCATGCCAGTGTCTGCAAATTCACCAAGTTGTATCAATATCCAATCTCTCGAGCTTTAAATTTTCCTCTCAGTCTTTCGCCAGCCACCACTTCTGCTCCTGCTGCTGCCTTCAGTTCCGCTTTCATGAAATATTCGGCTTTTCTTCTCTGCAAGTTATCATCAGCATCGCGATTCGCTTTCACGACTATTTTATTCGGCCTCAACAATCGCTGCCTCCTAAAGAGATCCAATCAACCCAATCGGCATTTTCAAGTTTCCAATCGCAATCATGATAACTTATATCTCGGCATTCAACTCTGCATCATCGTCTCTTCGCTGTTCAACGTTCAACCAAATCCACCCCCATTTATAATACTCTTCCACGTTATTCACATCTACCCCATATACGTTTATTACCATCCCATTTCTTTGTCGTTCCCTGCAACGCTATCTTCGTCATTTATTCTCACCTTATCATTATTACCCTCCCCCGCTTCCGCTTCCTACCCTTGCTTTCGCTTCGCATCTGTCGTCCCATGTTTTTCGTTTTTTATTATTCCATCTCTCCGTTGCTTTTCATGTACTTGGTCGCATTTACGCTTTTAGAATGTCGCTTTCCTTCCCCGTTGCTGCTTTTTATCTGTTCTCTAGTGGACTATTTTCTTCCTTCCCTTCGCACGATCTGCCTGTCTGTGTTTAAACCATCGCTAGCTAGGCTCTACGCGATCCTGCCCTCTACCCTACTGTACTGTGTATTCCACCGTACCCTCAACCCCAATCAAATATGTTGTACCATTTCCATACCCTTGTTCCGCTCGTCCGACGCCGCCTTTGACTTCATCGTCCGATGACGTGCTGACCACGAAACGGCGCTAGTTAAATTTTGGTAATCTGACTCAAACAAAAGGGCACCAGAGGATGAGCTCGAGACCCCAGCTTCTTTCTCGCTCCAACCATCACCACAATGGCTGCCTCTCGAGTCATCAACTTTGGCGCTGGCCCTTCCTGTCTCCCCGAAGATGTTCTGCACGAGGCAACTCAGGGCCTCTTCAACTTTGCAGACTCTGGTATGGGCATCGCTGAGATCTCCCATCGTTCCAAGGAATTTGGCGCCTTCCTGAACGAAGTCGAGTCCCTCATCCGCACCCAACTCAATGTGCCCCCCACCCATTCAATCCTGTTCACCCAAGGTGGGGGCACAGGCCAGTTCGCAGCCGTCGTCCTCAACATGCTCGCTCGCCACCGCCTCCTCCACCCCGACCTCAAAGAACGCACCATCGACTACGTCCTTACTGGTTCTTGGAGCAAAGCGGCCGTCAAGGAAGCTACCCGCCTCACTGCCGGCTCTGATGTCAAGATCAACATCGCAGCCGATGCCAAACTCCACTCTGCAGACCAAGCGTCCTACGCTGGCGTCCCACCGCACGATTCGTACAAGTTCTCGGAGAACCCGGCGCTGATCTACTATTGCGAGAACGAGACTGTGGATGGAGTGCAGTTCTCGCATGAGGAAGGATCGCCGTCGAGCTTCCCTTTCCATCTGTTGCCAAAGGACCAATTACTGCCGTTGGTTGCAGATTATAGCTCGTCGTTCATGTCTCGCCCTATCCCGCGATTGACAGACCACGCCATCATCTACGCCGGTGCGCAGAAGAACATCGGCCCGGCTGGGTTGACCATCATCATCGTTCGTCAAGACTGTATCGTCGATGTGGACGCTGCCGTTGGGCTGGGTGCTACGCCTGTCCCTGCTATCCTCTCCTACAAGTATGTAGCGGAAGGCAAGAGCATGCCCAACACCCCACCTGTCTTCTCGATCTATGTTGCCGGCTTGGTGTTGAGGAGGATGCAGAAGTTGGGAGGGTTGGCTTACTTTGAGGAGACGAATAAGAGGAAGAAGGAGAAGGTGTACCAAGCGCTGGAGGAGGGTGAGAAGAGGGGCGTGTTTAAGCCCAGGGTCGGGAAGGAGAGCGGGAGCTGGATGAATATTGTGTTCAATGTTCCCGGGGAAGGTGCCGAGGCCAAGTTCTTGAAGGGCGCGGAAGAGCAGGGTATGAAGGGACTCAAGGGCCATCGGTAAGTTAGCTATCCTCTGGCCTTTGTCGCAAGGTATCAGGCTGATCTCTGGTTTGCAGCTCGGTTGGAGGCATTCGCGTATCACTCTACAACGCCCTCGAAGAAAGCCAAATCGACAAACTCGTCGCCTACATGCGCGAGTTCATCGAAAGTTCAACAACTCTCTAAACCACGGTTCTCCGACTTTTTCAAAAGGCTGCTACATACGCGACAATGCATTTCATAAAAATGGAAGTCATTGTCATGTATTTCAAGCTGTCCATTCCACATGGATCGAGCAGTCAGGGACATTACTGGTTGTGCATTAGCAACGATGGCAACCGATCGTTTGTTTTCTTTATGTGGTGGCTGGGGTGAAGGCGGGGGGCGTCCTTTCAACAGGGTAAAAGCGTTCTCCGCTCATTCATTCAACAATGAAACCCCTATATCGTCCGTACCATGACGATTCATATATCACTGGCAGATAATCTGGACTGTACTTTGAATATTTTATTTTACCAAATACTCCAGAGGAGTGAGTTTGGGCTTTCCGCGCTGTGTTCTGGTCGGTTCAGTGGATGGTCGTACATCCCAACGTCGCCTTCTGGCCATTAATATAGCATAGGGATACGAAAAAGAGTACTGCTAGTGTTCTGGTAGAAACGATATACGGTGCATATCTAATCTACGAGCCATCAGCGCAATGCCGGCAACGCCGAGTTCAGTCTCCGCTACTAACCAGTAACAGCCACCGGGACTGGGCATCAGGGTACCATGTGAACCAGGCTTTTGCTATTCCGCAAACTCGCTATTCCGCAGAATTGAGTACCACTATTGTCTCGTACCCATCCGTTTTCAGTCGTTTGACCTCCGTGGGAGCCGCGTCTGAAGACGCGGCTCCCACGGGAGATCCTGAGCCAAAAGCGGATGGGAACGAGACAACGATAGTAAGACCTCTTGCTTCCGACCGTCATCGTCGACTGGAATTCTAACTTTGCTTGGCCTATTACAGTCTGATTTTGCATACAGCGGTCCATTTGAGAGGTTTAAGGCGCACTGGAGCCATTCTTCTGAACTTCCTGCAGCTGGCCCCTGGCGTGCTTGTGAGCAATCTCTAACCGCTGAGAACAGTCTACCGGGCGGCTTGTCTAGAGCTCTCGTTCGCGCTGGTAACTTCTTCTGCCTATCGAGTCTGGAACTCCCTCAGGATTCCTGAAACGCCTGCTGCGTCCATGTATCCGAGTTTCACTCAAGGTGAGTAAACCGTGTTACTCTCTATTTACACGAGTTGCTGCAATAGTACAGAGCGATTACTAAGTACAGAGCGATTACTACAGTCCTCCATCACATGGCACAAGACGAAGCAAACGAACCGACCAATGTCAACACTGTACCTGAAGCCATGTAGAGAAGCAACCGAAACTTTAGAAACCGTGGACGAAACTGGGACGGGCGCTAGCTGACCCGGTAGGGAAGACGAATGTAGGGCTGGCGGTCGCCGACCCAGTAGGGAAGACGAAAGTGGGACTAGCACTTGCTGACGCGGTGGGGAAGACGAATGTAGGGCTGGCACTTGCTGACCCAGTAGGGAAGGCGAACGAAGGGCTGGCGCTAGCCGACCCAGTAGGGAAGGCGAAAGTGGGACTAGCACTTGCTGACGCGGTGGGGAAGGCGAACGAAGGGCTGGCGCTTGCCGAAGCGGTGGGGAAAACGAACGTAGCACTGGCGCTAGCCGACCCAGTAGGGAAGACGAACGTAGCACTGGCGCTAGCCGACCCAGTAGGGAAGACGAACGTAGCACTGGCGCTAGCCGACCCAGTAGGGAAGGCGAACGAAGGGCTGGCACTTGCTGACCCAGTAGGGAAGGCGAACGAAGGGCTGGCGCTTGCCGAAGCGGTGGGGAAAACGAACGTAGCACTGGCGCTAGCCGACCCAGTAGGGAAGGCGAAAGTGGGACTAGCACTTGCTGACGCGGTGGGGAAGGCGAACGAAGGGCTGGCGCTTGCCGAAGCGGTGGGGAAAACGAACGTAGCACTGGCGCTGCCCGACGCGCTTGGGAAGGCAATACTGGGCACGCCCGACGCGCTAGGGAAGGCAATGCTGGACACTGCACTTCCCGAGGCGCTGGGGAAGGTAATACTGGGTACGACGATGCCCGACGCGCTAGGGAAGGCAATGCTGGATACAGCACTACCCGATGCGCTAGGGAAGGCGACAGAGCTGGGGAAGGCGTGAATATAGCAGCAGATAATACGGCGAATTGCACGGCTTACTCGATCCGGATAGCGATTGGGCTTGCGAGTGCAACGACACTCAAAGTTAAGCAAAGGAAGAGGGATTTGTCGGACATGTTGCGAGGATAGGGGGGATCGTACCCGTTGCAGATTGAACTTGGAGCTGGGGGTACCAAGTTGACGGAGGTCGTATTTAAGCCCTCGCAGAACGGCCTCGAGCTCCCGGTCTCCCATTCACGCCATATGTACGGATTTCCTTCGCCGTTCTCCTTCAAACCTTGGCTTCAAATCCATTACCAAGCCTATCAACCAATTCCTTCCTCAGCGCTGGACAATTGCCTGGAAGATGGAGGATAAGCAACAGATCGGTCTTCGACAGCCGTGCGATACGTGAGTGTGTTCAATAGTATTGTTGCCCCACATGAGCGTCCAGAAGGAGAGTGAAGTTTTTCGGACACCCAAGCCCAACACAGAAAGCACCAGTGGGAGAAAAATTACGCCTTGCCATTCGTTTACTAATGGATTACTATCCCTTGGCTTCATGACAGTAGCTAGCAGATCTGTGCCGTGGCCGATAGGACCCCTCTCGACTCGTACACCAACTCCTACTGGGTCGTACCATGGCCTGTGAAACGCGTTCCATGGCTTTGGTTGGGCCCACAGAGCGTATTCCTTGTCCAAGATCCATCGAGAACTACGGATTCGATAATGTATTTCATTGAAGCGGGGCAAGCAAGGGCAAAGTATGGGCTCAGGAAATGCGTTCACACTCGTCCCTTTGACGACGCGTAGACGGTGGTCAACCACCGTAAATCACGCCCGAAAAGCCCGACAATCATCTGTAACATGTCTCGACCAAACCCTCTAAATTACCTGACGGGTTATCCTCAATCAATGGGAGGATAAAAATGCCCTTGCGACATGAAAGAACTGTACAATGTTCTCACTGACAACGGTGCTTATTTATGTAAGCGATTAAGAACAGGGACAAGTTCAGTTTCCGAATACTAGTTTGATTTTGAAACGTAAAATTACATGACTATGCGACTGGTTTGTATTCGATGAGTGGTAGATGCAAGATGTGGATGAATGCGAAAAAAAATGCGACAAGTGAAAGCAAAAATGAATGATAGCGACAGAAAAACCCAAAAACTTCAACGAGAAGGAAGCGTTTAGTCGATCTCCTCCATAGCAGAGGTGGAGGCAGCCTCGGTGGAGACAGGAGTCTCAGAAGGAGCGGCGGCGGGCTCCTCATCCTCGTCGACGTCGAGACCAAGGGCAACCATGCGGTAGATGCGCTTGGCGAAGGATGAGGGCTCGTCGAGGGTGAAGCCGGAGGTGAGAAGTGCGGTCTCGAAGAGGAGGTAGGTGAGGTCGCGGACGGACTTGTCGGCCTTGTCCTCCTTGACCTTGCGCTTGAGCTCCTTGATGATGGGGTTACCGGGGTTGAGTTCGAGGGTCTTCTTGGAGGCCATGTAAGAGGACATGGAGGAGTCACGGAGGGCCTGAGCCTTCATGATACGCTCCATGTTGGAAGACCAGCCGAATTGGCCGGTGACGAGGACGCAAGGAGAGTCGATGATACGGTTGGAGATGACGACCTTCTCGACACGGTCACCGAGGGCATCCTTGACGGTGGAGCAGAGCTCGGCGAACTCAGCAGCCTCGGCCTCGCGAGCCTTCTTCTCCTCCTCAGTCTCCTCGAGCTCAAGGCCTTCCTTCGACACGCAAACGAGCTTCTTGCCGTCGAACTCCTTGAGCTGGGTGATGGCGTACTCGTCGATGGGGTCGACGAGGAGGAGGACTTCGAAGCCCTTCTTCTTGAGGGCCTCGAGGAAGGGAGACTCCTTGACGGCAGCGAGGGATTCACCGGTGAGGTAGTAGATGGTCTTCTGGACCTCAGGCATGCGAGTGATGTAGTCTAGTAAACGACAAGTCAGTCGTCATCCAAGTGGAGGCGGAGCACAGTGAACGTACCCTTGAGGGAGGTCTGCTCATCGAGAGACTTGGTAGAGTAGAAGCGGAGGAACTCAGCGAGCTTGCTGCGGTTCTGAGCATCTTCGTGGATACCAAGCTTGATGTTCTTGCCGAAGGCCTCGTAGAACTTGTTGAAGTTGTCCTTGTCCTCAGAGATCTCGGTGATGAGGTCGAGAGTCTTCTTGACAAGGTTCTTGCGGATGACCTTCAAGATCTTGTTCTGCTGGAGGGTCTCACGAGAAATGTTGAGAGGAAGATCCTCGGAGTCGACGATACCCTTGACGAAGTTGAGGTACTCGGGAATGAGGTCCTCGCAGTCGTCCATGATGAAGACACGGCGGACGTAGAGCTTGATGTTGTTGCGCTTCTTCTTGGACTCGAAGAGGTCGAAGGGAGCACTGAAGACATGTCAGAAAGGAGTTTGGGTAAACATACGAAAGGAAATAACGCACCGCTTGGGGATGAAGAGGATGGCCTTGAACTCGAGCTGACCCTCGACGGAGAAGTGCTTGACAGCGAGGTGGTCCTCCCAGTCGTTGGTCAACGACTTGTAGAAGGAGGCGTACTCCTCCTGGGTGATGTCGTTGGGGTTGCGAGTCCAGATGGGCTTGGTCTTGTTGAGCTCCTCGTTGACAACCTCCTTCTCCTTAATCTTCTTGGTCTTCTTCTTCTTCTCTTCCTCATCCTCGTCGACTTCCTCAATCTTGGGCTTCTCGCCATCTTCCTTCACCTCCTCCTCCTCATCGTCCTCAACCTCCTGGAATCGAAGTCAATAACAAGCTCATAGCACACAAAGATAGCAACATTACCTTCTCGACCTCCTTGGTCACGGCGAGTTGGATGGGGTAGGAGATGAACTCGGAGTGCTTCTTGACAATATCCTTGATGCGCTTCTCCTCGAGGTACTCAAGCTGATCCTCCTTCATGAAGAGGCGGATCTCGGTACCACGGTTGAGAGGGGGGTTGACGGTGTCGAGGGTGATGGTGAAGGTGCCGCCGGCAGCGGACTCCCAGATGTACTGCTCATCGTCGTTGTGCTTGGAAATGACCTGCACACGCTCGGCGACGAGGTAGGCAGAGTAGAAACCGACACCGAATTGACCAATCATGGAAATGTCGGCGCCGGAGTTGAGAGCCTCCATGAAGCCCTGTAATCGAGTCCGTAAGTATACAAAATCCTAGACAAATTTTGCAAAAGTACACACCTTGGTGCCGGACTTGGCGATGGTACCGAGGTTGTTAACCATGTCGGCCTTGGTCATACCAATACCGGTATCACGGATGGAGAGGATCTTGTTCTCCTTGTCGGGGATAATGCGGATGAAGAGCTCCTTGCCAGAGTCGAGTTGTGAAGGATCGGTGAGGGAGGCATAGCGGATTTTGTCGAGGGCATCGGAGGCGTTAGAGATCAACTCTCGCAGGAAGATCTCCTTGTTGGAGTAGAAGGTGTCTATCCAAGGCGATTAGTTTTTTTTTCATCGACCAAACGATTATCGCTAAAACTTACTGATGATAAGGTCAAGCAACTGGCTGATCTCAGCCTGGAAGCCAAAGCTTTCAACCTGTGCGGACATTCTGGGAGAGGGAGTGGGTTAGATCTGGGCGTCGTCGTCGTCGATGGCAGCGAGCAAGGACTTACTTGGGCAGCGAGGAGAAGGGGGAATTGGATGGATGAAAGAAAAGTTGAAGAGTCAAGCAACACGCGTCTTGGTCTTATGTACTCCAAGATTTTCGTTCTCGAAGGATCGGAAAGTTGCCTTTTCCGGTGATCGTGGTGGAACATTCTCGAACACCGCGCCTTTCAGCCGCTCATCAGAATGAGCAAACGCGAGCGCTTATGGATTTTTCCAGACCATTATTGCCAAGAAATTCCTTTGTTCTATGATATACCCTATGTACTGTTCCTCTGTTCCTTCAGGGACAACACAATCGCTTGCAACTCTTCGATCTCATTCTTCAATGCGCTGTTCTCGTCTGAAAGCCGCTTCGAAGCGTTTACAACACCTGGGTCCGCGAGTTCCTCCATTTGAGCTAGACGCAATTCCAGAGACTGGATCTGGCGCTTGTAATCGCTGTTGAACGAAATGTCAAATTCTGAGCAGAGGCTGTGAAGACAGAGTTGCCTACTTTCCATCCTGTGCCAGTTGCTGTGAGCGCTCGGCCTCCAGGACCCTGACTCTTTCCTCGAGCTCCGAATTACGCTGTTGCAGTCGCTCCATCTCGCGCTTCACGTCGGCGAATGTTCGAGAATCGTCCTCCCTGTATACAGCGTTGAGTATCATCAGATCATAGAACCCTTTCGAACGCACCAGGTTTGCCGCAGCTTGGTCAACTCTTCCACTTGCTTCTCACAGTCCCTGAGGCGTTCGATCTGCTCTGTATTTTGCTTAGCTTCCGCTTGCAGCGTAAATACTTGACCAAGGGCCTCTGACAGGCGCTTCCCCTGGGCGTCAAACAGCGCCTGGAAAGTGATTTAGTGACTCTATTGTTTCCACGCGCTGTGTTGCGATTACCTTGAGATTGAGTTCTGAGCTGCGGACTGCATTCGCCTCGGCCACGAGTTTCTTCTTGTCTTCCCGCAGGATTTTAAGCTTATCTTGCAGCTCCTTCGTCCAATCAGCATATCGACTCTTTGCTGCTGCGGTCTGCGTTTTGTGTTCGTGGAGTTCAGTTTCGAGTGCCTTGACTTGATTGCGGTACTTTCGAAGCTTGTTATACTGAACGACGCATTAGCTTTTCGTAATGCGCAACTATAACGGTACTCACCAGCCCTTGTCGTTCACTCTCTGCTGATCGCATGAGGATACGATCTTCGTACAACCGACCGACATGCTTCGCATTTTCTCTCGAATGCCACAGTTCGAAATTCAGTTCGTTGCGCAGCAGGAGTACCTCCTTCTGGAGACCGGAAATGACCTCTGCGACATGAACCATACTCCTACTCCCATCATCTGTCCGCGTCGTATCCTCCGAGCGTAGGCTCGTGGTCTCGGGGGACTTTCCCTTCATACTTGATGTGATTCTCCCAACGGGTGAAGGGAAGATCAGCGATGACCACTTGGCGTAAGGTTTGGTGACCTCCACGTCGATGTTGGACTTGAGAGCAACGGAAGCATCAATCATGTCTTGGAGCGAAATCTTGACTTTGCCGGAGGACAAGTCCACGGGGTGGATGAAATGGGTCGACTCTGGGTTCTCCGATGAGCTGACTGGATGGGTGAAAGATGTGGTCCCTGGAGCCCCCGGTGGACCATCCGAGTGCTGCTCGGCATATTTCTCCCGTAGACCCATGGCGAGATAGCGGATATCCAGCATTGTTGCCTCGCTGCCAATCCGGGGCACGTCGTACCGACTCCAGAATTCTGGCTTCTCCAATTCGGTAACGGGGTCGTTCCAAATCAAGCATGGATGACAGATGTGTTCTCGCATAAGGTTCTGGGTTCAAGTTGAGCGCCAGCCTTGGGTTGGTAAAGGGAATACACACCTCAGACTTGCGTCGGATCCCGTCTTCGTCGAGAGCCTCTTCCCATGGTACAGTGTAAGGACTTGGGTAGCCCGCGTCCTTCATGTACTGAACCGGCCACCTGATAAACTTGAGAGTGTTGGAGGGGTAAAGGTAAAACAGGATGGTAAAGTAGGGGCGGAACGAGGGTGGCACTGAAGGGGTTCCACGGAAGGTCATTTCCAATCTCTCCCATCCGAGTTCAGGGCGAGGCTGTAGGACGCGAACTGTTTCTCTGTACAGTTCACGCTCAAACTCTTCGTCATTCCCCTCTCCCCGCAATGGAGGTGGCCTTTCCTTCCAGCATACGACCCTTGCCATAATTGCAAACAGTTGGGGTAGGCCGGACTTGAGGATCTCCTTGGTGTGAACGGCAAAGTAGGGGAGAAGCTGTGAAACCAGACTGAGGGCAGCCGTGCAAACGGTCGAAGAGTTGTCGAATAGTAGACAATTCCATAGGCTCTTTAGAATACTGTGTGACGCAACCACCGGGGTACAAGGCGGAAATTCGTTGGCCGAGAACATCTTGTTGAGTAGAATCAATAGTTGTAGTCGATGAGATGGTATGGCAAATTGACGGTCGATTTCTGTGAGTAGGTCCTGCCCGATGTTAGCCAGGAAGATATATCATTATGGAATATCTACCTCTGGACTTTGGCCTCCGTAAGCAATCAAGATATCTTGTAGATTGTGCTTCCAGCGGGTGCGTCTGGCCTGTTCCTCCTGGTTGAGTTCAGCCCACTCCAATGCATCATCTCCGGAGCCTTCATTATACGCATCGAGGAGATAAAGCTCGAGCAGACGCCTCCTAAAGTCGTGTACGCGGACGGCATATGCCTCGTGGGTTTTCTGCAGCGCAGAGATGATCAGTTCCTTTGCGTGATTGAGAGAGGCCGTTGGCAGCTTTGGCTCTCGCAAAGCCGGCCTGAGAACAAGATCGAACCAGGAGATGACTGAAGTCGGGGGAAGGATTGGCCCTAGATGAAATAAGACTGCTAGAAAGACTTCCGTGTGGTAGGTGGACGAGTAATCAGTGACTTCGTGGTGCAGTGACTGCAGCTCCTCCTCGAACTTGAACAGCTGGACCTCCGGCTCTTCGGACTGGGTGCATTCCAGGACGAATTCGTCGACATTTTCCAGGACTTCAGATAGCGTCGGTGTGTCGACCTTGTCCAGCACCAGGCGTAGCGTGCGTATAAGATTGACCATGGCCATGGTGGCCAGTCCGACGACGACGACCAATCTCCACCGCTGGAGCGCCGCGTCTGATGCAGTGATCACGGCAGCAATACCCTTTCGCACGCGTCTTGGCACTCGCTCCTCATCGTCGACAACGACGAGCTCGACCCCATCGCCCACCTTCTGACCAAATCCAAAGTGAGTACACTGCCCATCGCATCTATAATGCTATTGTACACGAGCGAGACGCGTTATGTCGCTCCGTTCAATGGATGGACTCGATGACCGTCCGATGACTGACGTCGCGATCTTTTTTCGCCTAGATAATGTCCGCCCACATCGACGAGGTTCACTCTGACCACTCTGATCATGAGCACCATGATCACGAGCACGAGCACGAGGAGGATCCCACCTCTGCCGCCGCTCTCGAGAAAATCCAGTCGAGGTCAGAGCGAAAGGCCCGCAAGGCCCTCCTCAGCTTGGGCTTGAAGAAGGTCCACGGTATCAACCGTGTTACTCTCCGAAGGCCAAAGAACGTGCGTGTGCTCGAATAATAGGAGAGGCGGGCAACGATTGACCGGAATATCAGGTTTTGTTCGTTTTGGCTCACCCCGAGGTCTACAAGTCGCCCAACAGCGACTGCTACATCGTTTTCGGCGAGGCCAAGGTAAGATGTTCGAAATTGCGCGTAGATCAATAACGGGGACTAATCGCGACATCAGATTGAGGATAACGGTGGTGCTGGACCCCTTGCTGCTGCTCAGCAACTCGCTTCCGCTTCTGCTGCTAGCCAACAAGTCCTCCAGGATGCTGCCAAGGACAACGATGACGATGATGACATCCCTGAACTCGAGGCTGCTGAGGAGGAGGGACCCGTTGATGAGACTGGCGTTGATCCAAAAGACATTGAACTTGTCATCCAGCAGGTTGGATGCTCTCGAGCCAAGGCCGTGAGGGTTCTCAAGGAGAGTGGAGGAGACTTGATCAATGCCAGTGAGTTGCATCCCTTTTCGTTTGCTTTCAAAACGTACTTATCGTGCATACAGTCATGGCTGCAAGCGAGTAGACGACTTCAACACATTGTATTTTGTATCCAGAATAAACCGTGCATTTCATTTCGCACACAACTTCAGTCTATCTAAGACGTCCAGCGGTGCAACTCGACATAATAATTCGACCTCTCCCAGCCATCCTGCACGATTTCCACTCCCTCGACTCGTCCGCCTTGTGATGTCGGTTTGGGCCCGATCTCAAGTCCCATATCGCTTGCAGCAGCGATAACCAGTTCTCGAAGCTCTCCTTTGGCGAACATGTGGTAATAGCGATTGTATACCTGCTCTGCCTTGGGCGACCCTTCGCCTGAATGCGTCTTGGACAGAACCCAAGGTACGACCACATCCCTTCCTGTTTTTGCTTCACCCTCGACGGGAATGGTTCTTTTCGACAGCTCATCCTGCTCGATCGCCCAGACATAGATCAACGCCCTGCCATGGTTTGGAGATATGGCTTGTATCAGCCGCTTCAGAATCAGTAAATATCGCATTCCCGTAACCAATCCCAACGATACTCACCTGCACAGCTAACTTTCTCCTTTCTGGCGTAGCAAGATGATGGATCGTGGCTATTGAAATGGCGTAGTCCTGCATACCCAAGGTCAATCGCGTTGCCTTGTTCACCCATGGCAAGACTCACAAAGGCACCGGTCCTCCAAGGGTTATGAGCCACATTTCCTTGGACCACTTCACGTATGCACCCATTGCTTCCAGCTGTCCTTGCGATCTCGAGCAATTTTATGCTTCTATCCATTCCGATGGTCCATATCTGTCCAGGTCGATCCAATGGCAAGGGCAAGTACTTTCCGTTGCCGGTTCCAGAATCCAACCCTACCCATCCTGTTGGAATGCTCGACAAAAAGGCAGCAATGATTGGCCAAGGCTACATCGTTATCTTGATTGATTATTCTCATTGTCCAAGCGTAGAACGTTTTGTATATACCTTGTACCTGGTCGATGAAAAGTGACTGGCTATTGCATCGTAGATGTTGTGAACGTTTTCGTTTTCGAAATCTGCTGGATTGTCTGTTGCGACGTCGACGGGTTCGACGACTTTTGGCCCCATTGAATTTTTGATAAGATTGGAGATGATGGTCGTGGATGAAGTGTGCGTCGGACGCTCAGCCGCCGTCGCTCGTCACGACATCATCCGCTACCACCATCACAGTCTATGTAAACCCCATCGTCTCATCCAAGATTTTCGCAAAGCGTGTTCCATCGAACTGAGGGAAAGGCACAAGAGCTGAGGTTTCAAATTCCTCGATTGCTTGGGCGAGGCCACTATCCAGCAGAAATCAGTCACATTCTTTGGTGAAGGCCTATACTTCAGCTCACTGGACGTTGCTTGCCTTCAAATGCCCCTGGTCTGCGAGGGCATCCGCTAGTTCCTGTTGGTGGTTGTGCAATAATGTCGGATTTGGCACGACTATCATCGGTTTTCCTCGCCTCAAGACATCGAGGATCGTCCCTGAACCTGTGATGTTGTTGACGCAGTGAAATCAACGGCTTGTTGGTTCGTGCATACCTGCATGACTTATAACCAAATCAGCTTTCTCATATTCTTCTTCTAGAGATGGCTTGAACTTCCAGATTGTGACCGTAACTGAGCCTCGTTGGACAACGTGTTCTACATCACCGACAGAATCGTGTCCCGCAAAGAACGAGTTGCCGCATTGGACGACGATTTCGCTATACCCCCGCTTCTTCAGTGCCGACAGGACCTCGTCTGTCAACACCTTTTGCACCAGGGCGTCAAACTTTGTCGAGCCCACAGTGACGAACACTCGCATGATGGGGGTTAGAGGGCAAACTTGAAGCTGGTCGAGTTCACCATCAGCGCCCACCTAGCAAGATACCACAGTGTTCATCCTCATGCTACACCGCTCAGCGCTACGAGTACGAGACACTGGAAAGAAATTCGGGTCCGACACGAGGGTCACGAAGACCAACTCGATTCCCAGCTCTTCAGACTTTTCTCTCCAAATTCCATACCGTCGATTGCTATTGGCTTAGGCGGTTATCCGGTCTTCCTTCAAACCGGACTGCACCCATGAACCTGACAAGATCCTTCCTGATCCTTCTCTCTTTGAGAAGCAGCTAATTTCATCCGAGTCCAAGGTCGTGACTATGTTATGGGAGTATTCTAGAGTATTCTTGCAATCCCTTGCAGCCATCTCCCTCGGTTGCGAACATTCCTTATGGAGGCGTGTCGCATGGCCCTCCGACTCCATTAACCTCGGGTGTTGGTTGTACAGTTATCCGGTCACTTCACAGGTGGGCTGGATCCTGTTAATTGAGGCGAGTCGGCGTCCTGGAGAACAACTAACGATGGCGACCCAACACCAACGGTTGCAGTCGCCCCTTTGTAACATCCCCAGCTTTGATTTGCACTTCCCCGCATCCCCTTCAAGTGTTCAATGTTTACAGGCCAGCGACAGTTAGAAATGATTTCATCCTACCGAATTGTCAAGCAGAATCCAACAACTTTCACTTCCGTTCTACTGTTTCATAGCAAGGCCAAGGAGTGTTTTGTAAGTCTTCCTTTCGAACCTATTTTTTGCTGCTCTCTAATGGAGACGCAACCTAGCTGGACTTGCATAACTGCAGCCGTAAGCGTAGCTTGAAACTGCCAGAAATGACATGGCTACAATTGCACCCACCTCACTGAACCCCGAGCTGTGGTAAGCGCTATCGGCTTCCCCGCACTTGTGGAAGCTATTCCAACCTACCCCACATGACCATCGCACCACCTTCATGGCGCGAACCTAGCAGGCGACGGGTGTTATTCACTGCAATACTCGTGATGCCATCTCTTCCCGTCACTTCCACCTCCTCTTCGATTCATGACGCGCCTACAGTCGGTATTCTAGGATGCGCTGGGAAGCACCAGCGATGGAGGAACTTAGTGTGTACCAGGGTACTGGGCTGCCTCTGAGGGGGCTCTCGAAAAGGGGTATAAAAGCGGACCAGCACATATCCATCTTTCCTCAGTCTTCCAGGCTATCTCAACTCCGTGTTCACCAACTCGAGTTACCTCTCCCACATCCAAGATGAAGTTCACCACCCTCGTCACCCTCGCTCTCGGTGCCGTCTCTGCTCTGGCTGCCCCAGCTGCTGAGCTCGAGTCCCGCCAGCTCTTCTGCAGGGACGTCTACGTCTTCTTTGCTCGTGGAACCGGAGAGATTGGTACCTTGGGCACTGTAGTTGGCCCTAGCTTCAGCGCCGCCGTCAGCCTCGCTGTCCGTGGCTCCGTCGATTTCGAGGGCATCGACTACCCCGCTCTCGTCACTGGCTACCTTGCTGGTGGTGACCGCGGTGGTGCTCGCACCATGGCAGACAAAGTTGCCAGCACCGCGTCTCGCTGCCCCAACGCGAAGATCTTCATCTCTGGCTACTCGTAAGTGCCTCGTTCGTTATCAGGGGTTGCCGTACTGACTCAGGGTGCTCGCCTTCTACAGCCAAGGTGCTCAAGTCACCCACCTTGCTGCTCGTCAGCTCTCCGCTGCCAACCAGGCCCGTGTCACTGGTGTCGTCACCTTCGGTGACCCCTACAGGGATGATGCCCTCCCCGGAGGCCTCGATAGCCGCAGGAAGACTTACTGCAACTTCGGTGACCTCATCTGCGATGGCCTTCCTACCATCCTTGCTCCCCACTTGACCTACGGTTCGGTGAGTCTCTCTTCCCCGCCCACGACCCTGTCCCAAGATGACTGACGTCGCGACAGGATGCTTCCGACGCTGCTCGCTGGGTCGCCGCTCGTGTCTAAAGACGACGCAACCAAGTCTGACAGACAATGGCCACTTCCCCACCTAAAACCAAGTTGTTCTGAACTATCAAGGCGTAGATTCATAGTTCCAATATAAAGTTCGAAAATTGTGTACCAAAATAAATTGATTGTGCAACAGTGTTGTAGGTATACCAATGACGTTGTGCTCTTTCTTCTGTTACACGAAGTTCCGTAAGAAAGGATCCCAGTCCTCGTAAACCAAGCCACATGCAAGACCAATGTGGACACGCCATTCATCATGCTTTAAGGCTATTATCGACTTTCACTACGACCTTCCCTGTAGCTCTTCCAGTTAGGATACGCTCGTAAGCCTTCAATGCGTCTTCAAAGTTGTACACCGAATCCACTAGGGGCTTTAGCTTCCCTGTAACGGTGGTAGGTGAATCAGCAAGGCTTCGATACCATGGACGCCGCTATTGAAACTCACCCTCTTCCAGCAACTGCCTCAAGCGTTCCAGTCTGTTCTCTTTATTCTCCACCGAGGTCATCCTATGAAACCAATCGTCAAACACCTTTCCACGATGGATGGATGAGAGCAATACTTACCCGAATTTGGCTTTGAATCCTGTTAGGAAGGATGGGAGTACGATCGTTGCCATTCGCAGTGTGTCCCAGAGCGATTTCAGGTCTCGATTGGGCATTGGTCCCACCGAGGTATAGATGCCATTCGGTGCTAGATATGATTTGCTGTAGGTATAGAGAGACGGGTCGTAAATGCCAACGGCTTCGAGAATAAGGTTGTATTTGGGAGATGGCGGGTTCTTGGCGAGGTATTCGTGCAGAGGACCAACTTTGGTATAGTCAATGAACTGCAGAGCCAGTGTCAGTCGAATCGTCACGAATCGATATATTTTTGGACACCTACCTCGTCCGCTCCCAAGTCACGAACGTACTTCTCGTTCTTGCCCGAAGCAACAGCCACGACTCGGGCGCCTCTCAGCTTTGCTAGTTGGATGGCGAACGAACCAACAGCCGTACTGCCGCCGTTAACGAAGAGGGTTTGTCCTTCTTCCAGATTAGCTTCGTCAAGGGCTCCGAGGGCGGTCAGCGCTGCGAGAGCGATACCAGCGGCTTGGATAGGCTTGATATTGGGTGGTCGGAGGACTACTTCGTGGGTTGGGACACTGACGTATTCGGCTAGGGAGCCTTGTCTCGAGCTGAAGCCATATTCTGTAGGTAACACAAATACGTTAGGTCGATAACTCTGGAGGCAAGAGACAATGGTGGCACATACGGACACTTGCCCAACCGAACACTTCATCCCCCTTCTTGAAATGAGAATCATTCTCATCCACGATGATTCCAGCAAAGTCGTGTTCCGGAACGTATGGCCGTTTGGCGATGAAGTTTGGGAGATACTTCATCTTCTTCCATCCTCTGTGTCGCGTTAGCTGCGCACAAGGGACCGAGGGAGGGTTGGAGACATACACAGGATTCAAAGCCCCTGCCTGGGTCTTCACGAGGACATGCCCTGGTTTGAGCTGCTTGTTGACAGGCCAGTCGGACTTGAGCTGTAGGGACTTTTCTGGAGTTCCCTGTGAGACTGAAACCCAGGCCTTTTGCACATCGGGGACAGAAAAATCGGGAGTCATGCTAAGTCGGTGTCCTAATCGTTAGTATGTTCGTCGCTTTCGTTGCTGACAGTGGTGGTGTGAGGCCAAGAGAACTTGTAAGACACGTTGCTGACGACATGTGAGAAACCTCTTGGGAGGAGGGAAGAGCGGGATGGAATGGCCTGGAAATAGACGCGACCTCAATGACGTCAGTACACTCAGGGGTACGATCAAAAGACATTCAGAATATGATTCATTATGGGATGTAATATACACAGGAGAGGATAGACAGACAGCCTCAGGACTCGAGAGAGTTATCAACCTTCACCACAACCTTTCCAGTGGCCCTGAAAGTCATGGCGCGGTCGTATGCCTCCAGTGCATTTTCAAAGTTGAACACCGAGTCGACCAATGGTTTCAGTTTTCCTATTGAACCGGTAAATGAAAGAACACCAAACGTAACTCCAAGCCATACCTTCTTCCAACCAGGCTCTTAGACGTTCCAACCTGTTATTTTCATTTGTAACCAATGGAACTCTGCAATACTGGTGAGCGCTGTCGGAAAGATGAAATACCAGAGAGCACATACGCAAATTTCGGCTTGTACCCTGTCAAGAAGGAAGGAAGGAAGACCGTGGCGAATCGCAAAGTATTCCAGAGCGTATCAAAGGACGCCAGCTTAGTTGGCTGGGGGCCAGCCGACAGGTACACTCCGTTCGGGGCCAAGTAGTTCTTGCTGTACGTATACAGCGATGGATCATAGAGTCCTACGGCCTCCAGGATAACATTGAATTTCGGGGAGGGAGGGTTCTCCGCAAGGTATTTGTGGAGAGGCCCGACTTTCGTGTAGTCGATGAACTGTAGGATTAGTTAGGCTTTACGTTCGGATAGAGCATGCAGCGCTGCAGCCACCTCGTCTGCTCCCAAGCTGCGAACATACTGTTCATTCTTCCCCGAGGCAACGGCGACGACTTTGGCGCCCCTTATCTTTGCAAGCTGAATCGCAAACGATCCAACCGCAGTGCTACCACCGTTGACCAGGATAGTCTGACCCTCTTCCAGGCCAGCCTCATCCAAGTTGTGCAAAGCAGTTAAGGCTGTGAGAGTGACTCCCGCAGCCTGGACAGGTGTTATATTCTTCGGCTTGAGAGCAAGCGAAGAGGCAGCAACAACAGCGTATTCCGACAAAGCACCCTGCTTCGGTACCTTCTGGTAAGCTATAAAGTGGCCTTCAGTGAATATTTCAGGCGTCAATGGTGTTACCCATACCCGTTTTCACCCATGCAAAGGTCCATCCAAAGACTTCATCACCCTTCTTGAAAGTGGAATCATTCTCATCCACGATGACTCCAGCAATATCATAATCTGCAACGTAGGGTCGTTTGAAGACAAAGTCGGGAGTAACACTCATCATCTTGTACCCGCTAAAACAGGGTTACTAAGTGGTCACGATCGTGAAGCCTGTCGAAACACTTACACTGGGTTCAGCGCTGCTGCTTGTATCTTCACGAGTACATAGCCAGGTTCGAGTTTCTTAAGGACAGGCCAATCCGACTTGAGTTTCAAAACTTGGCGAGGTGGTCCTTGGTCAACAACCACCCAGGCTCTTTGAACGTCGGGGACAGCGATGTCGGTAGTCATTTCAGTAAGCTGAGTCGAGATTCAGAGGGAAAGATTTAGGAGGAAAAATATTAGGCAGGCGCAGTAATAAGCAATGGAGCCAAGCAGGGAGAAGGAATCACACACGGAGCCTGGCCACGGCATGATTAGTGATGGAGAACTGGAAAACCATTCGTTGTGATTCGGCGGCTAATGCAGTTGACGTCAGAACGCTGGCCGCTCCAGGATCATATAATTCCGGTAACACGAGACCACGTTCTCCGTATCGTCTGGTAAAGACTATTGACCGTCTATAAAGCCTGTCCAACGACATTGACGGCGACAGCGGGCGCGTAGCATGGTCAGGGAGACCAATTTCAGCTGAATCCAAGCCGGAAGCGAGAATCGGAGTTTGATCAGATTGCCGAGAGGATAACCTTGGTCAGTATGGCTGAGAGACTGAGGCGGACGTCCAGGACATAAGTAGTGATTGTCTTGGGAAGTAAACATGTACAGAGGTGTAGGCTTATGGGAAGAGGAATAGACAAACCTGGAACTTCAGGACTCTAGAGAGTTGTCAACCTTCACCACAACCTTCCCAGTGGCCCTGGAACTCATAATACGCTCGTACGCCTTGAGTGTATCCTCGAAGTTGTACACGGTGTCAACCACGGGCTTCAATTTCCCTACGATCATGCATGGCTGAGTGAAAGAACATCAAGAACGACATGCAGCCGCACCTTCTTCCAGCCACGCCCGTAGGCGCTCCAGCCTGTTTTCTTCATTTTTAACCACGGGGATCCTGTCAGCCGATGAGAATGCCGAAGTCATTAGATACAAGCCACAACTTACGCGAACTTTGTCCTATAACCTGTCAGGAAGGAAGGGAGGAAGACGGTGAACAACCGCAACGTATCCCATACTGTCTTCCACCCCAGTTTCGGCTGAGGACCAACCGACAAGTACACCCCGTTAGGTGCCAAGTAGGACTTGCTGGAGGTATATAACGATGGGTCATAGATCCCTACTGCTTCCAAGACGACGTTATATTTCGGCGAGGGAGGGCTCTTCTCAAGATATTTATGGAGGGGGCCAACTTTCGTATAGTCGATGAACTGCGAGGGATTCACTGAGTATAATTGCTGTATATAGATCACTTCCGCGTGCGTACCTCGTCGGCGCCTAAGTTTCGAACATACTGCTCGTTCCTCCCTGAAGCAACTGCTACAACCTTGGCCCCTTTGATCTTCGCAAGCTGAATAGCGAATGACCCAACCGCAGTACTTGCACCGTTAATCAAGATGGTCTGACCCTCTTCCAGACCAGCCTGGTCCAGGGAGTGCAGAGCGGTGATGGCTGTAAGCGTGATTCCGGAAGCTTGAATAGGTGTTATGTTGGCTGGCTTGAGAGCGATCTCAGACGCAGGAACAACAACATATTCTGCCAAAGCCCCCTGCTTGGAGATTCTCTGGTAAGCTTAGAATGAATGTCAAAGAATGCTCCGGCCGAGTACTCTCATCCATACCTGTGTTCGCCCATCCAAAAACTTCGTCCCCCTTCTTGAAGTTAGAGTCATTCTCATCGACAATGACTCCTGCGAAATCGTATTCTGCAACGTGGGGCCGGTTGGCGACAAAATTGGGAGCAAGCTTCATCATCTTGTACCCGCTGTAAACTGGAATAAGATCTATTATCCTGAAGGCCATTAAGGTGCTCACACTGGGTTCAACGCCGCTGCTTGTATCTTCACGAGAACATGGCCTGGATCGAGTCTCTTGGTGACTGGCCAGTCCGACTTGAATCGCAAAGCTCGTTCAGGTTTTCCTTGAGCAACAACAACCCAGGCCTTTTGGACGTCGGGTACAGCGAATTCGGTGGTCATTTGGACTGGGTCGTGGTGGATTCAGATAAGAAGGAGATGACATCTGGCCACGAGGTTTGTGATGGCTTCCAGGAAGAACTGCAAGTTGTGGTTCGGCGGCTAATGCGATTGACGTCAGAATGACTGCGGGAGAGGGCGATCCGGACCGTGGGAAAGCTCCCGGTCCCGTGATCCCGGCGACACAGCGTTCGTCCAGGTTCTCTCTAGTTTGAACGCCATTGACCCTCTGCCCAACTTGGACAACGACCTCATCGTCGACCACGATCGCGAACAGCTGATTCGACGTTCAGAACACTCAACAGATACTGACACGACTGCCAACAACTTAACGCCTGAGGATGGAGGTGGGTGGCTTGATAATGATCCTCGGTTAGATTGCTCATGGAACTGTAGGGGTTATTGGACTTTTCGAGGGAGTTCGATGTAGCGCTCCTGGATAAGGTCGTCACGGCCTTTTACACGGGAGGCGGCCCAGATGTACGTCGGATCTACCGCGATACCGCGTTTCGCTAATTCCTCGCCAACAACTGACCTTTCGATTCCCGTTATAGCAACAAATGGCTCAGCAAGTCCTCACCCAATTCCAGGAACATCCGGATTCATGGACACGGGTACCAGACATCCTAGAGAGGTCATCATTCCCTCAATCAAAGGTATGTGACGCGTCTTGCCCGTCCAGTCATTCCCGCTCATCGTTCGTTGTGGCTGCAGTACATCGGATTGCAAATCTTGGAGAAACTGATCATGACCCGGTGGAAAACACTACCAGATGGCCAGCGACAGGGTGAGCTCAGTTCTGATAAATTATCACTGGCCCTTCTCACCACAGGTATGGCTAGGTATCCGCAATTTCATTGTTCAAGTGACGGTCAAGGTTGCATCGGACGAGGTCTCTCTGAGGAAGGAGAAGACCT
The DNA here is from genome assembly GCF_000182895.1 of Coprinopsis cinerea okayama7#130. NCBI lineage: Eukaryota > Fungi > Basidiomycota > Agaricomycetes > Agaricales > Psathyrellaceae > Coprinopsis > Coprinopsis cinerea. The sequence continues at coordinate 2,568,798 of NW_003307543.1, read as the reverse complement.
ACATTAATAAGCTCAATCTGGCCCTGGTTCAGGTGGGTAACCGAACAAATACCAATAATTTCTGACTTCAATGCATTTGTAGATCCTCAAACAAGAATGGCCACACAACTGGCCCAACTTTATCTCGGAATTGGTCGAAGCTTCGAAAACCAGCCTTTCACTTTGTGAGAACAACATGGTGATATTGAAGCTGCTGTCAGAAGAAATCTTCGACTTCTCCGCAGAACAAATGACGCAGGCGAAAATCAAGCACCTTAAGAATCAAATGTGTGGCGAGTTCTCAGAAATCTTCAAACTTTGCTCGGAAGTACTCGAGGAGGCCCAAAAGGCTTCATTGATCAAGGCGACGCTGGAGACTTTGCTCCGATTCCTGAACTGGATTCCATTGGGCTACATCTTCGAAACGACAATCATCGACCTGCTCTTGAATCGCGTATGTCGTGTCTTCATTTGAGTGGCGTTAACTAACGCATTTCCACAGTTCCTTGAAACGCCCGAATTCCGAAACGTGACGCTCAAATGCCTAGCAGAGATCGCTGCCCTGAACGTTGGACCTGAATACGACCCGAAATTCGTTATCCTCTTCGCCATGGTCATGACTTCGGTGAACCGCATGATCCCCCCAAGCACCAATATCGCACAGGCATATGCGAACGCAGGCGACTCAGGCCAAGAACTTGTCCTCAATCTTGCCCTCTTCCTCTCGAACTTCCTTTCCAACCATCTTCGCGCTGTTGAAACAGAGGCAAACCGCGACGTTTTGCTCAACGCGCATCTTTACATGGTCAAGATCTCCCAAGTCGACGAACGTGAAATCTTCAAGATTTGCTTGGAGTACTGGCTCAAGCTTGTCGCTGAGCTCTACGACGAAATCCAGACCTTGCCGATCGGTGATTCTGGACTGTTGATGGGCTTGAGCTTGGGCAACGGTGGTGCACAGAATATGTTGAACGGCATGTCTCTTCGCAAGAACATCTACAGCGAAGTTCTCTCGAATCTTCGCTTGGTTGTTATCGAGCGGATGGTGAAGCCCGAGGAGGTGTGTCACAAAGGGAACTCTTTCAATGCATCAAACTCACCATTTTCTAGGTCTTGATCGTTGAGAACGACGAAGGTGAAATTGTTCGCGAGTTCATGAAGGAGAGTGACACCATCGTGCTCTACAAGGCCATGAGGGAGCTCCTTGTTTATCTTACCCACTTGGACGTCAACGATACCGAAACCATCTTGACGGAAAAGCTGGCCAAGCAAGTGGACGGATCTGAATGGTCATGGAACAACTTGAACACCCTGTGTTGGGCGATTGGTTCCATTTCCGGCGCCATGAGTAAGTTCTTTCATTCTGCTGATTGAATTTGTTTAACGTCGAGGCAGACGAGGAGACCGAGAAGCGCTTCTTGGTAACTGTTATCAAGGACTTGTTGGGCCTTTGCGAAATCAAGCGCGGAAAGGACAACAAGGCTGTCGTTGCTTCGGACATCATGTACATTGTCGGCCAATACCCTCGATTCTTGAAGGCACACTGGAAATTCCTGAAGACTGTCGTTAATAAACTCTTCGAATTCATGCACGAGACCCACGAAGGTATGATTTAATTTCACTTCTCCAGGAAAACCAGGATTAACGCTGGTCAATAGGTGTGCAAGACATGGCCTGCGATACCTTCATCAAGATTGCCCAAAAGTGCAGACGCCACTTCGTGATGCAGCAGTCAGGAGAGTCCGAGCCCTTCATCGACGAGATCCTGCGCCTCCTTCATCGAATCACTGTCGACCTTTCCCCACAACAGGTACGCCGATCGATCGTCAGTGACACCTAGCTTTCTCACTGTTGCTTCTAGGTCCACACTTTCTACGAGGCTGTGGGTTACATGATCTCTGCCCAGCCCAACAAACCTCAGCAAGAGAAACTCATCGCTAAGCTCATGGAGCTTCCCAATAATGCTGTAAGCATGACCTTCTTCTCCCTTGGTAATTCTGATACTGATAAGAGTTGTTTTAGTGGGACTCCCTCATGGCCCAAGCCGCTCAGAACCTGGATGTCTTGTCGAGTACCGATAACATTAAGATTCTTGCAAATGTTCTCAAGACCAACGTGTCCGCCTGTACATCTATTGGAAGCTTTTATCTTCCTCAGATAGGCCGAATCTTCTTGGACATGCTTGGTCTCTACAAGGCAGTCAGTGGTATTATCAGCGAGACGATTGCCAAAGAGGGTGCGTTTGCTCTACTGCTCCTTGCGGCAATGACCTCATGTTTTTCATAGGTTTGATGGCCACCAAGACCCCCAAGATTCGACAGCTTCGAACAGTGAAGAAAGAGATTCTGAAGCTTATGGAGACCTATATCAAGAAGGCAGAAGACCTCGAGGCCGTGAACAATAACTTTATGCCCCCATTGCTCGATGCCATTCTGGGAGACTACAACCGAAACGTCCCAGCGGCTCGAGATGCCGAGGTTCTCAATGTTATGGCCACTATCATTTCCCGTCTAGGAGTGCGTTTGCTTTCCGTCTATCAGCCCTTGAGTTCGCTCTGATCCTTGCTGTAGCCTTTGCTGACACCACAAGTCCCCGCCATCCTCGATGCGGTGTTCGAGCCTACACTCAACATGATCAACCAAGACTTTGCAGAATACCCCGAGCATCGTGTTGGTTTCTTCAAGCTGCTCCGAGCCATCAACCAAAATTGCTTCCCTGGTAAGTTATTGGCCACTTTCATCCAAAGAGGTCGATTTAACCGTTGCTTCTGCAGCGTTGCTGGGCATCCCTCCGGCTCAGTTCAAGCTATTCATGGACAGTATCATCTGGGCTATCAAGCACACCATGCGCGACATCGCCGATACCGGTTTGAACAGTAAGTCGAAATGTTTTTGGACGTTAAGCCTTGATTAACGCGTCGTAACCCCTTCTAGTCTGTCTTGAAGTCGTTAATAACTTTGCAACTGCCGCCGAGCCCGCCGTGACCAACGCCTTCTTCCAGCAATACTTCCTTAGCATCGTTCAAGATATCTTCTTCGTTCTCACCGATGCTGATCACAAGAGCGGTTTCAAGCTCCAGAGTTTGCTATTGGCAAGGATGTTCCAACTCGTGGAGATGGGTGTCATCCAATCCCCGCTTTTCGATCCCTCGCAAGTGCCAGACCCTTCGATGACCAATTCCGTGTTCCTTCGCCAATATACCGCAAATCTCCTCAAGTCTGCTTTCCCTCATGTTCAAGAGTATGTGATCGGACTCCTCCGCGGCCATTAGTATTCTGACTCCCTCTTTAGCTCCCAGGTGCAGACGTTCGTCACAGCCCTTCACGAAAACAACAACGATATCAGCCGCTTCAAGCTCGCCCTCCGCGACTTCCTTATCCAACTCAAGGAGTTCTCGTCTGGGGACAACTCTGAGCTTTACTTGGAAGAGAAGGAACTCGAGCAGCAACGCAAGTTGGAAGCTGAACGCGAACAAGCGATGAGGATTCCCGGCATGATCAAGCCTTCGCAAATGGAAGATAAGGACGAGGATATCTGATCTACTGGACTTTCTATCGGTTTCTTTTGGTCCTGATTATTGTCTCTAGCTCCGTCCTCTTTTTTCCCTCACAACTCTGATCATGGCACTTTGACCCTTGATCCTCGTGTTCGAGGTGCGAGTTGAAACGTAAATTTCTCCCCCGTTGTGTAGCTTGGCATCGTTTTGTCTCTCGTTCATGTATTTACATTTCTGTAGCTCCTCGCTCCGCTATCGTCTCAATCTGTTTTCCTTGTACTACTAGCACCAAAACAATAATGTAGAAGTATTTTGATATCAATTCTGCAATCAACGAATGGAAGTTCTTAACCTCTAGCTTTGAATACAAAGAAGCATATCACTGAGACGGACTCGTATGTTGTTGCAGGTGATCGTGAGCTCCGAAGGAGCGTTCATCGATGACACTGCGACGCCGTCCGTCCCTTGATCTGAACTCCCATCTTCTCTACTTCACAAAGGCCGTTATCTCGCTTATTCTCGACACGTTTCCAGACTCATGTTCAAGAAGTAAATCCTTCAGCTTTCCTAAAATACTCGACGGCGTTCCCATTCAATTTGACTCTGCTTTTCTAGGTTTTCGGCCTCATCTGACATCTCTGGGCAAGTCCCTGTGAAAACATCGGTTCAGAGGGCCATACGAAATTCTATCCTGTCGCAATGGAAGATAGAACCAGAGACGCTTGAAGCGATTTGGCCAAAGAAAGAAGGACTTGTCCATGTCAAATGGTCAGTCTCGCCTACCTTGACTTCCGGGGATCGAAGCGACCGCCCTCGAAAGCCAAGGGGCATCAGCTTACCTTCAGGGTTTTAGAAACTGGCAGCTGACTTTTTGACTGATCCTCGTATATCGACCTATGGAACATCGGGCGGCATTCTCTCTCGATGTCTACTTTGATCGCATTGGGATGGTGGGGGCACGATTGGCGGATTCAGCAGAGAGCACATCTCCATATACACGGTTCATGGGCAGCCCCTATTCTTCCAACACTTCGATGGACCCTTCTTCCCCACTTTGAGGTTATTGCATCAGTGTGAGTACGGTCTTATGATCTCCTTGAATCATTTCCGGGGACTGCTACTGACTGATTTCTATGTCGTTTGGCGCTCCGGGCCCGCCTTGTACAATTCGACTGATTCGATTCGATTCCAACCCTGTCTATTAGATCCCTATATCCTTCCGACCGTCAAGATTGACCGCGGTGCCATTCGCTTCCTGCTTGCAGGTGCAAATATGATGTGCCCCGGTCTCACGTCCAAGGGAGGGTGGCTCCCACCTGCTGAAGAAGCTTTGCCTGCAGGCGCAGTGGTCGCGATTCACGCAGAGGGGAAGGAGCATGCGGTTGGGATTGGCGTGACCAAACTTTCGACAGAAGACATCAAGCGAATCAACAAGGACGTAGGAGTCGAGACCATCGCCTACCTTGGAGATGACCTTTGGGCTTTGAAGTCCCTGTGATCTGTCTTGCGATCATGGAAAGGAAGGGAACGGATTGGAATTTGTTAAAATTAACTTCCTCGTTGGAGCAAGGCCGCCGTGTAACGGTACTTTCATGTACGAATCTGGATTCAGAGCTGTTTGGGCTGCAAATGATTAATAGACTCGGAACAGGTTTCGTGTATATGATCGCTGGCGGCAGCACGCTGTTAATCCGATTCGTTACCGCTTTACTGCGAGGATTTAACGACTTATAGATAACAACAAGCTTCTTAACCTTGAACGTCCGGACGTATGTCAACGCGGTGAATCCTGTGATCTACCTCGAAATGCTGAACTTCCTTGTTCTGCCAAGTTCTTGACTCGGGAACCACCTTTCACCAACAGAGACATCTTAATCCAGCAAGGCACGAGGGTATGATAGGACGGCTGTTTACTTTACAACATCTTCTCCGTTCCCGCTCTTACGGCCGACTCTGTCAAACTACCTTCAAAAGGATAGTCAATCCTCTACCCCGGCTTCACCAGCCGCAAGATTCGATCAGACTGCAGCTGCCGGAGTATTGGCTCTCCAAAAGGTTAACGCAAACAGTGGCTTCAATCAGCTTCCCGTAAGCGCTGTGAGTGATTACAGCACCAAGCGGCTCTACTATGCACGATACCTGCTGTTCTAATCCAGGTGTATACTTCCGAGCGAGGAGGTACCCCGAAACGTGTGACCAGGTGCGAAATGGGCATGTTCAGTGCTACCATACCGGTCGAAACCCTAACAGCCTTCACCTGAGGGCTAACCGAGTCCTGAACGAAGCCCCACCCCCGCGTTCAATGGTCTTCTATTTGGATTGCCGTAAAAAAGAGAGGTACCCTTGACTCGTGTTTTCACAAGTCAAAGCTACCGGTGCATGATTACCACCCTGGGTAACCAATATGCATCCGCCCTGCACAAAGGAGTGAGCAGGACCCTGTGCCGATGGGAGCCTGCGGGTCCAAGTCTGCCTGGGCCGTGAGAACACAACAGTAGCGAGTTGAACTGGTTCACTGCCGTCATTTGTTTGTCAATGTAATGTTCCCAGGTCGACACGCTCCGCTCGCGTCCTCCCGAGCTCCCGAGCGAGGGGCGCGGGGGTCCGAACTGCTTTTCCAAAACGGTGTCGATAACCTTGAGATTTCCTTTCTCTATTTCCTCTCAGGTCTCTCTTCAAGGCCCGGACTTGCGGTCTATTTCCAAAGAATTCGCAAAATGGAACGTTCTCCCGGAGACAAAAACACAGCGGCTGAAAAGGCCTTTGCATATGCAGAATTCACACCTGTCAAGTCGAGGAAAAACCGGAAGAACAACAAAAGGACGATCCTGAAAGATCGACTGGGCCTTCCTCCTATACAAGTTTTGAACCGCTTACGGGAGAATATGCGTAAAGAGGACGAGGAGTGGTTTCTGGATGCTTCCCGTTGGTGTTGTCTGTGGAATATTTCACGAGTGATTTTTGGGCGTCTAATAAAGGTCATTTGCCCTGATTAACAGGAACCTTATCTGATGCGCTGCGCGAGCTAGCCCTGTACCCCAGTACCAGGGCTTCGCCTGCCACTACCTCGGACTGCGATCCATTGCGAATTCTTTGTCTCGGTCTAGGCAGCCCGACAAGTTCCACAAACGCAAATGCTCAGTTGGCGTTTCTTCTGGAGACAGCACAGCATCTGAACCTCGTGTGTATCTATCACTGGCTTCTTTCGTGGAGATGGGGGCACTTCTGATGTCCTCTCTTACGCTGGTCATGGGATGACGACGAATTGACGGCGATCTTTTTGGTCTGCGCCTTGTAGACGACAAATGAGAATATCTCATTATACGACCCCGTGTTCACGGACGAAGACAAATCCCTGTTCAAAGAATTGGGTCTAACCGTCCTGGATGAAAATAGAGCACGTATCTTTTCCTTCTCTTCATTCCGGGGTACAGTGAATTGATAAACGCCCGTTCTTTTTCTATACACTCTTTCCATTTGTCGATTGTGCAACGTTCCCTCGGTCCCCGACGCACTCCCCCTGGCAATCAAACTGCACACCTCCCCTATCAATCTATGCGCTATGGGGCATATTGATACTAGGATGGGCGCTACACGCTGTCTTCCACCACCCTATGCTTCATGCTCCACTGCGACATGGAACTATACAATTCTATCATATCGACCAATTGGAGCGAAACCAATCTCAAGAACTTTATCCTTGTCGGAAATCGGCTCGCCGAGTACATCGATAGGTGCGTAACATAACTTCAACCAGTTGCCTTCAGGCTATTGCCTCGCCGTTTTCTCGAAAGAAGTTAAAGGGACATGGGTTCTTTCTTAACATTCATTCAAAGCTTAATGTTATTTTTAACCTTTTATTTCAAATTTCAAATCACTGGAGTCCTATACCTTCTCCTCGCTTCTCCCTATGTCATGCTGCATGCAAACTGACTTGATCTTCGCTTTCGAATACAGTAATCCGAGTCAGAAACTCAAAGCCAACGTGCCTTATCTCTTTCATATCGGTGGGTTGATCTCCCTTGTGCACCCGAAACGAGTTTCTTGCGTACTGTTGCGCTGACTCCCAATGTGCTCCGGAAGCTTCGAAACTGGAGTGCCGCCCATTCTCAGCGTCGAAGCTGTGGCCCACCGCATTCAATAATACGTGTGTTCAGTACCTCCCTCCCCCGATGACGGGGAATGACAGCAAGGCGCTAGAAGAGATACTGGCTTCGATACCGCAACCACCGACAGAGTCGCAATCGAAGAAGCCCACTTCCCGCCACAAAGGTGCCGAACCCTCTCTTGACATGGGCGCTCAAAGCCAACTCGGTGGCGGAAGAAGGGTGGACAACGCGGCTACCGCTGGCACTGGGTAACCTTCATCTCCGAGACCTTCTGTACAGTCCACACCAATGTTGAGCAAAATGACGATGGTATTGCTTCAAAAGTCTATGTGCACCATACCAGCCATGGAGACGACTGAGGACACTGAGGAGCTACAAGATGGTAACACATGTGGTGAGATAACACGACTAGGGAGACACTAAGGGGTCAGAGCGAGAGACGAGAGAGCGAGAAAGAGAGAGACCAAGACCAGGCCCGAGACTGAACAAAAAAAAGGAGTAATAATGCACAAGGTACTGAACGACCAAAGAAGAGCAAAAAGATGCACAAGAAGAAATCACGAGCGAGATATATAGGGAGGGGGAGGGGATGATTAACGACACTAACACTCTGAATACAGATTATACGTGGAATGTACGTCGTTAGTAGAAAAAGGTAATGGATCAAAAGAAGGCCCAAAGCACGAAGACGAGGAGGAATCTTGATCATATACACGAACGGCCGCGCCATGACTCAAACGGCTGCGGTCTGGAGGAAGAGGGATGGAAGCTGCGTCCAGCACGTCAACGTCGAAGAGCGAAGAGCGAGATCCACCCATGGGCGTTGGTGGGCTGTCCGATTCGTCGTCCGAGGTGTTGTCTTCTATCGTGTCAGGAACCGGCATGTCGTCGACATCGTCGGAGAAGGGCAGCGGGTCTTCGTAAGGAGGGGGAAGGGACGAAAGAGAAGAAGAGTCGAAAGCATATGGACTAGCAAGAGGGGGATGGCAGGGTGGGTAGGGGTCAATAATAGGATATGATACAGGTAATGAAGAAAAATAAGAATGATGCTGATGCTGCTGGAAAGGATGATGATTGTGCATAGAGGGGAGGAGATCGTCTGACGAGGACATGGGCGAAGCGGAAGGACTGAACAGTTGCTCGTCCTCATCCTCCGTTCGCGAATCCGAATCTGGTCCAAAGTCGTCGTCGTCATCGTCACCGAGAGCTTCTAAAAGAGAGTCGAGCCACTGGGCTTCCGAAGAGTGAGCGTCTGCTGGGCCGGCCTCGACCAAGTTTCCAGCGTCGGGAAACATGAAGCTGTGGACACTACCTCCAGCCACCGAGCTTAACACCTCGTCCGAAACACTATCGTCGTCGTCCAAGTCTTCAGAATACGAGGAAACTTGAGTCTCAGAGACGGCGTCGACGGCGCTGGAAACGAGAGCGGAAGTGGAGTTGATGATGGAGTTTTTTAGTAACACCCAGCGATGCAAGCTGCATCGGTCCTTATGGCCACCAAAGGACGTCTGCAGCTTATTTCGCGCGAGATCGAACAGAGAAGTTGAATCAGTTGTCATTTCTTGTTTTGCTGTTGGTGGTGGTGTGGGCGGTTGAACGCGGTTATTGATACTACAAAGCTGTTGTGGGTGGCGGCGGCGAGGTAGACTTGGTCGGTCGACTGGAACGCAGTTTTATGAGCATTTCTGGGCGCCTAACATGGCACAGACAGAACATACCAAAGGACAGAGAAGCGGTGTCACAAGTGGTGTATGCGGTAGACGATTTCGGGTTCGAATAGGAGGGAGCCGTTCTTGGAGATACGAACGAGTTTGTTAACCATTCTCGATGATATATGGTTGCCAGACGGTCACAAAGACTTTGGCCAAGGGTGGACGGGCGACGAAATTAAGGGACTCTAGTTATGCGAACATTTTGGGTGTGTGGACGGAGGTGTTTCAGCTGTTTTCCTGACCTCACTACCCTTTATATGTATTCAGCGGGGTTTGAAATTTCGCACGAACCACCACTGAGTCAACAACCGCAACGAACCAAACCAAGCCGGTCCGAACTCGGCTGGCCCACCAGCTCACGACGATAAGGTGCCATTTCAGCTCATACCGCTTCTTCTCGTTCTATCCTTTAAACTAGTCATTTGTACAAGAAATGTCGCCACAGATAGTAATAATATTGTACACATCAATGTCCGATCATCCCTCATCCATCTTGTCGTCCCCCTCGTCTACCACAGTCTCTAGCAGCCGCTTCATCTTGTTCAGGCTCTTGGGCGCAATGTCCCTCGCAACAGCCAACGCCTGTGCCGACTTGACTTCATCCCCAATCAGCCGATACACCCTGGCCAACTGGAAGATAACATTCGCTTCCTCCGGCGTCGTCCGTCGAAGGTGCTCTAGGTCCTTTAGTGCTTCCTGATAACGCCGGCGAAAAGGAGTAAGGAGGAACGAATTAATGCAAATCATCAGGACTCGTGTGCGAGTAAACACGTACATTGTACTTCCGCATCGAGACCCACATCTTCGCCCGTCGATACCGAACCAAGGCGTTCTCAGGGCATGCTTCGATTGCCTTATTGTAGTAGCTCAGCGCCTGGTCGTATTCTTGACGCCGTTCCAGTGTCTGTCCACAGCCGGTACCGGTCAGTACATCCCCTCACTCCCTAAAACCATCGTCTCCGAGGGGCAGATGGCACAAAATGACTACTGACCATGGCTACACATCCCAGTATTACGGCATTATGTGGGTGGATTTCGAGGGCCTTCCTGTAATGGTATTCCGCCCGGCGAATCTTGCTCGCTCGTAAATAACATGTTCCCAATCCATACCTATTATAGTCATTTTAATTATTGCCGGGAAATAAAAATACCACGAGTAAAGGTCAGGCGACTCACCATGCATTATAATGTCGCGCATCAACACGAAGCGCTGATTCGAAAAAGGTCGTCGACACGTCCAAGTTCTCGTCAATCGTCTCGTGGCCGCTCAGTGTGAACGCATATGCGCACGATGGGTCTAATTGGGCCGCTCGCTTGAAGCATGTCAACGCTTGAGTCCGGTCTTTCTGCAACGAGAACAAATTCCCGATGGCGATCCATGCCTGGGATGATTGAGGGTTGATATTGAGTAGTTCTTGCGCGAGGTAGGACAACTCGATGTTCCGTTGCAGATGCCACAAAAGTGTCGAGTACACTTCCATATCCCACAACCGATAGGGCTCAATCTCGCGAGCACTCCTAAACGCTCGTTCCGCCTGAATGTAGCACAGGATATGAGATAAGTAACCGTTCCCTGTCCAACCAGCAACTCGATAGACTAACCGAGGAGTAATCCTGCAACTCATAATGCACCTTCCCTATCATGACCAGTGTTGATGCAGATTTCTGGTGTGCTGGCGGTAATCGTTCGAGCTCTTTGAGACACCTCTTGCAATCGTACAGAGCCAATCGCCTTGCGGCTGATGCGAACTGACGAACCAACTCGTAGATAGCGTGGTCGGCTAGTTCGATCTCGTACTCTTCCTGCGCTTGCTGTTCTTGGAGTAAAGTCCAGCCACTGGGTGCAGGAGACCCTTCAGAATGGGGTGATAGTGCAGACGGTGGAGATGTCGAATCGACAGCTTCACTTCCAGCCACGGCTTCATCGTCCTTTTCCTCGACATCGTTCGCTGTTGATTTAGTCCGTGCATGCGCTACAGGTCGTCTTCGCTCGCGAGTAGGGGCCTATCAAGACCAAGACGTGATTAGGCAAAGTGACATGGGACCCTGCAGGGAACGAAAAGGCTAAGGAGAACATTACCTTTGGGAGACCCAGTTGCTTTGCTCCGTTCCCGCTCAGGAGGCGGTTACTGCGGCGTGTGGGCGGGGGGACAGCACTCGGCTGAGTGTTACTCTTGCCAAGAGCTGTGTTTGTTCGGGAAGTGTTCACTGGCTGAGAATGACTGGAAGATGAGATGATGTTAGCAACTGACAAGGCCGGGCGTGCGCGTGCCTTTTTCAAGGGATCGTCCAAAGTGGACTTGCTCGATTTTGGCTTGCTACTAGCTTCGGGTTGTCGTGAGGTGGAGCGAAGGCGTTTCTGAACAGGACCTGCCTCATCTGCCGATGAAAGTGGTCTCGGGATTTGAGTTTGGACGGCGTTGATGGGTTGTGAGCGGACTGTGCGGGGGTGTTGGAATGAATTGTCTGGTAGAAATGTCGATGTGTCACTGGGTAATCTAGAGCCCGATGAATCAGTCATTGAGCTGCGTCATTAACTAGAACACTGACATTGAATCTCGGGGAAACTCTAGACGAAATGGTTGAGGTTGTGAGATTTCTGGTTTGAGCCCCCGAAATAGATTCCCGGCGCCTCCTCCAGTGCCCGGTTCTGGTGTGAAGAAGCCCGCTCCTGTTGCTACAGGGCCGCCCTTTGGCAACTGAAACTCTTCGGTTGGCGGGCCTCGTTTAACGGGTGGAGGCCGCGGGGGGATTATGACGTCGATCTCCGGTATTCTTCCTGTGAAAGAGGATGAGTAAAGGATGGATTCAGAGCAAATTAAACGGACCAATCGCGCATAGACCCTCTACTGCCTCCCAAATAAATGGATTCAACTTGAGGGCGGAAACAAAATGTTCATAGGCTTTGTTGGGTTGATTCCCTTTGAGAGCCACGTTTCCCGCTCTGCACCGGAGAGCTGCTGCTTCCGGGAATGCCTTGGATGTTCGACTGCTTGACGAAGCTGACACAGAACCTTGTCAGCCTCAGTGAAAGCGAGCTATTGACGAATACACACCTGTCGAGATGTAAGCTGGGTCCTGCAATGTGGCGTCTAGTGCCTCTCTAGCCTGTCTGAACCTGCCGAGGACTGTGCAGCACTTTGCCTTGATTTCAAGACATCCGGTGCACTGCTCATCGAGCGACACGTTGACGAGGTGGAGGGCCGAATATGTCTGCTTGGCGGCTAGCAAAGCTGTTGCATAGAGGTGCCGTGCATCGTGGTTCTTTGGGTCCTGAGAGTAGAAGCGTTCTGCGTAGAATACTGCTGATTTGACGAGGTCGTTGTCGAGACATGCCCAGACGAGAGACTGAAAGCGTTGAGCGACGTAATTGGCGTTTGGTCCCAGCATGAAAGAGGGCAAAGACTCGGTCGAATCCAAAACGCACGCGACAAGACGCGTAGCACAACGCGAGTGGCGGAATAAACCTGCCCCCACCCCGATTCACTTTGCTTGTTGAATTCCGCCCCCGTGTGACTCACTTTCCTTTTCAAGTCTTCCCTCATGTCACAAGTTCGAGTCTCATCCAATTCATTATTTCGATATTCTACATCTACTCTACATTTAATGTGCGTGGGGGTCTTCTGCAGGTTGGTCTAGACACAAAGGTGAGCGAAAGGTCACGCATAAATTGAACGAGACATACCAGGCACACATTGAATCGCATCGTCAATCCGGAGAAGGGACACAGCAGCCTCATATGCCGACTTCAAGCTCTTCACCTTGCTCATGGTCGGCTCGAGGATACCGGCATTGACATTGTCCCTAACCTCCCCATTCAACAAGTCAAGACCATATCGCAGCAAAACCTTCTTCTGGTCCCCAGCAGGAGCCTTTTGTGCAGCATTGTGATACGAACGGAGTTTCGCAACGAGCTCCGTAGAATCTTTAGCCGCGTTCACGGCCAAAGTCTTTGGAATCGACAACAAAGCCGAAGCAAATTCAGCAATGGCCAATTGCTCTCTCGAACCCTGGGTACATTGTCAGCACGGCACACCTCTTAATAATAGAACAGCACGAACCAAACTGGTAGCAAAGTTTTCAAGATAAACACTCAGAGCCGACTCAACCGCACCACCTCCGGGCACCACGGCGCCGCTTTCGAGCGTTCGCTTGATGATAGAAAGAGTGTCATGCAACGACCTTTCCATCTCATCCAACATCGATTCGTTGGCACCTCGGAGAATGATCGATGCCGAGCTGACTACTTTGGTACCCTTGATCAGGATGAGTTCGTCGTCCGCAATGCGCTCCTGAATCACTTCGTCGGCAGTACCCAAATAGCTCGCCTCGAACGTTTCTTCACCCTCCAAGTTGGCAAGACTGGAGATGAGCTGTCCACCGGTGGCTTTCGCGATACGGCGGAGGTCTTCCTTGCGACAACGACGGACGGCCATCGCACCTGCCTCGACAAACTCCTTCAGGCAGAGATCGTCGATACCCTTGGTCGTGAGGATAACATTGGCTCCGGTAGCCAGTATCTTGCGAATCCGCTCCAAAGTGATCTCAGATTCCCTGTTAACATAGATAGAACCAGTCAACAAGGGCTCTCGCCCAATATCACAATCGAAACGCACCTTCGTCGGATATCCTCCAACTGCTCGGGATCATCCACCAGGATTTGCACACCAAGTTGCATACGGGCTTTATGGAGGTTGATGTCCAAGCAAGCGATCTTCGCGTTCGTGATTCGCTTCTTCATAGCTAGAAAGTGTGAAATTCAGTTCTACCCCCAGAGATAAGCATTTCAATAACACCCACCTTGACTGGCCACCGTGCAGTTCAAGGCGTATCCAGAAACAAAGACGGATTCGCGTGCGCTTTTACCGTGAGCCTTCAAGATGTTAACAGCCTTGACTGGGTACTTGATATCTCCTCGCAGGTTGATCGTCTTCACGGCTTGCATCGCGTCCACCGCCATAGGCGCGAAAAAGTCGTCGTCGCTAAAAACAAAAGCATTGTCAGAACCATTTTCCAACCTATTCTCCCTATTCCTCAGAAAATGTAACTCACTTGCCAATAATCTTGCTCGACATCGACGTCTTGGCCACATTGATCAATGCATCCCTCCCAAGCGCGTCCACCTTGATGCTCAACTGATCTTGCATAAACTTGACAGCCTCCCTACATGCAAGCCTATACCCCGTAATAATCGTCGTCGGGTGAATCTTGGCTTTCACCAACTCGTTCGCCCTGCGCAGGAGCTCCGCAGCAATGATCACGACGGAAGTGGTGCCATCGCCGACTTCTTTGTCTTGTTTTTGAGCGAGATCGACAAAGATGCGGCCGGCGGGGTGTTCGACGCTGAGGAGGGAGAGGATCGTAGCACCGTCGTTTGAGATAGTCACTTCCTGGTGGGTGCAGTAAAGAGCATTTGGCGATGAGATTGAGCAAGTTTGGACGATGAAAGTGGAAAGGACGCACTCCGATGTTGTCCACCAACATTTTATCTAAACCGAGAGGACCCAACGAGGTCTTGACGATGTTTGCTATCGTCTGCGCAGCAATCACTGTATACAGAGAACATCGTCAGAATTTCCACTCGAGACCAAGGACCAACAGCCAAAACTTGAGCAAGCGTCGTCGCTGGAAACTCGAGGAAGACTCATTCGTTACACACCATTTTGATCTCGAATTTCTTGTCCAGAAACACGATCTCCACCGAGGAAGGCACCTGCCCTGGGATCCCGTTGAAACATGGTCGGGTGGTCGTCAAAAGGAAGGTGAGGTAAGGAGGATTCGAGATGATGATGAAAGTTGGAGATCAAGAGTCCTGCGGTTTGTAAAACGCAAAACGCGTCAACGCGTCGCTGATACAATCATCTTCGACGTCGCGGACCCGGTCAATGTCCAATCTCTCTTCAATTGTGCGGTCGCAGGCTAAGTTGACAGCTCAGAACCAATACATTACACGATTTCACAGTTGGATTTATTCTTCTTGAAAGAAAAGACAGAAAGGTGGAACGAACGCCGGATTGTATAAATAACGAGAGACCCTTGCAAATGGATGAGAAAAGACCTCTGAGGATCGATAATAATAATAACAGGGGGGAAAGAGCGATTTCCTCGACGAAAAGAAAACACCGAACATAGCTTAACGAAACAGGCGAATCCAGTCAACGAGAAAGAACAAGTCCCCCAAGAGCGCCAGCGAGTAACCTACTATTCGTATGTAGGTACAGTAGAGTAAGATGAACGGATGAGATAAAATGAGATCGATTTGTGAAAGAGAAAACAACCGCGCAGAAGGTGCCTTCCACTAGGGAAAATCCCACCTGCGAGAAGATAGGATGTGTACACTACACACGAATAATCGAGTGGCGGAAGGTGCACAAAGTACCGGGGGAAAGAAGTCTAAACCAGAACAGAAAGAAAACGAGGGCAGGAAGAAAAACTGGAAATAAGTATGCAAGATGGGAACAAATATTCTTATATGTGGTTTAACGTTGGAACAAAGGATAGTAGAGGAAACCCAGAAAGAAAGATGGTAAAAGATAAAAGGTGGAGGAAGGAAAGAGAGAAAAATAAAAGGAGGTCCATTCAATGTAGCAGAAGTTACAAGCCAGGTCCTTTAAACGGTCGGCAAATTTAAATGTCTGCGTGCGGGGAGGTTATACAAATGCGGAATGGATGTTTGTTTGTGAGTGTCGAGCCGAATGATGAGTGAGATAGTTGTTCTTGCTATTCTTCTTCGTCAAGATGCTGATGAGATTATGAGTGAGAGAAAAGAGGTGAGAATGTTTTGAGAGTGTGGGGGAGTAGTCAGTGTTCGATGCGTTCGAGGTCGATACAGGTCGAGGATATCGTTGTTGACGTTGGTCAAAGGATGCGAATCAGTCGGTTCTGTCGAAGTGGGTAGCGAAAGGCGGTGGCGATTGGCGAAGGTCGAGTGACGACGTTGTGTTCGGTTCATGCGACCGTGAGTATCGATTGTTGTTGAAGGGAGAAAGTCAAAACACCCAAGAGATAAAAGAGGGGTATACTTGGCCCGTTACACGGGCCGTAAAGCTCGTTGGAGAGCGGGATGGAGAAAACTGCCTCCGCGAAAGCGCGAACAGGAAACAGTGGCAGGCAGACAGTGAAGGCGTGTGTTAAAGTGAGATGATTGACGACGGGGATGTCGTTCCGTGGTGCAATACAAGCGTTGAATGACATTAGGCGTTGAGCCAGTTGGATCTGAAGCACGCTTCCGCAGTTACGCGAAGGTACATCCGGTAGATGGTCGTCGAGGTCGTGCATTCCAGACGCGTCGTCATTTACGTCGAGGTGGCTTCATTAGTGGAAGTTTAGCGGCATGCGAGTGGGACCATAAGTCTCCGAGCGAACAAGATGGCGGAGAGGTTTCTTGTTCATCTTGAGAGCGGCCACCTTGTTCGGAGGAGGACAAGGGCTGTCACCAAGGTCGGTGTCCGTGTCGTCGCCAGTCTCAGCGGTGGTGTTGGCGTCCTCGGCAAGAGTGCCCAACGAGACTGTACCAGCGCGACGGGTGCGAGCAGCATTGCCCGCAGCGAAGAGACCAGCGGGGGCGGTATTCCGCTTGGGTTGAAGTTGTTGGCTGAGGGCATTCTTCAAAGGACCATCGCCATAAGCGTAGGACTTGTGACGACCGAATTTAGCCTTGCGGAATTGGTCCAAATCTTGCTGACGGGACAGGGCGTGATTAGGATCATCCATAGTCACGTACGCGTTTGGCTCGCATTTACGACCGGAGGTTTTGAAGTAGTTGCAGTAGCCGCCTTCAAGGATGTAAACTTCAGGATAGTGGATCTTGGGATACACATGGTTGTTCATGGCACGATCCCTGGCCCGCAGATGCTTCGCACTGAAGGAGCACGTAAGCTTGGTGAGAGCGACAAAAGTCCAACATTTGGCTTACAAGGTAGGGGCTCGCTTGGCACTGAACTCGCAATGGAAGACGAGGATAGTCTTCCTGGTACTATCCCCACTGACCGATGGTTTCGGTTTCGTCAGGCTGGGCCCAAGCAGCAGCTCTTCGACAGCAGTGGTCGTGTTGATGTTAACCGCGCCACGGATATGGCCACCAGCATACTCGTAATCGAAGCGACAGTCGATCACATGGTAGTCGTGAATCTGATCATCGTACTTGCCATCCAAAAGGTCGTCCAACTATAGGAGAAGAAAGATAAAGCAACGCGCAAGGGGGATGAAAAATGCAACTGACCGTCGGGACAGATATTCTCATGAGGCCATCCTCGGTAACGCGGTGGCAAGGGAGAATTTTGCCATGAGCCTCGTTGTCGCCAAAGCCAGGCAAGCCAGGAGCCAAAAAGCGCCGGGAAGGACTGTCCTTCATGACGAGGGCGCTCGCACCAGTCAACGGCCTAAAGTCCTCAGTGCCGTCACAACGCCTAATGGTCTTGACTTGTTGGCGCTTCGCATACGCCTGGGCAGGGGACGACATATCAGGGCCATCAAACGATGAGTCGGACTCTCCTTGAGCATAGATGGAAGGAGGAAGCAAAGCGGAGAAGGCGCGTCTCACTGGAGGCGCAGCGGGGGCGGGACTACTCTCTTCCTGTGAAAGGCCCGAAGACATATCCGGATGCGCAGAATGGATGTCAAAGTCCGATGGTTGAATCATTTCCGAGAGAACGGGACGGCGTCCGCGCTTCATGAAAAGTGCGGGAGCACCAAGACCTTGGAGAGTAGGCTTGCCGTTGCGACTGGTAGCAGCATTCGACACACGATCCAGTCTGGAGTCCGAGGGAGACGAAGCCAACATGCCAGGAGAGGAATCAGCATCTTTGTTGATGGCGCGGTTGGATTCGGGAGAGAATGAGCGGCGCTTCTTGGTCGTTGGTCCGCGGGGGGATTCGAATGATCGACGGGGTGATAGTGTGTCAAAGAAGAGGTTGTTGAAGCCGGTGACGGTAGGGACGGCGGATTTGGGCTCGGGTGAGAAGTTGACGGGTTCAAAGACAGGCTCAGGATCTAGGTGATACGAAGTATCCACATCCATGGCGTCATCCATTGGAGAGGAGGGTTGAGTTGGAATCTGGGTGGGATGAGCTAACTGGGAAAACTTTCTCGACAGGGGGTTGAACTTACGGTAGGTTTCTCTGGTTCTTCTGGAGACCGCATTGCGGACATCCATTCTACGGGCAAGGCAGCGCGCTGAAGCTTCTTGCCACTAGCGGTTCCACTGTTAGTCGATAGTTTTCCTTCTGGGAACTTAGGACTAGGAAGAAGGGAGGGACTGCTGTTGCTGATATCGCTGCCGAACAGGCGGGAGCTGCTGGTAGTGAGCGCGCGGGGCCGCGAGGCAGGTTTTGATGACGGGACGTTCAAGAGCCCGTGGCGTTGGGGCGGCATGGGAGAAATGTCCATTGCGTCGCAATCTGACGAGAGTTGGGCATGGCGCCTGGGAGGCGAGTTGAGGGACACATTGGATGCAAAGGAGGCTTCCAAGTCTGACGAGAGGTACTCGTCGATATCGTCGCGTTTCCGTTCTTTAGACTTGCGACTTGGTGGAGCGAGGAATCGAGTGGCAAAGAGGGCCATCTGTGAGTCTGAGCGAGTGTGTCTGTGTCGAGTGGATCGTTGGCGTTTGAGACCGCGGTGAGAGGCTGATGAGTCTAATAGTCGTGACATGAAAGGCATCGCGAGGTAGGGGTCGTGCACGGCAGAGGTAGCCATGGAGTCAGAACAAACGGTGGTGGTTGTACAAGAGGCAATGGGTGGCACAGTTGAAATAGTACAGTGGCACAGCGGCGCACAAAGGAGAAGGAAAAACGCGGTATTAGTTGCGAAAACCCAACATGAACCAAGTGGTACCGACCAGGGTCTCGTCAGAGGTTGATTTCAACTTGGTGTTGGATTTAAGGCGCGACCTGAACAGCAAACGTTGCGTCAGCACAAGCCGGGGAAATCCAAAAGGAGGATAAGTTGAGCCACTCTTTCCATTGTCCGCTGGATTTGGGGCGAACACATGGCAAAAGTTGAACATTCGAAGCCCAAAACAGAAGACTTGGCAAACAGAACCTGTGCATACCTTGAAATTCTTGAAACGAGTGTGTCGACGTGCGACGCCGTGCGCTACAGACAATAGGAGAAGGTTCAGACGACAAAGCAACAGCAAAAGACCCAACAGGTCTTACTGGAACAAGTGTGACGCTATAAACCGAAACCAACCAGGGTTTGTGGGCAAATGTAGGTCCCACACTCCTCGGCTGTCAGAGAAAGCAGCTTCTTCGCTGCTTCAATCGACGCAGAAACCTGTCTGTCCCGCGTCCAATCTTGCCTGGAGCGTATTTGATGTTTCGCCGGTGAAATGTGTCGCTAGCTGCTGGTAGACCTCACAGAAGACGCGCTTTCCTTGAATGTCTGGCCGCCAATATTTCCTTTATTTGTTCTCTGTTGGCAAATGTTCGACTTGACACGTGATCGTGTAGCTGACTTAATCCGGCCCCTGGTGACGCCTTTGTCCAGAAACGGACAGCAACCGGGGTTGGCGAAGCGCCCATGACATCCAATTTCGACCAAACCCCACAAACATGACGTTAATTAACACCTCTTGTCGAGGGTAAAACAAGGCAGTCAGAGTCCAATTTATGCTCCAACATTCGCTCTCTGGACCTGCAGACTTTCCTCTGGGGATTCCCACTTGATATCTTTCCATCTGGCCATCAAGGGTTCAGCACAACGTGGATCATGTTGAAATTTCAACAACAAAAGCGATGGAAATACGCACGGTGCAAACGCGAACCCGAGCTGTTCATAATGCACGTCCGGATACTTTTCGGCAATAACTTTGATGAGGGCCTCGTAGACAACCTGGGCCCGACGTCAGTGGAGACGTTTCGAAAGCTACAGAATGTTATCGTATAAGCAAGTCGTCGCATACCTTATAACCGGCTTCATTCAAGTGCAAACCATCCGGCAAGTACTTGGACAACGCCTTCTCGCCCTCACCAGCGCCTTTCCAGAGCGGAGTCCAGGCATCAACAACAGCCACATTCTTTTCTCTTGCAATCTCCATGACGGCCGAGGCGTACTCCTTGGTAACATCGAACAACCTGTCCAGCTCTACCGGCGGATCCCTCGACTCCAGATCGGCTTTCCGAGTGTGTGTATTCACAGGTGGCGGAGTTATCAAGATAATCCGGGTGTGCGGGGCATAGTAAGGCGAGTTTGGAGAATGGACGAGGTCTACCATTTCTCGAAGGTTCGCTTTGAATTTGTTGAGGGGGACGTGCTGAGGCGATGGTTTGATACACGCATCGTTCGCCCCGAACCAGATCGTGAGGACGCGGACCTTTGGACCATTGGCAGCTTCATCCTTCTTGGCCAGACACTGCATGCGACCATCGTGAGACGTGGGTCGAGCTCTCCATTCCACGTAGCGCCGCCGTTCGCACCTGTTTGAAGACGGGTAGTGCCCAATCTGTATTGTAGCCCGAAAAGCCCCTATTCAGAACGTCGAGCTTCCTTGCGTAGACGTCTATCCAGCGTCACGATCAATTGCAGTAGCGTTTCAAGAGGAATGATACTAACGCGACAGCCTCTGACCAATCCCCGTATCTCCTGGTGCCCAGGATCCTTGAGTGATAGAATCTCCGAAGAGCATGAATATATCCTGGACATATGCTGCCATGCTCGAGTACCTGAGGTCTTCTAGCGTACCGATCTTCAACAGAAATAGGAGTCGGAGGAAGAAGGCTAAGAACTCGGTGTACACTTGAGGCTAATCATCGGAGTTCTTTATCTGAACTCATACCATCAAAATCCATGAATGCTCTTTCTTCTTGAAACGTAACCACAACGAGGGGAATAATGTCAGACTCGGACTCGACTCGACCTGTTCGACTGCGCGTATCGAATAAAAAGGCATACGTCTGGGATGTAGACGGTAAACCTTTACTTGGTTTTCGCTGCAATTTATTCATTAACCGCCAATTGGGATTTCCAAGCCAGACATAGCTACAATCCGATCTAAGTATCGTTTGTGTGGTGTACTGTCTGGTACACTCCCACATTTATCCCAGCAGAACGTATTTCTGGGCATACCACTCGTGCTACTCCCGGAAGAAGCTGTGCTGCTGGTCGAAACAGGCGCTGCAGTCCTCGTCGACGACCCATCTGCCCATACCCACCCCTTCCTCTGCGAGATACAAGACTGGAATAAAGAGCAAGAAGATGCAATGAAAGCTCAATTGGCGTTACTCGAAGAGAAAGTGGTGAAAGAGAGTTCAGGTTCAGGGAGGGCGCTGTCGGAGGAGGCTCAGAGGAAGAGGAGGGAAAGGGAGGAGCGGAAAAAGGCTTTAGCAGCTTCTGCCCAGAAGGAAGAAGGCGAAGAAGGCCCTTCTTCGGCAGCGGAACCATCTGCTGCACCTTCTTCGAAAACGCCAGAACCGCCCTCTACGACTGCAGCATCGCCTGCTGCACCCCCGACGACGGAGAAGACGTTCAGCAAAACCTCTTCGACACCATACACTATCACGATCCCTGCCTCTTCGAACTCCTTGTCGTGGTATCACGATGGGGACAAGTCGAATGTCTACACAACACTGGAGGAGGCCAAGGCAGCGGGCATTTGGGACTACCCTTCTAACCTCGAAGAGCGTGCTCGATGCGGGGTGTTCAAAGGGCTATGGGATCAAGGATACTTCATGGGCGGAGGAATCAAGTTTGGAGGAGATTACCTCGTCTATCCAGGTCATGCCTTCCCTTTCCCTCTCGAGTATGACCTGCTGATACCAGTCCAATAGGCGATCCTCTAAGATACCACTCGCATTTCGTCGCAACGGTCATTCCAGCACCAACTTCAACTTTGCGACCAATGGAGATCGTCGCCCATGGTCGACTGGGTACGGCCACCAAAAAATCGCACCTGCTTTGCGGATGGGACGACGAAAAGAAAGAAGTAACGTATCTCTCCATCGAATGGGCTGGATTCGGCTAGTCTTCACATGTACGAATGTACGAGAGAGTCTACCCCGTCGCGTCTTATCTCAACTTGAACACTTGCGAAAACCGAAATCCAGAAACCCCGTGAATTATTCGAACGCAAATGAGGAAACATGGGTCAATCCACTTTCCTCCTCGAAAGCGTAACTCGTTGTCTCGTAGACTTTGTAGGCAATGATGGAGGGGCGTCCTTCCCAATCTTGCCGAGTTCATGTGCCTCTCCCTCTTCCACACTCTCAGCAGCGTCGCTAAACGCTCTACTCCTCCCCGGGACACCACCACCAGTACTCGAACTTCCAGCAGGCCGTCCACCACCAACGCTAAGTATCCGCACGATATTATCGTTCAGCCAAATAACAAGCGCGAAAACGGGGACGCGGATTGGGATGAAAGGGGATGGGTGGCGGATTGTGTCGGGAGCGTTGGTGGACGGAGGGAGTGGGTTGTAGGGGTCGTGAGGGCGAGGGTTACTGTGCATTGCGAGAATGATGTACTGCAAGGATTTACGGTATTGAGAGGGAATACGGGAGTGGATAGTCCACAACACTTACGGCGGGGTATACGAGCGCAAAGAGAGCGGCACTAGCGAGCCCCCGTCCTAACATGCAGATTGCCGTTGCAGGGAGACCTACAGGCACTTTTTTTGAGAAACATGCAAGGTCGTCGAGTTGGACACGACATAAACGCACCGAAAGCAAGGTAATAAGCCCAACGTTCTTCTAAATGGCGCACACGTCTAGCCAGGGACATTCCACGCGAAATCCAAATGAACCTAGACGTCAAGGCCATCAATATCATTCCCTCCTGAGCCAAGGGTCCGCCATACTCGAAGCAATAATACCTGTGACAACCGGCAATACGTCAGTCAGCTAGTCCATCCAGAACAGAGTTACAGCGACTTACGCATCTATCCAGCAGAAAAACACGAAACCGGCAAAGGGACCAACATAGGGTATGATTCCCAATCCGAACGAGACAAGCAACGAGGTGAAGACCATGACAATTCTATACGCAGAAGTTGCCAGCGCTTTTAGCATCCCAGCATACCCCGTAGGTTGGGCTGCAGCACCTCGCCCTCCATAGTTCAGAGCGTACGTGCGTTTGGCTATGATTCCGCACCAGGTACTCTAAAGTCAAGTGTTAAGCGTGTCAGTGACTATATTTGGGATTGACTTGACGTGGACACACGTACGTTCAGATAGAAAGAGACACCCAGAACGGGGAGCAACCACAAAACGTGGTAGAACCATCCAATGTTTCGGTGTAGCCACCGCTCTTGGTTCCGGACTAGAGGTTCAAGGAGAAGTTCGAATGTATATATCGATACGACCGAGAGGGAGTTGAGCAAGAAGGATTTGTAGACGTTGGCTCGGATTTCTGGGTCGCTTTATAGTGCGACAGTGTGGGGCAGTACCAGGTTGGCCGGATGATCGATGGGTCGACGTATAGAGAAAGAAATAAGATATATATCGGTTCTCGTTCGCAGTTCGTTTATAGAGGACTAAGCATACCTAGTCACAGTTCTAAAGACGACATTCCATCTAAAAGCATCGTATAGCCCACACCACGCCCACTGGAGTTGGAGTTGCAGAGATTCGCCGACAGAGAGAAATGTTGGATATGATTCTCTGGACGAAAGTCGGGTATCAGGACCAGGGTAATAAGCCTGCGGTTTTGCAGGATAATAGGGCTGCGACATGGAGGCACCTGGCCTTTGCAGACGAGAAACGCGACGAATGGGAGGACGAGCAGCCAAAACCCGTGGTAACCGTATTGGTGTCAAACCCTAACCTTAACTTAGGAGTTAATGTAGCCATGGCGCTTCTTGATAGCGCTCGAGCCCTAGCGAAGACATTGGCGAGCAAGGTGCCCTTTCATTATAGGATACACTAATGGACATAAGCAACAGTTAGGTTGTAGAGCCGAGACAATTATATCCGGACGCAACAGTAGAGAGACAGAAGATATGGAACTACACTGGTACAACTTGCAAGCTAATAAATTAAGAATACAAATGAGAAAGAGAACAATTGAAAAGTGCAAAAAAAACCGTGGCCACGGTGAGATGAGACAAGATCACATCGAGAAGAAAGAGATAAACAGGAGGTCAAGTCATGACTAGAATCAAGATGACTTCTTAGCGGTCTGGGAATACGACGTCAGCGTCATCCACAGTCGGCGTGGAGCTACGTATGCTTACCGTTTTCTTTGTTGTTGATGATTTGGCCGCAGCCTTCTTAGCGGGTGCCTTCTTAGCAGCAGTCTTTGCCTTTGCAGCGGGTGTGGTACCAGTCACAGCCTACCATGCAACGGTCAATGAACGATAGCTAGGCGGGAAAGACTTCCACATACCTTCTTGGCCTTTGGAGCGGACGTCGTTTTCTTTGGAGCGGCAGCCTTGGGCTTAGCCACTGTCTTCTTCGGTGCAGCGGAAGCCTTCTTCGTCGTTGTTGAAGCCTTTGGCTTCGATGCGGGTGCAGCCTTCTTGGTAGTTGATGACTTGGTTGTCGACTTAGTGGTGGACTTGGTGGTCGTCGATTTGGCAGCCTTAGCCTTAGCGTCAGAGGCGGGCTTGGAAGCGGGCTTCTTGGAGGCAGGTTTGGCGGCAGGTTTGGCTTTGGAAGCTGGCTTAGCCTTGGATGTAGGCTTGTTCTCCTTCGCGGCATCGGCGGACTTGGACTTGGGCGCAAGCTTAACACGACCGGAAGGACCTTGAATATCCAGGTCAGACTTGGGTGGACGCTACGCTGTCGGTATCAACTTACCCTTGGGGAGGACAAAGACATTCTTTTCTGCACCAGTGGAGATGGCTCTCGACAGTTGAGAGACTTGGGCGGCGCCAAACTCAAGCTTGTACTTGCTCTCAACATACCTAGACAAAGGTTAGCTCATGTTGATTCCACCGATCACGAAGGCCACCCACTTCTTGATCTGTTGACGGGAAACACCAATGCGGGCATCTTCCTTATGCTCAGCAATGCATTCCTGTAACGTAAATGTGAGCCGTGTTCACCGCAGTCGACAGCGACAGTGCCAGGCATAGCCACCCTTGGTTGGAGCGTCGACACACTGGAACCACCCTCTACGCTGCTGGCTCGCAGCCGTTGAAGGATAAAGACCACATGTAGTCGAAGACTGGACCTTCAGGCAGGCTAGCCTCGGCAGAGAAAATAATTTACCTTGATCATGTCCGCCCATGAAGGGTGAGAGGAGGCCTTTGCGGCAGGCTTCTTGGCGGTTGCTGGCTTTGCAGCAGCTTTAGTGGTGGACTTTGTGTCCTTAGTAGTTGTAGCAGCTTTGCCTCGGGCCATTGGAAGGTATTAAGTCTTGAGGAGGGAGGGGAAAGGGGCGGAGGGCGGTGGTTGGCGTGGTTTGTGGTAGCAAAAAAGGGGATGATAACACGGCGATGCGCCTCGCTATTTATACCAATTCGCCTTAGTCCCACGTGACAAGTAGACACTCCCAATAAACAAACCTTGTACACACTCTTGACGATATCCAAAATTTATTGGCTTCGGTAAACACATGCTCAAGAAGGTCTTCAAGCTGACCATACAAATTTTGAGAACTTCAAGTTCCTAGCGACCGAGATTTAGAGCGAATACGAGGGGCTGATGGGTTTGTTTATCAATTCAGGCGCGTGCGGCGCGTCGACCGCGTCGGAGAGTCGCGCACCACGTGACAGACTTCCATTTCCGGAGCACGAAAGGTGCCTTGCTTCTCGCGGCCAATCAGAGCCCGTCAAATTTCCTCCATGACCATTACGCCAGCGCTCAGAGCCTCAGCCCGGTCTGCCTATCGAGACCTATGGCGAGCAGCCTCTGTCACTTTCCGGGGTGCGTTGAAATGGAAAATATGCTTGCATGTTACTGAATGAATTCTAGGCGATGAACCCGTTCTACAAGGTGTGTAACCGCTGCCAGCAGAGCTCGGGACGAAGGCGCTCAACGAGGAAACAGCTTTCCGGCAGAAAATGCGGAACGACGCTATAGCCGCTGCTCAAACAGCGAACGATGCTGCTTCATATGAGCAACACACTGCCTTGTTCAAGGATATTGCAACGGTCCTCCGAAAGAACATCGTGCAGGCCGCGAAAGTGAGGCAGCTGGAGGACGGAACAGACATCTACCGTGCGTCTCCCGTATATCCTGTGCCTGGCTTGAAACTAATGTTGAGACAGATGTCAATATCCGAGAGGAAACTGAACTGGGCGACAACGAGTCTATCAAGTCACCACCTCCCATCCCTCCCAGGCGCAGCAAACGGTATGTCTTCCAGCCAACGTGAACGTCCCGACGAGAACTCTGATTGCCAGTGAAGCGTCAAATGCTGCTCCAGCTGAAGAGCACCCTTCTTCTCCACCCTCGACTAAGCGCATGTCCTATTCAGCCTTGAAACGTGCTCATACCCAACGTATTGTTCCGGAGTTGAAGGAGGAGGATTTAGAGGAGAGTTTCGTTCGAGGTGCGTGTCTCCTGATCTTGGTGTATTTGCCCTGTCGCTGATCTCAGTGCAGGTAGTGGACCGGTATGCACTACCGTAGTTTTCGGTTTCACCCGCCATAATGCTTGTATTAATAGGGTGGTCAATCAATCAATAAAACGGAAAACAATGTCCAGCTCCTTCATAAGCCCACTGGGATTCGAGTGTCCTGTCAAGAAACCCGTTCCCTCAGCCAGAATCGAAAGATAGCGCGGAAGAGATTGTTGGAGAAGGTATGATGGATGCTCTCGAAGATTGAACAGACGATCGCTTAAAGGCAACTCAGCTGGACAAACTTGCGAACCCTGGACTGTCGAAAGAGGAGATGAAGCTTGCAAAGAAACGAGAACGGGAGCGCCAGCGGCGCAAGAAGGCCAAGAAGAAAGCTTTGGCGAAGGAGGTAAACGCTGAGGTAGAAGAGCGTTGAGACCCAAGACGCTGGCTGGCCTTGAACTCAGATGGTCTCTTGTTTACTGACCGCGAAATTTAGCTTCGCCTACACACATCAGACGCCTCTTTGTAGTCTACAATTCCCCGTACTAGATTCTACGCACCGAAATTAGACTTGTTTCCACTTTTCCAATAACGATGATGGCGGCACATTCCGATCATCAATGGCAACGCGAACACGCAGCACCGTTGCGCACAACTTGTCCGTTCATCCACCGTCGACGTCGCTGACCGCACGCTCGACATTTGCTACTCACTACTTGACAACGATGGCGACCCAACAAGCAGGCGGCCTTCACTCACTCGCCACCATCATTAAACGGTGAGCACTATAATCGACCATTACGAAGCAACGGCATGATTGAATCTTGTCTTCATCATCAGCCTTGAGGCAGCAACTTCCCGAATCGAGGATATCGTCGCCAGTCAAGGAAGCCTAGTTCCTGGTGCGGCCCCTGCTCAGGCCGCTACTCCCACCTCTGGGTCCACTGCGACGGGGGCTGCCGCCCCACCCCCACCGCCTCCGCCCCCACCTCCACCCGTTGCCCAGGAACCTGCTGTCCGGGAGACACCAAAGAGCGTGACTGCCTTTGACGAACAGGTTCTCGAAGGCAAGGTCAAGCCCTTTGTCAAGCTCAGCAAAGAACTTGGAGATGAGAGCGTGAGCGAGTTGGTGCGTCTTGCCGATGCTCTTATCTACATCCTACCCTCTGCTTAACGCGTGTCGTACAGGCTGACTTGATCGAGAAGCAATACGCTGCTCTTCGATCCTTCTTGCTCATTGCCGCAACATGTCAGAAACCTGACCAAAAGGCTTTGGAGGGTTTGTTGCGCGACCTCGAAGAATCCATCAAGGCTATTCCCAAGGCGAAAGAGGCTCGGCGATCCACCGGGAGCAGAGATTTTGCGCAGCATCTTACCTTCATGGCTGAGGGTGCACCTGCGATTGGGTG
The DNA here is from genome assembly GCF_000182895.1 of Coprinopsis cinerea okayama7#130. Lineage (NCBI taxonomy): Eukaryota > Fungi > Basidiomycota > Agaricomycetes > Agaricales > Psathyrellaceae > Coprinopsis > Coprinopsis cinerea. The sequence continues at coordinate 2,540,651 of NW_003307543.1, read as the reverse complement.
GGTTGTTAGCGTATGTAACTTTCAAGTTGTTAGAAGATGGGTTCCTTGCTGATATGTCCCTGTAGCCTACCCCTGCACCGTATGTTGGCGACGTCAAGGAGTCAACTGAGTTCTGGGGTAACAGAATCATCAAGGAATGGAAAGAGAAGTGCGTGAGCCGTTGAAATAACGAATCCACTGAGTTAACGTCTGTCCTAAAGGAATCCCAAGCACGTCGAATTCGTTCGCGCGTTCATGGCTATCTTTGACGCCATGAGAGCCTTCGCGAAGGAGCACCACACCGCCGGCTTGGTCTGGAACGCAAAGGGCATTCCTTACGACCAATACAAGAGCCCTGCTGCAGGCGCTCCCGCCCCTCCACCTCCCCCGCCCCCTGCCCCCAAGGCGGCCACTGCGCCAGCTGGTGGAGCCGCATCAGTCTTTGCTGAGCTCAATAAGGGAGAAGCAATCACGCAGGGCCTGCGCAAGGTTGACAAGAGCGAGATGACACATAAGAACCCCGCTTTGCGAGCGGGAAGTACTGTTCCTTCTGCCCCTACTCCTGGTGCGTAACTACCACCTTCCTGCGAGGGCGATGTCTGAAACATGTGCGTGTAGCTGGGAAGAAGCCTATTAAGCCCACCAAGCCTTCAGCCCTTGCTGGAAAGAAACCACCCAAGTTTGTGCTAGAGGGTAACAAGTGGTTGATTGTATGTAATCTTCTCTCGATTTCGCTATTACCTTGCACTTACTGTGCATTACAGGAATGGCAGGAGAATGAAAGTCAATTGGTCGTAGAGAATGTCGAGATCAACCAATCTGTCAATATCTTCAACTGCAAGCAATCCACTATCATCATCAAGGGCAAGGTTAACGCTGTTACCATCCGTGCGTCACACTTTCACTTGTGCTACTACGAATTGCCTGTTGAACTACTGCTGCATCGTATCAGACAACAGTAGCAAAACCGCCGTCCTCGTTGAATCCGTCGTCTCTTCTGTCTCAGTTACTGCTTCTCCGTCCTTCACTCTACAGGTAACAGGCACGGCCCCCATGATTCAAGTTGACTCGACGGATTCCGGCCAAATCTACCTCTCCAACTCGAGCCTCAACGCTGAAATCACTACCGCCAAGTGCAGCGCTATTAATGTTAGTTTGCCGGTACCTGGGGAGGAGGACGGTGTGTTCGATGAGCACCCAGTGCCGGAGATGTTAAGGACCGTGGTCAAGGATGGCAAGCTCGTGACTACTGTTGTCGAGCACGTTGGATAAAGCAAGCCCAAATGCAACGGTGGGTGGATCATGGAGAAGATTTACTGAATTGGACACACTTGTGGGATAGGTTCTTTACATTTTGGAATTGGTACAGTACCAATGCATCGTGGAATTACAATACCCATTTCTTGGATACACTTTTGCAAGCGGACAACTCGTGTTTGTGGCTATTCTCAACCGCATCCACTTAGACATTCACAGTCGGACAGTGGAATGTTTAGCTGTAGAGTTCGGCACTCAAACACGAGGCGCTCAGGCGAAGATCCTGAGCGCTTCTATCGCTCCATCGATGGACACGCCCTCGACAAGAAAGATAGAAGACACTGAAATAGTGTTTCAGGGGCTGTCTGAAGGTTAGCAGCAGCTCTATATCCGTAGATAGCATCAAGTCTTGCAAGAGCAACGAGGCAATTGGAACCCACCTGACAGGCCTCCCATGTCACTTCGAAGAGACAATATTATTCCTGTCTCCGTGTCTAAAAAAACCATGTACCCTTGCGGTACCTCCCAAGTTCCGTTTCGCTTCTCTGTCAGTGGCACGTTTGACGAGCTGGTGGCAATCGATGGGAAAGACGGAGTAGTAAATGGATTGGGGGTGCGCACCGTATCGATTGTATTTGAATTATGCAACGGTATTAGTGGGAAGGATCAGATAAAGTAGGGTGAGGCAAGTGAAGGAAATGGGAATTCAATACATGCGTGCGATGGAGAGGATAGAGTGGGCTTTACTCACACGAGGGGTACCATGTGGGGAGGAAGGGGTAGGCAAATGCCATGGAAAGATGGGTATCGGGGCTCAGTTGGTATTGGGGATATTACGCCGTCTCCCGATGTGCTATCCCGGGCTGCGGGTGGAGAGTTAGATGAATGGATAGTAGGATGGGAGGTAGTCAATCATACTCCTCTTCGTATTGGTTGTCGTATCCTCCTGCGCCTCCAGTCGGACTTGCAGGGCGCCAGCCATCAATGACGAGCTCCTCTTCTCCGGTGTGACTCAAAGCTGAAGAGTACGGAGTTGCCCTCGAGGTCGTGCCGCTGTCGCCACCCAGGAAGGAAAATCCGTCGTCTTCGTCACTGTAAACACTCTCATGGTCTTCGTCGTCTTTCTCCCCGTCGCCGAAATGCAATGCCGCATCGAGACCAAGTAACCCGAGTGATTGGTCTTCTTCGAAGCCACTGCCGTCGTCGCCTTCCTCTTTGTCGTCTTCATCTGCTGAGCTTGAACCTTTCATGAACTGAGCAAGAGCTTCCAGGTTCAACCGACTCTTCTTCGGTCGAGGTTCAGTTTCTTTGTTCTTGGATTTACGCCTGGTCTTGGTGGCTTCAGTCGCCGATCCCCCGTCTTCCTCATTGTCTTCATCGTCTTGATCCCAACCCAAAACCCGTTGTAAGATCGCGGCTTCCTTTTCATCACGAAGGAAGCTTTCCAGCTCGCCTTCTACGAAAAGTTCGTCGTCCGGAATGGCAACTTCGTCGGACCCGCCACGCTCTGCTACGAGGAGTTGAAGTCGGGTTGGTCGGACGTGGCTGAATGTGGAGAGGGAAGATGTGGATAAGACGTAAGAGGTTAGAGGGAACGGGAAGGTGTAAGGCTTGGAAGGCTTCGATTTTGGGCGTGATTGGGATGGACCCGCGATGGCGAGTGGGTTCAACAAGAACCTCGTAGCTTCATCGAGCGTATGGTGAATCTTACGACGTTTAGGAGGGCGAGCGTCGCTGGTTGGTTCGGCTTCGCTACCCGTTGTCGACTTTTCGCTCGCGTCATCCTGATCCTCTGCAAGCTCGTCTGAAGAGAGCTCCAATCGGACATCAGGGAGAAGGACTTTGTGGAAGATTTCTTCATTGAATTTAATGACATCCTTGAGACCTCGCGCAACGATAGTACGTTTTGCTACCTTGGCGCGTCCCTTGACAGATTCGTACTTGCTAAGCCACGGTACCTTCTCGATAAGAGTAGCGACTTGGTCCTGGATTGCCTTGTATTGAGTCATCACGACAGTCTTCCCTATGCCAAGCCTGGCTCCGAGCGCTTTCCCCAAGTCACCAAGTGCTGATAGAGTTGATCTCGCTTCGGCCTCGAGTGAGAGCATAAAGATAGCACATGCTGTTGAAGCCGCCGAAGGCTTGCTCATGCCGTCAAACGGACACAGGCGCGCAAGGACGTGACAAAGAGAGGTGGCCGTATGTGTGACTGCATGCAATGACAGGGTTCGCAACGTCTTTAGTAAAGCCGAAGGTAGACCGCTATCAGCCTGGCTTTCTTGCAGGATGGATGCAAGATGAGTTTGCAAGGTTGTCATGAAGACGGAAGGATCCACTGGATTCGTGGTTATCTGCAAGGCGGATGTTACAGAGATAAAGGTTCGCGAGAGCAGCTGCGGCGAACATTTCAAGAGGACGGCAATGTCGTGAATGGAATCAGGGCGACTCGATTCCCGAAGAGCGATGATAAGACATGCACCAGCCACGAGTTTGGACTTCCTTCCCCAACGAAAATAACCAATGGATTTTGCCTGATTGAACAAGGTAGTGGCGCGGGGTGCGAGTCCGGAGGCGTTCATTGACACCGCTAGAGATTTGATGAAATTTGCCATCGTGTACTACGGGAAACAAGTCAGCTGGGGTATCCAATAAAGTGGCGGGAAGTGAAGAACAATAGGACAACCATAAGGACTTACCGCATTCTTTCGGTCTCTGGATTCTTGTCCCTGGCCAGCAAGAGCCCAGTTGGTGCGCGGATTCTTGAGGGTGTTGGGAGGCGGCGGACCCCAACGTTCGGGGTATTGGCCTGCGTCATTGGCCCAAGTCTGGTTTGTCAGAACCACCTGGCCTGGGTCTGTCAGGGTCCCGCATTCTGTACAGATTTCTGAGGCGGCAGCGTCGTCCCAGACTGTCTCCCCGCCGCACTCTGAGCACCCCATGACCGTCGGAGGCGAAATCCGAGTTCGCAGACGCCAGTGATAGAGCAAGAAATCGGCTGGACTGCGCAGCGGAGGCTATTTTGTGAGGTGAAGAAGCAAGGGGTGGCGGACAGTGGCGGTGCCCCTGTATCGGGTCGAGCGCTCACGTGGTCCCTAATTTGGCAAAGGCTTCTTTGTGCGTCAATGATTACATGGTCGAATCTTGGCTGTTGTCGCCCTCTGTGCTTCTAGATCTCGACGCGCAACCAAGGATCCCCGGCGTTCTTGCAAGACCCGCACTGATTATAGCAAGGGAAAGGCAATATATGATACTCTAGAGAAGGCCGATGTGGATTTTGTCATGGGACACCTTGTAGCCAGGGAAGTGGGGATACTTATTGGGGATCGGATTCGAAGACGAATGGATTACATTCTAGGGGACATGACCATTCACGGCGATTTCCATGGACGTCACAACTCCGCCTATATAAGGCACTCCTCCCCCTCTTCTCTTTTCTACCCAGACCAATATGGCCCACCTCAGTTTCCCCTTCCAAAGCTTGCCCAGTGAGGCAGTTCGCCGTCGCCTGTCGAGCACCGTTGGTCCTCGACCCAACATCCCCCCCACCTATGCGAGCCTCACTGTGAGTACATCGCTCTCATAGATCGCATCGATTGGCACTAATATCGCCTCACGATGTTAGCCTATGTGGGCCGGCATTGCTGGTGCTGTCGTCAACAACAACACAGAGTTCGAGATCTCCATTTCGATCCACGACTCTGTTTACAGCACCGACTTTGCCTCTTTGGCAATCCCCTTCTCACCCAACAACCCTGACAAGACCGCGAAAGAGATCGAGCAATATGTCTTGCAGGCTCTTCGCAAGTTCTCGGTTGAGCATCTTTGCAAGTTCCTTGGCGCTGGTATTACCGTCTCTCTCTTGAAGGAGGTATGTTGAATGCTATCCCCACCATGACTTGCCATCTGATCGCTATCTAGTCACCCAATCTCTGCACTAGGCTGTGGTTGGACATGGACATCGTCCCCATCGTCTTCAACATCAAACCCTTCCACACTGATTCCCTTACTCGTCCCAACATCAAGCACAGGATCTCTTCCACCACTGGCTCCTATGTTCCCTCTGGCACCGAGACCCCTACCGTCTACGTCGAGTCAGAGCACATGAAGGCCATGACTGGCCTCAAGGCTGATGTCTCTGGCAAGTTACCCATTCCGCGAACCCTTGATGAGCAAGCCGATTCTGCTGCTCGCAAGTGTATCATGTACTTCGGTCCTGGTAACAACCCTCGCTTGACTATCGGCCCACGCAATCAAGTTACTGTCGACGCCGCTGGTAAAATCCATCTTATCGATGATCTTGACGAGTTCAAGGCCACTGTTGGCAAAGGGTAAGCCAGTTTCGCATTTCTATGATGGACGGGCACCGATCGGCTATTTGCAGCACCTGGAACTCGGTTGTCAAACTCGCTGACGAGCTTCGAGAGAAGAAGGTTAAGATCGGCTTTTTCTCATCTACTCCCCAAGGAGGTACGTTTTCATCGGTTGCCAGATTCAAATACGCGTTCTAATATATACTATCATTAAGGTGGTGTCGCGCTCGTGAGTTGACGCGTCAGGCTAAATAAATGACGTTTTTACTGACTCCTTCCTTTAGATGCGTCACGCGCTCATTCGCTTTTTGACCGCTTTGGATGTTGATGCGGCATGGTGAGGCTTTGATCAATCTTCTATCTCTCGATCGGCTTCTAATCAGCCCTTCTAATAGGTATGTCCCTAACCCATCGCCAAGCGTGTTCCGTACCACCAAGAACAACCACAACATCCTCCAGGGCGTTGCTGCCCCGGATCTTCGCTTGACCCAAGAGCAGAAGGAAGGCTTCGACGCCTGGATCACCAAGAATGGTTTGCGGTGGACAGCGGAAGGTGGTCCACTGGCACCAGGCGGCGTTGACGTCGCTTTCATCGGTATGTGTCTAGTTTCTATTCTAAGTACCGTCTTATCTTACAACCTTTTGTCAGATGATCCGCAAATGCCTGGTCTTATCCCTCTTATCAAAAAGATTCGACCTGAACTCCCCATCGTGTACCGCTCGCACATTGAGATCCGAAGTGACCTCGTTCACGTCAAGGGCTCTCCTCAGGCTGAAGTCTGGGAATATCTCTGGAACAACATCCAACATGCCGACTTGTTCATTAGTAAGTCTTTTTTTTTGCATTGGAATTGGTCATGAAATCGATGTAACCTCTTCAGGTCACCCTGTCAGCAAGTTCGTGCCTAGCGATGTACCGCTCGAGAAGCTCTGCCTTTTGGGTGCTGCTACCGACTGGTATGTCATTCGTCTTTGCCGGCCGACCTCACTGCCTAATATGCATTCAGGCTCGACGGTCTCAACAAGGACTTGGACCCTTGGTGAGTATCTCTTAGCTTCCTGTGGCACCAATGAAGTAACATACTCCCAGGGATTCCCAGTACTACATGGGCGAATTCCGAAACTTGTGCCTCAAGGAGAAGATGCACGAACTCAAGTGGCCCGAACGTGACTACATCATTCAAATCGCCCGTTTCGACCCTGCCAAGGGTACGGTGCCTTTCCAGTTCGCCTATTCGAATTGCATTCTGATGGCATTCAAGGTATTCCCAGCGTCATCGACTCGTACTACAAGCTTCGCAAGCTCTTGAACGAGAAATCGCCTGAACTCAGCCAAGATGAACATCCTCAGCTTCTCCTCTGCGGACACGGCGCCGTCGACGATCCCGATGCAAGCATCATCTATGACCAGACCATGCAGCTTATCGCTTCGGCACCTTATAACGAATACGCTAACGATATCGTCGTCATGAGACTCCCTCCCAGTGACCAACGTAAGCACCTCTTCCTAGTTTTTCTGTGGCGTCATTCTTACTGCTTGCCCGTTCGCTCCAGTCCTCAACGCCCTGATGTCCAACTCTCGCATCGCGCTCCAGCTTTCTATTCGTGAAGGTTTCGAGATCAAGGTGTCCGAGGCCCTTCACGCTGGCAAGCCCATCGTCGCCTCCCGCACCGGTGGTATTCCTCTCCAAGTTGAGCACGGCAAGTCTGGCTACCTCGTCGAACCTGGCGACAACGAGACCGTTGCCAAGCACCTCTATGACCTCTACACCGATGAGGGACTCTACCGCGAGATGAGCCAGTACGCCAAGAAGCACGTCTCCGACGAGGTTTCAACCGTCGGTAACGCTCTCGCTTGGTTGTACCTCGCTGTTATGCTTCACCGTGGTGTTAAGCTCAAGCCGAACGGTGCTTGGATCAACGACATGGCTCGTCAGGAGACCGGTGAGCCTTATCTCCAAGACGAGCCTCGTCTTCCTCGTGGTGGTCTCCAGATGCAAGGATAGATGGCAGGCTTTCATATCCCATATCCTAGACCGCCTCATATACCTTGCTGAAACGACCTTGGGCTCTGTAGAATATTCTCCTTGTTACCCTGTGCTTCCGAACATCTCGTGTTGGCTGTAAAAATGGTTTTTGTAGTATACTCCAATGATAAGATCGCTGCTGTTTAAAGTAGAATGAATTGTATCTTGTTTGATTTTGAAGAACGATCGGCCATCTGGTCGACGTCGTAATCGGTCGAGATCGAGATTAAGCGCTCGTTTGGCGCTTAGGTGTTCATGGCACGTCAACTGGGGTTTCTGGTAAGGACGGGGGCAAGGCTCAACGATTTTCATTTGTAAATTTCTGGAGCTACAAAGTGCGACGGGCCACGGACCTCTTGGATTAAAATCCGCGGCGCCTGGAAGACACGCTCGATCTCCAAGCAAAAGCACCTGGTTGGCTACTAGGGTTGCTTCTCGATTGCGAAATGACATGATCTGTACTTCTAGTTAACGTCAACCGGTGTCGTCCCAATGCTTCAAACTGTAGCGACCTACACAAGTACAGAAGCCAACGTTCCAAATCTCTTCGACCGCTCGTCACAGTTCATTCCAGTATACATTCAAACGCTCGAGAGAATCGTGGATGGAAGCGGGCAACCCTGGTTTCACTTGCAACGTATGTTATTTATTTCCTCTTCTACGGGCGTGGTGTCAAGACGGTAACTGACCAGTGATGTGTCCTATGTCTCCTTCTAGCAGTGGTTCTGCGGAATGGATCGAGGCAGGAAAGTGGCGAAGATTTCGAGTGGATCTATTCCATCATGTCAAGAGTCGCTCGAGAAGGACCATACGGCAAGGGACAAAGCTCAATGTATTTTCATCATCTGGGGCATACACATTGCAGAAAATCCATTGTAATTCGGAGATATGGCCGAATCCTGATTTGTGTTCGTCCTGACCTGTGCCATTCGACAGTGTTGTATTTCCTACGCTTCGTCTAGCACTTCACCTCTCCCAAAATTGAGTTCGTGGCTGGAAGCTGCATGGAAGCAATTAGATCATCAGGCTCCGATAAGGACGACTCTGATGACAGGGATCAATCGCGGAGGTCATCATCTAGAGCCTGGTTGACTCCGATCGTGTCTTGCTCTTCCCGCCACTCAACAGTGCCGTTACGTTCGCCTATATAGCAGAACGCATCGACCCCCGGTTGCTCTCGTGTTCTTGAAAAGGTTACAGACAAATCTAAGAAATATGGCAGCGACATTAAGGTGAGCGGCGCCGAAATAATGCGATGGAGAGACGCGATCTTACCCGTCGTCGGTTAGGCGAATCCAAAAGGTTGGATCGATGTACCCTGCTTGTGTGACTTAGTGAAGTAGATGCTGACTTAGGGGCCCTGTTCTCCTAGGAACTCAAAGACATCCACCAAACACCTATCGACGTGAGTAGGCGCTTCATCTGTAGTCTTAATGGCTTCGTTGCCGATTGCCGAGCTCCAATTTGAAGCTTCATTGTATTCTACAACTTGCTGAGTGAAGCTGACGAAGTTTGTTACTCCAGGGTGTGACAGTGGTCGTGGACGATGACAACCTCTTTGAATGGAAGTGCTCGATAAAGGCTGCTGTGAGTAGGATGTAGACGTTAACTTCCCGACGATAACTGATTCATATCCCCTCGATTTCATCTCCCCTTTGAACGCAATGTGACTTGCCTGCGGCGTTGGGTACCTTCCCGTCGGCGATACTTGCCCACCATGGTCCTTCATATCCGTATCCTTTGGACGGCCTCACTCTCGACGTTTATCACCACTGTCACGATCTGGACCTCCTTTGTGTCAACGATATCGCAGTCAGACTCGCCGTACAAGGGTGGGACGTTCAACCTCAAGTTGACATTGCCCCCCAACTACCCTTTCAAGGCACCCACAGTACGTTTCCTTGTGCAAGGCCATCGGGATGTAGTTAACCCAGGTGACCTCCCAAGGTGACGTTTACGACCAAGATCTATCATCCTGGTATCAATGAAGAGGGCTCCATTTGTGTTCCCGTGCTTCGAGATGAGGTGAGCACTGTTATGCGATGGAATACGAAACCGAGTGCCAATGATGCTGTAGTGGAAGCCCACAGTGACACTTTCGTCTGGTAAGCCTTCTTGAAGCGATGTTGAACACCTTTCTGACAGTTCACCCCAGTCTTGCATATCATCCAAGACAAGTTGAACAACCCCAGCCCGGATGATCCTTTCGAACCTGATATTGCGGCGGTACGTCTGATGTCATAGATCTTGTCTAGGTGATTAACACCACTTTCCCTCAGCTCTTGAAAAACGATCAGGCCAAGTTCCTTGCTACTGCTAAGGAATGGACCAAGAAGTGTGTTCAATGTTCCTCCACATCGCCACAGGCTGACGCTTGCTTTCAGATACGCTTCATAAGTAAGGCCTCGTGCTGGGAGATGTGTGTTAGCGACTTTGATTTCACACCGGTATCATCACGATTCGGGGTTTAGTACGGCGGGCCGCTTTAGGGGGGCGTGAATGTCGGCGAGGCTTCTCAAGGAGATTAACAGGAGAAATGCGAGGAAGCCGTACACAGTGGGAGAAGCTCGATGCATGTACATATTGCGAACAGATCTATGATCATTTCGACTGAGCCAGTCCGCTTGCCATTAGCCGGTTATCAAGTAGGTTTCTTTTGTAAGGTAAATGCAAAACATGGAAATAAGAGGTTAACTTGTAAAGTACAAAGGTGAGGAGACGAGGGTATTTTTGTAAAGTGATCGCACCAAAAGCGGAAATGAGAGCGACCGCGTGCCTGATGGATTTGGCAACAAGTGGACATCAGCGTCGAGGGTGTTTTCTGCTCAGCGACCGCCGCAAAGTTTGATATCTTCTTTCTACCTTCATGTTTTCCTCATCTTCTGGCGTATTTTGAATATCTGCACCCAACCTACTCCGATCGTTCACAAAGTCACTTACCTATTGCGACCTTAATCCTTCTTCCCAATCTCTCCCCAATTGGACCAGGTTCTCGGGCGAAAAACTCGTGTATACCACGTTGCAAAAAGTCATCAGAACGGGTCATACCTACCAAGACTACCCAAAACACCTTTCCAAATCACTATTCGACCTATTGAACCTGTCAAAACAGGTCCTTCAGCCCCGAAAACATACGATTCGAGCTGGATTAGACAAGCTTTGCCCCATCCGCCCAGAAATCCGCTCCAACAACGGTTCTTTTTAGTCGGTGAAGACAGCGGCTAGTCCCCATACGCACAGCGCTGTCCAGGTGTTCGGTTAGGTGAAGAGAGCCCAAGAACGGGAACAGAAACGTCAACGGAGAATTTGAAGGGTACTATAGAATATAAGGCGGAATGCACCGATTTCGGTACGTCTTCCCTTGTCTTCAGCTTTATAACTTGTCCTGTTCGCTTCTCGTCCTGCGGGCTCAGGGATGCTCGTCGAAATCAGATCAAGGAACCTTAATTGAATTCTAAACCCCATCTCGCCGTTGTTTACTGCCCCTGCCACGCAGCATCCCTGACCTGAGCTCTTCGCCACCAACGCCTCACCTTTTCCCCGCATTTCTGTGCTTAGCGCGCTCCTTCGGACTTTTATTTCTTTGCAATTCCAACAGCGCGCAACGAGGCAGAAACTAACCACCGTCTAACAGCAAAAAGTCGGACGTAAAACGCAGCGGCGGTCCAGCCCCGGCGTCCACTCCTTCGCAGGACGCCGACGTTCCGCAAGACTTCTTACCGCCAGTTAGCGACTTTCGCACGTCGCTCATCCTCCCCGAGTAAGCTTTATTGGCTGAAATTTACGAGCGTATCAAGCTCACAATGTTACCCAGTCTATCGCGGCGCTTCTCTTTGCTGCGAACCCCCGCTGGGGAGCCCGTCACCGTGGACGACCTCCGCTCCAAGTTCGCTGAGCACCGCGCCAAGGGTTCTCAACACACAATTAGCGAAGAGGAGGAAGACATGTTGCTGGAAACGTTCAGTCGCCTGCGAGGAAAGCCTTCTGGCGCATCCCAGGAGAACGTTGACGGGAGTGATGTTGGGGCAACCACGGCAGAAGACGAGTCTGGGAGTAATACCAACACCACCATCAAGTCGACCAAAGGAACCTCCAGCGCCACCTCTTCGCCTAGCAGTCGTTCTACCAAGAGGTACAGCAACAATATGTTTGGCTCGGGGAGGATGCGCGACTACACGTACCTGAGGAGCGTAGCATCCTCTCGTACCTCTGCCAGCGGGAGCACCAAGACCCATTCGTTAACACCCTCCGAGGCTTCTTCGTCGACACCGAGAGGCAACACGTCATCCATCGCGGACAGTTTGCGTCCATCGACACCGACGGGTACTAGCGTCGACGAGTCGGTGCAATCAAGTCCTTGCCCAAGCAACATCAACGATCAGGGTTCTTTGCGATCGACATCATCATCGATGGACCCTGCCCAACCCATATCAGCAGCGGAGTATCGATTGCAGAAGTCGCTGGCACCGGCCGTTTTGAAGAGAGCGTCCCTTGCCCTCGAAAGTGTTATCAAGGAGCTTGAGGATGATGTTGAAGAGGAAATAGTCATGCCCCGCTCCACACCTATCCCGAGAAACCATGTCGATCACAATCAACACCAGGTAGCGCCTCATCAAACCCAACGGCAACCCAGCGAGGCTTCTACAGCCTCTGTAGTAAGTTTGACTCTGTTTCGGCCAGTCGCATCGTGTTGACAGTCCGTTTTCAGCGCGATACCGTGTCGTCAGTTGTCGTTGAAGCTGGGATGGCCATCTCGTCTGACAGGCCCACCGACGCATCCGACATACATGCACACCGGGGACCTTCACCAGTCCCAACCAACGCGACGCCTGGTTATATACCTGGGATGCCAAGGCCCATGACACCCCGTGACTTTGAATTCTTCGCTGACGAGCGATCGCACTCAACAACGCCTCGCGCCACCTCTCCCATGCATAGCTCGTTCACCTTGCCGGAATCGACCGCCGCCTCCGTTAGTATTTCAAAAATGCTAAGGAGAGACTCGACGTCATCGGCCTCTGGAGCGCGTCAATCACCGAGACCTACAACGCCGTTATTCCTTCAACGAAGCGCTTATGGAAACTCTCCGCCGTCAATGAATGGCCGGCACACACCTGTGGAGGATAAAATCCGCTCTTATGGGGATGTTAGCACCAGTGATCCAAGCTCTTTCGATCTGGACCAATCCCTCAGCTCCTCGATCTTAGGAGGTCGAAGGCGGCCAGCATCTCCTTTGGCAAATCCGCCCTTCCAATCTATACCGGCAGGATCGCCATCGCAAGGACTGTCTATATCGAGGCCAACTACACCTTCCAAGATCGTTTGGACCGTGAACAATGACTCAGGAGGTAGTCGTTTCAGCAATTCGCCGAGCGTCTCTCCTCCTGCGCGAAGGGGCAGCCACAGTCGAGACAACAGTTGGACCAGCGACAGTGGGCTGAGTGATGCAGAAGTCCAAAAGATCATCAACGGTGCAAGCGGTGGTGTCGATGTCTTTGGTGGTGCAGCCATGGGATTAGAGAGGAAACCGAGTGGGAATGGCATCAGTGCGCCTGCTCTCAATAGCTCTGGATCGTATTCTTCAACAGACGACCTCGGCCGCTCTTGGTCATCCAACCGTGCTTTTGGTAACAGTCGACCTACGTCCCCGCTCAATGCCTCGGTTGCCTCGCAAAACTCGTTCTCGGACGCATCCCACAATCTCACTAATTCCCAATCCCAGAACAAGCATCGTTCTGCCACTCCGACACAGATCACTCCGAGATCCCCTTCTTCACCGACCTTCGATACCTATCGCAACTCTCCTTCGAGACTTGGCAAGCGCTCCTCCAAACAGAATGGACCGTCTTCCACCTCACCTTTCGACCTTGGACCCCTTCCATCTCTGACCCTGAACTCTAGAGCCAACCTGTCTAGTTCTTCGTTACTTTCGACAGGGTCTAGCTTCCATTCCTGGGACGACAACAACGACAGAGTTCTCAACATTTTCGATGATATCGATGCTCAGCCCGCGTGGCACGATTTCTCATCCGACAAATCAACAACATCGGGTTCTGAAACCCAAGGCAAGGTTTCGTCCAGTAACGAAACAACCCCAGATGATGATTGGGAACCGGAGGAGATTATCCGAAGCTATGCTGGGCTGAAGAAGGCCGACTTTGCAACAATCCAGGAGAAGCTAGTCGCCGTGGCGAAGGCAACTGAGCACCGAGGGTCAGCCCTAAGGAAACGACGACCATCCACTTCGCAATCCAACTACTCCACAAGGGACCATAGGGTGAGTCGGAATAACTGAAATTATGGTATATGAGACATTTGACGCGTTGCTTTGTCCAGGTTGCCAGTCCGCCGCCGCCTGCTTCCCCCGTATCCAATGTCCACTCCATGGCTCGCGAACAGCAGAAGGCCATTGAAGTGCAGTCGCTATCGGCGCCCAGCCTAGCTTCATCGCAGTCCTCGTCTTCCATTGACAGGGAATTCGGCCTGCGCAGGAATTTGGCGCAAGTTCTCTTTGGGGAAGGAGAAGACGATAGGGCGCCAGATGCTACAGTCACGGGGCATGGCACGATAACTGCCAATTCCACTGCCACTGCGAACTCGACGATAACGGGACGGGCGGCGCCTTCAGCCACCACGGAGCCCATCGCCATTAATCCTAATGCCAGCGTGTCTTCAGAACTAGCCATCGGTTCGGCGATTGCTGAAACCAGTATATCCGAGTTGCTGGAGAGTGCCATGGGCAGCCACCCCAAAGATACCCCACAGTCCAAAGAGGAACCTGCAAGTCCTGCCCCCTCATCTTCTTATCTCCTCAATCGGAACCCTTCGACATCCCGGATTCCCCAGTCGCCGCAAGATCAAGCTGTTCTTGCACGGGAGATCCAACAGAAGGCTCAGGCCGCGACCCTGGCCCTCCACAAACCCCTGAATGAGGCACCTGTTCATACCACCCTCCCGCGAAAGCGCATCGATCCCAGCCAAATCTCCAGCCCGACGCTGGTCTCTTCCTCGGCCAGTGTCGATACTATCCCATTGAAGACGCCTTCGTTGACTGCCAGTACGAACTCTGGTAGTCTGAAGATCGGTTCTCGATTCAAGAGGCTTAGAGGGAGCATACGTGCGAAAGTCGCGACAGTCGATGAGAATGCTTCGATCAACTCTGATACCAAGAGCCCACCAACGAGCAGCCAGATGGCGACATATGATCATGATAAGCTGAGGGCTGCCAGTGGACCCAATTCCTCAGGGCCAGGCGACGGAGGGAGGTACAAGGTCTCTGTACCTAGTCCTCCTGCGTCAGCAGGCCCGGGGTTGAAAGGGTTCATGGCGCGGTTCAGGACGAAGCGTATGACGGATATACCGCAGTCAACATCGTCTCCGACTCAAGGTTCGCCTCACATCCCTGCAGCATCCTTCTCACCTTTGTCTCCCTCGCATAAATTATTCCCGGCCAGTCCCACCCCCTCAGCCACACACTTTGCCTCCAACGCCGATTCGGAACACGCGCCCGTTGACTCGAGACCAGAGCAAAATCGGGCTCAGTTCACATCTCCTGCTTCACCTCTTTTGCAACAAGGACGCACAGATACCGACTCTAGGCCAGAAGCCGGTGGGGATTCAGATGCCCTTCAACAGCTTTTCGCGGCTGCCAATAAGATCGGTATCGATCAGTCAGCTCTGAACGATCTCTTGGTTCGTTCAGGGTCGATATCTTCTCACAACCTGTTGTCGAGAACGGCTTCGACCTCTCACTCTGGGTCCAGTCAAGGTCAAGGAAGTTCATCGACATCTTTCAACGACTCTCGCCTCGCGGTTCCATCCCTACAGCAGCCGAACCTTTCATCCAGTAGCGGCTCGGATCACACTGCCACGCCAACCATGATGCAGCATTCATTATCCTCGGGATCCTCACCCTATGATGAAGTGGTTATTGGAGGTGCGAATAATGACATGGGTCGACGAGCCTCGGTTAAAACACCGGAGCACTTCCGCCGACGCGCTGCGACTGATGCATCTGGTGTGGACGGTCGAGCAGTTGTTCGTCGGACAATTATCTTCGTGGATCCCAGGCAGTCTACCGTGGACCCTACCGGTGTATCAAGAAGAGCGTCAACGAAGCGGCGCAGAACCAGTGTTCAATCAGTGTCAAACCGTTCGGTCCACGACCGTGTTCCAACGCCTCCGCCGTCAAAGACGCCGATAGGAAAACGCTTCTCCCATGACGGTTCCCCTCCAGTTCCCCAGCTCCCACAGTCGTTCACTGGACAGGCGGAGAACTTGCTCACTGTTCCAACCGCTGGCAACGACAAGAACTCTGCGACTTACGACTCCGTGTACGTTTGTTTTCGGTAATTTCACTTGTCTTTTTTCTCAACTGATGCAACGGTTTGTCACAGGTATGAGCTGTATGGTGATAGCAGGGCCACGAGCATGATGGTTGACCCCAATAACCATGATAACCGGGGTGAAGGTCACCTACCTGCCGAATCGACTACTGGTGTCGAGGTGATTGAGCTCGCGAATGGAGAAACCATTTGGTAAGAACCTTAATCGCCGTGTACTTTTGAGCTCTCTCTTCTCACACGGCTCGTGATTGTGTTTCCTTACAGGAAAATTGTGAACGGGTTACGGGACGACGATGACGATTCCTTTTATCCCAGTCAGCGCAACAGTATTTCATCAGAATATTCCACTCGCGAAGGAACTACTGAAGGATTGCAAGTTTTCGTCAAGGAGCATGTCCGTTCGGGATCTAAAGGCAGCCATGCTTCCTTTTTGTCAAGGAAGAAATCAGGTGCAGGGAAGGCGCGTCCCGACACAAAGGTCAGTCCGAGTCTTGCGGTTTATTTTGGGCGCCTAGGACTTCGCTGGGCTAATCTTGCCGTTTTCTTTTTATAGATCATGTATAGTTCGCCGGAGCAAATTGCTCACCTGATCGAGCAGCTTTCTCATGGCATGGATGCTGGTTCCTTCAACTTTAGACCCTATCGCAATTCTGGTTCTGGGTCGACCTCTGGAACACGGTCCTCAGTCGAACCTGGCCATTCCGCGACATCTTCCCTTTCGGCCAATGAGATAACATGGACTATGAAAGAGATTGATTCGATGCTGACCTCCATGTCCCCGAAATCCTAATCCCTGTAACGCCTAATCTACTTCTCTGCTTCTCTTTGCTGTTGGATAACATGTTGCTTCTCACTTGGTTACACAGTTGGCGGTTTCCCTTTATTCAATGTTTTCGATAGTACTTCCAGAAAATGCTAGCAGTCCATAATAATATGCGATAATGAATCAGACAGTGGATAGATAGAACGGATGGAGGAGTGATTTTTAAGTCCGGGAGTAGAGATGCGAGCGAGCATAACAAGAAAGCGCAGAGGGTAGAAACCGCAAATCTAGAGGGGAAAATGAACCCTAAAACATAACGACGAGCGGAAGGATCTTTCGGTTTCAGAGACCGTGAAGGTCGATCCACCGGTTGATACATAAGGCAAGGAGTGCGTCTACCAATAAAGGATCGTTAATGAAGGTGTACTGGAACAGACCATGTGAGGGGCCGACGACCGTCGCTTGGGCATATCGGCGAAACACAGCGATTCTGATGTTCGCGGCGGAGTAGAGCTGCAAAAGAAGGTGCAGGGTCAGTTTGATGAGATAAACGTACAGTTCCAGACAAATAGAGCCAAGGGAGTTTTTGTGGAGGGAGGAGAGGAGTACGGTGGGTACAGTGTGGGTAATTGATCATGACCATGGGCATGATGGAACACGGCGAACTCTTTTTTGCAACTCAGAACACTCACATCATACGACGTCGGGGTTTCTCGCAGTCTTCGCCATTCATAGCGCTTGCCATCGGCAGTGGAAACAAACGCGCGAGCACTGCGAAGGTTTTTAGTGCCAAGAAGTGTCAGTAAAGATCCAAATTTAAACAAGCACGAAGAACGAAGGATAAGAAGCGCGGAAGTGATGAGGACGGCCGCAGTCAGAAACGAGTACCGTGCGGCCAGTGAAAACATCATGGAATCAATGGCGAAAGTTCGCACATACTTTGGGCTCGAGCCGGGCATAACGAAATGCGACATGGGGAGGTGTCTGTTCGTGCCGACGACGGTGACGCTCCCTAGGTGGTTTCCTGGACTCCAGTCCAACGTCGCGCAGAGTTGTTCGCTGCCGTTCCTGTAGACCTAGATTTGGGAGGTGAATAGCCTGGAATAGTTAAATTGCGAACAGAGGCGCACCGTTGTTTTGATGGAAGGTGACATTAACTGGTTGCGTTCCCTGGTCTCGAAGGAGAAGTAGACGGGCTTAATGTCTTCGCCAATGACGATGCAGGCTCGAGGGTCGTCACGGCCGGTGAAGAAGAGATCATAGGTGGTTGAGGGGGCAGTCGTCATACTGAGGAGACCAAGATGGAAGCATGTTCAGAGGAAACCGAAGGCGAGTGACATGGACGGTGTTCTTATACATGGACACGGTCTGGCTACCCCCCTCTGGCTCCCGTGATTAGCGCGTTTCGGGTCCATGGGAAGATTTTCACATCGATAGTGGCACCGGGAAGAGAAGAAGCAAGAGCTAAGTGAGATCCTAAAGCAGCCTTTCTGTGCGACCGCGAATTCCAAGTCTATTAGCATTTTTACTTGGTTGCTTGGTGCCAATTGAGATCGGGAAGACATGTCAAAGTTGCCACTGCCACTGAAAGCCTAAAACATGGACACCGAGGCCTTACCCGTTTCAGGTCTGGCAGACCCTGCCAACCCACGTTTTGGCCACGTGGTTCGTTGGGCGCCTAAACCCTCGGAGGGGGCTCCATTCGTTTACTACACAAAATGGTACGCCCCAAAACGAATCTTTTAGGAATCAAGACGACATCCAGCATAATAAACGGCGGGGAACAACACAACTACGAATTGACCTTCCACAATTGGCGTCTGCGTGTCTTGCGAGTAATGTGGACGGCACTCCCACCGGTGGAGCTGTTTGCGCCGAAGGCAAGGACGACCGCTTCTTCAGTGCCTCGAGCGATCCCGCGTTTGCGCAACTCGATGGCGGCCTTTGCAAAAGCGAAGCGATCCTGATCGGGCCCTGTATCACGGTGAAAGTAATCGAGTAAGTAACGGTGAATTGAAAGGGAATACGGATAAACTTTACCAATATTGAATGTTGGAGATTCGACGGCAGATTTAAACATCTCGAATGGGACTTGGGCATACACTTGGAGCAAGACATCACGACCGGTTCTCCCAGAGGCATCTGGTTGTGGTTGGCGGACTTCCAGAACCTCGGGTAGCGTGACGACAAGGAAATGGAAGACGTCGTCTCGCAGCCTCTGGGCGTAATGTCCGAAGACTGTAGTAGGCGGAGCAGGTGCCTCTGGTGTGACGGGCGTCATCGTGCCATCTGTTGAAGGCGGGCTGGTGTCGAGGAACTGAAGCCAAGCACCGACGGTTTCCACGGACAAGGACCTGCGGCAGACTTCGTAGGCGTATTGGCAAAGGTCGTCCATACCACCGAGGAGACACCCAGCGGCAAGAACGGCCCTGGCATTTTCTGGCCTGATAAGGTTCAGGGAAATGGATGAATAGAGATAGCCCAGGGCTAGTAGACGTTTAGAAAACGGATGTTGTGAGCGGTGAATTTAGAGTGCTTACCGATTGCGAAACCCTGTCAACGAAGAAGTCAGGGGATGAGATGACTAACACGGACACAGAAACGAGAGGATTAACGTACCTCTTGAGTGACCTCGGGTTCATGATCGAGATTGACGTATATGACCCTCTGGCCGGTTGCCTGTGGAGAAGTTGACATGGAATGGGCGAGATAGGGAGACCGCGACAAGATGACGGCGTGGAGGCGGTAGACATTTTGGTGTACGTGCTAGAAGAAACCGATGAGGACACGTAAATTTGAATGAAGAGCGAAGATGACTACCAGGGTCGTGTCCGCGTAATTCTGTCAAAAGAGAAAAAAAAACCTAGGTTGTCAACGAAACTAGGGCAGGAAGATGAGAGAAGTAACTTACACCAGTCTGAAATGCGTGATAAAGGTGGTTCACAATCTGTTCGTTGTGCGAAGGCTGGTATGGGCTATTTGGAAGCAGAGACGCGTAGGCCAACGAAGAGCGCGAAAAAGAATGTGTAAAAGGTGCCGATCTATGGATTTTCAATGGTAGAGCTACTCACTGCGAGAAACCATTGACTGGGTAGCTTGTCGACGCTGGTGAGGCCGTGTTTTGCTCGTAAAAAGGGGTGGTGGACGTCCCGACTTCAGGGTGGGGGGCGGTGCCGTTTGTGTGTGGTGCACGGCCGTTGACGGATCCCGATGAAGATGCAGCAGAGCTCATTATTGAAATAGAAAACGAATATTCACGAAAAATGTCGAAAAACGGGGATCGCAAGGGTCGAAGAAAGTGGCAAGCGTCGGCGAATGCAGTGGTTGAGGTCAAAAGAACGAACAGCCACCGGCAGTCACAGCGTCCCCACTGTCACACCCTCTTCCAATCACCCTCTTCATTCAAAACACTCTTTCTATCATTTTTCTACTATAAACCGTTCCAAACGTATCTTCATCCCCCTTCATATTCACAAAACTCCTCATCAAGTTGGTTTTCACGCCCAGTCCAGCAGCAACCTCTCCGAAAATTGGCTCGTAAACCGGCGGCGGCGAGGAGTATGTAGCTACAGATTCTCCAGGCGTTTCTACGATCTTTTTCGACCCAAACGTCAACACCTTTTGGTTCTTGTGCGTCGACCAGAGATTTCTTACCATGTGGGACCGATCTGAAGCAAAGTTCTTGAGGTAAACCTCTGCAGGTATGACCCTAAAGCAGCTATTTCCATTGAACTCCATCAGCTCACCCGCGTTCCAGCTTCCAAGCAGCCCGCTTCGGCCATGAGGACGACAACGCCTATTCGACACTGCCCCGTCGAACCTGCATGGAATCCGTGGGCTACGACCCTGACTCACCTCTCGTATTCAGTCAACAGATCCTTAGGGAACGTCATCTCCAAATAATCTGTGGTCCCAATAATAGTTAAGGGTGATGTAACCTATGAGGTTGGGGGCAGGAAAAGCTCACCTTCCCATGGACATGGTATAGGAAGGCGGGTATCGAAATCGTACGCCCAAGATGCATTCCCTCTCAGCTCCCTTCTTTCATCGAGATCGCTATCCACTCGCGGTTGGAGGATGAGAATAACATGATAGTCCCAGAGGACAGGAAGGTCTTCTCTCCTAGATGATTTCTGGAAGAAGAGGGCAGCCTAGGTGGGCCAGTGAGCATGGATGGTTTATTTTTGACTTTCGGAAGAAGCGAGAAGACATGGGTGCTCGACGCAGTACCGCCCGGTCGCGAGCAACGCGCTGCCCGGTCTTTCGAAGTCGTTTATCGTTCCCATGCTTAGTTCTTCTCCTCGGAGTCCTTCCACCATTCTACAACATACACGCACGTACCATTTTGTTCTCGTTCGAAACGAATAAAACCCATAGGTTCCACTTCTCTGCGATCTCAGGCTTCGACAGAAAGTCACGACATAAGAGATAGATGTTCTCTTCGCAGTAGCATCTCGTGTACACTGCGTTTTCTGGGAGATCGGGAGGGAGGATGGTGGTGGACATGGTCAAAGATGGTTTCCACACAGCACTTTCTAAAAGCGCTCGCGCCCAGTGGTGATTCGGCACTTCGAAGGCTGTCACATTGTGCGGGACGGTGAGTAGTCCTTCCGAACTGCTGTCCTTCGTGTTAGAGAGTGGGGGAACAAGAATGAGATTGACGAGGCGGTATAACGTGGCTTGCAAAAACTACAATCCCTCCGGATCTAAGACGCTCAACGCCCCTAAATGCATCTCCTAACCAGCCCTATCTCTGAGTCCCAGCCGAAGGACAAACAGCGATAAGTGCATATGTACTCAGCAGGGGCACCAGGAGTCACAGACGGAGGGAAGGCGTACCGCCCAAGCCTGTTTGCTCCATCGATAAAGTCGTACTTCTCCGAGCACCTGTGTATCGGCTATAGCACCGGTATTGGTTGGCACTGACGTATGAAATGGACCGAGTCAGAAGGTTCCGGTGTGGATAGGCGCTCTGAGTATTCCTGAGACAGATGGCCAGCTGGTCATTGGCCGGTCTCATGCATTTTTTATGAACCCAAGGAAAACATGGGCCCAGGAGGACCACAAGCAGCGGGAAGATACCACGCCAGCCTAGTACAGTTACAGCATGTTAGTCTGCATACAGCCGAGATCGTGAGGCCTTAGACGTGTACCGATATGTATATCACAGCACCCGCCTCGAAATCTTCGTTGTCCTCTGAATCTCAAAAGTTCCCCGCTTGCGTCGCCAGCAATAAGTACTCCCCCACTGGCCGGTCGCCAACATCATGATGCCGCGTCTAGCGCTTGGAAGTTGGAACAGAGTACCTTCTCCAGGTTCTTAATTCTCCTTGCCTATTACTCCAAGAAAACGCCGAAGGGATCCGAGTTGCCAACAGTTAAGCGCGCAAGCGCCCGGCGGTCGTTTTAGACAAACCTCTCAAGTGCGGGTGGGGGGTACCTCGGAGCTTGAGTATGTAGTAGGTCGCGGCCGTTCTTGAGGAACGTTGTCAATGAGGCCGAGGGAAAGAGTGGTGAAGGGACGATCATCCTTTTCGTGCTCTTTCAGTGGCCGAGTCGGTCGGGTGCGTGTAGCACTCACTGGCGAAGATGAAAGTAACCTCAATGATTGCGGTTGCGTTGTAGTTGAATAGAATTAAAAGGTTAAGGCAGAAGGCTAAAAGTACATACAAGTTGGTACTGTGTAATACAAATGGTTGAGAACGCGAAGCAAAGGAGCCGTCTTTGAATTAGGATTATAGAAATGCAGCCACGATTTGCACCCGTATTGACGAGGCGGCAGGTGGCGGAGAGACAAAGCAACGAGGACAAAGGAAATGCGAAAGAAATTAAGTATGTAGAAGGAAACGGCGGGAACTTGGCAAAGCAGAATACGAGGAAGAAGGAACAGGAGGGAACAGGGGCGCAAGAACCTATCGGGTGTGGCGTTCTCCCGGATGGAAAGATCTACCGGCGGGATGTCTCTGACGTGACGACAAAGGAAAAGCGGGGAAGAAGTCGGGTGTGGGGAAGAGGTGAGGAGGGTGTATACATGCAGTGAGTAGCCTCGGGAGGTGGTTTGTCGTCGATGGCGTTCAAGGTGCGCGTGCCGGAGAGGGTACTTGGATGAGGGGATGGCCTACGCGGAACGGTGAAAACCATCCCTCGGCGACGAACAGTTCTGTGGTCTCGGTAGATCCGAGTTTATGTAGTCACCCGGCATGGAAAGCAGCCTGACAAATGCGTCGGCATGGTCACGTCGGCAAAATCTGTTGATTGCGATCCCGCCGTGCCATGGTGTGAGGACCCCCGACCATGCGTATACCGGAAGGTGCCCATGCGTTGCTCAGCGGCTCTCCACATTCAGAACATGAGCTAGAAAAAATTCTTCCTTGGCTAGTGGGTCGATGGGAACGGGTGTGTGGGTGAGTGGCGAGGTGGTTGGGGTTGGTGGTCGGTAGAAGCAGTGAGGATGGGTATGGATCACAGCAGTCATTCTGACCGCGGTGAGCAAACCGACATCCATGGCAATCATGGTCAATCGGTGTCGGTCGTCACGCGCAGAAAATAGATAGGGTGATGCATAAAGATGGGCTAGCCTGGAGAAAGTGCCACCATTAGCCATCGGCGAAACATTTGATAAAAGGCGCGTAAAATCCGCGAAGAGCTGCACGTACCCGAAAGCGAAGATCACAGATAACAAACACTTTCGACAGAGGTGTTTCCGTCGAGAGTGCGGGGAAGGATACCCCGACTACTTCCCGACAACCATGGTGTTGGTCATGTAGGGAACTTTCTTCTTGAGCACCAGTTCTGGCGAGGACGCATCGCTACGCTGGAAGGGGACGAAGATGGGTTTGGCGTTGGATGGAGAGGCGCGGTGGGGCCGGGGAGAGTAGAGAGGCGTCGAGGGTGATGTGGAGGGCGTTGACGCGCCGCTACTCGTTGACGAGGGTGCGTAGGAAGAGTAATGCGTCGGGGGAGAAGAGGGATAGTAGGTTTGGCTTTGGCGTTGGGCAGACGCGAATTGCATAGGGTACTGGGATGGGTAGGGCGCTTGTGGGATGATGCCAGAGCCGTTGGTGAAGGGGTGGGTGGCGAAAGGGTCGAAAGATCCAAGAGGTGATGAGGCCATTGCTGAATGTGTCAACGGGGTAAACGTTGAATTGGGCAGGAGAGGCAGAGTTGGATGGATGAGTGTGTGGGGAAACGAGACGAATTGAGTAAAACCAGACTCGAAGCTATGGCTCTTATATACCGGAAAGAGTTGCTGCCATCCGACTTTTTGGAACTGGATTCGTTTTGCCGGAATAAGTTGCTCGGAGAGATCGGAGATTTGGCCTTGGAGATGATGGAAGAAGGTTTGGACCCGGTGACATCTGCAAAAAGGCGCTCGTTAACAGGCTGGAAACACACGGAATGACCGTCTACTTCCCTTGGCCTTCCCCATAATCTCGATCACCGAGTGGGGAATCGTCGGCATATGGTCATCCCAGGTCCGTAAACACGTGTGTACCCTCTTCGATGCTTCCGTCTTTTGACATTCGAATTCCAGTCGAAGTCTGTACGAGCTTTAAGCTTTCAAGGTCTAAAGCAAGGATCCACAAATATGTGCGAGATGACGCTCATGACGAAGAGTTGGAGACTACTTGGTCTATTCAGTGAAAGGGGGTATGACCGGGGCAAGAAGGCGAAATCAGTCGATTGTGTATACAGCCCCGGCCCGTGACAGGCAGGCGGTAGAACAGCGCTGAATCTGAACTGAGAACTCGCTTCCTGGACCAGAATACTGTCGTGGACATCGTGTTTCTTCCCCCGTGTCCTTCGCGTCCTAGATTGGGGATGTGTCAATTTCTGACTTCGGAAATCCGACACTGTGGTCCATGGATGCAAGCGAATATCGCCATCTTGGAGACGGTGAAGATGGCGTGTTTGAATTCATAGGATGATGCTACATATCCAGTTCTTGGTCAGGTGAGGCAAGTTGGGCCTCAAGATTTGGCTCGGAGACAGTGAAGCCCCTCCTCGATAGCCCTTGTCATCGGTCCTTGCAAAACTTTTCAAGAGATAGGTAATTCGGCCAGAGCATATAGCCTCAAGCTTCAGCCTTCGAGCAAGCCGTCAGGATGATAAGCATAAAGACCGCATTAAAGTCCACATACCAGACCGAGTATATTCTTAGACCGCTACCTTAGCGCGTCCTGCAACGAGAAGCAGTTAGATGAGATGGGATTCGTTCGAGATTAACGGCATTGCCAGCGATAATGGGGGTAGGCCACAAGCCTGATGCGAGCGATAGTGGCTGACTACACCAACTTGATTGTGGCTCATGAAAACAGGATTGAAGCTGTCTGATGGTGAAGGCTCTTGGGCTGTCGAAATGGGCAAGGAATGGGTGGGTGGACTCAATAATCGCGGGAAGGAAAGAACTTCGTTGTTGTCGTGGGATTAGTTATGTCAAAAAGATAACTCTAGAACCTGACCGACACGGATTCCTAAGTCCGAGAGCATACTGTTGAGAAGCGAGTGGGATGTCATGGTTCCGACTCAGTCGAACATGCTCTAAAAGAATCATCAAGGACCGCGATAGGAAATCGGGGCCTGAGTTCATGATTGTTTTGATAATAGAAGCGCAGCACTTCCAAGCTGGCGTCTAACATCCTGGTAATCCACATCATGCGCTGAAGAAACTGGGGTCAGAACGAGAATAGTCGACAACGGAGGATCGATGACGCACTGTCTTCTACTTCTCCCCATCTCTCAATCTGACTGTCCACCTCCACAGATGCGGCCAAAGCGGCACCCTCAACAGTCAAATGCTTCTTGACAAGAGCGAGACCAATGATGAGGGACTTGGTCGCAATAGTCGCCCGTTCGAGAGCTACATAATTCGGAAGAAATGAGGACGGAGCGGAAGAAGTTCAAGTTGGAAACGACAAACCGGCCAATTCCCAGCGGTCAAGGGCTCTGATGAGTTTGGAAGCCTCTTCAATCGTTTTCCTGGGTTGATTCGGGGAAAGGACTGAATTGGAGACAGCAATTTCAAGGCCCAGCGCCGACCGGGCCCAGTCAATCAATGGCACCCAGTATTTCGTCTGCAAACGGTGGAGTGGTTCAGGGTCATCGTGGAAGAAACTGCAGAGATAAGATGAACAATTCTGGTTTCATGAAAAACACGTTTCGCCACTTACCAAACGGTGTCTGTTTCCAGATAGTTTAGTAAGGTCTTTTCAACCTCCTGCCGGGTGCTATCTTCAGCCAAGCTGTCAATAGCTCTTGAAACTATTGAGGTCTGGCAAATTATAGGCATTCGTGACCGCCGGGCAAAGGGTTACGGTCCGAGGGCTTACCATGGGTAGAGCATGAGGCTTCAGAAGGGTTTCCTGATGATCCCACTCTGCTGCAATCAAGGCAGCAACAAGGCCCTTGTTCGAAGGCAGCAGCAGCGTATTTCCCGACGGCGTTTTCAGAGCACGTTTATCCAGCGTTACGGTGAAGTCGTCTCCCTTCTTGCCTATTCCAACTTCCTTCCAGAAACGTTTCATTGTGATTTCAGCCTCTAATTCCGTTCAGTAAGATGCTGTAGCCCAAGTAGCTGGTGACAACGGGACTCACTGTTGGTCTCGGTTTGTGCTGGTCCGTCGACCTTTGGCGAGGTCGATGCCTCCGACGAGCTCCATCGTCGCTGAGCATAGTTTTGGACTGTCGGCCACCGTGTGGACCTGCATAGCCTTAGTATTGGGGAACTCCTGAAGGCCGACATAGCGAAAGGATTTGAAGACGTGACGTCGACGCGAGCGCGCTGATTCAAGTTTCGCGCCAGCGCACGAAAATCGGCGCGCCCCCGGTATCCACGTGACTCTGTCACGGAGCTGCCCGAGGCGCGTCCCCGGGGTCGGGCGCAATTAACGACAATCAATTATGACATGGAGGACGCGCCTTTTGCCACCGAACCACCACCTTCGTTGTCCTGAACCCTCACAGCGGTTATTGGATCTCTAGATAACTTCGCAATGTCGCAGCGAAAACAAGCGACTTTATCCACATTCTTTTCTTCACCCGCACGAACTTCGGGGAAGAAACGACCGTCAGAAACTATAGACTTGACGGAGGATGGGTCTCCCCCGCCAACGAAGAAGTCCAAGGGTTCATCCAGCAGAGTAGAGTCACAATTCTTCTCAGGGACGACTTCGACGTCTCAAACGCCACAGACTACATCTGGAGCCATGGAAGAGTATGTCTACTCGACGGAGAAACCCACGACTTCCAGACCCAGATCAGCAACACAACAGAAACGACACGAGGCGTTCAAGAAACGCCTGCTCTTAAATAACGAGTCTTTCCTGCCTTCCGGGGCTGCGGCAGAACAGGAAACTGGTGAACAAGGCAATGGTGCAAGTTCAGAAGTCGAAGACGAAGCGACAGGATCGGAATCGGAAGGCGACAATTCCGACGACCAATTCCAACGGTTGCAGGAATTATTTTCCAACAAGAGTAAGAAGGTTACGAAGGGAAAGGGTACCATGATAACCAAGAAGCCTCTCAAAAAGGCAGCCGAGATAGGGCCCAGTGGGAAGGCTTATACTCCTCTCGAACTTCAGGTGGGAGCTGGGTCATTTTGACATTGTGATGTTAATGAAATCCGCCTGCTCAGGTTCGGCGGCTTATCCAAGAAAATCCGGGAACGCTTCTCATGGTGGAAGTTGGGTACAAATACAAGTTCTATGGCAAAGACGCGAAGGTAAGAGATAAGTATTCCAATAAATTCTGGCGCTTGTTGAGTAAGTCATCCAGACGGCTGCCACTGCATTGGGAATGGCGGCATACCGAGACAGGAATTTTATGGTGGCGTCAATCCCTGCGCACCGGAGAGACATCTATCTGAAGAAGTAATGCGTCGGGATCTATATTTCGTGTTATAAGGCTGGCAGCACTCACGCTTTGCTTATAGGTTACTGTCCCTTGGCCATAGGGTTGGAATTGTTAATCAAATCGAAACGGCGGCTCTGAAGAAAGTTGGCGATAATAAGAGCGGTCCCTTCGAGAGGAAGTTGACCCACCTGTACACCGCCGCCACGTGAGTATCAGTCATCCTAAGGACAGTTTCTAAAGACGGTTGGGGACTAACGCCAGGATAGCTATGTAGATCAGTTAAACTCCGTGGATGACTCGGAGCGGTACACGCCCCCGCCTGTTATGTGCATCATAGAGGAGTGGAAGGACAAGAATCCAGGAAATACATCGTTCGGTATCATTTCGATATGCCCCGCAACAGGAGATGTGGTCTGGGATGATTTTGAGGGTTCGTCTTTTACAGTTCTTGCTTCCAAACAGTAAATTGATGATCACCAATCAGATAAGGCTATGCGAATAGAATTGGAGGTTAGGCGAGGAACCAACTTTTACAGACACTCGTATTCTGAACGTTACACCAGACCCGTTTGTCTCATCTGCAACCCGCGGAGATTTTACAGCCCAGGAAGGGCCTTTCAGATCCCACCAAAACCATTTTAACCGATTTCTCCGGGTAGGTGGCCTACTTTCCGTCTGGGTTCAACCCTCATTCTCTTTTGTAGATCATCTGGAAATGCGATACGTCACGAATATTTTGACCAGCCAATGACCTACTCAGATGCCTTCGAGGTAGTAACAGAGTTTTACACCGACAAAAGCAAGTCAGGTGCAGCTTCGGAATCCTTCCGATCCGGTACGTCTGTCATCTCATTGCGTCTGAAAGTCCTGACGTTTTTACCCTTGAAGGGCAGTTGATGGCAGCGATTACTGATTTTCCCAAATCCGTGGTGGTGGCCCTAGCCCATGCCATCAAACATATGTCTGCATTTGGGATGGCTGACGCCTTCCTGGAGACCCGTTTCTTCTCCAAGTTCGCCACAAGGGCTCATATGCTTCTTGGAGCGAATACCTTGTCCAATTTGGAGATCTATCGGAACGAAACTGACGGGACAGCGAAGGGATCGTTAATTGAGATCTTGGACCGAACTAAAACCAAATTTGGGGCGAGACTACTCCGTAATTGGGTGGGTCATCCATTGGTTGACAAACGGTGAGTCTCGCAGAATGTTCTCGAAAGTAAGAACCTTTTGCTCATTGGCTCTACCCGCAGGATCCTCCAGGAGCGTGTTGATGCTGTGCAAGAAATCATCGAGAGTTCCTCCGAAAGGCTTATGGTACTGAGAGATGTCCTCAAACAACTTCCGGACTTGGCCAAAGGCTTGTCGCGAATTCAATACGGTCAAGTGAGCGTTTGCGTTATCCTTCCCCTTCGATGCGTTCATCAGTTCCTCTTAGTGCACTCCCCCCGAGCTGGCGATTCTTCTCCCTGCATTCAACAAGATTGCAACGGCATTCGACGGGGATGACATTTCGGACGCAAGTGCAGTGGGATTTAAGTCGTCATTGCTGAATGAAATTATCTTCGTCCTACCCAAGCTTAAGGAGCCTGTTCAAAAGCTCTTACGAGACATCAACCTACGAAAAGCAACGGAGGACAAAAAAGATTCGCTATGGAACGACTTCGATAAGTATCCTGATCTAGCGGACGCTGATCTGGTTGGTCTACGTCTAACTCTTTTCAGAGGGCCGCACCTGACGACTCCTTTTTAGGCGTTGCAGGCGATTGAGATGGAATTGAATGAAGAACTCAAAGCGGGTTGGTCTGGCATTAATACCTTTGCCCACTTCCCTGCTCACACAGTTCCCAGTACGAAGACAGTTACGGTGTTTCTCACTTGACTGGACGACATGGGGTTTAGACGAGGCAAGTCCCGTTTCCCTTGCCATCTGAACGGAACGGTTTTGAGACTGACCGACTTCAAAGTGCCTTGTGGAAGTGAAAAAAAAGGACAAACGACCGATCCCAGAGACCTGGATCGTGCATTCGACGTGAGCAACTTCATTTCCAGTGAAAGAGTGACCGATCTTACCCCGTGATGTAGAACCAGAACGTTAGCCCGTTATCAACCACCTAGCGTACATGCCAAGCTTCAAGAGAAAGCTCAAATGAAAGAGAGACTGGAGGTGATACAATAGCATTCTGCTCCTCGTATGATCTCCGCTAACGCGGCTCCCTCACAGGCTGCAGCAAATGCCGCTTTTCAGTCCTTCCTCCAAGATATCGCAGACAACTACTACGGTCTATTCCGCGACGCTGTCAATAAGCTTGCAATTGCCGACTGTCTCTTCAGCTTAGCCCACGTGGCTTTGCAGGAGAACTACGTTCGTCCCGAGTTTGTGGAAGAGGATGTGATTGAGATCGTTGAAGGCCGCCATCCTATGATTGAGAGGCTGAGGGACACACCTTACATTCCCAATTCGATATGTATGGGCGGAAAGAAACCTCGCAGCAAAATTATCACTGGCCCGAACATGGGAGGGTGAGTTGTGGCCTGGCTTGGCCGTTCTGTCTGGCCTAGTGTGTTGACTATGCCTCAGGAAGAGTTCATGCGTTCGAACCATTGCTTTGATCGCTATCATGGCTCAGATAGGCTCATATGTTCCAGCCAACTCGGTCCGAATGAAGCTTATGGACTCGGTCCTGACCAGGATGGGCGGTAAGGTAGTATTTTCGATAGTTACTGCAGCTTTCTAAAAACACTTCCATCTAGCTTCGGACGATATCACTCGGGGAAAGTCGACGTTCATGGTCGAGATGTCTGAAACCCGCGAGATCCTTGACGCAGCGACAGACCGTAGCCTAGTAATCCTCGACGAACTTGGTCGTGGAACCTCCACTTTCGACGGGGTAAGCTTTTCTTTTTTTTGTTGACTGTAGACCCCCTGGGCCTGGCTTACACCTGTGTTAGATGGCTATCGCGGACGCAACTTTGCATTATTTGGTCGAAGCGAAGAGATGCAAAACATTGTTCATCACCCACTACCCTATGGTCGCTACCCGCCTCCAAAAGAGATTCCCGTCAGATCTCGAGAACCTTCACATGGCATACTCCACCAGCGTCCAGATTGACGGGACACGGACAATCACTTTCCTATATAACCTTACTTCGGGCCTTGCACCAGGTGAGAGGATACACACTTTGTTTAATCACCCACCTGACCCTGACTGTCTGGTTTCCTTTATTAGAATCATTCGGGATCGAATGTGGCCGTTTAGCAGGGCTTCCCGAAAATCTTCTGCGGATTGCCTCTCAGCGGTCGGATCAATTGCAAAAGGAAGTACAGAAACGAATTGCGCGGAATCGGTGAGATAAACAAGATTCCCCGAATGTCCTACGGCTATGGCTAATTTGTGACGCATTATATTATCAGAATACGAAAGGCCTTGCAGCTGATGCGACAACTGAGCCGGAGCGAGGGTGGCCTTGAAACCGATATCAAACTTGCCGAGCTGGAGTCCCTGGCCCACGCACAGACCCTGTCATCCGACGACGCCCTTCAACCATGATTCATATGAAGTCCCAGTACATGCGCTATCCGTACATACAGCAGATTAGTTATGACTTGACCTTGACCTTTTTGCTTTTTGTTTTCACTTTGGTCTCCGGTTCGCTTTCTGCTTTACGTTTCTTTTTGGTTTTGGCAGAGTCGTCCTTGTCGCTTTGTTTGGTTGCAGGTCGTGTTAGTTGCGCTATTTGGTCACACTGCTTGTGCATTGCGGTGGATGAACCGAAACGAGGGGATTTTTGGAAGGAGGACTTGAGGGAGGTCCATGAGTCGGGTTGCCATGTTTCTGAGAGAGAGTCCGGGATGACACGCTTCGACTGCCGTACGCCAGCTGTGGCAAGTTTCATCAACTCCTTCAGCTGGGCTGCATTGAGCCTGGGCTTCTCCGTGCAGGATTGCGTTGCCAGTTCCAATAATAGGCGACGCAGTGATGACATGAACTCGGCAACAGCCGGGGGCTTCTCCTCCTAGAATGAACCAGTCAATTTGCATGCGTGTGCGCCAGTTGCGAAACACTTACGATGCTAGGAAGTTGGTTGACGAGAATCTCGAGCAGTTGGATAGTCTGGGCCTGTCGGTACCCATTAATGGCCTTTCCACAGAGCTCAATAAGTTCTTTTCGCAGCTTCCAGCCATGCGCAGGGTACCTCAGGAAGAACATCTTGAAGAACTGAGAGTTTAATGACGAGTTCTTGCGGGTCAAGAAGTCCTGTAGTGATTCCCGATAAGCAGTGGCAACAACGTCGTCCTTGCCCAGCTGGAATAGGAGTTTGGAGATGTAGATGCTCGACGATCCCAGCAGTTCAATGATTTCCGAGCCGTGTGCTTTGCGCGCTTGAGTGTGCAGTGCGATGAGGAACTCGGACAATTCTTCAGCATCGAGGTTAGCTGTCGGGTATTCTTTGGCTTTAGATATACGCGAGCGAAGGATGCCCGTAACCTTGTCTTTGAGTTGCTGTTCGTCCGAGCCAGAGGTGACAATAACGTTGATTAGAGGGAGCACGAGGCGGGGAACGAGGCGGTGTGTGGGATGTTTGCGCATGTAGACGTCGAGCAGGTCAAGAACTCGGTTCTTGAAGTGCGTTGCCTCCCGCTGTGCGTTGACATCTGTGAATGAAAAGTCAGGGCGCTGGCCAATAAAATGAACGAAATTTCTCACCTTTGCCCTTTTTCTCTTTAGCACGCTCTTGGAAGATCTTGGCCAGCTGCTCGTCGATGGCCATCATCTGGTCATCATCCATCAACTCTTCATCTTCATCTTCATCTTCGTCCTCGTCTTCGTCGTCGCTCTCTCCAGTAGCGGCCTGGATACCACTGGCAGCCAGGGCAGCCTCAATCTTCTTCCGCAACTCCAAGTCGACCTCTTCATCCCCATCTGAATCAAGGTCAATCTCTCCAAAAGACTCTGATCCACTCGAACTCCCATCGTCGTTGTCATCGTCGTCACTCTTCTCCTCGTCACCCTCGTCATCCTCTTCCATCTCTTCCATCTCTTCCTCCTCCTCGTCATCGTCGTCTGCCGCCAGCTCTTGAGGGGAGCGTCTCTCCAGTTGCTGTAGCCAGGCGGCATCAGAAACTGCAGCAATGAATAGAATCACGTCCACTCACAGCAACCAGCAGGTCAATCGTGCTCTCCTTGACCGATCCAGAAATGTAACCAAACACTTGGTTCACAATCGAGCGCATGTACGGCGTTGAGCCTTCCAAGAGACCAATGATGACATCCGTCAACACATCAATTGGGTCGAACGCAGCGTCTCCCTCCCCGTCCGCTTCAGGTTCGGGTGCGGACTTTTTGGATTTTTCTTTCTTCTTTTTGGACTTCTTCTCCAGGAAGGAAAGGCGGGTGATGGCGTTCAGGACGGTCTAAATGGAAGGCAGCGGGTATTGGAGATCGATCTGTGTAAGATATAGAAGGTGATGCATACCTCGAGTGAGCTAGGATCTTGTTCCTCCTCGCAGTACTGCTGGACAGTCAACGCCAAAATCAAAAGCTCGGCACCCTTCGCTATCTCGGCGTTATCGCCAGAGACCTGAAGACATGTCAAAATGTATTCTCATTTCAAGACAGACCTGTCCTTACCTTTCGCAATTTGTCCAATACCTCCGTTCCCTTCTTGAACAACTCTGTCTCCTCTTCCTCCAACTCGATGAACAAAGAGACATGCTTGGAGTCGGCTTCGAGGGATTGAATGGCGGAAAGAACTTTGGCGAGCCATAGTTCACCGTCGGAAGCGGCAGCTGCAGCCTTGATAGTCTTGTCGTCTGGAGGGGAATTGTTTAACTCATTGCCAATGCCAATGCAAAGGCACGAAGATCTCGTACCAGATTTGATCACGGTAGTCTGCCCTGTGAGCTCTCCAATAGCCGTCAACAGCTTACTCCTGCAAACTTTTCGCGTTTCTTCCGAAACAGGCGGTTGAGGAGCCTCGCGAAGCTACCAGAACGAGAGTCTCGTCAACCAACTATAGACTATTTCGTACGTTGGAATACCACACATACCGCAACCATCGAACTCTTGGACTTCTTCTTTTGAATGACGAACAGACCGTGAACGACCATAAAGTCCAAAGCTGACTTGATCCATTCGTCAGACTTGGGAATCTTGCCATTTCGAATGAGGGCGTTGAGCTGCTCGAGAATCCATGCTCGGCGGCTGTCGATGTCGCTTTGACTGGCCCTAGGACAATCTAAGGATCACTTCAAAACCAAAGAGAAACAAGCGACTCACTTTTCATCACCCTTGTTGAACTGCTCAAAGAGGTAGGTGACATAGTTTTGGATTCCTTCGGCGTTCATTGAGGAGAGGATAGTCTCAACTGTCTTCGTCTTGGTCAACTTGTCGAATTGCTGGCTTCCGTTGACACCAGTCAGTTGGAGGATCAGAGCGAAGCCCAGCTGGGGCTTGTCCTTGACGAAGGCTTGGACTTCCGTGACCTAAACCACACATAATTAGCCTTGCTTCACCAGGCAAAACAGAACCGGGTTAGCGTACCGTCTGCTGAGCGATTCTGTGCAAATATCGGTCCTTATTCGAGAGGTGATTAATCCAGGAGCGCATAAAGTTTTTGGTGAAGAGCATGGGCATGCTGTCCTGGTCGACGCGTTTGAGTGCCTTTTGGAAGACTTGGAAACCCCAATATTTGCGTTGTGGCGAAGAGGTTGCAGAGAAGAGGGATTCTGTGTATGGCGTATGGGTATTAGTGGAGCTCGAGGAGGTGGAATGTGATCCCTACCGTCAACGACCACTCGGAAGAACTCCTGGAGAGAGCCCTTGGACGGGCCTTTGGGATCGTTGGGTCCAGGTAGAAGTTGGTCGAGGATAACGCCCCAAGCGAAGTGTAGTTGAGGTTTCCATAGACTGCTGGGCGCCTTGGTCACCTCCTCGTGCCCTTCCTCCTCCACTGTGGCTTCCTATAGCCAGCCAAAATCAGCGCTTAAGGGATCAAAGATGTCGCCTCAACCACGCACCTTGAGAATCTTGGAAACCGTCAAGAGATTCGACGAGCTGAGTAAATTGGCGTTCTTGAAGGTAGGAGCAACCAAAGCCTGCCAATCCCGTTCAGGGTAAAGTCCCTGCAACTTGATAACCAGGGCAATTTTCTCCGGCGACCAAGCGGGGTTGTCCACAATGAGGTTCTGGAAAAGCACATCCACTGCTCCTTTCTTCCACTCCACCTTCGATTCATCCAAAGCGTCGACAGCCAATTGAATCGTGAACCACGCAGCTTCCCTCAACCACGTCTTTTTCTCCCCCAATACCAAGAGTTCTTTGATTACTTGTTCGAAAGCTTCGAGGCTTGAAGAAGCTGTGTTGGATGAAGCGGAGGTTGCGAGTGGTGTTGAGCGTAGGAGGAGGCCGGATCGAATGACGGACATGAAACCAAATAGACGAGCGAAAAGCATATCTCGTTCTTCCTGTCCGGACATTGACCCTTGGATTTTGCTGCTCGACATTATCAGGTTGACGATTTGTGAACAGGTCACGGTGTCAATTCTCGACAGCAACTGACAGTGAAACAGCCTTAGTTCAATGCAGTCATTTGAATAACAAGATAACGAACCTCTGTCAGGGCAACAGCAAAACCCAGTCGACTGCTTTCTCTAGGACTCGCCAAACCACGGGTTAACCGCCGAATCGCATACGAGACGTCTTGAGCATTCAACAAATCGAGGTTTTCTCCGTCCTTTTTCACATCCCTAGCCTCTCCCTCATCCTCCATATCCTCATCCTCATCGCTATCCTCCGAGTCTCCATTACTTCGATTTGTCGGCTGTTGTTGAGGTTTGGGAACGAATTGAGATTGGAACTGTTCAAGGGCGCCAACGAGCTTGACCGAGGCGTCAATTCGCTGTTTTTTCGAGTTTGAAGGGAGATCCCAGTAAAGAGGAAGAGTGGTCATTTTTTGTGGGTATAACCCCGGTCTGCGAGGGTTGCAGCAGTGGTATTCACCAACTTCACTACCAAACTTTTTTTGATCGGCTAGAACCTCGCAGTGGCTGTGCTACCATGCTTGCCTTGTTTGGCTTGGCGCGCATCGGCGCGTCGGGGTCGCGAGGCTCGCGACGATAATTGTAAGGACGCTGAAACGCGCGACGAATACCACGATGGAATAATGATATTGACAGATGCAGGCAACATATACGTTGGGGTTACAGCATACGACGATAGTCCCAAATTTGCGACATGTATGTAACAATGGACACCTCTGCCTGATGATATGGACGAGGGCATAAATACTTGATCTTGGATAGAAAAAGGAGTCCGATTATGTTGGGTAGTAAGTAGAAGGTCGTTTCTTGAGAATAGCGAATAAGTCATGATAGTGGTTGGTTAAGCCCATGTCTCGATGGACATCTAGTCAAAGTGCATCCAGTGGCCTTTAACACCCATTCGACACTTTTCGCAGTCGGCGCGAGGGCCCATGGTGACCTTCCTCCGAGGCGTCGATGGCGAGAGCAACTGATTGAAGGTTTGTGCTGGTGACAATGCCATCGGAGTCATTTCTGGCGAACCCGAGAAGGAGCGTTGAGCCATCCCGGACGACTGCGTATGATGGAGAGAAGGCGTGGCGGGAACAACGTTAATTTGTGGGTGTGGCTTCGAGAGTGCATGAGGAAGCTCCTTGTGAGGTGTCGAAGGAATGTCAGATCTATGGCTCAGCCCGGAAGCACCAGAATGTGACAGTGAACTTGTCGAAGTCGACACCGGAAGAGGATTTGCATGGGATTGTACCGCAGAGTCTTCCGTATCCATCGCCTAATAATAAGTGGAAGACGATAAGAAATGAAAAGAAGATGGAGAACGGCAACTTACCATGTCAACGTCGCCAGAGGCTCCAAGGTGTTCATAAGAAGAGTTAGCCGAAACGGATTGACGAAACATTGGACTATCGATACTCAGCCCTCCGGCTTGCTTCACCCAGTCTTCGGATGGGTATCGACTGGTACCCGCAGAGGGAGCACCATAGCTACTGCCTCCAGGAGAACGGTCGGTAGGATCGGTGGCACCCGAACTGTACCCAGAGGTCGTGACGAACAGGCGTTTCTATCAAACAATTGAGGGTGCGGGTCCAAGACAAGGAAGATAATAAACTAACTGTAGGCCGATCGATTGGGTAGGCGGTCTCAGCGTCGGGGGACCGTGGCCGTTTTGCGGAAGTCATGGACACCTGTCGGAAGCTCCTGAACACGCTCGAAGGCGAAGGGTGGATGTCGACGTCCATTTAAGATCTTGCTTTCTTAAAGCGCTTTATTCAGAAATTCGGTGGCCCATGTGAGGACGTAGGCGGTGGCGGAGTGGTAAGAGGCTCAAGACAAAGCTTGAATGAGCCCAGACTGTCCACCAAAAGTTTTGCCAGGTTTGTTTTCCAAGCTCTTGTGATCCTGTAATTTCGTCGGCGCTTGTGAGGGCCCTGGTCGGCATTCTCCAACGAACACCAAAATCCATGATATTCTTCGGAGGCGCTTGAATACCCTGTCGCAATCGAGCTCGTAGGCAAAGGCAAAGAACAGAGAGAAAGACCACAAAATTCCAAAACCCCATTAATTGTCGTCTGCACCATCACGGGCCGAAAAAGGCAAGTCACCGCCGCTGGCCAAGGCGTCATCACTAGCTTGACCCTTTCCTAGCAATTGTCTTCATCTCCTCATAAAAATGTATCCAAGTGCCTCGTCTCCTCCCCCAATTGAAACAGACGCGCCGCAGTCAGCGTCTATCTCGACGGCGCCGACTCCAGCTCCAGGAATACCCCCAGACGTCGCCAACAATATGACTATGACCATGAAGATGGCGCGCTCGAGCGTGCCTCCAACGAATAACGGCCGTAAACGCAAGCGCGGCCAGGCCCCTTCGACCTCGCATGCAGCCTCACCAGCGCCCTCAGATCCTGGAAGCACAAATGGGAATGGAACGGGAACAGAGTATGTCCATTAATTCCTTAACCTACAGTCCTAATTGATGTTTCTCCATTCAGTACACTGCTAAGCGCCAAAGGCGACTTCTTCTTGAGACCCAGGCTCAGCATCTCCCGTGGACCAACATTCGTACCTGTGGAGGAAGGCTCAGAATGGTATCGCACCGAAAATATTGGCGTGAACCGCACCTTCCGCTATGTTCCCGCCGGTATTAACCCTCAAGGCTCAATAACGCTATGCCGAACCATCGAATCCAATCCAACATCCTTCCGAGTGAGCTGGGAAGACCGAAGTCCGTTCTTACGAGTAACAAAAGACGGTCTGAGTCTGGCAGGGTTTCGTGGGTTTCGAAGCGCGCGGTGTAATGCCCCGGTGAGAGAGGGGAAGTGGTACATGGAAGTCAAGATTATCAATGGTGGAGGGGATAGGTTACCGGGCAATCCAGACTCTTCAAAAGCAAAGGAAGGAAATCACGTCCGAATTGGTTGGGGACGACGCGAGTCTACGTTGAACGGCCCTGTTGGTTTGGATGGCTACAGCTACGGATACCGCGACAAAACCGGGGAGAAGGTCACTCTATCACGTCCCCGACCCTATGGAAAACCTTTCAAATCTGGGGACGTCGTCGGAATGTACATCTCCCTCCCTCCACTTCGCAAACCTTCCAAAAAGGACCCCGACGACCCTGCACATTTTCGGCGCGAACGTATCCCAATTGACCTCAAGGGTCAGGAAGTCTTCGAAATATTGGAATACCCCGTATCGAAAGAAATGACTGCCCTCATGGACTACTCCGGGAAACCTAAAGACTGCGCCTCAGTCCCTTCCGCAAGTTCGAAGAAGGCCGCCTCTGCCGGGGCAAAACCTCCAGACCGAACCGCCACTGCTCCAGCCAATGCCAAACCCAACGCACCGCCTTTACGACCCCTGCCCATCCTCGCCGGCTCCAAAATCGCGTTCTTTGTTAACGGAGAATGCCAGGGAACTGCATTTGAAGACGTGTACGATTTTCTCCCATTGCGACAAACAGAGGAGCAGAAACGCAAGGCGAAAGAACGCAGTAGGCGCGTCCGAGAGGGCGTGAAGGCACACATAGAGAACGCATTCGACGACGGCACGCTTGGATACTATCCCATGATCTCTCTGTTCAACGATGCGATTATACGAATCAACCCTGGGCCGGACTTTGATTTCCCGCCACCATTGGATATCGACGCGGTACTCGAGGGTAGGCCGCAACCTACTTCTGAGGCTTCCCAGTCGGAAGCCACTGAAGAGACATCGCCGGAGATGGAAGTTGATACACCCGTGAAATCCGAACCCGCACCCGAGAATGTCTCCCTCGATGCGAAGATGGAGGTCGACAGCGAAACTAAACCCAAGCGTACTTGGAGGCCTATCATCGAACGATACCCCGAGTTTATGCAGGAACAGTGGGACTTGGATACTCTGGAAGAACAAGAAGCTCAGCAGAAGGAAGCTCAGAAGCAGATGGCTGCCAAAAGCGCAGGCGCTCCTACCACGGGCAAGAAGGGGGCAAATGGGAAGGGCGGGGAAAAGAAGGGGAGCGCTGCCAGGTCGAGTGCCGGCGGGAAGAAAAAGAAGGCTACTGATGCCAGTGCAGCAGAAACGCCTGAACCAGGTGTCTCTGCGGATGCAGCTCCAGCGAAGAAAAAGGCGAAGAAAAATGCCGGACAGGCTGCTCTTGGAATTGCCTCAGGTCCTTCAGTCCAGCCGACGCCTTCAGATGCGACGCGTTCGGCAACCGAGACACCGATGGGCACACCTCCCCCGCCCTCCGTTCATCACCACCTTCAACATCATCCTCCCAATACCTACCAATACCATCATGCGCTCGCGCAATCCGAAAGCGCCTCCAACAGACCCAGTCCCAGCCCCCTCAGGCAGAGTTCCACAGCGTATAGGGATTCTCATACTGAGAAAGAAGGCAACGAGCTTCCTTTACATTTGTCGGGTGTGCGCCAGAAGAAACCTCCCGGCTCTCAGAAAGGGAGGGATCATGCTCAGCAAGCCGCAGCTGCCGCTGCCGCTGCCAGCGCCTTTACGATCCCACATTCCTCCAATCGAGGTCCAAAGGCTGTACCCTATCCTGTGCATTCTGAGCAATCGAGCACGAGTCGACCACCTTCTTCACACCAACACCGGTCAGCATTGGGCAAAGCTGGCACTCACTCATCGACGAGCGCTATGCACCGCCGTCCGATCTCACCTGCAGCGCTTTTGGGTCCAGGTCTAGACGATGAAGATGATGATGGAGGGCATCCCTACCCGGAAACTACGCCAGCAGGATACGAAAGCTCCAATGCCCCCGGGACGCCTGCGAATGATACGGACTTTGATATGGGCGGGGATGAGAACGAGGATGCCCAGAGCGACGACCTTGAAGCTGAGTTTCTTGATGCTGTCCGATCGGCCTCGACGCCTGGAGATCCGGACGAAGAGGACGATGACGAGGACTTCAATGTTGGGCGGTCTCGGCATCATGACTCGAGAAACGTCGATGAGGCTACTACGGACGGAGACGACGAGCAAGGCGAATATGGGCAAGTGGGGAATGGGGAAGAGACTGACGAGGGCGATAGAGAGACAGGGATAGGGATAGAAATTGAAGCCCAGACTGCCAGTAGAACCGGTACCAGTCGCTCTCCCTCTCCTGGTTAGAGCCATTTACCTTTTACCTTTTCTTGTGACAGTAGAGACCGCAGTCTTCTTTGCAGTGCTGCTTTTCCGTTATGTGCTTGGATAAAGATGAGGGTAGTCAGGGTACATATTGGCGTGACTTGAGCACCCCCATACAAGCGCTTGACCATTGAGGCCTGATGCCTCCTCGCATATACTTGGCCAGTGCCGTTGAGGGTGGGCTTTCGATATAACCAGCTGCGATCGCAAATCGACGAGAATCGGTCGTTTCTGCGATCTCTGCCACTTTTCTTCCTGCTCAATTCGGGGCGTTGCAGCCGCCGAGCTCGGGTTGTCCTTCATAAGAGAGTTCGGTACAGTCGACAGTTCGACAATGGCCCTTGACTTATTATATGTACACTCGGGTGCATGAGATGAAGCTTCAAGTTGCAAGACTGGCGCAGTCACGGTGGTGATTAATGAATTAGAGCCATAGCCGATACATATATGTCCATTATAATCCATCATGCTAGTGTACATCGATATGTTCACAGTCCCAAATCCATGACCGTCCATCTTGACGGTGGCAACCCAGAATACGATAAAATGGGAACACAGTCCGAGGTATCGTGCTCGTGGTCGCGCAATCACTTCCTGACTCCTCCGCCCTTGATTTTGGGGTCTCCCCGCACAGACACTGTCACTGGGGTGCTACGACCACGGCCGTCCTCAGGGTCTGGTTGTTCAGGAAAAACCGGCTCTTCGTCGCTTGAAAACGGCGTGTCAGTGCGACATACACTTAGCAGGACGACGGATAGACGCATTCACCTAAGAGGCTCTTCATCTTGGCTCTCGTCACTCGTGGCTTTGTCTTGGAGTTCTCCACTTTCCAAGCCTTCATGAGCGCTAGAATTGACGTCTGTCAGTGCTGATCCACAATCGCAAATCGGAGAGGAAAGGCCAAGGTTTTGTACTCACAAGGCATCGCGCCCCTCAACCTCAACCTGCTTCTGCTCCATCTGTGGAGTCAGTTCTCCCGGTGCAACGCCTTTGTCCGACATCATGGGGCTGGGGTTATCGCTTGTATGGATATTCGAGTTCGGAGGGGTTGGTGATGGTAGCGTTGTCGATACGGGGGCTCAATACGGTCGCGAGGTAATGGTTGACGAAGGAGTCATCTCGATAGCGGTTCCTTGCCTTTATACAGCCGGACCCATTGAATGACGAATGATGCGGTGTTAATAGATGATCTCCTACAAGGACATGCTACACCGCCATACTTAACATTGACTCACCATCGAACAGCATATGCTTCCGTCTCCGACAGACTTGAACAAAAAGAGAGAACTTGAAGGTCGAAGGCGATGCATCCCTCAGGCTCACTGGGGCATTGTTCGCTAGATGACATTCTCGATCAGAGCCGTGTTGTATCCACTTGCAAAATGGGCGGTGGCCAACGAGACTGCTGTTGGCTGCGTTTACATGGTCTCCGTGTTGGATAGAGGGATTGCCGTTGGTCACCATGACAGAAGTTCTGGCTGTGTACTTGGGGGTAGCCGTCGATCTTTGCTGTAAATTGTGCAAGTCTTCTAGGGTCCTCGTCCTGCTATCCGATGACTCCATTCCCAGACAGTGCGCGCTTAACACAGCATATTATGATACCTGCGTCTCTCTTCGAAGTCGACTGCGGCCGAGCCGAGAAGACTCGAGTGACTGCGAGGTGCGAGGACATCATCCATCTCCAAAACGATCAAAACTTGAAGCATCTCGGCGGCGATGTCAATGCGAAACCAGCTGATATCCGGGAGAGAGCGGCTCACCATTCATTCCTTTGTCTCCTCACCAGCGCCCATCCCGTGCGCCCAGACACGCTTTCTTTGCAATGATGTGTTGCGTTGATAACACTGTCAGCGATAATGTCACGAGTGACCGACGGCCGCCGGCCTCGTTTCCCAATATGGGTATCCCGACGCCTAACTTGGATAACCTGCCGAACATTTCATGCGGCGGCAAGCTGGAGTTTCCGCGACGGGACCCACGGCCGCTTCTACAATGTGGTAACAATCATCCTCTTGCATTCAAATCCAGCCATAGACTTTAAGACTAAAGACTCTCTACAGGGACGCTTTCAAAAATAGCAGTCCAGTACATTTAGTACATGGTAACCATTTCCCGACAGCTTCGGGAATTGGTGGCGAGAGCAATTCGTCTGAACTACCCTTTTCAAGCACGTCCTGAAATCTAGCGTGATAATCTGCTACTTCCACTATTCCAGTGCCTCCCCCGAACACACAATCTTTACAGCACAGACACGACGCAAAGGGCTGAGGTTGGGAAGTTGCCGTATGTCCTCTTGCCCACGCCGCGCTTATTACAGCTATTGAATCGAGTGACCACCACGAATCAAAGTGCCTCGCGTCGGGCTGCCCTGAACGCCCTCGTTAGCTCTCAAATGTCAGCCCCTTGACCCAAGGCTGAGCATGGCCACGAGGCATCCCGACTACATTGAATAGTGTTTTACTGGAATGACACACAGCATGATCCTCGAGGCATTGTCATACTATCCGAAGAGGCCATTGGTATAAGTATCTCTTTTCTAGGCTCTTAATTTAAATGAATGCCACGGCGTCCACAGGTGGCTAAGTCACTGCCTAAACGGCTGTCCTTGAGTCGGAATTCTCAGCCCAATGCACTGGGCATGGCTGAATATTACACGCATCCCAGAGGCGGGGTCCCAGCTTAGATGATCTGGGGTAGATAGCACGGCTCGGAGATACCTGGCCTGATAGACGGAGGGATCAGACTGTGACCATGTCTTTTGCTTTTAGAGCCTCTCAAAATAGATATTTGACAACTGCTTCTAACTTTTCCATGCTGTTTCCGTTCAAGTTGCCGGCGTCCACAAGATCCCAAATTACGGAGCCTCGCCTTGTTGAGCACCAGCCTTAAGCACAGTACTGTGAGACTCGGTCGAAAACAGTGTTCGAAAGGCACAGTTCCCCGAGTGGCCTGTCCCGGGCCTGGGATTTCCGCTGCGCAACGCTATGAACTCAGCACGAACAACAGCAGACTTTCCTGTCCAGATTATCTCACAGAACACCACATAACACTGAATAAAGCCGGTGTAGAGCGATGACTCGCAGGGCCCTGCACCTCGAGGCAGCTTGGCGCTCCTCATGGTCATTCCGAACCCCGAATAAACAGCATCCTTTCCCTCGCCTGGTCGTACCTGTCCTTCGGGATCCTTTCCGGTGGAAGTAACACTGCCCAAGTTTTGCAGCCAACCTGTACATTGAGAAGCCGCAAGCAAAAGGACACCAAAGAACAGATGGAGATGTACATATGGTTCAACTTGTCGCAACTTCCAAGACACAATTAACCTAATGGTGTTCAATTACGTTTTGGGTGAAAGCTTCTGTGATCAACTCTAGAGGAGTCAAAATCCATACTTTACAAGCAGTGCGGTGATAGTGACAGTCGGGAGATTGTTGTGGGCCAAAAGATATTGAATTGAATTGGGACCCAGGCAGGCCTTGCCATCATTATCTCTACGCATGACAGAGGTTATCCGACATTGGACGCTCGGCATCGGGCCTTGTTCAGTAGCTTGCAGCAGCTTGGGGGAACATGTGCGCTTAAATTCTACGCCTCAAGATCGATGTCACGGTGCACACCGTGACTATGGCAAGTCCGCGGCATGTTTCATCAATTACGCCTCTGACCAACCTTCTAGTCTTCCTGAATGACCTTATCGTACGCCTCGTCAGGCGATTGCTTGGATGGATGCCAACCTTTGCTTCACGACCCTATCAGATGAAAGCAATCGAGTATAAGTATTCACTTTCTATCACCCACACCTAACGTAATTCAACAAGCGCAAGGTTCATCACGTTCTAGGAAGCCCAAGGTTATCCGACGTATGGAGAACAAGGTGGCGGACGAGATGTGAGGCCTTGAGGCCCGAGGGACGACGACGTATGTCTGTCGCTGTGTGTGATTCCCTCGAGTTCAATTCTGAGCTTGAAGGCTGAAGATTGAGGAGCCCCTATTGGCAGTATCAATCCTTAAATTATCCTTCCTTTGCTTATCACTGAATTGAAGTATAAGAGAGAGAGACCAAGGAGAAATGTGTTTTAGTAAAAGTAACGACTTCTAAGGGACGAAGAAACAGTGATTTCTATCCATTGTATGCTGGAGGTAGATAGCTATGGCCTGGTAAATGCGGCATGTAGGTGTTGTATATGCATGGGGGTCACATGTGCAGGAAATACAAAGAATGAGGTGTGTTGGTACAACAGGTCAATAGAGTACAGTGTCAATAATATACAAGAGCCAGAAGCGATGGGTGTTGATTTAGTACATGCAATGGTGGATTGGAAACGAGCGAGAAACAAGCGAAAAGAACAAAACAAACAACCCA
This sequence comes from Coprinopsis cinerea okayama7#130, assembly GCF_000182895.1. NCBI lineage: Eukaryota > Fungi > Basidiomycota > Agaricomycetes > Agaricales > Psathyrellaceae > Coprinopsis > Coprinopsis cinerea. Next base: position 2,496,093 of record NW_003307543.1, on the reverse strand, counting down.
ACGAGTGTGAATGTGAAGTGGAAGTCACCTCAATAGAACAGGACCCAAGAAATAACGATAGAAGTTCGAATGTTTTCTCGGTCTCACCAGTCCTTCGACCGGTGACCGAGTGGGGGATATACCACTAGGCCGATGTCGAATGTGTGTCCGATGGCATCCCATGACATCGAACCAGAAAGGCAACTCCACAAGTGGACAACCAATAGCGCGCGCGCACGCCCGGGAATCCTCGTGTCCCTAGGCAGAGCTGACCTTGGGTTTGAACGGACGAATGCGTCATCAAGATCCCAGGTTCTGAATTAGGTCGGTTTGGGAAGGAGAACTCGGGAGCAGCG